>NC_044304.2:46874618-48124618 GCF_007474595.2 Lynx canadensis | reverse complement strand
AGTCAAGAAAATTCATCTGGCTACTTCATTACTTATGCTTTAAACAACTTTCAAACATGGTGAGAAATTAGAACATTCTCAAAGACATCAAGCTAAATCTTTATGATGCTAAATAATAGGCTTTATACCTTATTTATTATGCTCTGGTTTTACTAGCATTTAAAAGACAATGGATTAGAAAAGAAAAATAACACAGCTTATAAATGAATGTGTTCATTAACCATATTTTTTAAACTTGTCTTATTCTTCACATTGATGCTATAACAGCAACTAAGTCTGAACAATAACAGATTAATCCATTAAACAAATACTCGAGTGCTTACTAAGTACTAGGTACCTTGCCAGACTGGGGATGAAACAGTGAGAAAGGCGGCAAAAATGAAAACAGTTAACTAACAAACGACACCACAGTAATACAGAAATTGTTCTTGTCATCAATGACTTACATCCTAGAAGATGATCATTAATTATTAACCTTAACAATTAATCAGCTAATCATATAAATATATAATTATTAGGAATAAGAAAGAAACACGGCAGTTTGGGATTTGACCTAATTAAGGAATCTCTCCTGGGCATGTGATGTTTAAGGGGAGAAATGAAAAATAAGAAACAGTTAAGAGAAGGGGAGAGAAACTTCCACAGGAAGAAGGGAGTAGGCTGACAAAGATTCTCCTTGACTCAACTCTAGATGGGCTCTTCTGAGACTGACTAGGACCTGACTTTAGGCATGTACTCATCAAGAACCCAGTTTTAGCAAGGATCCAGCTAAGTCTCAGTTTAGTCAGAATCCTCCACCTTGGTATCTGATAAAATTCCTCATTATCCAGCACCCTCTAGGTAATGTCTGATCACCCTCACCTGCCTTCAGCAAGAATCCTGTCAAAACTGTTCAGGGCAGAATCCCCTTTTACCCATAATGTCTCCATTTAGTAATTTTCCAACCACCAATCCCAACCTTGCTTCTTGTTTATAAATTCCCACTTTTTCATGTTGAATTCAGAATTGAACTGAGTTCTATACTAAGTCTCTTTTCCCCTTTTGCAATAGTTCCTGATTAAAATCTGTTTTTACTGCTTTAACTATTGTCAGGCTCTTTTTTTTTCTTTAACAATATGCATAGGTCCTGCGAGAAGATGCATTACTGTACCACATCAAAAAACACCTCCTTTTATTTTCATAATAGGATAAATACATTTGATGTGATTGACAGGGGTCTGTACACTATTTTTGCAGGTTTAATCAGAACTCCCAAATGTTTTAGAAAGTTTTGTGACAATACAACCAGACATCACTTTCTGTTTTCTGTGCTGCTCCACCCACTAAAAAGACAGAGTTGGGTAATCGTGACCAAAACTATACAACCTACAGAGACTAAAATATTTCCCATCTGGCCCTTCCAAACCCCGTTAATAGACTTGCAACCAGGTATGCAAAATATTGGTTTTATTAAATTGCCAAATTTTACAAAACCTGGGCACTTTGGGACAATTTCATGAAGGAACTTGTGACTAATGTTAAGACTTCTTTTCTAGGATATTATAATTTTTTTTCAAGGTGACCAGAAGCCTTTGTTCAAATAAAATTTCAAGCAGACTCCCAAAATATAAATCAGAATGAAATCGAGTTGCCCTATTTAAAAGGAATAAAGGAGGCCCAGATGTCTCTTCCTAAATATTGAGCCAATCCTTCTGGCAGAACAAATATTTCAGAAAACACTGCTCTAGAATTCAAGAATAAGATGGTACTCTACATTTTCAAAGGATCCACTGTCATTTATTTTCCCCTAAAACATCTGATCAATTTTCTCATGGAGAAAGTTTGCATTAATAATATAATGATGACCAGTAAACTCTACAAATAAATTCAACATTTAACATTCTGCCATATTTTCTATTTCTAGTTTGACTATATGTTTACAAACTTTTCTTTTACAGAATTGTATCTAATCTGCAGGCATCAAGATTCTTCACCCTTAATTTCTTTAGAATGCTTCTCTTAAAATAAAGACGTTCTCTTACATGACCAAAATACCATTATCACATCATAAAAATAATTAGCAACCATTTTCCCTAATACCTAACATACTGTCCACATTCAAAATTTACCCATTTGAATTACAACTCAAACTCACGCATTAAAATTTACGTCTCTCTGGTTTTTATTATTCTATGTCAAGTCTACATTTGGTTGCTTATTTTATTATGGTGACTTTCTAGACAGTCTAAAACAGATGTTTTGAAGAATACTCTACACCTGGAGTGTGTTCATTCTTCCTTGTAGGTCCTGGAAATTTAATTGATTCTAACGCATTTAATCAATAAAATCTCACAGGTCTACAAAATACTCTCAGAAAAAGAGAAAGAAAAAAGAGAGAAAAGAAAAAAGAGGGAGAGAAATAGCAAAAACAAAAAATTAAAACTCTTCAATTCATTGAAGGTGATTATTACATCAACTTTTTACTTTGAAAATCTCTAATCAAATGGAAATAAGCATTCAGCCTGTTTTTTAAACTTTTTTTTAATGTTTATTTTTGAAAGAGAGAGAGAGTAAGAGTGGAAGAGGGCCAGAGAGAGGGAGACATGGAATCTGAAGCAGGCCCAGGCTCTGAGTTGTCAAGCACAGAGCCCAACATGGGGCTGGAACCCATGAACCAGGAGATCATGACCTGAGCCCAAGTTGGACACTAATGACTGAGCCAACCAGGTACCCCATCAGCCTGTTTTTTGTTTTTTGTTTTTTTAAGGAGGAACTGTATTTTATCCCAAGTTGATGAGAAAAAGTGCTTTTTTATAGGAAATTCCAGTCAATAACTGTAGATGGAAAGAAAAAATTAGAAAATCACCATTCTATGATGGAAAGAAAAAATTAGAAAATCACCATTCTACAATGCCCAAGGAATCACTGATCAAGGAATGGACAACTAACAGATCCTAAAACTATTAGACGCAAGGTTGTTATAGGACTTGCTGTTAGTCCAGTACCAAGAAATCTTCCACTCCTTCCGGGGTACTTATTCATTACAAAGAAAAAAACATAGCTTTGAAATAGAAAAATCTGTTGGCGCCAATTACTTCATATGACCTAACTTAGCACCATTAATATTGAGGCAGTCTGATTTTATGTCCTTTTGATATGACAAAACTTAGATTACACATGTCACCTATGAAAGGATCTTGCCAGACATTGTTTTTCATCCAAAGACTTAATTCTTTAATAAGGTGCTTGATGAAATACTCTCATAGTAACAACCTGATAAAAAAAATTGGGGTTTTTTAGGTTTTAAGTAAACTTAAGACAATAACTAATCATTCTGGTAATGGGTGGTGGCCATTCACAGTTGAGTTGGGAGTTAAGTGAGAATGCCATGTACTGTGGAGAAAAGAACTAACTATATGTAAAGACCCTCACTTTCATGCTCAACCTATTTTTTCAAAATGTTTATTTATTTTTTTGAGAGAGAGAGAGAGAGAGAGAGAGAGAGAGAGAGAGCGCACAAATGCACACACAAGCAGGAGAGGGACAGAGAGAGGGGGAGAGAGAATCCCAAGCAGGCTCCACACTGTCAGCACAGAGCCCCACATGGGGTTCAAACTCATGAACCATGGATCACAACCTGAGCAGAAACCAACAGTCAGGTGCTTAACTGACTAAGCCACCCAGGAGCCCCCATGCACAAGCCATTTTTAACTGAAAAAGCTCAGCGACCTTGTCTACCTCTATTCCTTCTCAGGGCCTCAGTTTTTCCACTGATGGGGTAAGTTTTGAGTAACATATTTCTTACATTATACACCAAAGTTCTAAGAATTTTTAAGTCACAGGATATCTTATAACACAATTTAGTGTAGGGATTAATAGTAGGGACTTGAGATCCAGAAGGCCTGGATGTAAAATCCAAGCTATGTCACTGCCATATCATCTGGAAGGCCCACTGATCCATAAGGTAATTACCTTACCTACATCATAAGGTTATAGTGAAGATTTGTTTAATGAAAATAAAATGCTTAGAAAAATGACTACTGCTTAGTAAGCATTCAATATACATTATTATATTGTTACTGTTTACCTAATATTCTTACTTAAAATCATGATTATATTTTATCTGATAACAGGTCTGAATTAAGACACTGCTGTTTTCAATTAATAGTAGAGTTACAAACACCACTGTCATCAACATGATTGTCACAATAAGCATCTGACACATTAGTGAAAACTGTGCCAGGCTCTGCGCTGATTTAATATCTGAAAGCCACTTTCAACTCCCTTCTTCTTATTTCTCTATTTGGAGACTGGAAAACTAACCTGTAACAAGAGAAGTCTAAGTGGCCTACTTCTTGCTGTTAAGAGGTTAGTGGAAATCAACTGGTGGAGCATCTAGCAAAATTTCTGAAGACAACAGACTGGCATCACTGCTTTTTTTTCCTTTACTTTGCCATTATTTCTGTTTGAAAGACACATACAGCATCAGGAAGTGAAGCATCCATGTTTAGAATATGAAGTCAAAAGCCACAGTCTGGGATGGTAAAGGAGACAGCTAGAAGAACTGGGTCTCTGATGGCATCACTGAACACCTACAGCAGTCAGCCTGCTAGATTTCTTGTTATATGAGAAAAGTTAAGTACTTATGTATTTAAACCAAAATTTATCTGGTTTTCTAATTGCTTGCTGCTGAAGACAATCCCAACTGATATACTTATTCTATTTCATTTAATGTCGTAAAAACAGTAATAAGGAGGTAAGATTATTATCTCAGTTTGACACATACAGTAAATATATTCTTTAAAATCCTTCTTTTTAAAAAAGCTATAAAGACTAAGTCTATCTACAACTTCCATTAAGGTTTAAAACTTTATTTTGCTGAATAGGTTAGGAGGAGATGATTATCTTGCATTCTAATTTGTATACTCTTCAACAGAAACTGTACCAGCAGCAAATTGAAGTGGGTTAATACAAATGACTTATCTTCAAAGCAATTACAACCACCAACATCTTGTTAGATGTTTAAAGAGTATGAGAAAGCTCTATTGAATTTAATGGAAGATTTTCAGGAAAAAAAAACAAAAACGAAAGAATTTTATTGTGTCTTATGGATTGTGAAGGCTTTAAGAACTGCCCAGAAGATTCATCCCATCATGATAAAAATAATCCATAATTCTTATGGAAATTTAAAAGCCATAGAAACTCTGACATTGTGATAGATACCAAAAATATATATAATTGGCTTTGAAATATGGAGTCCACTCTCTGGTATTCTTTGGATAGCTGGTCTATCTCTTCTCGTTAAAATAATATGTTAGCACTCTTAATATCCCTTATGCTGCTAATTAAATGAAACACTCTAGTTAAAACTCATTTTTGAATGAAATTCAAAGTGATTCCCACTGCAGAAGATACTAAAAGGAATGCAAAGGCACCTTCTACTGCTTGAAGCCTTCTGTTTGGAGCTTGCAGGGTTTCAAAGAAATAGCCTTATAAATTTTCTTCTACTTTTTTTACCTTCAAGTTTCCTTCCTCTATTCTACTGTAAACCACAAATTTAAATATAGGCACAAAAATTCTTCCCCTGGTCAACTCACTTCAAGACCTATAAACATAAGATTCACCATCTAAATACTTCCACAAAGCTCTTTTTGTATTAAAATTTCAGCAGTATCCTGAGTCAATACACCTCAGGTTTGGAAGCAATTATTTCTATTCTAGAGCACCCCAGAAGCCCCAGAAAAGCCAATGAGCAATGTGTTTTCTTGAACAAGAGAGTCACAATTACAATAGCTTCCTCATAGAAGGAATTTTTCAACTCTTTCCACAAACAACTTAAGTACAATTTTTATATTCAGCTATACATTTTCATGCTGTATAGTTTTCAGAACACATCAAAGGGTGTGAGGAGAACATCCTAAATTTAAAGGCAACTGGATTTACTGACTAATTCTATCTGAAGGTATTTCAAATGTTAAGAATAAGCAATTTGGGTGGGGGAGTTCCTGGGTGGCTCAGTCAGTTAAGCATCTGTCTTCAGCTCAGGACATGATTTCACAGTTTGGGAATTAGAGCCCCACATCAGGCTCTCTGATGTCAGTGCAGAGCCTACTTCAGATCCTCTATCCCTCTCTCTCTCTGCCCCTCCCCTGCTCATGTTCTCTCTCAAAAAATAAACTTTAAAAATAAGAAAAAAAAAAGAATAAGCAATTTTTAAGACTTGTTTTTATCCAGAGAAGTATACAGAGCACATCTATTCCTGACACCAGGATGGCAAGGTAAATGCAAGGAGGTATTACAAGTGTTCACATTGTATGCTCTTATTCCAACCATCTTTCTCTCTATACACTCCAGTAATATTGAGATACAACATTTGAGATGATTAAGTTCTCCTTCTGTATTACCTACGCTCTTGACCCTGAAGAATACACTCACATTGGAAATATGGCATATTTGAGCTCTTCCAAGGACTGTACTAAATGCACACTCATACATACAAGTAAGCCGGGATCCTGCACTGAATGGAAGCCTTGATAAGCAAAGACCAGCATGGACTCTGAGTCCAGCAAATCCAAACCTTATTAGTTAGGGAAATAAAGTCCCTGAGAACTCCAGAAGTTCACATTCTTGTGGAGAGTAAAGATATCAAATAAGAAAAAAATCACAGTAAAACCTTGGTTTGTGAGCATAATTCGTTCTGGAAACATGTTTGTAATCCAAAGCACTTGTATGTGAAAGCAAATTTCCCCATAAGAAATAATGGAAACTCAGATGATTCATTCCACAACCCAAAAATATTCATATAAAGAGGATTATAATACTGTAGTATAATAAAACATAATAAAGAAAATACAAAATATAAAGAAAAATAAGCAAATTTACCTGCACTTACCTTTGAAAATCTTCATGGTTGGTGTGAGAGAGACTAGAGGAGGGCTATTGTGTAGGATGACTTTCACTACCACTAACGGAATCACTGCTGTGTAGGGCTCAGTGGCATCTTTTTCTGCATTAGGGCCATTGTATACACTTGCACACATTTTGACCAAAGTACAGTAATAATCAGCTCTTGCCATATAATGTATTTAATGTAAGTGGCAATAAGTTGGCGGAGGAAAGAGTCTATATATGCAGGCAGCCTGACAAAGAATGAAGCAAAACATTCCTAAGCTTACTCTTGTATGGAAAAGCAAAGGACTGTCCATAGGTGCTTGGAAGTGACAAAAAATACACTAGTGCCAGTTGTGGGCACCTTCCAATATTCTGAAAACTCATCTGATTTCCGCCAAGCCTGAGACCAAGCATCTGAGCATGGGAGACAATCACCCACAGTCCCAAAGCAAGACAGAGAGAGAGAGAGAGAGGAGATGGAGAGAGAAATCATTGGCTCAACTGTAATCATGTGATGTTTGGGGTCCCATACTACTCATATTGCAAGACACTGCTCGTTTATCAAATTAAAATTTATTATAAATATTTCCTGATCTTGTGGAACACTTGTAGAACAAGTTATCTGAAATCCAAGGTTTTTACTGTACTTAATTTTAAACAATTCTAAATGCCTATAAGTTAGATAAGAACATGTATGTGTGTGTGTGTGTATGTGTGTGTATATATATATATATATATATACATATATATATGTATATGAACACTGTAAGAACAGTAATGAGGGTGGAATTCAATAATAATTAGAATTCAGTAAGTATTAACAATTATCTCTTTTTCTTATGATGAGTAATAATGCATCCCGAATCTAAAATCCCAAGTCCCAAAGGAGAATGACCACATTTTAGAGTCTATTTCACTTTTGTTTTTCTTTATCATAAAAGTCATACACACTCACTTATGGAATCTGTAAAACTATGAGGAACCATCTTAAAGATTAAGAGGAAAATCTGCAACCATAATTCTTTCTCCCATAGGTAACTGCTGATAATAATTCTTTTCCTATAGTTTTTTTTTCTAAGCAATCATATCCATATAAGGTCAAACCTTTACTTTCACACTTTTGTATGCTGTTACATTTTTTCATGTTAATTAAAGCAGGCTAATATTTAGGAGTTTCTTACACTCAAATAATCTCTTTCCAGAAGCAAGGTACCAAACAAAACCACTATTATTGCCTATGCACATTTAACTCTCCAGCATGTCACAATTTGAACATGAGTGTATTCACACTGAAGTCTCAATTCAACTCTCTAATGTATGTTGGGCACAATAGGATTTTTATACCAATTTAACAGATAGATAAATTGAGACTTCACTGGCCAGTTGGAAAAACTATAGTTCAAATGAACAGGAAAATTAAAACCCATCTTTTTGTTTCTGGCCCACTGTCCCACTAAACCTTTCTATCAGCCCTTCCTCGGTTCACCCTAGATCCTTTCTGCTCAGTTCTCTGTGGTCTGGTCCACATTTACAGCTTGTTAGAAATATGGACTCTCAGGACCCACACCATATCTACTGACGCACAGCCTGCATTTTAACATCTCTAGATAACTTCTTCGTACATTAAAGTTGAGATGCATTAAGTAATACACTTTCAACCCATTGCAGAAAGGGTCCTAGGAGGACCAAGATAACTAACTGATGATCATTCTCAGACTTACACTACAATCTGAGTACCCTACAAGAACACAAGAGCTTATTGGTTTCATATAGAAGACAGGAAAAATAGCAATTCTGAGCTAAAAATGTTTTACCAGCCATATATTAATTACTACTAAAACAGCATAAAAATGAGCTATTTACTCACTTAGCTAACGTCATTAACTAAGAAGGATAGGAGAACTTGCATTTTAAAAATAATTTTCAGGGAGCCTGGGTGGCTCAGCTGGTTAAGCATCTAACTCTGGATTTCAGCTTAGGTCATGATTTCACGGTTCATGAGTTCAAACCCCACATGAAGCCTTGTGCTAATAGCATAGAGCCTGCTTGGGATTCTCAATCTCTCTCTCTCTCTCTCTCTCTCTCTCTCTCTCTCTCTCAAAAATAAATAACCATTAAAATTGTTTTTAAATAATAAAAATAATTTTCACCCGCAGGTAGACTAGTTATGCACAAAAAAGGCAGTGATAAACATTCATTTCATCATTGATTACATTAGCAAAAGGCCAGCAAAACCCTAAACGTGGTTACAAGGGATTGGTTACATAAATCATGCTACAGCCACACAATGGCAAACTATTCTGTCATTTACAAGGATGTAATATTATGGAATGCCGTCCCAAATATTGTTAAGTGAAAACAAGCAAGATAAGTTGTGTGTGTGTGTGTGTGTGTGTGTAAAAGACACATAAATAAATATGATTATAAACAGGGGTGCCTAGGGGGCTCAGTGGGTTAAGCATCTGAGTCTTGATTCTGGCTGAAGTCATAACCTCACAGTTCATGAGTTTGAGCCCCACATCAGCCACACTGATATTGCAGAGCCTGCTTGGGATTCTCTCTCTCTCTCTCTCTCTCTCTCTCTCTCTCTCTCGGGATTCTCTCTCTCTCTCTCTCTCTCTCTCTCTCTCTCTGTACCTCCCCTGCACTCTCTCTCTCTCTCTCACAAAATAAATAAACTAAAAAAAAAAATATATATATATATATGTGTGTGTGTGTGTATATACATATATATTTATAAACATACAGAGTATTTCTGGCAGAATCTATACGATACTAACAATTTATTTTTGTGAAGGAGAACCAAGTGACTTCGGGAGATGAGAAGAGACTTCTATTTCACTGTGCATGTTTTTTATATATTTTGAATAGTGTAAAATGTGCACATATTATCTAGCCTATAACTTTAAATATCTACAGAAATAATTTTTTATGCAGGGCAGTGGAATATGGGGAGACAGTATTTATCATGGATATAACCACAAATGTTAATCTTTGCGTGACATAAAAGCAGAGAATAGTAGAAATGGAGCGGGATTTGCAATTTAGCAATTTGTTTCTACCATAAACTAGTTCAGTGACTACTTCAATCCTTTTTATTTTCAAATCTCAGTATTTATTTTAGAAAGAGCAAGCTCTCTTTCCACCTTATAATAGTATAAGGACGAAATAAGGAAATGCATGGAGAGACTCATTATGAACTACAATATTCTCCACAAAATGACGTCTGTATTAAGCTTTGATGCTTAATGTTTTGATATTGTCTAAATGGAAATACATCAAATATTAACTACCTCCGTTATCGTTCTCCTCCAATAGAACCTACATTTTGTTGATAAATGAATCTTCCTGAATCACAAGTCTTAACATGAATCTGCCCACAAAATCCAGGGACATGTCAAATGCATTTGGCTTTTCAGGTTCCTAGTCCCTTTGCCCAATTAAAAACAAAACAAAACAAAAAGAGCTTTCCTTTAATTATTTTTTAAAAATCTCTGCATGTTTCAGTCCCAGTGTTGTATGCTCTTTGTCCCTGAACAGTATCCTTAGTTTTCTGACTTGAACTTTGTTAGGGTTTGGTCTGTGGCAAGGCTAGGAAAAATCTGCTTTCTTACATGCAAAATCCAATGTGCATGGACTTTGGGGTAGAACTGCTGGAGATAACAGGGAGGTGATTACAGTGATAATTTTGTGACACTAATCTATTCCCCTACAAATGGTGAGGCAAATGGCAATAAAAGCTTGCCTGAAATACCCATTAAATGCCTCAATCTCCATCTCACCTAATACCTGGCAGGCTGTAATTACCAAAAGAGAGCCTGTTTTAGGCTCTCCTTTTAGATTGCCTATTCTCCTTTCCATAAGTTTTCCTCTAAGGACCATTTCAAATGTGATTCCTTTCAAGACGTCATTTCTAAAGACCTCAATCCAATGTTTTTTAGCCTTTCCTGAATCACTACTGTATACTCTCGGATGTCTTATGAGATGTCACATTCTCATGTGTTAAAATTAATTGAGGGGCGCCTGGGTGGCTAAGTTGGTTAAGCATCCAACTTCAGCTCCGGTCATGATCTTGTGGTTTGTGAGTTCAAGCCTGATTTGGTGCTCTGTGCTGATAGCTCAGAGCCGCCTGCTCTGGATTCTATGTCTCCTTCTCTCTCTGCCCCCACTCTCCCACCTTTCTCAGCCTCCGTCTCTCTCTCTCTCAAAAATAAATATTAAAAAATGTTTTAAAAAATAATTAATTGATTTATATTTGCCTTCCTACTACAAGGTATGCTGAGGACAAGATGATGTCTTGTTCATTTTTACATCTGTAAAAGCCTTTCATAATGAGTAGGCATTCAACAAAATGTTGATTCATCACATCATGCAATAAAATAAAAGTATGCTCCCCAAGTCTACTTCAATCTATGTGATAAAACAATTCAGTCTCTTTAAGTGAAAAACAATGGTCTATGAAAGGAAAACATTTAATCAACAAAGGAACTGCCTTTATTATAAAGACTTCCTTTACACTGGGAATTTATTTCCTGCAGCTACCTTTTTAGTGAATTTTGTTGAAAAAAAAAACACAGCTGTAAAAATCTAAGGTAAATTATTCTCTAAACTTGCAATACATACATAGTAGCAGGTTGTTTTCAAATAACTAGCTTTGTTTGTGTTATTTGTACTTGTTTAAAAGTTTGGCCTCCTTGTATACATGCATTTATTCAAAAACCAAATACTCAAACAATTTAAGACAAGCAGAATAGAGATTTTTGTTCCAAACTGGAATCCCAACAGCAGGAAAAAATTACAGTGACATTAATAACTAATGACTCAATCAAAAATTGATTTAAGACAAATTAACAAAGATGAAAGTCATATTTAGACTCATTTAGTCTGTCTGGAAGAGTCAAAGGAAAATGAAAGCCAGTAAGTGCTAAAATTTTGAGAGAAATTACACATTTAATTCACAATCTCTAGCTTTATTTTGAAATCATTTCAGTGAGTTATGTTAAACGGCACCAAAACTCATAGCTGCTTTTTTTTTAACGTGAAGATTATGTCAGCATTCATCAAGTCTCCATTCGACCTATTCAATAGAGGCACCTAATATATTCCTAAGCCTCACATACAGTTCCATGCCTCTAACCATGAGCCACTAAATGGGCTTTATAATAGACAAATGGAGAAGTAAACAGACAAAACTCCACCAAGTAGTTTCTACCATCTTGGTTGGCTTCGATTTTGCTTCAAACCTTCACCTTAACCCTGAATTAGCCATAACCTCATGCCTTCTAAGCTTCTGTGCGTGGTTACCCATAACCTCATCCTCAACCTCCCTTTTTATTTGTCTTATCCCCTACTCTATCAGAATTGCAAACAACAAAAAGCAATTCTTGCTAACCCCAGCAAACAAAAACAATTTGTTAGGAACAGGTGAAACTATGTTCCAAAAGAGTAGAAGCCTGAGTGCTCCGACATTTTAAGAAGCAGAAACAGACTGTATTTTAATGACACAACCAGCTTGGTGAATGATCTCATCTTTGTCTCTTATGTCACTCATGCTCAAGGGATGGATTTCCAGGAGCGAGTACCCGGTTATCCTAGTTTGTTGCACATGGCCCTCCCCCCTCAGTCAAGGCAGCTCAAAGACGGGTAAAAGTGCATCCCACGAGGACTTCCGGTTGGAAGGAAGGGGCAGAGGAGACACACCTTTACTTTCTCCCATCCCAGCCCAGGCCCCCCACCCACCACCACCTTTTTCTTAAAACCTTTTCTCCTAGGCACAGAAAACTCAGATTACCAATAAAGCAAACTTCCAGACTTAAAAATCAAGAAAAAGATCACGTAGTTTCAGGTCTCCTTGCCTTTGCCCACATGTTTCGCTCTGACTGAAATGCCATTAATCTTTGCTAGGTGAAATTCCACTCCTACTTCCAAACCTATTTCAAATATTACCTCCTCTGTAATGATTTTCCTGACCACTCCATGAAGAATTAATCAACCCTGCTCCTGATCCTCCAAAGCGCATTCTTCATCACCGTCTGGACTTACCTCCGTGTTACAAGTTAATTGTTTTAAGTGCTGGTCTCCAGGACAGGCTTGTGAACGCAGCAGTGAAGTTACCCACTAGGCTGCACGAACCTTTCCTGCTCCACACCATCTACGCTGACCCGTCCAGTACGTCTTCCACAAATGCACTTGGAATACGTTAATAAAAGTTTGAAGGCACAGGTGAAATAAACCCGTAGGCCCAAGATGGAGCCGCCCCTGACTGCCTCCTCAGCAGGACAAACTTCCGGATCCCTTTAAATGCTCGGCTTGACCAGAACCGCAGTGTAGCCAGGCAGCCAGTCCTCAAAACGCCAAGCAAACTCTAGGTTCCACGCTCCGCTCGAGGTTCCCAGTTCCTCGAGAGCTTTCTAAATAAGGCCAGACAGGCAACCCCAGCCAATCGCGTCTTGCTGCCGCGATCCGGCTTGGAAGGCTGTGAAATTCGTTCCCGCCCAAAATCCCGCGAGAAGAGCGCTCAGCTCAAAGGCTCACGAGGCACCGCACTTCCCAGCCACTCATGATGCTCTCCCTGAAATTGAGGGCATCCAACTCATGACTAACTTGTTCTGGTTTTGTTATTTGATACTAATAAAAGTTCCTTCCAGATATTCTCTGATTCCTTTCGGTGTATATGTCGTGTATCATTACAAAATAAGCACAATTTTTAAACCTGGGCATTGAAGCAGGTCGTCTGGGAGTTGGGCTGAATTAGTTTAACAGTTGTGCATGGTCACTACATTAAGTGGTTATTTTTAAAAGAAAGGAAAAAAAAAAACATCAGGAACTCAAAAATCTCTAGGCTAGAATTTACAGAAAAGAAACTCAGTAAGTATTATTCTTACTTCCTACAAACTTAATATCTAACCTGAATGATACTGGTATATACAGACATTATGCAAGGGAAGATTGGAGTAATGGACACATAATAATTTTTTAAGTAAATTACCTATATGTCCAGAAAGTAATGTATGAGTATCTAAGAATGAAGTACAAAAAGTGTTAGTTAAAAAGAGATGAATTTATATCCAATAACGGATGCAAATAGCCACTTTCCTAACAGCTCAAGGTAAATTAGAAAACATCTACTTCAGAATTCTTACAAATATGACTGCCTCACTTATTTGACATTTAAATTTCTCCACTATTTTGAAATGTTATTTAGCTTTTATGTGGCCTATTTTGTCACTCCACTGAGATTTTAAACTCTGTGAAGACAAGCACCATCTCTTTTACTTCTGTGATATTATGGAAATGCACCATACAGTTCTATAATTTTAAAATGCTTAATAAATATATTGGGAGAGGAAAACACTTTCACTATCTTAAGATCCCTTGAATTCCAAGGAGCAAAATGGTAGAAACTTTTGGTCCTCAGGTTTTTGTATTTATGTTTCAATCAATGTTAAGGAAGGAATTTTTCACATTCCAAGTTATTGATATTAATCTTTACATGAGGGGTAGCATACTTGTATTGTATTTTTTAAAATCTCAAAAAAGAGTCTTATTAATTTAACAACCTGAACATTCTAAATGGGTGTACATCCAGAGGGTCTCTGATATATACCCCTGCCTTATTTCCTCAAAGCATTAGCAATATGAATGTGATTACCAACACTTGCTTTTACATCTCCCAGTAGTCTACACTGCACTAAAATTCTTATATTTGTCATATATTCACTTGAAATTATTCCTAAGGCAGGCTACCAAAATAACAATAATAATAAGCAATAACAGAATCAGGAAAGCCAATAGGATTATTGAAAAGAAATTCCTAGTCTATACTTATAGCTCATTTGCATTTAATAGCAAATTAGACTTTGAGTGGTTAATGAGTGTTTGAGCAATTCTGCTGACAAACATTAAAAGGGAAAAAGCAATTTTCTTCTGACAAACATAGACCTTTGACATTAACTACATTCTTATTTGCACATAAATGGTTTAAAAGAACTGAAGTCACTATGGGTTATTTAGTTCCTTCCTTAACCTCTCAAACAGACCTGTGGTGTTTGGGTAGGAGTCACTTTCCCAGGAACCCACACTGAATACCAGCTGTAATGTGGCCCATAATTCAATTAGTCATTGAGTTTTGTTTTATCTAAATAACAAAGTAAATGAACTGCAATAATTCTTTCTGACTGCAGAAAAGAACTTCTGTTTAGTGTTAACACTACTGTAAAAAATTAAGTCAAATATAAATAGAAGTGTTTATATTAATTTAATTCTAGAGAAGGTTATAAAATTTTTATAATCAAAAACATAAAAAGTTGAGCACATTTCCATATTGCCTGAATCTAACAACATCACAGGAGAATAATTTTTTCCTCTGACCATTTAGATATTAGATTGCCCATTTATTGAACACCTGTTAAGTGACAAACAACATCATGCTAGACATCAGCCCAGAGCAGAGAGGATTGTAGAAAAAATTAAAGACTGGTTTCCTGATTTTTAGTTTATCTACAAAACAAAGAGATAAAAATGTTTTTTAAAAAATTATGAAAACATTTAAAGAGGTTGTAACAACAAATTCTCTGTTAAGAGACTTAACAAAGGCTTCTAAAATACTGTTTCATACTGTGCTTTACTATTTTCACATCCATCTTTCCATTTAAATCTTATGAGAGCAGGTAGGTATCATTAGTTCCATCCAGGGCCAGCTTCAAAGACATAATACCTGTGCAGCAGCATATGGCCCCAGGCTTGGAATGGTCCCAGGCTTAGTTGAAGACTCTGATGTCACTGTGCTGAAATTCTTGATAATATTTGAACAAAGGGTCTCACATCTGTATTTTGTACAGGGCCCCACAGATGACAGACAAGAAAAGACACCAAGAGAGTCATCTTCAAACTCACAGAAAAAATTTATTGACTTGTCTGGAGAAGAAAAAGAAAATATGAAATGTTGTTGGGTATTTAATAGTACAGTGGGAAAAGATATGATTTGGGTGACAAAGAGGAAGAAAATGGGCTAATTCCAGGAGAATAAAACCTATGTGGTATCTCTGTCAGGATGCACATTTTTGTAGTACAGAACTAGGGTCCACCCAGATTCAGGTTTACAGTGCCTGATGAAATGCCAGCAAAAATCTCTTATGAGAATTTTTAAAAAAGGCGTGAATTGAAATTAACTAGATCACACTGTGAATAAGAGGCCTACAGCCAACCAGATGTCATATGCCTATTGGAACAGCCAACCTTCCTTTGATCAACAGGCTTAGGGTAGCCTCCTCAGTTTGGGGCAATTGCCTCTGTACTGGCTTTGATGCTATGAAAACCAAAATGCTCTGTGCATTTAAAAGGAGCTGGCACAACACCAGTTGTGCCCCACATGTCTCTGAAGTGTAGTCTTCCAGAATATTCTGGGTTTCCTTCCACTCTCACTCCTCACTGCACCCTCCTAACCATGTGATTTTTACGTTCTCATACAGTTTGGGCTTAAAATGCTCTAGATAAGGGGCTGGAAAACTATGTCCAGGGCCTGGTTTTTTAAAGCTCTCAAAGTAAGAATGTTTTTCACATTTTTAAAGTGTTGTAAACAAAACAAGACAAACAACACAAAATATGCAGCCGGTGGTGGGGGACAGGGTGAAAGGGGAGGTGCAGCAGTCTATTAGTATATGTGGCCTGCAAATCCTAAAATACTTAATATCTAGACTTTTACAGAGAAAAGTATGCCAATCCCTGGTCTAGATAGGTTCAACCGTTTTTAGAGAAATCTATTATATTCTTCAGTCTTTTCCTGACCAAGAACAATTATTAGGGTGTCTTAAAGCTAGCGTCCTTACATTTTTGACAGCAGACTACTGTTCACAAAGCACAGTAGGCCCTCAAGAACCTCTGTCAGGTTGATGTCCTGATATTAGAGAGTTTGGACTACATTAAGCTCACCTCAGAGCAAGACTCCATTCAGACCTTCATTCCTTTCTGACCTTGATTCAACCTTGACTACCTCTTGTTGGATCTCAGCTTCAGTCAGAGTCACCAGTAAACAGTAGGCTGCTTGCAATCTCTTAATTTCATCAGATCTTCTCTCCTCTCCCCACCCTCTTCCCCTTCTAAAAAGCAGTCTACTCATAGCAATGAAAAATGTACCTCTTGTGTAGGCTTCTTCCTCTTGTGTCTGTGGGTCCACATCACACTGACAACCTTTGAGAAATGCAGGCAATAGAATTCTGTGGCCAAGCCCACATCACTACAATGCAGACCTTGCTGTTGGCACTTTACTTCTCTTTGCACTTACCTCCGTAAGTGGCAGGTTTTTTTCTCAGGTATAAACAAAGTTCATCAAGCTTAGAATCCTGGCCACCACCAAGCCTTCCCCGGCTGCTTCTGTTGCTAACAGATGGACACCCAGCCATGGGTTTTCTGTGTCGGCAGCCAATCCATCATGGCCTGCCCTAACATGTGGGTGTAGCGTATTGGAGAAATGGCCCACTGCACTGCAGCTGAAGAAGACTGGCAGCTGAAGAAGACTGGCTGGAAACATGCCTGTTTTCAGCATAGAAAAGATTTTCACTTCACTGCAAATAGATATTTTTGGATAATTTACTTCAATAAAAACCTGCATTAGGTTCTTCCTGTCCTAGTACTCTTAAAGCCTGGCTACAAAAGAAAAGGAAAGATGTGTGCAGTTCTAATTTGAACAGGTAATATAGTTGAAAATTGTCAAGAAGGGGAATGCGAACTATTAAGTAAGATGCTTAGGTAAGAATATAATAATATTCTCCTAGTCCTTTTGCCAATCCAACTTGACTAAACCAATTGTTCTTTTTCTTCTCCTTTTCTGACACAATGTTTTTGTGCAAGAATAATTCACTGGGAGGTTAATTTGTACTGGCTCTTCTTCTCTTTCTCCATTCCCTCATTACAAGCTAGAAGGCAGGTCCCTAGTCACAGATGTTTACAGAGTGGAAGTCAGAAGCCACTTAGAGTTGAAATCCTTCTTCCTGTCTTTTATAAAAACTTTCAAATAATTATGCAAGTGAGTGCCTTCAAGGACAGGAAGAAGAAAGATAAAGAGATTTTACTAAGGCTAAGAAGATATTGGAGGTTGAAGAAATAAGTAAATAAGAACAAAGAAAATGGGTCCTTTTAGGTCATGGTATCTGTATCTCAGGAAATCGGCAAAAACTAAAAGGAAATGGTTTTACGGTTTTTCTAAAAAGCTTGGCTACCAGGCACAGGGATTTTTAGTTTTCCCATAATTATGTTTTCTCCAAGCAAAGAACCAAAGCATCCAAATTATGTCCAATGGTACAATGGGCATCTTATCCGTACTGTGAATGGATGGCCAATGGTCCTATAGATGTGCCCAGTGCCATGACACTAAAGAATGTCTAGTACTACTGGCACAGGTCTGGGCAAGCCAATCCCAGTAATACTTAATATAACTTTTCCCACTAGCTTCCAGTGGGAACCATGGATTCAGAATGACTTTCACTTTAAATAAACAGATAAATGAATTTCTGGAACATGTGCGATTATGGAGTATGATTTGAGTTGACCATATCTTTCTGTTTGTAGATTATCATGATAAATAGTTAAAGATCTTGAAAGGAGGGAAACCCTGTGGCCTTCATTATAAACAAGGTCAGTATCCCTTGCCTATGGAACACACCTTCACATTTTCATTGTTTTTGAACTTTATGATCAGTGATGGATGATCAAGGAAGCTGCAGTTTAGGGCCTGGCACCTTGAAGACCCTCTCCTACTAATCGCAAAGATTATTACTGCTCTATGCTGTAGATTCTTCTTCTAAATGAAATGCATATTGGGAGAAAAGGGTAAAGGCCTCCAAATGAATTGATTTTGCAGGATGTGTAGAAAGAAAGAGTTCCCCTTTCACACACAGTGAGGTCAGAGGATTTCAATCCCTCTACCTAGTATGTGAATCCTTTACCTCCTTGGCCACGTACTAGATCATCCAAGTTTGCAATTGGGATAAATGCTGAATTCAGAAATGAGACACCGTCACCAGAGGGGTCCTTCTGAGGTCACCGTGCCTGTCTCCCTGCCTCCAGGCAGATTAGCACCTAAACCAAGCAACTCTCAAAAGTACTATTTTTAAATAGTTCAAGAATCAGCTTTATGTAACCACTTTGGTAACCCAGTTTAGTGTTTACCATACTGTTCCTATACCTAACCTTAACATAATCTAAAACAAACACTAGAAGAAGAGGAATGAGAATAATATTTTTTTTTAAAAGTAAATAAGCCAAAAGAAAATGAGCTCTAAATTAAACAGCTTTTTCTTTCATTTTGTTTTGTTTCATTTGTTTTTACCCTCACTCAAGGAGACAACTTTCAGATAACTCATTCATACTAATTTATTTATTTATTCTTATTTATTTATTTATTTACTTACTTATTTTTCACACCCATTTATTTATTCCTATTTTCTTTGTTACTCTTGCACTGCCCAAATTTATCTTATTTACTTTGCTTATTTGTCATTCTGTATTCCTCTACTCCCTTCTCATTTCCATTGAATGGAGGATTCAAGAAAACAGAAACATTGTCAGATTAGTTCATAGCTATATATCCTGTTGCTACATTTTCAGTAGAAATATAGCAGGTGTTTACCAAACATTTTTAAATGATAGAATAAAATGAAAAACAGATTGATAAATGTATCAAGCATCATTAATTGCCTACTTCATACAAAACACTTTAGGATTACAAAAATGTGCTCGTGTAGCACCCCTAAGTAAAAGGTAAAACATGATTTGGTATGTTCTAATAGAAATATATATAAGGAGTTCACAGAAGAGATAACCTAATCAATTTCTTGCATTTGATTCTTATTCTTTTTCCTGTAGAAATTGCTTTGACACTCAACCCCAACTTTTACCAACAAACATGGCAGCATAAACCCTCGATCTCTTTAAAAAACAACAAACAAACAAACAAGATGTGACTTGGGTTACACAATTTCTGGCAAGATTTCTTTGAGGGCTGTCCAGAGAGAAGTTCCATCTGGAGCAGACTCTACTATGTCACCTTTCCCTTGAAAGGAGGAAAAAGTAGACCTAATCAGTCAAACCTCCAAGAAATCCACAGCCTCAGAGTGCCCCGTGATGATACTGAACAATTATAACACCTCAAGTGTACTTCATAAATCAGATAATCCACAACTTGACCACACGAAGATTATAAGCTCTGTCCAGATCCCTTTTAGCTTTAAAAAGCTCAGCTATACCCCAGAGGTAATTTAGAATTCAAATTCTAGGGAGTAATGCCAATAGTCTCCAGAACTGATAATATGCTATGCTCTCAAAGCCTCTACACTGAATAAGCATTATCAGAACAATGACAGTTAAAAGGGTTAACTTTTTAGGCAAGCTAATGCTGTCTGTGATATTTGTTTTTTTTTTGGTGGGGGTGACAGTAGTCCTAGTGAAAATTCACGCCAATTTTAAGACAACTTTAAACATCCTCCCAAAGGTCTACGAATGATAACATCCTGAAACACGGAAACTGTCAAGGTGCTTGTTGAGCATTCCAGTCACACAGAGGCCTGTACTGGAGTCAGCACGGTGTTTCCACCAAATGGATAAATCAATGATATAGCATGTGAGTGTATATGCATCCACCAAGAAAAGAGGAGGAACAGTGAGGAAAGATGATCGTTTTTAATCTCCCTCTTATAGAAGGTTTTATGTTTAAAACCTCATCCCTTTAAATTATTTTCCTACAGTGAGACCATCAAGTAGACTTCTGATTCTTGCATTCTGAATGGACCATTTCCTTCCATCCTCCTTTGAACATGGACAAATAACAAAATAAGAAGTTATTGATATTCTAACCCTGTGTGCTTCAAATAGCCAGGAGAATAAATATCCTGTATGGCACTATAAAAAATATACTTCTATTTATTCCAGACTTTATCAGCAGCCACTGCTTAGCAGTTATGTGACCCAGTTATATGGACTTTCTGATGCTTTCCCTGTTTTGATATATGAATTCACAATTCAGATGCATTTAAGGGTCACCGCATATCCCATCTTCTTGACCAAATGGTTTTCATGGCCCAACCCTAGAAAAAGGAGATTTTTAAAAGCATCTTTTTTGGCAAATACATTTTCTTCTATTGATTTTCCCCCTCATGTTGGCAAAAGAAATCCATGCACATATTTGATTTACTTACACCATTTTTTTAAATGCTTTGCCATATAAAATCTAGTTAAGACTTCTGCTTCATTTAAACCATTTTTGACCCTTTTTAAAAATAAAATATTATTTTTCATCCATCTTTTCCTTGAAATTTTCACCTCTCTTGGTATTTGCTCCAGAAACATCTGGACACCTTATGCCTCTTGGGCATTCTTCTTAGAACTTCTACTGAATTTACAGATCATTCTTAAAATTATCCCTTAATGCCCAAATATAAAACTGGATAAGCGTAGTCAGTGATCTTCATCTTGCAACCTCTAATTCAGTGGGTTTGAGTAAGAACCAAAGAATCTTCATTTGTGTGGATTCTGCATGAGATAGAGATACACAGACACAATTGGGAACCATTGCCTTTTTCCCCCTTCTCTCTCAAAATCTTACACATTATCACAGTTTTCTTACAAATGTTTTCCTTTTTCTAGTTTTCCAAATTCATGTCTTCAAGGGTGGTCCCTGGGTTTCAGCCTTCATTTTCAAGAGTACATGTAACTACAACACTATGATCCTTCAAAAGAATATATTATGTTCATATCATACACCTGATATGATGCTACCCGCTTTACACACATCACCTCTCTTAATAACAACCCCATGAGGTACTGGTTATTAGTCACATTTTCCAGGTCAGAAAGTTCTAGCTCAAAGAAGTTACATGGCCCACCCTACTTTATACACTATTAAAGGAGAAAGTTGGGGGCGGCTGGGTGGCGCAGTGGGTTGAGCATGTGACCTTGGCTCAGATCATGATCTTGCAGTTTGTGAGTCGAGCCCCGCCTCAGGCTCTGTAGTGTTAGCTTGGAGCCTGGAGTCGGCTTGAGATTCTGTCTCTCTCTTTCTCTGCCCCTTCCTTGCTTGGTCTCTGGCTGTCTCTCTCTCTCTCAAAAATAAATAAACATTAAAAACATTTTTTTAATTAAAAAATAAAGGAGCAAGTTGGCTTGACAGTATGGCTTTTTTCTCCTTCCATTAAACACATACTTTTAGACACAAATATAAAATTAATCCTGGATTTTCATTCACTCAAGCTGATTCTTTTTTCTGAATTCTACTTTTTTCTGCATACTCCTACAATTTTCACATGGGTATGCCAGGAACATTATTATGAGCTAACAATTATGCTGTTGTCTCATGCCATCCTTCTAATAATATCATTAGTTAAAAACCATTATGACAGATGAGAAAATTAGACTTAGAGGTGTTGAGTGTCATGTCTGAGGCACTGAGGTAGGTAATGGCAGAGCTGCAATTGCCTGAACTCTCAGATAGATTTTTCAACCACAATGCTAAACTCTATAGAAAATAAAGACCCTCTTGTCCATCAGACACAATAATGAGCAGGAGTCAAGAGTATCCTATTTAACTCTGAAGGCAAAAGGTTAAAAATACCTCACAATCTTGGGGTGCCTGGGTGGCTCAGTTGGTTAAGTGTCCGACTTCAGCTCAGGTCATGATCTCATGGTTTGTGAGTTTGAGCCCCGCGTCGGGCTCTGTGCTGACAGCTCGGAGCCCGGAGCCTGCTTCTGATTCTGTGTCTCCTCCTCTCTCTGCCCAGCTCATGCTCTATCTCTCTCTGTCTCTCAATACTAAAATAAATGTTAAAATTTTTTTTTAAAAAAATACCTCACAACCTTAAGATTGAGTTAGTCTACTTCTTTTGGGAGGAAAAAAATGTCACACCATGGAATTAAATTACACATAATGTACACTAAACTCACACAGCTTATTAGAGCCCATGTATCTGTGGTGCCTGGAAACTGCAGAAATTTTTCATGATGAATATTTTTTATTGTAAATGTATAAGTAGTGATGTAATAATTGCAATATTTTCCAAATTTAATGGTCAGGAATAATACAAAGCGAATATTACTATGTTAGCAGAACTAATGATGGCAACTGGAATATATTGGTGAAGTTCTCATTTCAGCCTATGTCTGGCTCTTATAGAGAGATAAACAAGTAGGAATTAGAAGGTGTTCCTATGTCAATTAGAAGGGCAATTGACTCTTAGTGAAAATTAACAATAGAACTTATTTGTTCATAATGAGAAACTAAGGTTTATCTATCATAATGAGAGGCTAAATCTGCCATGTTAAAAAGAATAAGGTTCTTTCAGAAAGTTTATTATGTACTAATTCTATTTGTGGAGTAACTTTAGGCATTAAAACATTTATGAAATTACCCAATGCTTTGAATCTGGCATGCCAAGACAAATACTTATTGTTTTATTTCAAAAATTTCCATGTTTGTTTTTTTATAAATAGGAAATTATTCCAAAATATTTTTGGGCTTTAATTTCCATGTTTGGTCCCATTGGTTAACTATCTTAGCATGTGAGAGGAGAAGAAAGGTGAAACATACGAACATTTATGTTAGCATTCTTTCTGTTTCACAACTAATCTTGGAATAACTTATTCCTAAGGAAATGGAATTATTTTGTTTCTATAAACATAAGGGTATAATTCTATCCTTATTAATAATTTGGCATTTCTTGATACTTTAGGTTGATCAAAGATTGTATTGTTGTTGTTGTTAACACCTAGAATCTGAGCACTTAGAATTCAAGCGTCGGGTAGTTAGCAGGAAGGAAGAAGCTACCTTTGTTCAAAGAAGAATAAGTAAGAGTAAAGGAGGAATAGAGTATTATAAAAGCAAAGACAAAAAATATATGTGCAGAATGTTCACTACCATACTAAAAAATCTTTAAGAAAGGGAAAAAAGAAGGAAGTAACAAATACTAACATTGTATGTTACTAAGCCATGCCTTTTTAAGGACAGGGGCCATGACTCATTTTTATTTGCATGTGCAGCAGGTAGCCATGCTTAACAAATATTAGATGTTCAGCAAATATCAGCTGAAATATTTTTAAACTATTATCGTTTTGTGTATTTTCTCAACATTTATTTATAACATTTTAATATTATTACATAAATGAAAGAAATTAACCATAATGACAAATGCATGAATACTGTGTGTTTAGTGTCAGGTAGACATGAACAATTATGTGAGGAGGCTATTATTAGCTCCTTTTTCAGAAAAGGAAACTGAGTCACAGAGAGATTTGGCAACTTCACTAAGTCTCACATTTAGTACCCTGCACAACAAAGGATGCTTCTTCCAAATTGTGCACTTACTTTGCAAATTTGATTTCCAAATTATTTATAGAGTTATAAAAAAAGGCCTTTCTCTTTCATCCATAGCTTTCTGGGGCCATATTTCCTAGTCTGAAAATTTCTCCAATGATGTATTAAAAAGGAAGGGGGACAATTCAGGAACACTGT
Organism: Lynx canadensis; assembly: GCF_007474595.2. NCBI lineage: Eukaryota > Metazoa > Chordata > Mammalia > Carnivora > Felidae > Lynx > Lynx canadensis. Next base: position 48,100,254 of record NC_044304.2, on the reverse strand, counting down.
CATTGCTTGTTTCTTAATGAAATTTTCAAGTTTTCAATTTCAAAGTTCTCTTTGCTTGTCTCTCAGCTGATCTCACATCCTCCAGTGTTACTTTCTTTCTGACCTTCTTTCGCTTTAATGTGCCTTATTATCCCACCCCATCCTCACACTCATGAAACTCTTGAGCTCATCATCTCCATTCACTTAAGATATATAGACTAAAAATTTGCTGATCTTCCTAAATTAGCATTCTTTGGAAAGAATAGAAGCATGACAGAACATTGCATTTCTCTAAAGCCAGGGAGGAAGATTTACTGCATCCTCCCAGGCCTGAAGAGAGAAAAAAGCCCTCTATCCAACAGCACCAAAACAACTTGAGTCATTTTGCCTGTTGAAGATTAGACACAAAGGAATATGCGAATACAATTTCTTGTTGGGGTGATTCAGTCCACTGCATTCTGAAACCAAGTGTGGTGCAGATTCTCAGCGTTTAAGACTCAAGTCTATGAGGTGCATGAGGTAAATACAATAGCACCTAAGGGAAACATCTATCATTTTTCTTTACAAATGGAAGGATTTGCCTGCCCTGGCCTCAATTCAGAAGAACGTGTAGTTTGCTCCTCAGAAAAATTGCATGACAGATGCCACCATTTTGCTCTTTTAAATAAATAAGTGGGGATCATGAACACTCACCTAGCATTTATGATAAAAGATCTCCCACGTAGTAAGAAATCTGAATTTATCACAACCTATATAATATGCCATATAGGCCAATGTATTTGTAAAAATTACCTGCCACTCCTGGCATCATGGGAGCCCATTCACACATGATATAACTCCACTTGCTCAAGGTAAAATATACTTGTCCCTTTAGTTTACTGTAAGTTTAAGATACAGTTATCTTCCTTAATTATCTTGAATGTAACAAGACAAAGGTCAATTAACACTCTATGTACAAAATAGGCAATTGTTTGGTTTCTATTCTTTGCATCCTAGTTTCAGTTTCTAAATATGCTTTGAGATTCAGCAGAAAATTAACTGATCAATGGCGTACAAGTAGAACAATCTAATCAAATAATGAAGTGATTGGTTTTGTCTTATTTCAAAAGGGTCACTTACCACCTGCACAAAATATAACTGAGCCTATTGCTAAATTTACCTATTTCCCATTCCCCAAGTGTTTCCATTATTATCATGGCTTGATTGTACCAGTCTGAATAATACAAAATATCATCTTCTTGTTGAAAACTGACTCAGCAAGATTTCAGAGTAGGAATTCAGAAATAGCCCACCCACCCACTGTGTAGTACAATCCTTCCAAAATGGGTTATTTTCCGTGTCTGTTAAGGCCATTAAGTACATAGGACAGGGGAGATGCTAAGTATATAAGAGGAGATGCTAAGAAAATACAGTGGAGGCTGCCTCACGGGTCACTGGGTAACAACAGCAAGTGAAGTACACAGAAAACCAACAGCAAATAACATGGCCCAAAACAAACTGGTGCCAGATACCACACAGAAAGTAGGACATATGGAGCTAGGCCCAGAAAGAGAGGCTCAAAAGGATTTAGACTCCTGGGTGGCTTCACCTTCTTCTTCTTCTTTTTTTTTTTTTTTTTTCTTCTTCAGGTTCCCCACCTTCTGGAATGCAAGGGATATTTGTTGAACTGAATTAAAAATCTCTACATTAAATAATATTTAGTTTTTGCATATCTTGCTTCAAGCAAGTTCCTCCCTATCTTTGTTTGATTGTTTTTAGTTTAGTTTTGTTTTTGTGTGAGTATAGGGAGTTATTAAATTGATAGAAGAATATCAAGTACAGTGTACATGAATTTGATGGTGTTTTCATATTGATATGGTGAGATACTATGGCATGGAGACGAATGAATATGGATAGGTAAATTAAAACATGTTGAATGAAGATATTAAAATAATGTTGAAGGAAGGAGGAAGATGCCTTCTCACCTTAACAAACACTGTCATCAGGTCTGTCTTGTTTAACATAATCTTTTTGCAGTGCTCACTGAAAGGGAAAACAGCATAAACCTGGGAGAAAAGTGAACAGGTTGAATATAAGAATTAAAATCAGGTCGTGCAAACTGGGATAAATGAGAAAAATACAATAAGGTGACATTTAATTGAGGAACAACACATTAAATTTCCAGAAAAAGGAGCAGTAATAATAGCAACTACTATCATCTAAGCAAATACAAATGTATTAATCCTTGTAACAATACAATGAGGAGAGTATAGGGCTTATATTGCTACATTTTACTATGCATGCTGACTGTTTATCTGTAGGAACTGACATAAAGAAGAATGTCTCCTTGATCAAAGCAGAACTTTTATGACGATTTATCAAATTAAGAACACACTTACCCAAAGCATTTTTATAAAACATTGTAAATGTCTAATCAAATCATAACTAAAGAAAAAAATGTTCCTATTTCTTTTCCATTTGCTGTATTGAACTTCTTTAGTTCAAAAACGTGTTATAGTAAAACATACCCTCCATAAAATAACATGTTTTTGATGTTACCAAATAAAATTTTATAAAGTATCCTTGACTTAAAGACACTTATTTAAGAATTCTAACGTTTGGGGCCCCTGGGTGGCTCAGTTAATTAAGCATCTGACTCTTGGTTTCAGCTCAGGTCATGATCAGATAGTTCGCGAGTTGAAGCCCTGCCACTGGGCTCCACGCTGACAGTGCAGAGTCCACTTGGGATTCTCTCTCATCTCTCTGCCCCTCTCCCACTTGCTCTCTCTCTCTCTCTCTCTCTCTCTCTCAAAATAAATAAATAAACATAAAAAAATCATAATCTTATTCAAAATTGCACGTGTGTGTGTGTGTGTGTGTGTGTTGACCTGCAACTCAATGTTTATTAAGATACCTGAAACAAAATCTGGTATCTAGAAACCAAATACTGTTCTCTTGTTTGGGGAAGGAAACATCATTAGTCGATCTTGTTTGGGAAGATGTTAATCACCTGTCTCTCAGCCCCTGGCATAGAAATCACAAGTTGTTTTTTCATTCAGTTTACTTTTTTTTATTACAGCCAAAATGGCAGGGGAGGTTTTCTGGTAATCAACAAAACTAGCAAAGCTCTTGTTTAAATATCTTTCCCTTTTTCTTCATAAATGAAATAACCCCCCTAGGGAAATGTGTTGGCTCCTTGGTCATAAATCCTGTCTTTCTCTTCCAGAAGCAACTTTATGCAAAGATGTAGCCAAATCTCTCTCTGAATCCTCAGTGCTTACCAATGGTGGTGGTGACATTTTCTCCTGAAGGAAATTAAATTTGCCTTCACCTATCCCTTCCAAATGATGAGCTTTGCCTCTCACAAACTGGTTGTCCTGGCAGAACTCCATCCCTGAGATAAGGTGATGCATCACTGTGACATATAGAATGGGTTTTCAAGAGCTGTCTTCCAAACTGTGCAAGGTAGCTTTCCATTGCTGGCTGGGGCTGCTGATGACTTGTGCTAGAATACAGACAGCATCCTTTTGAGCAGGGAGCTGTTTTAACAGATGCCTTGTTGACTGAGATGTGCCCCAAATTAAAGCTTTTTTCATTGCACTATAATGTGCCAAGGAGTGGGCCACTGAGGAGAGACAGATTCGAATGGCATTAAAAGTTCAATTCCTCCCCATTTGGGTGGGCAAGCAAAAAGGGGGCTCAGCATAGCTGACCTAGATTAACAGAAGATCAAACAGGTACCAGCCAGAGTTCCAGAGGTTTCTCCTTACTAATAAGCACACTCCTTTACCCAGGAAACTCCCACCGTTACAGAATGTGTCCTACCGTCCTATTTTCTTTTAAATACGAGGAGCATGATGAGGTAGGATCCATTTGTTGGAGTCCTTTCTTTGTTGCAGCCAGCTCAGCCACGCCCAGCCTAAGCACATCTTTGTGTGAAATAATGAGATCTCAGGGGAACTTGTGTATTATTTTCCTGCTTCTAAGTTCTCCTAAAAATAAATACTGTTTTATATGTATACCCCATGGCACCGTACTGTGTGTGTCCATACCTACCCCACATTGCACAACAGCTTGACTTCCAGGCTTGTGAGCATTTTTAATTCATTCTATGTGTTGGCTTTGCCAGCCACCTAAAAGTAAGTGAGGGACACAAAAATCTCTCAAAACCTCTTGGGATGCTGAGCAAGTGAAATCTACTTCAGGGTATTTGGCTTGAATATCCCTTCCTTCTTTTCTCCTTTGATCTTTCTTGAGTTCTTCCTTTTCCTAAGTGGAGGAATGGCAGGAAATCTGTCAAATTGGATTTAAGATTACCATGGGAAAAAGAAAGTGGAACTTATGTCACTTCCTCTTCTTTGCTCTCTAGTCCTGAAAAGAATTACAAAATACAACATACCCAGGAATATGACATTACACAAACAAAATCAAAGTTATCCCCATTGCTAAGTGGGCACTATCTACCTTATTCATGACCATAAAAGACATAATTGATGGTTTCTGTGGTGATGTTTGATGTCTCCTTCCAGTATTCATAATCTGGCCCTTCACACGCGGTCATCTTTCCTCGATTGGTACCCACCTGTATCTGAAGCAGATTTCAAACCAGTGAAGAAAATTGATAACCTGCCAGGCAAGTGTGGAAAGACTCCAGCTCATTATCAACAGTAGGAATTCTGGCCAAAAATATGGATATTGTGGCTAGGAGCTTAGGTGTTCTTTTCAGATGTTTTATTTTGATTTATTCTGCAAATATGTAGGAAATTTTATTATTTAAGATAAGATAAAGTTTTTACCTCTAGCTCTCTGGTTGCAAAGATAGCTGTTGCCCTGTAAATCAACATAGTATTATCTGCTTTCCTCCTAGTGTTCACTGAAGACAGTTCCAACAATTCATCTTATTGTTGTGTACTTTAAGTCTGTTTTCCAAAGAAAATACATGGAAAAAGATATGATATTTAGAGGAATAATACATAATTAAATGTATAGAAATAAAATCCTATATGTTTATCTGATTTGGCTTCTTAAATGTTTATTTTCTTGCATAATTAGTTTTTTTATGTTTATTTTTGATAGAGAGAGACAGAGCATGAGCAGAGGAGAGACAGAGAGAGAAAGAGGGAGACACAGAATCGGAAGCAGGCACCAGGCTCTGAGCTGTCAGCACAGAGCCTGATGCGGGGCTCAAACACACAAACCATGAGGTCATGACCTGAGCTGAAGTCGGACACTCAACTGACTGAACCACGCAGGCACTCCTCATAAGTAGGTTTTATTTTGAAAAGTTACATGTTCACGTAAATAGGTGACCATTGTTTCTAAATGATCATCATATTTTTCCAAACAGAAAACAAATTGAATGTAAATCTAAGAATGCATTATTCCTGTCTTTCACAACAAGTTCTGATTTCATAATTGATGAAAAGTTAAAAATTGTAGCTGACCCATCTGAGTCAATAATTGGAGGAGACTGATATGATCCTAATATCAAGAAACATACTAGAAGACTTAATGAGAAGCTACAAAACTGACACACACTGGACAACTAAATCTGAACCTGGCTAGCATTCATAGAAATGGAAATCATTTAAGTTCTCGAGTAATTTTTCTGCTTCTCCATTTATTTTTTGAATCAATTACATTTTAAATAATTATTCTTAGATTGGATAAAATACCTAATGCTTAAACAAATAATGTGGGTCAGATGTATAGTGTAAAAGCAACAAGTCACAAAGTAAAATTATGCATTTGAGGATCTTTCTATTAACCTTGGGAACAGAATCGTAAACAAATTGCACAGAAGACAGATTTTCTCATTATTTTTCTTGCTGTAGGCTTTAACCAACCACTGGTTCTTTGCCACTGATCTGCATCTCATGGACAAGGGTATTCTATTTGGAAGGGCTGATAGTTTCCATACAGCATTTAAAATACCTACTTATGTTGGCTATGGCCTGGCTACAATATCTAATTTATACATTTGTTTGCAACGTACACATATTAATAAGAATACTTATTCCTAAATATTTAAATGCTTTGAATTTTGGTATGGACATATACATTATTCCATTTCAGTGACACCAGTCTTGTAAATTTAGGTATTATGATTCACCAATCTACATGAAAAAATATAAAACAATAAAGAATAGAAATGAATATATAATTCAAAAGTTCTGAGTGACTGAGAAGCTTGAATAACTAACTCATTTCCCTAGCAATTTTAACAAAAACTAGCAATACAACTTAGAAACTTTTTTGCCCATGTGTGGCTAAATGTCACAGATCCAGATATATATTTACCAGTGCCTTGCCCTGAGGGTATGTACCCAGTTCTTATTTCCCTAGGGACACTGAATTCTTACATAATAAATTATGTACATTCTCCCCTATGAACCTCTTTTGTATTTGAATAAGCTTTCCCTTAGTTCATTCCCTTTTGACAAAAATAAAGGTTTAACAATCTTAGGAATGCTCAGTACCTATTCCAAGGTAGTCAGGCTGAGAATGAAATCTTTATCAGGCAAAGTAGAAAAGTAAGCCAATATCCAGAGAATAAGTACTGTGTAGATAAATACTCTGAGTAATTCAGGCCTCAAAATTCTAGACTATATGCATAAATAGTTTATTCCTCTTGAAAGTTTTTTAATAATTATTTTCAACTCTGTGCTTTAACATTAAAAGCATGGCTCAACAGTTACAGTAATGTATTTCTTTCCTCATTTGGTGATTTTCTGACAATATAAGTTCTCCCATTTGTTAGGATGTGAAAATATTTCTTTAGTCTTTATCATCTGTTCTTGGCAAATAATTGCTACTATTTGCCACTCATTAAAGATGGTGAAATAAATATTAAACATTATGCTTAAACAAACACAGATAATACAAAGATCAGACATGAGGTCATGTTGATAGCATAAATATATAAGTTCATAAATCAGAAATATATTTGTAATCTATAGAAAAGGAAATTATATTTTGCTTTTTTAAAATATGTTTTGCTATTTTGACAAACTATGTGTGTTGATTATAAATGACAGAATATTCAACTGTTGCTTTAAACCAGGTTTTTGTGGGGGCGCCTGGGTGGCTCAGTCAGGTGAGTGTCCGACTTCAGTTAAGGTCATGATCTTGTGGTTTGTGAGTTCAGTTTATGAGTTCGAGTCCCACATTGGGCTCTGTGCTGATAGCGCAGAACCTGGAGCCTGCTTCAGATTCTGTCTCCCTCTCTCTCTGACCCTCCCCTGCTCATGCACTATCTCTCAAAAATAAATAAACATTAAAAAAAATTAAACCAGGTTTCCTGGTAAATTATTGGATGTATAAAAATTAAAGCATCAATGAAGAAATGCAGACATTATTTTTTACTAAAAACATATGTAGCTTTAATCAAAGTGAAGGAATATTCCTTTCTTCCAAAAAAAGCACTGCAGTTAATAGATATGTAAAGATAATTGTGAATTATGAGTTCCATAATTGATTTGCATGTTTGACATAGTTAACTTTTCAGAGCGGGACAACAGGCAAATTTATTTCTGTATTCAGAGAAAGGAATATTGAGCACTAATGGTATACAGTTACTATTCAGAAGGCACAAGACATAATGATAACTCAGACTCTTATCTTGTCTTGAAGAGGATCATGGTCATATGCAAAACAATAGAAAGTCAACACAATGTGGTAGAAATCAAATGCTCAAACCATAGAAGATAAGAGATTATGAACTCCATATGACAGCATAGCACCCAATGCAAAACCATGTTTTAAAGGACATTAAAAGTTATATACATGTGTTTCCACTATAATACCAATATAGTAACACAAAATTGAATGCTCAGTGTGAGGCTAGTTCTATCAGATAGGCAGGAAAATAGATGGAGAGAAGAGGGACGGAAGGAGAGAGAAGGGAAGGATAAAAGAGGAAAGGAATGAGAGGGAGAAAGGAGACAGAAAGGAAAGAAACAGTTGGAAGGAAGGAAGCAATGTTAGCAGTGTTTATAACTGAATTGTGAAATTACATGTATTTTTATTTATTCTTTAGACTTTATTATCTATAAATAATGCATGATATTATTATAAAAGCAAATTAAATAATAAATTCTAGACAAATATGGCCTATAATACATTTACCAAACAAAATCAGTAGTTTCTGTTTTTAATCTTTTGTCCTTTCCATATGAATATTTAATTTTTACATATATGAAAAACATTAGAGAGTTTCACATTCCTCATTTTTATTTAACATAAAACTTGAGCTTTGCTTTTTCCTAAAGTTTTTTTTTTCTGTACCTCTTTTTTACCATCTCCATTTCCACCCTACCCCCACCAAACAATATAATATTCTATTATGGGCACTTCCATACCTTTCGCTCTCCTAATATAGACATGTACAAATATTTATGAAGTATATACGATTTCTTGCCTTGTTTTTATGCACTTCATATTTCTCAATTTTGTTGACATTATTCCAGGTCAAAACATATACATTTAACTCATTATATTAATAATCGCAAGAAGTATTTCTTTAGGGTTTACTCTACCTGGGGAAGTCTTGTAGCCTTGGGGCTACAGCACGAACAAAAGAAATAACTCCCTGCCATAATGATGCTTTCCACATCCCACTGCATGAATGAACCACAATTTATTCAATAAATCTCCTATTCATGGATACTTAACTTGTTTCCAAAGTTTTCCTTTTTGTTTTGCCTTTACATACAGGCCTACAGTAAACATCCATTTACATAAATATTTATGTTCTTACATTCTCCACTTCCTATTTTATCATGGATTTATATTATTTCCTGGTTCAGAAACAATTATTATTTTTAAGAAATACAACATGCAGCGTGTCCTAGAGCTATGAAGAATATGCCATGGGAGTTGGCAGGAGGAAATCAAAATAAATGTGCAGTTTTTGAAGTTATTAGGTTCTCATCTGCAAATGGTATCATCCTCAGCAATTTAGTATCAGTCAAAATAGAAAGCCTATTACACCCAAAGCTGACAGCATCCACTGGGCATGGTGAAGAAAGGGCCAAGGAGCTGCCGGTGAGCAGAATGATAAAGTAGATAAAGTAGATGCAGACATAAAGCTCAAATAATGAAATAAATAATTTAAATATATATGATATTTGGAGTTCAAATGTTCTTAATTTACACTGTGGTATATGAGTTGGGTAATAGTGCAAAATTAACATTCACCTCTATCAAAAAAGCGTATGTTATCATTGCATCATTTTAACTGTTGCGTAAGTGTTCTTTCTTTCTTTCTTCTCTTTCTTTTTCTCTTTTTCTTTCTTTCTCTCTCTCTTTCTTTCTTTATTTCTTTTCAGAAAGAAAGAGTGTGCACAAATGTGGGGGGCAGAGAGAGAGAATCTTTTTTATTTTATTTTTTTAATTTACATACAAGTTAGTTAGCATACAGTGAAATAATGATTTCAGGAGTAGAATCCAGTGATTCATCCCCTACATATAACACCCAGTGCTCATCCCAACAAGTGTCTTCAAGGCCTCCTGCCCTTTTAGCCAATCCCCCCACCCAAAGCCCCTCCAGCAACCCTCAGCTTGTTCTCTATATTTAAGAGTCTCTTATGTTTTTTGTTTTTTTTTGAGAGAATCTTAAGCAGGCTCCCCACTTAGTGTGGACCTGACCCCGGGCTTGATCTCAAGACCTGAGATCATGACCTGAACTGAAACTGAGGGTTGGAAGCTCAACCCAGTGAGTCACGCAGGTGCCCCCTGTTTAGGTGTTTTAAACATGACTACCAAAGGGAAAGAATGAGGTTGGTCCACTTTCCCTCCGGAGTGCCAAGTGCTTTATGGGTCCTTTTAATTTCATCATTTCATTAAGTACCACCAATTCTTTTTTTTTTCATGTTTATTTCTTTTTGAGAGAGAGAGAGATAGAGTACAAGCAGTCGATGGGCAGAGAGAGAAGGAGACACAGAATCTGAAGCAGGCTCCAGGCTCTGGAGTTGTCAGCGCAGAGCCTGATGCAGGGCTGGAACTCACCAACTGTGAGATCATGACCTGAGCTGGTCAGACACTTAACCAACTGAGCCACCCAGGCACCCCTAATATTACCAATTCTGTTCTTATACTGTTATAATCACTGTCATCATTTTACAGATGAGAAAACAGGATCACAGAGGCTACCGGCTACAGAGAAAGAGTTGAGATTTAAAATTGAGTTTCATTGCAAATCCCATGTCCCTCAAAGTGCTTGTACTGAAAAAACTTTCCCCTACTGGGGAAGATAAATACAAATAATTCCCAGCGAAAGAAATAACGTGGTGCATGGCATTGTGAATAGCAATACACATTTGTTCTTTGAGGAGTTGTGACAATGTCTTATGTATAAACCTCACTATCTCTTTCACTGCCTGTGACACATGCCAGGTATTCAATTGATAAGCATGGAGCCTGTTTTAGACTTCCCAGTAAAGCCTTAAAATTCCTCGGAATATGTTCCTTATGCCCGCCACAGGAAAGGTTACAGTGAAGTTTTTCCTATATAAAGTAGATTCATTTTATTTGTTCATTACATCAAGTAACTACACACATATGCACACTTGTGTATACATAGACTAGACCCAGTCCCCTCTGCAAATGTAAAGAGAGGACAAGGTTAGGCAGCTTCTCAAGCCACATGCAGCAGGAGGATTCTAGAACCTCTGCCCTAAGTTATTAAAAAATAAATCTCAGAAATCTTGTGGAAGACTTCTTGATATTTAGATGAAGGTAAATAGAATGCAGGAGATTAATAGGAGGGACTTGGGCTTTTCTCCTTCCCCACGGGCAGAGAAGCATCTCCGTTTTTCTAACACTATATAAATCCCTAAAAGTTAGAAACATTCTTCAAGTACTCATTGAATATCTGTAGAGAAAACCCCTGACATATGTGATGGGTACATCCTTAGACCTTTGCATATCATCATATTCAATAATGTCCCAAAATACATCATTTTATTCACAAACTACAACAGATAATAGAAGGAGTGAACTATCAATAGTGGGAGGTCAGCTAGACTCAATAACCAAACACACATAAAATACAAACCTCAACCTTGAGAAGACTGTAGAAGCCTTCATTGGTGTGGGTTTTCTACAACCTCATGAAAGTATGAAAGTTAAACACAGGACAGCTACGAGTTCACTGTAGTTGACTCCTTTCTTCCTACAAGTAATTGGTATTTTGTTGAAACTTGAGACTGTTTAAATTACAATATCCTCAGCACAACACAGATTCTGGTATAGTGAAGAAAAATATTACTTGGTTGAACTACTAGAGATATCAATAAATTAAAGCATGTAATTCAATAAATGTATGGATACTCCTGAAATGTCTTAGGAAAATGCAAGGCGTATCATTTTAGGATAGTGGGTTTTTTTTAATTTTTTTTTAACTTTTATTTATTTTTGAGAGAAAGGGACAGAGCGCAAGGGGGAGAAGGACAGAGAGAGGGAGACACAGAATTGGAAGCAGGCTCCAGGCTCCGCACTGTCAGCACAGAGCCCGACGCGGGGCTTGAACACACAAACTGTGAGATCATGACCTGAGCGAAGTTGGATGCTCAACCGACTGAGCCACCCAGGAGCCCTAGGATAGTGTTTTTTAATTGGTGCACCAAAGTAAGCCTAACAGCTAGACATAGTAGAACACATATGCCTAGTACATTTTTTGTTTGATTGAATTTTTTTTTTTTATTGAGACGGAGGAGGTAAAGAGTTAAAAGAGAGAGAGAGAGAAATTAGGTTTAAAAAGTTTGCTGAAATTTTTTAACGCAAATTCATGTAAAACTTATAATCTACTTCTTAATGTAGCCATGCTTGTTTTAATATAATTCAATTTTAAATTATATACAAGTTAAATGATTTAACAATCCCTCGCACACAAACACATGTTAAATTATGATCTACCCTTTAAGGTTTCCAGAAGATGTAATACATGTCTACATTGGAATGGATATTCAAGCTCTAACATTAGGGAAATATTGGCAGTGGAGTGTCGGGATCCTTGAAACAATATTAGAAGTACAGCATCAGAGTTAAAAGCTAGAGGAGTAGGACTACTGTTAACAAAGATGGTGGCCATCAGCACAGGGCTAGACTAGGCAGGTACTGGTTTGGCTAGGCCATTGTGGTTGATTGATACACAGCTTTAGTATTTTAAAGAGTAAAGGTTTTCAAAGGTCAATGTGAGTAAGCCACTGCTAAAAATGTATATAGTACAACAACTTAGCACCTACAATCTAAATATCTACAATATTTAAGGTTAGAATTTCTCGCTTACAATCTCCCACAAAAGAACCCATTCCATGCATACTCTAATAAGCTAAGAAATGTTCACTGAGTTCTTCTAAGGCAAGGCATAATCCTAGGCATAATGGGAGATAGAGTAAAATACAAGATATGACCATTGAGCAGCATCTACTACAACCAGCACAAATTAGAAATGCTGGCCAATGGCACAATATACAAATGATTGTTAAAAACAATCTTACAAGGGTATCACAAGATAGTACAAGTAACTCAAATCTATCTGGATCTTAAGTTGAGGTAATAAGAATTCAGAAAGCAAAACAAATAGTACAGAAGCACAATAATCCAAAATGAAAGTAAAAGTTCACATAAGTGAAATGTCAGCCAGGAGCATCAATGCTATGCTGAAGAAAACATCAAAAATAGAGTGCTCAGATATGGATGTTTAGACATGCGATGGTTAAATACCTTTAGTAACAAGTGGTGGGAAATTCAGTACAAACTGGCATCATAAAAAGAAAGAGAAAGAGATAGGGATAGAAATAGAGATGAGACAGAGATGAAAGTGGGGGGGGGATTATTAGCTCATGTAAATAAAATCCAAAGGCTTCCACGTATAAGCATGGACTGATCGAGAAATTAAATTGATGTCATCAAAACCAGATCCTTTGTCTGTCCATCCCTGCGGTCTGTTTTCATTCTCAAATACACTTTTTCCAGTGATGTAAATAAGATGGCAAGATGAATAAAAGAACACCAGGTTTACACATTCACGAGTCCAAGTTCAGGAATAAAGGGAGTCATCCCTTTATAGGGAAGTCCTATAATTGACTATGATAAGCTCTGACTAAGCTTTTTTACCCATCCCCAGAATAAACACTAACACCTCAGGATTTGATGGGGCAGGTCTGAAGCACATAAATACCCGGGTGGGCACTAGAAGCAGAGTCAATCATAAGAATGCAAAGTCCATCAGCTGGAAGTTGAAGAAAATTAGTTCCCCAAATAGCATTTTTTTTTACTCTTACAAGAAGAAGAAGGATTCTGGGTTGGAAAACCAATAAGTATTCACTGATGGCATCAAATTTTAGAAAGCCTTGAATGTCAAGAAAAAGGAGCTGTGATTTTTGCCCCACTTTTAATAATAGGGGAGAAATACTATAATAAAAGGTGAATTAAAGAGAATGAATCAAATAGCAACTGGAATATTGAGTCACAGTGGAATTCATTTTTGTCACAGTCCATACACACACACAGAAAAAGATGGTAAATTATGGGGAATAAACAGTGTACAAAAGGGTATCATTGACATATCACTTCTGACAGGAGTAAGTCAAAGGTTATGGAGATAGTAAGTTTGGAATAAAATATTAAACTCGTTTTTTCTTACTTGATTTGACTTAGACGTATGTCAGGCACAATGATTTATCTTTTGTCCTAAAGTAATAAATCAAATAATTATAATAGGATAGAAAAATGGAAAAAAAGGGAGATTCAAAGGAATCACACAGATATTTGTCAAAATGTGAACTTAAAGAAAAATTCTACCCCCATTCGCTCTTTTGATTATATACTGCCAGAATGAAACACAAATCAGTGCAACAAAGTGAATTTGTGTCATTAAAACTGAACATTAATAAAAAAAAAGAAAATTAAATTAAAACCAGAAAGTAATGGTGAGACAGAATAATTGTGGCAAGTCACAGAGAAACCTACTTCTGAGAGCTGACATAACCTCTAAGCTGAAAAGGCTTAGAGGGAAATGGAAAAATGAACTGCTGCTAACTTTACGTCAAACAGAGATTGGCTATTTTTCTTTGAGGCTTTTATCATATAAGGAGCTCAGAAATATATTCAATATATGAGTCAATAAAAGAGGATGAGAAGACACCCGAAGGAGAAAATAGGCACAACAATACTGCTGACTGTTGAATTCCAGCACACTGTCTAGAGAGCGTTAAGAATTTCTTCTTATTCATACTTTGCTTGTAATTTGAAGGCATCATGGACTTTTCCATGTACTTCCTCCACCTTAAACAACTCTTCCATTCTATCACAATGTTAATGAATACCCCAGTGCCACAAGTGGAACATTTCAATCTTTCCCCTGACTGAATATCAACGCAGAAAAGACTTTTCATTCAAACCTCCGCTGTATGGGGGAAAAATAGATCATAGACTCAGAAATATTATGCTAATCTTTGATGAAAATATATTCTTTTTTTTCTTGCTGCATGGTTAAGTTCTAAGCTTCCAAATCATTAAAAAAATAATAGTAATCATAACTAGTAAATTCTGAAGAGCATCCACTAAGGTGATAGTAGGAAGCCAGGAAAACAAAGGAGTGCTCCAGAAACAAAAATAAGAGAAGTTTCCAATGAGCAAGACTCAAACATGTTGACTATCTCTAAGAGAGCCAACAAAGAGTAGAATAATCCTTATAAACAATCATGTGAGGTGAAGGTCATTGGGTTTTCACAAAAGTAGTTTCAATGGTAAGATTAGGGCAAAAGCCAGACTTTAACAAGATTAAAGACGAATGAAAGTGAAGAATTGGAGACTTTTTTTTTTTTAAGAGAGAGAACTATTTCTACAAGTTCAGCTATAAGTAAAAGCTGAGAAATAGTGCAGGATGCAAAAGAAGAATATGGGCTCAAGGGAAGGGTTTATTTTGTTTCTGCTTTGTGGTTTATTATTGCTTTTGTTACATATTGAGGGGTAAAGGATTTTTTTGTATTTATAAATTTCAGGGATGTTGTACCAGGTGAATGAAGAAAAGCTGAGCACCATAAGGGAAAGTCTGGGAACTTGGTGGTAGAAAGCTATGGAAGGCAATGCGAGATGGTTGTCTCTTTGTTTAATTCAAATTTATAAGGAAAGCTGAAAAGGTGTCAGTGAGGAATGGGAAAGAAGGAGAAGAAAGAACTTAAAGACAGCCATATCTTCAAATGGTAAATCACTTTAAATAAAAATAGAGAACCCAGATAGATTCTTTAAGAAAAGATGATGATCTACTTTTTGGTGTCAGTAGTTGGCAGTGTCCGAGTGATATCCAGATAGAGCTAGCGGGTAAGTTCTTAGAAAAACACAACAATGCATGAGAATTAGCAGGACTATAAAGTTTCAGATTTGTGATTATCTGGGCAGAAATAATAGTTGAAGCCAAAGGATTAGATGATACAGACAAATAAGAACATAGGAAAGGGGTAGGAAAATTTAATAAAAACAGAGCTTTTGCAAATTTCTATAGGAGCAAGAAGTTGACGGGAAGTAGACAGAGGAGTAGTGCCAGAAAGTTAAGATTACTAGAATTCCCTGTGACAGGAAAACCACACAATGGAACCCAAAGACTAAAGAAATAGAGAAGTAAAGCCACCAAGGCATTCCCACTGGATTAAAGCAAGGGGGGGGGGGGGGGGCTTTCAAGAAAGTTCTTTCAGTAGATCAATAAGGGTAATGTGTCCAGGCCCCACGGATTAAATAGTAAGTGAAATTAAATAACAGCTGCAAACTTCTTTGGAAAAACTCCAGCTTCAAGGGGAATTGGAGAGCTGGGGTAGTCTTTTGAGGAGGCAGCAGAATCAAGGAATTTAATGAATTAATTGGAATGAAAGACTTTGCCATAATAACAGGAAGAAGTGAAATTTCCCAGTGGAAAAAGAGAAACTGAAAACAACAATAAGAGCATCGACAATTGATACAAGGAGCCTTCCTTCCATCCCTACAAAAAACGTTTGGCTCCATCATCACTGCAAGCTTGTGTCATGTCCTTTCTCCCATATCTGATGCCTCACTGATGTCCCTGAACTTCCCCAAGTCAGGAGAGACTCCAAACATATTTGCATGCGGTTCTCAGCCTGGATGATGCTCAGGTCTCGTTTCTTCCCTAAAAGATCTTTTCTGACAATGCTCTCTGAAGCTGTCTGCCCAGGAATTATACCTTATCACAGATTATCATTTATTTCCTTGATAGAAGTTATCAAAATAGGAAACACTCCTGTTTTCTCAGTTATCTCTAAACCCCATGAGAGGGAGTCTGTTCCATGTAACAATGTAATTTCCCTACTTGGCATTATTGAACAGTAACTCAACATTTGTAGAATAGATCAACAAACAAAAGTAACAGATTGAGACTTTAGAAACAAAGAGGAACTTTCTTTCCATGAGGTGGTTGGAGAAATTTTGAAAACATTCCATTTAATAAGGTAGGAGACGAGGTTATCTGCTATAATAATGTCCCAATACTGCCACAGAGCTAACACGCAAAGGGCACTTCATATTTGCCTCATATTATGTTCCCAGTACTTTACAGCAATGTCCCACTTAGTTCTCATGACAGCCAGGCGGTGGGCCATTGTACTCCACATTTTACAGCAACTAAAACTCAAAAGGGAGAAGAGATACAGCCATGGTCAGATGGCAGGAAAGGCAGTCAGCACTGAGATCCTGGCTTACTCTACATCTCTCCCTTATCCATGATGAAATACAACCAAATATGAGAAGAATCAGATTGGACTTTGAGATATAAGGCAGCAACAAACCTCTGATATAACAGCAAAGGAGTGCGCATTTGAAGTCAGGGTTAAGATGAAGGGAATGGGGCTCCTGGGCGGCTCAGTCAGTTAAGTGTCCAACTTGAGCTCAGGTCATGAGTTTGAACTGCATAGGACTCTGTGCTAACAGCTCAGTGCCTGGAGCCTGCTTTGGATTCTGTGTTTCCCTCTCTCTCTCTGCCCCTCACCTGCTTGTCCTCTGTCTCTGTCTCTCAAAAATAAATTTAAAAACAGTTAAAAAATTTTTTTTAAAGTTAAGATGAAGGAAATATTTTAAGTGGCTCTGGTGGAACAGGCACCAAGTTAGTAAACTGGGGTTATGTTTCCCAGAACCCTTTTCCCTGCATAGCTCTGGCCACAAGCAGACAAGTTATGCAAGGTTTGGAAGGCAGGAGAGGAGCATCAGCCACATTCTTTTTTGTTTTGGCCGTCAGAGCTGAGTGGCGTGCACCCAGCTCACGCAAGCCCTCCTTGACCCGAGGCTCCCATGCTTGGCAGGAGGGGCCCTGCCCTCAGTGCCTGAGCATCAGCCAGGCCTCCTTCTCCAAATCCTGGGCCACCGAGTACAGCCCCTGGGGCACCAGCCAAGCCTGCAGATCTTCCTACCATCACTTCTCCTTTAATATCTCCAACCCCTGGGCCAATGTGTTTAGCTTTATGACACAGAAAACCAGCCTCTCTCACAGGTCCGTGCAGCACTACAGTTGGAAGCTTCGACAGTGGCGAGAGAGGGACACAGGCTCAGCTTTCCTCATTGGTCTGTGCCAGTCTGTCCTTAGTCCCTGCTGCTTTTCTTCCACTATTCCTTCCTGACCACTTGCTCTGCCCATTTCCATCTTGGCCAGAGAAAAAGGAACAGCAGGCACACATGACCTGTGTTGGGGAGGAAGAACTGCCTCTGCCTTTCCAGGTCCTTCTAGATGGACTAAGAATCAAATTGACATGGTAAAGATTAGCAGGAGAAAATCAAATTTACTTTTATGCATAGAGGGAATCCACACACACATGAAATTCCAAGGACAATGAGGCAAATTGACACCCATAAGGAGAGGGGTAAGGGTGTAAAGATACAAAAGGGAGGAAGACCACTAGCAGGAAAGTGAGAGGAGATGTTTGGATACCATAGGTAGCCCTATCATGCAGGCAAGTTTCTTAGGTAAAGAGGAATCTGTTAATAACTCTCTTCTTGGTACAGGCAGACAGTTGAGAAGGAGGTAAAGAACTTTTCCTGAATCCTGTGAGTGTGAATTGCCTTTAATTCAAAATAATGTTTGTGCCAAAATGACCCATCTTGGGTGGCCTGCCCTTAGCTCCTCCTTAGTCAGCCCCATAATTGCATATATCAGGGAATTATAAGAAACTCCTTATACTATAGCACTCTTAGTGCTTTTCCTTTTCAGATTGAACCCTCGCAGGTTTTGGTTGATCTAAGATAGCATCAGTATGAAACAGAGCCAGCTGTCACTTGTACTACTACCCAACAGTAATTTAAAACTAAAATAATAGGGGCGCCTGGGTGGCGCAGTCGGTTAAACGTCCGACTTCAGCCAGGTCATGATCTCGCGGTCCGTGAGTTCGAGCCCCGCGTGGGGCTCTGGGCTGATGGCTCGGAGCCTGGAGCCTGTTTCCGATTCTGTGTCTCCCTCTCTCTCTGCCCCTCCCCCGTTCATGCTCTGTCTCTCTCTGTCCCAAAAATAAAAAATAAAAAACGTTGAAAAAAAAAATTAAAAAAAAAAATAATAATAATAATGAAAATGAATGAATGAATGAATGAATGAAAGTCCTCTGAGAGGATTAGGAATACAAGAATAGCTAAAGGACAAAGTGAGTTATGGAATTCTGTGTACATTTCCCCATAGACCTGTATGGAATAAGCTCCCTCCTTATATCTCACCTTCTCTGAGAAACCCACCCTGACTTTCTGGACCGTATTAGATATCTCTGCCACATGCAACCTTGGGGACTTCTGTTCATCTCTACTGAAATCCTAATACATTAACTCAACATAACTCAAGTTGTGTATATACTTGTCTGCCCTCTTGCATATCCTCCTTCTCTAGCATCTAGTCCAGTACTTCTACAAGGAGGGAAGAAGGGGTGCACGTCAATTATATCTCAGTAAAACTGGAAAAAGAAAAAGAAAGGTGGGGGAGAGAGAAAAAGGCTTTTTTTTTCATTTTTTCGAAAACTTCCCAGTCCTTCTGTATTCCTTTGGGGGACATTATGTGTTTTGTAGATATTCGATATATTTTTGTAACACATTAAATATATGTATGTACAAATTAAAATAACAATGGAGTTTTGTTACATATTTTATAGCTATCTTTGTGAAATGTATTATTACTTTCCACAGGACACTCTGAGCATAGTAGCTTTTTAAAAGCACTTTGTTATTTTACAAACTTTTTTCTTAGATGTTTCCTAATTCTCACTGAAAACCAAAGTCAATTATGTGTAACTCATTTAATTAACTTGGCAATAAAACTGAAGTGAATCAACAGTCAGCAGAAAAAATAAATATGCTATAAAAGAAGGATTTAAGTATATATTTTGTACAAAGTAAATATAATAAACTTTGTATACCTAGATGGGATACATGAAAAGCAAGGCATCTACAAATTTTATTAATGCCCTAAGTAAAACTAAGGAATCATCCATCACAACAAATGGATTGTACCTATATATGATATGATATATAATCACAAGAGTCCAAAGTGTGATAATACTATACCTCTAGCTTAATGATATGAGTTAACAGCCTTATGTATGAATTTTTAGTAGAGTTAGGCACAAAAAAATAGGTGATACTTTAATTGTATTCATATATATTGTCATGAACTTATTTATTGTTAAATATTTAATATACTATTTAAAAGCCAAAAATTGAAAATGTAGTATCTGCTTTTCCCTGATTTAGATCTAGATGCCACTAATGATGAATTCTTAATATCAGCAGTAATCATTTGGGATCCCTAAATGAAAATGAGCAGCTACGAACAGAGGACTGATGGGAACTTCTCAGGATGGTTCCCTAGAGAATTACCTGCAGGTTGTGCTATAGAATGTCCTCCATAACTGGGAAGACATTTTTTTCCTTTGCCTACAGAATTTGTTCCTAGTTGGTGACCTCAACAGAGTGCTCTCTAAGCACAGTAAATTATTTTCTTGGGAAGGATCCAGTATGTTTGGAATGGAGCTGTTGAGAGAAAAGTGAGCCATAATTACTCCAAATCTACAAAGAGATTCAGAGAAGAAATAATGGGAACTCCGATGAGGAGGGAAATATATGAAAGCACTTCACTTAGAGAGAAAGTAGTTTTGACTTGTGCTATTACACGAGTCCTTAGCTAATCTTTCTACTCCATAGTCAACTACCATAAACAAAATTCTGTCAGTGGACCAGACTTCCCATTTACACAGAGACCAAAGCGACTGTTTCCCTTCAGCAAAGTCATCTTTTAGGTAAATAGACCTATACAAGTGTTTAAAACAAACCTCTACTAGTTATCCACAAAAATAGACATAAATGATGAATGAAAAAATTAATAAATATTTGAAACCTGAAATTGAAATATAAAGAATACCAAGGACAATTAATATAAACAATAGGTACAATTTAACAAACAGAAGAGAAGATTCTAATGAGTATCTTCAGCAAGCTCAAGATCACATTGTCTACCTTAAAAAGAGCAGACTATCGTGAAACTGAAGAAGTCATAGAACTAGAAATAGTTTTAGAAATTAAAAATTTCTGTGGGTGAGTTCTACTTCCAGCTATGATAGTATAGCTTGTGGCATATGAATTGTCCCAATGAAACAACTAGGAAAGTGCTATAAAATACAGAAATGAATCTTTCTGAAGGCATAGAAATGGTGCTAACGCAGCCAGTATCTAAGAGGCCAGAATCTGGAGCAAAGGAAGGCTCACTGAGTTGAGCACAACTTTCTGTACACTGCTTTTTCCTTCAGGAGCATTTATCTGTTTTTGGTCATGGCTGAGAAACAGGTAAACAGATAGCTTCTAAGAGGCCATTAAAATGTCAAGTATTCTAGGGCTTGGAGATAAAAATTAGAATTCAGAGATATGAGGGTATCTCACAGAGAAGAGGACACAAAGTGGTTAGCCCAAGTACTGGCACATATTTTCTTATTGAGGCATTTACTGATTTTTAAGCTGTGCAAAGCAAAATGTTAAGAAGTAATGCTCAAAGTGGCTAAAAACCAAAGTGGACTTTATGGCAGCCCCATGGTATTGCACCAGAAAAACTGAAATTCATTATCTACCAAGGAGGAGAATCCTAGTAAATACCTCATGTTCACATTTAAAACATCTAGAGATTTACATCCACAGATTAGAAATACGATTTGCAGGGGCTCCTGGGTGGCTCAGTCAATTGAACTTCCGACTTCAGCTCAGGTCTTGATCTCACGGTTCATGAGTTCGAGCCCCACGTCAGGCTCTGTGCTGACAGCTCAGAGCCTGGAGTGGGCTTGAGATTATGTCTCCCTCTCTCTCTGCCCACCCCCCCACTGATGCATATTCTCTCTCTCTCTCTCTCTCAAATATAAGTAATAAAAAAAAACATTAAAAATAAATAAATGTGACTTGCAAACATGGAAAATGGTTTAGAAACTTCCAAGATCTTGATTGGACTCAGATAATCTATCCATTTGTTACCTGCCAGATAATAGAATAAACCCTCTCTAAAGAAGGAGAGCCTTTCTAAAAAAAATCCTCTCTAAAAAATATCTAAAAAAACCTCTCTAAAAAAAATCAATAACCTTTTTTATAATTTTTATGTACAATATCTGACATGAAAAATCACTAGGCATACTGAATGAGTGAATGCATATATATGCATAAATGCATGCATGAATGAATGAATACAGTTAGGGAAGAGAGTAAGCACAAGTAGAAATACAAGTGACATAGTCACTGTAGTTATCAGATTTTAATAAAATAACTGTCATTACTTCAAGAAAATAGATGATGAAATAAAGAAATTTGCTGAGAATCAGACTACATAAAAAGATCCAAGTGGAAACTATAGAAATGAAAACAAAACAAAACTTAATAAATGAGTTTACCAGCAGATAGCAGAAGTAATAAATGAACTGAAATAGAAGTCATCAGAAAATGTGTAGACCTAACATGGAAAATGAAAATGATGGAAGACACATAAAACAGCGTGAGAGACATATGAGATATAGTAAACACATTTAACACACATGTCATTTGAGTCTCAGAGGAGACAGAGGAGAAAGAATGATAAAAGTAACAATAAAGCAATGGCTGTAATTTTCTAAAACTGATAAAATATATCACCTTCCAGATTCATAAGATGCCAGAAGCCCAAGCAGAATAAACAGCAGCTAAATAACAATAAGACACATCATACTAATATTTAACACTACTGAAAGATAAAGAAGAATTTTTAATAGAGACAAAGAAAAATAATTCGTGACTTCTTAAGAAGCAACACTAAAACTGAGAGTTGACTTTTTGACAAAAGAAATGGAAGCCAAAAGGCAATAAAGTAGCATCTTTAACTGAAAAAAAAAACAAAAAACACAACAACCTGACATTGAAAGAAATCCCCAAATCCATATTCACTAAAATAACAACATTTCTAGGCAAACAAAAAACAATAACAACTTCTCTTCATCAATCTTTTTCTATAAGGAAACGAAAAAGAGAGAAAAAAGTAAGAGAAGGAAGGAAGGAAGGAAAGAAGGAAGGGAGAAAGAAAGAAAGAAAGAAAGAAAGAAAGAAAGAAAGAAAGAAGAAAGAATTTCAGACAAAAGAAAATTATTCCACATAGCAAACCAGAAACACAGGAGGGAATAAATACTGATCAAAAAGATAATACTATATTGGTGCACCTAAATGAAAATTGACTATACAAAATGCTAATAACATCTAGTGGAGTTTAAAATATATGTAGAATTAAAATGCATGACAACAATGCCAGAAACGGCAGTGGGATGATAAATGGAACTGTCCTGGAAATGACTACTAATTTATATTATACTATACTGGTTCAAGAACGAACATTTTAGTATCTAGAAAGCCAATGAAAGAAGAGTAGAAATATATAAGTAACAGGAGAATAGAGGAAAATGGAAAAAAATAAAAATAGTTTATATAAAAGAAGGAAGAGAAAAAGAAAGAGAAAATATGAACATAAAATAGGTTAGAAAGATTGAAATGGACTAGTGAGTGTGTACCAGAAAGTAAATACTCCAGATAAAAGATGAAATTGTCTTACAGGATAAAACAATAACAACAAAACATCATAAAAACAAACATTTTTCTTAGGAAAGATACTGTTTAAATATGAGGCACAGGTGGTTGAAAGTAAAAGAATATAAAATGATATGCCATGCAAATAAACACTAAGAACATCAACATGAAGCTGATTTAGCTATTCCAATATAAATCCAGTTGACATGAAGGTGAAAAGCATTACTAGAATAAAGAAGCACATTTTATGTAATAGAATATGTATTACTTTTTATTACTATGTAATACATTACCACAAACACAGCAGCTTAGAACAATACACATTTCTTTTTCTCACAGTTTTCATGAGTCAAAAGTTCAGGAACGGCTCAGCTGGGCTCTCTGGTTCAGGCTCCCACCAGGCTGCTATCATGAAGTTGGCTGAACTTCATTATCACCTCATCAATGAAATTGATGAAGAAAAATAGCTTTAGTTTTTGTTTGTCTGGAAATATTATTTCACTGAATATGGGTTTTGGGGTTCATAGGAATTTTCTTTCAAATAAAAGTGTCTTTCTCAGGGTTCTCCAAAGAAATAAAACCAACAGGATATATAGATAAATATATAAGAGGAGATATATTATAGGAATTGACTCACGTGGTTATGGACACTGACAAGTCCTGCAATATGCCATCCACAGGTGGAGAACTGTAAGAGCCAGTGGTGTAATTCAGTCCAAGTCTGTAGACTCGAGAATTGGAGAGCTGTTGGTGTAAGTCCTGATTGTGGTCTAAATGATCGACAAAGGGGAGTGCCTAGGTCCAAGGGCAAGAGAAGAAGGATCCCCCAGCCACAGCAAAGAGAGGAAATTTGCCCTTCCTCCACATTTTTTTTGCTCTATTTCTCAGTAGACTAGATAATACCCACCAAAACCTGTGAGGGTGATGTTCTTTACTCATTCTACTGATTCAAATGCAAATCTCTTCCCAGGGTACTCTCACAGCAGCATCCAGAAATAATGTTTTACCAGCTGCCTTGGGATCTCTTAGCCCACTTTAAGTTGACACATAAAAGTAACCATTACCATGTTATTTCATTATCTTTCTGGCCAGGTAAGTACCTGCTCATTCAGGTTGTTGGCAGAATTCATTTCTTTATGGTTGTATGGCATTTTCTTACAGCTATATATAAGGGCTCTGACTTATTGGCTATTGGCTACAGGGCTGTTTCCTGCCATGTGATCCTCTCCATAGGCAGTTCATAGCATGACTATTTGCTTCCACTGGGAGAAGAAAGAAACTCTTACCTGCAGGGAGAGAAAGCAATTCAGTAAAACTAACAGTACATGAATAACAAAATTAATATACAGTCTCTCAGAGGCCACACAATATCCAGTAATAGAAAAGTGTGTATTTTTAAATATGAATTTGAATGTTATAAATTGGATTTCAGCTGGCTTATAAAATAATTCTTAACAAATACAAAAATACTGAAAATATTCATAGTATTGTCTCTGTGTGGACATGAATTAAGTTATAAGTCAATAATATGATCATCATCACTGTCGTAATAGTCATGATAAGGATGTGGTAGAGAAGGATGTAAGGAGAAAAAGAAGGGACTTTAAACAAAAAGGTAGAGAGAGAGAGGAAAAGAAGAAAAAGATCCCTAAATGCTTGAAAATGATACATTTCTAAAAAACACAGGGATCACAAAGAAATAAAAATGGAGGTGCCTGGGTGGCTCAGTCAGTTAAACGTCCACTGGCTCAGGTCATGATCTCAAGGTTCATGAGTTTGAGCCCTGCATTGATTGGGCTTTGTACTGACAGCTCAGAGCCTGGAACCTGCTTGGGATTATGTTTCTCCCTCTCTCTCTGCCCTTTCCCCACCCATGCTCTGTCTCTCTCTGTCTCTCAAAATTAAGTAAGCGTTAAAAACATTTTTTTAAAAAGAAAGAAAAATGAAAGTGGAAGATATTTTGCTTTTGAATCAGATTGGATATGCAATGTGTCAAAGTTTGTAGGATACAGAGACAATCCTCCATAGAGGGATATTTATCACCTTAAGTGTATGTATTATGGAGGGAAGACTGAAAATTAATTATATCAGTTTCCATCTCAGAAAATTACAAAAAGAACAGCAAATAAATCCATGTAAAGTATAAGGAAATATATAATGATGGTAAAAATTGAAATTTATAAAATAGAAAATAATCATACACTAAAGAATATTAATACAGACAAAAATATTTTCTTAAAAAATAATAAAAAAGGGGGCATCTGGGTTGCTCAGCCAGTTAAGCATCCAGCTTCAGCTCAGGTCATGATCTCATGGTTCATGAGTTGGATCCCCGCATCAAGCTCCATGCCGACAGCTCAGAGCCTGGAGCCTGCTTTGGCTCTCTCTGCCCTCTGTCTCTGCCCTTACCCTGCTTGCTCTCTCTCTCTCTCTCTCTCTCTCTCAAAAATAAATAAACATTTTTTAATTAAATAAATAAATAATAATAAAAAAATTCGAAAACTACTAACAAGAATGACCAAGATAAAGAAATTAAAAAAAAAAAACACATACAAAAAACACAAAAATGTAATGGTGTTATAAAGAATAAAGTGTCCTATGGAATGAATTAAAAGGGTAGTGACAGAGAAATGCTCAAGGATGGCTTGTGGTTCTAATAATATTCTTTCATGATTGGGTGGTAGTTTTATAGGTGTATTCACTTGATAAAAATTCATTAAGCTACACCATATTATTTTTTTACAGTTTTCTGTATATATGGTATACCTCAATAAAATAATTATTTAAAACAATATAATAAAAGAATAAAATTATAAACATAATATAATAAAAATGAAATAATTGCAATTTAAAAAGTTAACGAGTCTGTAGTTGTTTGATTATTTTTTTCTTTTTTTTTCAAATTTTTATTTAAATTCCAGTCAGTTAACGTAAAATTAGTCTCAGGCATGGAACCTAGTGATTCCTACTTCCATACAACAACCAGTGCTCCTCACAAGTGCCCTCCTTAATGCCTATCACCCATTTAACCCATCTCACTGCCACCTCCCCTCCAGTAACCCCTCAGTTTGTTCTCTATAGTTGGAGTCTTTTTCTGGTTGGCCTCTCTTTATCGCCCCATGTTTCTCTGTTTTGTTTCTTAAATTCTGCATATGAGCAAAATCATATGGTATTTGTTTTCAAATGTCTTGATTGATTGCTGTAAACTAATGAATCCTTTTAAATTTGAAAAATTAAACTAAAAGGAAATTACTAGAACATACAAAATTGTTCCCTAAAGAGATAGGAAACATTTCAAGAAATTGAGCTGGAATTAAAATCTATCTCCCACATGTCCCCTTCACCCACACAGACACAAAAATCATCAGGTTGTTTTACAGTTAAATTTACCAAACACAAATTTGGTAACTGTTGTAAAGAATGGGAAAGGAAGGAAAGACAATTCTTCCCACATTCATTTTGTAAGTCTAGCAATACTTTGGAAGCAAAATTGCACAGAGGAAGCCAAGAAAAGATAGACCAAATTCACCTATGAAGGTTCATGTAAAATTTTAAAGTTTATCTGTGGGTAAGAAAGTTCAAAATCTTTACACCAAAAAGAAACAAACAAACAAAAATGTCAACTGAATATAAGGCAAAGTGATTTAATAAAAGAAATGTCCACACTAACGAACTGGAATACTGGGAAGAAGAAAAGCAAATTTCCAACAAATGAAAATATGTATCTTCTGGACTGAATGCCTAAAAACATATATGTAAAAATGTTATTCAAAAAATTATTACTAACCTAGAATTCAGTTCTTAGGCATACTGGAAAACAAATTTGAGGGCAAGACACATATATTTCAGGAATTTAATGATTCGGACAGTTTAGCTTTTTAAAAATAATAGTTGAGCTTCCAGTGAGACAAAGAATAAGGGAATAAAAAGACAGGCATTACAGGGGCTCCTGGGTGGCTCAGTCGACTAAGCATCTGACTTTGGCTCAGGTCATGATCTCATGGTTTGTGGGTTTGAGCCCCACATCGAGCTCTGTGCTGATAGCTTGGAGCCCGAAGCCTGCTTAGGATTCTGTATCTCCCTCTCCCTTTGCCCCTCCCCTGCTCGTGCTCTGTCTGCTAGCACCCTGTCTCTCTCTCACACACAAAAATAAACATTGAAAGAAAAATTAAGAAGACATGCATTACAAAGCATATATATATATATATATATTTTTTTTTTTTCTGGTTGTCAGCTCTACAGTAGGCCTATGAAACAACAAATCCAAATTAAAAGAGGAAGACAGAAGAGAGATTCATCACGTAAGGGAAAGATAAATATCCTAGAAGATTATATATACAATTAAGTCATTATTTCTTTGACCACAAGATAAAAGAAAGTTAACTAGGGGCTCAGGTCATGATCTCACATTTTGGGGGTTTGAGCCCTGCTATGGGGTCTGTGCTGACAGCTCAGAGCCTGGTGCCTGCTTTGGATTCTGTGTCTCTGTCTCTTTCTGCCACTCCCCCTCTCACACTCGGTCTCAAGAATAAATAAACATTAAAAAAATTTTTAAAAAAAGTTAACTAGAAACCACTATTAAAAGCAAAAAAAAACCACATCAAGATAAAACAGAAAACCACAGGAAAGCCATGATCCCAAGATGAAACAAACTAAATTATAGTGTTAGAAATTATGATGAAACAAACATTTCATAGAGGTTTTGTAATTTAGGATTGCTTTTCAATTTTTGCAGGCACTATAATACTTTTTGTTTTAAACAATAGTCACAAAATAATAATACTCTCAATGATGCCAATTTACTTCAATTTTAGAATCTGCTTAGAAAAAAACATCAAAGACTTCATTATAATTACAGGCAAGAGATGTGGAAAAATTTGTAATTTCCTTATTTCATATGTTGGTAAGGTGGCAGAAAGCGTTTACAATGGATTGCCTGAGAAATAACTCTAACACTGGGGAAGTATATTACTTCAAGTTAAAAACAGAATTAACTACTACAAATAAAAACAACAATAACTGAAAATAAATACAGTATGGTTAAGGGAAAAGAGGTAGGAAATAAGATGAGTTTATTAACTCTCTTATCTTTCCCAGTGGGGAAATAATATATATTGAAAAATATGGATCAATCACCAGAAACCAGAAGTTTCTTTGTATTTCTTATTCATGGTGACCACCAGAGGAAAATAAAACTGATTACTTCTGGGGGATGGGGTGGAGTGAACTAGGTTTAATTTTACTTTTACATTATTTTTATTTTTGTAATCCTCAGTATTGCTTAAATCTCTTATTTTACTCTCCAAACAGTATTAATGAAAACAAATACATAATTATAATGTAAGTCTATTTCTTAAGTTTACTTATTTATTTTTGAGAGAGAGAGTGCATGTGTGTGCCAGCGGGGAGGGGCAGGCAGAGAGGGAGACATAGAATCTGAAGCAGGTTCCAGGCTCTGAGCTGTCAGCACAGAGCCCTAAGCAGAGCTAGAACTCAAGAACCGTGAGATCATGACCTGAGCTCAAGTCACACACCTAACCGACTGAGCCAAACAGGCGTCCCAAGTCTATCTATTTCATATTCTCCACCTGATGTTTCAGTCCTCTCTACGATATGCTAAGTGCTTGAATACCTCTGGTGAGTGACAGGTAACAATATAAGCTGAGGCAGACACAAAATTAATTGTTTTCCTTATATCCATAAATAGCTTTACTGATACCACTTTTGTTTTCTGGCCATCTGGAGGCAAATTCCCTCTCAACCTTCTCTTCTTTGCACCAAACAGTCTCTCTTCAAATACCCTTTTTTAGTTAACATATTCTTAAAGCACTTAGGATATTCTAAACCCTTTAGATAGATGGAAACTCAATCCTCCTAGAAATCCTTGAGGATGGTAGTCTAGTATCCCCATTTTACAGAGGAGGCAGTAAGGCACAGAAAGTTTAAATGACTCACTTAGTAACATCTCAAAGTGGAAAAGCCAGGATTTGAACCCAAGCAGCCTGGTTTCGGAAACCATGCTCTCAATTGCACTGCTTTTCTTATTACAGAACAAAATCTAAATGTTGAATCTAAATATTATTATTGCCTAGGTACCTTTCCAATTCCCATCAGTTTGCTAGTGTTAGTAAAAGTGGTGCCTGAACCAGAGCAGATGCTATTCCAGGGATGGTCTAATTCGGAAAGATTAAAATTAAACACCATCATCCCCATTCTGAGCACTGCTCATCTCAGATAGTACCTTTCTCTTTTTTTTTTTCTTTACTTTTTTTTTCCTGCACAACCATATCACACTTTTGACGGGTTTCACTTACAGTGAGTTCCATGTTGCTATTCTTTTGCATGTTTTGTTAAGCCCCACTTCTTTCATCTTGTCCCTTTGCAATATTTTATACCCAAGTGTGGTCATCTTTCCTCTTTACGTTTTTCCTTTTGCAGTATTTGTACGCAAGTGTGGTCATCTTTCCTTATTATACTTTTCCACTTCTAGTGGAGGAAATCAGATCAGCAATAGGTAAGCAAGACAGCAACACTTCAGTTGATTGGTTAAGAGTTTTGACTGTCAAGTTAGACTGATCTTGCTGAAACTCTAGGTCTGTATACCTCACTGAGCCTCAGTTTCTTTATCAGTAAATCATGGTCCTAATTTTGCATTAGTTCTATCTCATAGTTATTTATGCAATATTATAAGGTAACTACTAAATAAATAAGTTATTTGTCTAAAATTGCATTGTTAATTAATCACTGCATTTGTCTATTTTTGTAGCACTTTGTAAATATTTATCAAACATTAAAGTGATAATATATTCAAAGGGCTTTTTTCATTATCATTTCTAAACTAGGAAATTGGTGCAGCATCTGAGACCAAGAACCATACTGTATAGTGCATAAAATAATGACTAACCATAGAAGATGCTCAGTGAACATGTCCCAAATAAACATGTCCTAGAAATATTTGGTTGATCTAACTCCCTCTCTCTCTTTCTGTATCCTTACTTTTGTTCCTCAGGTTTATCATCAAGGATAAAAGAACTGCCCTGTGTTCTTGGGCTGGCTTTATTTTGAACACATTTGGTAGGTCCAGAAGATTCTCCTTCCTCAAAGAACCGTGGACTCTTTGCATTGGAATGGACCTCAAAGAGTTTTCTAGCTAACTTTCTAGTTTATGGATGAGGAAGCTGAGGCCTCCCTCAGCATGTGTCATTCCTGTGGTGTCACCTATAAGTGGCATCCCTATTTATCACTTTCCAATAGAACCGACATTCAGGAATATTAATTGAACTCTTAGAAGGGAAGCAAATGGAGTTTTGTTTGTTTTTTAAAAAGATGACAAAAGAAAGGAAATTTTATAATTTGAATACAAATTTGTAGTGATTTTTTTTTTTTGGCTCACCCTTTTGAGGAATTGATGAGTGCTCTAGACTCCAGTTTCCAGAGAGAAAACTCAAACATGTTTACATACAGTTCTGCTTACAATTTCAGGAAGTTGGTGGAATCCCTTCAGCCTCCGGGTGGATCTCAGATTAAAAACCCAAGACCTGAACTCTTCTGAGAGCGAATGTTTGTATTCCCCTTTAACATCTTTTAGATAAAAACATCTAGTGCAGGTTATTACTTTGTACTAAAATACTCTATTTCTTTTGAGTTGCATGAAGAACTTTATAATATCTGGTTAATGGATAGAAACCTAAAGCTGGCTCTAAGGGGAAAACACATTAAAAAAACATTGGTTGATAAGAATGTCCTTGAAGAACTCAATACAAGAAAATGAACGGTACATGCCCAATATTTCAGTAATAATACAATTATTCTCCCCCAACACTCTCCTTATGATATGAACCTCTTGCCTCATTTTTCCCAGTACACTTAAAAGCATCCTGATGCCCATATATAGTAGCCTGTCAATTGCGATTAAATAATTTACCTTAAATTTTACAGAAATACCAATGAGATTCAGAAGTGACAATGAACTTTATCCCCTTTTAGAAATTGTAGAAAATTAAAGCCACCTTGCCAGTGTTTGTTGTTGTTGTTGTTGTTGTTGTTATTGTTTTTCTTTTGTTGGTTCTAGAGGAGTCAGGGAAAACATAACGGGTTTACAGCCTTTGGGGAGAGTGCAATTTATAGACAGATTGCTACACTATTTGACTTAGTATGCTGTGAGTCTGTGAGGGGAAAGCAAAGATAAGCTGAATATTTCTTGATATGTGGTAGCTAGGATGTGACTTTCCTCTTTGTGGTAAGAATATGTCAGGAACTCCTTTGGATCTTATCAAACCTTCCACTGCACTTATAATATATAAAGGTCAAGAGAGAATAATATGTAATACCAAACCTATACTATTGGATCATGCAAATTTACATGAAAACCATGGTATGTGCTCATATAAAAATCTGGCAAGATGAGTCTGATACCTACTAGCTTATCACCCATCAAAGCAATAGTGCTTCAGAAACGTCTCTGAGCATTTCTTTATCTCACCTCGGTCAATAGTGGTCACATAAATAAAAAAAAAATACTTTGCATTTATATACTTTCCAAAGTGCTTTCATTTCCATAGTCCCATTTGATCGTCACACCAGTACTATAAGGTTAGTGGTATGGGTTATATTTTTCTTCATATAAATAGATTAGGAAGTAATACTGACCATGTGCTGAAATGTTCTAAAGATTCTCTTCTTTATGCCTTGAAGTCATACCAAATAAAATTATCATAAAATTATTTTATAACCAGTTGTTCTTTTCCTAAAATCATTGCAATAGAAATGAGAATTAAAAGAACTACATGGATGGGGGGGATTTTTTTAAAGGTAATAGATGTTTCAGAAAATTAAAAATAGGACTAGATAAGATATCATAGTAAACCTATCTATTTCAAGAAAAAAGGAGAATCATTTGTTAGTCTCCTTCCAAGGAAATGAAAACCTAAATCCTACTTCTTAGTAAATCAGTTAGTCTTCATAATGAAGGAGTCCTGAAAGAATTAGAACAGGTATGTCAAACATTTGGCATGTATGCTGACACTATGTCTTCTTCATTCCTGGCAGTCACGTCGGATTCATCCAGGCACTCTTTCTTACAGAGCCTAGATGTAGCTTCCCGGTTCTTTGCAGCAAAGGCAATCACCATTAATGGATAAGAGTTTTCAAGTGGAATGAAGCTACTTGGTCATTACTTAACTATATTCAAGTGTGTGAGTTCACATAGTGTAATCAATTGTGATTCTTTTGGGTAACCCATTCCCAGCCTGGGAAGGAAAAAATTTATATAATCAAAGTTGACATAAACATGGATTTTATGAATATGAACATCTTTATAATGGACATAAACTGACCCATTGATTAAAACAAAAGGAATAACACTGGAACACATATATGAGCAGAGGAGATATGATCATGTGCCTATCTGCATGTCCTGCCACTCCATTTGCATACAGTATTCATAAATACTATGTGGCTTCCATAACATACTAAGTAACTAAGGTTAGGTCAACAAGACACAGCTTTTTCTTTGTCAGACCACACTGGACGGCTATCACCAACACATATTACAAAGTGGTCTGTTTTTTGCCATAACAGAAAAAAAGATAGGACATTCAAAGGTGATCAGATGAATTTAGTCACCTTCTAATATTTTCATCTTAAAGTTTGTTTGTTTGTTTGCTTAAGTAATCTCTACATCCAATGTGGGGCTTGAACTCATGATCCTGAGAGCAAGAATCTCATACTCTTCCAACTGAGCCAGCCAGGCACTCCCTAATATTTTCATCGTAGAGACTTCCAACTGCAAATATAATGCTGACACCTATTGTCACAAAACAAACAAAACAAAGCAAAACAAAATGAAATCAACTATAGGAAGCAGATCATTATTTTTTGCTAATAGCATTAGTGATAATGCCAGTAGTGAGCTGGACAAAAGATTATATTTTTATTGTATCCTTGAAAAAAATCCATGGAAATGGTTAATTCTAAGTGCTTTTAAGCACACGTGAGAATCTTCCACAAAGATAAATAATACAGTGTGTTAATTTGCTTTATTTAATAAACTGTATTAGTGAACTGATGTTCCTTGGATTGAGGTATTTCTTCTATTCTCTGTTCTCACAACACTCGACCCAATTAAGGAAAACCTCCTAATTAATTCATGGGTTAACATATATTTTGTGTACAAGACAGTAAGCACCAAAAAGGAAAATATAATACTATGTTCCCTTTTGGAGCTCCAGCACTTTGAGCATTTCCAACACACAATCAAAACAAAAATATATATATGTTATATATTAGTTACGTGAAAGATAAAAGAACATATTTAATAACAGGTTTTAAGACACTTCTGTTGTTATTTATTTTCTCCTCCATCAGTGGAAGAGCAGAGTGCTTCACCCAAAGAAAGAATTCAATTTTTTTAATATTGATTAAAATAATGCTCAAAAATTAATTATGAAAGAATCTGTTATTCACTGATAGCTACAACACACAATGCAAACTAATGCTTTAGGTTAATAGGAAGTGATTTTGCACTTTCTCTCCCACTGAGTTGTAAAGTTTTATTTCCTTGTATTATTATTAGAATATAAGATTCTGCATCTCCGTGTCATGGCAAGATGGATTATTGTAGGATTTACTTGTCGGGCTGTGAAATGACCCACAGCATTAAAGCAGCCCAAGCGCTGACTTTTGAAGCGGCCTCATTGCTTTCAGTGTGGGATATGATGAATCACTGCTTGATATGTCAGTGTTTTTCCTGAAAGGCTAATCTGTAATTCAAAATGCATACACATACATACATATACTCAGAGGGATAACATAAGCAAGAAAGTGTTTGCGACACAAAGAGAGCAAACATAGGAAAGAGGACCAACTAGATGACCAGAAAAAATTTCAAGTGATTTGGAAATTTAGTGACAGCAACATCAAAGAAAATGAAAACAAGCATGATGAATTAGATGATCCACATTAAATACCTAGTGTCCCTCTTTCTTAGTATCTTCAATTCTAATCTTAGCTAA
This sequence comes from Lynx canadensis, assembly GCF_007474595.2. Classification (NCBI taxonomy): domain Eukaryota; kingdom Metazoa; phylum Chordata; class Mammalia; order Carnivora; family Felidae; genus Lynx; species Lynx canadensis. The sequence continues at coordinate 48,066,229 of NC_044304.2, read as the reverse complement.
ACTATCATATCAGGTTGGCTTTTCTATAGAAAAGCACTCATTTTAAAGTTATTTGTCAAACTTCTTTATTGTTTATCACAGAGATGATTGGATTTGTGAAGAAACATAAGAAATGTGATCCCCTTCATTTTTGTTATTAGCAGCAAAATGAACAAAGGAATGTTAGATTTTTTTTTCATTTTAAGTGGTGATATTAACTTCAAATGTATGAACTAGAGATAGGGAAGGTCACTCATATATGTAACATAGTGATACTTCCATTTACTGTGGATAAAAGTTAGTTTATGAATGCCACATACAAATGTAGACCTTTTAGAACAGATAGTATATAACGCATCAGACTGTCATAATAGCTTTAAAAGATATTTTGGGACTGAGAAGGAATTGTAAACAAAGACATAAAAAAGGTAGAAAAAAGTGATAAATGGGTAAGAGATAACCAAAAATAAATAAATAAATGATAAAAATATACAAAACAATTTAAAAAGTAAGTAGAAAGAAAAGTGATAAGCAGGATGACCCATAGGATTTAAAGAAGAAAGAGATTTGGAAAAGAACCCATAACACTCTCTTAACTGGGGTCCAACCAGGAAGCTGGTTAAAAAGGAATAGTGGTAGGAGCACCTGGGTGGCTCAGTAGATTAAGCATCAGACTTCGGCTCAAGTCATGATCTCCCGGTAGGTGAGTTCGAGCCCTGCATCAGGCTCTGTGCTGACAGCTCAGAGCCTAGAGCCTGCTTTGGATTCTGGGTGTGTCTCTCTCTCTCTGCCCCTCCTCTGTTTGCACTCTCTCTCTCTCTCAAAAATAAATAAATCAACATTAAAATAATTAGGAAAAAAAAGGAAAGATAGTATAGTAGAAAAAGTTCTGGACCTTGGGCAAGAAAATCTAGGTTTGGATTCTAAATACAATACTTGGAAATTCTGAGACCATTCACAATTGCTTCTCTTGTCCATCTCATGGGAGATAGTTTATAGGTTCAAGTAAATTAATATGTAATTAAAATACTGGGAAAATTACAGGACATACAACAAATATAAGGAAGAGAAATATGGTACAGTCACCAGAACGTGATTCTGGGGCTCTTTCATTCCCTGCTGTCACCATATAAAAGTGATGAAGTTAGTTATTTAATGTCATGGTGCCTTGTTTTCTCATTTGCCATCTTTACATAGGTTGTCATCAGTGGAAGTAATGATAAAATGAAAGTCATGTAAAACACATGGAATAATATCTAGTATAATTTCATACATGCTGGTTATTATTATTAAGTTTGCTATAGGCTGATAAAAACAAAAATGAAGGTGACTACATATTTTTATGTTTCAGTAAAAATCATTCATCTTTGTGATAAACTACAAAGTTTGACAATTAGCTTTCACATGGAAATTAACTTCCTGTAGAAAAGCCAACCTGATAATTTACCTAGGATTAGAATTGAATTTGTTTTGTGTGACACTTATTTTGTTTCATTCTGGTTTAACCAAATTTCCAATTCACTTGTAATATTTCTGTTGTGGTTGAAGGACCATCTAATTGAGAAACATCATGAGTGAGCAGTAGTTAGCTCAATCTCTAGCAATCGAGATATAGTAGAGAGAAGTTATGGTTAGCTTTTAGTCCTGTGTGTAGACTTGGGAGGGAGAAAAGGTAAAGGAGATGGAGAGACATACATATAACAAAGAGCTTCAGGGAAGAGCCTGTAACTGTGCCATTTATTTATACAGTCCTTAGTTTGGAAAAAATGAAAAAATCAGTGTTGCTGGGCCTTGTGTGATTAGAGTGGCATGCTGGCCATGGATCAGGCTTTAGGTTTCCACTCTGTGATCCAGAGACCCTAGAGTCTCACATCAGAGCTAGTGTGGGGCTCACAATGTCCGCCATGGTGATAGGCACACACACCCCGACACAAAACTCACGTGCACACGTGAACCCATATGGTCACATGGCAAAAGTGGTTTCCATTCCAAAAGACTTGTTTCAGTAATTCTATTCTGGTACCTTGACACTTATTGAGATGCAAACCAGACGACTTCTTTATTGCAAGAAGCTAGTACTGTGTAGGCAAATTTTAAGCAAATTGTTATGATCATTGCACTGAAAGTTGACACTCCTTGATTTCCATTTTCTTCATTTCTTCACAACCAGTTTCCTATTCACTGATGCCATACACTAGAGTTGCAGAATACCAAGGGGAAGAAAATTAAACACCTCAAGGAAATGGTTTGTAATAATGAGAATCAGTGGGAATCTCAGGCCACTGTGGTTTAGAGAATAAGAAAGGAATTCAATGCATTAAAAAAAAATCAAAGTGCCAAATAATTTTTTAAATTTTCTATTTTCTCATGTGGTATAATTGGTGAGCTGCAAATGACTGATTTATCAGCCCATCAGCAAGCTTCCTTTGTATCACAACCAGGGAAAACCAAAGCAGGACACAGCTTTCCTACTGAAGTGGTCATATCTTTGAATTAAAAAAAAAATCATAATTAGGTATTTTGAAAGGAGAATTAAAATAAAACACTCCTAAACTATAAGACATATTAGAACTTGTGATAACCCAGTTTCTTCCCTCTTTCCTTCCTTCCCTTTTACCTTTCTTCCTTTTTCCCTCCTTCTCTCTTTTTTTCCCCTCCTTCCTTCCATTTCTTCTGTTTTCTTCTCTTCTTCTCTTTCTTGTTAGCAAATGTGAAAGAATCAGTGTGGCAAAAGAGAACATGATAGGCATCATCTATGAAGTAAGAAGGTCTTGGATTAAAATCAGCTCCAACAGTGACCAGTTGTGTGGTCTCTGACAAGCTCCTTAAATTTTCTAAGCCTTGCTTCTGCAAGGTACTACCAACTGGGCTGTTGTGAAAGTTGGATGAGTCCATGTATATAACCTATTTAGAACATCACTTAGCACATAAGAAGCCCTCAGAATATTTCAGTCTATATTGCTGTCTGGATTATGAAATATACTCAAGGATACCATAAGATAATACTGCATTCACTTTGATATATTTGTGATCAGAGTAGACATCATCAGAATGGTTCAAACAACAGTTCTGTGAAAAGACACAGATATCAAAGGAAAGGAAAAGACAAGACACAGATATCAAAGGAATGCCTTTTTTTAAAAAGGCTACACCTGAAATTTGGTTTCATATTTAGATAAAATATGACAAGAACGAAGAAAATAAAGGAACTCACAAGTTACAGAGAAAAATGAAGTCAAAATTTGGCAGATACTCAAGAAATTTCTAGCACCCAAAGTAAAATCCCATGAAGTCTGATTTTTTTTTATCATCCAAGCTCAGAATCCTCTGTATCAGAAGTATTATAAGGAAGATATTATATAGGAACAAAAGTCAAGAGAGCTCAAGTAACATCTTGGAAGGTAAGGGAGGGAGATATTGTTTGAACTCTGTACAATTTGGCTGAATTATTGAAAACAGGAAGATAGAAGGTTCCAGGGAGCTGAACAGGGTTTTGACCAGTGACCAACTAATGCCTACAACTGTATGCATCATTTCAAGACAATCTACACCCAAGTTTGCATTCAATGAGAAAGGTATGGGAGTTTATATTGATATCCTCTTGCTCATTCTGTTTTGTTTTGGGAATGTATTCTTTCCACAGTGTATAAATTCTTCATTTATCAAACAACAGAGATGTCCCCTTTTTATATTACATTCTAAAGTGATACACACCCAATTGCAGAAAATTTGTCCCTCTTTCATCTGTGTGTCACAGAATTCTATACCATTCTTGTTGATTATTCCCCTGACAAGAAAAGGAGCTATTTTTCCCCCATTTCTTAGTTCCCTAGTGCTGGACACTCCACCAAATGAGAATCATAGGATGACTGAATGGAAAAACAAATGAGATGTCAGAGGACATAGAATACCAAGTGTCCCCACAATCAAGTTCTAGATGCTCTCTTCTACTGTGGATTCCAGGATACCCATTTCTAAAATTCCCTTCCCTGTAGATGAGGGTAACCAGAATGACAAGACTCCTAACAACTTTCAAGGCATCTCATTAACATCTCCCTTATATTCTCCCTCAAAGAAGCTACTGCACCAGACTTATGCCATCTACAAATAGAACAACTCCCAATAAAATAACACTTGGCCTCTACTAAACACCAGATTTTGTAAAGATTCATGAGGATTTTCAAGAAAGAGCAAGAATGTAGTACTTATAAATATCTGCCTATGGTCTTAAATGAAACAATTCTACGCTAATTCAGTTTGAATTATACAAATTCCACTGCCATATTTTCAGAACATGTTCTATAACACAGCCTTGTCAATAAGCATAAAGTATTTATTAATCCAAATAATTGCTTTAGAGTCATTGTACTCCTCAATTCACATGTAGAAAACTAAATGAACTGACTCTTAAATACAGAGAACAAATGGAAGATTGCTGGACGTCTTTTGGGTGGCATGATGGGCTAAATGGGTGATGGGCATTATGGAGGGCACTTCTTGTGATAAGTACTGGGTGTTATATGTAAGTGATGAATCACTAAATTCTACTCCCTGAAACCATTAAAAAAATAAATAAATTCTTTATCAGGCAAAAAAAAAAAAGAAAAAAAAAGAAAACTAAATGAACTAAAACACCATTGTCCTCACACCTGACATCAAAGCAATAAACAAAATAACTTGACATGGAACATAAAAACCCTGGAGTGATAATGAGAATTTGACTCTTCACTTTTACTTCAGTCTTCTCTACATCACTGAATTTTGTGGGTCATTAATTTAAATTCCCTTTGATTAAGCAACAACCCTACCACCAATAACAAAAGATAGTAGAGATCTGTGATTTTTGAATAGAGTCTCTTAAACCTCATACTTGTCTAACATTTCTCTATAGTTATAGATTTTTACATGTGAACCCTCTCTTTTACTTAAAATATCATCCTAGCTTTGCCTTTAGAGGAACACCGGATTCTGTGTCTGGCTGAGTAGCCATTTCCACTTGAGTTAACAATTTAGCGATCTGTCTTCTCATTGGCAAATATTACCTTTTTCTTCTGTCTGTTAAGTGGCTTAATGTTTCCTAACTCTAGCAATAAAGTTCATCCTGACTGCATTCTAGGAAGTAGAGGAGATAATTGGCAACTCTTCTTTGTGCCAGTTTTCTGATGAGTTGGAATCTAAGCTAATGGTCTCAGTTCAGGCTTTCTTCCTCCTTGCTGGTACTTTTTCCAGAGCCATCAATTAGCCTTCTCTTATCTCCATGGTCCCCTGAAGTTGCTAATTTCTCCTCTCTCAAGTTTTTGTAGATCCAAAGTGTTTGGCCATTAAGTAATATATACTGGCTTCAAGAGCTTTTCTCCTTGGTTAAACTCATGAGCTGCATACAAATTGACGACAAGGGCTGCGGCTTAATTCATCTCATTAAATATAAATTCAGTATCCAAATGTCCTTTTGCCCTAGTTTCTCTACATAAATAATTCTGCTTATGTCTTCATTGAAAATTAAAGTAGGTTTCCATGATTGGGTCTCATTTTGGAATGTCAAGGTTATTAAACACGTTATTAGGTTCAAATCCATTTTTTTTTCTCATGAGTGTGCCAATGAGATTGATTTAGTGATTCACTTAACAAACTACTATATTTAAATAATATTTAGGAGATTTTAAGTGAGATTGTGAAAGTGGAATCTCTCTCTTCATATATACATATACATATATATATATAATGACATATATATATATATATAATGACTATACTGCTAAGAATTTCATTTCCTATTCTTATATTTTTTTTTACATATAAAATAATTTCAATGAGTTCTTGGTAAAATGGCTTCTGTTTGATTTTTATGTGCTCAGCTCAACCCTGTACTAATGGAATGAATCAATATTCAAATATGCTACATCATATGTTGGTGGAATGATCCCAGAGGTAGAATCAGGAAACCTGGATTTCACCCTTAATTAATAATATCCTGGGTTTGTTTCTCATTAAAAGGTGTGTATTTCAGCGAAGAAAAATCTAGAACAGTTGTTCTCAAAGTGTGTTGCAGCTTTCTCTATGAGCACCCAAGACACTTGCAGGGGGGCTGAAAGGTGAATGATAGTTTTATGATAGTGCTAAGAGGTTATTTACCTTCTTAGTTTTCATTGTCTCATGAGTACACAGTGGAGGCTGTGCATTATAGGAAGAGTACATAGAGAGACTGCACAGCATGTGACGATGACAATACTCTGATCCTGAAGGAATATGTATTTGGGTTTTTTCAAATTCCATTTTAATTTATAATGTAGGAGGAAGAGAAAGAGATCCATTTCTGTCATGACACTGTGAGGAACTCCTTTTACCTATTCCCCAGTGGATTCTTAAAAGTGACAACAACAGCAACAGCAGCAACACAACCATTCAAAGCCTTTGGAAATGGTCTTAATAGCAAGCAGCAAATAAGAAATATCTATTTAGAAAAATCTATGAAAATTCAGTAAGGAAGGTTTGACTTGGTGATTTTTGAACCGAGACTGCTCCCTTCAAGTACTCTGCCACATGCCCAGCTCAAGGAGGTGGAAACTCCACTCAGACTGTTGCAGTCCAAAACACAGGAGATCCTCCACCCCCGTTCCCCCACCCCTGTGCTCAGCCAGGGTGCTTTCTTCTGGGGAGGAGCAGGACTTCAGCATTTCTTATTCTGTCCCCAGGTGCCTGATACTGAGGCTTAAGTCCCACAAGATCTTATTTTTGAAAAAAAAAATAATGTTTATTTATTTTTGAGAGAGAGAGACAGAGAGCGTGAGCAGAAGGGACAGATAGAGAGGGAGACACAGAGTCTGAGACAGGCTCCAGGCTGTGAGCTGTCAGCAGAGAGCCCGACTCAGGACTCGAACTCACAGACTGTGAGATCATGACCTGAGCTGAAGTCGGCTGCTTAACTGACTGGGCTACCCAGGAGTCCCCAATAAAATTTTAAACAAGGAATGAAAACTCTCTTTTTCTATCCAACCCTTGTTCATGAAATGCAGGGTCTACCTTGGACACAGTACCACTGACAATACTGGGGCCCTGATAGTCCTTCCTAGGCCCCTAAACAAGTGATTCCATGCCAGAAGAGCAAGCTGAGAGGACCTCACGCTTCTATGCCTCCATCACTCAGTTCCCAAATGAGAGTGTCACTCAGGGAGAAGCTTGCTATTGTCCCTACTCCCAGCTTCAGAGCTCTGGCTCAGAGACTTTACATATGGGAAAAATAACCCTTATAAAATAGATAGTGCCCACTCTCTTCCCAAAGGAACTGACTTCATTTGCAACAGATCGTGGATAAGTTTAAACTCCACTCAAAAACAGTGAAGGCTGTGCTAAAAGGCAAATGGAAGGATACATGTGGACCTAATAGAGTACATAGGAGCAACATTTCTATAAATAACTGGAATTAAGCTACTATAAATCTGAAACCAATTTTGATAAGATGTATATGGTAAACCCTAGAATGACTAAAGAATATATTTTTAAAACATAGTGAAAAAATCATTAATAAAATTAAATGATATATTAGAAAATGTTCAGTTAATAAAAATTAAGGTAGTAAATGAGGAACAGAGGAACAAACAAAATGTGGCATACATATAGAAAAAAAAGTAAAATTAAGATATGAAACCAAATACACCAATAATACTAAATATGAAAGGATTAAACAATAAAATTAAAGGCAGAGGTTGACAGATTAGACCTGCACTCCCAATAAAAGAGATGACACAATTATACCTTGTCTACAGGAAACAAACTTCAGATTAAAAAAGACAAACACATTGAAATTAAAAGAATGAAAAAATATACACCATGGAACAGCAATCATAGGTAAGGTGGAATGGCTATACTAATATCAGTTAAAATAGACTTTAAGAGTAAAAAAGTCAGAGATAAAGAGGCACATTTCATAACAAAAATGTCAATGCACAGGAATTTACAATAATTATAGGCATGCATGCACCTCAGAATAATGTATCCAAATGCATGAAGCAAAATAGACAGAAATGAAGGGAGAAATATTTAATTCAATAATGATAGTTGGAGACTTCAATATCCCATTGTCAATAAAGGAGAGGATAAATAGAAGCTCACAAAGATGCAGAATAACGGCACAGCACTATTAACCTACTAGACCTAACAGACATCTATGCAATATTCCAACTTAAAAAAACCAAATATATAATTCTTTCAAGTGCACATGGTATACCCAGAATAAAACGTTACATTTAAAAGAATAGTAGTCATACAAAGTAAATTCTCCAACAAAAATATAATTAACTTAGAAATCGATAAAATAAAAAAATATTTAGTTTAAAAATAACTTAGAAAAAAATTAGGGAAACTCACAAACATGGAGAAGTTAAACAACACATTACTAAATAATTCATGGGTCAAAGAATAAGTAAAAAAGGAAGATATACAATTCTTTGAAGTAAATGAAAATAAAATACCACATACCAAAACATATAGGATGTAATGAAAGCAGTCTTCAGTGAGGAATTTATATCTATAAAATACCTACATTAAGAAAGAAAAAAAAATCAAATCAATAAATTAACATGTTACCTTAAGACAATGGGAAAATAATAACAAACTAAACCTAAATCAACCATAAGAAATAAACTAATAAAGGTTACAGTAGAAATTCATGAAACAAATAATAGAAAAACAATAGTTATAAGTCAATAAAACCAAAGCTGTTTCTTCAAAAAGGTCAACAATATTGACCAATCTTTAGATAGAACAACTAACTTTAAAAAAGACAAGAATCAACTTGCTAGATTCATAAATAAAAGTGGAGGCATTTACCAATCTCCAGAAGAAAAATAAGATTATAAAGGAATATTATCGACAATCATACTCCAACAATTTATATAACTTAGATAAATTGGACAAATTCCTAAAAATAATACAAAATACCAACATTGGCTCAGAAGAAATAGGCAACATGAATAGAATTATATTAAGCAAAGAGATTTAATCAGTAATGAAAAATCTACCCATAAAGAAAAACCCAGGTCCAGATGGCTTCAGCAATTAATTCTATCAAACTTTTAAAGAAAAATAATTTTCCACAAACTCATCCAAACAATAAAAAGGAACACTTATTCACTTCTTTTTATGAAGCCAGTGTTATCCTCAAAACCAGAAAAAGATATCATGAAAAGAAACCCTATATAACCCTATGAATGAACTTTATCAATACAGGTGCAAAACAAGCAAAACAAACAAACAAAAAAAAACAAAAACAAAAAAATAAAACACTAGCAGATGGAATTCAACAATATATTAAAAGAATTGTATACCATGATCAAGCGAAATTTATATCAGGAATGCAAAGTTAGTTTAACGTCCAAAAACCAATTAACATAATAAATTATAATGATGTAGAAAAAATATTTGATGAAATCTAACACCCTTTCATGCTAAAAGTGCTCAACAAACTAGGAATAGAAATGAACTTCCTTAACCTGATAAAGAACATCTATAAAAAACACACAGCTGATGTCATGCTTAGTAATGAAAGACTGGATGCTTAATAATGAAATATTTAATAATGAAAGACTGGAGGCTTTCCCCCTAATATCAGGAACAAGAAAAAAATGTTCACACTACTTCTGTTTAATAGTGTCCTAGAAGTTCTAGCCAGGGCAATTAGGCAATACATACTTACATACCTACATGTGTGATATCTAGACTAGAAATGAAGAAGTAAAACTATTTCTATTCACAGATGACATTACCAAGTATTTAGAAAATCCTAAAAAACCTACTAAAAAACTACTATAACTGAGTTCAAAAAAGGTCACAAGATAAATGACTCATTTCATTCACAATACCATCAAAAAGAACAAAATATTCAGCTATTAATTTAACAAAATGAATGTAAAATTTATACTCTGAAAACTATAATACATTGTTGAATAAACTAAAGATGATCTAAATAAATGTAATCATATGCCATGTTCATGGATCAGAAGACTTAACGTTGTTAAGATGGCAAATTGATTTTGAAAAAATAAACAAAATTGACAAACCTCTAGCCAGGCTTCTCAAAAAGAAAAGGGAGATGACCCAAATAGATAAAATCATGAATGAAAATGGAATTATTACAACCAATCCCTCAGAGATACAAACAATTATCAGGGAATACTATGAAAAATTATATGCCAACAAATTGGACAACCTGGAAGAAATGGACACATTCCTGAACACCCACACTCTTCCAAAACTCAATCAGGAGGAAATAGAAAGCTTGAACAGACCCATAACCAGCGAAGAAATTGAATCGGTTATCAAAAATCTCCCAACAAATAAGAGTCCAGGACCAGATGGCTTCCCAGGGGAGTTCTACCAGACATTTAAAGCAGAGATAATACCTATCCTTCTCAAGCTATTCCAAGAAATAGAAAGGGAAGGAAAACTTCCAGACTCCTTCTATGAAGCCAGTATTACTTTGATTCCTAAACCAGACAGAGACCCAGTAAAAAAAGAGAACTACAGGCCAATATCCCTGATGAATATGGATGCAAAAATTCTCAATAAGATACTAGCAAATCGAATTCAACAGCATATAAAAAGAATTATTCACCATGATCAAGTGGGATTCATTCCTGGGATGCAGGGCTGGTTCAACATTCGCAAATCAATCAACGTGATACATCACATTAACAAAAAAAAAGAGAAGAACCATATGATCCTGTCAATCGATGCAGAAAAGGCCTTTGACAAAATCCAGCACCCTTTCTTAATAAAAACCCTTGAGAAAGTCGGGATAGAAGGAACATACTTAAAGATCATAAAAGCCATTTATGAAAAGCCCACAGCTAACATCATCCTCAACGGGGAAAAACTGAGAGCTTTTTCCCTGAGATCAGGAACACGACAGGGATGCCCACTCTCACCGCTGTTGTTTAACATAGTGCTGGAAGTTCTAGCATCAGCAATCAGACAACAAAAGGAAATCAAAGGCATCAAAATTGGCAAAGATGAAGTCAAGCTTTCGCTTTTTGCAGATGACATGATATTATACATGGAAAATCCGATAGACTCCACCAAAAGTCTGCTAGAACTGATACATGAATTCAGCAAAGTTGCAGGATACAAAATCAATGTCCAGAAATCAGTTGCATTCTTATACACTAATAATGAAGCAACAGAAAGACAAATAAAGAAAATGATCCCATTCACAATTGCACCAAGAAGCATAAAATACCTAGGAATAAATCTAACCAAAGATGTAAAGGATCTGTATGCTGAAAACTATAGAAAGCTTATGAAGGTAATTGAAGAAGACTTAAAGAAATGGAAAGACATTCCCTGCTCATGGATTGGAAAAATAAATATTGTCAAAATGTCAATACTACCCAAAGCTATCTACACATTCAATGCAATCCCAATCAAAATTGCACCAGCATTCTTCTCGAAATTAGAACAAGCAATCCTAAAATTCATATGGAACCACAAAAGGCCCCGAATAGCCAAAGGAATTTTGAAGAAGAAGACCAAAGCAGGAGGCATCACAATCCCAGACTTTAGCCTCTACTACAAAGCTGTCATCATCAAGACAGCATGGTATTGGCACAAAAACAGACACACAGACCAATGGAATAGAATAGAAACCCCAGAACTAGACCCACAAACGTACGGCCAACTCATCTTTGACAAAGCAGGAAAGAACATCCAATGGAAAAAAGACAGCCTCTTTAACAAATGGTGCTGGGAGAACTGGACAGCAACATGCAGAAGGTTGAAACTAGACCACTTTCTCACACCATTTACAAAAATAAACTCAAAATGGATAAAGGACCTAAATGTGAGACAGGAAACCATCAAAACCTTAGAGGAGAAAGCAGGAAAAGATCTCTCTGACCTCAGCCGTAGCAATCTCTTATTCGACACATCCCCAAAGGCAAGGGAATTAAAAGCAAAAGTGAATTACTGGGACCTTATGAAGATAAAAAGCTTCTGCACAGCAAAGGAAACAACCAACAAAACTAAAAGGCAACCAACGGAATGGGAAAAGATATTTGCAAATGACATATCGGACAAAGGGCTAGTATCTAAAATCTATAAAGAGCTCACCAAACTCCACACCCGAAAAACAAATAACCCAGTGAAGAAATGGGCAGAAAACATGAATAGACACTTCTCTAAAGAAGACATCCAGATGGCCAACAGGCACATGAAAAGATGTTCAGCGTCGCTCCTTATCAGGGAAATACAAATCAAAACCACACTCAGGTATCACCTCACGCCAGTCAGAGTGGCCAAAATGAACAAATCAGGAGACTATAGATGCTGGAGAGGATGTGGAGAAACGGGAACCCTCTTGCACTGTTGGTGGGAATGCAAATTGGTGCAGCCGCTCTGGAAAGCAGTGTGGAGGTTCCTCAGAAAATTAAAAATAGACCTACCCTATGACCCAGCAATAGCACTGCTAGGAATTTATCCAAGGGATACAGGAGTACTGATGCATAGGGGCACTTGTACCCCAATGTTCATAGCAGCACTCTCAACAATAGCCAAATTATGGAAAGAGCCTAAATGTCCATCAACTGATGAATGGATAAAGAAATTGTGGTATATATACACAATGGAGTACTATGTGGCAATGAGAAAAAATGAAATATGGCCCTTTGTAGCAACGTGGATGGAACTGGAGAGTGTAATGCTAAGTGAAATAAGCCATACAGAGAAAGACAGATACCATATGGTTTCACTCTTATGTGGATCCTGAGAAACTTAACAGGAACCCATGGGGGAGGGGAAGGAAAAAAAAAAAAAAGAGGTTAGAGTGGGAGAGAGCCAAAGCATAAGAGACTGTTAAAAACTGAGAACAAACTGAGGGTTGATGGGGGGTGGGAGGGAGGGGAGGGTGGGTGATGGGTATTGAGGAGGGCACCTTTTGGGATGAGCACTGGGTGTTGTATGGAAACCAATTTGTCAATAAATTTCATAAAAAAAAAAAAAAGATGGCAAATTGATTTGCAGATGTGACACAATCCATATTAGAATCCTACTTTACTTCTTTATAGAAATTAATAATTTGATTCTTAAATCTGTACGGAAGTTCAAGCAGCCTAGAACAGCCAAAACAATCCTGCAATAAAGAGAAAAGCAGAAAGACACACACTTCACATTTTCAAAACTTACTACAAAGCAATCATAATCAAGACAGTGTGGTACTGGCATAAGTCTATACATAGAGCTCAATAGAATAGAATTGGGAGTCCAGAAATAAGCCTATATCTGTGATCAACTGATTTTTGACAAAGATGGCAAGACCATTCATTCAGGGAAAGAATAGTCTTTTTAACAAATAGTTCCAGGATAATTGGATATACACACTCAAACCAATGACCTTAGACCTTTATCTCAAACAATAAACAAAAGTTAACTCAAAATGGATTGAAAACTTAAATATGAGATCCAAACCTATTAAACTCTTATGGGAAAACATTGGAGTAAATCGTCAAGATCTTGGATTTGGCAAAGGATTCTTAGTTATCACACAAAAAGCATGAGTAACAAAAGAGAAAATAAATAGGACTTTAACAAAATTAAAACCTCTTATGGATCAAAAGACATCAATAAAGCGAAAAGAAAAATTTACAAAATAAGAGGAAATATCTGAAAATCATGTATCTGATAAGTGTCTTGAATCTAGAATATATTTTAGAAATCTCTTATAGGGGTGCCTGGGTGGCTCAGTCGGTTAAGCAACCGACTTTGGCTCAGGTCATGATCTCACGGTTTGTGGGTTCGAGCCCCGCATCGGGCTCTGTGCTGACAGCTTGGAGCCTGGATCCCACTTCAGATTCTGTGTCTCCCTCTCTCTCTGCCCTCCCCAACATGTGCGCTCTCTCTCTCTCTCTCAAAAATAAACATTAATAAATAAATAAATAAATAAATCTCTTATAACTCAATAGTGAGAAAAAATTGTCCAATTTTAAAACTCACAAAAAAGCTGATAGACTTTTTTCTCTAAATTTTTTCTAAATTTTAAATTTCTAAATTTCTAAATTCTAAATTTTTTCTAAAATTTTTTCTAAATTTTTCTAAATTTCCAATAAGCATATAGAAAGATTCTCCATATTATTAGACATCAGGGAAGTTAAAAACAAAGCCACATGAGATATGGCTTCACACACACTAGAATGTCTAGAATCAAAAAGTCATAACAATCAGTGTTGCTGAGGATGCAGAGGAAACAAAAACCTTACACACTGCTGGTGGGAATGGAAAATGGTACAGCAGTTTCGCAAAAGTCATTCAGTTCCTCAGATGATTTAATATAGAGTTTCCATATAACACAATAATTTTATTTCTAGGTATATGTTCAAGAGAAATGAGAATATAATATCCACACAAACACTTGTAAACGAGTTTTTATAGTAGCATTAGTCATAAAAGGTAAAAGGTAGAAACACCATAAATACTTATCAACAGACAGATGGATAAACAAATTTTGGTATATCCATACAATGGAATATTATTTGGCCAAAGAAAAGACTGAAGTACTAACATATGCTACAAAAGTAATGAATCTTGAAAATACTATGTTAAGTGAAATCAACTAGCCACAAAAGACCATATGATTCAATTCATGTGAAAGTCTGGGATAGGAAAATCTATAGAGACATAAAGCAGATTAGTGGTTGGGGTTGCTGTAGGTGATGGTGAGAAATGATAGCTCAAGGGTATGGTATTTCTTTCTGAAGTGATAAAAATGTTCTAAAATTGGCTATGATGTTAGTTTTCTATATTTTTAAGCATATCTTAAAAATTGAATTTTACACTTTAAATTGTTGTATGCTACATGAATTATGTCTCAATAAAGCTTTTCAAAATTCCCAACTTCTAATCAGTAAATATTTACAGATATAACCTACATAAACAAAAGGTCTTTGAGGTACTCAATAAGTTTTAAGAATGCAAAGAGTTCCTGCGAACAAATAATTTGAGAAGGACCTAAATACCAATGATCCCTGTAACACTTGGCCTGAGTTTTGTGCAAAATTTCATTACCACAAGCGTTTCAGCTGGCCATTGTTAGAAACATGAAGCAATGGCAATTCATAGTCATGATTTTCAAAAGTAGAATTTTGAATTTTCACTTCCACATTTGTCAGCAAATTGTGATCATTTTCAATTGAGTTGAGAGTCACAGTTTCTGGCACCAGGATGTCCTCAACATGCTTTCTGATTTAAGGTAAAGACTTTTCTTCTCTGAATTGATATTTCCTCTTAAACAGTAAGAAGGCTGAATTCAAAGTCTTCTAATACTCCTTGCTAGTTGTCACATGCTAAATAAATTATTGTTTTTTGGGATGCCTGGGTGGCTTAGTTGGCTAAGCGAACAACTCTCCATTTCAGCTCAGGTCATGAGATTTACCACGCATGAGTCTCTACGCTGAGCCAGGAGCCTGCTTGGTACTCTCTCTCTCTTCCTCTCTTTCTGTTCCTCTCCACTCATGCTCTCTCTCTTTCTGTCAAAATAATAAATATTTATGAAGGAAGAAAAGAAGAAAGAAAGAAAGAAAGAAAGAAAGAAAGAAAGAAAGAAAGAAAGAAAGAAAGAAAAAGAAAGAAAAGAAGGAAGGAAGGAAGGAAGGAAGAAAGAGAAGGAAGGGAAGAAGAAAGAAAGAGAAAGAAAGGAAGAAAGGAAGAAAGGAAGAAAGGAAGAAAGGAAGAAAGAAAGAAAGAAAGAAAGAAAGAAAGAAAGAAAGAAAGAAGTTATGTTTCTAAAAGACAGGACTTTGAAAAGTGATCTCTCTAGATTTTCCCACAACCTCCATGTAATAAACATAGATATAATAATATTAACTTCTTAGTTCTATGATCTATTCATTAATTACTATTCATTGATCCCAAATTTAATTTACATAATGAAGATAAAATTTCTAGCTCCATATCCAACAGATTATTTTAGAATATAATTAAGTAAAAAGGTCATGGTAATCACAACTAAAATCTAATTTCTGCACTGAAGAAGGGAAAATTCATATTCATTCTGAAAAGAGTGACTCATTTAGTATTTTCTTAGCTGTTCATGTCAGATGAGGTCCTTCAAAATCCAATGGAGATATGTGCCATATGCATGTAAAATTACACTCAGGATAGTTTAAACAGAACATGGCTTAATTATAGGACTAGTTATGGAAAGATTATGATATAAATGCTTTCCATTTACTTGGTGCTTATTTAAATGTGTTCATGACCTGAAATGTATTCATAAAAACATATCATTTATTCACTGCAAGTTCTTAAACTAAGCATAAAATTTTTTCATTACCCATTATTTTATAACTGAAGATACAAAGATTAAAGAAGTGGCCTATGATGGTAAGGACAGTAGCCAAATCTGAACTAGCCCTAAGTTTCCTGAAACCAAGCTTTAATTTATGCTTCCTCTACAACACACAGAGCCATTTTTTTTCCAAAAAACCAAATTATAATACACAGTATATGTCTGAAATTATAGCTAGTAGAGACTTTCCCAAAAGTAACTTATATGCTAAATTGATAGGCATAAGATAATGATGGCTCACTGAAGGGTTTGGATTTATGCTCTTATTAACTACTAATCTCTTAAAATTTAAGCAGAGACATTTTATTTTGGTTGTAATTGTCATTAAAAGAAAATAAGTCTGGGTGAATGACACATACATTGATATTCCTAGATATTCTTTAGAGTCAACATTTTTTTTTAACGTGGCAATACCAGTCATGAAAGAGTAGTATAGCACAATTAATTATGTGGCACTAATTATTCCTTTAAAATGAGTGTTGTCAAAAACATTTGGGAGCCATGGAATTTCAGTGCAGAAGTTAATATGTATTAGCATTTTAAAGAATTCAATACATCTTGACTTCATAAATTATTTTACTTATATTCTTTATGTCAATATGTATTAGCATTTTAAAGATTTCAATACATCCTGACTTCATAAATTATTTTACTTATATCTTTATGTCATAGTTATAAGACCCAGCACCAACTAGCTCCTGCCAACAATTATTGCCACACTTCTCCTTGCTAAAGTAGCAAGGATTGTATACATGGAACCCTTCCTATTCTCACTTTTGGCCAAAACACCAAAGGCCAAGTACATTCACATCCTGAAGTGAGATGTTAGACCATCCATGTGGGGTCTGTTCAGAGTGTAGTCTATCAGCCTAACTCAGCATCAGTGATCACAGTTCAAACTTACAAAGGAAAACTGGAGTTTTCAGTAGAAAGATCACTGGAGTGTTGAGACTTGCATCACTGTCCTACAATTAGGGAGAGAAGCGAGGTGCTTCCAGAGAAACCAAAGACTTATTAAAAACTGCACCTGCCATTACATCTCCCATGAGATATGGAGGTAGAAGAAAGAATTGATAAGAAGATAACCATGCCACTCTGAACTGTTCAAACATGAGTCAGTCCAGAACTAGAAAAAGTGGTGGGCAGGACCCTAACCTGACTTTACCTTGAAGTTCCAGTTACTGCTCTGTGCTGGATCTTGTGATCTGAGTGACTGAGGTGAGACTTATGCTTCAGAGGAAGAAAAAAAGCTCTGGAACCTGTCTGAGTTTTCATTCAGGGGCAGCATAAGGATGACAATGAGAGAGGGTGTTGAAGAACTTGGGAAAAAGAAAACAATTGTTTTATGCTTTCACTCTAGAGTCCAGCTTCCTTGGTAAGACAGTTGAGTTTGTGAAGGAGGGGTTGTTTTCTTAGAGTGTTTATCTTACCATAGAAGGTACAGACTCCACTTCTCTCAATTCCTAATGCACCAATATGCTTTGAGTCTCAGGGTCATTGCAGCTCATCACTGGATTGGAAAGCTTAATCTTCCTTTCCCTTCTTCCAATTCTTTGACTCATCAATTCCTGCTTGGCCTTTCCCTCTCAGCCTTACTATCATTCCTGTGGGAAGGACTTTATCCATCCTTCTTGTCCAATCTAGGTCAGATTACCCTGTTAATTCATCCATTCTTACAGTACTCTGTGTTTTTCTTTCACAGTATTTATCAAGTATGTATCTGATTGTCAAAGGATTCTTGAACACATATTATACTGGTGTAGTAGACCAAGAGAAATGTCATAAATAATAAACATAATAGTGGGTAATCATTATTAATAATTATTGTTAATCATCATTAATAATTATTAATGCCCACATTAACTCTGCAGTAAAAACCTATAGGTAAAGTATTAATCATTAAATAAACGTGAACCATGAGAAACTTTTTTTTTTTTTTGCAAATAGACTAGAGAAGAATGGGGTTAGTGTGTATAGACAATGACAAAAGCAAATGAAAGAATTAAGTCTACATGTGCACACATTCAAATAGTATCATTAGAAAGCATAGTTACTACTCACAATAATTATATTCAATTTCACCCCTTCTTTGCTCCTTCCAAAAGTTGCTGAAGTGATCTACATAAAACACAGATTGGGGCATGTCTCTACTTCTTAAAAACTATCCCTAGGTCCTTGGGCCCTTGCGAACTCCCTGACATGACAATGAATTTCCTTCAAAGACTGGTTCCATGCCTCTTTTGTCCTCAACCTCTGTTACTATATTTAGTGTGTTTAAATATTATGAGATGAACACCACTGAACAATAACACTACTCCCATACTAATGATGACAATAATTCTAAATATTTGCATAATTATGTCCCCTATTATACTCTAACTGCAATTCAATGGATCCTTTTATTTTTATTTTTGTCTTTATTTTAGAGAAAGACAGATAGTGGGGGCAGGGCAGAGCGAGATGGGGGGGAGGGGAGATAATCTCAAGCAGGCTCCATGTTCAGCATGAAGTTCAATGCTGGGCTTGATCCCATGACCCTGGGACCATGACATGAGCTGAAATCAAGAGTTGGGGTGCTTAACCAACTAAGCCACCTAGGTGCCCCTCAATGGATTACTTGTTAATATAACTTTTTTTTCGAGCCCCTCTGTAGATCTAATTTAACTTTCAAATATTGGGAACTGGTGAAGAAAGTGGAAAGAAATTTGTCAAAAACAGATGGAGACCTCTTAATTTCCTATGTAGTTATGATGGCTGTCCTACATACTCAGTTGCTTTCCTGAATAACTCTTCCCTCCATGGTGTTTCTTGCCCTAGAACCATGAATATGCCTGATATACCCTATGATGAAACCTCTTTTGGAGAGGTGAGAAATGGTTCCTTTAACCTGATTGATAAAGATGAATTTTAAGACTTCATCCTTGGCTTCATAAACCCTTCAGGAAATCTAATTGGAACTTTGATATAATAGTGTAATCTGACTCCAATAAATCTGGTCCTCAAAGGAAGGAGTATGATAAAACTCTAAAAAGAGATACTGCCTTCTCCAGGCCTATTTGGCTGTTAGATTAAAAATAAAAGTCAAATATACATTTAGTGTAAAGCCTTTTCCTTAATCCTCCCCACTAGTTTGTTCTTATAACATACTCATTGCTTTGTCATAGTTAACGAAAAACAGCACATAACTTTATTAAACTGGTGGTAATTAACTAGATGACATTCTATTTAGTTTTCTAAATAATTCCTGGCAATACTGACTCAAATTTACATATAATTATGCAAAACTGATAAATAATTCTGTTGTAGGAAATGAGAAAAAAATTGGTTAAAATTTGTTTTGTAATTTATTACTGATATAGTTGAGGAGAATTTATATCCCTTCCGAGCATTAGTATTCTTAGGTGCATACAGTAAAAATTATTATTTTAAAACAGGGCTTCTCCTTGTTGGCTCTATTGGTTCTCTGGGCCAGATAATTCTTGGTTGTGGGGAGCTAATACGGGCCTTGAAGGATGATCAGCAGCATCCCTGACCTCTACCCACCGGAGGCCAGTAGCATTTCCCATAGTTGTAACAATGAAAAATGTCTCCCAACATTGCCAAAGGTCTCAGAGGGGAAAATTGCCCATAGTTGAGAACCATTGTTCTAAAGTGTTGCGGTGAAGGCTTGCTTAACTTGTCTACTTATCAATGAGAGTCTACCATTCATTAGACCTTGAGAAAGCATCGGTGAGTATACACAAACAAGGCCTCTGCCAGGATGGAATTTACAATTCAGGAAGTTTAAAATCTACGATAAAAATATACACATCCAGCCCATGGCTGTCATACAGTGCATACTCAATAAGAATGTGCTAAGGAGCACCTGGGTGGCTCAGTTGGTTAAGCATCCAAGTCTTGGTTTCAGCTGGGGTCATGATCTCACAGTCTTGTGAGTCTGAGCGTCAGGTCGGGCTGTATGCTGACAGCATGTAGGCTGCCTGGGATTTTCTCTCTCTCTCTCTTTCTCTCTCTCTCTCCCTCTCTCTCTGTCCTTCCCTCCATAAATTACATTTAATTTAATATTTTGATTCCTAATGTTACAGAAAGCCCACTATCAAATATTAAATAAGGATGCATAGAATAGATGACAAAAATTCTCTTTCAGTCTTCAAATAGTGCATCATCTCCTAGGACACTAGGGTAAATATACAAGTAATTACAATTCAAGGTAGAACATGGTAGATGCTGCATGAGATCTTCAAAGTGCCAAGAGAGTTCAAAGGTTGAAAAGCTGACATCAAGTTTGGGCAAAACAGGAAATGAAAAGTACAACTTCAGAGCGCTTTTATGAAATTATATTTCAGAGAGTTGCTAAATGACCATGTTTCCTTCTTCTTATTAAGTTTAAGGCTTTTCCTATCACATAGATTGAAGGTAAAAGTGACTTTGTGTGTGTGTGTGTGATTTTTAAACTTATACTTTATTAAAAATTATTATTTTTTTAATGTTTATTAATTTTTGAGAGAGAGACAGAGAGAGAGAGAGAGCAAATGGAGGAGGAGCAGAGAGGGCAGAAGACACAGAAGCCAAAGCAAGCTCCAGGCTCTGAGCTGTCAGCACAGACCCCAACACTGGGCTTGAACTGTGAGATCATGACCTGAGCCGAAGTCAGATGCTTACCAGACTGAGCCACCCAGGCGCCCCTTATTAAATTTTTTTAAAGTTCAATTTATTTAAACTAAATAAATTCTAATTTAAAATAAGAAATTATATTTCCAAATTAAAATAATAAGTTAAAGGCTATTTCAAAACATACAATAGGCTAATTTGAATAGCTCATGTGATTTAAATGCACTCTGCTTTTCTGGTACTGGAGAATAATTTACAAAATGAAGTAGCTATAGATTATATTTGTAAAGTAGATCATTTTTTTTCCCCTTTCACCTCACATCCTCTTAGGGGAACCATATCTCCCCTACTCTTAACCCATGTGGTTTACAGGGAGCTAATCTTACTCCCGGCATGAAAATTAGATATATAATCCCAGATTAGCCCATTAGACTTTTTCATCCTCCTGACTTTAGCAGTAAGCTTAGAAGATCCCAAAAAGATGTAATCAAAGTTGATCCCATGACATTTGCTATAATTTTGGGAGAAATTGCTCCCTTCCTGGAGTTGGAATATGTCCAGAGAGTTGTCCTGGGAATAAAGCTAGGAAAGTAGAGACAAGAGCTAGAGAAAAACAGCCTCTTGATTTTATGTAGATGATAAAGATCCTGGGTTTGTTATTGGCTGAATGCGAGTTATTCTTTGAACTGCCTAGTTATATAAAGTGATAAAGTCTCATTTTGGTTTGACTTGGGTTTCCAAATTTTGCAACTGAAAGAGTTCCAGTTAATAAATATCCTAATTACACTAAACATTTGTTTAAGTATGTCACTTTTCAATAAAATATAATGGCATGATTTTGATGAGACCCTAAACCTAAAAATAAAAAAATAAAAAATAAAATAAGAGCAAATAATATCTCCCAGTAAATCTCTGTTGAATGAAAGAACAAATGCCATCTGTGGATGAAAGAATGAAAAATAAATAAAGGAAACAACAGGCTTCTTAAACACTGTAAATCGTAATTAACAGAAATTCTTAGAACTACAGCCCTCCACATACTACATACAATATAAGAATTATGGATGTGTGTTCTCTCTGGTTTGCTTGTTTTTGACTGCATAATTCAGTTAATAAACTTACATGATATTTTTCACATTCTGCATGATAGTGATAATGATATGAACTGAAATGGCCACATTAGTTCTTTCTCAGCTTTTCTCATTTAAAATTCTTTGCAGGAAGAACAATCCTAGGCCTTTTAGGAACTGATTTATCATCCTTTCTCACATGTCAATAGGTTATCCTTGCTGAAAAAGGTCTTTCGATTGTTCCTTGCATTTGAATCCAAGTAAGTCAAATAGCTTCTTCTGGTGATAGGCTGCTTACAATGTTGCTACAAGTCTGCAAAACACAGACTATGTATTCAGCGTATTGGAAGCATTTCCATTTTTATATGCTGGCATTACATGGTAAAAAGCCAAAATATAGCCAGAAAAGGATGTCAACTATCACCCAACCCTACTTCAGTGGGATAGATTCCATTCTAATGATAATAGATCAATCATTTATGGAACTCTTACCGTTTCCCAAGTTTTGTGCTGGGGGATAGGGCAAGAAAGGAGGTTAATAAAAATTGCAAAACACATTGCTCCAGTCCCCAAAGATGTTAAAAACTCCTGGAAGAGAAGAATTTGAGGGATATTTTGCCATTAGAATTATTTGATTAATTGTAGCTTGTTACTGCTGTGTCTCAAAGCTAGTAACTGGTGAGCATATTAAACAACAGAGAAACTGCCTTCCTCAAGCCTGGGAAGGAAAAATGGAAATTTTCCACATTTTGGCACTTAAAATGCTGCAAGATAGCCTGGCAAATAGAAGAATATAAAACGGCACTTCTGTCTTTACTCCCTCCCTCTCGCCCTCCTTTTCTGATATCCATCTATTCATTTCTTTATGTATTCAAGGCATTTATGAAGCAACTAAGTGTTTGCAATGTGGTAGCCACTGTGATAAGTGCTAGAGATAGAAGCAAGAGCGAGCCCAGGAATTTATATTCAAGGAGGAATAATTTGACTGGTACAACAATTATACAACACAGAGACAACTAATTATACTACAAAATGCTACAGGCTACCATAGAGAGGTACACAAAAATATCATGCCAGCACCAGGGAGTTAGTAACCAGATCGTGGGAAGATGAGGAGGTGGAGTAGAGGGGAAAGTGCTGAGGAAGACTTTAGACCACAATTCATATCTTAGTCAGGCTCTGAGGTCTTGAAAAATGGTCTGTGTGAATCCTAATAGAAGTTCAGAAAAAGGACAGGTCAGAACCTACTGGATGGATGAGATGGCATGTGAGCCAGCCTTTAAAGAAGGAGTGGACTACAGGCCACAGAAACAGGACAAGGGGAATTTCAGGCAAAGAGATCAAAAGAGTCAGGACAGGACCTTTTGTCCTAAAGGACAGGACCTTTAGGAGACAGCAGAATCTTCCTTTGGGCTAGGACATGGAGTTTGTGAAATGGAGTAGCAGAAACTGAAGACAAGGGTGCACGGGTGTAGCAGGTGGGCCTGTGAAGGACATTCCATGTCTTTTGATGGAGTTCTCAAGGGCCATGGAGAGCTATGGAAACTTTTCAAGAAGTAGAGATGCAGGTCCAGGTGTGTTTTATGTACAACAGCAACTTCAGTAGGAGTGAAGAAAGAGAAGGAACAGGGATGGGGGGACAAGCTTGTTGTATGCTCCAGGGAAAAGCTGATGGGAGCTTGGATGGAGTGATGAAGATGAGAGGAAGGGACCCCTTTGAGGATGAGATGGGAGGCCAGGACCTGGGACTGAATGAGTCTAGCAAGGGTGCAGAGAGTTCCAAGGTTTCTACCTTTGGCAGGTGGATGGACGATTTTGCAGTTAAAAGATATGGAGCCCCATTACAGAAGCACCATTGGGGTAGCAAAAGAGGAACATTGGATCACTCACAGTCTAGTTGTGACGAGCACAAAAGAACTTCAGGGCACACATCCACTTTTAACTGGTATCTCAGAAAATTTGGCCTGAACCTCCCAGGGCTAGTTTCCTCAGTCTCCTCTCATAGGGTGTAAAATAGCATTTGCAGGCACCGACTTAGTTCTTAGAATTTACTCTAACAACCCTCCTCACTCATCAAAAACTCATTTAAATTGCTTTAGAGTAGATGTCAGAGTCCACCAGCTTGCCCCAGCCCATGTCCCCATCCGTTTGCTCTGCCTTTCTTGCTCTTCCAAGATCCTAGACGTGAAGCCAAGAATGAATGCCTTTGTCTCACACCGGCAAGTTAGAACACCCTCTGGTTCCCTGAGTATCTCAACTTCTCTCCCAGGAAGTTGGTTAATAATTTATTTTGTACAGATGCCATCTAGAAAGCAGGCCTTGGTACATAAACGTCTTCATCCAGTATTCGTGAAGGAGATCCAGAAGGAACCAAAGCGATAATCCACAGGCAGTTTCTCCACTGAGAATTCCAAGCTCCATTTCTTAAAGACTCTCTTAAAGCTTTATGGGGCATTAGGTAGACTGATAGGTCAGAAGTATAAGTCTACTTTGAACCATTTCAAGCTATTGGTCAAATGTGAAAATTTTTATATTTTCAGAAAGCACCATTTTATTTATTTTTCTATTCTGTGCACATATATAATTTTACCATACCTATATGCCTATTTAATGGTGGAACGGGCACCCAGGGGCTAAAAGGTAGTGATAAGCACTCAAAACACACATATATACATTATATATAATATATATGTGCACATATATGTGTATATATATACAAATATGTATAAATATGTCTAAAACATATATATGTATATCCCAGAGAATATTACCTGAAACATCATAAGAGTGGAATAAATATTAGTGATGAAACTCAATAGTTCATAGGATCAGCTCTGATTAGATTATACTAATTTTGAAAGTGATACGTTGCTAGGATTGTAGTGCTGGGCACTTTTTCTCACTATATATACTTAATCAGCATTTCATCCAAGTGAGTGTAAACACCAGAAGTTAAACATCCAAATTACACAGTTTTGACAGTCTTTTCATCATTTATTTTAGACTGCCTGATATCTGCCTCTCAGTTGATGCATTCTCAAAATTCAAGGCATATTGTCAGACTCTTGGAAGACCGGCCAGCTTGCAGTACATAACCCATTATTTTATGAAGTGACGCTGTTTACTTCTTACATTTGAAAAAGTCACCCGAAATAAAGGAAATTACAATACCTTTCAAAAAATATTTCATAGCATGTAGGCTACCTGAGTCCATTTTTCATAACTCAGACAAAATTTATACCCTTCCCTGCCCTTAACATCCTCAATGAGAAGATTTAAGATTATTTGATAACCAGCTAGTATTTATGGCCACCTGATGGAGACTATAGAGTCCCCCTTAAAGCCATGGCTAAGGTGTGTGAACTCACCTTAGGTCATAGAGGTCATTAATCCATCCAGGATTTTAAATGAATAAGGATCGTGCCTAAGGCCAAAAACCCTACACTGTTTTAGTTACTTAACAACAAAAGGGCCTGGACAGCAGGAAACATCATTCCAGTTTATGAGTTTTTATTGGTCCTCCCCTAGTCCCAAAATGAGAAGCAATTTCTTGACATATTCATTATGATATGGAGAAGACAAGTTTTTATAAGCTGGACACACTATTGTATAACATAGACCTTTGTAATCTTATATTTGAAGCATTAAAATATTGTTCTATTATTCTAGATGATCAAACACACTTATAATGTACATCTTTTTCTGATACATATTTTTGACTGATCTATGAGATATCTGGTATTGAGTCAGGAACACAACTCCCAATGTTAATACTATTTGGTAAGGAGGGGAGGGTGGGCAATGAGATTATGATCTGATGTGTAGCTCAGGAATTAGGTATATAAAAATGAGAGAATTTCTACTATAGAAAAATAGTAAGTTTTTAAATGACCTGTATGATTCTCCTTAGACAGATGTCTAAATATAGTTAGATTATTACAGACATCTGAAAAATTCAAAGAAAATCTGAAGTTGAAAAATACATTCTACCCACCTGACTTTTTATTCAGTTGAATAAACAGAACATACCAAGTTTCAAAGTGTCTGTGGAGTTAAAGTATTTATAGAATATAAAATAAGAAAAAGCAAAAGAAATGGTTTTTGAGGTATGCACTTAGCTACAGGTGATAAACAAATTATCAGTATTCTGTACAACAAGACAATAATATATTTATATGCTAAATGCATTTAGATGTGACAAAAATTACTCTCAATGGCATTGTGCTGTCTATATAAAAATACAATGCTACAAAACATTTCAGACCTTTAATTATGTTCATTGACACTAACACTGCAATTGCTCTGCCATGGAGACTAAAGGGAGAGGCAAATGAACAGATGGACAGAATCTCCTCTATTCTGTGTTCTACTGGCTGCTGTTCAGTGAAGAGTAGTACGCTAATAAAGTGCTCAGAGGACTTCTGCCTCCATCTGCTCTTAATAAAAATAAATGAGGCTCTGAAGCAAGCACAGACTTTGGAGTTCTTGTGTGGAACCCCTCAATAGAGTATGAGGAAGTGAATGCGTTGATCTAAGACTACTGCTTACAGGTTGTGACAGCCCCACAATTTCAGTGGCCCTTATCTCCCAACTCCAGGTCCCTGAGAAGCACTCCTTTTTTTTTTTCCTTTGGCTATTTATCATGAGAAATTATCATGCTTGGACAACTTTAATAGCCTCTTAGCCCCATTGTTCCATGGCAAGTAATGAAATTAGATTAGTGCTGTTCAGTCTAGTTATTGGGGACTTTATGATTCTCTCATGTTTGGGGAAATAAATGTTTATGAAGTTTCTCTTATAGTCCACAAGTGTGCAGCAAACATCATTAATAGTGTTCGTCTTGCGCCTCTGTTATGAGGTTTCAACTGCAGCCTTCCTCCTACGTCTCCCATTATGGCAGGAAACATACATATGAAGAAAGACAGAAACAGCAGTTTCTGCATTACACCAGGTCAGAAATTTAGGGCAGGGGTTATAGATTTCCTTCTTCTGAAGAAGGTTCGGAATTGCCATCGTATGTAGGGCATTGATGTCTCCTTAATTTTTATCCAGCAAAAAGGGGGAATGAAAGTGGGGTAAAAAGCATTGCTCCAAAATAAACTGATTAATTTTTTTTTTTGTTTTTGTTTTTGTTTTTTTAAAGCCATAAAGTATTTGGGGAAATTTCTGTTTTAGAGTTGCTGCTTTTAAATGTTCTATCTCCAGGGGCACCTGGATGGCTCAGTTAGTTAAGCATCTGACTCCTGATTTCAGCTCAGGTCATGATCTCTTGAGTTCGTGGGATTGAGCCTCACAACAGGCTCTGTGCTGACAGTATGGACACTGCGGGCTCTGCTTGGGATTCTCTCTCTCTGTCCCTCTCTGCCCCTCCTCCGCTTGGGTTCTCTCTCTCTTTCTCTCAAAATAAACAAACTAAAAAAAACAGTAATAATAAATGTTCTATCACCCAGGGATCATCCATGGAGGTTGATAAAGACTTGCAAAGATGCTTTTATGGGGATCCAAAGGTAGGAACTTCTGCTATTCAATAGGGACAATAGTCCTTCAGTTAGTATTCATCTGAATTAGTGCTGAATTAGTATAAAAGCAGAATAAGTGGGTAGAAGTTACAGAAAAAATAGTTGTAAGTTTCTGAGAGATACCTGAGCTAATAAGTTTCCTGTATTTGGGATAATCTAATGGAGTCAGTATTCACACAGAGAGTAGTGGAATGATGAGCTCTGTAAAATTAGAATGTGTTGAAGATAAAGTCTGAATCAACACAGCTGGGTGTTTCAATACATTGGGAAGGTGTTGACTCCAATTAGGGCTCAGATTTCACTCAGAAGGTAGAAAACTAGTAACTCTCTGTGATTAGGAGTCTAATGTGGTCTATTCATGTAATAAGAATGTGTTAAGGCCCATGATGTGTTATACCTACATTAGGGTAGGTATTGAATGTACAGATGTAAACATAATTATATTCATCACTTTCTCTCTCTCTCTCATCTACTTACTTATGTTTCTATATATTCAATGATTGTGATCTATCAATGGTCTAACTATATGCATACCCACAGCATCTATTCCTATGCAGATCCATGGAATCAGTAATAGGATACACAAATACAGAAGGCTGCCTTAATTGCTACTGGCAATCATCTTGATACCTGAGAGAAGTCATGCTAAAGTCAAAGTTAATTCATATGGAATGGCACATCATATAAAGGATTAAACCATTGTAAGTAGTGTTTTTGGTTAGAGCTGACAGAATCCTAACTGACATAACTGGTAAAGTAAAAGATGATTTTGGTGGCTTTAAAAAAATGTTTATTAATTTTTGAGAGACAGAGAGAGAGAGAGAGCATGTTCAGAGGAAGAGCAGAGAGAGAGGGAAAGAGAGAATATGAAGCAGGATCCACACTGTCAGCACAAAGCCCGATGTGGGGCTTGAATCCACGAACCATGATATCATGACCTAAACTGAAGTTGGATGCTTAATGAACTGAGCCACCCAGGTACCCCCAACTAGTTTTGATTTGTTAGCATGGAGAGAAGAAACAACTAGGGACTGAAAAGGAACACTTAAATAGCATCCTCACATTTTGATATGCTTCAGGACACCCTTTATTATAGGCAGGATAAAGGAATTAAGAAAAAAAGAGAGGTGCCTCGGTGGCTCAGTCCGTTAGCATCTGACTGGCACAGGTCATGATCTCATGGTTAGTGGGTTCCAGCCCCACATGGGGCTCTGTGCTGACAGCTCAGAGCCTGGAGCATGCTTCAGATTCTGTGTTTCCCTCTCTCTCTGCCTCTCTCCTGCTTGTGCTCTCTCTCAAAAATAAATAAAAATTAAAAAAATAAAAAGAAATTATAGGTGAGCAATTGGAAAATTGCCAAGAGTTTCAATACAAAGTGGTGATTGTGAAAAATTTTAGCAAAGGAGATAAAACATTTTCCCCTAACTTACTAAAGGATTTTTAAAAAATATTTTTTTAAGTTTATTTATTTATTTTGAGAGAGAAGACAGAGTGAGAGAGTGAGTGCATGCCAGCAGGAGAGGGGCATGCCAGCAGGAGTGCATGCCAACAGGAGAGAGAAAATCCTAACCAGGCTCCACGCTGTCAGTGCAGAGCCCCACTTGGGGCTCAGTTCCACAAACTGTGAGATCATGACCTGAGTTGAATCAAGAGTTGGACATTCAATGGACTGAGCCACCCAGGCAACCCACTAAAGGTTTTTTTTTAAAAGGCATTCTCTTTCTTCTTGTTATTCTTTGTAGGAAGGCAAAAAGAGAGAAAATGAGAATGAAAATGGAGAAGAAGGAAGCATGATAGAGGGAAGCAGTGACCATTTTTGGTGAAGACAAGGCCCTCCAGACGTCTGTGTTCTGGACTTTCCTCCCAGCCCAATTTCCCCTAGTCACATGGCAGTCATGTATCCTCTAATACCCAAATCCCAGGAATTCTCAGAGACTCTGGTGAGATGCCCTCTATTAGATGCTAAGGAAGGAGAGGTGTTGTTGCATGGAGGACTGCATTTGCACACCAACTTGACTCCAGTGGGAACTCAGATCCATAGGATCAATACTTCCTTATAGAGAAATAAGAAAACTCACTTGGTTTTCAAAATAACCAACCATGCTATTTCAACCTTGCATTCCTAACAAAAAGGAAAAAAAAAACTGTTTAATTCTCGATGGCTTTAGGGTTAACTACACTACTGGATCACCCTATTGGTATGTATGTGTGCTAGTTGTATGCACCAAGACTAATATATAAGCCCATATTTTATAAGGTTATCATTCAGGTATGTGTGTTTTACCTTATTAACCCTATGATGTTTTTCAGATACAGACTAACTTCTTTTGCAAAGAATGCAATAACCAACAAGCTACTATATTATATACATATATTTAAAAAGTAGAATGAGGGGCACCTGGGTGGCTCAGTCAATTGAGTGACTGACTTCGGCTGAGGTCATGATCTCACCGCTCATGAGTTCAAGCCCCGTGTCGGGCTCTGTGGTGACAGCTTGGAGCCTGGAGCCTGCTTCGGATTCTGTATGTGTCTCTCTCTCTGCCCCTAACCCACTCGCATTCTGTCTCTGTCTCTCTCAAAAAAAAAAAAAATAAATAAATAAATAAACATTAAAAAAATTAAAAAGTAGAATGAAATTAGTTTCCAACTCTCTCATGTCTCAGATATGTGATCTCTAGCAGGTCACATATTCTTGCAAAATTTGAGATTCTTCATTCACAAAAGAGAGATAATACTAACTCCTTCCAGAAATAAAAAAAGAATGGCAAGCCAATGCCAGAAGTCTGAAATATGTTCTGCAAAAGCATACTGCAGTACATAAAAGCTTGGATTTGGAGTCAGACAAACCAAGTCATACGGTGGAATAACTAGCAATTTATTTAGCAGTCCTAGGTTAGTTTCTTCAGCCCTAAAAAGAGGTAAATGGTACCTGAATTGTAGAATTATTATGAAGATTTGATGAAGTGAATACTAAAAATGCCTAGTATAGTGCCAACGTATATAAAAGCATGATGAATGGTCACAATCATTGATGGGATTCTCTCAGTTAACTTTTATAATGCCTAAACAAAAGGTTGGAAATACTTGGGAAAATCAATCCCCAGAACATTTAGGATAACACGTTTCCTACAGCTTAGAGATATGTAATTTGAAACAGCTGAGATAGCAAAGCACGGAAATTGAAAATAAATTCTTGGCAGGCTTGTCGTTAGGACCTAATTATAAGTTCTCAATATGGCACCAAGGCCTGGAAGGAAGATGAAGGAAAGGAGGCTCTGCATATGCTTGATAGCAGACTTCTACCCTGAAATCCCTCAAGCATCCCAAAGCTGGTATTTATGTGTAAATAGTTAACTGGGAGTATATAGGAAAAGTATAATCCCTGTAAAATTTTGTATTTCAGAAATCATCCAGCCGTGAAAAATCCCACAAAGGTGACATATCGATTATTTTCCCATTATGCTACCAAATAAATAAAAAGTCTATTATTTAATGAATATTCTTTGGATTGAATACCAATTTGTTCTCATTTTCTGTAGTACTATGACTGAATTGTACATTAGGTTTCCTACCTTGAGTGCGCAGGAATGGTCTGTAACATCAGATCAGTAGGATGGAGACATTTAGACATATACACATAATATTTCTTAAATATAGGCTTCCTCAGGAAATACCTGGCTGTGAATGTAGAATGAGTTAGAGAAGATCGCATATATGAAGTTGGCTAAGAAAATGCATTTCTCATTCACTCATTTGATATCATTGGTATACATAATAGATTGATATTTAAGAATATTATCCTGGGACTTTCAAAGACATGGGATAGAACTCCAGCTTTACCTTGCACTACCTGAGCAAACCTAGGCAAGTTATTTAACCTGCAAATCTCAGTTTTCTTATCTGTAAAATGAGGATAATAAAACCTGCACTATAGAGTTTTTGCTGTGAATATCAAAATAAATGATATAATCCATGCACTCAGCATGGTACTGGAATAGAAAAATCATTTAATAATAAATGCTCATTATAATTCTAATGACCTTTTTCCAAAGAAAAACATTCTTTCTCAAGCTTGGGTCTTTTAAAATCATATATATATATATATACATATACATATATATATTCTGAACTAAAACCAATAAGCCAATATAAATATATACACACACACACACACACACACACACACACATTTTTTTTTTTTCCCAAAGAAAAACATTCTTTCTCAAGCTTGGGTCTTTTAAAATCATATATACATACATATATATGTATGTATATATGATTATTTTTCCCCTTTACTATTTTGTGACATATTACATACATTCCAAATACCTGAAAGAATTTGAAGGTGAATAACTGACTTTAGGTAAGAACAAAATAAATGGCCAAAGATTGAAAATTAAGCACATCAATAGATAGTAAGGCAGCTGGAAGACAGAACAAGGGAGGGGAATGGAGATGGGCCAGATCGTTCTACTTGTACATAAATGGGACTGAGAAATCATGTCTAAGGATAGTATAAGGGCAATGTGTATAGGACAAAACTACTAATGTAAAATGAAATGGTTTATTGGTTTTAGTTCAGAACTTCCTCCTAAGGGCAGACAGCTAAGTCCATATGGGCATTTCCTCTTATTCTAGCTGAAGAAGACCTTTCTCTCTTAAACCGGAAATGAACATTGATCTCTCACATGGCTATGAAGGTCACCAGCAACATTAATTTCTAAAGATCCTGCCTGGTTTGAGGATAAAGAAGACCTACCTAACAATGTTTTCTCTGAAAAAAATTAATCCACAGTGAATAAAGGAAGTTTGAGTAAATAGTATGAATGAGTCTAGCTCTAGGAATGAATATGCCCTGTTGTGGGAAGTTGAGATAATGTAATTCGGGGTGTATGGGTATTAGTAGAGATGACCCATGGAACAGTTGTCACATATATGCAGAAATAATGTGAACAAATTAGGGATAGTAGATTCTGGGTCCTGGTGACCTGTCTCTTTAACATCCACAATTTAACCATTTAACATCCACATCCACACACACACTATACCTATTGTCTCTGGAGGTTCTGAGCACTAAGGAGGAGGTTCACAAGATAGATATTTCTAAGTGTCTTAGCCTCAAGTCCTCAGGTTATCCCTAGCTGCTCCTGATAATAACTTGATACTGTTCCATAGATCAATGCTACTTTAAGTACAGATCCACCAATCACTTGCTACTTGTCTTTGACAGGAAGAAGCTCCAGTGAGAAGGTAAGTCAACATTATCACTAAGCACACTACTTAGTTCAACTGGCATTTTTCCTGATGACAGAGAAAGTCATATATATATTTATGTATATATATATATATATATATATATATATATATATATATATATATATATATATATATATATATATCAATTTTGACTCAAGTATTTTATCTGGTAGTAGACCAGCAACAGTTTAAGGACCAGCACTTTGAATAGCAAAACACTAGATTATTTAAGCAGAAGTCAGAGAAAAAATAGATTTGAGGATAAATGATCCACATTGTTATTTATGAAGATTTGGGGAATGGTACAAAATGAACAGTATGGGATAAAACAAGTCTAACCTTTGATCTCTTTTTAGTCTCAAGAAAGCAATCAAGAAGGAATGAACACTAGGAGCTCAAGCATGGAAGTTATATTCTGATCATTTACTATAAGCTGCACAGTATACTTGGCAATGTACTTGTATCATTTGTTTTGAAAAAATACCTATCGGCCTCCAAATGAATTAGAGATTCTGGTAAAATGCCACTTAACATATTATCTTTGGATATTTCTCAATTACTTCAAATAAAATGAATCACACCATCCTATACACTCTTCATTGATCTATCTCTCTCCTACTCAAACATTAAAAATTCATGCAATTCTTTTGTTCACCAAAACATTAATGGAGTCATGACTGTATGCCAGGTTCATTGTATGCTGAGCACATATATAAAAACAGATAACTAGTTATCACAACTCTCATGACCTAACAATTTATTAGGTAATGTCCATGTGTAAAAGAAAAGTTAGTTTGAAAACCAGTCCTTTTGAAAATAGAATTGACTTTCCCCCATGCAGAGATTGTTGAACACATTTTTATATCCGATTCTATATTAGTCAGAATGCCTTGTTAAAAAGAGAGAAGAAGAAGGAGGAGGAGGAGCAGGGGGAGAAGGAGGAGGAGGAGGGGGAGAAGGAGGAGGAGGAAGGGAGGAGGAGGAGGGGAAACAAGGCCAAGTGCATTTAAACAAAAAGGAAATTTATTGTTTCATATAATGCATTGGCCAGTGTTGGTCTAACCTTTGTGAAGGCAGGATGCACGGTGCAAAGGATGCCTTCAAAGCAATTGCTTCCTCTTCGTCCTTCTTATACATAATTGACTTCATTTCCCCATCAGGCTTTTCCAATTGCTATATAAAATGACAGGTAACACCACCAGATAAATATACTCCCAGTTAAGAAAAGCAACCGCAAAGTACCTTTCTCTCTCCTAGAAGTCACATACAATCTCAGGAAAAGATCTAAATAGATTTGTTTGGTTCATAAGCCCATCTCTGGATCGTCACTGTAGACAAGGATAGGGAGACTCTGACTGGACAGCCGGAGTTATATAGCTCTACTCCTTGGTAGCAGAGTGTAAAGGGAGAGAGTGGGAATTGGAGAGTAGAGACTATTATTAGCAGCCTTGAAGCTATGTAATTGTGAATTTGTCCTCAAAGTCAACCAAAGTAGATATCATAGATTTACTTTAATCTTGCTTTTATTATTTTTATAAGGTAACAAGTTATTATTATTGTATATAAAAATAAACATCTATGTATTCTTGGATATCTTATTTGTTTACAACTTTATTTTTGACACTATACCTATTAACATCCCAAGGAATTCATGTTAAATGGTCACTGAGCCAACCAGATATCCCTTTACAGATAAATAATTAAAGCTCAAAGGAATAGCCATATTTCTTTGATTTTTAAGACATTTTAATTTTTGCAAGTTTAGCATTTCAGAAATTTCACTTTACAATTGATAATGCGCTAAGGTTTGTCAGGGTTTTTTTCTTTCTCAGTGGCACATGATATAATGGTGCACCTTACCTTTAATGGTGTCTTTGGTGAGATAAAATTCACTAAATACTTTGCCCAAGGTCCTGATAAGAGCAGAGCTAAGAGACAGAGCCTGGGGCATGACATGGGATTTGTGACTTTCATCCAGTGCTCCTTCAATCTCCCCACTGTGGGAAGCAATGCCATTTGATAAATGCTTTTTGCCAGAAGCTAGGTTCTTGCTAAAAGCTAATGCTGACAGGGTATTACCCTAAAAGACCTGCAACCCCATGCGTGAAGCTTGGCAGGTTTAAGTGTATTTTTTGTTCTTTGAGATTTTAGGTGAGGTGAATTTACTTAAAAAAAAAAATGCTATTAACTGACTATCAATGTCTGTACTTGAAATCTCAAGTATACATTCTTATGCCTTCTACTGGCAAATGATTTCTATTCTTCTGGCTCATTCCTTTTGGAAACCACTGCATTTTCTTCTCCAGAAAGGACTATGTAAATAAAATGCTGTTGTGTTCTGTTCTGGTGACTGTCAGTATATTCTTTGGTACCTTTTGACAAGTTTTCAAGAGGGCCTCAATTTGGGTGTTACACATCCAAAAGGATCCAATCAATATCCAAATCGCTTAAGTGACAAGTGAACATAGAAACTTGTTTGCGAATAAACACGATAATTAATGACAATCAATGGGACAGTTTAGGTCAAGTAAATCTTAAGAGTATAGCATTTACTAATAAGCATTTTTCAAACTGTATTGCTCAGCAAACTAGCTTACTTTAGGGAGTTATTAGCAACCTGGTTTTAACAAAACCATTGTCCAAAGAAAGCAAACATAAAATATAGCTTCCCAGGAATGTTAAGAAAATGGTGCCTGCTTCAAAGACATAACTATAGAATTAATGACAGACCCATTAATACACATCCATTCTTCTTAAAGGTAAGGTGCATACATAACACTCATCAGCTTAGAGGAAAGAAAAAAAAATCCATTTTCCTTGCTCTTTTCTATCACCAAAATCAATATAAGTACCAGCCTTAACAGTTTTTGCAATATGTATCTTTACAGACCACAGTGTTTAGAACTGTGGGCCCAAAAGATGCTTTAAAATAAAGATGGTACAGAAATGAACTGTGTTTGATAAATTCAATTGATTCTAATTGGGTTTAATTAGAAATCAGCAAGACACCGAAATAAAATTATCCAAGAATTTTTTTTCCATAATGAAAGACACTTATGTGTTTTTCTTAAACACGTCTATTTTGTTTCTAATGGATGTTCACCATAAGAATAAATTCCAGATCTTTGATTGAAGTCCTTTTTTAAAAAGTCTTTTCACATTTATGATAGCTTTTTTTTTTTTGGTACTTTAAGGAACAATTTGTTTTTCACATCTCTAATGTTAGCAGAGGATTTTAAATTTGAATATTTGATTTAGTAAAACTAATCTCCCCTAATATTAGACATCAGAAAAGAACTCTCTGAGTCCAAATGTACTTTTCAAATTTTTTACAAAGACAAAGCAGTGACTGACAATTACTATCATAATTATTCAAAAGCAATAAAGGTTTCCTTTTGGTTCCTTTTTGTCTAAGAGTTGGTGTTTTTCATGCAAAATATGTATTTAGTTATTATGTTTAAGTAGCCCTATATCAATGATAACTTCATTCTCAACAAAAAAAACCTGAGACACAAATTCTGGCCACAAGATAGAGTGTTGGCTAGGGATCAGTCGGTCTACATACAGAATATTGTTTCAGGCTCATAATAACTTCTAGAGGTTAATAATATTATCCCATTAAGAAATAAAGCTCAGGGAAGATAAGTAACATACTTAAAACAAAACAAACAAACAAAAACACCTAAACACAGAAAGCAGTAAAAGCTAACTTTTACAGCATTTTCTAAATCTTCTGAGAAATAATAATTTAAAAAAAAGGTCAAAATAGCATGTATCAATATCAGTATCAATATCAGTATCAATATCAGTGAAATGATTGCTGGAAACAGTGGTCTGTATCTGTAGGCAACTGGCCTCCTTGTAAAAAATCAGAATTTGCATCACCTGTAGGCAACTTCACAAGAAAAAAAAGGGGGTGGGGATGGGTTCATATACACATGTCCAGTTTCTCCTTTTCAAAATTACCATTCAGACATATATATACTTTCACTGCTGCTATGGTATACTAACTATGTAGGTTGGGGGGGGGGGTAGGGAGCGACACAAGGCCAGGAGTTTTCTGCTAAGGGGACAAGTCACAGGAATGAAACAAGAGGAGTGGAGGAAGATCATGCTAAGCTTTTATACCATCCTTCTATATAATCTTCACCAAAGCTCCATGAGGTATTACTAATATTATCTCACTCATAAATTAGAAAAAAGAACTTTAGAGAGGTTAACTAATTTACCCCAAGTAATACTACTGCTAAATAATGGGGCTGGATTTTTCAATTCAGTATCCAAAGAAGTATTTAAAATCAGAGAATGTGTGGAATAACACTAAGTAGCATCTGGAAGAAGCATCCATCCACCCACAAACCTATCGTTAGGTATGTAATCAACACTATAGATTCTATAGAGATACATATGAAAATAAGTGCTCCCATATTTCATCACATGGGTACTAGCATGTGATGTGAGGGTACTCAGTAACATGGTATTGTATTATACTTCCTGATGATGCTTCAGGGTGATAGGGAGTTCATGGGGTCTGGAGCTGACAGCCAAGAAAGAATTCCTGAGGACATCTTTGGTGCAAAAAGGTGACTTTATTGGGGTGCTTGGGTGGCTCAGTTGGTTAAACATCAGATTTCACCTCAGGTCATGATCTCACCTTTCAAGGGTTAGAGCCCACTTTGGACTCTGTGCTGACAGTTCGGAGCCCAGAGCCTACTTCAGATTCTGTGTCTCCCTCTCTCTGCCCCTCTCCTGCTCACACTCGGTCAGTCTGTCTCTCTCAAATAAACAAACTGTGAAAAAAAAATTTTGTTTTGATAAATAAAAAGTGATTTAGTAAAGCACAGGACAGAGCCTGTGGGCAGAAAGAGCTGCATTGGGAGTAGAGGTGGGGTGACTGTTTTTTATGGAGTCTGGGGAGATAAAGTCAAGAGGGAGTTTCCAAAGAGACTTTCACATGCTAAAGACACACTGGAGGCCTAGTTATTGTCAAGCAAAGGTTGTTTTTCCCCCTAGCAAACATTAACATTAAGACAGTGTGGAGTTTCAGGATTTTAGGCCATTGATTGGATTGCCTTTTCCTGGTATACCAGTGGAGACTCTTATCAATTCAAGCATTTGTTTTTGTCCACTCCTGTTTTAGGGTAGCCAGGAGTGTGCAAGGAATATCATACATGTTCCACCTGGTGGTGGTGGTGGGGTTAACCATGCATTTTGATCTCAGCTTGCCTCCTTCCCACCCGCCTCCCCCCCCCAGCTCCATCATCACTTACCATCAAAAGCAAAGAATTAAAGCAGAATCTCTGATCAGTTTCTCTGCAGCCCTCTACCAATGAGCTGACAGACAGTTTAAGTGATAGTGTGGAGGGAGCAAAAGGAACATGAATTCAAATCTGCCACTAACTAGAAGACTTTTATTTTTTTAATTTTTTTTTAATTTTTTAAGTTTATTTATTTATTTTGAGAGTGACAGAGATAGAACAAATGGGAGAGGGGCAGAGAGGGAAAGAGACAATCCCAAGCAGGCTCTGCACTGCCAGCACAGAGCCCAATGTGGGGCTTGAACCGTGAGTTCATGACCTGAGCTGAAACCAAGAGTCAGACCCTTAACCAACTGAGCCACCCAGGAGCCCCACTAGAAGACTTTTAAAGAAAAGTTTTTGTTGCAATAAAATATTCAAAACTTGCAAATAAAGGGAAAAGATCACTATCCACGTTTTTATTGTCCTACAGGAGTATTGTTGGTGAAGAACAGAATATGCCACCCTCTAAGAGGCCACTTTGGCCTACTGATTACGTTGAATTGAAGTTATTTAAGACATTTCCAGTGCAGAAAGGACATTCTGACTTAGCTCTAGCCTCCAGAAACCAGGAAATAAGTATCCCACATGAAAAGTACCGTCCTTGGACTTGGCTGGTAGAAGGTATCTTTATCACGGAGATAGGGAAATTAGGGAAGGCTGTATAAACCAACCTTGTTACTTCCTCACTGATTTACTACCCCAAGCCCAAAACCTGTGTCTTGCCAATTCCTCAAATATTTGTTTCCTTATATAAAAGGTATAAATACTGCCTGCTTTGGCCACTTCTTTGAGTCTCATATTTTTATGGGGCTCCTCTATATACAAAATTAAATTGGATTTTTTAACCTTAGATCAATTTAATTATTAGACCAGCAAAAAAACAAAAAACAAAAAACTAAAACGAAAACAATCTAAAAGGGAAGAAGGGAAAATTTTTCCACACCTACACCCAACAGACCTATGTAAGGGTTATGTTTTCTTTTGGTTTCCTGTCTACTTTTGGTTGCAGCTCATACTCTGCGAAGTCGATTTAAACTTGTAGAATATCAACATGTTGAAAATAATGTTTATCCAAGAGAAAAGGAAATGACTTCTATTGTTAGAAAAGATTCGCTGAATATTGCTGTCTTGTCCTACAGTCTTGTAGGATACTAACCAGTTTTGTATCTCTTTTTACAACCTTTTTTTAACACTCTTATCAATTCTAATGACTTTGCTCTCTTGAATCCTTTTTTGCACTAGCTTTATCATTCTATGGGTTCTTTTATTAACATATTAAAAATCTTTAACAGGTACTCATACGTGTATGAAAGACATGTATTTCAAATTTCTGAAAATTTTACATTGACATGATTTGACTTTCTGAGTCTCAGTTTCCTAATTTGTAGAGTAGGAATAATAATAACTTCCTCAAACTGCCTGGGATTTTTAATGAAAGACGTTTCTGATTCAGTAGTAGGTGCTCATTAAATATACTAATATCATTCAAATTACAATATTAACAGCAACAGTTATGACTGTGGTTTTAGTTGTTCCTGTTGCTTTTGTTATTTTTCCCATGAAAACTTACAGACCAATATATGAAAAATGTGTATACTGATGGTTTGAATGAATACATATTTACTGAGAATTAATTGGGTGCATAAAAAGACACTAAATTTAAGTTCTGTGATAGTTCAGGCAGGACATCTCAAATGCTTGGTAGTAAAAGATCAATAATAATAAATCCTACTCTATCTTTGGTGATTTTGGACAAATACAATAAAAATAAATGACTAGGAAACAAGATAAAAACAAACACAAACCCATGTTCCTATTTTTTTTAATTTGTTCATTCGACATAAAACCATTGTCAATTTGTTATACATCTCTAAACATTTTCTTTCAGTTTCTTCATTTCTCTTGCCCTAGACCGGAAGCAAACGGCTTGGGAACTAGGACTGGTTCATAGAATACACTTGGAGTAGAAATGGCATATGAAGTATGGGATGACAACAAAGTGGTGTTCCTTAAGAAAAACTGATCAGCTATATGACATGGTATCTATCTGCAGCAAACACTAACTTAATATGCTAGCATCATTATATTGTTTCTGAATTTCAATACTGGCACAGGCAGCTACTTTGGAAGCCTATGATGAGTAGAAATTAGCCCATATATCAGCAGCAACATATTCTCCAGTTTGAAACTACAAAGTTGGAATAGAAAGGAAGGTGGTTGACATATGCTAGAGCAAAGATAAATGCAAGGTGTTGCCCTTTAAAGTCCTGCAGGTCTGAATGACAAGCACACCACTTTCCCCTGGAGGATTAAGTTTTGAAGACCACAGATTCTTCCAAGAGGAATTTAAGAGTCTCCCTGTTTTATATTCTCCTTTAAACTTTGAATCTCAAAAGGAGATTAATCTGGAGCCAATTTCTGTTTGCACTGCTTTCTTTGTCATGCAAATTTAACTCTGGCCTACTTTACCTTTTCTTAATTAGGGGTAGAAGAGCAAAGTTTTCATCCATTCTAAAGCTACCAGCTTGTCATTCACTTTTTCTCCCTTTAAGAGATTTTTCTACTTTGGGCAAGGTTTTTAGTTTATATGTTAATAGTCACCAGTCTTTAAATAAACTGCACTTGTACAATGTGTTTGTGAAAAGAGCAAAGGGTTTTTGTTCCCTGGCCAAGAAGTGAACCTGGTTAGAATCCTAACAGGAAGCTTTTTGGTCAAGGCAATGAGCCAGACCTTCAAGGGCCCCTATTTTGTTTGAATTCTCCAGGGAAAAGCAAGATTGAATACAGCATTCTGTGAGTTTGGAGACTGTTGACTGTCTATTAACTTCTATTCTATATATCAAACAAAGGAGACCCAGGTCTCTCACAGCTGATATTAGAAGCTAAGTTCCTAAATCACAACCAAGTCTATTTTTATTACATTAGAGAACAACCATATATGGTATTTTATCTTTCCTTGGAAAGTACCCATTGATTAAATAAATAAATAAATAAATGTAAAAAAAAAAAAAAGAAGAAAATCTTTGTATTGAGTTAAAATTGATTCCCAAATACCTCAATTCCTGTCCACTGATTTTATTTGTGTTCCACAATTAGCCATAATAGCCTAATTCCGATGAGAATAAGTTTCAGTAGTATATTGCCCTCTGCCATTAAGTCATTTTCTTGCCTTAGATAAATCAATCATCCCTTTCTCTGGATCTCTCTGTTAATAAAGAATTATAATCCAAAGCAATCTTGGCAGGTCTGCCTATATAATGCTGGAAATGAAGGAGAAGTGATTTAAGTAGGAACCAAATAAATTCTTAGGATAGGGTACTGCAAACAAAATCTGTTCAAATTTATAGCAGGAGACACATCTTAAGTTCTCCTTATAAATGTTCATGTATTATAGACAGTAATTAACATAGCAGCTCATAGCAATTTTCAAGTACTTACCTATCTATTTCAGAATAGATTTTAGGTCAGATACAAAGATGTTGATTGTGTTTTTTTTTTGTTTGTTTTTAACAATATTAAAACTGTTGGATTTTAGAGCTGGAACAATATTATAGATCATTTATTCTCTCCAACTTTCAGTATCTGTAAAATAGGGTAACCTATAATTGAGACCTTCAATTTCACATAAATATTTTGACAAAGACTTGGATGAAGGCAGAGCCTTCTGGTGTATCACTAGAGAGCTCTATCCTTGATAATGTACTTTATTTATTTATTTGGGTGTTTTTTTTGTTTATTTATTTACTTTTTGGATTTGATCATTCAGGGAATTTTAGAAACACCTACATGTATTTTCATATAGCCTGGATTTCTTCAACCTTGTCCCAAAAAACAATGAGAGATTTAGGCAAATTAATTTTGTGGGTTAATAGGGAGGACTTCCACTGTATTCTTCTCTGTCTTCAATATCAAGTTATTTCTCATCAAAGTCCATTCTCTTTTCCCATGTGACAGTCTTTAGAACAGAGAAGGCAGAAAATGAAACAAGTTGAATAACTGTGGTTTATCTCTGTTTATTGCTCTAAATTTACCATCTGTTCCAAGCATTAGGGCTCCTCCTTTTTTTTCTAAGGTCTGTTTGGTTTCAATCACAATTAGGACATTGTTTTCTCTGCTATACATCCTTCTCTTGTGTGTGTACCCTTTAGAGTTTATAAGGTCCTTTTCTACCCTGCAACCAACTGTATCCCCAGCTTGATCCTATGCAGTAAGCAATTGTTTTATCAAAAAACAAAACAAAGCAAAACAACAACAACAAAAACCCACCAGGCCCAAAGAGGGGACAATAACACACCATTA
The DNA here is from genome assembly GCF_007474595.2 of Lynx canadensis. Taxonomy (NCBI): domain Eukaryota; kingdom Metazoa; phylum Chordata; class Mammalia; order Carnivora; family Felidae; genus Lynx; species Lynx canadensis. The sequence goes on along the minus strand of NC_044304.2, from coordinate 48,023,865 downwards.
CAGGCAGCTGTGAAGATAACATTCCTTCATTACTTTGTTAAAGTTCATGCCCTTTCCATATAGTGGGCTGGCAAACAGCTGGTCCATGAACCAAATCCATTCTGCAGTGAACTAAGAATGGTTTTTACATTTCAAAATGATTAAATTACCAAAGGATTACATTTTAAAAAGCTATATAAATAACTACACAATGGCCTCAATTTTGCGTCTTGGCCTAAAGTCTAAAATATTTACTATCTTGTCCTTTAAGCAAAAGTTTGTTGATGCCTGCTCAGTATGATAAAGTCTAGGAGAGAAGGATCTTCAAAATAAATACTAGTGACAAGTTAAGAAACATGGATAGTACTAACTTTAAAAAAAGAGGACAACTAATTTAAAAAAATGGAGGAACCATGAGTAAGTTACTGAAAGTCAAGGACTGGACAGAGCAGGAAACTACACAACAGAAGAAAAATATTAGAAGAGATTGGAGGAACTTAAAGTGGAAAAGTACAACTTTCTCCTTTAAAAATGTTTTTGAATATGTTTGTTTAATCAGTTTTCTTTCTAAATTTAGGTTGCTAAATTTAGATAACATTTCTTGCAGAAAACATACCATCTTTTAGTTTAAACTGCATATGATCCTCAGTTTGTGAGCCCTCAGTAAAATGCATCTACATTTGCAAGGAACAGGCTGGGCTTCAGAGAAGCTCCTGGGCCAGAGGCAATCTGCCTAACTCCCACCCCCATGCTGCACTTGAGATGAAGAGAGAGAACAAGACAGGATACCTGGTGATCAGGAAGCACAAGTTCCTGAGAAATCCACCCACGATCCCTTAGCATCAGGAAAAGCCAAAAATGCTGATACTATGGACTCATGCTTAATTAGGGGAGCTGAGAATCTTTTCTTTCACTGTATTCCCTCAGAGATGAGCCCAGCAAAGCCACTTTGTTTCTTAGTGTCAGGTGGATGTGGTGATGACCTAATTCTCATTTTACTCCAGTTTGGTATTAGCAGCTTCTCTCTCTTTCCTGTGACTAGAAATTTATAAGCCTCATAAGACCAGGAACAAGCGGCCTGATCATGAGTTGACAGTGATTACTATCTATCTCATAATTGGTTAAGCTTTGGCAAGGACAGTCTGCAAATAACAAACAAATGAAGAAATTATTAGGAAGTTCTTCCCCAGGTGAGCGCACACTGAACCCAGCCTAGAGGGTTCCATGTGAAACTGATAATAACAACCAAGCAAAATACATTATCAAATGTGTTATAACTTGTCCCTGGACCCAAAATAATTTTATAAGTCAGAAGAGTCATAAATGCCAAAACTATTTTTACTTATTCTCTCACCGGTATAAGAAGGAAAACAACAACTCTGTGATGGTTAATTTAATGGGGCAACTTGGCTACGTTCTGGAGTGTTGTTTGGTAAACACTAGATGTTCCTGTGAAGGTCTGCAGATGTGATTAATATGTACAATCAGTAAACTTCCATGCAGATTACACTCACAATGTGGGTCTTATCCAATCAGTTGAAGGTCTTAAGATCAAAGACTGAGGTTTCTGGAAGAAGGAATTCTGCCTCAAGACTACAATACAGAAATTCTGCCCATTTCCAGCTTTCATATTCAACACTGCAACATCAACCCTTACCTGAGTTTCTGTCCTGTCCTGTAAACTTGGCCGCTCCCACAATTATGTGAGCCAATTCCTTAAAACACACACACACACACACACACACACATTTTATTGTTTCTGTTTCTTAGAGAACCTTGCTATCTCTTGAGTCTCTTAAAATTCAGTTATGAAAATAGGGCAGAAATGCCCCTAAAATAGGGGCATGCGGTAAAGACTTAGAAGAGAGCAAATCTGACTAATCAGAGCCAAATGGTGAAGAGTGGAGTCATTCTGTTAAATAGTCTTTCTGCAAGCTGGCTACATTCAGTTGAGTTACTGTACTTTGTGTTACACTTATATAGATCCCCTATTTACCAATGCCATATTTATGCTTATTTGCATGTAGAAACATGTTGTAACAGAGCATTCTGCATACTATATGTTGTAGATGGTACTGTGACAAAGTTCGGGTGGCTGTGAGACATCAAATATGGGTATCTGACTTGGTCAGCAGTTTTGGCAAGCTTCCCCAAGGAAGAGAAATTTGAACTGAAATGTGAAGGATAAACAGGAGTTCCTTAAGTGAAATTGGTTCTCCTATATGGATGTTTCAAATCTAAGTAAGAAATGCTGACTGTGCTCTTGGCTTTCAGATCTACAGGATGAATTTCCTGCAAGGCTTTCCTTTTAGACCTTAAAGTTCTAACCCCAAAATGACTCTTCATACAGGAAGGACAGCTCCCACCTCACTCATCCTCCTTGTCATACCACTCCTGACTACTTACAGCATCGGTTCCCAAAGTTTGCTGCATGCTATAGTCATCTGGGGAGGGTTTTTTAAATTTATTTTTAAATTTTATTTATTTTTTAAATGTTTATTTCTTTTTGAGAGAGAGACAGAGTGTGAGCGGGGGAGGGGCAGAGAGAGAGGGAGACCCAGAATCCGAAGCAGGTTCCAGGCTCTGAGCTGTCAGCACAGAGCCTAACTCAGGGCTCAAAACCACCAACGGCAAGATCATGACCTAAGCTGAAGCCAGACGCTTAACTGAATGAGCCACCCACGTGCCCTGGGAGGGTTTTTTTTTTTTTTTTTTTTAAGTTTATTCATTTTGAGAAAGAGAGAGAAAGAGAGAGTGAGTGGGGGAGGGATGTGCAGAGAGAGAGAGAGGGAGGGAGAGGATCCTAAGCAGGCTCCGTGCTGTCGTCATAGAGCTCAATATGAGGCTCAAACTCACAAACTGTGAGATCATGACCCGAGCCAAAATCCAGAGTCAGTGCTTAACCGACTGAGCCACCCAGGCACCCCATCTGGGGAATTTTTAAGACTCTCAGTGCCCTTGTCACATCCCATACCAGTTAAATTAGAATATCTGAGGATGGTAACCAGGCATCTGTTTTGTTTAGTGATTATCAGGGATTACAATGTATAGCAAAGCTTAGGAAACACTGACATTAGCCTATGATTGAAGTAGAAAGTTTTCATTTGGACATTCAAGGCACTGTACTTGGCATCTCTCACTTAACTTTGGAGATTTATTCTCTATAATCTATGTGCAGATAAATTGAACTATTTACTTTTCCATGAAGATATTTCTTGCAGTTCTGCCAATCAAGCTGATCTCTCCATGTAGGTACTCCCATCAATGTACCTATTGGCATTGTCTTTTTTTTAAGCTTATTTGTTTATTTTTGATACAGAGACAGTGCAAGCAGAAGAAGAGCAGAGAGAGAGAGGGAGAGAGAGAATTCCAAGCAGGTTCCTTGCTGTCAGCACAGAGCCCAATGTGGGGCTTGATCTCACAAACTGTGAGATCATGCCTGAGCCAAACCAAGAGTCGTATATTGAACAGACTGAACCACCCACATGCCCTGGCATTCTGTCTTTCAAGAACCACCTTCTCTAAAAGCTCTCCTGGGGTCCCAAGTAGATAAGAATGCTCTCTGGACACCACACACACCTTTCCGCATTTCCCTTAGGGTCAGTACATTGCCTTGTAATCCAGGTTAGTAGTTTTCAATGCAACAACCATGTACTGGGCACTTTTTGCCAGACACTTAGTTAATCCAGAGGGGATGCCACCATTACTAAGACTTCAGTAAGCACATGCCTATCCCTGAGTTGCAAACTCAAGAGCTGGGTCTTTCTAAAATTCACTTACACTGTACATTGATTCCAATGTTTCTTTAAACAGACACTAAGTAAACATTTTTTTTCAACTGAGGAAATGATATGAATCTAAGTGTAAAGAAAGTAATACAGCACAGCATGAACATGAATATTATACTTGAAGTGAAACATAGTAATCTTCATCAGAAAAGTCAAATGTGATACATCAGCTTGCAATATGATAACCTCAACTTTGGATTCCAGTAACTGAAAATATTTCAGTATCTTTCTGTAAGCATATTGCCTTCTGAGCCAAGGTATGATTACTCTTCTAATATCTGCTTTAAAATATAATCTCTATTTATTCTTTAAGTTATTTAACAATTATTAAGCATGCATTTTCTTTCAAGTACTAAGCTAGAAACTGAGATACAGTAGTGACTAGGGAAGTTACTCATTTATTCGCTTTTTATCAACCAGTATTTGTTGAGTGCTTACTATGTGTCAGGCACCATTCTAGGAAGGGGGGCAAAGCTCGGGGAGTGGTACCTCAATGAATGAAAGAGAAACAAAATATCTGCCCTCATGGGACATGATCACAAGTAACTCTGTAGTCAAACCACAAGCAACTATTTTTTCCTAATTTAATCACAACCAATTGAAAGAAGTAACTGCTTCTGCTAAATTTAACAACACTGCTAAATTTAAATGTACTAGCCTCTCAAGTATAATTCTAGATTTGGATGTCATATAAAGAATGGTTAGCAAAAGAAAACTCGAGGATAACTTCATACTCATTGTTCTTCTATTTTCAAATCCGCAATGTTCATCGCAGGCACACACATGCCTTGTGCATAAGATTATGTGTCTATGGGCAGTGCATTTTGTGCCCCTTCAGGCACAAACACAATCTATTTCTCTGCATGTTCCTCATCTGTCAAGTTGGAGACAGAAAATGAGAAGACACTTACAAAAACACCACATCAGCAAGTTTTCTAAATGCTGTTGCCCTTCTGCTGGAGGCAAGACATATTTCAGTGTTGTCCAGAGACTATTTGAACAGTTGGAGTGGATGGTGTTTGGGGTCTCTTTCTATATCAGAAGTCTATGATTTGTGTTGTTATTCTAGGGTTTTTCATAGTGTATATTATTATTCCCCTCCTATGAGATAAAGATGATAGGATGCTTTCAGCCAAAAAGTAAGAGAAGACTTAGCGAAAGATGTCTTAATAAGAGGGTCTAATCATTCAGATAAGAGATCAGATAAAAGAACAATTATCAAGGCAGGTTGAGTGGGTCAACTGTACACAATTTCTTTCCTACCTTCTGCTCTGAATTTCTCTCCCCACAAATCCCCAAATTCTCATCTTCATGAACTATTTGCAATGGCTCCAGGTATCACACAAAAACACTTAAAGGCTGGAAAACAAAACAAAACAAACAAAAACCAAATAATGCATCCCTTCCTGATGTTCCTCTTTAACAGTCAGGAAAGCTTTCCCAGAGATCTTGAATCTATATCCCCTCTTTCACTGGGGCCAGAGGACACCATGTATCAATCTTTAAGCCAGTCACAGGCAGAGGAATAGAATTACCACCATTGGTTTAGTGTGTGAATGGAGATCCAGACTCTAGGCCTCTGATTACATTAGAAAGTTTTCTGGGTATTGGTAGGGAAATGGGAGGACCGGTTGCTGGGTAGCAACAGTGTTTTTATTTGAATAACATGTGTCCTTAAAAATGGATATATGTGGGTATTAAGGAGGCAATTCCTTGCAAGATGATTGGTTCTTAGAGTTGGCAACACCAATAGTGGATCCACCTGGGTGGAGGTAGGGGCCCAAAATCAAATACTGAGGTTGGGTGGGACCCACTCATAGAGATGCTAATTCAACAGTGCTTGAGCACAGCCAGGATGTCAGGAATTTGAAGGCTTACAGGATTCCAATATGAACAAAGTTGGAGAAGTATTGCTCTAAAGCAGCGGCTTCTCAAACCTTAACATGCACACAAATCACCTGGGGACCTGGTTAATCACCTGCAGCTTCTGATTCACTTAGTAGCATTTCTACCATCTCCTGATAATGCTAATAGTGCATGTCCACGGACCACACTTTGATTTACAAGGCTCAACATCATGGGCTCCAGAGCACATGTTTCCACTACAGCAATTTCGATAGCGGTTGTAATTTGGTGCATGGCTGGTTTCTCAACTGGCCCTGGACTTTTTTTTTTTTTTAATGTTTGTTTATTTATTTATTTATTTATTTATTTTTTTAAATTTTTTTTTTCAACGTTTATTTATTTTTGGGACAGAGAGAGACAGAGCATGAACGGGGGAGGGGCAGAGAGAGAGGGAGACACAGAATCGGAAACAGGCTCCAGGCTCTGAGCCATCAGCCCAGAGCCTGACACGGGGCTCGAACCCACGGACCGCGAGATCGTGACCTGGCTGAAGTCGGACGCCTAACCGACTGCGCCACCCAGGCGCCCCAAATGTTTATTTATTTTTGACAGAGAGAGAGACAGAGAGAGACAGAGAGAGACAGAGAGAGAGAGAGCATGAGCAGGGGAGGGGCAGAGAGAGAGGGAGACAGAATCTGAAGCAGGCTTCCAGCTCCGAGCTGTCAGCACAGAGCCTGATGCAGGGCTCGAACTCACAGACCGTGAGATCAAGACCTGAGTCGAAGTGGGATGCTCAACCGACTGAGCCACCCAAGCGTCCCTGGCCCTGAAGTTTTTATGAAGAACTAGAAAACAGCTCACCCCAGAGTAGGTATTTCATAACTGTCCATTCAACTCAGATTGTTGAGTATTACAGACAGCCTATTTCTGGGCAATAGTGTATGAAAGTGTATGATAAGTGGACCACACTAGAAAAATCTGAGGTTCACAGCTGAGAAATTCTAGAATAGCCATAAAGGTTCATTCCATTTGACTGCCTATGGGCTGTTGGTAAGGGACATTTGGTTAAATTCAGAGTGATGTTATTTGCAAGGCCAACATAAGTGTTCACACACAGATCTCACCTTAGCTTAGAAGACAGGCTGCCAAAAGTGATTAGGTAAGAGGTAGCAGTTAAAGGAAAATCTGGAATCAGACAGCTGCCTCTCCTCCCTCTGGAACTGTTATAGGAGATGAATTTTTTTTTTTTTAATTTTTATATTTGAGGGCATGGCACTAGCCTGAATGGGACCCAGGAGAGACAACGAAAAGCTATTTTACTTTAGGATGCCCACGATCATCTTCTGTAGCACAAAAGAGCAAGGCTCAGCTTTTAAGCATAAGGACTCAGCTCCTTTTTGTAAAAAAGCATAAAAGTTGTAGACCACAGTGCAGGGAAGCCAAGGAGACTACAGCCATTAGAGAGAGAGAGAGACCTGTGAATGGCAGTGAATTATTCTCCTACATTACAAACGATAATCATCCCCAAAAGCCGGATCCTTGCTGTTTGTCTTTTTTTTTTTTTTTCGTTCATAGCAATGTAATAGGGCACAGGATATCCATATAATTCATTCTCACAGGAGTGTCAAGGAATGCGATGCTGTCCTAATATGTAATTTTGCCACCTGCACAATAGGCTATTCCTGAACAATGCTCGGCCGACATAAACAAATCTTGAAGCAGGCTGTGTGCATAAACGCATAAACACTTGAATGTACAAGTGTCTTCAGCTCCCTGGTTATCATTCCAAACTGTATTTCTCCTGGCCACTAGATACAAGTTTTCTCTTTCTTTTCTTTCTTTCTTTTGTCTTTAAGAGGTTTCGTTTTCAAATCCCTGGGTATAAATAAACTGGGATACCGGGCAAAAGTGAAATGACAATTAAACAACAGGAGCATATTTACTTCTAATGTTGAGCTGAACCTTTCCCAGAAGTAGTTGGATGAGTTCATCAGGTTGGCTTCTGCCACACCCATCAACCCATTCATTCTGCTTTGCAAAACTGCCATGATTCTCTCTCTCTCTCTCTCTCTCTAATCTTGCTTCAGTCTTTTGCTCATTCTACTCTCCCTCTGGAATGCAATCCCTCCATCTTCATTCATCTACATTCTACACTGGTATAGTGATAAATAGAGACCAAGGGGCAATAATACAGATGAGAAGGAAGCACAGTGTCTGAGTTGGTCAGAGTGGTTATACAACAAAGTGGTTGAAGATACTGCTGTGGGAGCCATTCTTTCTGAGTTTGATTCCCATGTTTAGATTCTAGCTAATAATCTGTACAGGGCCATCTAAGTATTAAATTCTTTGATGCATCTGACTTTTTGAAAAATATCTGATACATAAAAACAGTATATAAGCAGTATAATTTTTACATCACAATGTTTACTTCAGGTATGTGGAACTTTTTTTTTTTTCTTAATACATACTTTGCCTCTTTCCAATTCTCGAAAAAAAGTAACTACATGTTACTTTTATGTTAAAATAGTATATATGAAAAATATTTTGGGGCACTTGGGTGGCTTAGTCGGTTGAGTGTCCAACTCTTTATTTCAGCTTAGGTCATGATCCCAGGGTTGTGGGATCAAGACCCACTTTGGGCTCTGCACTGAGCATGGTACATGCTTGGGATTCTCTCTCTCTCTCTCTCTCTCTCTCTCTCTCTCCATACCCCTGCCCCCCCCCCCTTTAAAAAATGTTTTGGGGCACCTGGGTGGCTCAGTTAGTTGAGCATCTGACTCTTGCTTTCGGCTCAGGTCATGATCTCACAGTTTGTCAGTTCAACCTCTGCATCAGACTCTGTGCTGACAGTGTGGAACTTACTTGGGATTCTCTCTCTCTCTGCCCCTACCGTGCTCTCTCTCAAAATAAATAAATAAATAAACTAAAAAAAATAATAAAAAATTAAAAAAATTTTTTTTTATCTTTATCAGTTAGTTCTTACTGCCTAAAAAACTATCCATGTTTTAGGACTTGAAACAAAATGTATTATCAAGCTCATGAATATGCTAATTGACTTCTCTTAGCTAGGTTCACTCATGCATCTGTGGATTGGCTAAGGGTTCTGCTCCAGAAGTGGCTTGCTTATGGGGCAGCTCTACTCTACACTTTTCTCTTCCTCCTCAGGAATCAGTGGGATAGCCCAAGCTGTCCTCCTCGTGGCAATGGCAGAACACAAGAGAGAAAATAGAAACATGCAAAGCTCTCCGAAGCCTAGCCTTAGAGGAGGCAAAATGTTCACTTCATGCTATTTACTCAAGCAGAGCACAGGGCTGAAATCAGACTCAGGAGTTAGGGATGCATACCCTGCCTTTTATATGATAGAAAGTATAAGACACATAGCAAAAGTGGTGGATTGTATACATAGAGGAGAAAAAAATTGTGATGGGGCTGCCTTCTTCCTGTCCCATCCAAGCATCAGTTCCAGTTTACTACCACCCTATCATGGTACCTGGAATCATGGTGTTTGGAGACAAATGCACCTGGCTTCAAATCCCAACTCAGCTACTTACTAACTATGTGACTTTGGAGAGTCACTTCACCTCCCTGGATCTCAGCTTCCTACTTTTAAGGTGAGGACAAAAATAGTGCTGGCCTCATTATATTTTTAATAATTAAATGAGGTAATCAATGTAAAGTTCTTAGTATTGGGTGAATACATAGTAAGCACTCAATAAATGTTTGTCAATAATCTTAGTTTGGTTTAACATCTTCATCTTCCATTAAAGCGGTCATAAACTTCCCAAACAGAAGTGATCTCTTCCTCTGAAGTCCTTTACTCCCATAATCATGTCTATTGCCCATTGGATGCTCATTGTGGCCATTTATATACCTCTTTTACTTGACTGTGAACATCTGGGTGGGCAGGAAGCATATTCTATGTATCTTTGCCTCTCATAGCACCCTGTATGTCTTTATTACAGTTAGAGTGCCAAGAACTTCCTATGCTTTTATGATGCTTTATAGCCAATTAAGTGTTTTCTAATTGTTTTTTAATTATCTCACTGTGACATAGTAGCACAGACTTTATCCCCCTTTTACAGATAACAAAATTGAGGCTTAGAGACTCTGACACTTGCCCAGTATTACATGATATGGGATACATACTTTTTAAAAAATGTTTATTTACTTATTTTGAGAGGAAGAGAGAAAGCAAGCATGAGTGGGAGAGGGGAAGAGAGAGGGAGAGAGTAAGTAAGAGTGAGAGAGAGAGAGAGAGAGAGAGAGAGAGAGAGAATCCCAAACAGGCTCCAAAGCAGAGCAAAATCTCATGACTGTGAGATCATGACCTGATCTGAAAAAGAGTTGGACACTTAACAGACTGAGCCACCCAGGGGTCCAAACATACTGTTTTTTTTTCAATTGTACATCTTGGACTATGACTCAGTTAGCTTCCACTGTATGTATATAATACAGATTTATTGATGGGAAAAATGAGGTAAATTCAACAATTCTGTAAAAAAGAATTTTCAGTAGCCAACACTAAAGAGTGCCATGAAATTCAAGGTATGAGTTACTCTGATTCTTAATTTTTTTCTAACAATGTGTTTTTTTAATTTTTTTTTGAATATTTATTTTTGAGAGAGAGACAGAATGTGAGTGGGGGAGGGGCAGAAAGAGAGGGAGACACAGAATTTGAAGCAGGTTCCAGGCTCCAAGATGCCTGCACAGAGCTGAAAGTGGGGCTCGAACTCACAAACCATGAGATCATGACCTGAGCCGAAGTTGGACAATCAACTGACTGAGCCACCCAGGCACTCCAGCAATGTGTTTTAAAAAAATGAAGAAAGCAACAACCTAAGTTTTATTTTGGGTTTTCCTGCTTTTTCTTTTTCTACCTTGTACAAAATTACATAATGTATATAAATTTATATAAATGAAAAAGTGATGGGTAAGTTTCTAAATGACATAGTTTTCACTTGACTCAGGGTAGAAAAGCATGACATAGTTTTAAAATGTTCTTTAAATTACAGGTGTCATATTTTTAAAGTATATCATCATCCAACTGAAGGGAGATAGAGGGAGAGTGGGGAAAGCTGAAACTTCACATTTGAAAGGTCAGCACATCATCTTGAGTCATTAATTCTCACCTTTAATTTCATGATTTAAAAGTCTTCACTCTCTATGGGTCCCTGGGTGGCTCAGTTGGTTAAGCGTCTGACTTTGGCTCAGGGCATCAGAGTTCAAGCCCCACATTGGGCTCTCTACTGTCAGCATGGAGCCCACTTCGGATCCCCTATCCCTCTCTCTCTGCCCCTTCCCCATTTGTTCTCTTTCTCTCAATATAAATAAATAGACTTTAAAAAATAAAAGAAATAAAAAATCTTAGAAGGCTTCACTTTCTAAAAAGTGTCACTCTTTCTAGGGTCTCTCTCTTCCTCTCCCTCTAGAATTTGCTTTCATGTTTACCAAAAATGTGTTCACCGTTTAACTGTTAAACTGTGGGCAAACCCATATGTGTCCAATTGTCTGTTCATAGTTTCACAATAATTCCTCCAAAATACATACCCATTTCCTCAATAAGACTTTCATTTATACTTAGGGCATATAGCTGAAGTCTAAAGGATCCTAAAACTCAGGATTTAAAAATCACCAAAAAAGTTTTGTATTTTTATAAATTTTAGTATACCAAGAATCACTCTGACAATCAATGAAAAGGTAAAGAAAATATTCAGTATATATTTTCATGTGGAAGGACCTGTTCACTAGAGCAATGTCTACATAGGTTAAATAAATTAGCAAGTTAAATATTTATCTCCCACCACATACACTCCCAAAAGTTGATAAAACATGCATTTAATCCCAGAACCCCAGAGAGAATCAGAGGAGGGAAAAGAGAGAAAGAGAGAGAGAGGGAGAGAGAGAGATTTACCCTACGTAGCTAATATTCTAATTTATAAAATAATACTTCCTTTTAAGTTATGATTCACACTTACACTCTTTTAAAGAGTTCTACTCTGCTGGATTGGGGAAACATCTGCAAAATTACTGAAAAAAAAAAACCCAAAACTGCTAAAAAGCAAACTATACAACCTCAGTCTAAGTCACTTACTCAATATGATAGATGATCTTTATTTACAACCACACAGTTTTCTTTCCACCTCTTCTTTCCCCTACACTAGTCACTGACAACCTCTGAGTCATGGACTTCTGGTGGCCTATGGAATTATGATAAGTAGTTTGTGAGTCTATTCGCCTACATGTAAGATCAAAAAGAAAAATACGTTGTATATTCTGCTTATACAAACGAATTTTTATGATTAATGAAAATTTTCTTTTAAAATGAAAAATGATAATCAAAAGGTATCTATGAAATTATTTGATATTAAAAAGTGGCTTGTGGGGTTCCTGGGTAGCTCAGTCAGTTGAGCGGCTGACTATGGCTCAGGTCACGATCTCATCGTTTGTGAGTTTGAGCCCTGCGTTGGGCTCTGCCCCAACAGTTCGAAGCCTGAAAGCTGCTTTGGATTCTGTGTCTCCCTCTCTCTCTGCCCCTCTGCTCACGCTCTGTCTCTCTGTCTCTCAAAACTGAATAAAAGTTTAAAAATTAAAAAAAAAGGGGGGGCTTGTGATGTTGTTGTCCAAACCTTTAGAGGTTAACTACTGCTGGCTCCACTATCTCCTGCTATAACCAACTTATGATCTATGAGAATGAGGTTAGGGTAATGGCCCTACATTATTAAATCATCTGAGTTTTCTATTTCTTAATCACATAATTGTATTCTTCACTGATTATTAGTTTTACTCTACCCTTTTCAAGAAATATATGGGGTTCCCCCCCCCCCGCAGCTAAGAAGCAATAGGAACTTGCTACTTACCACATTTTCCCAGTGATGTCCTGAAACTTTAATGATGTGGCCTCAGGGATGATGAAATTTCATAATACCTTACATTCATCTTCAAAAGCACTTTTACCTTATATAGTTTTTAATAATCAAAACTTGACGATTTTCATATGACACTTGCATTACTTACAGAATAGAAATATGTGCTCCTCCTTTAAAATTTTTATTAGGCATTCATTGTTTTACAGTATTGCTCATATTTTTTTCAGACCTCCTAAATTTATTATGCTCTAAGTACATATAAAGCAATTTTTTCTTGACGTGTTTGTCAAAAGATTTTGTAAAGCTATATAACAGATAACAACTTTTATCAAAGCAAAAATTAGCATTTGCCAAAAACACCACCACAAACTGAGCATTTCTCTTGAGATTTATAGATAAGGATAATCATATACCCATGGAGTTCATGGAAATATGTAATAGTAGTAGCAACAATTAAAATAACGGCCATTTACTAAGTAGCTACTATGTCCCTCACACTATGCTACTTACTTGAGTCATTATCTCATCTAATCCTCATGAGTATGGAGAGGCTAAAAACTTAAAGTTGTCAGCCTTCACAATCACGTGAACCAAGTCCTTAAAGATCTGCTCTCTGTGTCCTCTCTCTCTTGCTCTGTCTCTGTCTCTCTCGTTTCTCTGAAGGACTCCAGCTAATACAACCCCATTCTGTATATGTGTATACTAAGACTCTATGGCTAAGAAACAAAACAAATACGTACAACTAAGGGATGACACAACCAAGACTCCACAATCTTTGACCTTGTGCAGCCTCTCAGCACAGACACCGTCCCAAATGACATCAAGATCCTCACAGGTCTTATTCTTCTGCTAAAGCTGAAGAGACTGCGGAGAGCGAGGACTCCTAGGAACAGTAATGGCTTTAGATGTACATGACTGTTAAGTTTTGAGATAATCTTCAGAGTTTAATCTTAATTTTTATCATTTAATTATAGTATGACTTTGTTTTGTTTGTGGGTGTGTTTGTTTTATTTTTTAAAATTTACATCCAAGTTAGTTAGCATATAGTGCAATAATGATTTCAGGAGTAGACTCCAGTAATTCATCCCTTACATATAATACCCAGGGCTCACCCCAACAAATGTCTTCCTTAATGTCCCCTGCCCATTTAGTTCACCTGCCCACACATAGCCCCTTCTAGAAACCCTCAGTTTGTTCTCCATATTTGAATCACGTATGTTTTGCCCCCCTCCCCATTTTTGTTTCCCTTCCCTTATGTTCATCTGTTTTGTATCTTAGATTTGACATAGGAGTGAAGTCATGATATTGTGATATTTGTCTTTCTCTGATTGACTCATTTCACTTAGCATAATACACTCTAGTTCCATCCACGTTGTTGTAAATGACAAGATTTCATTCTTTTTGATTGCTGAGTAATACTCCATTATATAGATATGCCACATCTTCTTTATCCATTCATCCATTGATGGATATTTGGACTCTTTCCATAATTTGGCTATTGTCAAAAGTGCTGCTATAAACATTGGGGTGCATGTGCTCCTTCAAAACAGCACACCTGTATCCTTTGGATAAAAATACAATTGCTAGGTTGTAGGGTAGTTCTATTTTTAATTTTTTGAGGAACCTCCATACATTTTCTGGAGGGGCTGCACTAGTTGGCATTCTCACAAGCAGTGTAAAAGTGTTCCTCTTCCTCCATATCCTTGCCAACATTTTTTGCTGCCTGAGTTGTTAATATTAGCCAATCTGACAGGTGTGAGGTGGTATCTCATTGTGGTTTTGATTTGTATTTCCCTGATGAGGAGTAACATTGAGCATCTTTTCATGTGCTTGTTGGCCATCTGGATGTCTTCATTAGAGAAGTGTCTATTCATGTTTTCTGCCCATTTCTTCACTGGATTATTTGTTTTTTGGGTGTGGAGTTTGGTGACTTATTTACACATTTTGGATACTAACCCTTTATCTGATATGTCAATTGCAAATATCTTCTCCCATTCTGTCGGTTGCTCTTGGTTTTGCTGATTGTTTCCTTCACTGTGCAGAAGGCTTTTATTTTGATGAGGTCCCAATAGTTCATTTTTGCTTTTGTTTCCCTTGCCTCGGGAGACATGTTGAGTAAGAAATTGCTACATCGAGGTCAAAGAGGTTTTTGCCTGCTTTATCCTCTAGGATTTTGATGGCTTCCTGTCTTATGTTTAGGTCTTTCATCCATTTTGAGTTTATTTTGTGTATGGTATAAGAAGGTGGTCCAGTTTCAATCTTCTTCATGTTGCTGTTCAGTTTTCCCAACACCATTTGCTAAAGAGACTGTCTTCATTCACTGGATATTCTTTCCTGCTTTGTTAAAGATTAGTTGGCCATATGTTTGTAGGTCCATTTCTGGGTTCTCTATTCTGTTCCATTGATCTAAGTGTCTGTTTTTGTGCCAGTACCATACTGTCCTGATAATTACTGCTTTGTAACACATCTTGAAATCTGGAATTGTGATGCCTCCAGGTTTATGATTCTTTTTCAGGATTGCTTTGGCTATTCAGGATCTTTTCTGGTTCCATACAAATTTTAGAATTGTTTGTTCCAGCTCTGTGAAGAATGCTAGT
This sequence comes from Lynx canadensis, assembly GCF_007474595.2. Classification (NCBI taxonomy): domain Eukaryota; kingdom Metazoa; phylum Chordata; class Mammalia; order Carnivora; family Felidae; genus Lynx; species Lynx canadensis. Next base: position 48,008,790 of record NC_044304.2, on the reverse strand, counting down.
GGTATTTTGATAGAAATTGCTTTGATACGTAGATTGCTTTGGGTACTACTGACATTTTAACAATATTTGCTCTTCCAATCCAGGAGCATGGCATATTTTTCCATTTTTTTAAAGTCTTCCTTGATTTATTTCATAAGCTTTCTATAGTTTTCAGTGTATAGGTTTTTCACCTCCTTGGTTAGGTTTATTCCTAGGTATTTTATGGTTTTGGGGGCAATTGTAAATGGGTTTGATTCCTTGATTTCTCTTTCTGCTGCTTCATTATTGGTGCATAGAAATGCAACCAATTTCTGTATATTGATTTTATATCCTGTGACTTTGCTGAATTCATGGATCAGTTCTAGCATTTTTTTTTTGGTGGAATCTTTTGGGTTTTCCATATAGAGTATCATGTCATCTGCAAAGAGTGAAAGTTTGACTTCCTCCTTGCCAATTTGGATGCCTTTTATTTCTTTGTTTTGTCTGATTGCTGAAGCTAGAACTTTAGAGTGGACATCCCTGTCATGTTCCTGACCTTAGGGGGAAAGCTCTCAGTTTTCCCCCATTGTGGATGATGTTAGCTGTGTGTCTTTTATATATGGCTTTATCATCTTGAGGTATGATCCTTCTATCCCTACTTTCTTGAGGGTTTTTATCAAGAAAGGATGCTATATTTTGTCAAATGCTTTCTCTGCATCTATTGAAAGGATCATGTGGTTCTTTTCCTTTCCTTTATTAATGTGATATATCACATTGATTGATTTGTGGATATTAAACCAGCCCTGCATCCCAGGTATACATCCTACTTGGTTGTGGTGAATAATTCTTTTTTTTTTTTTAATTTATGTCTTTCTTTTATTTTGAGAGAGAGACAGAGTGCAAACAGGGGGAGGGTCAGAGAGAGAGGGAGACACAGAATCTGAAGCAGGCTCCAAGCTCTATGCTGTCAGCACAGAGCCCTATGTGGGGCTTGAACTCGGACTGTGAGATCATGACCTCAGTTGCATTTGGACGCTCAGCTGACTGAGCCACCCAGGCACCCCGTGAATAATTCTTTTAATGTATTCTTGGATCCTGTTTGCTAGTATCTTATGGAGAATTTTTGCATCCATGTTCATCAGGGAAATTCATCTGTAGTTTTGCTTTTTAGTGGGGTCTTTGTCTGGTTTCAGAATCAAGATAATGATGGCTACATAGAATGAATTTGGAAGTTTTCCTTCCATTTCTTTTTCTTTTCTTTTTTTTTTTTTTTTGGAACAGCTTCACAAAAGTAGGTGTTAACTTACTCTTCTTTAATGTTTGGTATAATTCCCCTGGAAAGCCATCTGGTCCTGAATTCTTCTTTTTTTGGGAGATTTTTGATTACTAATTCAATTTCCTTACTGGTTATGGGTCTGTTCAAATTTTCTATTTCTTCCTGTTTCAGTTTTGGTAGTTTATATGTTTCTAGGAATTTATCCATGTCTTCCAGATTGCCCAATTTACTGGCATATAATTGCTTATAATATTTTCTTACTACACAGTGTAGGTTAGGAACAGTCCTCTTTCAGTTTTGATTTTATTTATTTGGGTCTTTTCCTTTTTCATTTTGATCAAACTGGCAAGGGGTTTATCAATTTTGTTAATTCTTTCAAAGAACTAGCTCCTGGTTTCATTGATTTGCTCTATTTTTTTTTTTTTTTTGGTTTTGATAGCATTGATTAATTTATTATTTCCCATCTTCTTCTGTTTTTGGGTTTTATTTGTGATTCTTTTTCCAGCTCTTTAAGGCACAAGTTTAGGTTGTGTATCTGAGACCTTTCTTCCTTTTTTAGGAAGGCCTAGATTGCTAATTACTTCCCTCTTATGACCACCTTTGCTGCATCCCAGAGGTTTGGGGCTGTGTGTTTTTTTTTTCACTTTCATTTTCTTTCTTTCTTTTTTTCAATGTTTATTTATTTTTGAGAGAGAAAGAAACAGAGCATGAGGGGGAGAGGGGCAAAGAGAGAGGGAAACACAGATCTGAAGCAGGCTCCAGGCTCTGAGCTGTCAGCACAGAGCCTGATGAGGGGCTTGAACCCACGAACCACGAGATCATGACCTGAGCTGATGTCAGACGCTTAACCAACTGAGCCACCCAGGCACCCCATCATTTTCATTGGCGCCCACGTGCATTTTAATTTCCTCTTTAATTTTTTGGTTAACCCATTAATTCTTTAGTATAATGTTCTTTAATCTCCAAGTATTTATGGTCTTTCCAAATTTTTTCTTGCGGTTAATTTCGAGTTTCATAGCATTGTGGTCTTAAAATATGACGATTTTTATTACATTTATTTATTTTTGAGAAACAGAGTGAGACAAAACATGAGCAGGGGAGGCACAGAGAGAGAGAGGGAAACACAGAATCTGAAGCAGTCTCCAGGCTCTGAGCAAGTGGTCAGCACAGAGCCTGATGCGAGGCTTGAAACCACAAACTGTGAGATCATGACCTGAGCTGAAGTCAGATGCTCAACTGACTGAGCCACCCAGGTGCCCCAAACTATGACGATCTTTTTGCATTTCTTGAGGACCGATTTGTGACCCAATATGTGATTTATTCTGGAGAATGTTTCATACACACTCGAGAAGAATGTGTATTTTGCTGCTTTAGAGTGAAATGTTCTGAATATATATATTAAGTCCATCTGGTCCATGTGTCATTCAAAGCCATTGTTTCCTTGTTGGTTTTCTGTTTAGATGATCTGTCCATTGTTGTAAGTGGGTGTTGATGTCCCCTATTATTATGGTTTTATTATCAATGAGTTTCTGTATGTTTGTGATTAATTGTTTTATATATTTGGGTTATCACACATTGGGGGCATAAATATTTACAATTGTTAGATCTCGGTGAATAGAGCCCTTAATGATGATATAATGCCCTTCTTCATCTCTTATTACAGTCTTTATTTTAAAACCTAGATTGTCTGATAATAACTATGGCTATTCTGGCTTTCATTTGGTGACCATTAGCATGATAGATGGTTTTCCATACCCTTACTGTCAATCTGAAGGTGTCTTTAGGTCTGAAATGGGTCTCTTGTAAACAGCATAGATGGCTATTATTTTCTTATCCATTTGGTTGCCCTGTTTTTCGACTGGAGCAATTAGTCCATTGACATTTAGAGTGAGTACTGAAGGATATGAATTTATTGCCATTGTGTTGCCTGTAGAGTTGGAGTTTCAGGTGATATTATTTGGTTCTTTCCAGTCTTTGTTGCTTTGGCCTTTTTTTTTTGTTTTGTTTTTTTGGTTTGTTTCAACTTTTCTCCCCTTTAGAGCGTTATCCTTAAAATTTCTTGCAGGGAAGATTTAGTGGTCACGAACTCCTTTAGTTTTTTTTGTCTGGGAAACTCTTTATTTGTCCTTCTATTTTGAATGACAGCCTTCCTGAATAAAGAATTCTTGGAAGATGGCGGCGTAGGAGGACGCTGGGCTCACCGCGCGTCCTGCTGATCACTTAGATTCCACCTACACCTGCCTAAATAACCCAGAAAACCGCCAGAGGATTAGCAGAACGGACTCACCGGACCCAAGTGCAGACGAGAGGCCCACGGAAGAGGGTAGGAAGGGCGGCGAGGCGGTGCGTGCTCCACGGACTGGCGGGAGGGAGCCGGGGCAGAGGGGCGGCTCGTCAGCCAAGCAGAGCCCCCGAATCTGGCTGGCAAAAGCGGAGGGGCCTGACGGACTGTGTTCCGACAGCAAGCGCGACTTAGCGTCTGGGAGGTCATAAGATAACAGCTCTGCTCGGAAAGCGGGAAGGCCGGAGGACAAAGGGAGGGTGAGCTGCGGAGCCCCCGGACGACAGAGCTCAGTTTGGCGGGGAACAAAGGCGCTCGCCAGCGCCATCTCCCCCGCCCATCCCCCAGCCAAAATCCCAAAGGGAACCGGTTCCGGCCAGGGAAATTGCTCGCTCCGCACAAAAACCCAACTCTGTGCTTCTGCGGAGCCAAACCTCCGGCAGCGGATCTGACTCCCTCCGGCTGCCACAGGGCCCCTCCTGAAGTGGATCACCTAAGGAGAAGCGAGCTAAGCCTGCCCCCCCTCCCGCCGTGCACCTTGCCTTCCCACCCCAGCTAATACGCCAGATCCCCAGCATCACAAGCCTGGCAGTGTGCAAGTAGCCCAGACGGGCCACGCCACCCCACAGTGAATCCCGCCCCTAGGAGAGGGGAAGAGAAGGCACACACCAGTCTGACTGTGGCCCCAGCGGTGGGCTGGGGGCAGACATCAGGACTGACTGCGGCCCCGCCCACCAACTCCAGTTATACACCACAGCACAGGGGAAGTGCCCTGCAGGTCCTCACCACACCAGGGACTATCCAAAATGACCAAGCGGAAGAATTCCCCTCAGAAGAATCTCCAGGAAATAACAACAGCTAATGAGCTGATCAAAAAGGATTTAAATAATATAACAGAAAGTGAATTTAGAATAATAGTCATAAAATTAATCGCTGGGCTGGAAAACAGCATACAGGACAGCAGAGAATCTCTTGCTACAGAGATCAAGGGACTAAGGAACAGTCACGAGGAGCTGAAAAACGCTTTAAAGGAAATGCAAAACAAAATGCAAACCACCACGGCTCGGATGGAAGAGGCAGAGGAGAGAATAGGTGAACTAGAAGATAAAGTTATGGAAAAAGAGGAAGCTGAGAAAAAGAGAGATAAAAAAATCCAGGAGTATGAGGGGAAAATTAGAGAACTAAGTGATACACTAAAAAGAAATAATATACGCATAATTGGTATCCCAGAGGAGGAAGAGAGAGGGAAAGGTGCTGAAGGGGTACTTGAAGAAATAATAGCTGAGAACTTCCCTGAACTGGGGAAGGAAAAAGGCATTGAAATCCAAGAGGCACAGAGAACTCCCTTCAGACGTAACTTGAATCGATCTTCTGCACGACATATCATAGTGAAACTGGCAAAATACAAGGATAAAGAGAAAATTCTGAAAGCAGCAAGGGGTAAACGTGCCCTCACATATAAAGGGAGACCTATAAGACTCGTGACTGATCTCTCTTTTGAAACTTGGCAGGCCAGAAAGAATTGGCACGAGATTTTCAGGGTGCTAGACAGCAAAAATATGCAGCCGAGAATCCTTTATCCAGCAAGTCTGTCATTTAGAATAGAAGGAGAGATAAAGGTCTTCCCAAACAAACAAAAACTGAAGGAATTTGTCACCACTAAACCAGCCCTACAAGAGATCCTAAGGGGGACCCTGTGAGACAAAGTACCAGAGACATCACTACAAGCATAAAACATACAGACATCACAATGACTCTAAACCCGTATCTTTCTATAATAACACTGAATGTAAATGGATTAAATGCGCCAACCAAAAGACATAGGGTATCAGAATGGATAAAAAAACAAGACCCATCTATTTGCTGTCTACAAGAGACTCATTTTAGACCTGAGGACACCTTTAGATTCAGAGTGAGGGGATGGAGAACTATTTATCATGCTACTGGAAGCCAAAAGAAAGCTGGAGTAGCCATACTTATATCAGACAAACTAGACTTTAAATTAAAGGCTGTAACAAGAGATGAAGAAGGACATTATATAATAGTTACAGGGTCTATCCATCAGGAAGAGCTAACAATTATAAATGTCTATGCGCCGAATACCGGAGCCCCCAAATATATAAAACAATTACTCATAAACAGAAGCAACCTTATTGATAAGAATGTGGTAATTGCTGGGGACTTTAACACCCCACTTACAGAAATGGATAGATCATCTAGACACACGGTCAATAAAGAAACAAGGGCCCTGAATGAGACACTGGATCAGATGGACTTGACAGATATATTTAGAACTCTGCATCCCAAAGCAACAGAATATACTTTCTTCTCGAGTGCACATGGAACATTCTCCAAGATAGATCATATACTGGGTCACAAAACAGCCCTTCATAAGTTTACAAGAATTGAAATTATACCATGCATACTTTCAGACCACAATGCTATGAAGCTTGAAATCAACCACAGGAAAAAGTCTGGAAAACCTCCAAAAGCATGGAGGTTAAAGAACACCCTACTAACGAATGAGTGGGTCAACCAGGCAATTAGAGAAGAAATCAAAAAATATATGGAAACAAACGAAAATGAAAATACAACAATCTGAACGCTTTGGGACGCAGCGAAGGCAGTCCTGAGAGGAAAATACATTGCAATCCAGGCCTATCTCAAGAAACAAGAAAAATCCCAAATACAAAATCTAACAGCACACCTAAAGGAAATAGAAGCAGAACAGCAAAGGCAGCCTAAACCCAGCAGAAGAAGAGAAATAATAAAGATCAGAGCAGAAATAAACAATATAGAATCTAAAAAAACTGTAGAGCAGATCAACGAAACCAAGAGTTGGTTTTTTGAAAAAATAAACAAAATTGACAAACCTCTAGCCAGGCTTCTCAAAAAGAAAAGGGAGATGACCCAAATAGATAAAATCATGAATGAAAATGGAATTATTACAACCAATCCCTCAGAGATACAAACAATTATCAGGGAATACTATGAAAAATTATATGCCAACAAATTGGACAACCTGGAAGAAATGGACACATTCCTGAACACCCACACTCTTCCAAAACTCAATCAGGAGGAAATAGAAAGCTTGAACAGACCCATAACCAGCGAAGAAATTGAATCGGTTATCAAAAATCTCCCAACAAATAAGAGTCCAGGACCAGATGGCTTCCCAGGGGAGTTCTACCAGACGTTTAAAGCAGAGATAATACCTATCCTTCTCAAGCTATTCCAAGAAATAGAAAGGGAAGGAAAACTTCCAGACTCATTCTATGAAGCCAGTATTACTTTGATTCCTAAACCAGACAGAGACCCAGTAAAAAAAGAGAACTACAGGCCAATATCCCTGATGAATATGGATGCAAAAATTCTCAATAAGATACTAGCAAATCGAATTCAACAGCATATAAAAAGAATTATTCACCATGATCAAGTGGGATTCATTCCTGGGATGCAGGGCTGGTTCAACATTCGCAAATCAATCAACGTGATACATCACATTAACAAAAAAAAAGAGAAGAACCATATGATCCTGTCAATCGATGCAGAAAAGGCCTTTGACAAAATCCAGCACCCTTTCTTAATAAAAACCTTTGAGAAAGTCGGGATAGAAGGAACATACTTAAAGATCATAAAAGCCATTTATGAAAAGCCCACAGCTAACATCATCCTCAACGGGGAAAAACTGAGAGCTTTTTCCCTGAGATCAGGAACACGACAGGGATGCCCACTCTCACCGTTGTTGTTTAACATAGTGCTGGAAGTTCTAGCATCAGCAATCAGACAACAAAAGGAAATCAAAGGCATCAAAATTGGCAAAGATGAAGTCAAGCTTTCGCTTTTTGCAGATGACATGATATTATACATGGAAAACCCGATAGACTCCACCAAAAGTCTGCTAGAACTGATACATGAATTCAGCAAAGTTGCAGGATACAAAATCAATGTACAGAAATCAGTTGCATTCTTATACACTAACAATGAAGCAACAGAAAGACAAATAAAGAAAATGATCCCATTCACAATTGCACCAAGAAGCATAAAATACCTAGGAATAAATCTAACCAAAGATGTAAAGGATCTGTATGCTGAAAACTATAGAAAGCTTATGAAGGTAATTGAAGAAGACTTAAAGAAATGGAAAGACATTCCCTGCTCATGGATTGGAAAAATAAATATTGTCAAAATGTCAATACTACCCAAAGCTATCTACACATTCAATGCAATCCCAATCAAAATTGCACCAGCATTCTTCTCGAAATTAGAACCAGCAATCCTAAAATTCATATGGAACCACAAAAGGCCCTGAATAGCCAAAGGAATCTTGAAGAAGAAGACCAAAGCAGGAGGCATCACAATCCCAGACTTTAGCCTCTACTACAAAGCTGTCATCATCAAGACAGCATGGTATTGGCACAAAAACAGACACACAGACCAATGGAATAGAATAGAAACCCCAGAACTAGACCCACAAACGTACGGCCAACTCATCTTTGACAAAGCAGGAAAGAACATCCAATGGAAAAAAGACAGCCTCTTTAACAAATGGTGCTGGGAGAACTGGACAGCAACATGCAGAAGGTTGAAACTAGACCACTTTCTCACACCATTTACAAAAATAAACTCAAAATGGATAAAGGACCTAAATGTGAGACAGGAAACCATCAAAACCTTAGAGGAGAAAGCAGGAAAAGACCTCTCTGACCTCAGCCGTAGCAATCTCTTCCTCGACACATCCCCAATGGCAAGGGAATTAAAAGCAAAAGTGAATTACTGGGACCTTATGAAGATAAAAAGCTTCTGCACAGCAAAGGAAACAACCAACAAAACTAAAAGGCAACCAACGGAATGGGAAAAGATATTTGCAAATGACATATCAGACAAAGGGCTAGTATCTAAAATCTATAAGGAGCTCACCAAACTCCACACCCGAAAAACAAATAACCCAGTGAAGAAATGGGCAGAAAACATGAATAGACACTTCTCTAAAGAAGACATCCAGATGGCCAACAGGCACATGAAAAGATGTTCAGCGTCGCTCCTTATCAGGGAAATACAAATCAAAACCACACTCAGGTATCACCTCACGCCAGTCAGAGTGGCCAAAATGAACAAATCAGGAGACTATAGATGTTGGAGAGGATGTGGAGAAATGGGAACCCTCTTGCACTGTTGGTGGGAATGCAAATTGGTGCAGCCGCTCTGGAAAGCAGTGTGGAGGTTCCTCAGAAAATTAAAAATAGACCTACCCTATGACCCAGCAATAGCACTGCTAGGAATTTATCCAAGGGATACAGGAGTACTGATGCATAGGGGCACTTGTACCCCAATGTTCATAGCAGCACTCTCAACAATAGCCAAATTATGGAAAGAGCCTAAAGGTCCATCAACTGATGAATGGATAAAGAAATTGTGGTTTATATACACAATGGAATACTACGTGGCAATGAGAAAAAATGAAATATGGCCTTTTGTAGCAACGTGGATGGAACTGGAGAGTGTGATGCTAAGTGAAATAAGCCATACAGAGAAAGACAGATACCATATGGTTTCACTCTTATGTGGATCCTGAGAAACTTAACAGGAACCCATGGGGGAGGGGAAGGAAAAAAAAAAAAAAAAAAAAGGACGTTAGAGTGGGAGAGAGCCAAAGCATAAGAGACTGTTAAAAACTGAGAACAAACTGAGGGTTGATGGGGGGTGGGAGGGAGGGGAGGGTGGGTGATGGGTATCGAGTAGGGCACCTTTTGGGATGAGCACTGGGTGTTGAATGGAAACTAATTTGTCAATAAATTTCATATATATAAAAAAAAAAAAGAATTCTTGGTTGCATATTTTTCTAATTCAGCACATTGAATATATCCTGCCTTTCTTTTCTGGCCTGCCAAGTTTCTGTGGATAGTTCTGCTGTGAACCAGATCTGTCTTCCCTTATAGGGTAAGGACTTTTTTTTCCCCTTCCTGCTTTCATAATTTTTCCTTGTCTGTGTATTTTGTGAATTTGACTATAATGTTGCCTTGGTGATGGTCCATTTTTGTTGAATGGGAATTCTCTGTGGCTTCCTGGATTTTGTTATCTGTGTCTTTCCCCAGCTTAGGAAAAATTTTACTATGACTTGTTCATGTAAATCTTCTACCCTTTTTCTCTCTCTTCATTTTCTGGAACTCCTATGATTTGGATGTTATCCCCCCCCCTTTTTTTTAATGTTTATTCATTTTTGGAGACAGAGAGAGACAGAGTGTGAGTGGGGGAGGAGCAGAGAGAGAGAGAGGGAAACAGAATCTGAAGTAGGCTCCAGGCTCAGAGCTGTCAGCACAGAGCCCAACGTGGGGCTCAAACTCATAAACTGCAAGATCATGACCGGAGCCAAAGTTGGCTGGTTAACTGACTGAGCCATCCAGGTGCCCCTGTTATTCCTTTTTAATGAGTCACTGAGTTCTCTAATTCTTATATCATGATCTTTTGTCTTAGTTTCCCTCTTTTTTTCTGCTTCATTATTCTCCATAATTTGGTCTTCTATATCACTGGTTCGCTGGTCTGCTTCATCTATTCTTGTCATTGCGAAATACATTTGAGATTACATCACAGTTACAACATTTTTAGTTTCATCATAACTAGATTTTATTTCCTTTATCTCCACAGAAAAGGATCCTATGTTGTTTTTCAACCCCAGCTAGTATTCTTATTATCATGATTCTAAATTCTAGTTCAGACATCTTGCTTATATCTGTGTTGATTAAGTCCCTGGCTGTCATTTCTTCCTGTTCTGTCTTTTGGGGTGAATTCCTTATTTTCATCATTTTGGATAAAGAAAAAGAATTAATAAAATTAAAAATTAATATAAAAAATTTGAAGAAAAAAAATTTTTAAACAGCAAAAAATCAAATAAAGGAAGCTAGATCCTAGGTGTATTTTGGTCTTATTGCTGAAAGAAGCTTGACAGAATAGAGATAAAAGGAAAAGAAAAGAAAGAAAAAAAGAAAAAAAACCTAACAAAACATTTAAAAATTAAAAAACATTTACAATAAAATAGAATACAATGAAATGACGTAAAATAGAATATTTACCAAAAAATTCAAATATAGTAATTTTTTTAACTTTTAAAACGACAAATAAAAATAAATTTTTTCTATTTCTGTGCCCAAGAATAAGAAAATAAAAAGAAAAACAATAAATAGATACGTGGACCAGTGAACAGAATGTAATCTGAATGAAATTCCATCTTAGAAGTCAAACTATGAAGCAATTTATAGTCCAAACACTAAGCAGGCAGAGAGCCTTGTGATTGTCCTTTAGGGCTTGGTTGGTGCATTTGGATGGGCCATGGTGTTATGGCTCCATTCTCCAATAAGTGGCACTGCTTAGCTTATTGGGGTTCATTCGTGCTGTGTGCAAGCACCTGTATACACAGGAGTGGGAGAGGTGAAATGGTGTCACCCAGCTTCCCAGTCTCTAGCATCAGAACTCTGTGCTCTCACCGACTGGCCATCAGGCACCCCTCCTTTATCTCCAGCTTCTGTTCATTTTCAATTCTACACTGTCCATGACCAAGCCATCAGCCTGTAGGTGGCACCTCTCTCCCTAATTTTATCTCAGATGAGGCTATGTTTCCAAACCCCTTACTTCTGAAGGTCCTGTGACTTGGGCCCACTCTGACCCTCTAAGGGAGGATCTTTCAGAGCAATGGCCAGGTACTGGCTTGCCCCCAGGAACACTCGCACAAAAGCACCATTGCAGAGGCCCAGACACTGCGTCTGGGTGCCAGACTGCCCCAGAGAAACGTCACAATATCGTGTAGCAGCAGCAGTTCCAGGACTATGGCAAATCACAACACACAACTGGTGCCAGGCTTCACCAAACCCTAGCGTCCTTGTTCCAATACCAACAAACATGGCTGTTTTCCAGGGTCTGCTGGAATCTTTGCCTGTGGGGAAGCTGCCCAGCCTCTACCAAATGTGCTCCCACTAGGGGAACCACCTTTCTCTGTATGGCTTGAGGAATCCTCGGACCTAGCTGTCTGCTCCTGGAGATTCGCCCTTCCCACCAGAGCACCTCCAGGTATCGAGCTTCAGAATTTCCGACTCTGCACTCCCCTGGTTATTTATTTATTTAATTATTTATTATTTTAATATGAAATTTATTGTCAAACTGGTTTCCTTACAGCACCCAGTGCTCATCCCAACAGACGCCCTCTTTAATGCCCATCATCCACTTTCCCCTCCCTCCCAGCCCCATCAACCCTCAGTGTGCTCTCAGTTTTTAAGAGTCTCTTATGGTTTGGCACCCTCTCTTTTTTTTCCTTGTGCTCCCCCATGGTCTTCTGTTAAGTTTCTCAGGATCCACATAGGAGTGAAAACATATGGTATCTGCCTTTCTCTGTATGACTTATTTCACTTAGCATAACACTCTCCAGTTCCATCCATGTTGCTACAAAAGGGCATATTTCATTCTTCCTCATTGCCACATAGTATTCCATTGTGTATATAAACCACACTTCTTTATCCATTCATCAGTGGATGGACATTTAGGCTGTTTCCATAATTTGGCTATTGTTGAAAGTGCTGCTATAAACATTGGGGTACAAGTGCCCCTATGCATCAGCACTCCTGTATCCCTTGGGTCAATTCCTAGAAGTGCTATTGCTGGGTCATAGGGTAGATTTATTTTTAATTTTTTTTTTTAATTTTTTTTTCAACGTTTATTTTATTTTTGGGACAGAGAGAGACAGAGCATGAACGGGGGAGGGGCAGAGAGAGAGGGAGACACAGAATCGGAAACAGGCTCCAGGCTCTGAGCCATCAGCCCAGAGCCTGACGTGGGGCTCGAACTCACGGACTGCGAGATCGTGACCTGGCTGAAGTCGGACGCTTAACCGACTGTGCCACCCAGGCGCCCCTTTTTAATTTTTTGAGGAACCTCCACACTGTTTTCCAGAGTGGCTGCACCAGTTTGCATTCCCATCAACAGTGCAAGAGGGTTCCTGTTTCTCCACATCCTCGCCAGCATCTATAGTCTCCTGATTTGTTCATTTTAGACACTTTGACTGGCGTGAGGTGATATCTGAGTGTGGTTTTGATTTGTATTTCCCTGATGAGGAGTGACGTTAAGCATCTTTTCATGTGTCTGTTGGCCATCTAGATGTCTTCTTTAGAGAAGTGTCTATTCGTGTCTTCTGCCCATTTCTTCACTGGGTTATTTGTTTTTCGGGTGTGGAGTTTGGTGAGTTCTTTATAGATTTTGGATACTAGCCCTTTGTCCAATATGTCATTTGCAAATATCTTTTCCCATTCTGTTGGTTGCCTTTTAGTCTTGTTGATTGTTTCCTTTGTAGTACAGAAGCTTTTTATCTCCTTGAGGTCCCAGTAGTTCATTTTTACTTTTAATTCCCTTGCCTTCGGAGATGTGTCAAATAAGAAATTGCTGCGGCTGAGGTCAGAGAGGTCTTTTCCTGCTTTCTCCTCTAGGGTTTTGATGGTTTCCTGTCTCACATTCAGGTGCTTCATCCATTTTGAGTTTACTTTTGTTAATGTGTAAGAAAGTGGTCTAGTTTCATTCTTCTGCATGTTGTTGTCCAGTTCTCCCAGCACCATTTGTTAAAGAGACTGTCTTTTTTCCATTGGATATTCTTTGCTGCTTTGTCAAGGATTAGTTGGCCATACTTTTGTGGGTCTAATTCTGGGGTTTCTATTCTATTCCATTGGTCTATGTGTCTCTTTTTGTGCCAATACCATGCTGTCTTGATGAGTACAGCTTTGTAGTAGAGGCTAAAGTCTGGGACAGTGATGCCTCCTGCTTTGGTCTTCTTCCTCAAAATTACTTTGACTATTCGGGGTCTTTTGTGGTTCCATACAAATTTTAGGATTGCTTGTTCTAGTAATCCTAAAGAAGAATACTGGTGCAATTTTGATTGGGATTTCATTGAATGTGTAGATTGGTTTGGGTACTATTGACATTTTAACGATATTTATGTTTCTAATCCATGAGCATGGAATGTTTTTCCATTTCTTTGTATCTCCTTCAATTTCCTTCATAAGCTTTCTATAGTTTTCAGCATACAGATCTTTTACATCTTTGGTTAAGTTTATTCCTAGGTATTTTATGACTCTTGGTGCAATTGTGAACGGGATCAGTTTCTTTATTTGTCTTTCTGTTGCTTCATTGTTAGTGTATAAGAATGCAACTGATTTCCGTACATTGATTTTGTATCCTGCGACTTTGCTGAGTTCATGTATCAGTTCTAGTAGACTTTTTGGTGGAGTCTATCGGGTTTTCCATGTATAATATCATGTCACCTGCAAAAAGTGAAAGCTTGACTTCATCTTTGCCAATTTTGATGCCTTTGATTTCCTTTTGTTGTTTGATTGCTGATGCTAGCACTTCCAACACTATGTTAAACAAGAGCGGTGAGAGTGGACATCCCTGTCATGTTCCTGATTTCAGGGGGAAAACTCTCAGTTTTTCCCCAGTGAGGATGATATTAGCTGTGGGCTTTTCATGAATGGCTTTTATGATGTTTAAGTATGTTCCTTCTGTCCCAACTTTCTCGAGGGTTTTTATTAAGAAATGATGCTGAGGGGCGCCTGGGTGGCGCAGTCGGTTAAGCGTCTGACTTCAGCCAGGTCACGATCTCGCGGTCCGGGAGTTCGAGCCCCGCGTCGGGCTCTGGGCTGATGGCTCAGAGCCTGGATCTCGCGGTCCGGGAGTTCGAGCCCCGCGTCGGGCTCTGGGCTGATGGCTCAGAGCCTGGAGCCTGTTTCCGATTCTGTGTCTCCCTCTCTCTCTGCCCCTCCCCCGTTCATGCTCTGTCTCTCTCTGTCCCAAAAATAAATAAACGTTGAAAAAAAAAATAAAAAAAAAAAAAAAAAAAGAAATGATGCTGAATTTTGTCAAATGCTCTTTCTGTATCGATTGACGGGATCATATGGTTCTTATCTTTTCTTTTATTAATGTGATGTATCACGTTGATAGATTTGCAAATGTTGAACCAGCCCTGTAGCCCAGAAATGAATCCCACTTGATCATGGCGAATAATTCTTTTTATATGCTGTTGAATTCGATTTGCTAGTATCTTGTTGAGAATTTTTGTATCCATATTCATCAGGGATATTGGCCTGTACTTCTCTTTTTTTTTTTTTTTTTTTTGCTGGGTCTCTGTCTTGTTTTGGAATCAAAGTAATGCTGGCTTCATAGAATAAGTCTGGAAGTTTTCCTTCCCTTTCTATTTTTTGGGACAGCTTGAGAAGGATAGGTATAATCTCTGCTTTAAATGTCTGGTAGTATTCCCCAGGGAAGCCATCTGCTCCTGGACTCTTATTTGTTGGGATATTTTTGATAACTGATTCAATTTCTTCACTGGTTATGGGTCTGTTCAAGTTTTCTATTTCTTCCTGTTTGAGTTTTGGAAGTGTGTGGGTGCTTAGGAACTTGTCCATTTCTTCCAGGTTGTCCAGTTTGTTGGCATATAATTTTTGCATAGTATTCCCTGATTGCTTGTATTTTTGAGGGATTGGTTGTAATAATTCCATTTTCATTCATGATTTTATCCATTTTGGGTCATTTCCCCCCCCCCCTTTTTTTTTGGAGAAGCCTGGCTAGTGGTTTATCAATTTTATTTATTTTTTCAAAAAACCAACCATTGTTTTCATTGATCTGCTCTACAGTTTTTTTAGATTCTATATTGTTTATTTCTGCTCTGATCTTTATTATTTCTCTCCTTCTGCTGGGTTTGGGGTGTCTTTGGTATTCTGCTTCTATTTTCTTTAGGTGTGCTGCTAGATTTTGTATTTGGGATTTTTCTTGTTTCTTGAGATAGGCCTAGATTTCAATGTATTTTCCACTCAAGACTGCCTTCGCTGCATCCCAAAGCATTTGGATTGTTGTATTTTCATTTTCATTTGTTTCCATATATTTTTTAATTTCTTCTAATTGCCTGGTTGACCCATTCATTCTTTAGCAGGGTATTCTTTAACCTCCATGCTTTTGGAGGTTTTCCAGATTTTTCCTGTGGTTGATTTCAACTTTCATAGCATTGTGGTCTGAAAGTGTGCATGGTATGATCTCAATTCTCTTATACTTATGAAGGGCTGTTTTGTGACCCAGTATGTGATCTGTCTTGGAGAATGTTCCATGTGCACTCGAGAAGAAAGTATATTCTGTTGCTTTGGGATACAGAGTTCTAAATATACCTGTCAAGTCCATCTGCACTCCCCTGTTTATAGAGTTTAATGGTGTTGAAACTACTTTCTCCTTTCTCCCTTTCTTGTTGAGACCCTTGTGGGTATTTCCACTCTTTCTCTTTCTCTCCATCAGCTTTCAGGGGGGATTGCTTTTCCTGTACTCTCCCTGCTGTCTCAGTCCTCTCTCCACAGACAAAAACATCTCCCAACCCTCCAGGCTTCTCTCTCCCCCAGTTCACCTCTCTGCACTGGGTACCTGCTGAGTTCTGTGGCTCAAGTTATGCAGATTGTTGTAATCTTCAGATCAATTTTCTAGGTGTGCAAAATGGTTTGTTGCTGATCTAGTTGTACTTCAGAGGTGAGAGAAGCAGATAACTTACATGCTGCTCCACCATCTTGGCCCCTCCCCATTATAGTATGACTTTGAATACAAAGGATGGCTTGGTCTGTTTATTCACCTGTCACATGAGGAGGATTGAACATCATCAAGATGGCAACATGGGTCATTCCTGACTTCAGTTACCCTCACAAGATCAATTAACAACTACCCATAGACAAGACACTATTGTTAAAATCGCAGAAACTAGGGATACACTGAAGAACCCTCTTGGATAAAGAGACTGAGAAGCATCATGCTAGAAGGTAAAGGGAATAGCTATACTTTGATTGCATTGCCCCTCATCCAGGCTGGCAAACTGCAGCACTGAGGGGTCTTTCCTGAGACTGTAGTTTCTCTAGAGGAAAAAAAGAGAACCCAAGGTGGACACAGCTTCCCTAGAATTGCATGATACTCTTTAGGAAGCCTACCAGGATCTCATTTCACAGAAATCACTGGAGTAATCTGAAAGCTTCACCACTGGAGGCCAGATAGAGATGGAGAAGGGGGCCAAGGCTTATAGCAATTAGCACTCAGATCTTGATCCTTTCCTGCTTACAGCAGTATGGAAGCAGAGATCCCAGCCAGCATCTCTGCCCATCTACAAAGCCGAGTGATAGCCTCATCTGGCCAGGGAACTAAATTGTCAGTTCTGTCTGATTTAACATCCCAGCCAATGGGCTAATAGGGCTATGCCAGCCATGAAGACCATTTATGGCACTATCAAAGAAGGGGAGCAAATTTCCAGTTCTGCCCAACTGCTGAGCATAGCTTCTATTGTCACCCCTCCAAAAGCATAGTAACAGATGCCTAGCAACCACAAAGCACATCCTACCTCCTCTCTGAGTAGGGGGACAAAGCAGCATGTCTACCTAACTATTGAGCATAGCCTCTGGCCCTGCATAACCAGAGAGCCTGAACAGTGTCCTACAGGACTGTAAAGCCAAGCCTGTTGGATAAAGGATGGTTCAACACAGGTAGATCAATAAATGTGACATAGCACATGAATAGAATAAAAGATAAAGTCATATAATCATCTCAATAGATGCAGAGAAAAGATTTGACAAAATTCAACATCTTTCCTGATAAAAACTCTCAACAAACTGGATAAAAGAGGAACATAACTCAACACAATAAAGGCTATATGTGACAAGTCGACCGCTGCCATCATATTCAATAGTGAGAGACTGAAAGCTTTTTCACTAAGATTACAAGCAAGACACATATGCCCATTCTTACCACTCCTATTTAACATAATAATGGATGTCCTAGCAACAGCAATTAGGCTAGAAAAAGAAATAAAAGATATTCAAATCAGAAACGTAAAGCAAAATTTCTGTTTGCAGATAACATACATATTTTTCTACATATAGGAAAAACCTAAAGATTCCATACACACAGAAGAAAAACTATGAGAACTAATCAGCAAATTCAGTAAAGTAGCAGGATACAAAACCAACATGTAGAAATCAGTCTCATTTCTATATTCTAACAACAAACTATCTGAAAAAGAAATAAAGAAGACAATTCCATTCATGACAGCATCAAAAACAATAAAAATTTACAGAGAACAAACTGAGGGTTGCTGGAGGGTGGGGGTGGGTCAGGTGGCTTCCCAGGGGAATTCTACCAGACACTTAAAGAGGAGCTAAAACCTGTTTTTCTCAAACTGTTCCAAAACTCAGAAGTGGAAGGAAAACTTTCAAAATCTTTGTATGAAGCCAGCATTACCTTGATTCCAAAACCAAAGACCCCACTAAAAAAGACAATTATAGGCCAATATCTCTGATGAATATGCATGCAAAAATTCTCAACAAGATACTAGAAAATTAAATCCAACATGCATTAAAATAATTATTCACCATGGTCAAGTGGGATTTATTCCTGGCTACAGGGCTGGTTCAATATTTGCAAAAGAATCAACATGATACACCAAACTCAACACCCTAAAAACAAACAACCTAGTTAAGAAATGTGCAAAAGACATGAAAAGATGTCCAAAGACAACATCCAGATGGCTAATAGACACATGAAAAGATGTTCATCACCACTCATCAACAGGGAAATACAGATCAAAACCATAATGAGATACCACCTCACACCTGTCAAAATGGCTAAAATGAACAACACAAGAAACAACAGGTGTTGGTGAGGATGTGGAGAAACGGGAACCCTTTTGCACTGTTAGTGGGAATGCAAACTGGTACAGCCACTCTGGAGAACATGTTCCTCAAAAAACTAAAAGTAGACCTACTCTATGATCTGGCAGTTGCACTACTAGGTATTTACCCAAAGGATACAAAAATACAGATTCAAAGGGGTACATGCACCCCACTGTTTCCAGGAGCATTATCAACAATAGCCAAACTATGGAGCAAGCCCAAATGTCCATCAACTGATGAATGGATAAAGAAGATGTGGTATATATATATATATATATATATATATACACATATATACATATATGTGGTATATATATATACATATATACATATACATATATACAAAAAGAATGCAATCTTCCCATTTGCAATGACACGGATGTAGCTAGATTGTATTATGTTAAGTGAAATAATTCAATCAGAGAAAGACAAATACCATTATTTTTTTTAAATTTTTTTATTGAAATTTTTTTCTAATGTTTATTTTTGAGAGAGAGAGAGAGAGAGAGAGTGAGAGGCAGAGAGAGAGGGAGACACAGAATCTGAAGCAGACTCCACGCTTCGAGCTGTCAGCACAGAGCTGGACACAGGGCTTGAACTCACCAACCATCAGATCATGACCTGAGCGGAGGTCAGACACTCAACCATCTGAGGCGTCCAAGAGCCCCTAAGCGACTTGAAGCCCCTAAGAGACTAGAGAATAAACTGAGGTTCAATAGAAGGGTTGGGTAGGAGACAGGCTAGATGGATGATGGGTATTAAGGAGGGCACTTGTGATGAGCTCTGGGGGTGGTATGTAAGTGATAAATCACTGAAGTCACTCCTGAAGCCAATGTTGCTCTGTATATTAACTAAAATTTAAACTAAAATTTAAAAAAAGTAACTGGAAAAAAAAGTAGGACCACTATATGACCCAGCAATCCCATTTTTGGGTATATAACCTAAGGAGATGAAATCACTATCTCAAAGAGATATCTGAATCCTCATGTTCATTGAAGCATTACTGATAGTAGCCAAGACACGGAAAAACCTAAATGTCCATCTACAGATGAATAAAGAGATGTGATATATATATATATATATATATATATATATATATATATATATATTTGTGTGTGTGTGTGTGTATGTGTGTGTGTGTGTGTGGTAATGTGAATGGACCTCGAGGGCATTATGTTTAGTATAGTAAGTCAGATAGTGGAATACAAATACCACATGATATCATTTATATGTGGAATCTAAAAACATCAGACTCATAGAAATGCTAGAATGGTGGTTGCCTGGGCCATGGGAGGGGGTGCAAGGGTTGAGGAAATGTGTGAAGATGACCAAAGGGTACTAACTGTCAGTTATAAGATGAATAGGTTTCAGGGATTTAATTTACAGCATGGTAACTATAGTAAAAAATACTGTGTTTTGCACTTGAAGGTTGTTAAGACAGTAAATCTTAGCAGTTCTCAACACACACACACACACACACACACACAGAGTAACTTTGTGAGGTGATGAATGTGCTAACTAACCTTCTTGTGTGGTCATCATTTTGCAATATATACATGTGTCAAATCATCAGGTTGCACCCTTTACACTTACATAATATTATATGTCAATTATATCTCAATAAACCTGAAAAAAAATGAGGAGGACTGATTTATACAACAAGTCCCAAACCAGAAAGCTCCCAAATATGATGGCAACTGGCTGAGACTGGGAAAATTTGGAACGCCCATTTCCCCACAAAGAGCTGTGTCCTACTCAGTTATAGTTAATGGGTTTTGGAGGTTTTGATTCCTAGGAAAGTTCAAAATCCAGTTTTCATATGGGAAAACAAAAACCTTCATTAAGGCAAAATCAGATCTATATGATTCAGGCTGCAGTTCACCAATTTGTAGCTTTCCATTTCTACAGGGAAATCTCCAGGATTCTATGTAGGACCAGCTAGCTATTCAGATACATGCTCACACAGATCACCTCACCACAGGAATAAATCTGGACATTTTGGAAAAATATTTACCCTTCTAAAAGTTGTAAGAGGAGTAAGTCTATAGACCAAAATTATGCTTAGAAAAGATTTTGAATGCTTTAAGCTTTAAAATATTTTTAAAGTTTATTTGTTGAGAGAGAGACAGAGACAGAGAGACGGGGGGAATCCCAAGCAGGCACTGCACTGTCAGCAAGGTGCTCAGCGTGGGGCTCAAAACCACAAACCATGAGACCATGACCTGAGCCAAAATCAAGAGTCAGATGCTTAACCGACTGAGCCACCCAGGCTGCCCAACGCTTTAAGCTTTGACATCACTGAGTTACATAGAATTGTGTGGGTTTTTACTTCTGCTCTATCTGGATTACCTCTGGTGATTTTGGCTAATCATTTTATCAATTTTAGTTTAACTAGGTGGTTTGGAAATAAGAGTTGTGTAAACGTAGAGTAAAAAGGTAGAAAAATGAATTAAACCAATACTTTCCAAAATGTGCATGACATGTATGCCTCTTCTTCCTATAGATATAGTCAAACTATTGTGGCTTATAAAATAAAAGCCATCTTTGTAAAAACCCTTAGAGATCACAGATATTATTCAAGAAGGACTGCCTTGGTATGTTGACAAATGATGTATTTTAAGTCTGCTCACTATAAACAATTATATAAAAAAGTTCTTTTTTAACACAGTAAATACAGTCATAGAAAATAATTTTTCTTATCAGTGAAGAAATTTTAAGCAAATGAACAATAATGAAAAGTTCGGTGACCCAATGAAGCATTTGCTCTACCTATCATCAGATAATCATATTGTTGTATTTTCCTTGAAATGATTAGTTGATAAATCACTCAAATTAACTTGTATTTACGTTGTGAACTAAACTTGTTGGCATAGAAGTGAATACTGTACAAATGATGGATTCTTCACTTTAAAATGAATATTTTCCAATATTTTATAGCATAAAAGGGAAGAGCAAAGTTCAGAATCATTTAAAAGTATCCAAATCTAATTATTTGGAAGGTTCTATTGTCACTTAATAAATTGTACATCTTTCATATCTCCCAAAACACCATTGGATATAAAGATATTCTACACAAACTTAGACCCAGAAAAATAAACAAGAAAAAGATGATTTATGAATGACAGAGTTGCTTCCTTAGTGTTTTTATTAGAAGTGAAGGAGATGAAAATCTTTTATCTTCTAGACATTTTTTTTTCTAAATCCATATGGGAAAAATATTTTAATAGAAAATACCTTTTACAGAGGCACTTCATGACAATATGTTTTGGTTGTGTTTTTTTTTTAAGTATATGGGCAAATGGAAAAATGTAATACATAAAACTGTGATTTTTGATAAATGATTCTTTGTAGTTGTGCTACAAAGTAATTGCTATAATAAAATTCCATAGAAATTGTCAGTTTATATATTAGAACATGAAAGCTATTTTACCACTTTATTTAATTGTAGTAGAGAAAAACATTTTTCTTCAGGGTAAGCAATGATATCTTCTTATTTTATCTACATTTGTCAAATTTATGAATTCATGAATGCATTAGAGAAAAAAATATTTTTCAGAGAACACACCTCTGTTTTAATAGATCTATCCACGGGGTGCCTGGGTGGCTCAGTCATTTAAGCATCCGACTTCAGGTCAGGTCATGATCTCATGGTTTGTGAATTCAAGCCCCGCATCGGGCTCTGTGATGACAGCTCAGAGTCTGGAGCCTGTTTCAGATTCTGTGTCTCCCTCTCTCTCTGACCCTCCCCCGTTCATGCTCTGTCTCTCTCTGTCTTAAAAATAAATAAATGTTAAAAAAATTAATAGATCTATCCACTACTACTGTTACTATTAATAACAATAATATTAATAATAATAGAAGTTAACTTTTACTGAGTGTTAAACAGCACTACAAACAATTCCAAATGCTATACATATATGAATATTTAAAAGAGCTCTATGAAGTAGTTTATTTTTAGTTACTAAACTTTATTTACATTTATTTATTCATTCATTTATTTAAGATATTATTTTTTGTTTTTTATTTTTAATTATTTTTTTAATTTATTTTTTAAATTTACATCCAAATTAGTTAGCATAGGGTGCAACAATGATTTCAGGAGTAGATTCCTTAATACCCCTTACCCATTTAGCCCATCCCCCCTCTCACACTCTCTCCAGTAACCCTCTGTTCTCCATATTTATGAGTCTCTTATGTTTTGTCCCCTCCCTGTTTTTATATTATTTTTGTTTCCCTTCCCTTATGTTCATCTGTTTTGTCTCTTAAAGTCCTCATATGAGTGAAGTCATATGATATTTGTCTTTCTCTGACTAATGTGAAATTAGCATAATACCCTCCAGTTCCATCCACGTAGTTGCAAATGGCAAGATTTTATATTTTTAATTGCCAAGTAATACTCCATTGTATTACACATCTTCTTTATTCATTCTTCCATCGATGGACATTTGGACTTTTTCCATACTTTGGCTATTGTCACCAGTGCTGCTATAAACATTGGGGTGCACGTATCCCTTCGAAACAGCACACTTGTATCCCCTTGATAAATACCTAGTAGTGCAATTGCCGGGTCACAGGGTAGTTCTATTTTTGGTTTTTTGAGGAACTTCCATACTGTTTTCCAGAGTGGCTGCACCAGCTTGCATTCTCATAAGATATTATTTTTAAGCAATCTCTATATCCAGTGTGGGCTTAAACCCACACCTCAAGATCAAGAGTTGCATGCTCTGCTGACTGAGCAAGCCAGGTGCCCTGAGACTTTATTTTTAGAACTGTTTTAGATATACAGGAAAATGGAGCAGATATGGCAGAGTTCCCATATACTCACACCACACAGGTAGTTTCCCTGTTATTAGCATTTTTCATTAGCATGTGGTACATTTGTTACAATTAATGGGCCAATTTTGATATATTATTATTAACTAAAGTTCATAGTTTATACTAGGACCCACTCTTTGTGTTGTACAGCTTTATGGATTTTTGACAAATGCATTATGTCATGGATGTACCAATATAGAACTGCCTGAAAATAGTTGCACTGCCTTAAAAATTCTCTGTGTGTCATTCACTCATCCTCCCTCTCCCAAACTCCGGGAAACCAATGATTTAATTTATTATCATCATAGTTTTGCCTTTTCTAGATATTATATTGTTCAAATAATATAGTGTGTATAGCTATTGTGTTCAAATCATATAGCCTTTTCAGACTGGCTTCTTTTATTTAAGTGCATTTATTTAAGTATGCATTTAAGGTTCTTCAATGTCTTTTGGTCACTTGATATCTCATTTCTTTTTTATCCAAATAGCCATTTTATGTATCAAACAAAATTTCTTTATGTACTCATCTATTACAGGACATCTTGGCTACTCACTCTTTTTTGTTTTTTTTTTTTTTTTTTTTGGTAATTATGAATAGAACTGTTACAAACATTCATGTTCAGGTTTCTGTGTAGTTATAAATTTTCACCTCAATTGTAAACACGAGGAGTGTGATTACTGGATTGTATGATAAAACTATATTTTGCCATCCTTTCTTCCAAAGTGGCCAGAACATTTTGCTTTTCCTGACCAGCAATGAATGCGAGTTCCATTTGCTCTGAATTCTTGCCAGCATTTGGTAATATCATTTTTTTAGCCATTCTAATGGGTATACAGTAATAGCAATAGCTCGTTGTTTCAATTTGAAATTATCTAATAACATGATTTGAGCATGTTTTCAATATGTTTATATCCCATCTATATATCTTTTTTGGTGAGGTGTCTGTATAGATCTTTTGCCCATTTTTTAAATTGGGTTGTTACCTTGCTTTTGAGTTTTAAATGTTCTTTATATATTTTGGATACAAGTCTTCTATCAGGTATGTGTTTTAAAAATATTTCCTCCAGTCTGTGACCAGTTTTTTTCGTTCTCTTAACAATGTCTTTTGCAGAACAGGTATTTTTAATATTAATAAAGTTCAACCTATCAATTTCTTTTTCTGTAATTGATAATGCTTTTTTTACTGTATCTAAAGACTCATTACCAAATTCAAGGTCATATAGATTTTTCCTGTTATTTTCTAGAAGTTTTATAGTTTTACATTTTACATTTATGTCTATGATCCACCTTGAACTAATTTTGTGAAGGTATTAGAACCATGTCTAGAAGTTGTTTTTTTTCTTTTTGCACAAGGTGGTCTAATTATTCCTACACAATTTATTGAAAAACTATCCTTTCTCCATTGAATTTCCTTTGCTCCTTTGCCAAAGATGAATTGACTATGTGTGTGGGTCTATATCTGGGATCTGAATATTTTTCCATTCTATTTGTGTATTCTTTTACCAGTATGATGCTATTTTGACAACTATCGCTTTATAGTAAACCTGAAGTCGAGTAGTGTTAGTCTTTCAATTTTGTTCTTCTTTAGTATTGTATATTCTGGGTCTTTTACTTTTTCCTAATGATTAAGAATCAGTTTTTTAATAACTGGATAGGATTTTCACGGGGATTGTATGGAATGTACAGAACACATTTGGAAGAAATGACATCTTAACAATATTGGGTTTTCCTAACCATAAGCATGGAATGTCTCCCATTTAATTAGATCTTCTTTGAGTTTTTTCATCAGTGTTTTGTGGTTTTCCTCATAGAGATAGATCTTAAACATATCTTGTTACATTTATGCATAGGCATTTTATTTTTTTAGTGCTAACTAAAATGGTATTATTTTAAATTTCTGATTCCAGTTGTTTATTGCCAGTATATAGAAATGCAATTTACTTTTAAACTAACCTTGTATCCTGAAACCTTTCTAAAATCACTTGTTAATTATAGGAATGATATTTTTGGTCAATTTTTGAAGGCTTTTAATAGAGACAATGCATCATTGCTGCTTTTACTTAGATCAATTTTCTACTAATCAATCAATAAGAAGATAAAAGATATAATCTTACCTTCATGTATTCCTTCTCCAGTACTCATCCTTGCTTTATGTAGTTCTGATTTTCTGACCTATATAACTATATTTTTCCTCTAAAACTTTTAAAAACATTTCTTATAAGGCAGATCTACTGGCAACAGATTCCTTCAGTTTTTATTAGCTTGAGAAAGTCTTTCATTTACTTTTGAAGCATAATTTCACTGGATACAGAATTCTAGTTTGGTGATATTTTTTTTCTTTCAATGCTTGAAAACTTTCACTCCACTGTATTATTTTGGGTGAGAAGTTCAATGCAATTCTTTTCCTTGTTCTATAAAGTTTTTTTTTCTTTTCATTTCCTTCAAAACTTTCTCTGTGTGGCTTCCTGAAAATTGAGTATGATATGCTACATGTGGATTGTTTTGGTATTTACTGCTTGGTTTTCTCTGAGCTTCCTGGATTAGATGGTGGTTTAGTACCTGTAATTTATTTTGCATAATTCTCAGCTATCATTACTTAAAATATTTCTTCCATTCCCTTCTATGTCTTCTGGTATTCCATTATGTGTATGTTATACCTTTTTAAATGTCCCACAGTTCCTGAATATTTTATTATATTTTTTCCATCCCCTTTTCTCTTTGAATTTTTGTTTGGAGAGTTTTTCATACTTTCTGAGAGTTTTCATCTCTTTGCTTACATTACCTTGTTCATGAGTAATTTTGTTATTTTTTTTCCATCAGAGACTTTAACCAATTAATCATAGTTATTTCAAAATCCCTATATGATAATTCCAAAATCTATATGATGTTTGAATCTGGCTCTGATGCTTGCTTTGTCTCTTGAGACTGTTATTCTTGACTTCTATCATGCACTGAATTTTTTTTGTTGTTAAAATCGGGGCAGAAGGTGTCAAATAGTAGGAAATGAGATGATTAGGAATCTTGTTGAGGTTTTATTTTAACCTGGCTAGCAGCAGTTGGGCTGTATACACTGTTTCCCATATTTACAGATGCCAGAGGCTTCATTTCCCTTAGTTTTCTTATTATTTCTCCTCTATTGTTTTTGAGTGTCCTAGGAACTCCTTCTTAATAGTACAGTCTTTGTCTTTTAGCCCTCTTAGCTATTATTCACTGCTGTTATGTTGGGGTCCATTTATGTGTTGACGGTAAGCAGGTTGAGAGAGGATGTATTCTATACTCTTATGATTAATTTCAGTGTTTTAGTACATCTAAATATTTGACCTATTATTTGCCTTTATATATCTTCCATTCAATGAAACAGGAAGGCTAGAGGGGGTTAGAGTTGTCTAATTTGCCCTTCCTCTATGGTAGAGCAGTTTTCGCTGGAGGGCAGCCCTCTCTTATACAGTCTGCTCTGGGGTATTTCAAAATGGTGACTTTCTCCAAACACCATCTCTCACTGAGTCTAGACCTACAATAAACTCAATTCCTAGGAAACTGTGGGGGAACAGCAATAGTCATGACCCTTAAGTAAGTACCACTTATTCCAGAAGAATCACAAGATTTTGTCAATTTATAGCAACATAAACCTAGAAGATAAGTATGGGAATGGCATTGAAGAATGTTACAATAGGGTGAAAGGGAGTTAATGTTTGATTGGGATAAATTTATTACTGCAAGTGCACTAGGAAGAGATTTTGCATTAGTATGATGTATCACATTGAATGGCTGAAAGTAACTCTGTCTGAAGTGTGGTCTGCAGGTGGCCTTTGTTAAATGAAACTGAAATGTTAGAACTTTTTCTTAGTATCTGAAGACTTATAGAGATCAAAATGCTAGCATGGATTTACTGTGCAAAACTTGCTCGCCCACCCTCTAATTATGTCCTTCAATAGGGTCCAGAGATGCTCCCTTCATCTAGGAGCTGAGATTTACACTGATGAGGAGAGGACCATCATCCTATGGTGGCTACTGCCTGCCTGCAATCCAGATATGGCATTAACTGCTGCCATAATTTTAGTGAGAATAGAGTGGTATGGTCCAAGTAGTGAAATTTAACTTCCCAAGACAAGCTAGTCAGTGTTATCATAATGGATGGTGAAGCTGAAGCCTTAATTAGAATAGTGTGACCCAAAGAGATCTCTGGTGTTGGCTAAGTGATGAATGGTGGCCTAGGATTGAAACACATGAGCCAATGCTCAGCCTCTGCTCACTCAAAAATTCTCAGGTAAGACAGTGGCTTGGCAGTAAGGATTACCTTTGCATTTGGGGCTCATTCCTACTTAAATCAAAATATCAGCCCAGAGGTTCATCAAAACCTTTACTGGTCCCACCTGTATCCAACAAAGTATGTCTATGTCTGACAGGCTTCCTTTTCTATTTGCTCTGCCCCACAATGTGTATGTACCAAAGCTTCCTCCTTCTCTTGCTCATTTAGGAATGGTTTGTCCCTTTGGATTTTAATTCCTTTAGGTTTCTTTTTGTGCACAGCTCTTTATAACCTTTAAACAAAGGTATGATTTTTGTTTCATCCAATGACTTGTTGTTTCAGGAAGAGTAAAGTTCTCTAGCAATCTTCTCCATTCCAACTAGAGGCAAAACTTCTCTCTCTCTCTCTTTTTTAAAGTTTTTAATGTTTATTTTTGAGAGAAAGAGAGACAGAGTACAAGAAGAGGAGGGGCAGAGAGAGAGGGAGACACAGAATCTGAAGCAGCATCCAGGCTCTGAGCTGTCAGCACAGAGCCTGATGTGGGTCTCAAACTCACGAACTGTGAGATCATGGCCTAAGCTGAAGTTGGTAGCTTAACTGACCCACCCAGGCGCCCCAAGACAAAACTTCTTTTTATTGATTTTTGTCTTATGGGATTTTTGAAGAAATTGACACATCATTTTAAAATTTATGTAAAAATGCAAAATTCCAAGAACAACCAAAGAAATCTTGAGGAATAACAAATCTAACTAACACATCTGGGATGATATACAAAACTTTTGATTATGTTTGTTAATTCCAAAGGCCAGAAGAATCCTTTCTGTCATAGTGTGAAACTTGTCTTGCCATCAGGGACCCATTGATTCATAGGACCATTCACTTTGGAAATCCCCAGAAGAGCTAATATTGTTATAAAATCAAACCTTCAAGTTCTCCAAAGACCATCTGCCCCACTCCCCTTACTTAACTAAACCTAATGTCTCTTTTACCTACTCAAGATTTTTCAGAACATTGGAACAGTGTAAGGCATGTACAGGGAATATGCTTAGGAATTCCCTGAGCTTGCACCCATGGGTTAAAAGGTATATAGGAATAGGAAGCCTCAGGATGAAAACATCCAAGATTAGGTAAATAAGATTAGGAAAACAAGGCAAAGTGCCCCCAGTATAGAACAAAGGTAGAGGAATAGGAAACCCCAGGATGAAAGCATCTAAGAATAGGTAAACAAGATTAGGTGTTCAGAGCAGAAACATCCCCCAAGTTGGTACAATAGCAGAAAGCTGCTTTCACAGGAAGGAAGGACCAATATAAGTAGACAGGTAAACAGGGCTATAGGCTTCAGCAGGGTGAAGTTGCCCAGAGAGGAGCTAATTAGCAAAAGAGAGGTGCTTGTTGACCCTGAGGTAGGATGCTCTGTCTTTCTTTTCCCCTAGGCAAGTTTAGGTAAAGAAATGTGGTGCCTTTGTCTGCTGTAAACACCATCTACCTGGAGGCAGGATTTTGTTTCCTATTGACTCAAATACCTAACACTGCATATCTTCAAATCCTCTTTCTCCCCACGCTTTTGAGTTACTGTTCAAGGTTTCATTGTCTCTTTGTGCCTGTCCATCACTTGTAAGCCTTCTGATCCTAATAAAAATGGGGCAAGGACCCTTACTGAGGGCTCTTGTCTCCTCCCAGACATTAGCCTCTCTTGCATTTCAATCCTGCGTCCCCTCTCTTGCTGGACAAGATAGAACTCCAGACCCAGAGTATAGAACAGGCAGGGACACATACACTCTTATTGCATTTTAGATTTCAGTGTTTCCCAAAAAGATTTCTGTAATTTTAGTCATGTTTTAGATCAGAGTTTCATACAAACCCAGTAGAATCACATGAAATCATGCCCATTATTGGTCAGTACAACTTTCGCCCTTGACAAATTGCTAAGCAAGACAATTCAGACTGTGTTCTAAATTCTTATTGTCCCTAGCAACACACAGTAAACAAAATTCTTACTTTATAACCATTAATTTTAATGACAAGATGTGTCATTGCCTTACATATTAGCACAGAAGTATAAGAGATACTGATAAAAATACCCTAAAATTCTTTGGCTTGACAATAGAAGAGAAAGCTACTTTACAGACATATGGAATGACTGTTGATGAATTTACTTGAACATCTGTACAAACATATTGATGCTATTATATTCTGATTATAATTTTGCTTTGCATTTGTTATAATAAAAAATGATGCAAGTGTCTTGTAAGCCTGATGATTTATAGTGCTCATGGAAAGAGAAAGTGGAAAAGGCAATTAACTTAAGAATTAAAAATCACAGATTTACATGTGATTCAAGAAAAAATGAAATTGTACGTCTATCCTCATTACAAAAATTTTACAACTACAATCACCATTTAAGTAGCCCAATAAATAAAATAATCAGAATCAAATTTAAGATCATAAGTCAAGGGGTGCCTGGCTGGCTCATTCAGAAGGGGATGAGACTGTTGATCTCAGGGTCATGAGTTTGAGTCCCATGTTTATTTATTTATTATTTAACTATTTAAATTTTTTAAATAGATAAATTATTTAATAAATAAATAAACTTTAAAAAGTGAAGTTAGTATTTTGCTAACTTTCAAGAATACATTAAAAAAAAATCCTGAGTCAATAAGTTGAACTGGAGAAAAATTTATACTTTATTTATTTTTTTTTTTAATTTTTTTTTTCAACGTTTATTTATTTTTGGGACAGAGAGAGACAGAGCATGAACGGGGGAGGGGCAGAGAGAGAGGGAGACACAGAACCGGAAACAGGCTCCAGGCTCTGAGCCATCAGCCCAGAGCCCGACGCGGGGCTCGAACTCACGGACCGCAAGATCGTGACCTGGCTGAAGTCGGACGCTTAACCGACTGCGCCACCCAGGCTCCCCGAAAAATTTATACTTTAGATATGCCTCTATTTGTTGATATATATATGCACAAATGTAAAACTTTAATTATGAATGAAGTGATAGACAACTAACTCAGGCTTGAGTTACAAGTTGGTTTGTACATCTAGTCAATTTAGATAATTGGTACATAAAAAGTAATGAACAACATGACTGGGTATTATGTAAACTAAGGAATAAGCTAGTTCACTTTACAGGTTAGCACTGAAACAACAAACCATATTAAAGCACAGGTTCAGCTTAAGTTACAGAAGATTATAGTTAGAGAAGTATGACCTTGAGCAAATCATTTATACTCATCAGGACTCAGTCCTACCATCTGTGAAAGGGGATGGTAGAGATGAGACTAGACATATTTTTATTAGGAGGAGTCTGGGTTGTAAGTGAGTTGCATTGCTTGAGTTACAAAAGGGAATTAGTTACTTTTTTAACAGAAAATTCCAACGTCTAGCTACTTTCAGATTCAATGGGCTCAAGAGCCTTGAATAATTTTATGAAGAATCTGGTTCATCTCTGTGAATTGGTTTGTAGTCCCTTATATGTCATCCTACTGCCTTCCCAATTTCACTGAAGAGACACCCTTGCCTCCAAATGTCCCACAAAACACATGAGGTTGTTTCTTACAAGACATTTCTTGAGTCCTGAGCCCATAAGCTACCAAAATCACAGTAGCCAGGAAGATTATCTATTCTAATGGCCTTTGCTCTTTATATCCTTGGAAATAAATGGGGCAAATGGAGACAAATGGGGAGTGTGCTCTCAACATATTGGAAGAGTGGTAAGATGACTTTTTTAAAGGAAGAGAGGTGCTCCTTGTCTACAAGAAGGGAAGCTCAGGAGGCAAAAGAGGCTATAATCCACTACTATCTCTAAGCACTCTTCCAGATTTTACATTTTATTCTGAAGCTCCTGCCTCCCTTCCCAGCAGCTGAGTAAGGAAAACAAAGGGAATGATATTGCCATAACTTTTCTATGTAATGTTAACCATTCCAGGATTATCACAAACACACTGATGTTGCTACATGTTGAGTAAATCAGATTTTCTATCAAGGTATAAGCCATACAGCACTATACACACTATCCAAATCCTTGTACAAGTACTCAATCCCTCCTTTAGTGAAGTACTAGGAATTTTACAATATCAACCCACAAACTTAATACCGGATTCATTCTGGTTTAGAATGAATATTTCTTCTATGCCTGCTAAAAATTTTGTAATATACCTGGGAAGAATCTAGGAGAGCAGCATTTAGGAAAATACATTAGACTTAAATCCACTAAACTTGCCCATTATTTGAAGACTGACATTCTTTAGGGAACTACTTTTAATATTCCTGTTGGTTCTTTCCTTACTGGTTCATATTGAGGTGGGGGTGGTAAGGGCAATTGTAGCCCTCGGGAGGAAATTTGGCAATGTCTGGAGAAATGGCTGTTGCCAAAGCTGGAGGGTACCATGCCACTGACATCTAGAGGCCAGGGATGCTACTAAATATTCTGCAATGTATAGGACAGATCCCCACAACAAAAAATTTATACCACTCAAACTGTCAATAGTGCCAAGGTCAAGGAACCCTATTTACTACTCTTTTCTTTAACCTTTGAGATACTTCTCATGGTTCCAACTCATTTTTCCTTTCATCCAGTACTATTAATTCTGTCAGTGGAGGATGTTTTATGATACTGTTCATGTGAACAGTATAAATGAGTGATAAATGAGAAGGAATACTATAGATTCCTGGTATACAAGGAATGTTTTTATAGTCAGAGAAACCTCTCAGCTCTTGATTATCTATATATCTATACCTATATCTATATCTATATAGATATAGATATCTATATATCTATATAGATCTATATATTCTCTACACAGTATGTAAGTGGCTTACAGGGAGGGAGATGCTTATACAGATCAAATATCTTTATTTTAAATTCACATAATTTCTCAACTCTCAATATTTCAGACAGATTATAGTCTGGATATACAAATACTCTCTCTGAAAGCAAGTTTTTTAAGAGCTCCAAAATCTATTTTGTACTAAGTCCACCATTGATTTCTTCCTTTTGAAGGAAAGTTTAAAAAGTTAATAATTAAGAAAACAATGCTTCAAACAACTTACTTTTAAATACCTAAAAATAAGAGTTAATTCCAAGGGAATTTTAACTTAACCTGTAAGTCCCAATATCCACATAACTCACCACATGGTCTCAGTAGTGATTCCCCAAACCTCATCAACACGACCCCTCAAAATCCCATGTGCACTGAGACATTTTTTAAAGAAGTAAGTAACATTGTATTGGGAAACCTACAATTTTAGTTTATGTTCATATTTCTCAAGTAATGGGACCAGTGGTTAGGAAAATACCTTCACCACCCTTGTATGGCTATGAAGACTGAATGGGCTCCTAATTGTTGAAGGAGTAAATGAACCCAAATTATTACCAAGAACCTGCCTTGGCTTGGTGCGTCTAAGAATTCTCTCGGTTTCTCTTTAATACTTGTGCTCTTTCAAACCTTTCAAATGCATCTAGATAGTTTATGGGTGATTAATGTTTACTCTTAATATAAATCTAATAACCAGTTACACCCTACAGTAGAGACACAATTATCTTTAGAAAGCAGTGAGTATAAAATTTAGTGATAAAATGTCACTTACAAAAGTATTTCTCCATATATAGAAAATAATTACTATACAATTTGCTTTGTCTAACCTCACTTAACCAGGACACCTAGAAAGTTAAAGGTTATCTTCCTCAGGAATTTCATAACTGAAGAAAAAGTCTGCTTTCTTGTATAGGCATCTATTTAACTGTTTAAAACTTGTCATGAATTTCTTAGAAATGTGTTTCTTAGAGGTGTTTTCATAGGTAGACCAATCAACCAAAATATAGAATATAAAATAAATATTTACTCGTTCATCAAATATATTTTGTTATAGTCCTTAAAATGAGTACTTCAGGATATTATGTTTAAAAGTATTTGAAAGAAGACCCTAGGATTAAGGAGTATACTTATTATGATGAACACTGACTAATGTATAAAATTATTGAATCACTGTATTGTACAACTGAAACTAATATAATGTTGTATGTTAACTACACTGAAATCAAAATTAAAAAACTTAATTAAAAATAAAAAAGAAGTCCCTGTTAGATAAGGTGCTCAAAGAGAGACTCAGTTCATCCCAAGCTCCCTAATTCTCCAACTTTGCTTTTGAAGGCATATGAAATAAAACCAGAAGTCTTATTTATTCACACTCCTTAATTGCTGTAGAAAACAAATCACATATTAAACCAACCATTCACAAATAATGAAAGGTGAAAAATCTGTGATATTCTGGATGAAAAATCCTACTCCTTCAAAAGAACATGCACAGATGGGACATTGCCAAATTGTCTGGTATGTTTCACACTGTAAACATTGAAAGAGAAATTTTATCCATTGGAGTGTTTCTAATAATCCAATAAAAGAAGAAAAAAAGAGAAATAAAAGCTAAGAGAATGGTGCTTTAAATTAAGAATCCATTAAGTCTCTTGCAGTGATTCAAAAAACAAGTGGATAAATAGATAAAACTGTTGGTCTGTGCCCCTACCCAGGAGAATTCAACAATTACAGCTGGATTAATCTGGTTTCTAAGAAAAACATACAATCCACACTCCAGTTGTGTTTAATTGATTTTGGGGAAAGTAAAATATCTATCCCATTAACAAAATGATTAAATTGTTTCACTGGCCAACATGGAGTAACTGGCATTATTGATTTAACCACTGCATCCCTCATTCGTCCCCTGCATTCAGCTGACCTGGTATATTCACACAGCAGTGAGTATTGTGGTACCTGAAATGGAGGTCTCAGCAGGGGACATCTTTCTCTTCTTCCACTGTGGAAAAATATATGTAACTGTGGGAGAGAATGAAAAATAAAGCTGACAGTACCAGCCAGCTACCATTCTGCGTGTTCAAATTTAGTAACCCATTACTGTGATAAGTAGCATAAAAGGCACTCGATTTTTTTTTTTTTGGACATTCAGTGTTTCTGTGTCTTATTTTTGGGAACAAAACTAAGAAGCAAAATATAGAATGATAATTTAATTTTCAGAGAATGACATGAGGACATGATCCTACACACATTCATGTTGTCAAACCAGCAACATCTGTAAAAAAAAAAAAAAGAGAGAGAAAGCGAGAGAGAGAGAGAGAGAAGAAAGGAAGCAAGCAAGGAAGGAAGGATAATAGGATAATTCTTCAATGGAGTCCAAGGATGATAATGGTGACTGATTATACAAGAAAGGAAATAACAAATAGGAACAGGTCTACAGACTGAGTATCTGTGTGTTAATAGTGCCAAATGCTCCTCTCACTCTGGAACTTGCTACCTAGAGTTGTCCAGGTATAAAAGCAGTTTAATAAGAAATCAACACTGCAATTGAAGTGTTTATTCCTGTAATTTTTATTTGAGATCCCTATTTGAAACCACTGATTGTTTTATTCTGCTTGTAATATCTTCATATGACGCTGCTGTTCCTTTGTAACAGTCACATAGACCTTCACTTGTATTTGAGCTTCAGTTTCCATGGAGATGGCATGCATCTCTTTAATACTGGTATCCCCATGACTCCAAAAAGTGAATCTTGCAAGTTGCATCACTGTTTCTCCAATCCATCACAGACCAATATATGGTCGTCTGTTTGTGACTATAACCCAGCCAATACCATATAGGACTTATCATGGAAACTGCTCTGTGTACTCTGTTCAGTGAATTGAGTCAATTAATCATGTGCTTAAGTGTCACAGGAATGTCATATTTCTGTGAAAATTTCTATAAAATTAGTCTACATTTTGGTTTTTACCTTGTCATGAGCCAGTAACAAAGAGTTTGCTTACTAGCCACAGTCCAGCCACACTTTGATGAGCACTGTATTATATGGACTATATTTTAAC
Source organism: Lynx canadensis (assembly GCF_007474595.2). Lineage (NCBI taxonomy): Eukaryota > Metazoa > Chordata > Mammalia > Carnivora > Felidae > Lynx > Lynx canadensis. Next base: position 47,973,620 of record NC_044304.2, on the reverse strand, counting down.
CTAGATCATATAAAAATAGTAAACTCATTTAAAATAAATAAAAATCTCTCTCTCTTCAAACTTTGCTGAAAATATATCTGGATTTGAAACAATTATATACTAGACAAAAACTTAATTTTCTTTGTATACATAAGATTTGCAAAAATTATAGAGTTCAGGAGAGTTAATAAGTTTTTTCTTGCAATACCCTTCACAAGGGGTTACTTGGCTGGTAGATATAAGTTGTTACATTGCTGTAAGCTGGGATTGCTATCAAGTACCTAGTACTTTGTTGTTGCTGTTATTGTTTATTTATTTTGAGAGCTAGAGAGGGGAGATGGGCAGAGAGAGAGGGAGAGAGACAATCCCAAGCAGGCTCTACACCGTCAGTGAAGAGCCTGATGTGGGGCTCTATCCCACAAAATGTGAGATTATGACCTGAGCCGAAATCATGAGTCCGACACTATACCAACTAAGCCACCCTGGTGCCTCAAGTACCCAGTACTTTTATTTCTATGTCCCCATATGTTTCCTTTTTTTGTTGTTTCCTAAAATAATATAATTTGCTAACAATTACATATCTAAAAAAATTTTATTTTTAGTGAAATAATCAAATATTGGCACAACTGTAATAATATATGTAAATGACAAGGCTAATGACCAAGACCAAATGGTCTCAGAACAAAGAGGCTCAGAATTATCAGAACTATACTATCATAAGATCATACAGAATAGTTTGTGCTAAAAATCCCCTGTGCTCTACCTATTTATCTCTCCCTGTCCCTGAATCTATAGAAACCACTAATCTTTTTACTACCTCTATGGTTTCCCTTTTCCAGAACATCGTATAGTTGGAATTATACACTTGTACTTTTCAGATGAATCCCCACCTGAGTGAGCAAATTTACTTTCCTCCAAAGTTATGGGTAGAGAAACTTGGGAATCATACCTAATATTTCTCTCCCTCACCATCCACATAAAATGCGTTACTAGACTTGTCTAGGACACCCTCAAAATATTTGACAAATCTCTTGACATATGCCATTTTCTACCATAGTCCAAACTACTGGAACATTCCATTTGTACTAACACAACATTGTTCCAAGAGTCTTCAAAGTCTCCCTAACTCAAACTTAGCTCTGTCTCTAATATTTTCTCTACTGAGCCTCCAGGATAATCTTCCTCAAGTGAAAAATGAATCTTGTCCTTACTTTGCTCAAAACACTCAAAATAATTATATGCCCCCACCCCACTTGCACTTGAAATAAAATGTGAAATTCACAACACCATCTACAAGCTCCTGCTTGAGGTAACTCCCCTCATCCTCTCCAGGCTTGCTTCTCATCAACTTTTCCTTCCTTCTCAACATCCCAAATCTTCATTCCTCTTTCTTTTCTTCCATTATCATTCCTTTTCCTGACATGGGCCTCTTCATGGAGTGGAGATCTTGAATGACTCAAGATCAAATAGGAGTGAAATTATGCTAAAATTCAGTTTAATTGGTCCTGATTAATCAATTATCCATTCACAGTGATACTGGTTGGATGACATGGTAGAAATAAAAAAATTCCAAATGAAAGTGGGAAACATGAAGGAAATTAGGTCAGTGAAAATTCTTTCAGATTAAAACACTAATAATAAAAGAAAATTGTATTTTCTTGCACAATGGTCAGCATGCTAAAAATTCCAGTATTCTCAATGAAATTAAAAGGCAAAGATGAATACCATACAATTACCTGTGAACTGTGCCAATATGGTTGACATGAATAAATGAAATAGAATTAGCTTGCTTAGCCATGGAAATTAACTGTAAGAAAATGGTGAAATGTGGAAAGCCAATTCAAAATTTATTTCACGTGGACACTCAGAGAGAGACTTAAAGATTAATTTCCTTTCTTTTCAACTTCTGACTGATAAAAGGACTATATTCAGGATCAAAGGCTAAAATAACCAGCTTTAGCCACCCAGTTGGTGAGGTAGTTTTATCAGTATTAACAGAATAGAATCTTGGTGAATTGTGTTTCAAATTCATTTACTAAGTCTTAACATGGCATTATTTTTTCAACATTCTGCAAATCCATCCACTTTGTACTGACTGTTAAGACCCCATTCCAGGGTAGTTTCACATACTGATTGGGACAAATGTAGTCTTCTGACTGCTCTGACTTCTTTAATTTTCAGTGACTATTCTAAAGCGAAAATCTCAATTTCTACCTGAAAATCATTCAATGGCCTTTTCTATTTCCCTTGCGATACAGTTAAAAATTCATGGCCTAACCCTAAAATCCTTTCTTAGTGGCATCTGAATGTCTTAGTTGGTTAAATGTCCAACTTTGGCTCAGGTTGTGATCTCATGGTTGGTGATTTCGAGTCCTGTATCAGGCTCTCTGCTGCCTATGCAAGACTGCTTTGGTTCCTCCATCCCCCCCTCTCTGCCCCTCCCCCACTAGTTCTCTCTCTCTCTCTCTCTCTCTCTCTCTCTCAAAATAAAGAAATAAACTTAAAAAAATCCTTTTTGAGACCTGGCCTTTTTGTCTCTCTCCTCTCCTGTATCTCCTTCACTTCTCACCTTCTGCTCTAGCCAATCTGCTTTACATCCAGTAGCTATACACTATATATATAGTGTTTATATACATATACATATACATATACATATACATATATGTATACATATATACATATACATATACATATACATATATAGTTTTTTCTGCCACCACAATGTGCTCCTCATTTCCTTTCCACCATAATATTTGGTCATTCTTCAGGATTCAGCTTAGATGAAGGCTTTCCCGGAGAACCCAGGGTCTAGCCTCGTGTTCTGCCTCTGTGCTAAGAAACCTGCCAATGCCTATTCATCTGTCTCTTCTGCCTTCTCACTACTCCTCTGAGAGTTCTCTGAGAGTAGGACTCATGTCATATTGATCTATGTGGTCAGGGATTTAGCCTAATACCCGACAGAGCACAGATTTCTCATTATTTATTTTTTTTTAATGTTTATTTATTTTTGGGAGAGAGTCAGAGCGTGAGTGAGGGAGGGGCAGAGAGACAGGAAGACATAGAATCAGAAGCAGGGTCCAGGCTCTGAGCTGACATCCCAGAGCCCAACACGGGGCTTGAACTCATGAACCACGAGATCATGACCTGAGCCAAAGTCGGAAACTCAACCGACTGAGCCACTCAGGCACCCCAGATTTCTCATTATTAATTTAATAATAACATAAACACAATTCCAGCAGGTACTACAAATTGAGTACTTAGTTTGTGCCAGTATTTTACCAAATATTTTAACATTCTTTGTCAATTTCCACTTTTAAAACAGTTTTATGAAACAAATATTATCTGTTTTTCTTTAGAAGGAGGAATTCAAGTTCAGAAAATTCAAAACTTCCCCAGCACCAGGTAACTAAAATTGATTACACTGGACTCTACTCAAGACTGTTGAACAGAGAATTCTAGTCTTTTGGACTGTGTTATACCTCCTTTAATCTTATTAATATAAATAAAATGTAAAGAAATTCACCTTGAGCACCACTGAAATAGCGGAGAATCAAGCAAAGGGTGAGGTTGTAGATCTTGAGGAAATATGCCAAAATGGCACCCGTAGATGTGCAATGTTGACTGAGTGTGAGGTGCCAAAGACATTCCATTAAAAAGTCATAGATGCTATTTACATTGTCTCTATTTCTTAGAAGCATTCAAATACGTGATTCAGCCTAATAACAATATTCTGAATTGTTTATGTTGAGACATTTTAGCTCCATATTTTCACAACTTTCAAAAAATACCATACGAAGATGTACTTTTTACTTTTTCATGTCTTGTGTGTTGAAGGATTGGGACCCAAATAAGTGAATTGATAATGTGAGTCCTTAGCAATCAACTTGTCCAAACTATACTATCAATGAATGAATATATAAATCAACTTTTATTTCAGAGGATGTAGAAAACAGCTTGCCAAAAGTCTACATTCATGAATAAATAATCATTAATTCTCTACATTTTTTCTTCAAGTATCTGCAAAATCCGAATTCTATTCAATCTCATCCTAGGTGTCATGATTCTTCTGATTCCTGTATTTTCTGCCTTTGCCCTCCTCCTTCTCTTTCAGTTCCCCAGAACTTCATTTGATTTCTTACAAGAATCATCAGAAGTGATGTAGGAGAATGGAGACAATTTTCAAATTCATTTTAGGACATGTATTTTGAATCCTGGGAGTGAATTTGTCATGTTGAAGGCAGATTATTTGGCAAGTGTTTGTTCTGAATTAATAATAATACTAACAAAAATAATATCAATAATAATATCTATCTTTGTTGAGTTCTTACTATAAACCAGTTGCTATGTTAAAAATTTATATATATTATTACATTTAATTGTAAAAGATGAGAGTTAAGGGCTATTAAAATCATCCTTATTTGCCAGATAAAGAGGCTAAATATTTTGTCCAAGGTCACAGAGCCCAAAAGGGTGGAAGTAGTATTCAAAACCATGTTGAGACTCTAAGGCTCTTTTTACCAAGTCAAACTGGTTAGGGTTTCTTACCTGATCTCTCCAGGAGGTTATTGTGCCAACAAGATTCCCGTTCAGTTTTCAAATAAGTTACATTGCTCTGAAAAAAAATATGACCAAGAAAACGAATGAATCATGGATTAGAAATCTTTGAATGTGAATGCATAAAAGGACTCACTCCTCTTTGGGCAACATTTGGTCCTCACTGATTTAAATGTCCAATAGTTTTTCAGTGTCCCAACCAGGGCTGGACTAGAGCAAGGCAAGCAAGATGCAATGGTGCATAAAATAGGAAGTCTCTCACTTTCCTTGTGGTGCAAGTACAAGGCCTGACCTTGCAGTGAGCACCACCTTGAAGTTTACTCCTTGGCCCTCACTACTGTTGCCTGGTTCCACTTTGCTCCAAATCATTTAAATTTAAACTCTGGGTTTGGCTACTATGGCTTAGAGGCCCAAATTGAGCTTTATTTGTTACCACTGAAAAACGGAAAATACTCTATCGTTTATTAATAACTTCCCCCCCTACCCTTTTCAGACTATGACTTACAAATGCAGAAAACTCTCTGGGTCTTCACCAAAACATCTTATAAAATGTTTTGAAATCACAACATCTTAAAAACAAAAATGTTTTCAAGAAAATAAGAATGATAATTGTCTTAGTACTGGAAGAGTGACTGATAGGTCATAGAGACATTAATCAGCCACATGGAGGTTAACTACTCTACAGTCTGCTCTATTCTATGCACAGTGGTAATTACTGAAGCTATTCTTTAAGGTTTCCTTACTCTGAAACCTTCCTCTACTATGAAGCCCATAGAATTGGGGTACGTATTTGGAAGGAATAGCATTTCATTTTATAACATGTTTAAGTTTACAAAACATCTTCAGGAACAGAGATCCTCTTGAGAGATCTTTATAATTGACAAAAAAAAAAAAAAAAAGGTTTTGTTGCAATTTTCCAAAATAGAAAGTGGAAGTGAGAGAGATCATGTGACTTACACAATGTAAGAATGTAGCCCAATCAGGTCCCAACTAAGATCTTCTTTTTCTTCCTTCCTTTCCTCCTTTCTTTCTTTCTTTCTTTTTATTTATTTTGAGAGAGAGAGTGAGCAGGGGAGGGGCAGAGAGATTGGGAGAGAGAGAATCCCAAGCAGGCTCCATGATGTCAGCACAGAACCCGATGCAGGGCTCAATTTCACAAACTTGACCTGAGCTAAAACCAAGAGTTGGATGTTTGACTAACTGAGCCACCCATTAATTTAGTAATGTAAACATTTTCTCTTAGGATTTCACAATAGTGAAAGTAGGCACCTGGAAAATCCTCTTGGAGAACTTTCTGAATTCTTTAGGTGTCCTGGATTTTAATCAATGTAACAAAATGGTCTGGGTAGATTGGTATCAATCTATCCCTGTAAATTGTGCCAGCACAACTTGGCCAAGTAATTCTCTCCCTCTCTCTCTCTCTTTCTCTCTCTGTCTCTCTGTCTCTGTCTCTGTCTCTCTCTCTCTCTCTCTCACACACACACACACACACACACACAGAGGATTTGTCTCGTTAGGCAAATCTCCCTTATGCATATCATCTGTTTAGGTGTTTTGAGTCAGTAGGGCAAAAGATACTAGAGACAGAACCAAATATTAGGCTTGGCACAGGTGACGCCAGTTGGAAAAAAACATGGCTTGAACCTCTGGCCAAACTGTAATTCCTGCAAACAATCAATGTATCCAATTTCTATTAACTTAATGCACCTCCCTGAATCTTTGTCCTTTGATCATGCCCTCCCACAATGTCTTTAAGGATGCACATGTGGGACAGACTTACTTTGGTCAGTGGGACAGAATCAAACTTGATACAAGCAGCTAGTATATGCCTGTTGTTTTAAGAAATAGGGGCACCCAGGGGGGTGGCTCAGTTGGTTAAACAATGGACTCTTGATTTCAGGTCAGGTCATGATCTCACAGTTATTAAGTTCAAGCCCTGTGTTGGGCTCTGTGCTGACAGCATAGAGCCTGTTTAGGATTCTCTCTCTGTCCCTCCCATGCCTTTCTTTCTCTCTTTTTTCTCTCTCTCAAAAATAAATAAATAAGTAAATAAACAGTTAAAAAAAGAAATAATAAGTGATTATTGTCTTAAAATGCTTAGATTTGAGGGTAGTTTGTTATATAGAGATACCTGATACATTATGTTTCCCCTAAATTAAGCTTATCCTTCAATCACAGAGAAGCTAGAAAACTCCTTAGTCATGAGTTACCCTTTCCCTACCCTACTTGTGAAAGGACAAGGAGTATCCAGAGACATTTATCACAAGGAAAGAAAAAAATAGAATTCCTATAGCCATAGGTAGGCATCCTAAAGAGATAGCCACAGGTAAGTCAGGGCATATGGAGGCATTAGCTGTTAATGCACTAATCCCACCCCATAGAGAAACATAATTTTGATGGATGTTATCCTCTTACAACATTACTCAGGAGAAAAACCATCTTACATTGGGAAATGTCAGAGAGCATGGGGAGAAAGTTATAGCTTTGCGAGGACTGACTTTCCTAGGACTACAAAAACAGAAGAATTTAAATTTCTACTTGATGAGTTAGCATCAATATGGAAGAAGGGAGAGAATATACACCAACACCATGATCCATTTATGGAGTACTTTCTGGGTGTGAAACAGTATGCTGTGCTAGGAGTTGAACAGATAGTCTGGCATTTGATCCTCACTTCACACACAAATTAGGCCTTACAATGACTTGAAGTTGAAACTATAATCCCTATTTACACAGGAGAAACGAAGTCTCAGCAGGTTTCAAATAATTGATCCACAAACACTAAGGGAGTAAATGTTAAGAAGCAGACTTAATCACATGCTCTTTATGTGTAAGTCCTACCTTCTGGCTTGTACTGTACTTGAGAAATATAATCCAAGGGCCAATGTACTCAAGGGTTTCATCATGTTGTGTGTGTGCATGTGTGTGTGTTTCTAGGCTAGGTGCTGAAGGAGAAGAGATGTAGGAAATGTCTCATTGGTTTGAAAGAGAAGGTCTGTTGAAGAAAGTGAGACATGAGCCCAGGTCTATAAGCTTGAGCTAGAACCACATATTTGTCCTTTACAGCGTCCGTCTCAGATCCCTGTTGTGTGACGACCGCAAAGTTATCACTGCCCTTTCATTACATAGTTTCTAACCTCCTCATTAACTTATTACACATGGGTTTTCACCCTCAAGTAACTCCCTTTTACTTCAAGCTCTTCCATCAAAACTTCACTGCTCCCCTTTCTACAATTGTCTGAATAAATAACCTAACAGTTTTTAAACCAAACTTACACAGTGTGTCTTGCCTTTCTTTTTTGTTCAAAGGAAACAGTCAGCCTGCTGATGAAGAGAGTTTGCCGAAAGGCCAGTGACCTGCAGTTTCTGATCAGAACAGCAATCATGATTCGCAAAAGGCACAAAAAGCGAGTGATTTTTTGCTGTTTATCAGGATAGAGGTGCTTCTTCTTGGGCCTTATTTCAAGTTGTTCTGTGTAAACTGAGCACTCAAAACAACAGAGTCAATAAAGCAATAAAATTAAGGCTAAAGAAATGAGCAGTTCCCTTTGATAGATGTCATCAGGGTCACATGTAACACTGGGATAAACTAAATTATTCTAACTAGAAATGGAACCTAGACAGACTACACAAAATTCAATAAATATATTCTTTAAGGAGAATATATCCTTAATATTCTTCAAAGATGTAAAAGGCTCATGCTCTAACACTGAATCATTTCAATTTCCTGACATTGTCAGCTGTTAAGGAAAGAAAGGAATTAGAGAAAAAAGTATGTGAAATTCTTCTCTGGCATCTTTCTATCTTAAGAATTAAAGGTATTTTAATATTTGTAAATGTTACATAGAATTATTTTAATAGGCTGATCAATGTCCTATATTACACCCAAGTTTTTAACCAAATACTAAATATGATTTCCTATTATTCCTTTAATTTAAAACCTACTTTTATTTACTAATTTTTTAGACATTTTGTGTTTATTTACCTTAGAGAGAGAGACACAGAGAGAGAGAGAGAGAGACAGAGAGAGAGAGAGGACATGACTGGGGAAGGGGCAGAGAGATAGGGAGAGAGAGAATTCCAAGCAGGCTCTGCACCATCAGTGTGGAGCCTGATGTGGGGCTCAAACTCACAAACCATGAGATCACGACCTGAGCCAAAACCAAGAACCATTCACTTAACTGACTGCACCACCCAGGCGCCTTGAATCCTATTTTTAAAACTTAAAAATTAGAATACAAAAAACTACTACTATCTACTCAAGTCCTATTTAGGAACAAGGAAGATTTTGTTCTTGATCTAAAATCTTGTTTTAAAGTCAATAGAAATTTAATAGCAAATATAAAACAAAGTACAGAGCAATTCCTTTTATATAGGACTTGCATTCCCCAAACAGCATAATGTATTATTTCATAACATTCTTTTATTTATGCATTTATGTAAATATTTTAAATTGATTTAAACAACACTTTATACACTGGAGTGGGGCTACAGAGAGCCCTGGAGAGCTTCCCAGCACTTTGTACACATCAGAAACAACTGAGTCAAGCTGATTTTCTTGTTATACAAAAGAAATAAATGTTACCCATACATACACATTAGACGTGTTTGTTAACTCATTGATTTCTATGCCTGATTCTTATCAGAAAGAGGATAAATCTGTACCTTAGCCAGTTGGACACTGTGTAAATGTCAGTATGATAATATGCTTGCCCAGATTAAAGCCAAGTCATTTGAAAAATAATTTGTCAACGGAAATTAAGCTATTTATTATCCAAGGTGATATGGAATAAGGAAAATATGAATTGTCAGACTAACTCACTGCCAAATGAATTTGGTAAAAATTTTCACATTCAAGCAAATGTTTGACAAGGTTCTTTTAAACAAAGCCATTTTAAAGCTCTGAACTGTCTTTTTTTCAAATAAACAAATTCTATTTCCCTTATAACTGTAAACATCCAATAGTACCATATTTACTTCAGAAAATATAGTTAAGGAGGGTGCTTGGGTGGCTCAGTTGGTGGTTGGGCAGCAGACTTCGGCTCAGGTCATGATCTCACAGCTGGTGAGTTCTAGCCCCGCATTGGGCTCTGTGCTGACAGCTCGGAACCTGGAGCCTGCTTCAGATTCTGTGTCGCCGTTTCTCTCGGTCCCTTCCCTGCTCTGTCTCTCTCTCGCTCTCTGTCTCAAAAATAAATATTTTTTTTAAAAATGTAAAAAAATGTAAAGAAAAATATAGTTAAGGATAATATACCTGGGGAAAAGGGTATTATTTGCTTATAAGCAGCTATGAAATGTTTACCAGGAGAAAAAAAATGAAAGTTATTGGCCAATTTATATTATGCCAGATGAGTAACATGGAAAATCTTACTTTAAGAGAGTCTAATTGAGTTTTGTGTGATATATTCTTTATAGCATAATAAATCTCTCTCTTTAATAAATGCTATCTTCTCTAGTTTGAATCGCTATGAGCCAATGTGCAAACTCACATATTTACAATATTATATGACTTTCCACAACTAATGTGAAAAATCATGACATGTTTAAGAGGGAAAGAATATATATTGTAAACTTTGCATTGGTTTTTCATTTTTATCTTCAGAAGTATTTAAATCAAACTTTATCTACAAAAGCAAATTAAAGTGGAGATTTGGGTAAGCAGTTAACCAGATAATTCTTCATCAGAGAAAAACTTCATTGTTTTTAAGAAAATAATAAGAACTTTGGGGGAGGGTAGCTCTTGATGTTGACTAATTTGGTATCAGATACACTCTCGCATTGTGGACCTTTGTATTGGAATTCCCTTTTGCCTGGAACACTCTTCTCCCATCTATCTACCTGGCTGACTCCCTTTCAATGTTACTTTCTCTATGTGCCCTAACCTGAGCACCTCCAAATATTGTAAACAGAAAATCTGATCTCTCACACCTTGCTACCCCTTTTCCCTCAGATATGAATATCCACCTAAAAACACTTTTTTAAAAAAATGACTATCTCACTTTTCCAAAGAAGACATCCAGATGGCGAACAGACACATGAAAAGATGCTCAACGTCACTCATCACCAGGGAAATACAAATCAAAACCACACTGAGTTACCACCTCACACCAGTCAGAGTGGCTAAAATGAACAACACAGGAAACAACAGATGCTGGTGAGGATGTAGAGAACGGAAACCCTCTTGCACTGTTGGTGGGAATGCAAACTGGTACAGCCACTCTGGAAAACAGTATGGAGGTTCCTCAAAAAATTAAGAATAGAACTACCCTACTACCCAGCAATTGCACTACTAGGTATTTATCCAAAGGATAAAAAAATGCTGATTCAAAGAGGGACATGCACCTCAATGTTTATAGCAGCACTTTCAACAATAGCCAAATCATGGAAAGAGCCTAAATGTCCATCAACTGATGAATGGATAAAGAGGATGTGGTTTATATATACAATGGAATACTACTTGGCAGTGAGAAAGAACAAAATCATGATATTTGCAGCAACATGGATGGAACTGGAAGGTATTATGCTGAGTGAAATAAGTCATTCAGAGAAGGACAGATACCATGTGTTTTCACTCATTTGTGGATCTTGAGAAGCTTAACAGAGACCATGGGGGAAGGGAAGGGGGGAAAAACGATAAAAAACAGAAAGGGAGGGAGGCAAACCATAAAAGACTCTTAAATGCAGAGAACAAACTGAGGGTGGAATAAGGGGGGCAGGAGAGAGGGGAAAATGGGTGATGGGCATTGAGGAGGGCACTTGTTGGGATGAGCACTATGTTGTATGTAAGTGATGAACCATGGGAATCTACCCCCAAAACCAAGAGCACACTGGACACACTGTATGTTAGCCAATTTGACAATTAATTATATTTTTTTAAAAAAAAGGGAAAAATTGCTGTCTCCACTTACTAGAATGCAAATTACATCATCAGATTTGCATTTTTAAATAATCAGCCTGGCTGCTAGTCCTGCTTTGTGTTTTCTAATCAAATGACATTTGAATTGTACAATGCTGAGGTTGGAAACTGACATCCGTGTTGTTCCTAAGTCTTTGTTTATTATGAAACCTTTGATTTTCTTTCCAATTATCTTGCACCCAAATCCAATCCAGTAAGGCCAGGTGATTCAGTTAAGTTTTTATTTGACAGAATAATCTAGTCAGATAATAATTTTGGTTATTGTTTTATTTACTTACTTAGTTATTTGGTTTTGGTTTTGTTTTGTTTGGCTATGAACACTCCACAACTATATGAAAGTATTTTCTCACCTCATCTATCCCTACACCTACCCTCTACCAAATTAGGAGACCATGGAAAGCCAGCTAAATTTGGAGCCCTTAAAATCTAGGGTTAAGCAGCATGAAAGTGCTGATCTCAGAAGGAAATGTAAGGGCTGAGGAGGATATAGGACTGGAGAGAAGGGGATGAGGTAAAAAAAGGGAAGTTTGAGCATATCAAAGGTAAATTTTGCCAACTTGGCACAAAATAGAAGATTTTTTTATTCTAAAGTCATTGATTTATTAGGTTGGAATTGCCAGTTCAAGCCTTTGTGACTTCTGGCCAATTATAGACCATTTCTGAGTCCTTACTTCCTGGGAATGAAATAGGGATAGTATTTCCCACTTCATAGAGTCATCTTCATAGCATGAAATGGTATTACAATGTGAAAACATCTAGTGATTGCTGGCATTTGTTAGGCACTAATAAGCGGTAATTCTTCTTATTATGATCTTTATTACCAATTTTCTCAGGAGTGGTTGGAGCTAGTAATGTGACTCAGTACTCTTCAATCATTTCTCCATTACTCATTGTTATTATATAACCAGCAACTATAAAATCTCCTTGGCACACAACCACCTGCATTTATTTCTTGTTCACAAATGCAAACTAGACTGTTTCTACTGCACACTCTAGTAGCTGGGATGGATGTGATTTATAATCCAGTTGGTTACCATAGCTCTGCTCCAGGGATCTCATGTCCTCCTGGAGCAGGGGGTCAGCTGGGCATGTTCTTCTTATGGCAATTTAGGAAACAGAAAAGAGAGCATGCCCAAATAGGAAAACATATTTCAAATATCTATTTGCAGTATGACTACTAATATACCATTGACTAAAGCAAGGAATATTGACTAGAAAAGGACACAAGACAGGGCTCTGCCTTTTGTGGGAAGGACTAAAAGTTTATATGCCAAAGCACATCAACATGAGGGGGAGGTGGAGGAATTTGAGCCAATGACATAACCTTCAACAATATCCTAGACTCAAAAGAAGACAGATGGAGATAAAAGGTCAATCCTTGCTCCTTAGACCCACACTTAAGAAGCAAACTGGAATGCAATATTTGGATAAAATCAAATGAGTAATATGCATTAATACATTTTTAAGTGTTTATTTATTTATTTATTTATTTTGAAAGAGAGAGAGCACACTCGTGGGAAGTTGGGGTGGGAGGAAGGGGAAGAAAGAGAGAGGGAGAGAGAGAATCCCAAGCAGGCTCCATGCTGTCAGTGCAGAGCCCAATGCGGGGCTCAAACTCATGAACCATGAAATCATGACCAGAGCTGAAACCAAGAGTTGACACTTAACCAACTGAGCCACTCAGGAGGCCCATACATGAATATTTTTTTAATGTTTATTTATTTTTGAGAGAGAGAGAGACAGAGACAGAGCATGAGTGTGGGAGGCGCAGAGAGAGAGAGAGAGAGAGAGAGAGAGATAGAATCTGAACCAGGCTCCAGGCTCTGATCCATCAGCACAGATCCTGATGCGGGACTCAAACTCATGTACCCTGAAATCATGACCTGATCCAAAGTCAGACACTCAGCCGACTGGGCCACCCAGGAGCTCCTACATTAATATTTTTAATTAGAATTACTGAAACACTTTACCATGTAAAATTAAGATTTATTGCAATGAGAAAAACCCATGGGAGGGGTGGCTACGTGGCTCAGTCAGTTAAGCATCTGAATTTAGTTCAGATCATGATCTCGCAGTTCATGAGTTCCAGCACCACATGGGGCTCTGTGCTGACAGCTCAGAGCCTGGAGCCAGCTTCAGATTCTGTGTCTCTCTCTGTCTCTGCCCTCCCCTGTTTTTTTTCTGTCTCTCTGTCTCTCTGTCTCTCTCAAAAATCAATAAATATTAAAAAGAAAAAAGAATAAAAAAACTCATGGGCATACTTCTGTCGTTAGGATTATTTTTGTGGGATATAAAAGAAACATAACCCAGGAAGGTATTTCATTTTATTACGTATTGAGTTATTTGTCCAATAAAGATTTACTGAAACCTACTATGTGCTAGGCAGCATGTCGTATCAATAACCAAGTATGTGTTAGCAGGAGGTTGCCATGAAAAATGAAAAACAAAGATTTCATTGAAGTAGGGAAATTAAGATATGCTGAGATAAGAATAATACAAAGTGGAAACAGAAAAATCATATCAGAAAGATACCAGGGGATGGAGCAATTATTTCCAACTGTGAACATGCATACATACATATTAAAGAAACCAGTTATAAAATTCTATGAATGTTGATAGAAAATCAATAAAACATGAAAAAGTTCCAATGGAAATTTATTTGATTTTGTGTCAAAATATGATGTTGCAACATAATTTCTTGATATATGTTTCTAAGTAATCAGTTACGATTAGGACTCCAAGCTTTGTAAATAAAAACTGAATCTGGCCTGTGAGAAATGAGTTCCTTTTAATGCAAAACTGGAAAGGAAAAAGAATCAGAACAGGACTCAAATGGTTACCAATGAGAAAAGATTTGCATAAGTCATCTGATTCAGTACAGCTATTATCTCTAAGTCATTATTTCCTGCCTGCCGGTAATAATTTTATTTGGTTGGATAATCACACATAAGTCCATGTTTTAGATGAATATTTTTCATTTTGCCTAATGAGGAACTGGAGAGGAAATACATTTTTGTCCAATGAAAAGCACTTAGAAAAACATTATAACTTTGTTTTTCTAAAGTTAATCTAAGTAAAATAGACAGAAAATTGTGTATTTTATTTAGTGTTACTTTGCCATTAGAAATTAACCAAACCATGACAGATTAGGCTCCATCCTAAGAATTATTTGCCATTTTCTACATACTAGTTAAGTTTTTGTTATTCTGATGTATAGACAGACTCACTGCATGATAAAGTTTTAGCTAGGAGGTAAAATACTGAAGCTATGAACACTTTTTTTTTTTAGTTCTGTCCAAAAAATTTTTGCCTTTAAAAATGAATAAAACTTCCTTACTTTAATTTAAGCAGGTAGTATGATAGCTAGTGATACTTTCTATAAAGGAAAGAATGGTTCTTAACTTTCCAAACACAATAGTATGGTTAAATTATATAAGCCTCTTGAAAAAAAGAGTATGAAAATCATTTCATTGGAGATCATATAATTCTGATACTCATGAGTATGTCCTTCAAATTTAAACATTTCAATTTCTTTGGCTTATAAAATTTATACATTCCTAAATAGATTTATATAAATCAAATTTCATTTTTCCCAGCAACCTATATAATCAATTTAGAATTATTTTAGCTTCATTGGAAATTACCTATCATTAGCAGGCGTTCTCAACATTTTGAGGGTTGAAAATATTTCTCCCCTGCCGTTCTGCTATTCATTGTAGATATTTAGTTAAGTTGTTTTATGCAAAACTGTAAAATAACTGGAAATCATGAACACTTTTAGACATATGAATACTTTTTTGACAATTCAAAACTAATCAACATTGTCTACTAGCCTAGTTCTTTGGGATAAATCATCACCTCTGTAGTAGTCACTAATCACCATGTAGTCAGACTTATTAATATCTTTTATTCTTATTTTAAAATGTTACTTTCACTATCAGTACTTGTGTTAGCCCTGGTTCTCAGCTGCAATCAACAAAATGTGGCTGTGCCTGAAATACGCTGAACAATAATTCATTAAAAAGTCTTTGGGTAGTTTACAGAAACTTTAGAAAGATGAGAGAACTATGTTTAAGGTTGTGTGGCCATAAGAGGACCTCCAGATTACACTTTAGTTCATATTTAGTGAGGGGAAAAAAAAAACCTGCTCTTCCCCCTGAGAGAGAGAGAGAGAGAGAGAGAGAGAGAAAGGGCGAGAGAGAGAAAAGGATGAGAAGAAACAAAGAAAAAGAAAGAAAGAAAGAAAGAAAGAAAGAAAGAAAGAAAGAAAAAAAGAAAGAAGAAAAAGGAGGCGGGAAGGGGAGGAGGGGGAGAACGAGGAGAAGAAGGGGAAATAATTCCTCATTTCTTTCTTCTTGGGTCACCAACTTTCATGTCAAAACTATGTCTGTGACCTAGCTACAAGGCAGGCTGAGAAAGGAGGTAAGAAGCATTCCTATTGTCTTACTGAACTTTTCTTCCCACCAAACTTCAAAAATTATAGAATTTATCATACATAGAAAAGGATTCAAATTCTAGGAGTTCAAAAGGGACACCACCTGCACCCTACAGCTCTGTACTATTATTTCATAAACCATGGAATGTTATTACCTGAGTTTATAACAACATAATAATATAATGAAATAAATACAAACAAACACATAAACAGAACAGGTAGGGAACTGCTACACATTATATTCCACCTTAAAGGTTCATAATGCACATGAGCATAAAATAACATAAAATTTTCACAATGAAGAAAATTTGAAATAAAATTAAACTCAGAATTTTCTCAACTTACTTGACTTTGGCATGAGTATTTTCTATGGTATTCACTGTTAGGTGTATATCTAACATATATTTCCACTCTCATTAACCCTCTTCCTAACCTTACTTTTGTCCAGGTATCCACAATCTTCCTCATGACTTTGTTCAGGTGAGGCCAACTTCATTCCAGGCCTAGGCATATGTCTTCCTTCACAGATAATCATGAACATGCAATACATTTCCATCCAATGAGATGTGAGTGGAAGTTGGCTAGCGTTTCTGGGAATTTTCTTCTATATTACAAATAATTACAAATAAAATTGGACTCTTTATTCTCTTGGACTATGTCACATTTAGATGCAATGCATTTAATTGTTATAGCCATCTTAAAACCAGTAAGGAGTCCAGCCTGAAGACAAAATTTATACAAAAGGAAGGCATACATAAGATCACCAAAGTAGTGCCAATATTTGTACCATATTGTTATTTCTCACTCTGTGAAATTATAAATTTTATTTTTTCCTAAGCATTTGAAAAACATCTCAAATGAAATATGTCCATCTTGAATATACTTCTTTGGGATATTCGTTGGAAACTATTAATATATGAACTTTTGAATTCTAATACTTGTTCAGGACACCGTCTTCCTGGTACTTTTTCCCCTATTATTACTGAACAAAATATTCTCCTTCCTGTATCATACTTGACAGCCTCCTTCTTATTTGAATGTATAATTATAGCTGATTAATCAGGCAAATAAAAACATTCTCGAAATTTACCATGTTTAAGTTCCTTGCACAAACGGATGAAACGCCATTCCTTCACCCAAGAAACACAGAGCCCTTGCGTTAAACTTAGCATGGGAGAGGTAATATTGTTGAAATCATAAAGCAATGTTGGATTGTGCTATCTGAACATTCTTTGGAGACTGAACTTACAAACTCAAGTAAAAATTCACGCATATTATTGAGTTTACTTTCATGTTGTAGATGCTATCTCAGAATGTGCTACCTTTCCTTAATTCTAATGTTATAGAGTCAACCCTTACACCAGCCAAATAATGGTTTGAGAACTAATTGTAATTTACAAAAAGAAAAAAAAAGAAAAGAAAAAGAAAAGAAACATTGATGTATTTGTAAAAACAAAGACATATTTAAAGGATTAAGAATCAAAAGTATTAGTTGTTTGCCACAACATAGTAATTGACAGATATGGTGTGTATTATAAGATGAGAGCATCAGTCTGGCTCCCCATTCCTATACACAGCCTGCCAGAAAAATGTCCTTGCCTCTGCCAGCAACTTCTCCTGTGGATGCCATAGCCTGCAGCTTAGTATGAGTGAGGGAGCTCTGCATAGCTTGAAATCCAACACAGTACTTAGGGTTATGTGGGTGGAGAAATGAGCCAAGAAGGAGAGTGTGGGGGTGGGTGGGGGTAGAACAAGCAGGCAGCAGGGACTCCTCCCATCTCCAACAAATCATCTGCAACCCAAACTTTCTTCTAACATTCATGAAAATATATGAAGGGAAGGAAGGAGAGGAGAGAGGGAGGGAGGAGGAGAAAGAGAGAGAGAGAGAACTCCATAGGTTTCTGTTGTATTGACTGTGCTTAAAATTCTGGATTTCTCTTTTTTCCTTTTCTCAAGAGGTTCTAATTTCTGGATGCAAATAATTCAATCTTATATCCATTCAGTGTTATTTTTAAAGACAGTCTATGAATCTGTCTGTACATTCCTTCAGCCTCCTTACTTCAGGTGGGGGTCAATTGTGTTCCGAATGGAACTTCTACTAATTCATACTTCCTTATTGATCCCCAAAGTTTCACCACAGAACTTAATCCTAGTTCAGTCATCACTGTAGAGACATAAAATATTATATAAGCATACATAGTTTTTTTTTCCTTTTTTTTTTTTTTTTTTTTTTTTTGAGAGAGAAAGAGAGACAGCATGACCGGGGGAGGGCTAGAGAGAGAGGGACAGAGGGAGAATTCCAAGCAGGCTCCATGCTCAGAGCAGAGCCTGACACAAGGGTCAATCCCACGATCCTAGGATCATGACCTAGCTGAAATCAAGAGTCAGACACAACCAAGCGAGCCATCCAGGTACCTGGAGCATACATAGGTATTACTCATGACTTGTCATTCAACCAATTTATATTGAGATTTTAATCTGAGATATTGAAGCTTGAGTGACATTTTCCATATGTTGTTCTTTGTCATTTCATTCTTTCATTCCTTCACCCATCCACCCCTTCATTGAAGGCATATTTATTTAAAGAGAATTAAGAATGCTTTCTTCTTTTTCAAGTTTAGAAGTTTCTATGGGAAACTCAAGTGAATATATTTAACGACATAGTACAGATCTGCTTATGCTAAGCTAACGTTCAGAACCCCTGTCACGTCCCTCAGAAATCCAGATACTATGCATACGAGTCATTTGAGAAGTTAATGGGCTGGGATGCTGCCAACCTGAACAGGCACTCAGGATTTAATTTATCTTGGGGATAGATCCTTTATTGAATCCTTACAAGGTGCAGTAGGCTGAGAGGGGTGCCAGCAGTGCTCAGCATTCACCTCCTGCGGAAGCTCTCTCCCAAGTCCAACAATCAAATGAGAGACTCTGACATGAGCTGCTTTCCAAGATGGTCCCTAGTGATCCCCAACTCCAGGTATTAATGCCTTTGCTTGGGTATGAGCTGGACCTAGTGATGATGCACTGTTGAAGAGAATACAGCAAAAGTGACAAGATGTTTATCATCACTGTACTGCATACAAGAGCTCCATGATTTATTTACTTACTAAATATATTGCAATATAAATGTATCAAATGAATATGTTGTACCCTTAAACTTACACAATGTTCAACTATATCTCAATTTAGAAAAAAAGGGATACGATGTTAGTTCTTAGACTGTGACTTCTGATTTGCTTATCCATTGGCTCATTTAATGGAACCCAGCTTCCGTGCTGTGAGCTGCCCCATGGAGAGGCCCATGTGGTAAGGAACTTAGAGCCATGAACATGCTAGGAACTGAATCTGCCAACAACCATGCAAGTAAACCTAGAAATGGGAGTCACCTCAGCTGAGCTTCAAAAGCACTGTACCCCCACTTGACATCTTGATTGCAGACTTGTGAGAGACCTTGAGCAGTTAAACTGACCCAGTTAAGCTTTACCTGGATTCCTGACCCACAGAGATTGTGAAATATTAAGTGTGTGTTGTTCTATGCCACCAAATTTGGGGATAATTGCTATGCAAAGACATATAACTGATGCATATAAACTAACAACTAAAACTCATTCTCAAAACAGAATATATAGTATATATTACATATAGTATATATTAATGGCATAATTATATATAAATATATAATATAAATGTGTGTAAGTACACTTAGCTGACCTCTTTCTTTCCTTCTTTTTTCTTTCTTTTTCTCTTTCTTCCATCCTTCCTTCTTCCTTTCCTTTCCTTTCCTTTCCTTTCCTTTCCTTTCCTTTCCTTTCCTTTCCCTTTTTCCTTCCTTCCTCTCTCCCTTCCACTCTCTCTCTTTCCCTTTTTTTCTTTGTTGTTGGTGTATTTTTCCTATTTAGACTGAGGAAATGAGGGATCTTTGGAGCCATGATACAGAGTGCCTGACACAGAATAGGTACTTAAAATATTTAGAAAGATAGGTTCTCTTTTCTTTGGAATCTTGGAACCTCATTAATTATATAAGATATATCTTGAAAGATATGACTGTATTTACAACTAACTTGTCTGGCGTGCTGTCAGCTTTGAGAGTGTTGGAGGAGGTAATTGAGAGGATGTGATGGATGGTTGACCCACAAGCCGGACCTGGACAGTCAGAGGCGCTGCATCCCCTTCTCTGTCCTTGGGATATATGCTCTGTCTACTGTCCCTACAGTGGGAGCTGTTCCAAGGACATAGCTCTGAGAGAGTAAGGCCCTTGTTGAGGCCACTTGTCTAATGTGCTTATTTGAGTAACTGCACATTGCACATTGAAGACAAAGAAAGGAAACTAAATGGCATTTTGGTCACTGAAGCCCAATATGAGGCTGGAGCTCTAGTTAGAAAGTTGGAAGAAGGGAAGAGGTTAGAGAAGGATGTGCAGGTTTCCGCTACTCTGCTGGCTTCAGGATGGTACATAAGGTGGAAGAGAGGAATGGTAAACTGGAAACTTCCGCATGCCATTTTGCAAAGCTAGGAGGACCCAAGCTATAGTGAATTAAAGCCACAGCACTGTGACAAAGCCTGGTTCGGACATTCAAATGTGGAATCCCTGGGACAGTGAGGAGAATGAAGGGGAGGATGTTGTGGTGATTGACAGTGAAATGGACAAAAGGCTCCCCATGCAGTGCCATATGACTCCTAATACAAAGAAAAGAGAAACCACAACAACAACAACCTTAGCTGGCAGGGAAGCCCCCATGATCAAAGCATCATGATGAGAGAATATACTCTGAGTTTATTGATATAACTACCAAGTTCCAGCAAAAGTCCAGGGAAAGGATCCAGGCATGGTTAGTGCAGCTATGAGATACCAGGGTGATGACATTTCTCTGACCTGGCATGAGGCAGAGAAAATGAGCAACATCCACACACCCTGCCCCTCTGGCAGCACCTGTATGGTGCTCAGGGGATTCAAGGTGCTCGTTCTCTTATGGATTGGATTGTTCCATCCTGCAGGAAGGCTTGGCTCAATAAGGAGGACCTCCCTGGGCAGTGGGGTCCTGGAAATCAAGAGAGGAGTTTCAACAAATTCTTAGAGATTTGAGAATGATACAGGCAATCTACGCCCCTGTCATGCAAGGCCCTGATTGGGCCTCATTCACTGCAGGAATTCCCCAGGCAGTCCCAGCACCTGATATAGGATGATGATATCCTTGCTGAGTCTAGCTGTGGAACGAGATTTTTGTGATACTGGACAATGTAATGCTGATTTGTAGGAAACTGAAAACTCCTGGGCATGGGGATGGGCTATGGGAAAGACCTAAGGTAGAGAGGGAAATTGGAAAATTAAAAGGCTACCCCAATCACCTATAAAAGGCCCAGCAAAAATAACATGAAAGCAAATGTGGTTTGACATCATTGCTGTAGGAACTCCATGTGAACAGATACACAGACAACCCAATACTGTCTTGGTGGGCCTATGGAAAGCCTTAAAACCTGAACAACAGTTCAGAACAATCCCCTCTGCCCCTACCGTCCTTAATGCCCCACCTGTTCCAGCAGAGGCCTCAGAGATACAGCCTTTTTGGGGTGGGTGGCTCCTGTGCCTTAGTTCTAGTATTTAGGCCAACATTGCCTCCAGGTGAGAGTTTTCGGATGCAATCACAGGCCTTATGTTGAGCTCACTATTCACTGGTTCTCTAGAAATAAAAAGTGACAGTTCCAGTGGTTACAGAAGCCAAATGGACTGTAATAGATGGGAACCTTCAGAAGTTTTCTGGCCTTCTCAGCACTGTCAATGGTTACAGAAGTCAAATGGTTGTGTTTTGAAAGTCCTTATGACACTGCAAATTGGGCATTTTCCCCTCCAAAAAATGACTTTTTTTTTTTTTAAGAGAGAGAGAGAGAGTGCAAGCAGGGAAGGGGGGCAGAGTGGGAGAGAGAGGTGATCTTAAGCAGGCTCCATGCTCAGTGCAGAGCCCAACTCAGGGGCTTGATTCTGTAACCCTGGGATCATAACCTGAGCTGAAATCAGGAGTTGGATGCTCACCTGACTGAGACACCCAGGCACTCCCCAAAATGAGTTTATTTTTTAAACTGAAGTATAGTTGACAATCTTATATTAGTTTCAGGTGTACAACACAGTAAGGATTTTATTTCTCCAATACCAGAAAATGTATTGGGCACTGATACCCGACAGGGTCAAACTCTGCAAACTGCTATTGGGAAATTCTGCCTTCAGATTTGACTAATCAAACCAGTGCTGAGGGGGAATGCGAACTGGGAACTGGTAAGACTGTTGTGAAGAGTGATAACTGTCAATAAAATCACAAGGGGGCATGAAGATATAGGAGAAACTAAGAACTGTGCCAAGTGGGTATTTTACACATTGCCTATAGTGTTTTCACCAGCTTGGTATGGCCTGTAATAAAGTCAGATGGCTCATGGTGGATGACTGTGGACTACTAAGAATTGAACAAGGTAGTGCCCCCATCCATGTGGCTCTGCCCAACACTGCCACCATCTTAGATATTTTGTTTGTGTTCCTACAAATATACCATACTGTGGCTGGACTTTGCAAATGTCTTTTTTGGTATACCCTTTACCACTGAGTCACAGGATATATTTGCCTTCATGTGGGAGGGATAATAATGGACTTTTCAAATGCTTCCGCAAAGTTACCAGCACAGCTCCACCATACATCATGGGATAGTAGCCCAAGACCTATTCCTGTTCTCCTTCTCCACATCAGTAAAATGGGCCTATTACATAATGTTAACATGTGAAGATCTGCCTCTGCTGGAGGGCACTCTGAGGCTTTGCTAGAGCATCTGTGAGAGAGAGGATGGACAGTGAACTCACAGAAAATTCCAGGTCCAGGCACTGCTATACAATTTTTGTGAGTCATTTGGTTGGGCAAGAGGTGCAGTATCCCAGAATCTGTGATTGATAAGGGGCAAGCCTATACAACTCCTAAGAACATAAAAGAAGTGCAAAGTATATTAAATTACCAACAAGTAAAACCACCTTGGTTGGGTGGACTAAGGTACTGTCCCAGGGTTTAATACATTTGAATGATTAAGCCAGTTGCCCCGGGGTGGGGGTGGGGGAGCCTGGGTGGCTTAGTCAGTTAAGTGTCTGACTTTGATTTGCATAATGATCTCGCAGTTTGTGAGTTCCAGCCCCACACGGGGCTGTCTGCTGTCAGCATAGAGCCTGCTTCGGATCCTCTGTCTGCCTGTCTCTCTGCCCCTCCCCTGCTCATGCTCTCTGTCTCTCTCTCTTTTTTTCTCAAAAATAAATAAACATTTTTTAAAAAGCCAGTTGCTCCATATGTCGACCCCTGCCAAGACCCTCAATACTGTAAAGTAATGGGAGTTGCAGAAACAGCTGTTGCCCCGACTCTCAGCATGGATAAACACTATACTGCTGAGAACACCAAGACCCTAGAAAGGAGTTATCTACTGGAATTTGCAATGAGTTGTTTTACCGGGATGGGTGAGTTACTTCACACCCCTGGGTTGTGGGGGGGGACTACTCAGTCACCACTGGGATCCTATTGTCTTGCTATAAGCTAAACCTGCTGAAATGTACTATACCTGGAATGGAACACTCACTATTGAAAGAGGGGAGAAAATGGGGGTCCTGGTCTGGTATATCCCATACCCAGCCCAACTCCTCACACCTGACAGTGCTGCCTCCCTGGTCATCGTGTATGGAATCCACAACCTAGTCAAATTTCTAATGCTGCAGCCACATTAACATCTAAGGTCAGGCCACAAGTGCAATTCTTGCAGAAGAGGAAGACCTCCCTATATAATTTCTACTACATGTCTGTCTTTTCCACATTTGACTTCTGTTCCTCCTATGGTGGTTGGTCATGGGATGGGCACTTGATGGATATACCTTTATACAGTGCATCCATTACTGTCCCTGGCAAAGAAATCAATCCATCAGTTGAATATTGGACAGCTGCCCCTTTCTAATATGTCAGAATTGCCACGGTGGGTATCACCACACCAGGGAGGGGATTGGAAGGCCCAATGCAGTACATAAAGAAAGAAAAAGCTAGGACAGGTACTCTTAATTCATTTGCCTTTACCAATATTGAGCCAGAAAACTGGCCTATAGCACACACTATCAAAAACACTGGGCCTGGGTATTCTTTTTTTTTTTCTGTCAATCAAACTACACAGGCAACTAACTTAACTACTGACCAGAAAAGTCCTAAAAATACCACCATCAGAGCCATGGGTGATTATGTTCACATTTGGGATGGGTTAATGTGGCTTACTCTAGGTTATGCACATTTGCAAGCCTGAGCATCCCTATGTTGGGAACTGAAAAATGACTCTAATCAACTAACTCATTTGTATCATGAGTATGGGATGGATACCACTGGAAATGTGTAGCTACTCTGTCACTAAAGGACAGAGATTGGTTTGGCTCTGACTAGTCTTGCCATCCAGGTATTTATTGGTGGTCCCAAATAGGACTCAATGGTTATGTTGCCCAAATCTTTAGCCATGGCTTCCACCTGGTGCTTGGGTCACTGCATGTGGGATTTCCCTGGACACAGGGAAGAATCCACCTCATGGTTACAACAACGTCAAGACTCCTTCTCCTCAAGACCAGGTGGGCACATTCTGTTTTACACTATCTGATTATTTGGCTGCCATATTTGTTCTTTTCATTGACCTGAAGGATGTTACAGCACACAGTGAAGCTTTTACAAAATTCACCCAACAAACCTTAAATGATAACCAGAAAAGCCTGCTCTTATTGAACACTGAAATGTCTTTAATGGAAAAACCTGTTCTCCAAAATACGATAGCCTTGGACATTATCAGCCTTGCAAGGGGGCCCTTGTGCAATTATCCAAATGGAACATTGTGTGTTCATACCTGAGGAGTCTGCCATAGTCTTGGCTTTAGTCATCTTGCCCAGGGGACAATGTTAGAGTCAAACTGCTTCAGTTAAAAGAGATAATGAATAAATAGGGCTCTCCTGGTCCCTGTTGTGTATTCACTTAATGTTAGCTGGTATTATTGGGGTGTTAAGACAAAAACCTGGACTTGACTCTCAGTTTAGTGGCCTTTCCACAACATAAGGCCCACTTCCATTCATTCCCTGTTTGTTTTCATTTTTCCAACTGTCAACCCTACCAATGGCAGTAACCAAACTAAATAAAACATGGAAATAAGATCAAGGACAGCTGAAGCACTGAAGAGCTTCTTCTTTTTCTAGATGTCTCTGCCAATATTCTTCATTAAAATATGGTTCTGATAACATGCAATCCTTCAATTCTTTATTAGATCAGAAGTATATACATTAGTCATATTTGACATTCTTATTCATTCTTATCATCTAATTATACACATTTGCATTACCAGAAAAAATGTTGTATTTCTTATAGATAAATAAGATTTGGGAGATTACAAAGGAAGATAACTCACTAAATAAAAAGATTTGAATCAAAGAAAAATATAGAGTCTATTTACTACATTCACTGGTGGATATATTATACTCACAGTTATTGAGAAGAATATAATAATTTTTAAATAATAAATTTTAAATTTATTTAAATTTATAAATAATTTTATAAATAATTTTTAAATATATTTAAAATTATAAAAATAAAAAATGGGGACGTTACCCATGTATGGAAACAATGGTTTACTTTAGCCCATCGTAAAACCTTTCTGCATGAAAATACAAATCAATTCATAAAATTAATACTGGTCATGCATCAAATATTATTTTCAAGTAATTGTGGTAAAAATTCCATTGGAATACTACTCACATTTAAAACTTATTACATCATTTGCTTACTTAAAATATCCAATTCCTCTACTCCATCCTCTCTTTGCTACCCAAGAGAAAAACTGCCTACATCCTGACGGGATATGTCATCATTAGGATTAAAGGTAGGATTGGGATTCAGTTATGAACATCAAAGTAACTTTTTATTATGTGTGTAATCTTCTGCATAAGTTTTATTTGATATCAATATAAAGGAAAATACCTGACAATTATTGCTAAAGACTAAAGACTATGTCAATCATGATTGTAAACTCTCTAGAGGTATTATCTAATTTATTTCTTATGGAAATTTTGTGTGGCAGATGTTTTATTTCCCATTTTGCAGATGAAAACACTGATGCACACAGAGGTTAGGTCATTTGCTCAGGGGCACATGACTATTGCATGGTGGAGTCAGGATTTGAACCCAGGGTATCTGAACCCCAGAGCCCACGTTCTTTACCTGTCACATTCTACTACATGTGATTGTAATTATTTTCAAAACCATGAAATCTTTAGTCCAAACCATAGAGGCAAGAATTGAAGAAGGCAGTCTGGTGAAAGTCTTGGCAGATTTGTTCTGTGGGTGGAAAATTCCTCTATTATCCACAACCCACAGATAAGGACATGGCCATACAACACTGCTCCTTCCTAACTCCAAACCTCCCAGAGCTAGAAAGTGTAGAATCAGGTCCTGGATGTCCTAGTCTTCAATATTTTAAGGCATGAATGTGGCAGAAAAAGGTTATCAACAAAATACGAATCCATGGGTATAAAGTCATATACTATAACAAATGAGCAGCTACTTCTATTATAAGATTTCCCCCCCTCCAGGTTTTAAAAAATATGGATGTCAAAGAAATTGAGTTTTGTTGACAGAGTGATAGAAGACATTGTCTAAGATGTCGTCGCAAGACTAACAAAGTGACACTATCTTGGCCATGGAGAGCCAGCACTCACAAGCAGTGGTAGAGGATGTGTGCAAAGGAGACAACTGGGGTTGACAGCACAGTTTTCCAAGTTATCAAAGTCCTCCGGCGGCATGCTTCTGTTCTCAGCCCCCACGAAGCTTTGGCAAAGCACAGAATAAAAATAATTTCTTAAAAGAATATAATGAATTATATCAGCTTTTGTGAATTAAAGTACTCTGTAGTGAAGTCAAAGCCTGTGCTGCATAGGCTTTGGTTAAGACTAGGAAAGAATAAAGACTTGATTATGGTTTCTGTTTTCTTTCAACTACCACTCACACATTTCTTAATGTGAATTTGCCTCTCATATTATTCCTGGTAGTTGATTTGAATTTAGCATTAATAAACCTGACAGCCAGATATAATAGCTTATTGCTTCAACATGTTCTTTATAATCAGACATTTCTGTCTTTTCTTTGGGAGGGGGTGAGTATAAACCTGAGAAAGACCCTTATAGACACCACCCCTTATATCCTAGGAAAGATGAGAGATATTTTTGCAGTTGTTAGAATAAACAATTCCAATGTCTATTATTCTCAAGTATATTAAACGCATGGAGAACAATCTCCATTTTTAAGAAAGTTTACTAATTTAGTATTTTTTTATTCACCAAATACCTATTGGGTACTTACTGTGTCCTATGTCCACTTTTTTGGTTATAAGGGCAGTTAGAAATAATCTAGATGCTCCTTAAGCTTACATTCTAATGAGTAGGAATAGATGATAAAATGAGTATAACTAATCAATGTTAATGTAAACTTATCAATTATAATGCAGTTTCAGATAGTGAAGGTGCTATTAAAAATCATCCCAACAAAACAAATCATCCCAACTTGACTTTTCATTTTTTCCCAAGGAACATGCCTTCTTAAATGTAAATTGCAAGTTTTAAAAGGCCATTTAATTTCCATATTGTGTCTAAATAAATGGTGATATATTTCCACTAGGATATTTTAAACGGGGCAACTTGGGATAATTAACCATTGGCTAGTAGGTATCTGACGGTAGTTTCCTTACTCTTGGTGTCATGGTCTGAAACGTTCTGGAATGACTTCGTTGGCAAAGAGCATACAACAGAGATCATTAAATTCCCAGACTGGCAAATGTTAAATGTTTGGCATTGGAGAATATGAACTGTAGCTGACACAGGCAAGGAGGTCTAAATGTAGAAATTAGCCCATTGCATGTTTTAAAAACAATAATACCAGATAAACTACATCCTCAATGAAACTTTCCCTGATGACATTAACCCATTTTAATATGGCTAATTTCTGACTTTTTGAGTGCCTTTACTATCTCAATAACAAAATGAAGAAAAAGTTAAAGTTATTGGCATTGCACATGTAGTACTTTATTATTTTTGTTTCCACTGTATGTGTTCCCCACAAGCATATGGGGGAAGTTCCTCACAGCATATATGGCTTTCAATAATATGTATGAGGTTATTAGCAGCTGCTACATTTAATATGGTTGATGGATACATGCAATATCAAGGTACATGATTAAGCGAAAAGGTTCAGAGAAAAGAGTTTCAACCATTTATATACTGTTGCATAAAATGAAACTTGGTCAGTTTGATGTTGATTGGTGGGGAAAAGACTGTAGCTCTCTAACCCAAGTCACCATACATACATGGGGGAGAGATGTGTGAGATCATAAGTGACCAGAGCAAACACAAACAAACAAACAAACAAAACAAAGCATATATGAAGTCAGGTAGGAAATGGGAAAAGCACCAGAAGTAGAGGGCACAAGGAAGCAGAACAGGCATGCAGTGGGTCCTGACGACGGAGAACTAGCTGCTACTGGGGGGTCATCTCCATCACAGACACTACAGGAAGTTTCAGCAGCATCCCCTGTGGCCAAATGAGTGAGGCAGTATAGTGGCTGGAGATTCTGCCGTATGAAACTAGATTGTGTAGACTAGAGCACTGGCTTGCCACTTAACAGCATTGCAAGCTAAGTTGCTTGAGGAAGTCACTGAACTTCCGCGTGCCTCAATACCTCCCGTTAAAAATTAAGAAAGTGACGTTGATTGTGATAGTATATAGTTCATTGGGCTATTGTATGGATTAAGCAATACAGTTTGTGCCAAGTTCTTAGAAGTGTACCTGGCACATAGGATATAATACTACATCTAGGGAGACTGGGTAAGGTCTAAGAAGCCTTCAAATTTGTGTTAATAAAGTTAGATGGGGGCCTTGAGGTTAAATCTGAAGTCCTACATTTCAGGGTCAGGATGGAGCTTGACTCTTCTTGGAATGGACATCATTTCTAGTCCAAGGAAACAAAGGAAAAATCCCATACTGTAACGATAATATTACAATATTCTAGATGACAAAGTCCAGTTATTAAAATATAAGTTCAAGGATGAGGAAATCTTGGGAAAGGAGTAATTAGGTGGACATGACTTTACTCTGAGCCATAAAGGTAATGGTAGAGACTTTGTAGAGACCCAGGTGGGCCTGGATGCAGAGTTTAAGTGGCTTCATTTGTGGAAATTTGCAAGGGGAAGAATCCAGAAACTGTACAAGAGCACTGTGATTTCCAGAGGGAGACAGCTGTTTCTATATGACTATCAGCTACATGTAGAATCATGACATATTTGCAGAGAAGACTCCTTCAGATACTTTATAAACAATAAAGCCAGTGGGTGGGTCTCATCTTGACCTTGGTGGTAATCACCTACTCATTACTCTTTGTGCCAACTCAGTTACTCTACAAAACCTTCATAT
This sequence comes from Lynx canadensis, assembly GCF_007474595.2. NCBI lineage: Eukaryota > Metazoa > Chordata > Mammalia > Carnivora > Felidae > Lynx > Lynx canadensis. Next base: position 47,944,253 of record NC_044304.2, on the reverse strand, counting down.
GAGCTCTCTCACAAAGCAAATGACCACTTAGATCTTGTAGCAAACATTTGGCAGTTTGATTTTTTTTGTAAAGCATCTTATTAATAAATTTTTTAGGTAAATTTTAGAATTTGACCATTCATTTACACACCCGTAAAACACTTTTTCCCCAAATTTATTCAGATATAATTAACATATAACATTGTATAAGTTTAAGGTGTACAGTATGATTTGATTCATGAATATATTATAAAATGATTACTGCAATAAGGTTACTTAACACATCTTTGACCTCACATAATAATCGCCATTTTGTTGTTGTTACAGTAAGAACATTAAAGATCTAGTGTCATAGCAACTTTCAAGTATGTAATACAGTATTGTTAACTATAATCATCTGGCTCTACCTTAGATTCACAGAACATATTCATTTTATAACTGAAAGTTTGTATCTTTTAATGAACATCCATCCCTCATTCTTCCACCCCTGGAAACCAATATTCTGTTTCTTTGAGTTTGATGTTTTTGGATTCCACATGGAAGTGATAGCATGGAGTATGTATCTTCCTCTGTCTGACTTATCTCACTTAGCACAATGCCCTCAAGTTCCAACCACGTTGTTCCAAATAGCAGGATTTCCTTCTTTCTCGTGGCTGAATGATGTTTCATTGTAAATATATGAAATTTTAGGTTATTTACATATTTTGGCTATTGTGAATAATGCTAGATCGTGATTTCATTTCCTTTGGATTCCCAGAAGTGGGATTGCTGGGTAGTTCTATTTTTAATTTTTGGAGGAATTTCCATTCTGTTTTCCATGGTGGCTTTACCAATTTATCTTCCCTCCAATGGTGCTTGAAGGGTTCCTTTATCTCCACATCCTCACCAACACTTGTCACCTCTTGTCTTCTTGATAATACCCTTTCCAACAGGTGTGAGGTGGTATCTCATTGGGATTTTTGTTTTTATTCTGATGATTAGTGATATTGAGCATCTTTTCATGTACCTGTTGGCCATTTGAATTCCTTTTTTTGAAAAATGTCTCTTTTCAATATTGGAATGCTTATTTTTTGCTATTGAGTTGTATGAAGTCTTTATATATTTTGCATATTAACCCCTATCAGTATATGTCTTAGAAATACTTTCTCCTCCTTTGCAGGTTGCCTTTTTCTTTTATTATTTCTTTTGCCATATAGAAGCTTTTTAGTTTGATGTAGTCTCACATGCTTTTTTCTTTTGTTGCTGTACTTTTGAATTCATATCTAAAAAATCATTGCCAAGACTAGTATCATGGAGGAATTTCCTGTATGTTACCTTCTAGGAATTTTACAGTAAATCTTACATTAAAATCTTTAACCTGGGTTGTCTGGGTGGCATAGTCAGGTAAGCGTCCAACTCTTGATCTTGGCTCAGGTCATGACTTCACAACTTATGAGTTCAAGCCCCATTTTGGGCTCTGCACTGAGGGTGAGGGGCATGCTTGGGATTCTGTCTCTCCTTCTCTCTGCCCTTCCCTAGCTTGTGCTCTCTCTCTCTCTCCCTCAAAGTAAATTAATAAACTTAAATTTAAAAAAAAATTAAAAAAAATCTTTAATCTCTTTTGAATTAATTTTTGTGAGTGGTGTATTATAGATGTCCAATTTCATTCTTTTGCATATCATTACCCAGATTTTCCAACACCATTTGTTGGAGAGACTAAACTTTCACCCATTGAGTGTTCTTGGCTCCCTTTTCAAATATTAGCTGACTGTGTATGTGAGGGTTTCTCCTGGGTTCTTCATTCTTCCATTGGTCTATGTGTCTATTTTTATGCCAGTACTGTACTGTTTTAATTACTCTAGCTTTGTAATATACTTTGAAATCAGGAAGAATGATAATTCCAGCTTTGTTTAGTTCTCAGGATTGTTCTGGTTATTTGGGGTATTTTATGGTTTCATATGAATTTTAGAATTTTTTTCCTACTTCTGTGAAAAATGCCATTGGAATTTTGAAAGGGATTACACTGACTCTATAGATGTCCATCATTCAGTATGGACATTTTAACAATATTAACTTCCAACCCTTGAACATGAGATATCTTTCCATTTATGTGTGTCTTCTTCAATTTATTTCATCAATGCCTTATAGTTTTCAGTGCATGTATTTTTCACCCACCTGATTAAATTTATTATTATTTTTTTTGTTTTTAATGCTATTATAAATGGGAATGTTTTATTTCTTTTTCATACAGTTAGTTGTTGGTTTATAGAAGTGCAACTGGTATGTGGACGTTAATTTTGTATCCTACAACTTTACTGAATTTATTGATTAGTACCAACAGGTCTTTTTGTTGTAGAGGAGACTTTAGGATTTTCCATGTACAAGATCAGGTTATCAACAAACAGATAGTTTTACATCTTCCTTTCTGATATGGATGTTTTTAATTCTTTTTCTTACTTAATGATCTAAGTAGGATTTCCAGTCCTGTGTTGACTAGTAATGTTGAGAGAAGGCACCATGAAAAACTTTCAGCTTTTCACCATTCATTATGACATTAGCTTTCAATATGACATATTGTTAAATGGCCTTTATTATATTGAGATATGTTCCTTCTATACTCAATTTGTTGAGAGTTTTTATGAGGAAAAGATGCTATATTTTGTCAAATGTTTTTTTTTTCTGCATCTATTGAGATGATCTCATGATTTTTGTCTTTCATTCTATTGATGTGGTGCATCATATTTATTGATATGCATATGTTCGACCATCTCTGCATCCCAGGGATGAATCTCACTTGATCATGGTATATGATCCTTTTGATGTGCTTTTGAATTTGGCTGCTAGTATTTTGTTGAGAATTTTTGTATCTACATTCATCAGGGATATTGGCCTGCAGTTTTCTTTTCTTGTGGTGTTCTTATCTGGCTTTGGTATCAAGCTAATTCTGGCTTCATAAAATTAGTTTGGGAGTGTCCTCTCCTTTTCATCTTTTAAAATAGTTGGAGAAGGCTTGGGGTCACTCATCATGAAACCATATGGTCCTGAATTTTTCTTTGTTGGGAGGTTTTTGACTACTGATTCAATCCCTTGTTATGTATCTGCTCATATTTTGTACTTCTTCCAATTCAGAGTTGGCAGGTTGTATGTTTCTAGAAATGTTTCAATTTCTTCTAGATTTTTCAATTTGTTGGCATATAACTGTTCATAGTATTTTCTTACAACTCATTGTATTTCTGTGGTAGGTTTTATAAAGTCTTTTCTTTCATTTCTTGTATTTATTTGAGTCCTTTCTCTTTTTTTCTTGGTAAGTATAGGTAAAGGTTAGTTAATTTTGTTTATATTTTCGAAAAATGAATTCTTAGTTTTGTTGACCTTTTCTATTGTTTTTCTATTATCTATTTAAATTATTTCTGCCTAATCTTTATGCCTCCCACCTGCTAAATTTCGGCTTAGTTTGTTCTTTTAATGTTCCTTGAGGTATAAAGTTACATTGTTTACCTGAGATCTTTTTATTTACATGTATGCATTTATCACTATAAACTTCCCTCAGCACTACTTCTGCTCCATCTCATGTTCTGGTATGTTCAGTTTCTATTTTCATTTGTTTCAAGATATTTTTTTAATTTCCATTTTGATTTAATATCTGCATATCAGCTTCTAGGAGTGTGTTGTTTCATTTCCACATATTTGTGAACTTTCTAGTTTTCCTCCTGTTGTTGATACCTAGTTTCATTCCATTATGGCTGGAAAAGACACTTGGTATGATTTCATTGTTTTTAAAAATTTGCTGAAACTTGTTTTGTGGCCCAACATAGTTCTATCCTGAAGAAAGTTCCATGTGTGCTTGAGAACAATGTGTATTCTGCTGCTGTTGGATAAAATGTTCTGTAACTATCTGTTAAATCCATGTGATGTAAATAGTACTTTAAGTCCCATGTTCCTTTACTAGTTTTCTGTCTGGGTGATCTAACCATTGATAAAAGTAAGGTTTTAAAGTCCCCCACTACTATTGTATTGTTGTCTCTTAACTCCTTTCACTATTTGCTTTATTTATTTAGGTATTGTGATATTGGGTGCATATATATTTATATTGTCATGTAATCTTAATGAATTGACTACTTTATGATATTATATTCTTTGTCTTTTGATATAGTTTTTGACTTAAAGTTTATTGTGTCTGATACAATTATATCTACCCCTATGCTTTCCTAGTTTCCATTTGCATGGGATACCTTCTTTCACCCCTTCACTTATGTGTGCCTATGTGTGTCCTCAAAGTTGAAGTGAATCTCTTGTAGGCAACATATAGCTGTTTTTTTTTTTCTTTTTGTTCATTCAACCACTTTTGTTTTTTGACTTGAGGATTTAATTCACTGACATTCAAAGTAATTATTGCTGGGTAAGGACTTACTATTGCCATCTTTTTAATGTTTCTGGCTATTTTGTATTTCCTTTGATGCTTTCCTCTTCTCTTGCTGTCTTTCTCTGTGAATTGATGACTTTTCCCCCGTAGTATATTTGTATTCTCTTATCTTGTGTGTATCTACTATAGGTTTTTGTTTCATGGTTATCCTGAGGTCTACTCTAAAGAGCTTATTGATATAAGTCTATTTTAAGATAGTAACAACTTACTTTGACTGCATACAAAACTGTACTCTTTTACTACCACCCACCATTTTATGTTTTTGATGCCATAATTTTATCTTTTTATATTTTATATCCATTAACAAATCATTTTAGCTATAGCTATTGCTAACAATTTTGTCCTTCAACATTTACACTACAGGTAAGTGGTTAACACACCACCATATTATAGTATTAGGGAATTCTAAATCTGACTATATACCTACCTTTACCAGTGTGTTATGTATTTTCATATATTTTCACGTTTCTTGTTTTTTAAGTTTATTTATTTATTTTGAGAGACAGAGGGAGAGAGGCAGAAAGAGAAGGAGAGAAAGAATCTCAAGTAAGCTTCAACTGTCAATGCAGAGCCCATCGTGGGTCTTGAACTCACAAACTGTGAGATTGTGACCTGAGCTGAAATCAAGATTTGGATGCTTAACCAACTGAGCCACCCAGGTGCCCCATCATATATTTTCATGTTTCTAATTAGTGCCCTTTTGCTTTAGCTCAAAGAACTCCTTTCAGCATGTACTTCCTCAGCTTTTGTTTACTTGGGAAAGTATCTCATCTTCATTTCTGAAGACCAACTTTGCTGAGTGAAGTATGTTTGCTTGGTAATTTTCTTTCTTTCAGCACTTTGAATATATCATCCCATTTTCTCCTGGGACTTGCAAGGTTTCTGTTTAGAAGCCTGCCAATTAGCTTTATATTCATTCCCTTGTATGAGATTTTTTTTTCTCTTGCTGCTTTTAAAATTCTTTGTTTTGATTTTAGACAGTTTTACTATAACGTATGTTGGAGATCACTTTGGGTTGACATTATGACATGACCTATTGCTTCATAAACCTGGATGTTCAAATCTCTGAACATGTTTGGGAAGTTCTCAGTCATCATTTCTTTAAGTAAGCTTTCTTCCCCTTCTTCCATTATTCTCCTTCTGGGACTCAAATGATGCATAGCTCATTTCTCTTCATGATTTTCCATAAGTCACACTGGCTTTCTTCTTTCTTTTTCATTCACTTTCCTTTTTGTTCCTCTAATTAGATAATTTCAAATGATCTGTCTTTAAGGTAATTGATTCTTTCTTCTGCGTGGTAGAGACTGCTGTTGTAACTCGTTTTTTATTTCTTCAGTTCAATAATTGTATTCTTCAACTCCAAAATTTCTTCTTGGTTCTTTTTAGGTCTTCTATCTCTTTTCCCAACTGCTTATTTTCTTCTTATATGGTTTTCTTGATTTCATTATGTTGCTTATCTGAGTTTTTGTTTTGTTTTGTTTTGTTTTTAGCTCTCTGAGCATCTTTAGCATTATTTTGATTTTTTTGTTGGGCAATTCATGTATCTTTGTTTCTTCAGGATTAGACACTGGGGGGTTACTGTGTTCCTCTTGTGATTTCATGTTTTCTTGTCTTTATGACCCCAATAGCCTTGTCTGCGGTATCTGCACATATTAAGAAACATTTAGCTCTTGCAGACTTTGTATAGGCTGACTTCAGTAAGGAAAGACCTTTACCTGTGGGTAAAAACATGCTGGATCATCTTAGGACTCTGGTTCTAGTGATGCAGGGTGCCATGTGCAGGGATGTGTGGTGGCTCTGGGTCTGGGGTCTATAATGTCTCATTGACTCAGACTGTTGGCTTCCACAGCACCAACAACTGTGTAGTCCCTGGAAAGCTCTACAGGAGCTCCACAGTAGCTTCAAAGGCTGTTGCAGTTCTCAGTGTCACCTCTAGGACCAGTGGCTAGGGACCAGAGTAGGCAGCATGTTGGCCAGAGCTGATGGTGTGCACACAATCAGCTGTGGAGAAGTTCCTGTGTAGTGGACAGGGGCCAGTCTTAGATATGATAGGTACCAGGACTGATAGCAAGGACCTGGACCAACTGTGGGTACCAGATGTCAGCTTCAGAGATTCTGGTTGTCAGCATGTACTACTATGACTGCAGGATGCCTCCATGGATGCATGACAGTAGATGCTGGTAATAGCGGTCAGTATGGGGGGTATTCTGGATCATGGCTGGAGAGGGTATCAGCAGATAAACTGTGGTGCAGATCAATGTCAGAAGATAGGTTCAGATCCAATCCTATTTACAACTGTTGGGGCCCTGGCTATTGGTGTGCACTCCTGTGGCTGTAGGATGACCCCAGCAGGGTATGCAAAGCACTGGAGGCTGATGATGGGTTTGGCCTAAGAGTGTGCAAATGCACAGATAGGAAGATCTAGCTGAAAGTGAGCCTAGTGGTGAAGGTAAGTGAATGCAGATAAGGCTGGATCTGGGCCCACAGCAGGTATGGGGTCCTTAGTTGTCCGCATGCATTTCTGTGGCTGCAAGATCTTGCAACAGTATGCACAGGACAGTGGAGGATGGTGATGAGAGTCAGGCCAGTAGTGTGCAAGTGTGTAGCTGGAAGAGCTAGGCCCAACACTAGACACAGCAATGGGGGGCAGCTGGGAGAGTCTAGGCTGATGTCTTGCACTTGCTTAGCTACATAAGACTGGGCTGGCTGCCTGTGCAGATTCTAGGCTCTGATGGGTGCAAGGGTGGGGAGGGTACAAGGAAAGACTCAGATTATCTGGCATCTTCAAAGGTAAATAACTGTGAAGTGAAAACTCTGGTAAAATCCATAGAAGGTCCATGGTGGGTGTGCTGGCCATTGGGTTTCTTCAGTGATAAAAATGCTGGTCACTAGGAAACATAGTTGCTCCTAATTCATAGCTGATACTGGTAACCCCTGCTCTTCATCTTGCTCCTAGCTATCTCTATACACCTCAGCTTTGCCAGTCTCTGGATGGCATGGAATGAAGCAGGCCCATCAGTTTCCTTTTAGCTGAAGTTTAGAGCTGCACTCTACATTTTAAGCACCAGTGAAGCTAACTATTTAACTATGGTCATGTCCTCTCTCAGATGTGGGTTATGTGTCTCTGTATGTGTCCATTTGGGCACTACCCCTGACCACCACAGGATCTAGCAGGGGCCAAGGACAGACAAGTCCCAACTAATGACTACTAAATAAATGCATGAATTTATAGAGAAGATCCAGGGATGATTTTTTTTCTGTTGCTTGTTCTGTGACTCATGGACTAGTGGGATTTGCTAGACAGAGTGGGATTTTCTGGTGACAATTTCTAATCTCTGATTCCCCGCCCCCCCCCACAATCTAGCACCTCTATTTTAAGTCTTTGTGCTGTTTTGAAGCTTTTGAATGAATTATTAATATGAAACTTGAATGTCATATTAGAGAAAAAGAAATCCAAAAGGGCTCTTTTGGTTTTCATTTTTAAAATTCTGTGCCTTATTTGAAGGTCTAGGAAATATCAACTGATCCAGAAGCTTCAGTCTCTCTGTTTTACTGGCCTACAACTCTTTCAGTCCCATGAAAGCAGCATATCCATCCCTTTCTAATTTTACATGTCATTATACAGCAGACTTCAGAGAATCCCCAGGTTCTCTGAGAATCATCAGGAGATCTACATATCACCTATTCCTGATGGAAGATCGTTAGTCTCCTGTGAACTGACATTCTACAGCCACAATAAAGTAAAGGGCTAAACACAACATATCTGACTATCTCAGTCCACTACTTGGTTTTTATTAGCTGGATATTTTATTGAAGTCTATAGTTTGGGATTGTTTAGTGTTTATGTACAGCTATTCTTTATTTATGTTTATTTATTTATTTTGAGAGAGAGAGAGAGAGAGAAAGAGAGTGCAAAAGGTAGAAGAACAGAAAGAGAGGGAGACAGAGGATCCAAAGCAGGCTCTGAGCTGACAGCAGACAGCCTGAAGTGGAGCTTGAACCCACAAACCATGAGATCATGACCTGAGCCGAAGTCAGATGCTTAAGCAACTGAGCCACCAATGTGCCCCTACGTACAGTATTCTTTAACACTGTAAGTGAAAATGTGATAACTACCCAGGCTTTAACTTTATTCCAGGCAGTTCAATTCTAAAACCATTTCTTAAATAGCTACTTAGTGCCTGGAACTTTTTTTTTACTCTTTTTATCTTGAGGTTAAAATTCAATAAATGTTAATTCTACAACATGACATGCAGGTAATGAATGAAATACAGGTCCCTGAGGTATGATCAACACAAAAGCCTAGGAAACTGTGGATGAAGAGATTGTGATTTTTAAAGTAAAACATGCAATTCTTCCTTTGTTAGGAAAAAAACGCAAGACAAAAAGATGGGGTTTAAGTAAGTTTAAGAAAGATGGATGATTTTATCTAAACAAAGCAGCGCTTTGAGCATCAACACTACTGGCCTGTTATTATCTGTCACGAGGCCTTGAAAGATGGAATTGTGCTGGAGATCTGATGAAACAACCTCAATTCTAATCCCTTGCCACTGAGCCTGATAGAAAGGTGACCACAAGGGTTTGGAAGAATACAGGATTAGAACCCAGGTTCCCCATTATTCAGCGTGTGATTGTGGGAAAATTATTTAGACCTCAGCTTTGGTTTCTCATCTGTAAACAAGTATCTGTATTTCTCTTTTGGGGTTCCTGAGATATTTAGCAATGACATTTGCAAGGACTTAGCATGTCATCTAGTACTTGGTTGTTCTTATATAATGTTACTTATTTAAAATATGTATTAATACATGTTATTTTTTTATGAGAATGTTAAACATTCCTGGCCATTTATAAACCCTTTCCTGTGTATTCTCACCTTTTTACATTTTTTTCTTGATCTCATTTATTTTCTGTCAAAGTACAAGAGATGTCACACATTCTGGAGAGACACAGTTCACTTTAAAATTCCTAGCATGTGTCTACATTATTGTTGCCTTGAATGTATGATTTACGATGACATGAGAAGATAAAGGGACTATGGTGCAATTGTAAGGCATACTTGTCTTAGGAATCAGACAGATTGGGTTAAAAAAATTTTTTTTAATGTTTATTTTTGAGAGAGAGAGACAGAGACAGAGTGTGAGCAGGGGAGGGGAACAGAAAGAGAGGGAGACACAGAATCTAAAGCAGGCTCCAGGCTCTGAGCTGTCAGCACAGAGCCCAAGGCAGGGCTCAAATCCATGAACCATGAGATCACAACCTGAGCTGAAGTTGGATGCTTAACCATGCAGTGCACCAAGAAAAATTGTATTTACATACTACCTTCACTTTTAACTAGCTGATTAGCCTCGAATAAACCACCTTACAGGGCCTTAGCTCCTTAACTACAAAATAGGAATAAATGAAGGAACTTGACTATCCATGAAAAGAGGAATGGAATAGTAAATTTATAAATTAAATTAATTTATAAAAAGGAATATTATGCATCAGTTAAAAGGAACTAACTCACTGAATGACTGAACATATATACATACATACAAATGTATATATACATACACATTCTTATATATTTATTTATAATATGGAGTATGTAGCATATTTATATATATATATATATATATATATATAATATACAATCTCATTACAACTATATTCCAAAACAATATTGAATGAAATATTTAGGATACAAACTAGTGCATATGGTTTGACGTGATTTGTATAAAACATCCATGAAAAGCAACACAATTTATGGTGGAAAAAACTACTATATAAATGTTTTACAATTATTACAAAGTGGATATTTTTAAAGTACCAGAGCATATTTTAATTTTAACAGTTTATGAAAATTGTTGCCTCTAAGGAGAGTGCTGGAAAGGGAGCAAGGAGTTTGTTAAAAATAATTTAGCTTCATGCCAAAAATTTTATATAAAAAAATGCAAGCAAATAATGCGAAATGCTTCAGGATACAATTCTGCGTATGCAATTACACACTTTTTCTTTAGTATTCTTCTTGTGATCTCAATTGTTAAACTTGTAAAAAAAGTTTTTTTTAATGAGCATAAATTGGAAGAATTAATATATAATGGTCAATAACTTCTACTTTTCAAAGAGTGCCATTGTTCAAAATTGAAGAAAGCCATTAAAGTTAGAAGCCTGTAACCAGTTATTAGGAATCAGAGATTTGGATTATCTTCCACTCAGCATAAATGTTTCTTATCTTATTCACCTGTCAATCGTATGCCAAATCTACATCTAAAAAATAAAGATTTCTTCCTCTCTTCCTCATCCTCTATACTCTTAAAATATAAAATATGTTGAGATTCAACCAAACTAAGAATAAAAGACCACATCATTTTGATGTTCTACCATCTCAACTGAGCCAAAGCATCTCAGATAACATGACTTAGTACGAAAACAAAAGCAAAGTTAAAAAATGTTTATAGGTATTTACTACGTAATTATAAAAAGTAAATCTAAGCCTAATATCTCAGTTACTTTAAAATTTTTTTTAATGTTTATTATTTTTGAGAGAGACATAGTGTGAGTGGGGGAGGGGCAGAGAGAGGGAGACAGAGAATCCGAAACAGGCTCCAGGCTCCGAGTTGTCAACACAGAGCCAACACAGGGCTCGAACCCATGAACCGTGAGTTCATGACTTGAGCCGAAGTCAGATGCTCAACCGACTGAGTCACCCAGGCACCTCTCAGTCATTTCTAAACCACCTCCATGATTTGGCCATGTTCAGGTATCACCAATATTGTTACTTATTAGTTTTTTTCCCTTCAACTTGATACCATTTTTACTAGCATAAGTGGGTTTTTGATGATACTAAATTTCTATTACATAAATAGAAAATCTTATCTTGAACAGAAGGTAAAACTTAAATAAACTAAATAAAAAAAACATTATTAAATTATGGTTGGATGCTATTTCCTGCATATGGCTCTGAGCATGAGGCCTCTTGATTCTTTCAAAAAAATGAGATTATTAAATACTGCCAAATTGACTCTTTTTGGTATTAGTAGAAGGAATGCATACTGAGAGATTCAAAGTAATTTAGCACTATATCCACATATTATCTAAACTATTATTCACGCTTCCAAGGCAAATCCGCATTTGGGAATCGCTGCTGTAGTCTAACACACCAGAGGATTTACATTTCTCAACATTTCCCTACAACTTTTAAAAATTGCTCCTATGCAGTTCTTGCAACCTAGAATAGTCTCTGTAGTCTTTTCCACTTAAAGAGAAACAGAGACTAATGTCTCTACTATCTGTAAAACTCTTAAAAATTGGAAAAGGGGAAAAATGCATAAACATACAATTCACACAGAAAGAGATACAACTTGGCTTTAAATACATAAAAAGATGCTCAACTTCACTTAATGCAAATGCAAATTAAAACTACACAGAGATACTACTTCATATCTATCAAATAGACACAATTTACAACAAACTCCTCTAATTACATATATTTTTGCCAATGTCTACATACGCTTATATTGTATTTTTCAGTAGTCTCTTATGTACTTTGAGAGCATCACAAACTATAGTTACGGGAATAATTTCTGCTGCTTCTCTGCCTGTAGTTCAGATGTGCTCAAACACCAGTGTGCAGGAGACACTGGAGGAATTGCAAAATTACTGAAGCTGGATCACATTATACTTCCATAAACTTGAGCCCCTGAATTCTTTCTTAACTCTTCAGGTGGTTCTTATACATCATGTTTGAGAACCACAGCCATAGCCCTTAGAATTTCCTGTGAAAGAAACAACTTGACACCAAAACATCTGAAATTAGAAATACCTTTTTGGAGATTATTGATATGAGATTCTTATTTGAAAATGCTCCATGTTTTTTCCCCTCTACATCCAAAGCATTAATGTATGCCAATCTTAGAAGCTAGTCTTTATTGCACAGTTTCTGAAACTCTACTATAAGGTGACTGCTGAGACTCTCCCAAATGAATTTTATATATGATATATTTTAAGAAATAATTTGGATTATCTCTAGCTATGCTTGCAGTAAGCAGAGCATAACATATAAGCATAGAGAATCTCTATGCTGCACACCTGAAACTAGTATAACATTGTGTGCCAAATATATATAGCCAAATGTGTGTGTGTGTGTGTGTGTGTGTAAAATTCAGACCACCTCAAGCATGTACTCTATTTTTGGTGAAAATCTTTCCCAAGTAATAATCCTGGACAGAAAGAAAATTCATCTATGTAGTAGTATGTGCAGATACGCATTCACATACAAACTATGTATGCACATATACATACACACATGTCTCTATGAATTAAAAGGTTACATTTTGGGTAACAGAATACTATCTAATGCACCTTTACATCAACTAAAATGCCCAGCAAACTGTCTTCTATGTAAACAGATACATAGATCTATGTATATATATATATATATATGCACACAAATATATATACATGAATGTATAAGTACATGTATATATACACATAAATGTATATTAATATGTGGGCATATATACTTAATAAATGATTCCTGAATATCTTTTTCTGACACCCAAAGAGATTTCTGTTTAGATTCAAACTCAGTATTTCTCAAAGTAAAATCATGAAAATATATTAAGCCTTAGATATTTATAAAAATTCAAACTACAGTACTCCATCCAGATCCTACTAAATGAGAATTTCTGTCTGGAGCCTGAAAATTGATAATTCTATCATGCTTTCCCTACTAGGGATAAATTCCAGAAACATAGGTTATTTTTTCTCTTCTTTCTCCTCTTCCCTCAATGTCTAAACATGCTTGGCACAGGGGGAGCACTTGATAATTATTTGTGGAATGAATGAAGGAATGATAGACACTGTCAGGATCATAAGGAGATTTGAATGTGCATTGTAGTTTGAAAACTACAGCTCATTCCTATTGATACTTCAACCAAAATGGAAGACATTGCCATATATATATATATATATATATATATATATATATATATATACATACACACAAGTTTCCATATCTGGGATGTGTGAAACTTACCCCATTACAGAAGTCACAGAGGCAGAAGACTTTCTCTACTCTGCTTGCCAGATACCATTGGAGCCCTCTGTTGTTCTGAAACTGTTTCCCCTGCTTCCCTGGTGTGAAATGTAACATTTATTTTTGTTCCCATTCCCAGTTTATTTCTCTTCCACAAATCTAAGAGTAACCAATCACTATAAAGAAGTGGTTTTTAACTGGAGATTTTGCCCACCAAAGGACATTTGGCTATGCCTAAACTTATTTTTTTTATTGTCAAGACAGGTGTGTGTGTGTGCATGTGTATGACTGGCATCTAGTGCATAGAGGCCAAGAGAGCTGCAACGCACAGGTTGACCCCCCCCCCCATATCAATCAAGTGTCACATACAAAATGTCCATAGTGTGACTGGTGAGAAACTCTGCTGTAGAATAATAGCTCTACACTGGATATCCTGTCTTTAAATAGGACCAAAATTCCCTGATATTATTTATTTGACATCACAGCTCAAATGTATTCAGTCTTCTTTTTAGAAGAACTATAACTATCGAACCACTGTCTTACTTCATCTAAACTATTACTGGTGCATACTATAAAATAGTATAACTGAGGGCATGCCCCTGCACAGTTAAAAACAAAACTTCATGAATAAAATTCAAACTTTTAACCATGATTTGTAACATCTTTTGTGATTTGGCTAATATCTACATCACCAACTTAAAACAGACCATTCTTTTTATGTTCTCTGTATTCTATCCACAATGTCCTTTGTAAACTAATAGAAATGCAAAACCTTTTCCTAATTCAAAGCATTTATATGTATCCTAGTAAAACCATCCATCCCCACTTTTGCATAACTAATTTATAGCCAACCATCCCGTATCATGTTAATGCTTCCCAAAGGGTTTTTCTCCAGCTACTCAATTTAAAGTGACCACCTCCAATAGTTAGTTATCACAGATTGGTTTTGTATCTAATTATACTTTTACTTAAGTCACTACTGGCACCCTTACTTCAGTACAAGCTTTGTGAGGAAGGATACCACATATATTTTCCCTTCCATTGTGTCTACTACATCTAGCAGTGCTTGGCATATCTTAATAAATAATTATTTAATGAAGAAATGACTAGAGAATCATTACATATATCCAGACTAAAATGGAAGTGTTAAAGAAAATCATCTGCTCAGACAAAAAAATAAATAAATAAATAAAATGAAAATACAGACCTTTCATTGGGAACCAGATTAAAGGTGACTTACTCTCAGAGAAGCACAATTAACCCCTCCTATAATGATTCCATTTTGAAAATCTAGATCAGTGTTCGACAGTGCAAAGGCTCAAAATTACAACTCAAAACAAATCAAATCATTGGAAGTAGTCCCATTTTTAATTAAACATCATCTCTACACCTGGATCCACTGCATACCTTGTTTAGTTTGTTAATTATGTTGTGTGAAGAGGAGAGCAAGGCACTCATACTGAATGATTTATTGACTCAAACAATGTGAATTCCGTGTTTTTGAGGACACTTTGGGCATGCTTGAGACAAAAGAGATAATTGGTTTGCTCAAGCATTTTAGCTTCATTTGTTCTTTACTTTCATATATATGTGAACACAAAAGAAATCATTTTGTTTCGTTTCTAGAGTAAGCTAAATTATGTTCTTTGTTCCTTGGAAAGAAACAATGTTCTGATCATTGAAAGAAGTTTGTCTTATGCAGTTGATGCAAAATAAAACGTCCAGCTAGGACAGGAAAAAAATCATATGCCAGGGTGCCTAATGGTGATAAGTAGTAATACTCAAAATGGTCAATTGAGGCTCAAGAATAGAGATCAAACAATGCCTTGACTTAAAATTATTGATACTTAGTATACAATGAATTGAAAATGAATATACTTTTGCCCTTTTACTAAGAAAGGAAAATTTTGGTGCATAAAAGCATGCACACTTTTTAGGGAGAGAAAACGACTTCAATTCCATTTAGCTTATGTCCTCTTTAATCCTAATGATTCTATTAGAACTTTTGGAAATAAAGTTGTACTCATTCCCAAGGGCATGAATTCAGCAACTACTAGGAAGCAGTTTAACTGGTGCACAAACATTCACTACTTCCCTCTTACTAAGCAGTGATTAAAGCTAATTCTCTACATTCTCTTCCTTTTCTCTGTCTCTGAGTGGGAGAATTTTTCTTGGAACAAACTGATTTAAATAATCTTTAGGGATTCCTAGAATGTGGATTGAAATATGATTCTATTACATGTTTTAGCAATTTCTTTAATGGTTGTCAAAATCATAAGTGATTATTTCCATTTTAAAGGATATGGCTGGGGGTGCCTGGGTGGCTCAGCTGGTTAAGTGTCTAACTCTTGATTTCACCTTAGGCCATGATCTTGCACTTCGTAAAATCAAGCTCCACATCCACAAGCTGCACTGACAGTGCGGATCCTGCTCGGGATTCTCTCTGTCCCTGTCTCTCTGCCCCTTCCCTACTCATTCCCTCTCTCAATAAATAAATAAACTTAAAAAAAATTAAAACAAGGTATGGCTGGCTCTCTTCTTACTGGTTTGCAAAATATTTCTTCATATGCATATGTACAACTGAAAAAAAATTATAAGTGTTCTTACCATTAAATGGAAACTTTTCACAATCCAACAGAACTGGGGTAGGGAGTTTTGTACACCATGGACATTTTAGCAAATAAATGCTTTTCCTCCCCTAATGACATCTGACAACTTTATTTCCACTGAATATTCCATCGTGAAGCAATCACTGAAGTGATATTATAGTAGCTATGTTACATTCAGAGGCATGTATTTTTCTGCTAGTTAATGGTTAAATACTTCTTTTTCTTCAAAGTTACTTTATGGGGACTTACTTTTTTTCCCCTTTACTTGATTGCTTGAATTTTTTAATAACTTAAGCTGATTTGAGAATAAAATACACAATTCTCTACATTATTTTCACAACCAATATGGAACAAAGATATTTTTCTACATGTGAAAAAGAAAAGGGGCGCCTGGGTGGCTCAGTCGGTTAAGCGTCCAACTTCAGCTCAGCTCATGATCTCACAGTCAGTGAGTTCGAGCCCCACGTCAGGCTCTGTGCTGACAGCTCAGAGCCTGGAGCCTGCTTTGGATTCTGTGTCTCCTTCTCTCTCTGCCCCTCCCCTACTCATGCTCTGTCTCTCTCTGTCTCAAAAATAAATAAAAACATTAAAAAAAGAAAAAGAAAAAAATTAGAACACTTCTTCAACCAATACTTATCATTATACAGATGACTCCACCAAGCATCAGAGAAGTTGAGTGAAATCATTATGTTCTTTTCTCTAACATATATCTATTCTGTCACTGCTCTTCACAAAGTTCAGTAATGTTCAGAAATACCATTTCCACAGTTATTAAAAAAATTAAATGAAACAAAACAAAACAAAAAAAAAAGCTTACAGGGAGAGAAATACTTGGAAGCAAAAACAGTATTTATCATTCACAGCAAGTGAATAGAGTACCCAGAGATTTTTCAGGCAATGGGGTGATGTAATATAAGCTTGCTTAATATACCATAAAAGTGCCAGTTAATGCTTAGAATATGTTCCCATTGGCATTATTCCCACTTGGTTCCACTTCACAACTTAAACATGATTTTCTATGTAATCCTCTTTAGCATATGTATGGTTTTTCTTTTTTTTTTTTGACTCATATAAGACAGTAGTTATATTCCTTTCTAGCTTCTATTTACTAGAACTTACATTTTTAGCCTTTCAAATATAAAATGGCAATTATTTTTTCCACAGTTTTGAAGATCTGTGAGCCTAATTTGCTACTGTGCTATCAAGGGTAGGGTACATTTCTTTTTTGTTTGTTTGCAATTTTTTTTTTTACAGTCTTGGTATCTGTATCCATGTTTAAAAAATAACACTGCATATGTTTTATAGTTTTTAGTCAATGTATGGTGAATATTTTTTCATATTATAAAATGTTCTTCTACAACATTGTAAAATCATTTAAAATACTATCATAGAATAGCCAACACATAGAATCTCATACTTCTCTTAACTGTTGAGAATTTATGAGCATTAATTTTTTTAAAGTGTTGTGATAAAAAGTCTTTTAAATTTGCCAGTTTTATCAACAAAATATGTTGCCTTGTTTTATATATATATATACAAATATATATATAAATATAATATATAATATATATGTAAATATATAAAATATAAATATAAAATATATAAATATACATATATATTTTTTAAGATACATATATTTTTTTGAAAATATGAAGTACAGCCATCATTAATTGAGGAAACCAAGCAGTGTGTTTTGGAGATGGATCATCTCTTGTTCCTCACATTAACTTCATAAAATAGACATTACAGTTCACATTTGATACAGTGGATCAAGGCTGGTAGACATTGAGTCCTCTGCCCTGTGACACAAAATTAATAACTAATGGAGTAACTTACATTATGTAGACGTCTCTGGCTTTTTTTTTTAAAGCTTATTTATTTATTTTGAGAGAGAGAGAGAGAGAGAGAGAGAGAGAGAGAGAGAGAGAATCCCAACCAGGCTCCACACTCAGTGAGGAGCTCAAAGTGGGGCTTGATCTCATCACTGGGAGACCACGACCTGAAACGATATTAACAGTTGGATGCTTAAGCAAGTGATGCACCCAGGAGCCTCTCTGCTCCATTTTTATAACAGGTGCTGATATAACAGGGTGTTATCCCATTAATTTATTGGAACACTTTATATATTAAGTAGCTTAACTCATTGTCTATACTAATACTATACTATTATATGAACACAATAGTTTTTTTAATTAAACTTTTTACTTTTGAGATAACTGTGGTACACATAAAGCTATAAGACATTATTTGGAGAGATCTCATTTAATCTTTAACCAGTTTCCCCCCAGTGATAACATCTTATAAAACAATAGCAAAATGTGACAAGTAGCATATTAGCATTGATACAGTCAAGTTACAGAACATTTCTATCATCACAAGAAACCTTCATGTTTTCTTTAAATAACCACACACTTAGTGGGATAAATAGGGAAAAGTATATCTACTCCATTTTTCTGAAAAGAGACGTCTTTCAATATTTCTTTTTAGAAAGCCTTTACCACTGCTTATAATGGACATGGAACTAAAAAAAAAATCTGTATAAATTATAAGTTTTGCTACATTTCAAACTAATCTTGAGGGCCCTTACCAGGAGTCCTGGTCAGAAGTCCTTCTCTGCATCCATACATCAGAAAGCACTTAAGTATTCTGTTAGCTAATGGGAGCTAGTGTAAATGGCAGTCAAATATTTTGTAGGTGTTGCCACTGGAAAATGAACCACATAAATGGAAATGAATATCCTACATTCATAGTATTAAACTTGAAAACTGAACAGGGACATTTATATGTATCATCTACCATCCAGGAGACCTGAGTTAAGTTCCTTCATATGTCTGAGTCTCAGTTTCCTCCTGTGTAGAATTGGAAAAAGAACCAACTGTCAAATTTATGAATATTAAGTTATAACAATAATAGTAAAATATTACTGACTGTGGCAGATATTCTACTTATTTAGTAGATTACTAGATGGAGAAATTGAGGCACTAATGACTTTGTTTAATATCAAATAGATCTTATGTGATGAGAATAGAGAATGAATACAAGACTGTCTTCCTTCAGAGCCTTAGTCTTCTCACTTGATAAATGAGAAAACATTTTGCTAAATGGATCCACTAAAAAAAGATATCATTCACTGAGTTAAAACCAATGCAGGAAGGGTTATAAGAACCTGTTTCCAGAGAAAGGGCAACAGGTATATTTATACATTATAGACCTCATCACCAAGAATAGAATTAAGGAATAGAATCCATTTACTCAACTATACCATTGACTGTCTAGTACATGCCAGTGACTCTTATAAGTATTGTGGCTACAGATAATACTTCCAGGCTTAAGAAGCAGCAAATGCAAAAGCTTTTTGTTAGGAAAGACCTTCTCATGATGCAGTCTTTTGAGCTCCGTAAGAATGGGCCTTGGGCCTGGAGTACTTCACAAAAGAGAGAACTCACAGCCTGTGCTGGGCTTGTCGCCCTGTGTGGGAATGTCTTTCCTTGTTTCACACTCAATGTGTATCCTTTGTTATTCTTATGTATATCTGTGATACAGCCTTTAGACAAACCCACTACTATATATGCCCCTGAGATGAGGGAACAGGGGCCTTTGTTCTGTGACACAAGAGGGATGCATACAGGCCAATGGTTAGCCACAGGGGATCAACACCCACCACTGAAGCTGATCTTGCTCTGCTCTTCTCTGTGTGAATAAGGTGTTTGTTGTTCCTTTCAGTGCTTGACTGTGTTGTGCTTTCCGTGGTGACTGTGATACCAAATGGCAGTAGGTAGAAGTGCTTCGACTTCTGATAATGGGTAACAGATGCTACTTGCTCTACCTCTATTCAGAGAGGAGAAAAGGAAATGCCAATGTGAGTGGATTGCCATTAGCAGTGGGGTGGGTGGTGAACTTGGAGAGCAGGCAGAGGTCATTATCACGCAGACGGTAGTAGGGCATGGTGAGGCAATTGGATTTCATCAAAGTGTGTTGGAAAATTATATTTGAGTGTTTTAAGCAGGAAAATTACCTTCACCTGATTGAATTTTTGAATGACTACCATTGGCTGTGTGTAAAAAACGGGGCTAAAAGAAGAAGCACATAAATAATTTAGGAGGCTATATCCCAGTCATACTAGTAGGTGTTAGCCTTTTCTGTTGAGCACACAGTATCAGAAGGAATTACATTTGTCTACTTACATGGGGAAATTTATATTGCATGACAGTAAGCTACAACTAACCTGAGTGAGCACTCATTCACTTTGTGATATGGCACTATTGTAAAAGCTCTGTGTATATTATCTTATTTAATCCATGCTCAACCTGAGGTAGATGCTATTATTATCCCATTTGATAGCTAAGAAATCAGACACGCAAAAAAGTCATGTAATTTTCTCAAAGTCATTGATGCTAGTAAGTGGCAATGCTAGGATTTAAACCAAAAATAATAATAATAAAATTTTTTAAATTGGGCTCCAGAGCCTGTTCTTTCAATTGAGGCTGATTGTTGGCAAATGATGGGCATTTATCAGGAGAGAATAAATGTGATTTCAACTTAATAAACAAAGTTGTGGGGCACCTGGGTGGTTTAGTCGGTTAAGTGTCCATCTGACTTCAGCTCAGGTCATGAGCTCCTGGTTCACGAGTTCAAGCTCCACATTGGGCTCTGTACTGACAGCTCGGAGCTTGGATCCTGCTTCAGATGTTGTGTCTCCTTCTCTCTCCACCCCACCCCCGCTCATGCTCTGTCTCTGTCTCTGTCTCTCTCTCAAAAACAAACATAAGAAAAACTTAAAACTATATAAATACAAACCAAAAAAAAAAAGTGCAAAAAGGTGATTTTTAACTTTCTAACTCTTAGAAACAAGTGAAATTTAAAAATGTTATTTCTCTTTTTAAATTTTTTTAATGTTTATTTATTTTTGAGAGAGAGAGAGAGAGACAGACAGAGTGTGAGCAGGGGAGGGGCAGAGAGAGAGGGAGACACAGAATCTGAAACAGGCTCCAGGCTCTGAGCTGTCAGCACAGAGCCCGATGCAGGGCTCGAATTCACAGACTGTGAGATCATGACCTGAGCCATAATCAGACGCTTAACCGACTGAGCCACCCAGGTGACCCTAAAAATGTAATTTCTCAAAGTAGATTTATAAAAATAGACTTTTTAAAAAAATGTGTCGGCAACTTGAAAAATGACTGCTGATTTACTTAACTTGGGTAAAAATTACTACTTTTCTAAGTAAACAAACTTTAAACTACATTTCTTGTCAAGCTAATATAAACAAATGTAATAAATAAAAAAATATATTATAAATAATCTTAAAAGATATAATTTATTTCTCACATTGCCACTCATGGGACCACAACATTCCACACTTAATTTTTTTTTTTTAATTAAGATAAGAGTTGTTGAGAATGACAAGAGAGTTAATGCTTGAGTAATGGTTTTGGCTTCACTTGCCTTCTTTTTGCCTAGATAGGTACATGTTTTTCCATGCCATTCTCTTTGGTTCTTGGTGTAGATTATATCACCCACATCCTTAGCAGCTGATAAAGAGGTGGAGAATTAAGGGCTATCAAATTGTCACCGAGCACCAATGCCACTAGATTTCCCTTCTACAGCATACGCTTTTCTAGAGAAACAAGCATCATTATATAATCAATGATCACTCTTTGTTCTTATATAATTCTGTACTTTTAGAGAATACATTATACTTTGGATATATGTTCCTATGTTATGATTTTATTAGTATATGCATTATAAACCTCATGGAGCCAGAGATAATATCTGCTTTTTTTTTTTTTCTGGATATCCACAGCAGCACGGTGTTATATTAACAGATTTCAAAACCAAAAATTAATGAATAACTAAGAAAGTAAGTGGTCAGACAGAATACAGGTAACTAAATGCTGGCATGGGTGAGGCAGTGTCAGAGAAATGGTTTTGAGTTTTAAGTCTGTGACAAGGAATTATCTGTAACCAATTTAGACAGGAAGATTAGGGGAAGCAATGTAGGATAAGGGCTAGATGGATAACAACATCCAACTATATACTTCAGGGGCATGTATCCGGATATCATAAAGCCAGGGAGAGATGTAACTCAAAAAAGAACTTTGACAGATAGGAAACGACTAATTAATAGCTTGAATTAAGAAGCTATTAATTATGGTTAAAGCTAAAATGTAGAATTCCTACCACATTAAATGAAATCCAACCAATAAATATTCACAGATTAACATGTGCCCATAACTTTGCTAAATTGAGTGAAAACTACATACATAAGATTTGCTTCTGGACTTCAAGAATGCCATAATCATGTACGAAAGATAGAAACAGCATCTGTAAATATATAGGAACATGTAAAGTCAGACTGAAGGGATCTAAACCCATAGGAATTTACCATAATAAATGAGATTTAGTCTGATGGTGCATCAATAAAACCAACAGCCAATTTATTAAGGTAGAAAAAGCCCATAATTACTTTGTTTGAGACCATATTCATATTACAAGAATTAATATATGAGGTCAGAAACTGAATGTTACAGTGAAATGTTAGGTTCAACAAATTTTTTCTAAATATAAGGTGTGATTGAACAAATATTTATACACTAATTATTTCCCATAATTTGGAGTAATATAATTTAATTTTCAAAATATCATAATTTTAAAAGGATAATATAAAGATTAATGCATTTAGGTTTACTTGTTAAATTAAAACTTTGCTTTAGGGGCACCTGGGTGGCTCAGACGGTTAAGTGTCTGACTTTGGCTCAGGTCACAATCTCATGATTCATGAATTTGAACCCCAAGTCGGGATCTGTGTTGACAGTGTGGAGCCTGGAGCCTGCTTCAGATTCTCTGTCTCCCTCTCTCTCTGACGGTCCCCCACTTGAGTTCTCTCTCTCTCTTTCTCACTCTCTCTCTCTCTCTCAAAAATAAACAAAAAAAACTTTACCTTAAATTTTGACTATTTTAAAAGCCATATTACAGCTACCATATATAGATTTGTAGCTTTGTTATATACCATATAGTGCACATATTCCAAATATTTCAACTGAAATTCTACTTGTTACAAGCTATTTTTCCTGTGCATTTTTCCTATTATTCCTGTGCTGTTTCTCCTTTGCTATTTTTTCTATGGCTCCTTTGCATCAATTTAAATCATAAAAATGAAAAAAAGTATAACATGTAAAGTACTCATCATTTAGATTATGGGATTCATTTTTCTAGGAATGCAATATAAATCATATTTTTCTCAATGAAAAAATATAATTTGGTTCAGCTTAAGATAAATGTGTGGGAAAAATAAATTAATCTTATACAGAGTATATCTATGTGGAAAGGAAAGGAATCATTGGCAGTGAATTCTGCTTTGGTGCGTCTATATCCTTAGAGCCAACATCTGCCTGACTTTGTACTGATGTATACTTAGGACTAGGTAATACAGTAGACACAAAAAATACTGTTTTATTTTTTAATTTTAAAAATTTTTTAATGTTTGTTTATTTTTGACAGAGAGAGAGAGAGAGAGAGAGCGAGCATGAGTGGGGGAGGGGCAGAGACAGAGGGAGACACAGAATCTGAAACAGGCTCCAGGCTCTGAGCTGTCAGCACAGAGCCCGACGCAGGGCTTGAACCCACGAACCGTGAGATCATGACCTGAGCTGAAGTCGGATGCTCAACTGACTGAGCCACCCAGGCGCCCCTCAAAATACTTAAAAATTAATTATTATTATTTTATTTTAGAGAGAGAGCGAGAGAGAGCAAGCAGGGCAGAGGGGCAGAGGGAGAGAGAGAATCTTAAGCAGGATCCATGCTTAGTACAGGACTTGCTCTCAGGACCCTGGGAATATAATTAACATTCAGCACAGATTATAACAATATAGGTTAAGGACTTACAAAAATATAAACATATATGTAAACATAATTCAAATTAAGACACAGAGCATTGCCAGTACCCAAAAGTCCCTCTTCTGCCCACCTCCAGGTAATATGCTCAGCCTCTTCCACAAAGCTAATGACAACAATGAATAAAAGTGGTTTAAGAAATAAGATAAAGTCTAGGTTTTCATAAATGACAACATAACTGTCCCCAAACTATTTGCCTTACCAGTTTGAAATGCTACATGTGTTAGTTAGTATCCTTTTAGTAGCTATTATTTTAAATGCGTTTGTTTCTAGTATCAAATACTGCATTTATTAATTAATCAATTTAAAAATATTTTAATGTATATTTTGGAAAATCTTCATTCATAAGTCCTTTTACAGAAGATGTCTGAGTGTTCCTGTACAATGAAGAATCTCACTGAAATTTGTTAAACAAATAAAAAAAGTATGGAGTTTTTATCATTGTCTAATAAATGTATAAATATGGATTAGATTCATTAAAAGGAACATCAATTTCTTTTCCAAATCCCCCTAATACTAACCTTACATATTCAATTTTTTTCATGTGCCTCAACATTGTGTAGCTTGTTTTACTTACACTGTTTAGACTTTTATTATATTTATTTTTAGAAATTTTAAACTTGGATTTTACTTCAGATGAGATTTCTTACTGCCATTTTATTTTCAAGCTAGTTATTGTTGCTATCTCAGAAAATTATAAGCAGTTAATAATTGGAGTTTTAATTAATTCTAATAGTTTTAAAACTACTTAATGAATAAATGGGATTAAGTTAATAACTTTTATCAACTGAATAAATGACATTGATTTTTAAAGGAAACTTGATGCCCATCATGAAATATACACAAAAAATACCATAGTCTAGGAACAATACTCCTTCTGTCATATGCCTCATTATCTTCATTCATGCTGTTGGTTAACATCTCACTAAAACTCTGAAGGTTGAGATCAGAAAACACAACATTTTCATATTTTTCAGTAACATTCCTCTTTAGCTATCTAGTAAACATCCTTTTTAGTGATCTAAAACCACTTTTTGTGTGTTCAGATATGAGTAGAAAGTTTGAACAAAAACATTTAAGAGAGAAGTAAATTTCAAGTAAGACCAGACAGAGTTAAAGGGTGGAATGGATTAGAAGTTGTCTGGTCAAATGAATTAAGTCAGTGTCCTGAGAATTTAGAGATGAGAGATCTGACTTGGATTGGATAACTGCTCCAAGTTGAATGCCCTGGGAAGCAGACTGTGAGATGGAGAGTAACGTGAAAAAAGTTTGTTAAGGGACGCCTTGGTGGCTCAATCGGTTAAGCATCCGACTTCAGCTCAGGTCATGATCTCGCCGTCTGTGAGTTTAAAGCCCCCGTCAGGCTCTGTGCTTACAGCTCAGAGCCTGGAGCCTGTTTCGGATTCTGTGTCTCCCTCTCTCTCTGCCCCTCCCCCACTCATGCTCTGTCTCTCTTGCTCTCAAAAATAAATAAAACATAAAAAAAATTAAAAAAATGTTTATTAAGGGGTCTTCTTGGGATCAACACAGGAAGAAGAAGAAGAAGAAGAAGAAGAAGAAGAAGAAGAAGAAGAAGAAAGAGGAGGAGGAGGGGGGGAAGGAGGAGGAGGAGAATGAAGGAGGGGGAGAGGGAGAAGGAGAAGAAAGCAGGAATGGCAGAAAGAAGTTGGCTGTACCATAGTTACAACAAAGATCTCAGCTGATCCCAGCAACACATCTGTGGCTGGGATGGTTACTTTGTTGTCACAAGAGGGTGTATCTTTTTTTTTTAATTTAAATCCAAGTTAGTTAACATATAGTGTAATAATGATTTCAGGAATAGAAATCATTTACATACAACACCCAGTGCTCATCCCAACAAGTGCTTTCCCTAATGCCCATCACCCATTTAAACCATGCCAGCAACCCTCAGTTTGTTCTCTGTATTTAGGAGTCTTTTATGGTTTGTCTCCCTCTCTGTTTTTATCTTATTTTTGCTTCCCTTCCCCTTCATCTGTTTTGTTTCTTAAATTCCACATATGAGTGAAATCATACAATATTTATCTTTCTCTGATTTCGCTTAGCATAATACACTCTAGTTCCATATTGTTACAAATGGCAAGACTTCATTCTTTTTAATCACTAATATTCCACTGTGTGGGTATATAAATATAAATATATATATAAATAAATAGATATAAATATATATATTTATACATATATATACACATATGTATACACACACACACACATACACACATCACATCTTCTTTATCCACTCTCCACTCATCAGTTGATGAAAGTTTGGGCTCTTTCTATACTTTGGCTATTGTTGATAGTGCTGCTATAAACACTGGGGTGCATGTACCTCTTTGAATGTGCGTTTTTGTATTCCTTGGATAAATACCTAGTAGTGCAACTGCTGGGTCATAGGGTAGTTCTATTTTTAATTTTTTGAGGAACCTCCATACTGTTCTCCAGAGTGGCTGCACCAGTTTGCATTCCCACCATCAGTGTAAAAGTGTTCCCCTTTCTCTGCATCCTTGCCAACATCTGTTGTTTCCTGAGTTGTTAATGTTAGCCACTCTGACTGGTGTGAGGTGGTATCTCAATATAGTTTTGATTTGTATTTCCCTGATGGTGAGTGATGTTGAGCATCTTTTCATGTGTCTGTTAGCCATCTGGACGTCTTATTTGGAAAAGTGTCTATTCATATCTTTTGCCCATTTCTTCACTGAATTATTTGTTTTTGGGTGTTGAGTTTGAAAAGTTCTTTACAGATTTTGGATATTAACCAACAGGATGTATCTTTGTATGACTTTATGAAAGAGTCTTTGGATGAAACCTGCCCCAGGAAAAGGGGCTTGCCCATGGCTTTTGTCAAGGCTGCTCTCTACAGATGAGGGAAATTTCTAATCAGAGCTGACAACTAAAGGCTGTTTGCTAGCAGCAAGTGCAACAGCTGTGGGAATTAAGTTCATCAGTACCAAAAGCGGATCTGGGCAGGACATTGCAGCCTCCACTAGAATAACTTCTTTGTCATCATGGAAAGCCAAATAGATCCTAGAAGAAGAAGTCAAATAGATGTCTAGAAGGTAGATTCTTTAAACCATAGACTAGAGATCCAACATCATTTCCCAGCAAATAAACTGCTAAGTAGACATTTTGTAAGCACCTAGAATGGAGAGTGGTAACTGAGAACTAGAATGTCATATTAACTTATTTCTATTTCCTCTGAATCAAAGAGCCTAAACTGTGCCAAACAGGAAACTTAGGGTTATAAGCAATAGTAAACCCAATATAAAATAAACCATATTTTCCATCTGAAAAAAATATATATATATATATTTGTACATAACTATATATGTACATATATAGAAAAGGAAATGTTTGTCAATTGCATGCATGTGTGTGGTTTTGTGTATCAGCCAAACATTTTGATAAGCCTTTTGCTTCATCCAAAACTGGCAAAACAAAACCTGGATAAGACTATATGTTGATGGTCCAATGATTGGTTGAATGGCACATTGCCATTTTACAAGAGAAAGTCTTATGGCAGAGTCTTGTCTTGTATTCTGTACCATTCAACCATCTTAATAATGGTTTCAAAAAAGGTGTGGCTTGCTTCAAATATTATTGGAGCATATATGCAGTAGGTGTAATGTCAGATGATCTATATGCATTATATCATTTAAGAATATAAACGCATAGTCATAAAATCTATAGATGATTTAATCCAGAGAGAAATAGCTAATATATTGGATGGCAGCATGAGAATCCCAGAAGATATTTATCAGCTATTTTCATGTTCTATATTAGACCAGATAAAGTGTAATAACTATAAATTCCAGAATTTGGTTCCCAAAATATCACAAACAAAAGTTAAGATTGATATAAGTAAGAGGGATACATGAACAAAAATACCAATGTAAGGGGTTTCATTGACTGTTTATTCAGTCAGTACAGTAGTGTTGTATAAAACAGCTAAAACTATATCGGACATAAACATTTTTTCCATAAATAACACTGCTATTCCTCACTGAGACAGCTCTCCAGATATAAAGTCAAAGCCCTAGGTATGCCATACATGTTAGGACCAAACTTCACTTCACCAGTCCTGCCATGAGCCAATAAATTATCTTTTTGCTCAGTAGTTTGTACTGGTTTACTGTAGCTTGCAGTGATTGATTTCAATCTAGGAGGTAGGATAATGAGGAAACTTATTCCAAATCACCCTAAAAGGTAGGACAAAAATTAATCACTAACATAAAAAAGAGATATAGTAGAATTTAGTTCTCCAGAGGGGATTTTCTAGAATGTAAGCTACATGATTCAAAGAATACTGCCAAATAAGATACTATGTTCTAGGTCACACAGAGTGTTCAGGGAGATGTTAGAACAACTTGAAGATGACTGAAGCATCAGACGGGGAAATATACCAGATAACCTCTGAGGTCCCATCCAATTCTAAAGATCTGTTATTGCAATTAACAGTTTTATGATCAAACAATTATTCTGCCTTTAAAAAAGATTATTTAATATATAGACAGTCAAATAGCTATTCTATAACATGCCTTTAAAGTGTCCCTCGAAAATAAAGTGAATGTAAAAATTCAGTGTTATAAAAATGCATAATCATAGTTTAAGCAATTTCTCTTACATTAAGAAGATACATTGCAGATATATGACTCTATTCTCAAAAATTTCCAAAGGTTGAAATGAAAGGAAACCTATAAAAAGGTATAAAATCTCACAAGAGATGATACATTGTGAATGACCAGAATCTTTTGCCCCTAGTGTCTTCAAACAATTGGCAATTTGGAATGAGAAAGCTTCTCATAATCTAATTTGGATTACACAAACCAGATTGTCTATAAAAGCCATACAATAAAAATTCCCCTTCAGCAGAAAACTTTGAGGACATAAAGACCACTTTTCCCCACCTATAAAGTATTGGAGAATTGAATCTAAATCATACATTAAGGATGAATATTTGCATCCCCTACAGCACCAGCAGGATACCTGCTCAAGATAGATGAATCAAAAGACTTTTTTTTTTTTAATTAGAATAAAATTCCCTGGATGGATGGAATGTCCATTACCCTCAAGAGAATCTGGTGGTGGTGAAGATTATGTTGGAGATATTTTATTTTATATCATGTATTTAAATATATTTAAATTTAAACATTTATTTTTCTAATATAGGGTAAAAATATGGTCATTTTAGAAAACATAAAACATTAAGAAGTAAATAATAATAAAAATCACCTATGAACAGATGAATACTATTAACATTATGGCACATCTTAAGTCTTCTATAAATTCTATTTTGTAGAGGTGAAACTTCTTAACATACACTTTTTCTTCTTTTTTTTTAAATCAACTTTATTTCAAAAACACTCTCCAAAGTCATTACATATTCCCACAATTTCAGTGGCAGTACATAATTTCATTCCTTCATCTTTAGTTCTTAGTTGAAAGAGAATCACAGCTTTCTTTGACTATCTGATGAAAGGATGGACCCCATTCTCAAAAAAATCCAAAGATATATAAAAGTTTAATAATAAATCTAGGATGGATGGATCTCCTGGCTTTAGAAGCTCTGGTTTAAAAGAGTTTCTTAGTACTCTGATTTATAATTAGTACAACATAGATCTAGGTGCTACTAAACTTTACTAAGGTAGATTTAGGAATAAATTAAGAAAATTTATTCTGTATAATTTACACATAGTGCATATTCAATGTATTACACTCTTCATTTTTATTTTCACCATTATTTTAAGCATTTATATTTGCCTAATATTCTGAAACATACTCAAATTTGTGTGTATGTGAATATTTCTGGGGATTAGGTTCATAGCTTTTCATTAAAAATTTGAAGGATTGAGGGGCACCTGGGTGGCTCAGTCAGTTAAGCATCCGACTTCAGCTCAGGTCATGATCTTGCAGAGCAGTTTGTGAGTTCGAGCCCCAAGTAGGGCCCTGTGCTGACAGCTTGGAGCCTGGAGCCTGCTTCTGATTCTGTGTCTCCTTCCCTCTCTGCCCCTACCCCACTCACACTCTATCTCTCTCTGTCTCTCAGAAATAAATAAATGTAAAAAAAATTTGAAGGATCGAGTTGCCTGGGTGACTCAGTTGGTTAAGTGTCTGACTTGACCTCAGGTCATGATCTCACCATTGGTGGGTTCAAGCCCCATGTCAGACTCTGTGCTGACAGTTTGGAGCCTGGAGCCTGCTTCTGATTCTGTGTCTCCTTCTCTCTCTTCCCCTCCTCCAACTCGTGCTTGCCTGCTCTCTCTCCTTCAAAAATAAATAAGCATTAAATTTTTTTTTAAAATTAAAAAAAAATTTAAAGGATCTTGTTCTCCAAAATAAGAACCCTTTCACTGCAAGAAAAAAACTAAGACTTCTGCAAAGTTTAAGCTTTGCTGCCACAATGATCTTTATTCAATAAAAAGTGTTTCTACCAAAAATGACATCTTTGCTACAAACACAGAAGTACAGCTGGTGTACTTGATAATTCTAGGAGCTTTAGTGTTGTTTACTAATTCAGATTAACTTTATATTCTAAAAACTTTATATTCTAAAAGTAAACAAGAATGTTATGGGGACAGACTTAATTAGACAATAGTTGAAAAATAAATTGTGGATTTATCTTCTTACTCCTGAATCCAGAATAGAAAAGGGTTCTGTACACTCAAGGGTACAATGTAGCAGGTTGGTAGGGAAAAGTCTGGCAATCTAGTTGGGTACTGGTCATGCTACCTGTTAGCTGTTTAAGAATTTTGGATTTTATTCCTAAGGACAGTGGAGAGTTCCTGCAGAGCTCTAAGAGGAGTGTGAGGGTTTGTAATTGCTTTACTTAAAGTACCTGCACTAAAATACATTTTGGGGGCTGTATAGGAGTACATGTATTAGTTTCAAGAAAGACCTGGGATCAAAATTCAGCTTTCCTACTGGCAGACCTCATCTGGGTCTTTGTGGCTTCATCTGTAAAATGGGCATGGTGATGTCCAGTGCAGCATGGTTCTACAGTTAAATACTGATAATGCATGCACTGCACTTAGTACTGTGTCTGGTCTGACCCATTGAAAATGTCCAATAAGTGTACCTGATTATTGTTGAGAAAGACAATGATTCAAAAAACTCAAAAAACTAGAAAAAAAACTTTTAGTGCCCCCAGGAGTATGATGTAACAAGTATGTGAATAGCTGAAGTGTATTTTAATCTTAAACCTGTGAATTCAAAAGATCATGTTGTATCTGCCTATAATCCTCCAGTCATAGTATGTGACACATAACTCTAATCACTTCTGTTTTCTTTTTTTCATTTTACCCTAAAAGAATGGATTGAGGAATCTGTGTCTATTTTACCTAATTGCCCTCTAGTTTTTCTCTAGATATTTCAATAGGTTGTATTAAGTGCTGGAAGGCATGAGCTGAGTATACAGGCTGTTAAAAATAGAAATATCATACTAGGGAGGTGGGTACACTTATCTAGAAATCTCTGTGAAAGATAGAAAAAAAGGGTCACCTGGGTGGCTCAGTTGGTTCAGCATCCGACTTCAGCTCAGGTCATGATCTCACGGCTCCTGAGTTCAAGCTCTGCACTGGGCTCTGTGCCAACAGCTCAGAGCCTGGACCCTGCTTCGGATTCTGTGTCCCCCTCTCTCTCTGCCCCTAACCCACTCACATTCCGTCTCTGTCTCTCTCAAAAATAATTAAACATTCAAAAAATTTTTTAAAAAGAAAGAAAGAAAAGAGGGAGGGAGGGAGGGAGGGAGGGATGAAAGAAAGAAAGAAAGAAAGAAAGAAAGAAAGAAAGAAAGAAAAGAAAGAAAGAAAAAAGAAAGACCTATGCATTCCTCAATAAAGATGCTCTAAATGGAGACTAAAAATTTGTAATTAATGCCAGATTGCATAAGTGCCAGTTACTTGCAAATCCTTTATCCTGATATGACTGAAACACAACAATGAAAACAGATCTGTAGGGGTTTCTGGGTGGCTCAGTCAGTTAAGGGTCCAACTGGCTCAGGCCACAATCTCATGGTTCAGTTCGTGAGTTAAAGTCCTGTGTTGGGCTCTGTGCTGACAGCTCAGAGCCCGGAGCTGCTTCAGATTCTGTATCTCCCTCTCTCTCTGTTCTTCCCCAACTCAAAAATAAATAAACATTAACAAATAAATTAACATTAAAAAATGTTTTTTAAAGAAAAAAAATTTTTAAAAGAAATAAAAACAGATATGTAAGAGGAGCAGACAGCAAAGAAGCGTGCCTTCCAACACTTGTTAATGAAATTGATCATTCCTTCTGTGGTGCTGCATATTTTTAAGCCACTGATTTATCTAAATTTTCCTCTTTACACCTAGGGTTTCCATCAAGGGTTCTATGTTGGGTTGTTAATTTTTTCAAGCCTTCTTCTGCTAGGTACTGAGACACAGGATCAATGTCTGACATACACTGGACACTCAAACACTGTTGTCAAGAATGTTAGCATAGATTAGGCAAAATGTTTGGTAAAAGGATAGAGTGGTAGGCAAGACAAAGTCTTGGCCCTCATAAAACTTACAATCTAGTATGGGGACATATATATTAAAACAATTCCCCCTCAAAACGACTTTTTTGCAATTATGCTAAATATAGTGAAGGATGTTATAGGCTTTGTGGATGGAATATTTGGGAGGTACCCATTCCAAGGGTTCCAGAAGACATTTCTGAGTAAGGAAAATTTTAGCTACAGGTTGCCACCTCTTAACCCCACATGAAGAAACAAGTGATATGTCACAGTGAAGCTGGGTTCCAAGACATGTGAATATATGTATTCATGTGAATATATGTATTTTGAGATCTCAGAACCTATTAGGAGGGTTATTCATCAGCTAATCAGCTGCCAGGTACAAACATGGACAGAAATATTGCCAGATCCTCATTTTAAAAGAAATTATTGAGGGGAGCCTTGGTGGTTCAGTCAGTTAAGCGTCTGACTCTTGGTTTTGGCTCAGGTCATGATCTTACGGTTTGTGAATTCAAGTCCCACATTGGGCTCTGTGCTGACAGTGCGGAGCCTGCTTGGGATTTTCTCTCTCTCCCTTTCTCTCTCCCTCAAAGTAAATAAATAAACTTCAAAAAATAAAATAAAATAAATTACTGAACATGGTTCTTCCTGTAGAATCTTGTTTCTAATGCATAAAACACTGCACACTCAACACAGAAGTTGGTAACGTATATATTTAAGTTGATGATTAAGGGATAAGGTAGGGGCAGGATTGGGTCACATGAAGAGAGAGAAATTCCAAGAAAAGTGAACAGCATTACCAGAAGTCCAGAATGGAAAAGGGCTGTATGCACTCAAGGGTAAGATGTGGCGAGCTGATAGAGGACTGGCAACCGAGCAGGGGCCAAGTGATGCTGCCTAGCTGTAGTTTTAAGAACTTTAGATTTTATTCCTAAGGACAGTGGAGATTTACTGCATAGTCTTGAACAGTGATAACTGCTAGATGCTACTGTGTCAGACCACACGGACAGTTATCTTCCCCAGGAAGTAAACTAGACTCTGCCATTTGGTGTTAGAATTTTAAGACAACACTTCTACTATACACACCACACTTACAAATAATCATAATTATGAAGTTATAAGTTATTAAGACAGAATATAAAATGTCATAGCTGGTATTTGGAGATCACCTACCCCAGACCTACCATGTTAACAGATAATGAACAGATCTAAATATATTAAACATATCACACATTTAGAAGCAGGTAGAATTAGAACGCCAGCATCTACTAGCCTCTTTGTCTTTTTCCAAGCCCATCCCAGGCTCTGTATTTTCTCTATATTTAAGAAAAATCTTCTGTACAATGTCATAATATTATCATAGTACTTTCCTACCAAAATTAGCTTTTTCAGACATTCTAAAGAGTGCAACAATCATGAAAACAAACGTGTTGATGAAGAAATAATATACACAGGCTATATATAGGCTATGCATTGACGACATCATTATAACTGATTCATTATGTTTAAACATCTGCATATACACTTACCATTTACAGCTGCAGGGACACTAGAAAAATATAGTAAAATTTTTGACATTCACTCTTAGCAGAACTATCATTAGTCACTGGAAGACAGCTAATACAAAACTGTTCAGTGAAAAGCACATTGGTTTGGGCAGGAAATCATCTTTATCTCCATATTTAATGCTACCCAGGAAAGCTATCTGATTATCTTGTGTCCTATTTATCATAATAGTAATCTTGGTTAATATTTTCCTAGCAAACATTATGGGTTAAATACTTTAATATTTTAATATTAATTTTTAAAATTAGTTTTAATATTAATCTTTATTAAATATTTTAATAAAATCTTGAGTCTTTAATCATTTCTATAGTCAGAGAATGTATTATTATCACTTTTATTTTATAGACAGGGAAACTGAGAATCAGACAAAAGTTACACAGCTAAGAAGTCTCAGAATTGGGATTTGAACTCAAGCAATGGAGCTCCAGAGATGGTAATGTTAACTGCTACTCTATTTTGCTGTCTTTTCCTCTATTACATGTGAAAAACAGGGGCAATTTAAATGGAGTATATTTAAAGAAAATACAGCTACTTTGGGATTTAAGAAGATAGAGTAATGTGCTTGTTTTCAGATTATATCATGGCTTTGATGGAAATTAATTTGGAGAAGACAGAAGTATTGGAAAGACCTTGAAAACTGAATGAACATGATATTCAATATAAAGTAATATGGGTGGCAAAAAGATGGTGTGTCAATCTCATTACAGGCTGGAAGAGATAGCAGAAAAACACAAAACCAACAGTTTAGGATGGCTATGCACTTCTCTCAGGAAAGTGCCTGGGATTTGAGGTCCAGAGGCTCGCAATATAGTTTGGGAACCATCGTTTCCCCACTATTTAATCCTTGTAACTTGCAATATCTTTGTCTGTTAAATTAGAATATTTTTACCCATTTCACAGCATGACAGTGGGCACTACATGAGATAATCGACATGAAAGACATTTTGGAAACTCTAAAGTGAAATGTTCATGCCTTATTTTACTATTAGCAATTAATTATTTAAGGTATACAGGAAAGTAGTATCAATATGAAGCAAAAAAGAAAAGGAAATTGCCTAAGGAAAGAACATTAATTATTCATATAATGCATGAATATTATAAATATATGTTTAAAATGAAAGTACAGGTGCAAATAATTTATGCCTATAATAATAGCAAAATGACCAGCCAGATTCACATAGTTTTCTCTTGGTTACAACATTGGAGGGATAGCAGAGCTATCCTCCTGTAGAGTGATAGCTTTTTACATAAATGTAAACATTAAGTATAATTGGCATATGCATACATACACATATGTAAATCTTTTATAGATGCACATACATGGTAAAACTGTGGGTGATTTTAACTGTTTTGTTTTCCTGTATTTTTCAAAAGCTTTATAAAAAAAGAAGGAAAGGTTATATATTATATAAATATCTACTCATGAAGAGTAGAAATACACACATACTTAGATAAGAAGGCACTAACAGCCCTTTAAAAATCTAAATAGATAGGTTAAAAAGGGCAAACGAAAACATTGTTATGAGAGCACGTTTCATTTGCTCAGAGAAATAGAAAGTGATATATTGGAGTAAGCTCAGGATTCACTTGTAAAAATTAATAGGCAACATTCATTAAATACTCTCCATGTGTCAGAAATAGTTATAAACACAGTCACATAAAATCCTTCTACTAATTCTATGACTGTAATACTATGATTATTTCCATTTTACAGGTGAAGAAGCTAAGGATAGGAGCAGTTAATTAACTTCTGAAGGTAACCCAGCCTATCAGTGCCAAAACTAGTATCTGCATTCAGGTCTGCCAGAGTCCAAAGACCCCAGTTGATCCAACTTCCTTATTGCTATAATGCTACGGACTGGAGATAACACCAAATACATGAAAGCACACCTTTTGGGGAAAAAGCAAAAAATAAAATAAAATAAAATAAAATAAAATAAAATAAAATAAGGCTTTTAAAGCAAGGTAAGACTGCTGAAAGAAAAATTTCCTCATCACCATACATCACACAGAGTTTGTAGTGTTTAAGCAAGCTCATGGCAGGTCTTTTCAAAAACAAGGGAAATAGCAAAGTCTTTGAGACAAAGCCAATGAACTATATAAGAACTCCAGAAACACCAGGTATTGGAAAGCATTTCTGCCGCTAAACTCAAACTATAAAGCCTTTGCAGAGATTTGCTTTATGACAGTCACTAAAAGAATGGCTACATGTGGCAAATAGAGCAATGGTTTAAAAAAAAAAAAAACAAACAACAACAAAGCATACTCTTGTTACACTCTGAGGAAATATGCCAAGTGTAAAGGAGGTAGACAGAAAAACTAGGAGGATTATAGAGCAAAGCAAAGAAAGCAGTAGAGGACTATAAGCAATAAGTAAGCTGGGGAATAAGACACTGGTAATAGCTGCAAAAGTATTTCAGTAACAAGATCACTCCTTAGAAGAAGGCAAGATAAAACAGGGAATTGAGGCTTTTAAAGAAAAAGAAGTAGTAACTCTTTCCTGAAGCAAGTGGGCAAAAAGTAAAGAAGGTGGAGGCCCAACAAATAAATTATACTCATTATTTATGCTTCTGGTTCAAAGGTTAAAACTAGAAAGAAATATACTGAAGATGCTTCCAAGATTTTTATCTTACACATTCTAATCTTAAAAATCTCTTGCTCATGAAAGAGCTTACAGAAAAAAGAAATGTGTGAAGGAGCAAGGATATTGAAAAAATTCAAGTATCATTACAATATAGGAGGTAGAATCTGTCACAGTCTGAATGCAATTGGTCTGAATAAGACATGTCCTTTAGCACTTGAAAGGTAAAATTGCATCCTATTTTTTCTACTGAAATAATTCTATGTTCTCCCGTGGAAACAATTTCTCCCTTTCATAAAACCAAATGTCTGCCACCTGTTGGTTCTTTCATATTATGTCTTTGGGCCAGTAGGCTCAGTTATTAAGAGTATCATTAATAATGAGGTCATCTGAAAGATAAGGAGGACAAAGAAGTAATTTCCCCTGGGCCTATTCTGTAAAGATAATCTATAAGTGAATGTGACATTACTGAAACGTTCAAGTCCAACATATCAGTTGAAACAAAGCATAAAACATGGAATGATTGAACATCAGTGGAAGAAAAAAGAAGTAAATGAGATAAATTGACAATGGTAGTAGGCTAGATAGCTCCCATATAATTCAAAAGGATGAATGAGAGAGATTAGATCAAAAGTGGGGGGCATAAATGGGGGAAACTACTGTTTGATAAAGGGAGAAGTATAATAACCATGAAAGAGGGAAGTCCAATGTAGTATTGGGAACCTACTCATGAGAAAGAGGATGAAATAGTCAAGTTGAAGAATATACCACAAGGACTGTAGAAACTGAAAAAGAAAACTTATCTACTTAATAATGAAGGCACACGTTTCTCCACACTATCTACCTAGCCTGCATTCATGACAGTACAGTAAGAATTGGGTTACCAAGGTGCATGGGAAGTTACTGAATGGAAAGTAAAGCTGTGTTCAGACTACTATTTCATAGGCTGAAATGAATGGTAGGAACTTCAAGATGCCAGACTGAAAAGACACCTGTGATTGTGGCTGATGTAGTCAACCCTATTCCCTCTGCAAGTATCCAGAACAAATGACTGGTTCCCCTTTGAGAATGAATTTCAAGGGTCTCAAATCAGGTCAGTGTTGAGTGCAATGCCAAACTCCTGATACTTTTAGGGGCAACCAAAATGGAGTAAGAGAAAATAAAAGTCATTCAATTGCTATCACTTAGGTCTAGAGCACGGAGAACTTCAGAGGATGAAGGAGAAAATTGTGACACATGAATCATACTACATAACCCTTCCATGCACTGCTCTAACCCAACCCTTACTCCAAATGGGAGCCTCATGTCCCACTTTGTGTATGGACTTTTGGTGCTCTGCATACAGAGAACTCTCAGAAAACTTACTGCCCTGTATGATACTAGGTAAAAGAAAGACAATGAGGGGGAAGAGCAGAGAGGGAGGGAAGCACTGGGATAGAGAAGGTGTAGTAGTTGAATTATATCCCCCCAAAAGACATGTTCAAATCTCAATCCCCAGTGCCTGTGAATGTTACCTTATTTGGAAATAGGGTTTTTTTTTGCAGATGTAATTAAGAATAGGCCATACTGGATTAGAGTGGGCCCTAAATCTAATGACTTGGATACAGAGGCACATAGGGAAGAAGGTCATGTGATCATGTAGGCAGAGTGAAACGATGCAGAATATCAAGCCAAGAAATGTTAGGAGTCACTGAAAGCTAAGGAGAGGCAAGGAAGGATACTTCCCTAGAGGCTTCCCTTCAGAGGGCATGTAGCCTTCCTGACACCTTAATTTCAGACTTCTGGCCTCCAGCATTGTCAGAGAGTAAATTTCTTTCTTTTTTTATTAAACCACCCTGTCTGCAGTACTTTGTTATGGCAGTCCTAGGAAAATGATATACAGGGAGAGAGAGGGAGGGAGGACAGACTCATAACAACACAAATGCATTCTACTTCACTTGATCATTAATCTGTCTTTGCTGAAAAGGAATTCATAAACTGTCTTGGTGTAACCTTGACAACAACATCAGTAATGATCATATCAACAGGTTGTTTTGGAACATTTTTGGGTTTTCAAACTAATCACCCATAAAAATGTTTGAGTGGATATCTGCCATCTATGTATACTCATCTATCTATGCAATAGACAAATGTTCTAATATACTAACACTTATTAAACATTATAACTAAATTAAAATAGTAATTAATAATGGATAAAATAAAGGAGAACAAGGAAATGTCTTAAATAGAATTATATTTATTAATGATACATAAAATCATTTTTATCACTAAACTATTCTACAAAATATTATTAATAATAACATTTTCAGGGGTGCCTGGGTGGCTCAGTCAGTTAAGCATCTGACTTTGGGTCAGGTCTCATAGCATGGGTTCAAGCCCTGCTTCAGGCTCTGTGCTGATAGCTCAGAGCCTAGAGCCTGCTTTGGATTCTGTTTTTTTCTTTCGCTCTCTCTCTCTCTCTCTCCCCCCCACTCAAGCTGTGCCTTTCTCTCTCTCAAACATAAATATTAAATAATAATAATAATAATAATAGCATTTTCAGAGAAAGCAATCAGATTGGATATGCTTTATAATTTTTTTAATCTTGCTTGCACATTTTGTCATAAAGCTTTGAAAAGCCCTGATAAAAATTCACTGTTTTCCAGTATTAAAAATAGGCTAGTGAATGCCCTCTCCCTTGCTAACTATCAACTGCATTTACAAACCAGGTAGAAGGTGTGTTTTTTCCAGTTTAATCAAAGTGATAAAAATCCATTAAAATTTTCATGTAAAGGATATTGAA
Organism: Lynx canadensis; assembly: GCF_007474595.2. NCBI lineage: Eukaryota > Metazoa > Chordata > Mammalia > Carnivora > Felidae > Lynx > Lynx canadensis. The sequence continues at coordinate 47,904,934 of NC_044304.2, read as the reverse complement.
AGAGCTTACAAAATTTCAAAACCCCTTTCCTGAGCATAAGTATCTAGGTACGAGAATTTTTACAGGTGATATACTTAATGTTAAAAAAAAAAACTCACACAATGGTAGAAATATTCCCACACATCTGTTTTTAAAAGCTTTCTCCATTCTATGATTTTCCTCCTAAAGGTAGTAATTTTTCTCACTCACTGTTAAAACATCATTTTTACTGTGAAGATACAAATTAAGCATGACAACAACACAATAGAGATAGCTTCCTTTATGGGAGAAAGCTTTATAAGGTGTGCTTCTGGGGATACTGCAAACAGGACTGATCTCTCCCAATAACAATGAAAAAAAACCCCTTCCACTTAATGGCCAGTCAACATTTGTTAGGGGAAATGCCAAACCCTTTTATTCTAACATAAGCAAGATATGCATATATTCATAAATATGTATGTGTATATCTATCTATATAGGTATATATATATCTATATAAGTAGATATATATACACACTCATAAATATGTGTATATATATATACTATATATAGTTTACATATATATTCATACGTATACATATCTATATGAATACATATATACAAGTGTATATTTATGTATATAAACATATATACTATATTCACACTGTAGACACATATATATTCTTTTTTTAAATATAAATTCAAGTTAGTTAATATATAGTGAGCATTGATTTCAGAAGTAGTTAATGATTCATCACTTACATATGACACGCAGTGCTTGTCCCAACAAGTGCCCTCCTTAATGCCCATTGCCCATTTAACTCCTCCCCCACCCACCTGCTGCTATAAACAATGGGGTGCATGTACCCCTATGAATCAGCACTCCTGTATCCTTTGGGTAAATAGCGAGTAGGGCAATTGCTGGGTCGTAGGGTAGTTCTATTTTTAAATGTTTGAGAAACCTCCATACTGCTTTTCAGAGTGGTTGCTACAGTTTGCATTCCCACCAACAATGCAAAAGAGATCCCCTTTCTCCACATATTTGCCAACATCTGTTGTTGCCTGAGTTGTTAACGTTAGCCCTTCTGACAGGTGTGAAGTGGTATCTCATTGTGGTTTTGATTTGTATTTCCCTGGTGATGAGTGATGTTGAGCAGCTTTTCATGTGTCTGTTAGCTGTCTGGATGTTTTCTTCGAAAAAGTGTCTATTCATGTCTTCTGCCCATTTCTTCACTGGACTATTTGTTTTTTTGGTGTTGAATTTGGGCATATATATATATATATATATAGGCATATATATATATATATATATATATGCATATATATATATATATATAATATATATATATTCTACAAGAAGGAAAACTGGTTAGAATGAAATCTATCCCCCACACCCCTACCTCCAGTATCTGCTACATTGCATATAATATTTCATGCAATCCTCACAACAGTTTATTAGAAATAGATACTATCATTATCCCCATTTATAGAGAAGGAACATAAAATAAGAAAGGACGTTAAATAAGTTATAGTGAGGTTTAAATAAGTTACTGCGGGTCATATCAATAGCAATCATCAGGACTTGGTGTTGAAATTGGAAATATCTGACCCCAAAACTAATGTTCTGTTATCATCCCCATTCTTCTTTCAGGTTTTAATAGGTTTGGAGGTAAGGAGATAAATCATTCAAATATACTCAAGTCCCTATGAATACTCAGTATGTGTCTCAAATGGGGTAAAACTGGGGTATGTAGAAAAATTAGTAGAGATTAGAGGCTCTTAATAAAAGCCTATTGCAAACTTTTGCTTAGGGTTTGTTCATATTTGTGATCTCTTAATATAAACAGTTAAAATGGACAACATTACATAAGAATATGAGTATAATAAAACACAACATCATCATGCCTTGAGACTTTTTCAATACTTAGAGTGGATATACACAAGGCATGTCAAAGCTTTATAAACAAGAGCAAAATAATAATGTAGGAAAGAAGGTTAAGTGCAGCCAAATCACTTTTTTCTCCCCTTTTAGTTATTCCATGTCCTGATTCAGTAACTCCTGGCATACTCTTTGGACATCAATTATGCATGTACGAGCAAAATGTCTCTGGCATCTACTCACAAAACAGCCTTCTCCTGTTTGGTTCTTTATAACATTTGGTGTATTATGAACATGAATAGTATACTTAGGAGAGAAAAGAAAAATTTTGTTTAAGAAAAGAGAAGGGACAGTGTTTCTCATGTAGGGCTCTCAGTACTGGTTGCCAGGAAAGCATATGAGAAAATGAAAAATGGCTGGAGAGCTTTTGTTGCAGAGCTGGGCCCAATTTATAATGAGGAAAAAAATAAATAAGTAAAACATACACACACACCATAGATTGCAAGAGCATTATAGTCCAGGGCACAATGTAGGTACAGAAAAAGTTGAAACCAATAGGAAAGAAAAGTCCTCAAGAGTAATAGGAAGATCTAGGAGCCATACCAGGAATGACAAGAGAGGAAGGCAATAGGCAAATATGGAACACCAAGAGTGACAACAGAGAAATCAAGGACAAAGATTGGAGACACGTGTTAAGGAGAGACACGGGGCACTCATATGAAAAATCCTATAGTTCTAATAGACAGTCTTTGTTTAGTTTTAGCTAGTTTGATGTGGGGTGCCTGAGCTTGCTTTTGACCCTGTCCTTTGACTTAAAATGGGAAAAGAAAATAGAAGATATTTAAACAAACATTTACTTTCTATTCCCTCTCTCTTCAATTTTCAAAGTAACTTTTTTTTACTAAAAACAGAAAATAAGTTTGGGGGTGCCTGGGTGGCTTAGATGGTTAAGCGTCCAGCTTCGGCTCAGGTCATGATCTCACAGTTCATGAGTCTGAGCCCCGAATCGGGCTCTGTGCTAACAGTTCAGAGCCTGGAACCTGCTTCAGATTCTGTGTCTCCTCTCTCTGCCCCTCCCATGCTTGTGATCTGCCTCTCTCTCTCAAAAATAAATTAAAAAAACGTTAAAAAAAAACCCCACAATAGCAGCACTCTCAACAATAGCCAAATTATGGAAAGAGCCTAAATGTCCATCAACTGATGAATGGATAAAGAAATTGTGGTTTATATACACAATGGAGTACTACGTGGCAATGAGAAAGAATGAAATATGGCCCTTTGTAGCAACATGGATGGAACTGGAGAGTGTGATACTAAGTGAAATAAGCCATACAGAGAAAAACAGATACCATATGTTTTCACTCTTATGTGGATCCTGAGAAACTTAACAGAAACCCATGGGGGAGGGGAAGGAAAAAAAAAAGAGGTTAGAGTGGGAGAGAGCCAAAGCATAAGAGTCTCTTAAAAACTGAGAACAAACTGAGGGCTGATGGGGGGTAGGAGGGAGGGGAGGGTGGGTGATGGGTATCAAGGAGGGCACCGTTTGGGATGAGCATTGTGTGTTGTATGGAAACCAATTTGACAATAAATTTCATATATTGAAAAAAAAAGAAAGAAATTAAAAATCTAAAAAAAAAAAACCCACAAAGAAAATAAGTTTGAAAAATGGGCCATCAAATATTGCTCAATGTTCATTCCTGAACATGAAATTAATTTGATTTGAATTATGTACCTAACATGTGCCAGGCACTTTTGTAAATAACTTTAAGAGAATTATTTAATTCTGAAACAACACTAATTCTGAGGATGTGAAGAACAAAATTGACAAGGAGTTGATCACTGTTTAAACTAGGCAAGGGGCAGATGGACATATGTTAGATCTTTCTCTTTAATTTTATATACGTTTAAAATTTTCCGAACTTAAAAAAGTAAATTCTAAAAAAGCAACCTTAGTTATAAGTTCTTAGCCCCATTATACTGATGAGACAATTGAATTAGAAAGACTTTAAATGTCTTAGCCATGATCAAAAATAAGGAATGAATGATATATAGGTGGAATTTAGACCCAAGTCTCACTGGTTTCAGAATAAAAAGTTCTAAAACCACAGCAGCAATAACAGCACCAAATGCAAATGCTCAGCTATAAACCATTAGACAGTTTCCACCTCAAAATTCTCATATCAAGTCACAGCATAGGAGAGAGTAGGTACAGAAAACATTCAGTTCCTCTCTAGATAATGTGAAAACAGTATATTGATATCAGATTAAACAATATTTGTCCCATGACATAAGTTTTATTGGATATGCAGTGAATAAATAAGTTTTGGTCAATAGTGACATCAACATGAGTCTCTCATTCTCCAAAATTTGAATTACTGTTTCACAGATCCCAAAGTAGGGAATTTGGAGTGCAAACTCTAGAGTCTGGTAGACCTGAATTTGAATCCTTTGTCTATCATTATAGTGCTCTGAACTTGGTAAACATATACTAAACTTAAACTTAAGCCCATTTGCAAAATGGGGACAATAAAGACTAAGCACAGAGGGTCATGATGGACAGCTTAATAAAATGTGAGTAAAGTACTTAGTAAGGAATGCAGACCATAGTCCATAACAACAACGTGAACAGTTATTGACTATTACTATGAATATAGACACAGTACTGTAGGCTCAGTGAAGTCTCCCAGAGGGTTCAATATTTTAATGGGGTCTAAAAGATTGCAAAGAATTTGATTAGTGAGGAAAGAAAAAGAGGTAGCCATTTTATAAGAGGAAATATCAAGTGATATGGGTAATAAAAAGATGGTGTGTAACTCACATGACAGGCAGTAAGAGATGGGGAAACACACACAAAAAAAACAACAGTTCAAGAAGAAAAAGAGAAACCTCACCAATAAAGGATTATATTTGATCATTGAATGATTTGCCAAAAAATTTCTGAAAATCCTTACTGAATGTTGAGCATTATTAATTACCAATCATTAACTCATCTAAGGGATACACAGGCCTGCCATCTAAGGGATACAAGGCCTGCCAATGAAAAGGAAGTCTTCTCTGATTTTTTGTCAAAAAATTCCTTTAAACGAAATGGCACTTATCTTCTAAATCGAATTGTGAATTTCTTTAAAGGAAATAAACTACATTCCTTTTATGACCCACAGAAGCTGGTATGCACTAATGAATAAACACTGATTAGCAGATTAGCAAGAGAAGAAGGGAAGCATGCTGCTAGAATGGTCACACGGGGTCAACTAAACGTCTCCAGGGCTGGAGAGTGTTTTCCCAAAGAACATGCTATGTATGCAGCCTTACAAATCAAATGGGAAAAAGTCAGGTTTAACTTGTAGAAAGCCAAGGCAACAAGATGGGTATAAATATAATGAAATTGAAATGAAGAAAAGCCACAACTCCCAAAGCTACAGAAGCAGTCAGATGATAAGCACTGAAAGTCATCAACATTAGTTCCCCTTGAAATAACTGCGTAAAAACATCAAAGACGTGTGCAAAGATGTTTTTGTGCTCAGTTTAAAAAAATGTTATTTCTTGAAGACAGTAATTTTGTGCAATTTCATTATAGAAGGAACCAGCTTTAAAACAGAATTTCTTGGACAAATTTCAGTACTAAAACATAGCCAAGAAAAGACTAAAGGTATGTGTTGCCTAGAGGTGTCTTGTACGGGGATGGTCAGCAGTGCCAGAGAAGAACACCTATAGAGGAGCAAGGTTAAGAAAAATTCCTTGAAATTGATCAGGAAAAATGAACTTCAGCATCACTCACAGAAAAACACAACAATCAGAAAGTACTGGTGGGGGGAGAAAAGAGGAAACTTGCTTCACAGTCTCTCCTTTTACAAAAAAAATTACTTAAAAAAATAAATTATTCTCTTTTAACTGACAGTCTCTTACATGTCTAACATTATCAAGTGTGGTAAATTAGCTTTCCATATCCCCTATTATTACTCTTTCTAGTGACTGAGCTGTGGTTTTAAAAGGGAATGGAATAAAAAAAAATTGTGATGTCAGTCTATATGCAAAAATTTCAATATGTCTTCAAATAGAGGGCAATGTCAGAAACATAGCTTTCCCAGTTCAAAAATCTTAACATAGGAGAAGGAATTTATGTATCAACTCTTTCATTAAAAAGGGAGGAAATTTCATTCCACATTATAAAAGCTTTCTCCCACCTTTGGGAAAAAAGGTCATCATTTCGAAACCTGGGAAAACATAAATGATCAATGGAAAAGTATACAAAAAGGAATTAACAACTATATTTAGGCATTGTACAAATCACTTAAGAAAAGGTGAAAAAGGCTTTCAAAATGAATAAAATTTAGTTCTAGAATTCTCTACATAAGTTCAAATTAAAAGTGGAAAAAATTTTTTAAAAAGATATGAAGTTGGAAAAAAATGACAAAAAAACATGCTTTTTAATGTTACACAAAAAGCCAGAAAGAAGTTAGTTCTGCTTTTGATGTGTAATCATGAGCATGACAAAAATAAGTAAATCAATAGAAGGTCTTGTCAATTAAGTTCAATACAATTTAGCACTGGGCCAATGAAAAAAACAATATAAAGTGCACCTGTGAGGTTTCTTGAAATGTAACTATGAACTGGGGCTGTGAATTGCTGAACATGATTAAATTGCTAAGATATCAATTGTCTGACACATTTAAAATAAAAAGAGTCAAAATCCTACAAACTGGAAAATTAGTAATGGGTCTTTAGAACCACCTGGATATTTTCCTCATAATACATAAATATGTGATGTTCAGATAATGTATATCATGAGAAATGTCAGAGCAGGGACCAACTTTGACAACAGGAAAAATACTGAAGAACTATGCTATTAAAAATGATAAAGCCAAAACCAGTTTCTTAGTAATAGGCATATTTTGATCTTATGCCAACAACTATATTCATTAGATACTTAGGCCAACCAAATTCATATCATTATAACAAATTTATGCCAAGTACATCCAGGCTTTTACATGAGGTAAGTAATAGTGAAACACCCTATTTCTCATGCTGTATGTCTTTGAAAGCATGCCTTGATTTCCCTACTTCTTCCCTGGTGTGCTCCGACTCTAGGTGATTCGTGGCCAGGCCAGTAGGACATGATAGGCCGATGCTCTGTAAAGGTATGTAAAGCAATTACGTAATAACTCAATTAATTAATGATCTCAAACAGCATAGTCCATTGATGCACACTACATTATACCCACATTTCTGGCAGAAACATGAATTACTGCCTTGCAATCACTTACTGTTTTAATTTTTTCTAAGCCATCTATATTCAATGTCTGTTAGTATATAAAAATAATTCAATGATACAAAAATGCTAACCATTTAAACAGAACATTTTCAGCTGAAAGCTATTCTCAACTGATTGTAAAGGTACTTTTTTCTAAAAATTTTTCAAACAAAATATAATTTTTTCCCAGAACTGGTTATCATTGAAAGGAAATGCATACATTGCATATAATGTAGCTGACCAGACACTAATCATATGCCATAATATGTTATATACTAGTCGAATACTATACTGCATCCTAATCATAAACCATAATGTAATTTCTATTAACATCCAAAGACATAAATGAAGATTTTTACACCTGTAATGTGATAGAAGTCTATTTTTTTTTCTGACATCATATTTGACATTGTAGAAGAAAAATCAGATAACAAGAAAACATGGGGTGCCTGGGTGGCTCGGTCGATTAAGTGTCTGACTTCAGCTCAGGTCATTATCTCATGGCTAGTGAGTTCAAGCCCTGCATCAGGCTCTGTGCTGACAGCTCAGAGCCTAGAACTTGCTTCAGATTCTGTGTCCCTCTCTCTTTGCTCTTCCCCTGCTCATGTTCTCTCTCTCTCAAGAATAAATAAACTTTGAAAAATTTAAAAAAAGAGAGAGAAAATATAATAAAGAATTTCCTTGAATATATAGTCTAGTTTTACTCTGCTAACCAATGATTAGCTAATTGATGTTTGAAGCAATTTATATATTTTTTAAATTTTTTAATATTTATTTTTGTGTGAGAGAGAGATAGAGCATGGGGGAGGGGTAGAGAGAGAGGGAGACACCAAATCCAAAGCAGGCTCCAGGCTCTGAGCTGTCAGCACAGAGCCTGATGCAGGGCTTTAACTCATGGATTGAAAGATCATGACCTTAGCCAAAGTTGGACGCTGAACCAACTGAACCACCCAGGCACCCCTCTATTTTTTTTTTAAATAAAAATGTTCTTCTTTATTTTGAATATAGGAATTTTAGAAGTGATTAAAAAACAACTTTTAATTACTCATGTGTATTTTTGTGAACCTTGGCAATGATTTTGATAGTTGAGGATGACAGGACAATAAAAAAGAAATACTCAGGTTTTAATGATAATACTTTTTCTACTGTTCAAGAACAGGGATGTATTTGTGCCTCTCTTTCTATTTATCTCTCTATCTCTCTACCTATCTATTTATGGAGATAGAGGAGGGCAATTACCAATGCCCTTCTTGACAATTTTACCTACATCTTGTCATGTAAGAGACAATATTTCCATTTAAATCAAATTATCTTAAATAAGTGCAATTTCTAAACATGTTCACCTTGTAGGAAGAAATTACCCTGAGAATATGAGCTTAAAAGTTAGTTACAATTCAATGTTTCTAGTTATTTTGCAGTCAAATTTCAAGATCAAACATTTCAAATTAACTAAAAATTCTCTATGCCAAGATCTCTCTAGTTCATTTTAGATGAAGAAATGCAATATGATCAACAAATTAAATACCCTCTCAGAGTTACATAATATAATGTGGTTTCCTTATTCTAGTCCTTTATTGTGATGTTAATCTCATCATGGCCAAAATATGTGTTTATTATATTACCACTGTCATAATAAATGATAACTTACAATTCTTTATTGTAGCTCTTAAAACTATATAATATTTCATTAATATTTCACATTGTGATTTCAAGAAATAATTTATGAAGAATTATATCTCAAAAGGTACAAGTAATAAAATATTTTTCAGCATCATAAGCAGAAAACACTTCCTGTAGATTATGATAGCCACAATGGCACCTTTTATCTACCTGTGTCATATGCCATATTGAGTGAGGAAGACAGGTGGAGTGGCCTAGGAGATTGAGAACATAGTCAAACTTCATCTGAATGGGTTTTCAACTGCTTAAGTATTTATACAATGACAAAGTTTGAATAACATAACAGCATTAGTATTCAATAAAAGCAGATACATGTAGGTCCTGTATTTGAATGAGTGAATAGAATATAAAAAACTCTCACATTAACAAAAAAAAAGAGAAGAACCATATGATCCTGTCAATCGATGCAGAAAAGGCCTTTGACAAAATCCAGCACCCTTTCTTAATAAAAACCCTTGAGAAAGTCGGGATAGAAGGAACATACTTAAAGATCATAAAAGCCATTTATGAAAAGCCCACAGCTAACATCATCCTCAACGGGGAAAAACTGAGAGCTTTTTCCCCTGAGATCAGGAACACGACAGGGATGCCCACTCTCACCGCTGTTGTTTAACATAGTGCTGGAAGTTCTAGCATCAGCAATCAGACAACAAAAGGAAATCAAAGGCATCAAAATTGGCAAAGATGAAGTCAAGCTTTCGCTTTTTGCAGATGACATGATATTATACATGGAAAATCCGATAGACTCCACCAAAAGTCTGCTAGAACTGATACATGAATTCAGCAAAGTTGCAGGATACAAAATCAATGTCCAGAAATCAGTTGCATTCTTATACACTAACAATGAAGCGACAGAAAGACAAATAAAGAAAATGATCCCATTCACAATTGCACCAAGAAGCATAAAATACCTAGGAATAAATCTAACCAAAGATGTAAAGGATCTGTATGCTGAAAACTATAGAAAGCTTATGAAGGTAATTGAAGAAGACTTAAAGAAATGGAAAGACATTCCCTGCTCATGGATTGGAAAAATAAATATTGTCAAAATGTCAATACTACCCAAAGCTATCTACACATTCAATGCAATCCCAATCAAAATTGCACCAGCATTCTTCTCGAAATTAGAACAAGCAATCCTAAAATTCATATGGAACCACAAAAGGCCCCGAATAGCCAAAGGAATTTTGAAGAAGAAGACCAAAGCAGGAGGCATCACAATCCCAGACTTTAGCCTCTACTACAAAGCTGTCATCATCAAGACAGCATGGTATTGGCACAAAAACAGACACACAGACCAATGGAATAGAATAGAAACCCCAGAACTAGACCCACAAACGTATGGCCAACTCATCTTTGACAAAGCAGGAAAGAACATCCAATGGAAAAAAGACAGCCTCTTTAACAAATGGTGCTGGGAGAACTGGACAGCAACATGCAGAAGGTTTAAACTAGACCACTTTCTCACACCATTTACAAAAATAAACTCAAAATGGATAAAGGACCTAAATGTGAGACAGGAAACCATCAAAACCTTAGAGGAGAAAGCAGGAAAAGACCTCTCTGACCTCAGCCGTAGCAATCTCTTACTTGACACATCCCCAAAGGCAAGGGAATTAAAAGCAAAAGTGAATTACTGGGACCTTATGAAGATAAAAAGCTTCTGCACAGCAAAGGAAACAACCAACAAAACTAAAAGGCAACCAACGGAATGGGAAAAGATATTTGCAAATGACATATCGGACAAAGGGCTAATATCTAAAATCTATAAAGAGCTCACCAAACTCCACACCCGAAAAACAAATAACCCAGTGAAGAAATGGGCAGAAAACATGAATAGACACTTCTCTAAAGAAGACATCCAGATGGCCAACAGGCACATGAAAAGATGTTCAGCGTCGCTCCTTATCAGGGAAATACAAATCAAAACCACACTCAGGTATCACCTCACGCCAGTCAGAGTGGCCAAAATGAACAAATCAGGAGACTATAGATGCTGGAGAGGATGTGGAGAAACGGGAACCCTCTTGCACTGTTGGTGGGAATGCAAATTGGTGCAGCCGCTCTGGAAAGCAGTGTGGAGGTTCCTCAGAAAATTAAAAACAGACCTACCCTATGACCCAGCAATAGCACTGCTAGGAATTTATCCAAGGGATACAGGAGTACTGATGCATAGGGGCACTTGTACCCCAATGTTCATAGCAGCACTCTCCACAATAGCCAAATTATGGAAAGAGCCTAAATGTCCATCAACTGATGAATGGATAAAGAAATTGTGGTATATATACACAATGGAGTACTATGTGGCAATGAGAAAAAATGAAATATGGCCCTTTGTAGCAACGTGGATGGAACTGGAGAGTGTAATGCTAAGTGAAATAAGCCATACAGAGAAAGACAGATACCATATGGTTTCACTCTTATGTGGATCCTGAGAAACTTAACAGGAACCCATGGGGGAGGGGAAGGAAAAAAAAAAAAAAGAGGTTAGAGTGGGAGAGAGCCAAAGCATAAGAGACTGTTAAAAACTGAGAACAAACTGAGGGTTGATGGGGGGTGGGAGGGAGGGGAGGGTGGGTGATGGGTATTGAGGAGGGCACCTTTTGGGATGAGCACTGGGTGTTGTATGGAAACCAATTTGTCAATAAATTTCATAAAAAAAAAAAAGAAAAAGAAAAAAAACAAACAATAAAAAAAAAAAAACTCTCCAAAGGTTCTGAAAAATCAAGATACTTTGTGATGACTTAATAATATAATAACCTTTTGCAAGGCAGAGTGGAGACTGAATCATCAGAGAATGAAGGACACAGTAACAAATTTAAAATCATGAGTAAACTCAACAAAAATATTTTTTATTCCAAAGAAATAATGGATAGTAGTTGCTTCTGTATGTATAAAGTTGAATTTCATGAATGGAAATGTTGAAATTAAAAAGTCTTACATCTGCCCTACTTAACTTGGGTAGTCATTTTGCATGTATAAATTCCCACAGACCTTGCTATACATTTTTGTCATGTAATAGCCATGACACATTGTTCCAAACTATGAAATTTCTCTTAAAGAGTACATTATCACTTTTTGAAAAAAGTCAATGTTGGAGGAGTGCTGTCACCAAGATGGCAGTATAGGCCATTCCTGACTGTGGTCCTCTTCCTCACAAGAAGAACAACTAACAATTCAGGGACAAGATGAGAATAAGAGAATCCTAGAATACAAAGGTGAGAATGAAGCACTCTCCCCTGCACCACAGAGACCAAGACAGACTTCACTAGAAGGGTAAGAAAAACAACTACACGCTGACCACATTTCTCCCCACCCAGACCAGTGAAGCACATCACAGTGATGTCTTCCCTGAGCCTATGCCTACAGTTCTTCCAGTGGAAAAAGAGAGCCCAGGAGTGACAACCAGCTGCCCAATTTTGTGGGAGTCACTACTCTGATTTTGCCCCATGGGAATCACAGAGGAATATGCAGGGCTAAACAACTAGGAATCTGACTGTTGAAAAAGTCAGATTGAAAGGGGGAGGGGTTTCCAGCAACCAGACTCAGATTAAATTCCTACCTGCAGAGCCCAGGTGGTAGTACCAACCAGTGGTTTTGCTCATCTGCAGAACCATGTTGTGGTTACTGTCAGACCAAGGAATTAGGTAGGTTGAAGGCCCATCTAATTTGCATCCCCAGATGAGGAGTTTTGCCTACCCTGGAGCCTGGTCTGTCCATGCCCAAGAGAATATCCTCCACCCACTGTGGTTTCAGACCTCCTGTTGGCCAGAAGGCCTGTTCAGAAAAATTTGAGAGTTGCCTGAAATGGTCCCTCCCCATCTCATTAAGGCAGGAACCTGAGTCATAGTCCCACCTATTGTGGAGGATGGTCCCTAGCCCCATCTGACAGGAAGGGTTGGCAAGAACACCTTGAAGCTGCATAACCCAGCAACTGTTGAGCTGAGAAGCAGCTGGGCAGAACTCATTACCCCAAAGCAACACAGTTTAGCTCTTGGAACACAGTTTAGCTTGAGTCAAGACCACAAACCAAGAGAATTAGCAGCCTTAGAGCTGATGTTCCTGCTATGCCAGAGTTAGAAAAATGAATTCATAGCTCCACTTATTACCTAATAGAGCCTTTAGATTACCTGACCAGGGAACCTTTCCAGAGCACATGTGAAGTTGTATAGACAATCCAACAACTCTGCTCATATTGGCACTGGAATAGGGCATGGTTTTCACTGTCTACAGAGAAAAAAATGTTCTCATCTAACCAGGATATTTAGTATACATTCTAGCCTGATTTTTGTCGTTTTGCAACCAGCCATGAAGGCCTTAGGTCCTGTCCTGCTGCCCTGCCAGGGAAGATAATCCATACCCGTGACTGAATATAATATCTAGCCCCAAATAACTAGTAAGTCATACCAAAGAATCCAGGTAACATGAAGTCCATCCTACAGCCTCACTTGGGCAGGGAACAAAGCCAGCAGTCCTACCAGCTCTTCTCAGCCAGTGGAACATCCACCATCCGATTGCCAGAGTTCAAACAGTTGCATCACTCAAAAACAGACCCTAATGGCAAACCGTATCTTCCCAAGAACATTACCAGAAGACACATTCATAAACCCAAACTGAGCTGAATGGTGAAGAACTATTTCTGCCAAAGTGAATCTTCAAAGTCTGGAAGAAGAGCTCGGTTACTCAAACGCAGAGACATCAATGAAAGAAATCAAGGATCATAGAAAAGCTGATAAATATGATACCACCAAAGGAAATTAATAAAGCTCAAATAACTGATACTAAAGAAATAGAGATCTATGAACAGCCAAAGACTCCAGAATAATCATCTTATTTAGTAAACTGCAAGAACACAAAGAAAGACAACTAAACAAAATTTAAAAAATAACGTGTGAATGAAATGAGAATTTCAACAAAGAGAAAGACACAATTAAAAAAAAACACTGAAGGTGGCTCAGTTGGTTAAGTGTCTGACTCTTGATCTTGGCTCAGGTCATCATCTCATGGTTTGTGAGTTCAAGCCCCACATCAGGCAGTGTGCTGACAGCATGGAGTCTGTTGGGATCCTTTCTCTCTCTCTCTCTCTCTCTCTCTCTCTCTCTCTCTCTCTCTCTGTCTGCCCATCCCCTACTCTGTCTCTCTCTCAAAATAAATAAATAAACTTAAAAAAATAGTGAAATCCTTGAACTGAAAAATTCAATAATTGAACTGAAGTATTCAATGGAAACCTTCAAAATCAGACTTGACCATGCAGAAGAAAAAAATCAGTAGATAGGACATTTGAAATTATCCAGTCAGAATAGTAAAAAGAAAAATGAATAAAAAAGAGTGAAGAAAGCCTATGGGAATTAAGGGACACCATAAAAAGAAAGAATATTCTTGGGGCACCTGGGTGGGTCAGTCAGATAAGTGTCAGACTCTTGATTTTGGCTCAGGTCATACTCATGGTTTGTAAGACCAAGCCCACATTGCGCTCTGCACTGAAAGTTCAGAGCCTGCTTGAGATTCTCTCCCTCTCTCTCTGCTCCTCCCTTGCTCACGTACTCTCTCTCTCTCAAAACAAAACAAAACAAAATATTAAAAAAAGACAGAATATTCTTATGATGGGGATTCAAGAAGATGAGAGAGAGAAAGGGACAGAAAGTAGATTTAAAGCAGTAATGGCTGAAAACTTCCCAAACCTTGAGGGAGAAATGGACATCCAATTCTAAGAGGCCCAGATGACTTCAACAGGTTGAAACTGAACAGGGCTACACCAAGATACATTATAACTAAATTGTCTAAAGTCAAAGACAAAGCAAGAATTTTGAAAGCAGCAAGAGAAGAGAGAATTTACATAGATAGTAATTCCCATAAAACCATTTATAAACAGAAATTTTACTGGCCAGAAGACAATGGGATGATACATTCAAAATATTAAAATTGAAAAAAAGTCAATGAAGAACATTGTACCTGGTGAAGAGATTCTTCAGACATGAAGGAGGGATAAAGACTTTTCCAAATAAACAAAAGCTGAGATGAAACATTACTACTAGACTTACTTTACAAGAAATGCCAAAGGGAGTTTTTGAGTGGAAATAAAAGAATGCTAAGAGCATAAGAAGGCAGTATAAAACTCACTGGTAATATTGAACATATAGTCAAAGTTGGATTCTGTAATATGGTAATGGTAATGGTGGTGCATAATTCACTTACAACTCTAGTTTAAAAGTACAAAGAAACACGGGGTGCCTGGGTGGCTCAGTCGGTTGAATGTCCGACTTCAGCTCAGGTCATGATCTCACAGCTCACGAGTTTGAGCCCTGCATCAGGCTCTGTGCTGGGAGCTCGGAGCCTGGAGCCTGGAGCCTGCTTCAGATTCTGTGTCTCCCCTCTCTCTTCCCCTAAACCACTTGCATTCTGTCTCTGTCTCTCTCAAAAATAAAATACACATTAAAAAAAATTAAAAGTAAAAAGAAGCAAACATAGTAAAAATAACAATAACTATTAAAATCTATTATTAGTTACACAATATAAAAAATAAGGAATTTATAAGATCAATACCCTAAAATGTGAGGGGAATGAGAAGTAAAATGTGAAGCTTAGGAATTCTGTTGAAGTTGTTATTAGGTTAGAATAGGGTGTTATAATTTTAATATGTTTCATGCCAGCGTCACAGTAAACCATAAGAGAAAAACCTATAGTAATCACACAAATAACATGATAATGAAGTCAAAGCATGCTGATACCACAAGACATCAAAGCACACACAAAAAAGATAGCAGGATAAGAAACAAGGAATAGTAGATATACTGAACAATCAGAAAATAATGAACAAATGGCAATAATAAGTCTTTACTTATCAATAATTACTTTAAATGTAAACAGACTAAATTACCCAATCAAAAAACAGAATGGCTGAATAGATTTTTTAAGAAATCAGAGAGAGAGAGAGAACCAATGATATGCTGCCTACAAGAGTCTCACTTCAACCTTAAAGACACACAGAGACTTAGAGTGAAGTAAAGGAAAAGGACATTTGAAACAAAGGTAACCAAAAAACAACAACAAACAAATAAACAAAACAAGAAACAAACAAAAAAAATGAGACTCCAAAAAACAAAGAAAAGATAAACACAACTCCCCCCCCCAAAAAAAAAAACCGGGGGTAGCCATACTTACATTAAACAAAATAGACTTTAAACTAAAAATAACAAAATGAAACCAAACAAAAGGCCATGATATAATGATCAAGGGGTCAACCTATCAAGATAAAACAATTGTAAATATTTCTGCACCTCAGACTGGATAACGTAAATACATAAAATAAAAATTAACAGAGATAAAAGGAGAAGTAAACAGTAATACAATAATATTGGGGATTTAATACTCTCAAGAATGAACAGATCATTCACACAGAGAATCCATAAGGAAACAGAAGAATTGAACAATGCTATAGACTAAATTAACCTAACAGATATATGTAGAAAATTCTACCTAACAAGAGCAACATGCACATTCTTCCAAGTGCACATGGGGAATTTTCTTAACTAGATTATATGTTAAGCCACAAAGTAAATTCTAGCAAATTCAAGATTTATATCATACCAAGTATGACCATGATGGCATAAAACCAGAAATCAATGACAAGAGGAAAACTGGAAAATTCACAAACATATGGAAATTAACAGCGAATGGATCAAACAAGAAATTAAAGGGTAAATAAAAAATAATCTTGAGACAAAAGAAAATGGACCAGAATACCAAAACTTTTGGGATGCAAGAAAAGCAGTTCTGAGAGTAGAGCTCATAGCAATAAATGCATGCATCGAGAAGCAGAAGAACCCAAATAAGCAAACTAGCTCCACATCTTTAGGAACTAGAAAAAGAAAACCAAGAGTAGCCTAAAGTTGATAGAAGGAAGAAAATAACAGACTTTAGAGCAAAAATTAGTGAATACAGAACAGGAAGACAATAGAAAAGATTAACCAAAGTAAGAGTTTGTCCATTGGAAAGATAAACAGAGTTGACAATCCCATCTAAAGGATTTAACTAAGGATAAAAGAGAGAGGACTCAAATCAATAAACTGATTATAAAAAAGGAGACATTACAGCTGATACCTCAGAAATACAAAGAATCATAGGAGGCTATTGTGAACAACTACCTGCTGTCAAGCAGGACATCCTAGCAGAAATTTAAAAATTCTTAAAAACATATAAAGTACAAAGACTGAATCAGGAAGAAATAAAAAGTCTTAATAGACCAATTACTAGTAAGGAGATTGAATCAGTAATCAATGAACAAACGCCCATGACCAAAAGGCTTCAATGGTGAATTTTACCAAACATTTAAAGAATTAATGACAATCCTCTCAAACTCTTTCAAAAAATAAAGAGGAGGGAACACTCCCAAACTCATTTTCTGAGGCAAGCATCACCTTGATACCAAAGACAGAAAACTACAATACCAGAAAAGATAAGTATACATCAATATTGCTGATGAATATTGATGCACCAATTCTCAATAAAATAGTGGTAAAATTCAGCAACACATTAAAAAGATTATTCATCATGATAAGGGGGATTTACACCTGGAATGCATAAATGGTTTGACATACACAAATCAGTGTGATACATCACATTAATAGAATTTAAAAAATCATATGACCATCTCAACAGACACAAAAAAGTCATTTGACAAAATTCAACCTCAATTCATGATAAAAGCTCTTAGCAAATTAGGATCTATAAGTAACATACCTCAATAGATAAAGGTCATATATGATAATCCCATAGCTAATATCATACTCAATGTTAAAAGGTTGAAAGCTTTCCCTCTTAGGTCAATAACAAGACAAGAGTGCCTACCCTCACCATCTCTGTTCAATATAGTACTGGAAGCCCCTGCCAGAGCAAGCAGGTAAGAAAAAGAAATAAAAGAAAGGAAGAAGTAAAACTGATTCTATTTGCAGATGACATAATTTTATATATAGAAAATCCTAAAACCTCCCACCCCTAAATTGTAGACTTAAACAGTAAGTTCAGTGAAGTTGCAGAATACAAAATTAACATGCAAAAATCAGTAGTATTTCTATACACTAGAAATGAACTATATGAAAAAGAAATAAAGAGGGGCATCTGAGCGGCTCAGTCGGTTGAGCATCCGACTTCAGCTCAGGTCATGATCTCACAGCTTGTGAGTTCAAGCCCCACCTCGAGCTCTGTGCTGACAGCTCAGAGCCTGGAGCCTGCTTTGGATTTTGTGTCTCCCTCTGTCTCTGCCCCTCCCTCACTTGCACTCTGTCTCTGTCTCTCAAAAATAAACATTAAAATTTTTTTGAAAAAAAGAAATAAAGAAAATGAACCTATTAAATAGTATTAAGAAAAATACTTAGGAATAAACTTAACCAAGGAGGTAAAAGTTCTCTACTCTGAAAACAACACAACGTCTATGAAACACATAAATGGAAAGGTATCCTGTGTTAATGGATCGGGAAAACTATTACTGCTAAAATGTCTATGCTATCAAAAACCAGCTATAACTCAATGTAATCTCTATCAAGATTCCAATGGAATTTTTTACAGAAGTAAAATAAAAAAATCCAAAATTTATATGAAACTACGAAAGACCCTGAATAGCCAAAGCAATCCTGAAACAGAAGAACAAAGTGAGAGGCATCAAGCTTGTTGATTTCAAGCTATACTGCAAAGCTCTAGTAATCAAAACAGTAGGATACAGTCATAAAAACAGACATATAGATCATTGGAACAGAATTGAGAGCCTAGAAATAAATTTAATCATATATGATAAACCAGTATTGACAAGGGAGTCAAGAAAACTCAATGGAGAAAAGACAGTTCCTTCAATAAATAATGCTGGGGAAACTGAATATTCATATGTAAAAGAATGACACTAGTCCCCTATTTATACTACTTAAAACTGAGTAAAGCCTTAAATTTAAGACCTGAAACTATGAAACTCCTAGGAAAAAACAAAAGAGAAAATATCCTTGACATGGATCTTAGCAATGATTCTATTTTGGATACGATAGCTAAAGCACACGCAACAAAATAAGCAAGTGGGAAGACACCAAACAAAAAAGCTTCTGCAAAACAAAATAAATAATTAACAAAGTGAAAAGAGGCCCTACAGAATGGGAAAAAAAATATTTGCAAACCATTAGCTTGTAAGTGGTTAATATCTAAAATATATAAAGAACTCATACAACTCAATAACAAAAAGCAAAAACCCAAAAAATCCAATTAAAAATGGTCAAAAGATCTGAATAGACATTTCTGAAAAAAGGCCAACAGTAAATTAAAAAATCTTCAACATTTTAGTCATTAGAAAAACGCAAATCAAAACCACAAGGAGATAGCACCTTATGTCTGTCAGAATGCATATCATCAAAAAGACAAAAGGTAACAAATGCTGATAAGGATGTGGAGAAAAAGGGTACCCTTGTGTACCACTGGTGGGAATATAAATTGATGCAGCTCCTATGGAAAACAGCATGGAGGATACTCATAAAATTAAAAATAGAACTATCATATGATCCAGCAATTCTACTTCTGTGAATATACAAAGGAGACAAAAACACTAACTTGAAAAGATATCTGGACCCTCTTGTTCATTTAATATTATTTACAATAGCTATGTGCATTTTAAGTGTCCATTGATGGATGAATGGATAAAGAAAATGTGATATGTATGTTTAGTTAACATCCATATATATAACTCAGCCATAATAAAGAAAGAAACCATGTTGTGACTACATGAATGAACCCTGAAGGCATTATGCTAAGTGAAATAAGTCAGAGACAAACACTGTATGATTTCAGTTATGTGTGGGATCTAAAACAAACAAACAAAAATAAACCAACCAAACAAAAACAACCCAACAATTCATGGAAATAAAAATAGTATTGCATTTTTAAGAACTATTAATATGTCTACTAGCAACACTTTCAAATGTATATTGTATTATTTTTTTTCAGCAGGGTCCTAAATTTCCACTAGACTTCTGAATATTATCATCCTAATACAATATTTCTTAATGTCTGTCATATATCTTCAGCATTATTAAGACCAAAACCTTAATGTTTATTGAAATCAGTGAGCTAAATGAAGGCAGAGCTACATAATAGCCACCATTTGTACCAATTTTTTCAGGAAAGATACAATTCCATGAATATAGAACTAAATTAAAGTTTTATAACACCTGAATCTCTTTCAAATAACCAACTGACAAATTAGGGGAAAATCGTGTATGTGTATTTTTTAAAATTTCTTTTAATGTTTATTTTCGAGAGAGAGACTGGGAGCTAGCAGAGGAGGGGCAGAGAGAGAGGGAGACACAGAATCTGAAGCAGACTCCAGGCTCTGAGAGCTGTCAGCACAGAGCCCAATGTGGGGCTTGAACTCATGAACTGTGAGATCATGACCTGAGACAAAGTTGGATGCTCAACCAACTGACCCACCCAGGTGCCCTGTGTACGTGTATTTTAAACTACACACCCTAATTTTTGGATTAAAATGGGTAATCACTGCAAGAACCTCTCATGTTTGTGAGACTTCCAATTTCAATTAAAATTTCTACATTGCAGAGTATATTTTGTTCCTTTTATATATTAATTATATTGTATTTTTATATTATGGAAACATTCATTTGCCTTGTAGAAAACTTAGAAAATACAGATAAGTTCCTGACAAATAGAAAATTACAGTCACATGTGATTTCACCATTCACAGCATATTTTAGGGTTGTTTCAGTTTCTGTAACATCTTAAGTACTTAATTTTGACATGCTTCTCTTTCCTGTCCCTAGTTTCACATTGCCTTCATTCCACTACTCTAGTAACAATGTGATTTTCATCACTGAGCTCTATTTCTTGTATTCCTCCTGCTCTTACCTCCTTGAGCTGATCTTTAAAAGGCAATCTAAGCTTTCCTCTCCTCCAGAAAGGCTGGGGGGGTGGGGGTGTCTTTCACTTTTCTGAGCCTCTTTCCTGCAATAACTGTCTCAAAGTCAATTCCAGTAAATTTTCTATGAAGCCATTCTGCTTATACTCCACCTCGATAGAAATGATCTACATGGAACTTGAGGTAGAGACCCTCATTTCATTCTCAATGTTCAACTTAATTTGAGAGACCTGGCCTCCACTTGAGGTCAGAGGCTTCTCACTGCTGCATACATTAAGTGGTTTTTACTCCTCCCTGAGATTAAGATTACTTCCTTCTCCCCAGTATTATCTTGGAAAGTTGTAGTGCTATTCTTGGATCTCTGAATAGCACTCTTCCTTAAATTGTCTGTGATGGTGTCCTGAAAGAACTTGCTGGCTCAAATCATGATGTTATTGATTAGTTTGTGGTAGCTAAAGGTTTACATGGTATTTTATAACTCATGTTGAAAGAACACAAAATCAGAAAACTTATATCCTGTTCAAAACTATAAAGAAACATAACCTCACTTAATTATTCTAGAATCCTATGAAGGCTATTAATATGTGTGTTTGTATGTATGTATGTATGTATACTTTAAAGCTTATAAAGTACCCATTCAGCCATGTTCCTTTCACTGGAAAGTTCAAGGTAGCAATCTCAAGGTAAAAATAGTCAATATACTTTAACACGATTTTCAAGTATGTTATTCAGGTTTGCAAAGAATTGTGTAAATCTTTTTTAAAAATTATCAATATTACTTTGTAATGCTTCAAGTATCTGTTGATCTCTTTGATAAAGCCAATTTGAGAAGCATTGGTAAAAACTGAACAGTTACAGCCAACCCCTTGGACATCACTATAGTACTGTCATCAGTGCTTTTACTTCAGAAAGAATCAAATAAGAGAAAGGATTAGAGAATCTTGTCTGATAGATTTCTACCCTGCTTCTGGTACTAATTAACTAAAAAACTTTGTTCAGGTTTCAACACGTCTGTGTCTGCTTCTCCAATTATAAAATGAGGGAGATTGACCAAGTGAACTCTAAATCCCCTTCCATCCTTAGAAAGCTATGAGTCTGTGACTCTGTTTTCTACTATCCAGGAAACAAGCAATCAATTATGTCAATCTTTAATTTCAAGTTCAAAATAAAAAATGTTTTATGGGATATGACACTCTTGTGCCCCATAGTGATTGTGTAGTACTGGATAAGTTATTAAGATAATCTTTTCAAAAGTCAGTGTCTTCACAGGTGAAATGAATATGATTTCATGGATCCTACCAACCTCATAGTGTTTTTATAACATTCTTAGAAGCAAAAATAGATATAAAGACACTATTAATTTTAGATTTCAACACAAATGACATCATATATATTAATATGCAGATGTATATCTTTCAAGTACGCACACAGTAGTACTTAGTATTTTTGCCTTACCTGGCAACATGCTTGCTGGTCAAGTGGCTGGTTACTATATTCTACCAGTTACCTATGGTTAAAGTTAACAGACAACACTAAATTGAGGCTTACTATGCCATGTAAAGATCTGAACAGAACAGAAGTTAAAATGGAAAGTTAGTGCCCGTGTGTATTAAATAAAGCTACCTGTTTACTCGCTCATGTTACTCCAGATGAATGAAGTGATGTGTGCAATTTTTGAGTCGAGTTCTTAAAAAGTTACTGCTTGCCTTCCATCCACTCACTTTTTCCTCCTCCTGTTCTCTACAAAATCATTACAAATGGGTCAGCCCTGAGACTTACAGAGATGAAAGAATATGTGGTCACTCTGTATCCTTCAAATTTAGCTCTGGATCATCATGTGAGTGCAATAAACTTCTACGTTATTTAAGCCTCTGTTTTCTGGGATGTCTTTGTTAAAGCAACTTAGCAGCACATTAATGCAGTTTGTCTACTGTCTTACATTAATTATTCATAGCACCCTCTTTCATGGCTCAAAAGTGTACTGGATTGGATGACAAATGGCATGGTCATCCCAGCTCTAAACGCATAAGAGGTTATTATTATATTGTGAGTTCATTCTCCCAGCTTAAGAAATATTTTGCCCCAATAAGCACTGTCATTCAACTATACTGTTATGAAAAGTATTCTCACCTTTGAATAACCTGAAGGGCGAAGACTAATGCTTTTTTATGTTTTAAAAGAAACAGGAAAAACTCTACAAAGCCTTTGAAGATAAAGACTGAGGACAAAAAAAAGCAGCTCAGCACAATCCTTATTCTTGAAAAACATGGCTTTCAAACCTGTATTGTCATCACAGAGTTGCAGTGGCTTTCAACTTGAAGATTAAAAAAAAAGAATCAAAGAAAGAAAGAAAGAAAGAAAGAAAGAAAGAAAGAAAGAAAGAAAAAGAAAGAAAAAAAAAGAAAAGGAAAAAGAAAAAAACAACAAAACAAAACAACAAAACAAAAAAACACAAGGAAAGCTACCAATTCCACAGGGACAGCAAAGTTATAGCCAAGAATTAACTAAGAAGAGCAAGGAAGGAGACCAGTCCTGGTCTGGGAGGAGGGGAGAAATTTTAAGTACTATATCCCTTTTGAGAACTGAAGTAAATAATTCTTCACATTTAAAAATTTCTCAGATTTCTTGAGCAGAAGGCAAAAATCCGACGATGCAAAGCTGCAAATCAGAACCGCGAACGAAATGTTGGAAGAGATTGAGGAGTTCAGTCCTGCTTTTGTTTCAGGGTGTCTGAGAAATACCACTGTTCCCCTTCCTGGCCTGCAAAGCCCAGCTCCATCTGCCTAACACATCAGGACTAATCTCATCATACCTTTTGTTTTTGTTTTCCTCAGTCACTAGGAATCACAATAATTCTGGGGGTTTATTTCCATTTTCTCTCTATGCATCTCCTTTTCTGTGTTCTTCTCCTGCCAGTCTCTAATTCCCAAAATCTTTCTCCAGTTGTCCTGGAACTGAGGGTCAGATGTGAGCAGAAGCCTCTATATTCTCAACCTCTTTTCCGAACTTGACCCTCTTGCTCTACATCCTGACTCTCCTATGAGGATGCTACTTCCCTACAGTTGTCTTGGTTGGTGGCTTTTTTCTTCTATCCACATTCCTGCTTCTACCTGGAAATGTGCGAAGGTCCTTCTTGCTCCTCATTGCTGTTTTCAGACAGCTTCCTCCCTATTTCCTAAAAACATCCACAGGTTTGAAGTTTCATCCATCAGACTACACTACCCACTACCCATCCTTTTCTTTTCTTTTAAAAAGTTTATTTATTTTGAGAGAGAGAGAGAAGGAGGGAGGGAGAGAACGAGCTGGGGTGGGGCAGAGAGAGGATCTGAAGTGGGCTCTGTGCTAACAGCAGACTGGTGAGGGGCTCAAACTCATGAACCGTGAGATCGTGACCTGAGCCAAAGTCAGACACTTAACCAACTGAACCACCCAGGTGACCTACCCATATTTTTCTTAGTCATTCCACAATGTTATCCCTTGGGGGTTTTATCACTTGGTTTACTGTCACTCTCTGAAAGTACCTTTCCCAATTTCCTGTGAATTAAGTAGCCTGTGAAAGATTCTTGTAGTTCCTTGCGTTCTCAGTTCCTTGACCTCCTTTACTCTGGATTTTCTGTCCTTCCTAAACACAGTCTCTCACTCTCATTGATGTTTCTTGGGCTTAGTTACTGGTAGTAACTGCATTCCCCTGATGATATCAACTTAACCACATCATTTGGGAACTAACACCTATCTTGTTACTTTTTTATTTTTCCAGTTTTATTGAGATATAATTGACATAAAACATTGTGTCAGTTTAAGGTATATGATGTGTTGATTTGATATATGTATACATCGCAAAATCATAACCACCATAGCAGTAGCTAGTACCTCCATCATGTCACATAATCACAATTTCTTTTCTGTGGTTAGAACATTTCTGATGTTTTGAAATTTATGCCTACCATACACCTACTCCATCATTTCTGCCACTATAACCACAATCCTTTGAGTTTACCAACTTCTCATTCTCTGTGTATCCTCCTGTCTTTTCTTCTTTAATGAGCCTAGTTAGATTCCAGTATTAATTATTATACTAGTTCCTTTGCATTCATGTTCCCTGCTGCATTCCAGTTGTTACTCTCATCTTGCAAAACCTTAGCCTTGGTTAAGCCAGATTTTCCATTTAACTCCTCACAGAAAAACTGGTTGAAGAAAAACAGAGTACTAAATGGCTTTACTTTTTCATGACCACTAATATCAGATGGTCTCCTAGTACTTCCCAAAGTAAGCACACTGTGGCCTCAAGAGCCAAATTCAGCCCAATGTCTGCTTTTACAAATAAAGATTTATTGGAACAGAGCAACATTTACTTGTCTATATTATTGTTATTTATATTATGTTGTTTTATTTATATTATTGTTATACAGTGTTAGTGTCTATGGCTGCTTTCACTGTATGGCAGAGTTGAGAAATTGTGACAGAGTCCAGATGACCCAGAATCTAAAATATTTACTATCTGATCCTTCATAGAAAAAGTTTGCCAACCTCTTTTCTCATCCATTCACTGTCCTGTTCTTCTAGAAGACTTCTTCTCAACTTTTCAATACCTCTCTGATCCTCACTTTTACTTGAAGCCCTTGTGTCCTATTTTATCTAGAAAAAAGAAGCAGTAAGTATAAAAAATCACCATGTTACCACCACTGCTCATTCTACTGCTAGTGTCTATGTCAATGTAAATGATAAGTGCAATACTGATTGATAATGTCCCTCTTGCTACGATAGACAAACATGCATGCTCACATTTGCCTTTCAGCTACTGGTCACTTTTTAGTTCTCCTAGACAGAAAAGCTTCTCAAAATTGTTGTCACCATTTCTACATTCTCTCCTGAACTCACTCCAATCGGACTTTTTACTCCCATCATTCAACTTAATTTCTCTTCTCAGATCACCAAGAATCTCCATCCTGCTAAATTCAATGGTCAATGTGCATCCTTTGTTTGTTTGCTTGTTTTTTTCAAATCTGGTCTACTAGCAGTCCTGAATCCCTGCATTCTCCAAGCCCTTTCTTCAGCAGGCTTCTAGGATTTCATACTCTGATTTTCTGATTTTCTTCCTACTACTCCTCTTCCTCTTCCTGGCCTCTAAACTGCAGTGTGCCTTGAGCTTACTTCAGGGAGCTCTGCACTCTCTCTCTCTTGGTCATACAATCCAGTTTCATGGCTCTCACAGCCGTCTTCAGCTTATGATTCTCAGACCTCTTTTCTGAGTTTCAGTCTCATACAACTGTTTACAGGTTTCTCAAACAATTATGTGTCCAAAATCAGACCCCTGATACTCATCCTCCACCAAAACATGCTCCTTCCAACCATATTCCTCATTCCAAAAAATGGCCACTTCTTGTATTTGGTTACTTTGGCCAAAAATGTTTGATTTGGTGTGATGCTCTTTCTTTCATAGCTTCTTATTTATCCCAGAGGCTGAATCTTTACAGTGGCCTGTCATGCTCTCTGTGATCTGCTGCCTTGATCTCACCTCTAACTACATCTCTTCTTGCTCAATGTTTTCTAGTTGTACTGCTCTTGGTTTGAACTTCTAGGAATGTTTCAACCTCAGGGTCACTGTACTTATTCCTCCTCTCTATCCCCTGTTCACGACTTATAACTCCCATCTCTGCTTTATTTTTCTTCCTTGTATTTAGCATTATCTGATGTACTTTTATTTTTTATCATATATTTGTCTCTCTCTACACACTAGAATGTCAACTCCATAAGCAGGAATACATACATAGATATTTCTTCAGGGTAACATCCCAAGCACTTGGAATAGTTCTGGCTTATAACAGGTTTTCAATACACATTTCTTGAATTAAAAAATGCATGAACATTCTTTAAAAAAATACAACAATAAGCACACATATAAAAATTGCTGGCGGAGAGAGAAGAATTGGAAGGTGTTCTCATAGTGACATTCTCTCTTATCTAGCCCTGAAATTATAGTAAATAAAATTAGCCACAAAATTGTGTGTGTATTTATTAATTTATATTCTGTTTAATAAAGTATAAGCTGTCAGTTCTGAAAGCTTTTGTTATGGGACCTGAAGTGGAAAATTGACTGCCTTGCATATTTTCCCCCTTGTGTACTGAGTTTGCAAAAATCCCTTGTGATCACACTACACACGTTCCATTGGATTGACTTAGTTTATAGACTAGTCTGCAGCCTTTCCTTTTATTTCCAATTAACTAGTATTAATCTGTCAACTTTGTAAACTGTGAAACGTTCCATTTTTTCCCAGGTAAAATGGTTTAGCAATCATGTCTTCTTGGAATAGTCAGTGTCTCCTTCAAAAAATCATTCCAGTTAAGCCTTTGCTACCACAGGCAGGGAAGTCAAATGATACAAGACAACATCCTCTGTTACTTGGCAGTCTGAAAGTGTCCATTGAAATAACCTAATTGTCTCTGACTACAGATTTGGTGGTCCATTGAAATAACCTAATCATACCAGACTTCAGATACAGCCCAGAAGGTAACTGGATTACAATTTTAGCTCAATTAATTCATTCACTCATTGAATTTATTTTGACTCAATTCTTCAACAAATATTTATTATTCATCTACTATGTACCAATGCAGTGTTATGTGCACTGGGGATGTGGCAATAAATAAAATGGTACATGGTCAATATTATTGTGAAGCCTAAATTCAATTAGACCAAAATCTAATACAGAAACAGAAAGATAAACATGAGGTAATGATATAATTATGATTTACATAATATGCGGTAATGTGATAGAAGTTGAAGAGATGCTACGCAGTGGTAGTGAGGACTTCTGAGGAATCTTAATGACACCACCTAAATTATGAGTAGTCCCCCATGAGAGGATATTGGGAAGGATCATTCCTAGCAAAATAAGCAGTTAGTTCTGGTACAAAGACCACTGGGCAAGAATAAATAACTATTGTATGTGGCCAGTTCAGAGATGCTTATTCCATAAAAATAAAGTTCACTGAATATTTAATAATAAAACAAATAGGCAGCTATTATAGAAATGTGGACACTATAGGAGAAGAGAGTTAAATAAAACTCATTTATTCCTACCATCAAAAGATATATTAGTATTTTTTCTGCACATATATTATGTGTTATTATTATTTCTTTAACATAGTGAGAATACTTCATTTTATGTATTCTCAAGAGTAAAACTCCCATAAACCAGACTTCAAGTTTGGCATTCATGATCATAACACATTTATCTACTAAAGTCTGGAATTATGGAAGGCACATTTATTAATATGCATCCTACAATCATAGCAATTTTTTAATTTGGATTTAATTTTATTTTTGTATATATTAAACACTTAGAATTAGTTTTTGTTTTTGTTTTCAATAAATAAGCAGGAATATATATCCCAAACAGAGTTGTTATCTTAGGTATACATCTAACTAGGAAATTTGAATTTCTATTGATGGGCCTAAGGTTGCAAACTTACAAAGACTGGGTAAAGAAATACTAAAGGATTACTGCATGATTCAAATGTTATACCAAGATTGGTAATAGTTATTGAGCTACATACGGAACATTATATAAATGAACTTTGTGAAGTTAAAGAATATTTTGGATAAAGGAGTCCTATCTCTAATTATGGTCCTAAAGGGATCAACAGGTTATCCTGATTCTACTGTTAGTGGAATTATTGGCTAAGTTCTGAGACATCTGGGCTTAGTACCAGCCTTACTAGGCTGGCTGACATCAAGCAAGTTATTCAATTTCTGTGCCAGAAATCTATTGTTTGCAACAAGGGTTAATGATTCCTATCTTTCAGCAGCCATGGGTGTCAAGAGGATTAAATGCAGACTTTATCTGAATGCATCAAATATAGTACGTTATTATAGTATAGTGATTGAACTGGGATATTATATACCATCATATATAAAATAAAACATTCCGTACAAATTTAAGATGTAGCATCCCTATTTTTCATAACTGTAGTGCACAAGGCAATAATGTGCACACAAAATCATTACCCAAGTTTTCTGAATACTATTGTCCATCCATTTGAAACTTTCATTTGTAATCAGAATTTTAAAGTTATTCTGAGATAATTTTTTAGATCATCTAGAGAATAAACCAGGATGAGGGGTGGGCATTCATCTCTGGTTTACCTTCATAACTTCATGCTTTCAGGAAGAAGAAACCAAAGTAAACTTGCTTGAACTATTTTGTTGTTGTTTGTTTGTTTAATGGAAATTCTTTAGCAAAAGATTTAATCAGTTGTTTGCACTGATTGGCTAATTAGAATGCATTTAGCCAAGTGCAAAGCATCTGGTCAATTTGATTGAGTCTATTACTCAAACTGCCAATTTTATTTTAAGGAACACCAATACCACACTTGGATCATTATAGCTAGACCAAACTTTCTAATGGCTTGAATTGCTCCCTTCCCTCTCTCATTGAGAATGTTTGGTATTTCTAGCACCAACATAAATATTCGAGTCTAAACTATCTAGATATTACCCCAAATGTGTGTATTTCAAGCTGAAACAAAGCCATTGGGACAAGCAAATACATTGCTAAAAATCACTAACTCTCTTCTGGTAACTCTTGCAGATGGGCTGAACTATGGCCAGGGCAAGGAGAACAACCCAAGCAACAGGATTTTGTGATTGCTTTCATTCCAGGCCAACTCACACATGACTCCAGAAAAAATGGCCTTCTTGCTTGGCAAGTATATGAATTACCTCACAGACTCTGCCTACTGAACGGTGAACAACATAGATATGCAACTCCATGAAGCATCAACCCCATGAATATGATCAGTATCAGTGACAGAAGTGACCGCAGATATTCTCAAATGCATGCTCGAATTTGTATATCAAAAATCTCTTTACTTTATTATTGTCTTTTAAAATAAAGTTTACTTGAATGTACAAATATATTGTTGCCAACCTCACACCCCATCATTTTACTCTCAACAACAACAGTAATGGCTGAAAGTAACACACATTGAATGTCTGCATGGTTTATCTCATATATTATCCCCATTTTATGGATGATGGTACCAAAGCTCAGAAGGAGCTGAGTAACTTGCCCAAGGCCAGA
Source organism: Lynx canadensis (assembly GCF_007474595.2). Lineage (NCBI taxonomy): Eukaryota > Metazoa > Chordata > Mammalia > Carnivora > Felidae > Lynx > Lynx canadensis. The sequence continues at coordinate 47,875,181 of NC_044304.2, read as the reverse complement.
GAGCTATTAATTGGTAGGAATGGATTCAAACCCATGCCATCTAATTCCAGAGCTGGTGTGATTAACTACTACATTATTAGGTTCATGAGAAAAGAGACTTGAAAACACTAGTAACAAAATCAAGAACAAGTATGACTATGCTTAAGAATGAACTTCTTACAATTAGACCCATAATTGTACATTATTACCAATTATCAAATAAAATTGTGAAGTCCATTCTGTTATACCTTGACACAGAGATACAGAGAGAGTGGGGGAGGGACAGAGAGAGAGAAGAAGACAGAGGATCCCAAGTAGGCTGTCAGCACAGAGTCTGACGTGGGGCTCACACTCACAAACTGCCAGATCATGACCTGAGCCGAAACCAAGATTTGGACACTTAACTTACTGAGCCACCCAGGAGCCCCTGAACTATGTTTGATATACTTGTTTTCCTCTATGTTGATGGACTTCTCACACATGCTTCAACTAGCAAGGCAAGGTCATGATTATCTGTCTACCTATCTGTTCCTCCTTCTAGATTTTGAGCTTTCCAAGGACAGGAAATTTTTTTCATTCTTCTGGTGTTTTCTAGCTAGCCTAGTTATGGAAGCATGGTCTTAGAGGCATTGTCTTAGAGGCACCGGGTAAATGACTGGTGAATAACTTTTGCTGTTAATACTCAGGAGAATAAACAAAATGACCTTTTGTGTATCTTCCAAATTCATTATTCTTGGACACAGTCTTCACAGGAAACCTACTGCTCTTGATAGCTATTTAAAACACTGAAGTGCCTCAGTGGAATAATGCAGTTCAAACTTTTAGGACAGTTTATCCTTCAGCTTTAATATAGCTGAAAAATGATTACTCTTTAGCATGATGCATAGTAGTTTCTGCATTTTGATATAGCAACAGACTGGTAAAATTAAATATACATACTAATTTGCTTTTGCTGGGATTACTATTCCTAAGCAAATATCATGGCCTGTCAGTGTTCATATGCCATGAGGTTCTTGAAAACAATAAGTTAGTAACACATGGCAAATGAGGGCTCCACATGATATATGTATCTAGAAAATAAATAAATAAAAGAGCACAGCTGCTGGAAAAATATTGCTTGAGTTTGAAAACCAGTACTGTAAATTTCTAGATATGGAAACTTGGGGATATAATATAAACCATTTGCCTTTGTTTCCTCATCTTTATAACTCAGGTTAATAAAAGGATATGATAAAACCTTTTGTGATTTGTGAGAATCAAATGCTTTAAGCCACATAAAGCACTTATAATAATATCTGGCACACCATACTCAATATAATTTATTTAATTTCACCCTGTTTATTTGTTTAAATCATCAATAATTATGACAATTATTTTGTCCTACATTGGCCTCAGAACTACAAAAAGTAAAGATAACTAGAACAACAGCAATATGCTTTGCCTCAAAATATTTCTAACTACAATTTTGTTTTATGTCTGCTTCTGCAAAAGAGAAGACTAAGAGATCTACCATCTATCAGGCAGTGTGTCTGTTTATGTTAATATATCCGATCCTTAAATCATGGTAATAAATGAGACTGAGAGAAATTACTCACAGTTGCATTGCTTTTCAGTGGCTGAGTTCAGATTCAAGCTCAGCTCTCTCTGATTCAGAAAATTCTACTCTAGAGCAATGTTTTCCATTCTGTGTGTTGGAGAAATTGAAAATGCTGGAGCTATTTTTAAAATATTCTTTAGGGGTGCCTGGATGGCTCAGTTGGTTAAGCGTCTGACTCTTGATTTTAACTCAGGTCACGATCTCACGGTTTGTGAGTCCAAGCTCTGAATCGGGCTCTCTGCTGTCAGCACAGAGCCTGCTTTGGATCTTTTGTCCCCCCTGTCTCTGCCCTTCCCCACCGGTTCTCTCTCTCCCTCTCTCAAAATAAATAAATAAACTTAAAAAAAATAAAAATAAAGATTCTTTAGTCCAGGGGTGCCTGAGTGGCTCGGTCAGTAAAGAGTCCAACTCTTAATTTCAGCTCAAAAAATGACTTCATGGTTTGGGATATCAAGCCCTGCATTGGGTTCTGCATGGACAGCACAGAGCCTGCTTGGGAATCTCTATCTCCCTCTCTCTCTCTTACCCTCCCCAGCTTGTACTTTTTCTCTCTCTCTCAAAATAATAAATACACTTAAACAGTAAATAAAAGACCCTTTAGTCTATATGTGCTACGATAACTGTCTGTAAACCAAAGTATTACCGTATCACATAATGATATGAAATAGAATTTTAGCATGCTGTGAAAAATAAACACAAACTTAATATTTTAAAAAATTGAAAATACCCTGTTATTATATAGCTTTTCCAACAAACATCATAAAAATACAATGAAATACTGTCATTTAAGATCATATAACTCTAATATAGGTCTTTCTCTATGACATGGAGGAGAACACCATCAGAGGGAGAAAAGTCTTGACATTAACTGTACAGAGGACCTACAACAAGCCTAGTAGGAAAGTCAAGCTCCATATAGTGCCTGCCAGCTGGAATTTTACTGAATCAATGAATAAATAAATAACTGAGCATGTACATAGATATATAATACACACACACACACACACACACACACACACAGAAAGGGACTGTGTTTACAGCCCATGAAGACAATCTAAGAACACGTAAGAGCACTTCATTAGCAATGGAATTATAATTCCCTTTCTTCTCTCCTGAACATGAGAACATCTAGAATGGCTTTTCCCTTAAATTTAACTCTAGGAAGGCATTTCTTTATGAAAAGGTTTCTGTGGTCAAGTAAATTTGGCAAATATTGTACTCTATAACCACCTCTTTGTGATTCCTCAAATACAGAGGCAAATTATAGGCTCTGAAAATCTTACGGTATGAAAACCCAGAATTTCCCTAACCTATTTGATCATAGAAGTCTTTGTCCCAGAACAATCATTAGTCTCTGGCAGAACAAGTTATCCAAGGTACATACTTTGAGAAACAATCTTCTACATTATTCTTACCCATCAAGGTGTCAGGCAGTTCCCCTTTGATACTTCATGTGATTAAGTTATTAAATGATCTTTATATTATTCAAAATATAAAGTCTTTCACAAATGAAAAACAAAAAACCCCACAATTCCTGAAATGGGTCTTTAAAACCCAAAAGCCACAAAAGCAAGACCCCTGTCCTCTGTCATGGCGGCTCACAGGTACCCAGGCAGCAACACTCCTCTCCCTAACTTCCCTTTCCCTGCGTGTTCAGTTGTGTGCTGAAAAGTGATCCCTGAGGGTGAAAATGGCTCTGGGGATTGTTAGTAGGTTGCACAGCTGAGTCAACTGTAAGGCTGCAGGGAGGCAAGTAATGCTTTCACAGGTTGGGGAAAAAAAAAAAACAAAAAACTAAGACAAACACTCCTGGGAAACTACATCTCAGCACAGTCACTAGCAGGCAGGCTACAAACTTCACACCATGGGACCTCTCTCCACAGCTGCTGATCTCTGAAAGGCCTCCAGCTCATGCCACTGAACAGGGGCAGGGAGCCTTTGAGGCCTTGCCAGGATATACTGGGATGGCGAGAACAAGGATGTCTATCTCAGGAGGGTGATCAGTGGGATACCTTCCAAATCCCTTTTAAGATGTTATGACATTCCAGCATATCTCAGGATTCCTGTGGAACACAAAAGCTGAAGGAAAGCTATGTGCTGACATTCTTTGATCTTATCCACAAACCATCACATTTTTGCTCATTGGACACTACATTGTGGGGACTATATTAGGCTCTGCAGGAGGTGGAAAAAGGAACATCACGGTTTCTTCTTTACCCTTCAAAGAGCTTACAAACTAATTTGGTAATATAACACAAGTGCATTTGAAATAGATAAATTACCACGCAGAGCAATTTATAATTAGCATCAGGTGAATGGAATGGGTTATATTTGCTGGAAGATGACAATCCAGGCAAAGAGAATGGGTTTGAGCAAAAACTGGAAGGAAGCAATACACCAGCTTGGTGAAAGAGAGAAAGGAAGAATTTGGGTAAAGGAAATTTGAGGGGCAGGTTTAATATGAAATTAGACCTTGGATGCCAGACTAAAAAATACAATTTAGGTATTCGTATTTTTTGAAAAAAGGAAGTGAACTAGCCTTACATACTTCTAATGCTACATCTTGCTTTCCTTCAAGGATGAGGGTCTCAATGTCAGAAAGTATGTCTTTTTTCCACTAAATCACTATTTTTTCACACAACAATATTTAATTTGGTGTATTTCATCACTGAGCCCTCTCTGTCTAAAATGATGACTACTAGAGAATAAGTCCCCATAAATACTTGTTGAAATAATAAATCAATAAATAATGAAAGAGTCAGTCACTTTAATCCATTGGCAGGGTATAGCACAGGTGGTTCAAAGGTGAGAGAGGTGACAAGAAAGGCCAATTTTAAGTCAATTATGTTTCTAGAACCCAGAAGCTATTATAAAAAATTTCATGAACTTCAGTGTATATAGCCCAATTGCAAGGTAATCCACAAAGCAAGTTGATTGACATGTTCTCTGGTCTCTGGGGGAATTTTAAATCTATTCTAGACAAAACTGGCAGAAAACACAGGTAAACAAAAAAACATAGAAACCAATGACATAAATTTGGATTGTTCACAAACCCTGAGTAAATATATAATATAGGCTGACAGGTAGCAAAGGGGTGGAAATGGAGGGAGAAAAGAAAGAAATAGGAATTTTATTTCTAAGCAAGACAGATTTCAAGAAAACTCAAAAGCTAATTCACCCCCAAAGTGCTGATTTATTTGGAGAAAGTGAAATGATACAAAGCCTTCCCATTGAACTAAACCAGGGGCAAAGTGATGGACAAATTATTTTTAAAATATTTACCACTGATATTGAAAGAAAGCAATCAAAAGAAAGCAAAGGCTTTCTAAATCCACTCTTCTCTCCCTTGAGAAGCTCAGTGTGATTCAAGTAAAAGAGCAGTTTCTATGTCTGTCTCAGGTTCATTTGAAAATTGGAACATTTCTTCAATTCATAAATGGCAAAATGGAAGAGAGGGATAGTCTGAAAGTGTATAAAACTAACTAAAAAGCCTGAACCTGACACTCTCCTTTTTAAATTTTTTTTAACATTTATGCATTTTTGAAACAGAGACAGAGAGAGAGAGAGAGAGAGAGAGAGAGAGAGAGAGAGAGAGAAAACGAGCTGGAGAGAGGCAGAGAGAAAGGGAGACACAGAACTCAAAGAGGCTCCAGGATCTAAGCTGTCAGTACAGAGCCTGATGCGGGGCATAAAATCACTAGCTGTGAGATCATGACCTGAGTTGAAACCAGACACTTAACCAACTGAGCCACCCAGGCACCCCTCTGTCTCCTTAATTAAATGAGACTACCAACTCTCTTTTGGTCCCTCTCCCTATGTTATAGCCTGGAAACTGCCTCCAGGTAGTAAGCCTGGTGAGTCAAAGGGCTTATCTCCTGTTTCCCTTCTCTCACAGATCATATTGTTGTCCTTCCTGCTTTCCAACTTCTGAACACCATTGCTTCATGTAATTGGTGCTGTGTTCTAGTTGTTCATAGTAAACAGATAATTCTTCTATCACTTCTTCATAGGCAGGAAAGAAGTGTAATGCATATAATTCTCAAGGGAACATAGCAAATTCATCAGACAAACTACCAGGACATAAAGTGAGTATAGATTAATTCAAAAGACTGAAATCTATATAGTACTTCCCCCCATCCCCCTTGGGATATGATGTACTAAATTAGCAATCAATAGAATAAGAATTTAGAAAAGCTCCAAATATTTGGAATTTAAACAAGACATTCATAAATAACAAAAGGTTAATAAAAACTAAACAAAGGAAGTTCCAAAATATTTTAGCTAAGTGATAATGAAAATTCAACATGCCAAAATGTTGAGGATGTAGATAAAGCAGTGCTTAGTGGGAAAATTATAGCTTTATAGTATATAATTGAAAGGAAGAAAGATTTAACATCAATTATCTATTTTCAATCTAATAATCTAGAAAAGAAGAGCAAATTAAAACCAAACTAAATAGATAAATGGACATACCATAATAATAAGGTAAAGATAAGAGTAGAACTCAATGAAATATAAAACAGACACTAGAGAAAAGTACCAAGCTAAAAGTGAGGTTTTTGAAAATAAATAAATTTCTAGAAATACTGATAAAAAATAGAGAAATAAATTTCCCCAAATCAGAAATGTAAAAGGTTATGTAACTACAGGTATTACCTATGGTAAAAAGATAATAAAGAATATTTTGAACTTTAAGGCAATGAATTTACAACTTAGGTAAAACCTACTGAAAACCGTTAAAAAAGATAACTTATTAAACTGACACAAAATGAAATAAAAACCCTGAATAGCCCTATATTCATTAAAGAAATTGAATTAATTATCAACCTTGCCACAATGAATGACCCATGTTTGTATGGGAGTTGCTTTCTCAGTTTATTTCCTCCCCATATGAAGCTGTAGGCTAATGACTTCTTTTACTTTGAACTGCTTCTGTTTGTTTGTTGTTGCTGTTGTTTTTAAGTTCAAACTGATATAATCCATTTAAAATTGTTTTTTATGTATTATATTACAATACATTCCATTACAGAAAAGTCACACACAAAATTTCATGATGACAGCCCCGGTTCTACTTTGGAATCTGAGTCAGGATGCTGTGGGAAAATGTTCTTAAGACTATCAGAAATGCTATTTTCAGAATGTGTCTACAAAGTACACCTCTGAGATCCTTAAAAGCCCTTTTATCTAGCTAGGAGAAGCTTTAAAACTTTCTGAGCTTTCAACAGAGACTTCTAACTGTAACATTGATGTGATCTTTACTCTGAGGACACATTTTTTATAGGCAACACTCTATTTGATATTTGCATTGAGTCCATTTTAATTTTAGAGTCCCTTGCTGGACAAGATTGAGGATGGAAAGAGTTTTATTATAAAGCCCATCAACTCCTGGTTCATTCCTATTTCCTCTAAATTATGCTCAAAATTTAGCTCATCTCTCTCCTGTCATGTTATTCATTCATTACCAACAACAGCTAATAAAAGGGTGCTGTCACTTTCAACTGATTTTGATCTACTAATTGTTCTCCTACTACATCACCTAGATCCTGTTTCTTAAAATTCCTATAGCATAAACCATACTGCCTTTCCATCTTCCACTAGTAGTCACCTTGGGACCCTTCAGGCCTCTCTCTGCTGCACAGTCATAAATTAACACCATGTTTTAGGTTGTTGTTACTGCAATACCCTACTAGAATGTTTCAGTTTCTTTCTCAGTTATTTGTTTTTGTATAACTAATAATCCCCAAAGCATGTTGGCTTAATTTTATTTGCCTGTGATTTTGTGGGGTCAGGAATTCAGACAGGGCATGATGGGTCTGACTTGTCTCAGATCCATGTGATGTGGAAATTTATGCAGGAAAAATAATTCCACCAATATCACGCCACCAATTAGTGTCTAGATTAAAGGAGCTATTACTCCATTTTTTTTTTCTAATATGGCCACAGCTAGACTCAGATCTCTGTATTTACAAAGAAAAATGTCCTCTTTTTTGTGCATATGGCAAGTACTGGTAATGAATTTTGATATTTCTTCCCATTGATCCCCAGAATCCATCAAAAACAGTACTACATCTAGTTCCTACTAATCTGGAGTTAATTAGGAGACGAAGTAGTTATTAAATAAACATTCTTGGGTCGCCTGGGTGGCTCAATCGGTTAAGCATCTGACTCTTGATTTTGGTTCAGGTAGTGATCCCAGGGTCATGGGATTGAACCCCATGTCAGGCTTCCTGCTGAGCGTGAAGCCTATTGAGATTGATTCTCTCTCTCTCAAATAAAAAAACAAACATTCTTGTTTGAAAGAATGTTAAAAAAAGATTGAGATAGAAAGTGATATCTATTTTTGTTACTACTATGTTTGTTTCAAAAGTAAGTTCACATGATCCCTGTCCTATGTGGTTAAATTTTTAATAGATATACAATAATCCAGGAGTATAAAATATTCCACAAAAAATTTGTTCAAGATCTTGTACCACTTCTCATACTACTTCTCTAGTTACAAAAGAGTGATTTATATGCCTCTATCTGTTTATTTGTTTTGCTCAAACAATTCTATGTGATTTATTCCAGTTATCTGATACAATTATAGCAATTCTCAAGATCCAATGTACATGCTACTTCTTTCAACAAAAATTTCTTGATCATCTCTTAGAACTAATCCTTCCTCTACTGTCTCAGAGCATTAAGGCTACTAATTTCCTTTTATCACCTCTTTGGGTACATTAATCTCAGTACTTTTAAGTTTCTTATGTGTCAAGGATCATGTAAATATAAGAAAAAAAAAGTGTGAATACAATTGTTTTCTGTCATATGAGCTAAGCCTTTTGTTACTGGCTGATGTTGGTTGTCATCAGAAAATAAACTCAGAATTTTAGTGCCAAAACAATATAATATTATCATATAATGATTGAGCACCTATTCCTTGTCAGGCTTTGGGTACCATATTCACATGCTCCTTCTGAATGAATCCTTCAAGAAGACCATGAGATAATGTTAATATTTACATTTTAAAAATAACAATACTGTGAATTTCAGGTTAAATTATATACCCAAGTTCCATGTAATGCCAACCCACTCAGGGGTAGAAGCAAGCAGAACAGAGAATTTTCTTGTTACAAAATTCTTGCTATAGTACTTGCCCCTATAATGTACCAATGGAATATTACTATTCTCTTTATCAAAAGCAAAGTACAAAAGTAACTAAACAGATACCAATCATGCTCGCCTGGCATCTGTAGCAAAGGCCAGAATAAAATGCCATACACTGGTCTGTAAAGCACTGATGAGTAGCTGTAAAAATATGGGTAAAATCCACACAATAAATAAAAGCATGTGTTCCCTTTATATATATATGAGGAGATACAAAAGGGAGAGTTGATAAGTGAAGAGAGGTTGAGGGGAATGGATATTTAGGCAAAGGGATAAATGGCAATTTCCTCTTCCTGGGATGATCACTAATCACGATCTATGTCATATCATTACATGTCACATGCACAGCTCAATTATGAATAATTATACAATTCTTATACTAAATAATTATTCTGTAAATAATGATGCTGAAAATAATTAGACAGTGTTATTACATAAATTGAACAATTGTTAAATTCCAATGAAACCTAACAATTAGATTCTATTTAGGCAGTGGAACTTGTACCATGTATTCATTAGCCACAAGTCATCTGATAGGTATTACTTATTGTTAATAATACAATTGTGTCACTTTGTTTTGGGATTAATTTGTTCTTCAGTACATCCTCTATATCACTGAACACAGAAAGTGACACAGACATCCAGAAACGGACAGGGACTTTCTACTATTGCTGAGCTCTTTCTTTCAGTAATTAAACAGGGAACAAAACAAATATCCTGTTCCATGGAACATATATGCTCAAGAAATACTGAATGAATGAACACTGGATACTCCCAATTTCTCCTTTTCTCTAAAATGGGTCTCCTTACAGGCCCCATTCTCCTTATCTCCCTCTTCCTTTTAGTAATGTCTCCCAGCTACTTTGCTGGCTTTTACTTCTACCTCCAACCACAGAAATAAGGATTTCCCAAGTTTTGGTCATTATTTCTCTGCTCCTTCCTTACTCTGCTCTCATCCACTGAGATCTCATCAGTTTTTTTTCCTCTTCTGTCTCTTTATTCAATTTTATTTTCTATTTAAAGCTTGTTTTTATTTGAGTATAGTTGACACACAATGTTACATTAGTTTCAGGAGTACAGCATAGTGATTCAACTTCTATATATGTTATGCTTTGTTCACTACAAGTGTACCCACCATCTGTCACCATACGGTACTATTATAATACCATTGACTGTATCCTGTCTGCTGTGTCTTTCAGTCCTGTGACTTACTCATTTCATAGCTGGAGGCCTGTGTCCCCATGCCCCTTCACCCATTTTGCCCATCCCCTACTTTCTCCCCTCAGGCAACCATCAATTTGTACTCTGTATTTATAAGTCTGATTTGAGATTGCATCAATTATTACAGGTTGGACTGTAGCCCAAACTGTCCCAATTCAAATCTTTCATCAATAGCCTGCTAGAAATTTCCATTTAGATATCTCTCCATAACTTCAAACTCAACTTATGTAATAAAAGCTCAACCCCTCTTCCCTTGAGTCTTCTCATATATAGCAAGGGTAAATTTTTTGGTAAAACCATTTCAGTTTATATACATGTATATCTTTATATAAGCATATGTATATGTTTATGTGTATGGGCATATGGTCATATCCATATGTGTAATGGGCTGTGGTACCAAATATATTTTCCACTTATGAGTTGTGGTCAAAACATTTGAAAGCCAACGGAATATATGGCCACAAAACCAGTGGCCTATAGGAAAAATAATCAAACCAAATCACTCAACACCTATACACTGTTGTAACCAGAGCAATAACCAAAACAATAATATATATTCTGGTTGATAACTTAGCCTGGACAAGAAACTTCAGAGAATTTTAGATTCACAAAAGACAATAGTCTTAGAACGCTGGCTTGCAGGTAGTAAACAAAAACAAATAGAAGTGGAGCTTTGTGTTGTCAGGGCTGCTGTTAGGATGCAGATGGGAAGAAGAGGAACCTGCTTTTAGCAGAGAGTCATGTGGGGCTGGGATTGCATCCTGTGAGGAGGGGGAATGGATGCAGGCATCTATTTTTAAACATTCCTATCCTCTCTAAATCCCTTCAGCCCGAAAGCCTTCGGCCCCTAAAATAGAGTTCAAACATTTTTGTGCAGCAGGCAAGCTTAGAGGTTTTTTCTTTTCTTTTTTTCCCCCTTCCTGGCGAAGTATTAAACTCCACTGTGGTTATTCTGGCTCTCCTTGCCTAGGAAAAATCATAAATGAACGAACACTGCTTCCACATTAGAAGAACATTATGACTATCCTGGCCACATGTCCCAATTTGTTCTGGTTTAAGCCTGCTGCCTTGGCATGATTATTAATAGCATGCTTCCACTCTCAAAAGTGTCTAGGTTTGAACAATAAATTATATGGTCACTCTAATGATTTTGCTATTTATTAGTCTATCATAGCAGAACAGATGGAAAAGTATGAATAGTAAGTTATAAAAAATGCAATGATACATGGTAAGCACGCATTGACACAAATAACAGGGAAGGCACCCTTTATGATTTAGTGCTAGCCTCCATGAAGAAGTAATATTTAAGTTGGAGTGTAAGTAGGAACGAGTGGACAAAGTATGGCCAGAAGACAAGGAGGCAGAGTACACAGCTTATGCAAAGGCCCCGTAGTGATAGAGAGTTTGACCCGTTAGAGGAAATGAAAAGCAGCTCAGAGTGGAGGGGAAACATTGATGGAGTTTGAACTTGGGTGGTCTCAGCATAGAAAGTGGGAGGCACAGGTAAGTTTGGAAATCTGAGTGGTATGACTTGTAGATGAACTAAATAGTGGTGAGGGAGAGAAGGCAGACAAGGATGACTCTTAAGTTTCTAGAAGAAATCCAGGAGATGAGGATTCAATTTCTACTGTTTTCTCTGAGTTCTTAGGTACTTTATTGGGATCACTTCTCTCTGGGTCCCAGTTACCTTATCTGTTGAAAAATGAAGGACCCAACACTATTGAAATACCTTACCTCCTTGACAGTCTATAATTCCAAGTTGCATTTCTATGGCTTCATGTGCACATGAGGCTACAGCCTTTCACACACATTTATCCTTTACAAAGGTTAAGTACAACATTTCTCTCAACAGATAAACTTACTCTTTTGCACATTTTCTCTGTGTATTTCCTCTAGGTTTCTCTCCATGGTAATGCATTTCTTCTCCTTCTCCTTTAATTCTGATTCTGCTCTTTTTTTCCTTTCAGACTTGGCAGGGCTTTCCATAGTTGGGAATGAAGATTGGCATAGATATTCCAAAATCAATTGTTTTTCAGCACTCCTTCTAAACACACACACACAGAAAAGCAAGCATTAGCAAGCAAATGGGAACCCTGACATAAGGTCACTTCCCACTGCATTCTAGCTGGTGAATCTCCCTGGAGTAATTTGATTAAACACAATCGATTTACTTTGCAGAGACAAGTGCTGCTTCTACCGGCATATTCAGAGACTCTGGGGCAGGGGGGCTTCCAACATTTAACAAAATGTGTTCATTTATTTAGCAGAGCTTTATTCTCTCCAAAAAATCATGTTTCTGTTACTGTAGTGGATTCTTTCCAGGTGTCTAGAGAATTTACAAAATAAAAACAAAGTGAATGTATGTGCATGTGTATACACGTACACATAAACAAGTATATATACAACTGTTACTTTCAAGGCTAGATATTAAAGTACATTTATCAACTGTGCACATAGTGATGCCATTGGGCTGACCAATAAATATAGACACCTTAAGTTTCCAGTCTTCCAAATTTTCCCAGAGGAAAAGAAATGCCCACACTGTAAAGGTAGAGTGAGTGCATTATGAAAAGACTCAAAGTGTGACCTGAAGACAACTTGCCTTGTAAAAAATGCAGACTCCTGAGTCCTATGTCTGAATTATCATATCAAAATTGTGTGTGTGTGTTTTTGTGTGTGCGTGTGTGTGCATGTGTGTGTGTGTGTGTGTGTGTGTGTGTGTGATCTAGTTGAGCTTCTTAGTGTTTTACATGCATAGGACTCATCTGGGGATCTTGCAAAAATACCACTTCTGATCCAAGAGGTCTGGTGTGGGCCATTAGATTATATCTTTCTCAAAGCTGCCAGGTGATGGCCATTGGATCGTCCACAGACCATAGTTAGGGGAACAAGGCACAGAAGTCTGTGCGCCACTCTATGTGTAGTATTGATGTGCTGCCATTGGAAGATTTCTCCTGCCAGTTCCATTTCAAAGGTAATTGGCTCACTGCTGAAGGCCTGAGAAACAATACACAGTGGAGAATGTTTTCACTAATAGGGCTCATTAGAAAGGGTTCAGAAAACAATATGATCATTTTTACAATTTGAAAATGCCTATTCAATTTACCTTCCTAATTCATCAAGCATACAGAGGCTCAGCAAGGCATCATCTACCTGTGGGCTGTTTGATGCCCAATTTATTTCCTGAGCAATCTTCATTGAGCATTGCCTGTATCACCTTTCTTTCTATGACAACAAAGTGGAACAAGCTGTCAATATGTCTTTCTAGACACTGATCAAGGAAAATAGAGCTTCTCAACACCGATGCTCAGCTTTCCAGCATTGATTACCCCTCAACAAAGTAAATTTACTCTTGATACAGACAGCCTCCTATGTCAACATGGCTGGGGATGCGAAGAGGTGCCTGTAATTTTCACATTTATTCTCAATCTAAGTCATGTGCAGCTCTGTTGCTGTCCCATTTAACATCTGAAATTGCTAGCTCCTACCCCTGCACTATATTTTATTTTTTTTTTTTCAACGTTTATTTATTTTTGGGTCAGAGAGAGACAGAGCATGAACTGGGAGGGGCAGAGAGAGAGGGAGACACAGAATTGGAAACAGGCTCCAGGCTCTGAGCCATCAGCCCAGAGCCCGACGCGGGGCTCGAACTCACGGACCGCGAGATCGTGACCTGGCTGAAGTCGGACGCTTAACCGACTGCGCCACCCAGGCGCCCCCCTGCACTATATTTTAAAATAAAATTTACCGTCAGGGCATCTGGGTGGCTCAGTCAGTTGAGCATCCAACTTTGGCTCAGGTCATGATCTCACAGTTCATGAGTTTGAGCCCTGCATCAGGCTCTGTGCTGACAACTCAGAGCCTGGAGACTGCTTCAGATTCTGTGTCTCCCTTTCTCTCTGCCCCTCCCCCACTTGCGCTCTGTCTCTCTCTGCCTCTCAAAAATAAAGAAACGTAATTAAAAAAAAAGAAATATACTAACATACAGTGTGTAAAGTGTGTTCTCAGTTTTTTGGGATAGATTCCATGTTTCATTACTTACATACCCTTGCACTATTTTTAAGGGAGATTGTTTCATCTGAAGGGGCTCACCAACTCATACATATAGATGTTCATCTTTTGCATCACACTAACTGCAGTTGTCAAGAAATTTAAGTAGAAATAATATTTATTGATTGCTAATTACATGTATAGCATTTGCATCCTTATCTGGCATAATGTTTGCAATAATACTCCAGGTGTTTAATTATGTCCATTCTCACATCTAAAGAAACTAGGCCAAAAGACAAAATGGAATCTGTAATGAAACTAGTAATGGAAATAGAATTCAACGTAACTACTTCATTTCCAAACCCACGTTTTCCTTCAAAAACATGGCCTTCTTAGATGCTAGATATAAGTGAGGTGAGATGATATTGACCGCTGGGAAGGGCTTTACAAGAAATATAATGTATGACAAATTTGAACAAAATGGTTTCAAAGATTCTTTCAAATCCTAATGTTCTAAACCTAATGTCATGGATACATGAAAAAATACATTATATATTATGGATTGCCAATATTGTGTTTCATTGAATCATGCACATATTTAAATAAATTGGCAAAATCTTAACCAGATAAGTGATTTAAGTTAGAAGGAGGTACAACAAAACAGATTTCATCCTATAACATCAAAAAAATTAATAAGTTCAGGAAAAAGGAGACCTTATCATATGGTAACAATTTATATGTTTAGCTGGTCACAAATTCAAAATTACTGAGTAAAAAATAAGTTGAGAGCACCTTAGATCATCTCATAAAAAAAGCAGCGTATCTTCCATTTCAAAGAGGCTAGTGTTAGTAAGTTTGAGACTGGTTATTACTATAAAATGGGTTTAACTACAGTAAACTAACCCCTTTTCAACCATCGGCATCTCTGACATTAAAATGATGTGTTCAGTTCTTGAACAGTAGCAAAGTACATTTTTAAAATCCAAATCAGTTGATTATGTTTAAAATAGCATGAGACAAAGATTGCAAGCTCAGTGCTGATGGGAAAAGGCAGGTAAGATAAATGAATACAACTAGCTTCAGGAAGACTAGAATAAATGAGAGTATGTTCTACTTGTGCAGAGGAAACTTGACCAGTACAGCAAGTACTCTGTATTAAAAGCAATCAGTCAAAGTCAATTTGCGAAAATACCAATGAACAGAATGTCTACTTTTCTGAAGATTTGTCTTTCGCAATCAATTTACTGAAGAACCATTTACCAATTACTTCTTCATCAGAAATTTGTTTCTAATAAACAACTTCTAAGGATTAGAGCTGTATATTATGTTTTAAAATCAGTCTTTGAAATATTTTTGTATAATTTGGGGGGAAATGATTTTCTTTTGGATTTTTATTTTAAATGCCATGCATTGTCAAAAATGTCAAAGCTTTTATAAGTGGTAAATAGGGGTTCTTTTTTCTAATTCATTTTTAATCTAATCCACTGGATGTATACTTCTCTTATTCATGGCTTTTGTTTTCTTAAGTGTGATGGAAAGGGAAGAGTTAGCAACAAGTTCCCAGGGAATTGAGGCTGGAAGTTTGTGTATCAAACATCGAGAATAACAGGACTCTCATAAGGTTGTTCCAAGAATCAAATTAGGCAAGTTCTATTAAAATTCGGAGTAATTACTGAGAGGGCAATACATTTGTATTAAGACGATTTATTCATCTGTCAGTGGAAGAATACAAGGTAAGGCATTCTTACCTAACATTTAAAAAGCAAGGAGAAATTTCTTCAGTACTAACTTTGCATTCAATTCTCCATCTTTCATATTTCTAGTCTGCACAGGGATGTTAAGGACAAACCTGCACTATGAACATAATGAAGAAAGCTAAAATATTTAGAACAGGAACCATAAACAACAGCATTCTAGGGGGGGAAAAACCCAGGACATTTTTCTAGGAATTAAAAAAATATGGAAAAAAAATTTAAACAAATATCCTTATAGGTGGATAGGTTTTAAAGGATATAAAGAAGTAAGGAGAGGAGAAATGAATGAGAGCACTGAGGAAATGTTAATACAATAAAATAGAAGATTGAAAAGTAAAGAGACCCAAAATTAATTTCAGGTGGATTATACATTGAAATGTTTAAACATCCTCTAAAACTCTTAGAACAACATATGCCTAAGATACCACTACAGAGTAAGATTTTCTAAAGCATCCATAAAAAGTGCCAATATGAAGGAAGAGATTGATAAGTTTATGTCCCTATAAGCTAAATACTTTCCTTGAGAACAAAGGACAGCACTTACCAAGCCCCCTAACAAGCAAAAGTCTAGGAGAAGACACTTGTAACCATATCACAGAAAAACAATTGATGACTCTCACATTTGAAGAACTCATACAAATTAATTAAAAACAAACTAATGATCCAGTAAAAAAAAAAAATGAACCAACAAAGAATAAGTAACACTCAGATAAAGAATCCCGTTTGGACAATGAATGTACAAAGAATATTAATCTCAGTAGTAATTAGGGAAATGCCAATCTTAAAAAGGTAATATTTCTCTCCCATTAGATTAGGAAGAATTGAAGGAAACTGACAACATCAAGGCTTGATAAAATGAGGGAATAGTGATCATGCACATTTTCGTAAGTTCTTTATAGAGAATTTCTTGCCAGTATCTGCTTTTAACCTTTGCTGTCTGCCAGAAAAACTCTTCCAGAAGTCCGTATAGAGACATGCACAAATATACAGTTTGCAACAATATTTACCTTAGCAATTTTTTTTTAATTAACCTCCATCTAAAAGGAATAACTAATGGAATACCCAAATTGTGTCATATCCATGGAATGGAATACTAAGTACCAACAACCATAAAGTAACTCAATCTACACGTACCAGCTTCAGTGATTCACAAACACAGTACTGAACTTAACAAAGGATATTTTCGTATGCATCATGCCATCAATTTTGAACAATATTCAAAAATAATACAACAGTCATATGTGTTGGTCTTTGAGAGGGTCTTATGGAGTAAAACCTAACATGTAGGAGAAAAGAAATTTTTTTTCAACTTCAGCATAACAGTTACCCAGAGAGAGATAAAAAGGGATTTAAACTATTTTTCTCTATGTACACAATATTTTATTTCCTCAGAAAATCATGACAAATTTATAACAAATTATTAATACTTTTAAAACTAGGGCAGTTTCATGGGCATTTTCCCATATTTCTCCTGATATTTTTTGATACTTGAAATATTTCCTGTATCAGCAAAAAAGGGAAGGGGGAAAATGAGAGAAAAAAAAGAGAAAGGGTATTGGTATCAAAGAAAACAAGTAGTCAAGAGAAGAATTACAACTAGGAAATAAGGAATATAAATGAGAAAAAAAGGAGAAAGGTGAAAAAAATAAAGAATATTAAAAAAAAAAGTTGCAAAGGAAACAAAGACTCACACCTTTTCCCCTGACTGGTCCCATTGCTTCTCTTTTCTCATATCTGTTTTCCATTTGCCACAGCTCTTCCTTTTCAGGTCTTAGAAATAAGAAACATACTTAAAATCAAGTTATTTTGTAACGTATCTTTTATATACAACATGTTCATGTGCCATTCTCTGAAACAAAACCTTCTGCAAAAGAGCTACACAAAGTAATTGCTATAACAACAGAAATTGATCATGTTTAGACACTTGTATAGCAATTTGACAGAATAAATTTATGTTCCTTGAATGCAACAATAGAAAGTGTGGGCTTGTATTTTATGTATCATATTTTAATTTCATTGTTCTGTCATTTTTTAATATATATTTTACCAAAGTATCAGCCTGCAAAAGACTGGAAATAAAAATAAATAAATAATAATAAAGAGTTTTTCAACAGAGATTCAGAAGCACTGTTCTAGGGATTACAAAAAGAGAATTTTTCCCTTTGTGGGATGCATGTGCGTGTGAGTGCACGCATGCATCTTTGAGTTTACACAGGGGCTGCTACTTCTGAGCACTCTCCAGAGTACTTCTCTTTATTCTCAGATGTAGGTTAGCCAAGGACAAAACTGAAGCAACCCAATGAACAACAACAAAAAAGACCTTTTACTTTATCCATTATTCAACAGAAACTATATTAGCATATAATTTAAAAACTACCTTTCTTAAGGATTAAGAGAGAACAAAACCATCCTCAAAGAGAAATAACCAAGGAACATGGAAGGCCACCTGGATGTCTGTTAGAGACAAAATGTAGCCCATTTGGAAGGCTCGTGCTGGCCTGGTGTGGGAGTTGTCTCCCACGCTACATCCTGTTCCTGTGACCAGCACAGGAAACTTAATTCAGACCTTAAGGAAATGCCCTCCTGGTTCTGGCGTTAGCACCCGCTTCCTGAAAGAGGCTGGCCAGACAGGAGAAAACACCAAGTGGTTAACAGGGCAAGCTTCGGTCCCAGATAAAATTTGGTTTTATTACTGGCTTTGGCTACTTCAGACATTATTATGGAAGAGTTTTATAACCATTCTATGCTTCTGTTCCCTAACCAACAAAACAGAAAATGAGGATAATGAACACATACATCATAAGACTGCTGTGAAGAAAGAAGTTCACATGAAAAGTACTCTTCTTAGTGACAGAAATAAAGTAGTCAATTATTATTATTTTATTAATATTAATATTAATAGTAATAGTAATTAAAGCAACATCCATATCCATCTCTCAAGGTCATTTTCAAAGAAAAATCTAACCATACATTCACATGAAACTAAATTACAAATTTTTGGCAGCTGAAGGTTTTGTGACACATGCAATAATAGCAACAATTAAGGCAACACAGAAGACCAGTGTCCTAGAATTTTACCAACTATCTTATTTTTTTATTGTTTTAATATCTATTTTATTTTTGAGAGAGAGAGAGAGAGCGAGAGAGAGAGAGAGAGAGAGAGAGAGAGAGACAGAGCATGAGCAGGGGAGGGGCAGAGAGACAGGGAGAAACAGAATCTGAAGCAGGCTCCGGGCTCTGAGCTGTCAGCACAGAGCCCCATATGGGGCTCTAAACCGTGAGATCATGATCTGAGCTGAAGTCTGACACTTAACCAACTGAGCCACCCAGGCGTCCCTACCAACTATCTTATTGAACGGTGAATAGACATTGTAAGCTGCTCTAGAAGTCGGAACAGGAATCAATGCGTAAACTTTATAAAGGGAAAAATTTTTTTGAGTCAAAAAAACAAAAAACAAAACAAAAAACCTTTCTTAAATACTACAACTCCAAAACAAACCAGTGGACTGATATGCAAGGGAGTATTTTTATGTACTCCACTGTACATATGTGTGCACGCATGCCCACACACACACACAACACATACAACACACATACAGACATACATCTAATGAAAAAAATTAACAACACTAATATGTCAGTCTATATAGAATGCTTTTCATGTAGTATATTGTCTCATTTGGTTTATCAAAAGCCTGTATACTAGTGATGTGTCATAACCCTTGTACATATTAGGATACTACATCTCAGAACTTTTTTTTTTAACTTTTTTTTTTTTAATGTTAATTCATTTTTGAGAGAGAGAGCGTGAGCAGGAGGGGCAAGAGAGAGGAGACACAGAATCCAAAGCAGACTCCAGGCACTGAACTGTCAGCACAGATCCTGACGCGGGGCTTGAACCCACAAACCATGAGATCCTGACCTGAGCCGAAGTCAGACGCTCAACTGACTGAGCCACCCAGGTGCCCCAAAACTTTTAAGTAACTTAACTACAGATTCTGAGCTTGAATAGAGGCCAGGCCTTGAACCTAACTAAATCCCGTTATTTATTGCTCTGTTGTTTGCTTTGCCAGTGGGCCTTCTTTTATCACGTTTTAGATGTTTTTACCATTATGAGGATTCTTTTGTTCTCCACACCAGTGGAATGTGGCGATGTCTGGAGTCATATTTTGAGGGTGAGGATTGCTAATGCACCTAGTAGGTAAAGACTAGGAATGCCACTGACTGTCCTGCATTACACAGGGAAGCCTCCAACAACAAGCAGTTAGTTATCTATTGCAAAATGTCAGGACTGCTGAGGTTGAAAAATCCTGCTAATTGGTGAAACATCTTTGAATGCTTAGCACTGGATTCTTCTACCAGGCTTAGTTGTACGCCATTGTTAAACTTAAGAATATGGACATTGTGTTTAAATATATAATGTCTCCAGCTTCCTTTTTTTCTCTTAATTTTCCATTTAGCTTCTCTTTTTCAATGTCTCTTGCGAATATTGCCTTCCTGCAACAACTTGTCAAAACTAATGTTTAACCTGTTAAAATATGGGCCAACTTTCTTGTCATTAAAATGCAATAGTTACCAATTCTGATGGATTTATTGTACATGTAGATATTTTTTCCTTAGAAGATAAACTTGGATTCTAGTTCCTGTGGAGGATTATTTGCTCCCATTTGCATAGATGCTCTGAGAAAAGCAATTCTTCATCTTAATACATGTGAAACAAGTCAGTGGAAAACTCCAGGCATCCTACTTTTATGCAGCGCCACATCTTGAAAAGTGCCCACCACTGTTGTTATGTCATTTTGATAGGAGAAGCAGAAGGCACCCCTGCATTTCTATTCCTTTAGGCTTTATCAGGGCAAGACATTTCCCCATGGGTTTCCACCTTGTCCATTGAGACTCAAGCTCCAAGTTGCCTGGGACCATTGCAAAGGAGAGTGACTTGAAAGCATCACCAGCTGCCTTCTTAGCTGATAGAAGCATACCTTTAAGACAAGCTGTGACTCGGCTGAATGTCGAAGACATTGGTAGGCACAATCTGGCTTTGGCACCTGAATCATTGGTTCATTATCATGATCGAAGCATAACACTCTGGGGAAATGACATTACTACCTTCAATTGATACTTCTGTCAACTACTAAAAATAAGACCTTCCTCAGTTTTGAGGAAAACTGAACTATTTAAAAATCTTGACCTTTTCATAAACCAACAGAAATGCAAAGGTGAGGATCTGTATGAAAATAAACATCATAGAATAAAGCAAAGATACTTGTAAAAATAAAAATAAGAACTACTTTTAAAGAACTTAGTCCTTTACATGTGTAGAATCTCTGAATATAATAAATGTTAAATAAGTATTTGCTAAATAAGTCTACTCATCAATTAATGAACTATAAAATTCTAACAAATTATAACTAGTCACTGTTATACCTATCCATGTCTTAGCAAAGATCCACCTTATTAAAATGTTAAGAGCTGGGGTGCCTGGGTGGCTCAGTTGGTTAAGCGTCCGACTTCAGCTCAGGTCATGATCTCACAATCGGTGAGTTCGAGCCCCGCGTCGGGCTCTGTGCTGACAGCTCAGAGCCTGGAGCCTGCTTCAGATTCTGTGTCTCCCTCTCTCTCTTCCCTCCCCTGCTTATGCTCTGTCTCTCTGTGTCTCAAAAATAAATAAAAACATTAAAAAAATGTTAAGAGCTAAACTGAGATGTCAATAATAATCATAAATAATGTAGACCTTATAAGCTTATTTTGTGCCAGGTATGGTATGAAATGTTCTATATGAAGAATCACATTCAATTTACACAAAACTCCTATAATGTAGGCTGTAATAATAAACTCAGTTTACAGATGATGAAATATATTTGCTCAAAAATGTCCAATACATCGTGAGTTATTTCACAACCAGAATACGAGCCCAGGTCTACCTGAATTTAAAGCTCATCCTCCAAACCACTATGTGATAGTCTAAGTACGTAATTTGTAATATCTCCATTTGAATTTGCACTTATAGAGGTACCTGTCAGAATTCATCCTCTCCAGGAGTCACTTCCGTTAAGTACTAACTCAGAAAGTCTACATTGGCCCTAGAGGGCCTTAGAGGCATCATGCACAGCGGCAAGGAGGATTCCATCTGAAGCATCCCATCTCCCTACCTGCTTCGGTGTCTTCTTTCTATTCTGCTTCACTCATGTATTCAAGAAGCCCGTGGTTATATTCCTGTCAATTTTGAAATTATTTTTGTATGTTACCTATGCCCCTAGTGGATTATCCGTGGGACTCTTGGGGTATACTTCTTTGTGGACCTTATACTCTATATTAGACCCTCAGCTTCATAAAGGCTAACCTGAAGTTCACCTAATAGGTCAAAGGAGAGCCATCAGCTTGGACCTCAAACTCCTGAAGTTTTGAAAGAGTTTTGACATTGTCTCTAAAACTGGAGATACGCTTGCAGGACTGATAACACTTGTAGGAATAAAGGATAACATACTCATCACACATCCTTTATCATATATCCCATTACCTGATCCCACACTTATACTGGCTATAATTTGTAGGAATTATGTAATTATCATGTCAGCTGTATAGCCATCATCATGTGTTACATTTTATGTTAAAATTGTTTATATGTTAAATGTAAGCTTTAAATTCTATCAGCCTTGATAACAATATTTTGGCATTTATTTTTTTAATATTATCTGTCTTGATAAAAGGAAGTGGAATGAGCTTCTTTTGAATTGTGTAGGCACTTGTGCATGTATCCTCATGCACAAGTATACATATATACACAAGTATATATACATGCACTTGTGCATGTATCCGAGTTACACTAGCACATAATGCCAGAGGCAGACTTCAAGAGGAGAAGGAAACACAATGATGTAGAGAAACAATGGAAAGTGGAAAACTAGTGGCAGTTCATAGTTCTATTACTAAATTAGAAGTTCATTAAGAGTAGGCAGGCTAATTTTTAAATTTTTAAAAAATATTTACTTATTCTTGAGAGAGAGAGAGAAGAGCATGAGACGGGGAGGGGCAGAGAGAGAGGGAGACACAGAATCCAAAGCAGACTCCAGGCTCTGAGCTGTCAGCATAGACCCCGACGTGGGGCTCAAACTCACCAACCGCAAAATCATGACCTGAGCCGAAGTAAGAAACTCAACCGACTGAGCCACCTAGGTTCTCCCAGGATAATTTTTATATAGTCATAATATTTAACAGAATGTATGTTTCTTAGTTCCTTCCTTTTTTTTTATTTGTTGGCTGCAAAAGATGATAGCAAGATTTTTTTAATCCACTGAATTTTTTACAGGACAAATATTTATTTTATTTCAGTAAGAATTATTACAACATAATAAATTATTCTAAAAAATAAAGTTGTAATTATTCTAATCCTAACCCCACCTCCCATAGCAAAGTAGAAACAGCATGTGGGGAGTGCCAGAGCCAAAAGCAACAAGGTGTGAGTGGAAGCAGAAATGGTAAAACTATTGAAATCAGTTCTAAGATTGCAACATTCCATCATTCAGGGAATCATTAGTAGAGAGGTGAACATCCTGCTTATACTTCTGTGGCTATTGAGGAAATCACTGTGTTAGCATCTGAGACAATATGTGATGTTATAATAACACAAGAATGATTCCTGGATCTCAAAGGAAGGTAGATTTCATGAAGCATCTTGTGTTGAAGAAGACAGGGAGAAGTCAGGTTCCTTTAGGAAAGATTTTCATGTCAGTGTTTAAAGTGATAGGGGGTGCCTGGGTGGCTCAACCAGTTAAGCTTGGGACTCTTAATTTCAGATCAGGTCATGATCTTACAGTCATGAGTTTGAGTTCTACATTTGGCTCTACATTGAGCTTGGAGTCTGCTTGGGATCCTCTCTCTCTTCCTCTCTCTTTGCCCCTCCCCTGCTTGCATGCACACACACAATCTCTGTCTCAAAATTAAATAAATAAACTTAAAAAACATAAAGTGAAAGAAAGTTGTGGTGCTTACAACCTTGGGTATCCAGAAAACTCACTCTTAAAAGTCCACTTTCTTGGCATAAATAAATTATTTCATAATAAGACTATGACCTTCATAACACTGATCATTAAAATTCTTGACTTGGAATATCTTTTGGAGGGATATAGCTGAAATGGAAAGGGTTAATAATAAAGTTCACTCAAAAAGTGTTATTATATCCACCTTTTTTATCTGAGGCTATCCATTTTATCAAGTAGTCATAACGCTTTTCCTCCAGTGTAAGGCAGTAAGGGGATCTGAATGCAAGATGTCAGAACACTCAGAGTAGAAGAGGTAAAGGCATCTTGCATACATAACTGAAGCAGGCCAAGTGCACGTTTCAGAGCTTCATGCACGCAGTGGAATATATGGTGATAAAAGACCCAGAGGTCAAAGTGAACTTTAAACACAAACAAGTATAGACATTTTTATTTTATTTTTATTTTTTTAAATTTTTTTAAACATGTATTCATCTTTGAGAGGCAGAGAGAGACAGAGCGCGAGCGGGGATGGAGCAGAGAGCGAGGGACACACAGAATCTGAAGCAGGCTCCAGGCTCTGAGCTGTTAGCACAGAGCCCGACACGGGGCTCGAACTCACGGACGGTGAGATCATGACCTGAGCCGAAGTCGGACGCTTAACCAACTGAGCCACCCAGGCGCCGACAAGTATAGACATTTTTAAAAAAGTGTTTGTGAGGCTTAAAAAGTCCTGGTACAATAAAGACAAATTCCTGTACAATATAGAAGAAAAATGCATATGGATCCCTCAGAAGAAGTTCCACTGAACAAGAACAACAGTAGTACAGAAAATAAGGAACAGATATGATCAGGGACTATTCTATTGGTTTTAATGTCTCTTTTGCTCATTTAGTAGTGAGAAAAGACCAATGGTTTAATGAAAACTACATAATTTATCTTTGTAAACTTCGTTGAATATAATTATGGTTAAATTGATATAGTAAATTAGACTGGGTTGTCTTTCTATAGTGTACTTTCTAAAAAACATTTATAAAATCTTTTTAATATTTATTTTTGAGGGGCGCCTGGGTGGCGCAGTCGGTTAAGCGTCCGACTTCAGCCAGGTCACGATCTCGCGGTCCGGGAGTTCGAGCCCCGCGTCAGGCTCTGGGCTGATGGCCCAGAGCCTGGAGCCTGTTTCCGATTCTGTGTCTCCCTCTCTCTCTGCTCCTCCCCCGTTCATGCTCTGTCTCTCTCTGTCCCAAAAATAAATAAACGTTGAAAAAAAAAATTAAAAAAAAAATTTATTTTTGAGAAAGAGAGAGACAGAGGATGAGTGATGAAGGGGCAGAGAGAGGGAGACACAGAATCTGAAGCAGCAGGACTTGAACTCACAAACCATGAGATCATGACCTGACCTGAAGTTGGATGCCTAACCAACTTAGCCACCCAGGTATCTCTAAAAAATATTTCTTAAAATCCTACATTAAGGGTTGGCAAACCTTTTTTGTTAAACATCAGGTCATCCTTAACAACAAATGGTTCTGGAGAAATTAGACATCCACAGACCTTAAAACAAATAATCTCAACAAGACTCTCACCTTCTAAAAATATTAACTCCAAATGTATCAAAGATGTAAAGGTAAAATGTAAGAAGATAAGACTTTAGAAAAAATTGTAAGAAAAAATGTTTGGGATTTAGACAAAGAATCCTTAAACTTGATGTCAAAACCATGATTTATATAGGAAATATTGATAAAATGGACTTCATCAAAATGACAAACTTTAGCTCTATGAATAACCCTCTTAACAGGATGAAAACACAAGTTATAGAAGGGGGGAAACTATCTTCAAACAACATATCTGGCAATGCATTAGTATCTGGAATATGTAAAGAAGAGTCAAAAGTTAGACAAAAAGGCAATCAAATTAGAAAGTATGCAAAGGCAATGAATGACCATTCCACCAAAGAGCATATAATGATTACAAAAAAGCATATGAAAAGACACTTAAAATATTTAACCCTTACAGAACTACAAATTAAAACCACAATGAGGTATCACTACCACCTATCAGAATGACTAAAATAAAAAATAGTGACAACGTCAAATGCCATCAAGGCTGCAGAGAAATGGGATCATTCACACATTGCTTATGGGACTACAAGTGGTTCAGAAACTCTGGAAGACTATTCGGCAGTTTCTTAAAAACGCTAAACATTCAACTACCATATGATCCAGAAACAGCACTCGTGGGCATTTATCCCAAGTAAATGAAAACTTATGTTATAAAAAACCTATACACAAATGTCCAAAGCAGCTTTATTAGTAATAACTGAAAGCTGTAAACTATCCGGAGGTACTTCAATGAGTAAATGGTTAAATAAAGTATAGTGTATGCATAAATGGGATATAACTCAACAACAAAAGTGAAGGTGATTTTGATACAGCAAGTTGGATAAATCTCCAGGGAATTATACCAGGTGAAAAAAGTCAATCCCAAAAGGTAACATACCCTACGATTCCATACATATAGTATTCTTAAAATGACAAAAGTATAGAAATGAAGAAGAGATTAGTGGTTTCCAAGATTGAAGGAGAGGGTCTGGACTGGGAAAAAAGTAGATGTGGCTATAAAGTGGCAACATGAGGTATCCTTTTCGTGATGGAACTGTTCTTTATATTGACTTTATAATGCCAATATCCTGGCTGTGATATTGAAAGATGCTCCTTCTGGGGAAAAGGGAGTACATACTACCTGGGTATCTCCATATTATTCTTCACAATTGTGTGTGCATTTAAAATGATCTCAAATTACAGAGTTTAAAAAAAATAAAGAAAAAGGCCATGAATATTTTTGGTTTTTCAGGCCAAGAGGTCTCTGTTGCAACCACTCACCTCTGTTGATGTAGTAGTGTCAAAGCATCCACAGTCAACAAGTAAATCGATGAACAGAGATGTATTTCAGTAAAACTTTACTCACCGAAAATAGATAGCAAGACTATCTGAACTTTGCAGACTGCTGTACTCAATTAAACACCTCTTAGAAAAATGGCTATAGGTAACTCTCAAGAAACATCACACAACTCGTCCAATCCTAGGGCCCTGTTACAGTTAATGAGACAGTGTAGAAACCAAAATGTAAATTCAAAATAATAAATACTTAACTTGAATCTTTACTACTGTAACAGGAAGATTTATATCACAACAAATTCTTGATGTCTCTCTCCTTTATATTCACATTGTAGGTCCTTTATCCCTGCTCTACTTTCAAATTTCACTATTATCTGCTCTCATGTTTTTAACTCCTCCTTATCTCTCTTTCCCACATTTCATGTTTTTTTTTCCTTTTCCCTCCTAATAAATAGATTGAAAACTTATTTTGTTAAGAGTGTCCTTTCTCTATTACCTATCCTCAATTTTCCATTAATCTCAAAGAAAAATCTGTCCAAGAAAGACCACTTGTAAAGAATGGGTGAGAATAAGAAAATGCACTAGCAAAGTAAGAAATCTTGTTAATGATTGAGAAAGAGGTTACTCTGGCAAAAATCCATACACCAATCAATTTTGTTACGTCCCCTATGATCACACCTGGATGAGCCAGGACATGGCCATCTATTTAAAGGTGCCGTGAGTAGAGGTAAGCAGTTCAGAGACTGTTGTTTTAAAAGTTCTTTGCTACACAATGTCACACACTAGATACATCAGGACAAATTCTTCTAAAGAACTTGGGCTAAAAAAATAACTAATTACATGTTTAGTTTTTTCAGAAGAGGATTACAACCTTTTGCTTTGTTTTGTACAAAGCTTTCTTTCTGTGAATCCAACAAATCTAGCCACAAAGGGCATTTTGTGTTTGTTATGAATGATGACCTCCTAAATTTCTTCCTACATATTACAAGTCCAACTCTCACCCTGGAACCTTTGGCAGAGCACATTTTCATTCATCTTGGAACAGAATGCCCTAAACCGATGAAAGAGAAATACGGCAATCAAATAATGCCTGTCAGAAAACTAAATATGCAGAGCGTATTTCTTCTCATTACTGCATATTATGAGGGCTAGTGGCAGAGATGAATATCTCTAGTCAGAGCCACTTATATAGAAATTTACATTTAAAAGTAATTGCTATAGATCATAATTGGTTGATTAGGTGTTCTCAAATCCTTAGGCCCTTTTCAGACTTTAACTACATGATGCATGCCAGGCTTTCAGAGGGCCAATTTGTGTAAAAAGAAATGTATTTTGTCCTTTATAAAATATCAAGGTAGAAAATGTTATCCCCTACTTCATATTTTCCCAGACCAGTTATTGTCTTCCATGTAGAAGTCACCAGCTGCCATGATGAGAGTTTTTGATATGGAGATGTAAATTATGGAGATGACCCCAAATCTGTATAACTTATTTGGACTATTCCACAAATTGTTTTCTTTTAAAGCTGGTCATATTATTTTATTAATCTTAGGAATCACAATTCTGCATGTCATATTAGTAGTGAGTTCATTATATCCCTCTTGGGTGTTCTCTTTTATAATTTCCAATATGTTTTATGCGGCAATGGGAGGGTTGTCAACCGTCCCTCTAACCTCATCAGGCAAAAAAGAAAACTATCTCTTCAGTCCTCTATTGCTTTGCTTTTTGCTGCCACAAAGTATCTTCATCAGCCATGGGCTCTGCCCAGCCTCAGATAGGAGGAGGGTCCATTAGTGAGGTAATACATCAGTGACTAAATCCAAGTAGATAGTCATTGATTCTCCCTTTCTTCCCCAGACATTCACAGAAGTGGATCACATTTTTTTTCTCAGCAGTTAAAACTCAATAGGGAAATTATACCCATTTCCTCAGACAATGGTTACACGTTTCTAAGGAAGGATGTCTTGAGTAATTCCTAGATGACATATCCTTGTGAGAAAAATTTCTTACAAGGGATCCCATGGTAATTTTTCTGGTACTGTTCTCGCTTAGAAAGGAAAGAGAGAGGGGCGTCTGAGCAGCTCAGTCAGTTAAGCATCTGACTTTTTATTTTAGCTCAGATAGTGATCTCACAGATCCTGAGATGGAGTGCTCCACTGGGCTCTGTGCTGACAGCACAGAGTCTGCTTGGGATTCTCTCTCTCTCTCTCTCTCTCTCTGCCCCTCCCCAGCTTGCTTGCTCACTCTCTTTCTCTCTCAAAACAAATAAATTAGCATTAAAAAGAAAAGAAAAGAAAGAGAGAAAAAAAATAAATCTACAAATTTAGAGGGCAATTTGCTTCAGTGCCCATGGCATTACATCAAGGAAATAAAATTCTCCTACACCAAAAATATATTCCATAAGCCTTAGTTGGTGGTTTATTAATTCACACACACACACACACACACACACACACACACACACTCACACACACACACAGTGTATCCATAGATAAATAGATAGATGCATTGCGCTTAATCTCACAATTCTCAAGATATGACTTAATTATCATTTTTTATTTTTGCATCACCATCTCCAACAAAAGTTAACAAAGGGCTCCCCCAACAAAACCCTTATTTGTATTATGGTTGTCGACATTTGTATTAAGGTTCCGGCCTTCACCAAGGAATTCCTAGGCAGGGACTGTCATTTCACTCTTTTGTCTATAGTGCTTGGCATATAGCCTGGCACATTTAGGATGTTCAGTCATTGTTAGCAAAGTTTATTCATGTATGAATGGATAGGAAGAAAAAATAGAGAGGGGAAATGAACAAGAGAGGGAGGAATGGAGGGAAGATGGCAAGAAGGGAAGAAGGAAGGAGGGAGGTAAAAAATGAAAGGAAGAAGAAATGGAGGGAGAGAGGAGGGAAAGAAACCATAATGATTTATGCCTTGGATCAAATCATTATAGTCTGTAGGCATCTTCTGATCAAAACTAAAATTCTGAGAGGCAGTAGTGATTGTCTCAGTTACATAAATTATTTATCTGATTTCTTAGTGACAACCACGTGAGTAAGATAGATACCAGTAAGTGTGGCACTCGGTAAGAGACTTGAGCATGGTGGAGCGAAGGGATGGCCAGCAGGCTTCAATCCAAGGACTTCTGTACAACTAAGGCTAGTATGAGATTCCAGGAGTAGAGATGAATGTGAAACAGGGAGGAGAGAGAAAAGATCACAAAAGACAGATCAAAAAGACAAGTCAGCATTCTCTAGAGAAAGAGAACCAATAGGACAAATAGAGAAATATATGTAAGAGATTTATGATAGGAATTGGCTCACATGGATATAGAAGCCAAAAAGTCTCACAATCTGCTGTCTACCAGCTACAGAACCAGGATAATTGGTGGTATAATTTACTCTGAGACAGAAGGACTAAGAACAAAGGGTTGCTGGTATAAGTCCTTGAATCTGAAGGCCCAAGAACCAGGACCTTCAATATCCAAGACCAGTAAAAGATGGACTTTCTATTTTTTTAATGTTTATTTATCTTTGATAGAATACAAGCCGGGTAGGGTAGAGAGGGAAGGGGACAGAGGATCTGAAGTGGGTTCCATGCCACAGCAGCAAGCCTGATGCAGGGCTGAAGTCGGTCGCTCAACCGACTGAGCCACCCAGGGATCCCAACAGATGAACTTTCTATAGGGAGACAGGGAATTCTAAAGAGGATAGAGGAAATTCACCCTTCCTTTACTTTTTGTTGTGTTCAGGCCAAGAGATTGGGTGAGGCCTGTCCACAAGATGAGGGTGTATCTCCTTACTCAATGTACTGAATCAAATATCTTCCAGAAACACCTTCAAAGAAGATGCACCCAGAGATAATGCTTTTCCAGCTGAGTGTCCCTTAGCCCAGTCAAGATGATACATAAAGTCAATCATCAGACTCCTTCTCATATCTGTCAGTTTATGAACATTAGTCTTAGAAGTAGCCTGTTCATCACTCACAGCATTAATCACACAAGGCACCCTGTCTACTTCTGTTAGGCAGAAAGAAGCAATGGAAGGAAGACAGGAGTGATTTAGGAGGAAGATCAGACCTGGAATCAGAGGAGCTGTGTGCAGGACTGCCTCCTCCACTTCTGAGCTGCCTGCTGACTTATCTGAATGCATAAAATGTGCATAATCATAACAGACCTCCTGGAGCTGTTGTGAGTACTGCATGATATAATTTACCTGAAACCTCCTCATGAATGATGAAGCACCATGCAGACCCAAAGAGGTGTTTTTGTTGCCCAGAGATAATTGAAAATAAAACCATTTTTGAGAGACAAGTGCAAGTTTTCTTTCACACCTTGATCTCATATGTATAATTTGGAAAATTATAGCGTGTGGTTAGTTCAGAAACAGAGGAGCCAACACTCGTCTTTGACTTTCAAGGATTTTGGATGAAATTTGATACCAGAGGGGCACAAAGAATTAGCTTGGGAAAATGCATAAATAATACCTCTCCACTGATAAAAGCAAATACATTTTAACTGTGAAATCCCCCACTGTGAGAAATACCATAACATTCTGTTTGCACAGGTAATGCATTGATTATGAACCAGAAACTATTGTATATCCCAGTTTCTGGGGAAAAAAAAAGTACCCTTTGGAGCCACCACTATTTGTCCTTCCCTTAAAAGAATAGACAGTTGATTTGTAAGTGAAGTAGGAAATAAACCATTTCGCTTTAATTCTCACAATAAACCTATTTAACCTAAACAAAGAAATGTATCTGTTGAGGCTTTAAAAATGAAAAGATCAGTTTTGGGGCACATGGGTGGCTCAGTCGCTTAAGCGGGCTCAGGTCATGATCTCATAGTTTGTGAGTTTGAGCCCTGCATTGGGCTCTCTGCTGTCAGTGCAGAGTCCACTTCAGATATTCTGTCCCCCTCTCTCTTTGTCCCTCCCCCACTTGCATACCCTCTCTCAAAAATAAATCTTTAAATAATAAATAAATAAATAAATAAATAAATAAATAAATAAATAAATAAGAATTAAAAGATCAGTTTCACACAGTCTTTCCAGAAATGAAATCTCTTGCGTGTGTTGCATCCCTTATGCAGGGATAATATTATTGGGATGATGGGATAAGGTAACTATTCTAGAATGTCCAGCACAATGCCAAGAAGTTAATGATGTTCCCAGCAACAAAGATCTTTCATTTTCTTTCTTTCCCCAACCCAGCACCCCTAGAGATTTAGTCAGGGTAGATTACAACGAGGTAGACCTTCACAAAGTGAGTATCAATGTTTTTGTTTTAAACAAATCTCTATGTCCAGAAATCATAGTGTATATTTAATGGCATCGTGTTTATGTGTTTAAATCATGTAATCATCTCTGGAGACTGTGAGGCAGATATCAGTATCATTCTTTTGATAGAGCTATCAAAGTTGAGGCTCACTTGGGTGCCTGGGTGGTTCAGTCAAACATCCGACTCTTGACTTTGACTCTGGTTATGATCTCATGGTTCATGAGTCTGAGCCCCCCATCAGATTTGTGCCGACAGTGCAGAGCCAGCTTGGGATTCTCTCTCTTCCTCTCTCTCTGCCCCTCCCCTGCTTATAATTATATCTCCCCCAAAATAAAAACACTTAAAAAAAGCTGAGAATCAGAAGGGCTAAAAATTCACCCACACAACTGGTGCAGCCACTATGGAAAAGTGGAGGTTCCTCAAAAAATTAAAAATATGATTACCGTAAGGTTCAGGAATTCTACTCCTGAATATTTACCCAAAGAAATGAAAACAGTAATTCAAAAAGATATACACACCTCTATGTTTACTGAAGCATTATTTACAAGAGCCAAATTATTGAAGGAACCCAATGTCCATCAAAAGATGAATGGATAAAGAATATGTGGCAAACAACAAAAAAAGATGTGGTGTATATACACCATGGAATATTACTCAGCCATAAAAAGAAAGAAATCTTGCCATTTGCAACAACATGGCTAAATATAGAGAATATAATGCTTAGGGAAATAAGTCAGGGAAAGACAAATACCAAATAATTTCATTCATATGTGGAATTTAAGAAACAAAATAAATGAATGAAGAAAAAAAGAGACAAACCAAAAACCCCAACTCTTGGGGCGCCTGAGTGGCTCAGTTGAGTAGGCCTCCGACTTCGACTCAGTTCATGATCTCACAGTTTGTGGGTTTGAGCCCCACATTGGGTTCCCTGACAGATTGGAACCTGGAACGTGCTTCAGATTCTGTGTGTGTGTGTGTCTCTCTCTCTCTCGCCCCCTCCCTGGCTTGTGCTCTGTTTCTCTGTCAAAAATAAATAAACATTACAAAAAAACCCCTATTAACTACAGAGAACAAACTGATATTTACCAGAGGGGAGGTGGGTCGGGGGATGGGTGAAACAGGTGAAGGGGCTTAAGAGTACATTTAGGGCAATGAGTACTGAGTAACATATAGAACTGCTGAGTCACTATACTGTACACCTGAAACTAATATAACACTGTATGTTAACTACACTGACATTAAAATTTTTAAAAAATAATTCACCCGCCATCTCTCAGCAAATAGGTAAAAAGAGTTATAATGCAGGCTTAGCTCTCTACCTCTAAGTCCTGTCCCAGGTTTGTGTGAATTCTTTTTTTTTTTTTTTTTTATTTAAAAAAATTTTGTTTATTTATTTTTGAGAGATAGAGACGGAGAATGAGCGGGAGAGGGGCAGAGAGAGAGGGAGACACAGAATCCCAAGCAGGTTCCAGGCTCTGAGCTGTCAGCACAGAGCACGACATGGGGTTCGAAACCAGGAATGGTGAGATCATGACCTTGAGCCGAAGTCGGATGCTTAACCGACTGAGCCACACAGGCGCCCCTGTGTGAATTCTTATGGTACTACTATGTTTGAACAGGACTGCAAAATAGAGCCCTTCAAATCACCTACATCAGAAACAACTGCTCCTTGTTAAGAATTCAGATTCAGGGTCTGTTTCCAGACTTACTAAAGCAAAATCTATGGGTTTTGAGGACTGAAATTTTAATAAATTGTCCAAATGTTTCTTCTGTTAAGTGTCAAGGCCTTTGTTATACGCTATTGCATGTGCCTATCCCTAACTTCTGTCCCATGGCATCTAGTACAGGATTGGCCATTGGGTTTCTAGTGAAGCGACAAATGTCATAGGGTTTTCTTAGATAGATAGATGATAGATGCAGCCCTAAAACTCTTTTGATGCCATAAGCAGAACAGCAGATCAGACTTTCCATCTGTCCTTGCATCCACATTCCTGCCCAATGGAGGACCTGAGTGTAGGATCCCAGAATACATGCAAAAATACATAGTCCATTGAAAACACTGGGGTGTAATTATGTTCTCCTTTATATTACATTAGGAGACTATTTTTGAAATACAAGAGAAAACTTCCCTGTTAAAAAAAAAGGAAGGCAGATTTTCCTTCCTTCTTCCCTTGCTTCCGTCCTTCCTTTCTTTGTTCCTTCCTCCTTCCTTACCTTCTATTTTCTCAAAGCTTTCCTCTAAGTAAAAGTACATTGTCAATAAGTAGTTTATATTTAGTAAAGTTAAAGCTTTCAAATGTGGAACAAATATGTAATGCAGACTCTAAAATATTGCTGTGAACTGGCAAAAGGTAGTTTGGGGTTTCAGGTGCTGGAAATGTACTGAGGCATATATTTTAGAGTCTGTGCTACCAAAAGGACATCTCGAGGAAACAAATAGATCTATTTATCTTGAAGCCTGCCTGGTCCAGCCAGCAAGATGTGATTTGCTGAATGACAGGGCTTATTTCTATGAACTAACAAAAGCCAGGAAGAAGTCATTAGGGAGTCGGAGATTGCTGAGTTTCCATTCCAGACCTCAAACTACATACAACAAATGCTGAAAGGGGAAGATGCAAAGATCAAGAATCATTGACTGGTACCTTTGTGAAGGCACTCTCAGAACTCAGCGAAAAAATAGAAAAAGCTTCCTTCTCTACCCTCCAGAGGCTGCCTGATTCAGTGAGTTGAAAGGCAAGGAGGAGAACGAGTAGCTTCAGAGGACTGATTCTGTTCATTGCATGATCCTCCCTAAAGGACCTATGGGGTCCTAAAGCTTGCTAATGGAAATTATCAAGTTCACCATCCTTCTGTCTCCTCCGCTTGAGAGTGAGGGTGAGTTACCGCTAAGGGCAGGCAAAATACACTACAAACAAAGGATGAAAAATATTTTCAGAAGTTAAATGGACTGCAGTGGGTATTGGCAGAACATCACCCTCAGTTTGTCAAGTGGATGTCAGTTGACCTAGTCCAATCAATGCTAGTCATTCACTCTGGCAATAGTAGCTTGTTCCAACCCTTAAATAATTAGCATGTGACATTCACCTGGCCAGAATGCTAGGTACTATTTCTTTATCTATCTATCTATCTATCTATCTATCTATCTATCTATCTACCTATCATCATCCAAACAGTGGATTATGAAAATTATCAAACATCAAACATAACTACCACCAGATTCTACCATTAATATCTTATTATATTTACTTTACCATTTATCCATTCTTCTCTCTATCCATCAATTCATCTTACTTTTGATGTATTTCAACGTAAATTTCAGAGGTCAACAGAGTTTGACAAAAAGAATACATTTACATAATTGAATTAAGTGTATGATTATAGTTTTCTTCTTTTTGTATAAAATTTACATACAATAAAGTGCACAAATCTTAAGTATAAATTTGCAGCATTTTGACAAATGCATATATCTCTGTAACCCAAAACTCTACCAAGATATTGAATTTGACAAGCATCCAAAAAAAGACTTTTTATATCTCTTTCCAGTCAAATTCCACCTATACTACTCCAGAGGCAAGCATTGTTCTAATCATTCTCCACCAGACTAGATTTCCTAATTTTCATCTTTATATATATATATATGTATAATCTTTAAATGTATGTAAATATAAATGTATGTGTGTAATCTTTATATATATATAAATATATATATTTATATATGTGTGTGTAATCTTTTCATCTTTCTATATATATAATCTATATATATATAATCATGATTATATATATATTATATATAGATTATATATATAATATATATATATATATATTATACATATTTAATCATAGAGCAGGTATTCCTGTGTAAGGTTTCCTCTGGTTAATATTATTTTGGGGGTTTATCCATATTGTTGTATGTGACAGAAATTTGTTCTTTTTATTGCTGAGTAGTATTTCATTGTATATCTGTTCACCTGCTGCTTGATACCTGGGATGTTCCAGTTCTTTGAATAAAGCTATCAACATTCCTTTACAACAAAAGGAACAAGGATGCATTAAAAAAGTCTGCCTCAACTGCTCCATAATTCCATCACTAGTATTTCTAGAATATGATGATAAAAAAAGGTGATCAACTTTATTAAATTTTATTATTGTTTCTAAATTCCCTACCTGTGATGCACCCACTTACTATCTGTACCTGGCTGAGCTGTCTTCATTGCCTATGACATCACCGTCTGACTGATGAAACACTGATTAAACACTGACTGATTAAAACACTGCTGACTGAAACCAGGTATGCTTCATTCATCTTTATTAGTCCATTTTGTGGTATAGTGTCTGGCACACATATGGCTCAATAAATACTTATTGATTGGCTAAATGAATGATCTGCCATTAATAATGATAGAGAAAAGCAGCAGAATTCAAGTGATGTTTCTTGTTTTTAAAGCCTCTTTTATAACCTGGTATACTTCAGTGTGAGATAAATATGTCAATATACCAATGAACACTTTACATTTAAGAAAATATTTCTCAAAAATTGTCCTGGAGATTTTGATTTTAGTCTGTTAGACAAACCATGTCTGATGTCATGATATTTGATGTTAGTTTGAGGTAAATGACATATGGCCACAGTTCATTGAAATTTAAAATGTATTCACATCAGATGAGACCTTTCTAACCATTCAACTCCAGCTTTATAAAATAGCCAACATTTATTTTCATAAGGTCTTCAAAAAAGTTTGCACCTGTATAAATAAATGGCTTAAGTTTGAGAAATTTATCTTGGAATATGTGTTTGCCTATTTTCAGAGCTGTTTTTACAAGTGATAAAGTCAACTTAAAATGTCACCGCATCTATGAACAAACCGAAAATTGTGTTCCTGAAATTATACTGAATCTTAAATGTCTATAGATAAACAACTGGCAATTTATTTGTAATTAGTATCCTGCTATATTTGGAATATCCATTTATCACATTATTCTGACCTCCCCCTGTGGTTTGTCAACAAATAAATTAATCTGTGGTCATGTTTTATTGAAGGAAATGACTAGAAAATGCCCATGAAACACAAAACAATTTCCTTGGAATGAACACAAAATTACTTCTGACGATTTAAAGGAAAAATTTAGTATTTAATTTTTGTAACATGAAGGACCCAATTATAGGCTCTGCAATTAAACAATCTGTCCTTCCTTCCCAATGTCACCATTTCCTGTCTGTGCGAATCTGGGGAATTTACTAAACTTCTCTGCCCTTCAGTTTCCTTTTAAAATGGAAGCAATACACACTAAACCAAACTCATCAGATGGTTGTGAGGATCAAATGTGTTTTCTGCACATGCCGTGTTTAGTCCATGAGGACAGCTAAGTACTGGGTACGTGGAAAGTGATCATGCTCTCTCTCTCTTACTAATGCTTCATCTTTTGCCTCATTTTCTACCTTGAGGGCAGAGACTTCTCTACATCTTCCGTACCTTCAAAGGACTCACAATTAGTAGGTATTTAATAAACACCTATTGATTCATACTTAATAATTCACACTCAACAACACATTACCTACACCTTGCATATATCAGAGCCTCTGTCTATTTCAATGCTCAATATCCAACAATCTTTCTTCAGTGTTCACAAAAGAGGTCTGAATTATTATGAAAGTTTTATGGACAAGGCCACTGAAACTCTGAATGACATGATGCAGTATAATGACTCTCTGGGTCCCAAACATTGTCTTCAACTTCACACCATACTCTTTTGCCATTAACTTACAGCTTAAAAAAAAATGTATTTGGCAATAAACAGGTTCAAGATCCTTTGACTATTCAACTACTGCAATCACAACAAAGAATTTTATTGCATCTAATAAATATCTCATATAAAATTTTTGATATAAGTTTCCCTCCCTCAGGTTTCACTCAAAATTGAAAAAGTAAAGCTATTTAGAACACGGTAGTTTGCCATTTTCAGTAAGCTAAGAAAACTGACTTCCTCTGAAGTGAAATATGTGAAAAGCACCTGAATGTTTTGAAATTTAAGACGTAACCCATTATCCATACAGGCACCTGCATTTCACTAGCTTTGATCTCGCAGGCAAGATAAATTCTTCAAAATATACTGATATATCTCCAACCAACAGAAAATTCCCAAATTTATTGAACTAGTTGTGTTATGCCATTTGATTTTTGTATCGCCACTTTGCCCTCTTAGAAGTTTGTACGTAGCTGGACGACTAGACAAGTGTAGTACTAAGATTCATTGTCATACACGCTTCACTGAGTCAAATTCAATGGTCAAAGGTGGAAGGTGAAAATAAATATGCAATCCCCAGGTGGGAAAGAGAAGCAGTGAGGCAAAGAATTTCTGAGCCATAAATCTTTGCCCTGTCAGGCAGGCAGGGAGAATGTAACCTAATGAGGTGTAAAAGGTACAAATCCATTTCTGGATTACTATTTGTCTTCAGAATCATGGATCAGAGGTGTCCAAAATAAGCAGGCACAATCTGGCTAGACATTCACGGCTCTAAACATCTTCCCTACCATCTTCCCTCATTCAGTGGGTGAACCTCCCTTAAATATAATTTGTATGTAGGTAGGAGGAGCTTTGTGTCTGGATTTATGGTACATAATTTTTATTTTTTCAGGAACTCAAGATTTCATATAGGGGGAGAAAAAATAAAAATTTAAAAACATTATCTGAGTTTGAGTTTAGGACTTAGAAACCATCTGATGTCCTTCTGTGATAATTTTTTAAGCCTCTCACGTAGGCAACATCTGTTTAGGCACCATGTATTTTCCAAGTAGCTCTTTTAATTTATTCTTCTCTGGGATAAGACAGATTTTCAACAAAATTAGGTTTGGCTGAAAATGCAATTATCTCCAGTAGTGGACACATAGGTACACATTATTTAAAAATCCTGACAGAAGACCTAAGAAAACACGAGTCAGGTTGTTTCCTTTCTTTCCCCCACCATGCACTCTTGAATTAGAGTTGCTCCAGAAAACAAGAGTGAGATGTAGGCTGAGGTGACGTCCTGTGTGTGTAAACTGGGCACTGTTGGTTTAATCCTCTGCTGTTGCATTTGGAAATTATTAATGATTTTATATGCACACTTTTGTTTGATGGGACGCTGGAGCATGCAGGGGATCAGAGGAGACACCCACAGTGTGCATTTCTGCTGCTGGCCCTTGCTGTCCTATTTGGATGTAGTTGTGTCAATGCCCCAGAAGCACAACATTCTGGTAGACCCACAATGTGTGGGAGGTCAGCAAGATTCAAAGGTCATACAAGGGAAGCATGTTTCTTGTATGAGTGAGTAAACTGGGTGCTGAAAGCTCTGAGAGACAACACTCTCTTTTCAAACCAGAACATGCTTTGAAACTAGAAAAAATCATTTTAAGAAACATGGATAGCTAAAGAATCCTATCATATATTTTCTTTCTTTATTTTATTTATTTATTTTGAGAGAGAGAGAGAGAGAGAGAGTGCATGTGTGAGTTGGGGGAGAGGCAGGGAGAGAGGGAGGGAGAGAGAGAGAGAATCCCTAGCAGGCTCTGCACTGTCAGTGCAAAGCCAGTGGGGCTAGAACTCATGAACCATGAGATCATGACCTCAGCCAAAATAAAGAGGTGGACGCTTAACCAACTGAGCCACCCAGGTGCCCCTCATGTATTTTCTTTCTTTACTTCCCTGTATCAACCAACCACTTATGCAAAAATGGTGACACAGAAGGAAAGGGAAACATAGGGCCACCCATTGTTTCTCTTCCTTTCACTACCTTTTTATTGTTTGAGGCCAAAAATAGTGTTTTTAGAATGGACACTGATCAAGAAGAGTAGTAAAAATAGTTGAGTTATGGGAATGCAAGCTGGTGCAGCCACTCTGGAAAACAGTATGGAGGTTCCTCAAAAAACTAAAAATAGAACTACCCTACGACCCAGCAATTGCACTACTAGGCATTTATCCATGGGATACAGGTGTGCTGTTTCGAAGGGACACATGCACCCCAATGTTGATAGCAGCACCATCAACAATAACCAAAGTATGGAAAGAGCCCAAATGTTCATTGATAGATGAATGGATAAAGAAGATGTGGTGTATATACATATATATATATATATATATATATATATATATACATACACACACACACACACACACACATACACAATAGAGTATTACTTGGCAATCAAAAAGAATGAAATCTTGCCATTTGCAACTACATGGATAAAACTGGAGAGTATTATGCTAAGTGAAATTAGTCAGAGAAAGACAAAAATCATATGACTTTACTTATATGAGGACCTTAAGAGACAAAACAGATGAACATAAGGGAAGGGAAACAAAATATAAAAACAGGGAGGGGGACAAAACAGAAGAGACTCATAAATATGGAGAACGAACTGAGGGTGACTGGAGGGGTTGTGGGAGCGGGGATGGGCTAAATGAGTAAGGGGCACTAAGGAATCTACTCCTGAAATCACTGTTGCACTATATGCTAACTAATTTGAATGTAAATTTTAAAAAATAAAAAATACAATTAAAAATAAATAAATAAATAAACATTTACAAAACGGAAAAAAATTAATTTTAATCAAAAGATTTTAAAAACTACACATCAAAATGAGAGTTATCATTGGATGGTGAGAATATAAGATTTTTAGTTATTTTTACTTTTAAGTAATGTACCTTTAACCTTTATTATTTTTATTATTTTTATAATAAAATTATACATATATAAAAAATAGTTGAGTTAGCTTTGTGCAATGTTTCTATTATTCTGTTAAGATTATGTATACATGAGGGTGCCTGGGTGGCTCAGTCAGTTAAGTGTCTGACTCTTGCTTTTGGCTCAGGTCAAGACCTCACAGTTTCTTGAGTTCAAGCCCTGCATTAGGCTCTGTGTTGCCAGTGTGGAGCCTGCTTGGGGTTCTCTCTCTCTCTCTCTCTCTCTCTCTCTCTGTCTCTCTCTGCCACTCCCTGCCACTCCCCTACTCATGCTGTCTCTGTCTCTCTCAAACAAATAAACTTAAAAATTTTTAGAAAAAGAATATGTATATATGAGCTAGAAAACAGAAATCATATTATTTTGATGACCCTATGAGTTAAATGCTCATCGTATATTTTCATTTAAAACTAGCATGGTCCGGGGCGCCTGGGTGGCGCAGTCGGTTAAGCGTCCGACTTCAGCCAGGTCACGATCTCGCGGTCCGTGAGTTCGAGCCCCGCGTCGGGCTCTGGGCTGATGGCTCAGAGCCTGGAGCCTGTTTCCGATTCTGTGTCTCCCTCTCTCTCTGCCCCTCCCCCGTTCATGCTCTGTCTCTCTCTGTCCCAAAAATAAATAAACGTTGAAAAAAAAAAATTTAAAACTAGCATGGCCCAACATAAGGATGAATGGTAAAAGTAATACTAATAACTTAAAATTTTAATTTTTCTATGCATAGAAAGACACAAAAATATCAAATAACAGTGAAAAGATAAGAGAGATCACAAAGGGAAAAAGCTTTATATTTTTGTGCCTTTAACGGGGCATGTTTTACCTGCTTACTTTTAAGAAACAAGTTCTTATGTTTAAGAACTTTCAAGAAGTTAACTAACTTGAATTTGAATAGAATCTTGGAAGAAAAAACACAAAACAAAAAAATAAGATCTGCATTCTCATTTTGCACTGGGCCTCATAGGTTATATAGTTGGCAAATGTAGGGAAATGATCTTAATTATTAGGACAAAATATTCCCAGAAATAACTGAAAATGTCTTGTGGATCCAAGAGAAACATATTGACTATAAAGTAGATGATTTAGGTAGAAAATTTCATATAATCTTCCCTCTCCTTCAAAAATGGATTCTGCACACGCAAGTGAGTAGGCCTCATTCTGCCCCCCATCGTATTCCAAACTCAGCATCATTACAAATTAAACTCTGCTTTTGATTAACTCATCAAAATCAAGAACAATGAAGCACTGGTACTTTTGTCTTCAGGGGACTGGAGTAAAAGAGATGTATATGGTGTCTGATCTCAGATCCTGACAGATATTTTAGTGTTTTTTTCCTTCTACCAGGGAACTCAGTGTTCCAGAAAAAGTTGAGTCAGTCAGTGTGTTAGGTTAACTTGTGGCCACTGATAGATCTAACAGTTGGGAATGTGGATTTTAGAAGATTTCTTTCTATAGATGTATCATATTCCACCACAAGAATGCATCTATCAGCCTGTCCCTTATGAACTTTTGGGGATGCCCGTATGAACCCTGTGACATACTTGCTTCTTAAGCTTAAAAACATTTAGAAGACAGGAACAATAGTAAAATGTGATTGAACAATAGGGAAGGATCAGAAGTTGGCTAGCAAGCAAACCTTATGGGCCAGTGTCCTTTCAATTAGAGAGCTAATGCTATGTAGCATCTGTTCAAATATTTGCTGAGCAACTTCTCTGAGAAAGGTATGGTAGAAACTCCAAAAAGGGCAATGATGGAAGTGGTCCAGTGAGTAGGAAGAGATTTGTGAATCATCACATGCCTCTGTATAAGCCAACTTTATTCTGATCCTAGTTGATAACTAATTTCCCCTCCTCACCCTCAATAAGATGGAAATTACAGTAAAGCTAGAATAATAATAAGTAAAACAAGAAAAGGACACTTTTTCTGAGCAATAGAGGACTGATCAAATATGGAGACAGTAAATATATGAGAAAAAAGAAACCATTAGGAGTTAGAGTTTAAATGTTTTGTCTACCAATGTATCTCAATTTCAGCTATTTCATAAACTGAAACACATAGACAACATCGCAAGAAAGACATACATGGCTGAAACAAACACCTAAGCAAACTTCCCCCAAAACTTACACCAACCTTCGAAGAAAGTTTTTGTTTGAAAGAAGGGGTGAGCTACTTGACATAAGAATTAACATGGAGCCACCCAGAGAAGGAAATAATAGGTCCAGAATGCAAAAATGATACATTAAGGTTCAAGAGGATTTGGGGGTTTGACAAAAAGATGAAGTCAGATAACTGTAAACAAAAGAAGGTAAAGAAAGGAAAAGAAAAAAAAAAAGCAATTGCTGTGGAAATACAACTGGAGGAAGATATGGTGTTGACAAAGAAAATTTTAGAAAGACTTCTTCTCTGTATTGTATGATGCAGTTTTTCATTTGTTATCTCTTCTAGAGTCCTTTGTGAAGACACATTTCTCAAGGCTTTAGGGATTTCCATGCGAATTTATTCCTAGATATGACATGTTACCTCGAGGTGGTGGCTGGTCATATTTATGTTAAACAACAAACAGTAATGAAGATTGAATTAGGCAATGTCTTTAGTAGGGGATATTAGAAATTAAGAAATTTTCACCAAAGGGGGGAAAACTAGCAAAACGAAAAACAGGCCATCTCAGAAGGGTAACAGCAGGGCAGGGAATACCTAAATACTATGACAAATTTCTTGGAATTAATAGGGATTTAGAATAACTCAAGAGTGGGGAGGAGTGAAATGCTAAAGACATCTTTTGCCCTGCTGAAGGTATTTTAGTCCAGTCTGGAAGACATCTGACAATGGAATTCAGGCAAATTAATATACAAGGTAAGCACAGAGGCATGGGGATCAAGTTGAATCACAGT
Organism: Lynx canadensis; assembly: GCF_007474595.2. Taxonomy (NCBI): domain Eukaryota; kingdom Metazoa; phylum Chordata; class Mammalia; order Carnivora; family Felidae; genus Lynx; species Lynx canadensis. The sequence continues at coordinate 47,831,748 of NC_044304.2, read as the reverse complement.
TCTCCCACTTGCTGGTTGTTATTTAATGTCATCTGAGAGATGGGTAGTCATCCTCACTTGTTTATTTAGGGGATAAAGTGAACAAAAATGTACATTAATGGCTTAGAACAGTATTTAACACTGTCTTGATAAATGTTAATTGCTACTATTACTTTCTGAAAAAACACTGAAGACAGACTTTGTTTTTGGAATTCATATTCCAGATTTTAGAAAATTAACATAAATCATCAGTTGGAATCTCAGTCTCAATCTATAATTGAACATTAATATTTCTGCAGCAGAAAGTATGAATGAATACACATAACATTGATATAAAGATCATAAATAGTCTCTTACCAGATTAGATCAGTTTTTACTGACCAATAAGTTATAAAAGGAATTAAGTGAAAAAATATTGGTTTTCAGATTTTTTTTTCAATACTAGAATTCTGGATCAAGGAGGTTGGACCTGGACCATTATCAGCACCATTTCTTGACAAGTTGATTTATTTAATTGTGTGTTTCCTACCAGCCTTATCTGCATTGCTATATTATCAAAGTCAATGTCATATCAACAGTGGATGTGAACCATAAGAAAAGTCAGGCTAAATTTTACTTCATATCCTGTTTAAGAAATTAGTGGGACAATGCAAGATTATTACAAAATAATGTAAACATTCAGGATATGTAAATAATGTAAAACAATTTTTATGTTATGAAATATTTAATGCTATTAGATTAAAAAAGCAATTTGACAAAATTATATAAAGTGAATGTGCACTTACTATAAGTACAAAATTATATAAAGTGCACTTACTATAAGTGCAAAATATGGCATCACTAGGTGATTGGATTAGAGGCAAGGTATATTCTCTGTTGACATTTTTCTATGTTTTGGAATTTTATACAATAAGTATTATTGATTATATTTTAGAAAAAATGTATTTACCTTAAGGTATATAAAACGAGCTGCACAACTAGAAAGGAGGGGAGTATAGAAAAGATTTTTGACATTGCAATAACAAGATGTGGATGATACATTGATAATTCTTTAGCTAAATTGATAAATACTGTATGTCTAAGTTGTCATTGAAGGATGACCATATGTAGTGCATTATGGATGGCTTTGAATTCTTTCACATTCCTCCTGAGAGATGAAGAAAATCTCTCCTTCTTCTGTATGTGAAACTTGCAGCAAAACTTGTGAGTTTAGATTAGAAGAAGCTGGCAACTTCTTCTTTGCTTTCCTTGAACACTTGCTTTCCAGACATTCCCCCTTGTGATTATCTCTCTTGGAACCAAACTGTCATGCTGTGCTATGCCCATTACCCATGAACAGGTCACATACACGCTCCAACCAACAGCCAACCATTTACTGTCACCTATGCGAATGGGTCATCTTGAATGTTCTAGCCCAGTCAAGCCTTCAGGTGATGGTAAATTTAAGCAACATCTAACTTCCACCACATGAGAAACACTGAGTAAGTACTGTTGCTGTCCAGAACTTTCCAAATTCCTGACCCACTAAAGTATGAGAAAAATAAAATAGTTGTTTTACCTCACTAAGTTTTAGGGCTATTGGTCATGTGGCCATAAATAACCAGAACACCACACTTTGTAAACTTTAAAAAATCATATATAAAGTCCTAGCTAAAGTACAAATCCCTGCAGTCCCTACTTTCAATACAAACAGGCAAAAGAGCCTGGTGGGGTAGTCAGGAGGATTTTTTCTGAAAAGGTTTCATGTGATTCCAAAAGACAAAATCTTATGAATTAAATTTGAAAAAGAGAAGTCATGAACATACATAATTAAATATATGTTGGAATCCTTAAGGGAGTTTTTTTCCTCAATCACTGTGTTAGATGTTTCATAATTCACCAGAGATGCATGTCACTCTTTTATTGTGAGTTATTGTATGGTTAATTCAAGAAAAATAATACAAATCCAACACAGGAAGTTCCCCCAAAGGCTGTTTATTAATTACTATCCAACTTCATAACGGTAGTCATTGTGGAGTATTGAATTATTTTTTCTTTCAATGGGCTTTTGTGCTCTCCTTGTTCAAATCAAAAAAGGGCATGCCTGATTACTATCTATTCTGTAAGAACCACTAAAATACTGATCTGAACAACCATTATGTTTTTTTTTTATAAAGTCTATCACAATTTAATTTTTGAGAACAGAATAGAGAGGGTGGATAAGTAGAGCAAACTGCATGTTTGTAAGTGGATGTATTCAATTCCTCAACTGGTAGGGTGCTTAGATACCACAGAGATAGGCATGTAATCTCTTTATCTACTTGTAACAAGCAGAACTTTCCACCTTATTTGTAGGGATAATACTTTCAGGCTCCATAGGAAAAGGCAAGAACAAAAACTTGAAGAGCATTTGCAACAAATCTAATCAAGAATGTAGGTGCCAAGGCTTCTCTAACTTGGAGGTTTGTTCCACAAATTCAAAATCAGAATATCTAGCTGCTCACACACCTCGCAGTTGGATTATTTTGAGTTCCTTTTGCTTTTTGGAATAGATGTATTATATCAAATTTGGCTGTTACAGAAACACGTGTCAAGAAGACCTACTTTCCCCTATGTATCTGGTGTCTCAGAATCCTAGAATGTGAGATTTGGAAATAGCAGAGATTCTCCATCTCAATGGTTTTCAGACTCTGTTCCATGGTTCCAAAACTTTTGGTTAGGACCTATTTTTTTTCTTTTTAATGTTTATTTTTTTTTTTATGAGAGAGAGAGACAGCAAGCAGGTGAGGGGCAGAGAGAGGGAGAGATACAGAATCTGAAGCAGGCTCCAGGCTCTGAGCTATCAGCACAGAGCCCTACACAGGGCTCCAACTCACAAGAGCCGAGAGATCATGACCTGCACCAAAGTAGGCCACGTAAATGACTGACCCACCCAGGCGTCCTGGAACTGATTTTTAAAATATATTTTACCTATTTTTAAAATATAAATAGCATACAAATTAAAGATACATATATTAAATTATTATATTTAAAACTATAATATACTATATACTAAACTATACTATATTTAAAAACGTCAAAAGCCCTGGAGATGTGGTGTCACTCTACAGATCCCTCTTCCATCTGGGGTGTCCTGAAAGTCATGCTGGGGTCAGACTGATGAATTGGAAAATTCTCCACAGTTCAAATTCTGGAAGGAGACTGACAACTAAATGTAATGAGGTATCTTGGATTGAACCCTGGATGAAAACACTGAAAAGAGGGGCAGGCTGGGTTCTTCCCAGAGGGGAGAGTGGCAGCCCCAACAACCGTGTGCAAAGACTACAACCTTGGGGTTCTGCCTTATAGGTTTTTTTGTTGCAGGTGAGACAGAGTCTGTCAGTAAGAACAGACTGAGGAAGTAGTTTTTATGCTTGGAAGGGGTCATGCCTTCTCTCCTGCCAGGCCTTTAGTATTGTTTTGTGGTCGGTGTCCTTAACTCCTCTTTAGGAGTTAGGCTGGGTTTAAGGTTTGTTATTGCTATGATTACCTTCAGCATAACAAAGGTCTCAAGACACCTAGAGATGTCTTGTGTTTAGGGTAGGGGATGGTTTTATAGAAAGCATCTTTTTTAAATATGAAGTTTATTGTCAGATTGGTTTCTATACAACACCCAATGCTCATCCCAACAAGTGCCCTCCTCAATGCCCATCACCCATTTTCCCCTCCCTCCCACCCCCCATCAACCCTCAGTTTATTCTGAGTTTTTAAGAGTCTCTTATAGCTTGGCTCCCTCCCTTTCTAACTTTTTTCTTTTCCTTCCCCTCCCCCATAGTCTTCTGTTAAGTTTCTCTCTGACCTCAGCCGCAGCAATTTCTTACTTGACACATCTCCAAAGACAAGGGAATTAAAAGCAAAAATGAACTATTGGGACCTCATGAAGATAAAAAGCTTCTGCACTACAAAAGAAACAATCAACAAAACTAAAAGGCAACCGACAGAATGGGAAAAAATATTTGCAAATGACATATCAGACAAAGGGCTAGTATCCAAAATCTATAAAGAGCTCACCAAACTCCACACCCAAAAAAAAAAACAAATAATCCAGTGAAGAAATGGGCAGAAAACATGAATAGAAAGCATTAATTAATGTCTCTTTGAATTTCAGTTTGGGAACTTTGTGCTGTGCCTAGTGAGACTCTTCCAGTTCTCCTGGCAGTATCCCACTTGCTTGCAATTGATGCTCCATTAGCCTAGCAGTGGGAAGCAGGGGAGACATCCTGAGGATCTGGTTAATCTTGGGAAGGCACTGTTCCTGGCGTCATGGTGTGGCCTGTTCAGGGCTCAGGTCCTGCCTACCATTGTAATTTCTTTGCACATAGTCCTACCACTCCCCTGGGAATAAAAGTTTTTGAAATGTGTTTTGCATTTCCCTTTCCCCAGTACCCTAAAAGTGACAGTTTTTGTTATCCTTCTTCTTCAGATTACTTTTTAACGAACTGAACAGAGTTTTTTTAATTGAAGTATAATGAGCAGAGTGTTGTATTAGTTTCAGGTGTTCAATATAATGATTCAACAATTCTATACATTACTCAGTGCTCATCACGGCAAGTGTACTCTTAATCCCCTTCACTTGTTTCACCCATCCCCCCACCCACCTGCCCTCTGGTAACCATCAGTTTGTTCTCTGTATTTAAGGGTCTAGGTTTTTGTTTGTCTCTTTTGTTTGTTTCTTGTCTCTTTGTTCACTTGTTTCATTTCTTAATTCCACATTTGAGTGAAATCATATGGTATTTGTCTGTCTCTAACTTATTTCTCTTAGGATTATACCCTCTAGTTGGTGGGAAAGCAAAATGGTGCAGCCACTGTCAAAAATAGTATGGAGATTCCTCAAAATTAAAAATAGAATTGGGGCGCCTGAGTGGCTCAGTAGGTTGAGCATCCAACTCTTGATTTTGGCTCAGGTCATGATCCCAGGGTTGTGGGATCGAGCCCCGAGTTGGGCTCCACACTGAGAGGGGAGTCTGCTTTAGATTCTCTCTCTCTCCTCCCATCTCTCCCCACTGCTCACACTCTCTCTCCCTTTATAAAATAAAGTATTTAAAAAATTAAAAATAGAATGACTTCAGATTATTTTTTTTCCATCTAAAATATGGGAGATAGGCCTAGGGAAGCTCTGTGCTCCAATTACAGCAGCTACTATTGCCTTTCCCCCATGTCAGCCCCACGAGGAAAGTTTTCTCAGAATCCATTGTGATCTCTGTCAACCACTGGTAAGAGTTCCAGGTAAAATCACCTATAAGATGGTGTGTGACTAGAATTCTAAGAAACTACATTGTCTACTTCTCAACTCAGCTGAAGATCAGCAGCCATTTGTTTTCTTCTCTGTGTTAGGCATATATTTTTTATGTTATCTTGAAGAAGAATGATATGTTGAGGAATGCTAGTACATGTGAAAAGGAGCCAAGAAAAGATGAGGTCTCACCAATAAGACATCTTTATCTTAACGTGTTTGACCAGGTAACAGTTTCTGCCCCTGGGTGTAATTTTTGTGGAAAACAATGCTTCATGGATCATGTGTTATGGGGAAGACAGTGAACTTAAGGAAATTCTCTTCACACCTATTAATAAAAAAATAAAATCTAGTCAGCAAGACTACAAACCATATAAACTAAGGGTGATTAACTCAAAAGATAAATTGCCCATGAAGTTTTACGAATATTGATTGACCATTATAAGAAGTAGAAGTAATGAACTCTGCAAAAATGTATAGACCATACGCCCCAGGTAAGCAAATGATTCCATCTCATATTTCCTTACAGGTGTTTCTCTCCAGCTTGCCCTGAGACCACAGTTCAATGCTAATTTCATGGAGAGTCATGAACTTGCAGTCTGTCTTTTTATAATGGCTGAAGAAGCATCACTACCAACTCTGTGCTGTGGTAAGCATTATGGGAAATGAAGAGATAAAGAGGACATAATCCTGACAAAGATGTATGCATTAAGAGAGTAAATAAGATACACACAAGATATAAATAGCACCAATTTGGACCTCAGAATTTCTTAAAGACACCACTAGAGACTCTTGAAAACTGAGAATAAACCAAGAGTTGATGGGGGGTGAGAGGGAGGGGATGAGCACTGGGTGTTGTATGGAAACCAACCTGACAATAAATTTCATATTAAAAAAGATAAAAATAAATAGTTAAAAAAAAGATACCACTAGAAAGCTTTAAGAAAGAGATGACATTGAGCTGGTCCTCAAAAATCATAAAATGGAGAAGACATTCTAGGAGAATGTGAAGACATTCTAGGAGAAGGTAATGTTATAAATGAAGTCTGAGTTGAGACGATTTACAAGAGTCCAGCTCAGCTGGAGTGTAAAGTCAAAGAAAGAATGTGAAATAAGGTTGAAGAAGAGGCTTGGGGTGATATTATGGAGAACTTTAAACACCAGCCTATACAGTTTGCATTTTTGATGTCTGCCACTACACACCAACCCATCCCAGAGGACCACTTTTATAGTATGTAGAAGATGCATATTTAGAAACCAATATGAAGTCCAAAGATGTCTGAGCATTACAAGCAAGTAGAGGAAAAGAGGCATGTTTCCCGTCTATTCAAGTACTGTGAATTGTTCTACTTATAGCCAAATATGTGAGCTCTGGAATGGAAGTCCTTATTTGGCCAGACTCTGACTACTACCAAGCACATATTTAGACTCCACCCCTCCCTCCCCAGCAGACACTCTGGGATGAACCTCTCGTGACTTGCATATGTCCGGTAAATATGCTAATAAGACAATAACACTTTATGCAGAGGCTATTGCTGATACTTGTTTTTCTCCGTGTGATCATGCATAACTCTCTGGATAAAGTAGAGTAGTGTTGTTTCAGGGCTCATTCAAGCATATAATAGAGTTCCAGTGAATTACAGCAGGCTCCTGCTGAAAGAACCACTTGGTAAGTTATTTTTTTCAAAGCGTTAGACTAATCTTTTGAATACTTTGTACACAGATTTACTCGTCCTGGAAAGTATAGAGTTGGATTTAAATTTTCCTTGAGGTGTCAGCAGGGTGTGTGAGTTCCTATGGCCCACAGCATTGTCCAAAGGTGATTCAAGGGGATACTGAGCCCCCCTAAGCCTACTGAAGAGCAAGACATTTTCCCCTAGAGAGTCAATGGGATCATGACTTAGTAAATGAGATGCTCATCTCTTCTATCTGCCTTTGTATTAAGGTTTTACTATCTTCTAAATCCTCTCTTGAATAAAAATGTCTGGAGTGGTAACATTTCACCAGTAAAGTCTCTCCTTTATGTGGCTTAGTTTATTATAATGGTTTATAAGCTTCTCTTCTTCAATTCACCTGAGGACTGGTGATAACTCTTATTAATACAGGTAGCTCAATAACTACATCATGGTGATAATTGAATAGGAGGGGGGATGAGGATAAAGGGGGAGAATTTAAAATAATTGTACCTGATATATTGGTGGTTTATCATGTGCTACATCCCGTTCCTAATTAATTTCAAATACTGTCATCAGAGCTTCTCAATAACTTTATACGTTAAGGAATGTTTTCATTATCACTTTAAGGAGCACTGAGGATTAAAGAATTAAATTCTTTTCTTAAAATCACACATTATGAAGCGACAAAATGCATGTACATCTCTACCTCTACCTGTCTGATTCCATGATCCACAGTTTTTATCCCCTGTGTTATTCTGCCTCCCTCTGGAAAAAGAAGCATGCTGTGATGAAGCTTCTCTAGCTACTGATACATCAAAATGAGATGGAGAATCATTAATTATAAGAATAGTCCACTCATCATGGAAGAGAAGAGGAATGCAATGTCCTCAGAACTGTCTGAGCACACCGAGAGACTCAAATTAAAAACAGAAATAAAAACAAAGGCAAAAAACTGCACTGTCCACTTTCCAACCTGGCTGAAGATCAGCAGCCATTTCTTTCTTCAGTGTGTTAAGCATACATTATCGTTTCACTTTATCTTGAAAAAGAGTGAAATGTTAAGGAGTGTGAGCACAAACACAAGGGAGCAGAGAGAAGACAAAGATGCACCAAAAAAATATCTTCATCTTAACCTGTTTGACCAGATTTCCCTCCCCAGGTATAATTTTTGCTGAGATTTAATACTTGATTCCAGAGAAATGAAACTTTTTGTGGATCATGTAGTATGGAGGAGACAGTGCAATTAAGGAAACACTCTTCACATAACTTAAAATAAAAACAAAATTAGTCAGCAAGATTACAGATCTTATGATTCCACAGTAGTTGCCTCAAAAGATAAATTACCCTTGAAATTTGAGAAGTAGTTATTGATTATCATAAGAAGGAGGGATAATACACTGAAATAATACATCTACTTTCTAAACATAAAGAAAATAGTTACCTATCCATTTTATTGGTCAAAGTCATTTGTTTGGCTCTTTGGCTCTTCAGATAATGTCCAAATAAATATTTTGTGTCAAAGACTTCACATTTCTGGATTAACAAAACTGAAATAGTGTTCAAGGGCAAAAAAAAAAAATGTGGCATTTGAAGAAATGCCATCATCAGAGGTAAATTTTTGTAAGTTGTAAATTACTATCCATTTTAAAAACACCACCTGAACTTTCTTCAGATTTTTTTCTATAATTAAGTATCTCATCATCATCAAGCCTCATTTGTTTCTAGGGTCAGAAATACAAGCCACATTCTATTAAAGAAGAGGTGGGGGGAGAAAGAGAGAGAAGATGACAAAGAAGGAGGAGGAACAGGAGGGGAGAGAGGAGAAGGAGGAAAGGAGGGAGGGGGGAGGAAAAGAGAGAGAATAGAAAGAAATTATTTTTTAATGTAACCAAACAAACAATATTACTGATTTTTGGAGTGTCTGAATACAGGCAAGTCTCTATCCAGGTATTCACAATCAAGTCCTGAGAAGCTCTCAATCCTCCCTGTCTCTTGTTTTATGCCTTTTTGGCAATCCTTCTCACTATTCCTCTACCTCCCTACCCTTCTGCTCTGCTTACCTTTCTTTCACTTGATTTCATGTCATGCCCTGTACACATAGTAGAACAGTTCCCAGAAGCTCCAGGATAATATGGTTCTCCACAGCTTGGAGCTCAGAAAGAGAAAGACCTTATCAATTTTGGAAAAAGTGGATGCTGATTTGTCCTTCTTGAAAAGGAGCCCATGCTGTGTTCAGTGAACAGAGTCTCTGAAGAGGTGTCCTTGGTCATGTGACCTATTTGCATATGTAGAACCTGGAGAGAAGCACCTCCAGAATCATGTGAGAGAAGCAGGCCCCAAGGCAGGAGAAAATCATCTCAGCCATCCACTATACTGACTAAGTGAGGCAGTCCTTTCTAATTCATTTATTTCTTCTGTGGATTGTTAGACCAATCTAAAGATGTTGCATAAATGTTTACATTTAGTCAATAATCCATAAACTGCTTATTGTGAACTTATTAATAACTAGGAATTATAATAGATGTTAAGAATACACACATTTGGAATAGCCAGCCCTTGCCCTCAAGAGGCTGATATTCTTCTCTATTAATGGATTAACAACAGCTATGTTGTACACCTCAGACTAATAAAATGTTTTATGTCAATTATATCTCAATAAAACTGGAAAAAAATTAAAAGAGGCTCATTTTCTCTAAGGGAAGATAAATATTATGAATAGTGTGTGTCCTATAGTGTAAGGACCATCACTTTGATAAAAGTTTGGGGATAATAAAAAAACACCACCATATTAAATGAACAAAGCAATTATAAGATGCTTCCATATCAGTATATTCAGTTGCACATTTCCCCACATTTTAACATAATAAATAAAAAAAATACACGATAAGCAACGTGAAATAGAGAAAATTTGTAAAAAAAAATACTATGAGAGTATAGTACAGCTCACAAATTACTCTTCTAGTGTGATCTAGAAAAGCTGTAGAGTGAAGAGATATTGGTCCTGCAGGGGCAATTTTGGGAAATTCAAGGAAGCTTACCATGGATCCCCAGAAAGCTTAATACAGTTATATTTTTTAAAATGCTTTAAAAGATAACAAAATTCATATATAGAAGTTATTAATAAATAATAAAAGTTATATATATACAATTCAGCCTTGATGTCTCTTAAAAAGCAAAACAATGTTATCAGGAATCTCCAATCATGAGAGAGTAAAAGACAAGGCAACAGTGGTTCTTTAACTAGGAAAATGAACAGCAAAGGAAGCAGATCTCCACATTCCTAAATTCACCTCAATGTTTTCACCCATGAGATACTTTTTTCTTGTTTTTCAATTAAAAGGCTTTCTCCTTCCAAGTCAAGCTGAGCAATGAGCATGATTTATCCTGGATTGTGACTCAGGTATATTTACCTTCTGTCGTGAAAGACAAATGGCTCGACTGATAGAGATTCCATGTTTTGACTGAGAAGGGCTTGGTGAGGAAACAACTAACCTGTGTCTATGAATACGCAGTATTTGGGGACTTGTTTCAAAAGAGAGTGAGCAGGAGGACGAGAGGAGGAGGCATTTGACATCTGCAGCAGACAGACAACCGTGTGAATCCGTAAGGTTGGTGGATTTCAGAAAAGCTCACTGAGAATGAGAATCTCTGATAAAAAGCTTTGTATTTTATTGCTAACGTTAAGGAAGAGTTCATCAAATACATAAATATGGAAGCGATTTACTGAAAACAAAATGGGACAAGACAAGAAGCAAGGCTCTGAAAGCCACTGGATATTTGCAGAGAAACAGAACTGACAGCCATCCACTCACCACAATGGAAGTGTGTTTACTAAACACAGTGACAAAGAGATGACGCCACATCTGAAATAAATGCAGTGCACTATGCTATCTGACAGTGTTCTCCATGTACATGATATTTTATGTATGAAAATTATACAGGGAACAATCGCACATCTGCCTCTGTATTCTTATAAATAATAAAGGTGAACTACTTCTTGATGATGTAGCCTCTCCTGAATTTGCTCAGGTCAAACCAATTGTGACCCAATTTTCAAAATTTGAAAGGCCGCCCTTCAGCTCCAGTTGTGATATAAAATATTTACAGGCTAGGGGAAAGAGACTGAGAATCTTTCAATTAGAAGTAATCTGTCCTCTGAGAACAAACTGAGGGTTGATGGGGGGTGGGAGGGAGGGAAGGGTGGGTGATGGGTATTGAGGAGGGCACCTTTTGGGATGAGAACTGGGTGTTGTATGGAAACCAATTTGACAATAAATTTCATATATTGAAAAAAAAGAAATAAATATGGACAAATTGTAAAAAAAAAAAGAAGTAATCTGTCCTACTGTTGTGAAGTATAGAACATTGGAGCATTTCTATCATACTATTGCTGTTGGCTGGTGAAAAGGGAACAACTTTAAAATTTGTAAGTAAAAATGACTTCAGGTCAACAGTCCCTTTTTATTGGACAAAAAAAAAAAAAATAGGCCTTTTGTGTGGCTAAGGTCACATGCAATCAGGTGAAAGCAAATCTCCTGACAAGTATTCAGCTTTATCCAATAAAATAACAATTATGAACAAAATAGAGCCCTAAAGATCAAAATGCCATGTGGGTTGTTTAGAGCATGGAAATTTCCAAAACTGTGCCTCAGTAGCATTTGGTAGTATCCAGACAGGATGTTGAGCCTCCTGGTCTCATTACCTATTGAACCAAAACAATTCTGCTTTAACGTGTGTGATGTAACAGGTTCCCACAAAATTTTCACTTAAAGATTTCCATGGTTTTAAAAAGTTTAAAATCAACTGGCCAATATCTCATGAAGCACAGACTGAAGTATTTGTTAGAAGTCATAGATTAATCACTGATAGAGATGAAATCAAACCCATATCTCCTGACCTCAATGCCAATGTGCATTCCCTGTGGGGGGTGTGTGTGAGTTTATTGTTTGTTTGCTTGATGTTAGTCCTCAGCCTAGGCCAATGCTTTTCAGCCATGGCTTGAATTAGAATAATTTGGGACACCTTAAACATCTCTTTACCCAGGGCACAGTCAAGTGTTATGATTCAAAATCTCCTGGGATAAGACCCAGGTATCTATGATTTTTTAAAGCATCCCAGAAGATCCCAATCCTAACCAAGGTGGAGAATCAGTGGTCTTGGCAAAATTTTGAATTCTGTGTTTCTCAATATATAAGTTCTGAGCTTGATTTTCTGCTTTGATGCGAATCAGCTGACAAAACAAGCATGGAGTGGTATTTTGAGGTCTGTTGTCCCCTTCCTTATTGGAGTAGATCAGTGGTTTTCCAAATGTGTTCACAGGAATCTCTGTGATTTCTGAAAATATATTCTGAAGTGTATGAAAAGGTCAAGAGAAGCAAGAGTAAATAAGGCTCAGTCAGGGACCTTTAGCTCATTGAATCAACTTACTCACCTAAGGTCACAATTCTTTTTTTTTTTTTGTTTTTTGTTTTTTTGTTTTTCCTTGAGAGACAGAGAGAGAGAGACAGAATGTGTGTGAGCAGGGGAGAGGGGCAGATGGAGGGAAAGAGAGAGAGAAAATCTCAAGCAGGCTCCACACCCAGCACGGAGCCCTACACAGTGCTTGATCTCATGACTGAAATCACGACCTGAGCTGAAATCAAGAGTCAGACACTTAACTGACTGAGCCACCCAGGTGTCCCATAGTCAGGATTCTTTAACTGGTGCCTGCAGCTGTCTAATTCTCCCCGGTATTCTGACCATATATTAGTAAGAATGTGGTAGACCCACAAGCATCATTAATGCTAATTGCCCTGATTTATTGAGTCCTAAGCTAAACGTTCTTTCTTCTAGAAACCTGATAGCTACTAGAGAGAACATCCAAACCTGTTTGCCCAGGACTGTCCCAGTTTTAGCACAGAAATCCATGTGTCCCGCAAAACCCCTCAGTCCTGAGAAAACTGAGATAGTTGGTCACCCTCTGACTAGCAGAGAGAGGGGGCTGCATTACATTGCATAATTTCACCTTATAGTCTCTGGGGTATGCTGAATTCATGGAGCAGAGGAGACTGGATAGATGAGTCATAGTCTATAATTCAGCAGGGGGACCTGGGTAGCTCACTGGATTGAGCTTCCAGTTCTTCATTTTTGGCTTAGATCAAGATCCCAGGCATCTTGGGATAAAGCTCCACGTTGGGCTTCATACTGAGCATGGAGCCTACTTAAGGTATTTCTCTCTCTCTCTCTCTCTCTCTCTCTCTCTCTCTCTCTCTCCCCTCTTGCTTGTGCTCATGCTGTCTATAAATACATACATACATACATACATACATACATACATACATAATCAATCTAGAAATCAGCAACCTCATTTCATCTATGATCTCCAGATGTGCAGTTACCCATAGCAGCCTATCTAGGGAAGCTGTACTAATCCATTATTATGTTTGGATGGCACTTAATACATGAAGCCATTTCCAGAAATTTTCTCATTTAACTGACCCTCTTAAATTTTCCTTTAAAAAAGATTTACATTTCAACCATTTTTATCCCTTCTTCATGAACTTGGTACAATTTCCATTAGTCTGCAATCATATATCCTTTTCCTTCAATCAGTGTACACTTAAAATTCTCTTTTCTTCCCTTCTTGTTTTTCTCTCATGTGTCTAGTCTATCTTTCTTTCTTAACTTTATTTTTTTCCAATGTGCTTCTACGCTTGGATATTTCCACTGTGGCAGGAAGTCTTTATGCCTAACGCCATGATATTTTCTCCTCCCTTCTTCAGTGTGCAACAGCAGTAGCTATCATTTACTGAGAACTTACTATGAACCAGGCACTGCATTAAGCAGATTTAAGTACATTATCTTATTTGATCTTCACAACAACGGTAAGGGATTAATGATGAACAAACAGTGGCTTTGGGAGACCAAGGGTCTGGAAGAAATCCACATGGAAAATAGCAAAACCAAGATTTGAATTCCCTATTCTCTCTTCCCATAATCTTAGTAATCACACTGATTTGCTTTCCCAAACATATTCTGGTTGCCATGTGGTCCTACTTGTCCTACAATATCTGCCAGAGCCTCCAAGAGTTAAATCCCTCTTCAAAACCACAGGATGATAAACTGGGCAGGCATTGTATTTCTCATATAAGAGATAAGATGACAGAGACACAGACTTTCCTGAGATTAAAAATGTATTACCAGAGTCAAGATGGCTCATTTTACTATTTAAATGTTGCTAAAATCAGTTAGTTTGCCTCTCTGAGGTCTGGGAATGTGTTTCAGGAGTTTCTGCCAGACATATGTTCTTATATTTTATGTCATCAGTTCAATGATAACTAAAGACAGCAACATAAGCATGTTTTAAATCCTCCATCAGTGTGATAACATAGAAATTTCTGTAAAAATAGAAATATTATATATGGAAATATTCTTTATCTGCATTGTTCCAATATGGTAGCCACTAGCCATGTATAGTTCTTAAGCATCTGAAATGTAGTTAAAACACAGAGAAACAAAAATAATTAATTTTAAATAATGCAATGTCAAGATATATGTCTAATTGGTATCATATTGGACAATATAATATCTAGATTAGAACTCTGAAACCTATAGCTGTGGATCAATGAATTTAGGGAGAACACAGCCATAAATATTTAAAAAAATATATTGTCTGTGCCTGCTTTGGGGCCAGTATGTCAAAATTGGGTAAGTTACAAGACAGCTGCAGGACCTTCGAAGTCTAAATATTTATTATCTGGTCCTTAAGAAATATTAACTGATGCCTAGTCTACATGGCCACTTAAAGCCTACGTTTACCTTTATGTTTATAGTGGACTTTATGTCATAATAATTTAAAACAGGAAAAAGTGATAGGAAAATCGAGTCAAAGCACAAGAACATGGGAATGCTGAGTATCCAATAACCTATCTCCTAACACTCAGCATCATATTCACATAGCAATAGATATACTGAGTTGGTCTTAACTTTGTACCAACTTACTACAGATTATTAATAGAAAATGTGGTATTAAATGTGCAAAGAAGAATTTTTTCTGTCTCTAATTGACTAATTAGACTGGGTATTAATTTAATTTGGATTTTAATAGCTCTGTAACATTAACCATATTCTTCAGTTAAATAAGAGCACTGTATAGAATTATCACCTATCAGTATCAAGTGGTACTTGAGTACTGGTCAGTAGCAGAGTTGGGTCAAGATGAGCATAAATATCCTGAACCTAGCTAACAAAACCTTAAAGTTATTAATCATGTTCTATATAACACATTATACAGACAAGCATTACTACTGTTCAAGAAAAAACACAGAAATAAATTAAGTAGCAAAGCAGACATGAGCTTCTATATTTCTATTATTATTCCTAATATGAGCAATTTTGTTTCAACCAAACAATACCATCTATCACATTTAATTATTGGTGGTGGTAATTTGAATTTCACATAATTTTATCTTTGCATTTATTTTGTATATATATTTCAAATTTGTAAGTAAAGGAAAAGATAAAGAAAGACAGGGAAAAAAATAGATGCAGAGTAGAAAGTAGCAATGGACATTGACAGGGACTTCAAGGACCCCTCAGATTTTGAGGATTTCTGATAGGGGCACATCACAGAGACCCCTTCCTTCAACTGTCCTCCTCATCCCCTCCAGCGGTAGCTGACTGGAATGAATTATGGAATCACAAGTTTCACAATAAAGTATTTTGCATAAAATAAAAAAAAAAGCTTCTGTTTGTAAAACCTTCTGAGACGTTTAGATGAAAGTAACAGTATCAGAAAAAGTGGCATTATGGTTAATAAAATTGTACAAATAGCTACTGTGACCCACAAAAAGAAGCCAGCTTTAGTTTTCAGATCAAAGAAAAGAGCACCAGATATGGAGCCTTTTCTACAACCTTCATTTTGTTGAAAAGATTAAACGTATCTCCAGACCTTTGTCTCAGCTATCATCTGCTCATATGATTATAAGCAAAGGTAGGAAAGAATCCCAACCTACTGCCACAATCTATTAAAAGTCCTCAAAGAGGCAATGGATTTTCAACTATGTCTACTTTGTTTCATTGATATAAATAAGAAATAAGCAACACTGTCAAAAGATAATCAGCACCCAAAGTTATAGAATTATTATAGGAAAAAAATATTGAAACACATCTGATTTCTGACTTTATCTTGTGCCAATGTAATTTAGGTTGACATTTGATCACTCTTCATTGGAACATTATTCTGCATTTCACACCATAACATTTTATAGCAAGTGTGATCATAAGAACATGTTATAAGTGAGTTAAGAAATTAAGACCTGAAAAGAAGGGAGATTAGTTATAACTTCCTCTTGATGAATTTCTAAGGCTTTGGAAGATAAGAGAGAGAAAAAATAGAGGAAGGAAACTACAAACCTATTTTCTGAGCCCACAGTTCAACACTAGTCTTCTGTTTAGGTCTCAAATAAATCTCTCCCCACCTCCCACAGAGAAAGAAAGAAAAAATGTCACGAATTATTTGGCTCATATGTAATGTTAGACATCATTTAGTCCTGCAGCCCCAGGCTTTTAAAAGCCGGTAGACCAAGTGTTGACTTGGAAGAAAACCCATGACTAACTTTTGCTGGAAAATCTCTTTCCCACACTAATGGGGAAGAACAACTCCTAAAGTTAACCTGCATACTAACCATTCCATTTTGGAAATGTTTCCTTTATACTCTGCTAATTAAAGGGAAGAGACTTGGTAATTCAACTGCATATATTAAGCTTGATTGATGTTAATCTATTTTCTACTTAATAAATCTACAATCATTGCTATTTAAGACTTCATCATTTCAGGAGCACAAAATGTTTACAGCTCTCAAAAACGCCCAAGGATAAAACAAATTCCCACACACATAGATAAACATCCATATGCATATTGAAATAGAAAACGAATTTTAATGCATTAGATCTACAAATAAAACATACTCCAAAATAATTGGTGGGGTTTTAGTAAAAAAGCAAAACACCATTAACCTTTAAAAGGGAAGTCACACTGCACATATATTCAACTTGGAAAAAAATTTGAATTATTTGTGAGCTCTGTGACTTTAAGGCTCTTAGGTTAGATTGGCATGGCAATGGGGGAAACTTCCCTGGGGTACACATATTAAGCTCTCTTGGACAGAAACAGAGTTACTAGTAATAAGGGTGCTAAGTATTGTATAACTTTAAACACAAACATGTATAGCTTTGAACTGACAAAAGCTTTTAATTCATATTCCCCCCAATTGGGAGCAATCAAGGTAATGTCAATAGGTGAATGAATAAACCAACTTTGGTACATCCTACAATGTAATGTTATCAACAATAAAACAAAATAAGCTATCAGCTTATACAATGACATGAAGGTACATTAAATGTGTATTGCTAAGTGAAAGAAACCAATCTTTAAAAAAGCTACATACTGTGTGATTCCAAGTGTATAATGCTCAGGGAAAGGCAAAACTGTGGATACAGTAGAGAGATCAGTGGTTGCCAGGGGTTTAGAGAAAGTGGAGGAATGAATATGTGAGCACAGAAGTTGTTTAGGGCAGTGAAACTATTCTGTATGATACTATACTTGTGGATACATGACAATAGACATTTGTCAAATCCACAAAACTGTATAACACAAAAAGTAAACCCTAATGTAAACCATGGACTTCAGTTAATAATAATGGATCATTATTGGTTCAATTGTGAAAAGTGAAAAGTGCACACTAAGATGTCAATAATAGGGGAAACTATGTGCAGGATTGGGAGGGGAAAAAGGAACTAACTCTCTGTATTCTCTGCCTAATTTTCTGTAAACCTAAAACTTCTCTTAAAAAAAAAGTCTATTGGGGCGCCTGGGTGGCTCAGTCGGTTAAGCGTCTGACTTCGACTCAGGTCACGATCTCGCGGTCTGCGAGTTCGAGCCCCGCGTCGGGCTCTGGGCTGATGGCTCAGAGCCTGGAGCCTGCTTCCGATTCTGTGTTTCCCTCTCTCTCTGCCCCTCCCCCGTTCATGCTGTGTCTCTGTCTCAAAAATAAATAAACGTTAAAAAAAAATTTAAAAAAAAAAGTCTATTAATGAAAAAGCAACAAGGCTAGAAAAATATTTAAAGGCAAGATCATGCCAGATGTTGTAGACTACATTAGTTAGTAATTTTGTTTTACTCCTAAATGCAATGGACTACTGAAGGCTTTCATGGGGGCAAGGAGGATGGCATGGCCAAATCTGTTTTTCAGATAAGTAACACTGCTGTGCGCAGAAAAGTCTGGTAGGGCTGGAGAGTAGAAGTGAGAAATCACTCATGAAACTACCGTAGTATTTCAGGCATAAGGTGATAGTTTATGAACTATAGATAGAGATAGGGAAAAGTGGACATATCTGAAAGAAGCTAAAACCAAAAGGATTTAGTGCTGCATCGTATAAAGAAATGTGGGAATAAGGTAAGAAGGTACACATTGGGATGTGGGATGTGGGATGAAGGTACACATTTTGACTACTTGGGACATTTACTGAGATAGGAATGGCTGGATATATTTATTTCCTAGGGATGCTATAACAAATGACCAAAAACTGGTGGCTTACAATAACAGAAACTTATTTTCTCATGTTAAAGAGGCCAGAATTCCAAACTCAAGATGTCAGGGAGGCCAAGCTCCCTCCAAAGTCTCTAGGGGAGAATCCTTCCTTGTTCTTTTCTTGTTTCTGGTGACTCCAGGCATTCTTTGGCTTGTGCTAGCATAATTGCAATTTCTGTCCCCCATCTTCACACAGTCTTCTCCTCTGTGTCTTTCCTCTTCTGACTTTTAATGCAGTCACTTGTCATGGGATTATCTAGATGGGTGTAGATAATCCTGGATGATCTCATCTGCTGATCCTTAAATTAACTGCATCTGCAAAGACCTCTTTTCCAAACCTGCTCACATTCACAGTTTCTACAGATTGGAACATAGATTTCTTTTTAGGAGGTCATCAAAACACGGCCACCATTTAAAACCTACTACATTGATAAAGAATCAGGGTTTGGTCAAAAATCTTGAGTGTGATTTTGGACATGTTAAGTTTTGTTAGTTTGTTTTTTTAAGTTTATTTATAAGTTTATTTATTTATTTTGAGAGAGAGAAAGGGGGGGTGGGGCAGAGAGAGGGACAGACAGAAGCCCAAGCAGCCTCCGTGCTGTCAGAGCAGAGCCCGATTTGAGATCATGGTCTGAGTGGAGATCAAGAGTCAGATGCTCAACTGACTGAGTCATCCAGACACCCCTGGGAATGTTAAGTTTAGTATGTCTTTGTGGGGGTATCTGGGTTGCTCAGTTGGTTAAGCGTCCAACTTCAGCTCAGGTTGTGATGTCACAGTTTGTAGGTTCGAGCCCTGTATTGGGCTCTGTGCTGACAGCTCTGAGCCTGAAGCCTGCTTCAGATTCTGTGTCTCCTCTCTCTCTGCCCCTCCCTCACTTGCATGCACTCTCTCTCTCTTTCAAAAATGAATAAACATTAAAAAAATTTAATATGCCTTTGTGATGACTGACAGATGATAACAAGTAGTCAGTTGATTTTGAGTTTAGAGTTCAAGGGACAGACAAAATTTAACGATGTAAATGTGTCACCTACATACTTTGTCAGCTTTTAGTATAAGAATGACCAAGGAAATGGTCCGTTTATGTTTTTCCCATATAATACATGAATCTTAAAAATAATTCTGTTGAGTCATTTCTTCAAACAGAACAAAAAGCATGTAAGATAAGCCATTGTAATGTATGATGCATATTTATAATTGCATCAAATCAAGAATACAAGGATTTATTTAAATATTTTAGTAGGAATTTTACTCTTCTTTAGAATTAAAGTTGAAATTCTGCATCATAGCAGGAAGACTTAGCTCTGAGCATACCAGGAAAACATGCAGAACTTCCAGAAATAGAGGCTGGCAATGTAACATCAGTCATAGATAGCTAAAGGAAAGAGAGAAGATTAGGCCTAGTCACAGAAAGAGAGACAACTTTTTCACAGTGTTATCACTTTCATCCACATATTCTTCAAAAGTATTTGAAAACTTACAAAATCAACCAAGTAAATCAAGTGTAATTTCTTTAACCTACCATGTGAAGCTCTCCAAAATATACTTCCATTTTTTTTTTTCAATCCAGTATTATCTTATTTGCTTTAAACGATTGTCAGATCTGACCCCCTGGCATTGGGTAACTTAAACCCATGTCACCCACTTTATTCATTTTTTTTAATTATTAAAAAAATTATTTTAATGTTTATTTTTGAGAGAGAGAGAGAGAGAGTGAGCATGAGGGGGGAGGGGCAGAGAGAGACAGAGAGCCAGACACATGACCTGAGCCTAAATCGGACATTTAACTGACTGAGACACCCAGGCACTCCCTACTTTATTCTTTATTGACATAGTCATTCCAAATGAAATAATTTGCTCTCAATTTTAGTTTCTTGAATCTCAAACATTTTAAAATCAATGTTAAGTGCCAGTTCTGAGGAAGCTTTATCTGAGAACTCCTAATCCATTATTCCCAGCCCCACCCAAAGTTTCCTGGTCTCTACTTAGGATTTTCAGAACATATGAAGTGCGATTTCAACGACTGAATAGACCTTTGTTTATTCAAAAATTTGGTGAACAGTTTTATATTTAATAGCTGCTTAACAAATGTACATCAAATAAAAGGGGTCTCATATAATCACATCTTTTGTCATCCTCGCCTCTAGAGACATGAAAACTGTTCTTGAAATATACATTTATTGTGGCTACACATTTGACATTCTGCTCATTAAGAATTGGGTCCTATATCCTCTTTTCTTGAATCTGGGAGATCTGTGTGGCCACTGTGCCTAATGGAATATCGTGGAAGTCATGCCATGTCAGCTTCTGTACCTAAGTCTTAAGACAATGGTAGCATTCAATTTTTGTTCTTTGGGATACTCATTCTTGGAACCCACCTGCCATGCTGTGAGGAAGTCCATGTGTGAGAGGCCCATGTGAAAAGATACTGCGGTTGGTAGCAGTGAACCAACACAGACTTGTAAGCCATACACATAAGCAATGTTGGCGGTGGATTCTCCAGCTTGGGCTCACACTGCATGGACAAGAGAGGAGTCATCCCTTGAAGACCTGTTCACATTGAGGATTGTGAGAGAAATAAGTAGTTGCTGTGTTTAAGTCACTAAGATTTCTGTGGACAGTGAATTATAAGTAGAAGAGACACTCATCACTTCCAGGTCACAACAAATAATAGCTGGTACAATAGGCCTTTCTGACCTCTCTATGCCCTGTCAACAGGGATTTGGAGTAGATTTGTGTTGAGATGGAGAAAACGTCGCATGGAAAATCCTAGATCCCTAAGTCACCACACAAAAGGAAATTGTCCTGGAAAAACATCAACAGCTGCAACAGGCTTTTTGTTAGAAAGTTACTTATTAGAGAGTTATTAATACTGTTGTGTTAAGCCACACAATTTGAGGTCATTTGTTACCTTAGTATTATTATATTTCTCTCTTGATTTATATACTAATTCGATTCTCCACAAAGAAATCTTGGGAAGGTTGCAACTTAAAATAGGTTTTCAAACCAAGTTAAAAGGGAATATAATTTAGTTTGGAGAACAGTCAATATACATGTGTATGGGGTGGGGAAGAGCTGAATTTGTGTTTCTGTGAATGTTCCTAATTGCTTTTGGACTATCAAACTGAACTAAAAAATAACTTATGGGGGATACAAATGCAATGTTTCTGATAAGTCATCCAAAAAACAAACAGCAAACAAATGAATAAACTAGTGCTTTGATTCCATTTCTTTTATATCACTCTTTAAAAAAATGTTTATTTATTTACTTTGAGAGTGTATGTACACACGAGTGTGGTAGGGGCATTGAGAGAGGGAGAGACAGAATCCCCAGCAGGCTCAGCACTGTGAGCTCCATAGGGTTGTCAATCCCATGAAGCCTGAGATTGTGACCTGAGACGAAATCAAGAGCCTACGCTTAATCAACTGAGCCACCCAGACTCCCCAATTTTATTTTATTTTTTAATAGGACAAGAATTTTCCAAAAATAAAAGCCTGCCTTGAGTGTTTGTTGAAATGCTTTTAAAAGGTTTTGCTGTTACTTTTTAAAACTCACTACAGAAATTGTGAGAAGTTGAAAAGTCTGTCAGGGCATTGGGAGAACGAGCTGATTAACAAATTTTTTTAAAGTCCTGTAGCATAGAGAAGGCCCTGTTTTCCAAATGTTACATAATTACAATAAAAGGGTTATACTGTAGCAGCACTTTCAGACCAAAAACAAAACAAAACAAAACACCTTACTGGAGATTTTTTGTGCAGAATGATATTCACAGTAGAAATAAACAATGTGAATACTGCTATCCTTGATCCCCTCATTCTTACTTCTGCCCCATACCCCCATCTCAATAAAAGAAATCTGCATTTACCCAGATATCTCACCTTCTACAAGATAGATGGATGGATAGATAGAAAAAAAAATTTTTCTTAATGTTTTTGTTTTATTTTTTGAGAGAGACAGAGACAGAGTATGAGCAGGGGAGGGGCAGAGAGAGAGGGAGACACAGAATCCAAAGCAGGCTTTGGGCTCTGAGCTCTCAGCACAGAGCCCGAGGTGGGGCTCAAAATCACGAACCGTGAGATTCATGACCTGACATGAAGTCAGATGCTTAACTGACTGAGCCACCCTGGCACCCCAACAGAAAATTTTAAACGCTGGTATCCTCTTTGATCCTTCTTGTTTTCTCACATTACACTCCAGATTTGTCAGCTCTGTCTTCAAAGCACAATCCTATTATGTCTCAGCTTCACCGTGGCCTCCCATTCGGAGCCAGCATCATGTTCCCTTGCAGAAACTGCAGTAGCCTCCAGTGTGGAGGTTTACTTACTTACTTATTTACTTACTTACACCCACAAGCATTACAGATTTTTCACTCAGAAGCCAGAGGGATCTTTTCATAACTTAAATCAGTTCATGTCCCTTCCCTGCTCAAAAACCTCCAATGGGTGATTCTAATCAGATTTAGAATAAAATGCAAATTCCTATCCTGGCCCACAAAGCTCTAGGTGATCTGATTCATGCCCATCCCTCCAACCTCATCTTTTTCCACATCACCCTTTCTTTATTCCTTTCCAACCTCAAAAGGCCCCTCACTGAAGCCTAAATATAACCAGCAGGCCCCAATCCAGAAACACTCTTCTCTCTGTTATATACCTAGCTCACTCAATCCAGGGGCCTGCTCTAATGTCACATCCTCAGAGAGATTTCTTGGACCCCCATATCTAAAATCACAGCATATTTGGGGTACCTGGGTGGCTCAGTTGGTTAAGTATCTGACTCTTGATCTTGGCTCAGGTCATGATCTCATAGTTTGTAGGTTCCAGCCCCATGTCAGGCTCTGTGCTGTCTGTGCAGAGCATGCTTGGGATTTTGTCACTCCCTCTCTCTGTCCCTCTCCCACTCCCTCTTTCTGTCTCTCTCTCAAAATAAATAAATTTTAAAATAAAATAAAATCACAACACACTCTCTTTCTCCCTGCTTATTTTTCTTCATTATCCCGCCTGTAACTAAACTAATAAATTATGTATTTATATGTCTATTTGTTTACCACCACCCACACACCATTAAAATGCAAACCTTATATTCCCTTACTTTTCCTTCACAGAAAGTATTGCACTGTGAACATACTTCACTGTTGGTTTTTGAAATTTAACAAATATATTGTAGAGGTCACGCCATAACAGTACAAGGGGGTAGTAATTATTTCATTACTTTTGATGTCATCTTCTTCTTCCCTTGACTTGCAATAGTTCTCTGTACTTATGCAGCCCAAGGGAACAAAGAGGAACTGCTTTTGGTTAGTGACTTCTTGTGACCATCATTGAGATACTCTGACCACACTGTCATGGTCTATTTGAAATAGAGCAGCTTTGCAAGTAGGATGCACTTGCTCAGTGTTCAGTGCAGGAGCTCTTGGGAAGAGGGACATCATTAATAAAAAGGGCACAGGCTCCTCCACCTCTCAAGACAATGGCTCCCTCTGGACTCCTAAGTTTAAAGGGTTTACCTCAAGGGCTACTTCAGTCTCCTCAGGGCTCTGTCACGTCTCTTGGACAAGAGACCATCTATATTACCTCCATGGGTCTAAACTTGCACCACAGAAGTTGATTTACTCTTTCAGAGCTGAAAGACACAAAAGCTTGACTCTCCTTCCTCTCCTCCTCCTCCTTCTCATCTTTTTCTCCTATTTTGTAACAAATGTGACAGATTTCAATTTAGTAATTAACATGATAAAAGCCATGTATGTGTCATACATTGTCATGAATATATATATATATATATATATATATATATATATATATATAATTTTCACAAGTTTATTCCTATTGTGCTGGAATGGGTTTCAGTATGCTATTCTTTACATTTATCTTGGCTTGGGCATCACAGATAATTTGGCTTTCATGTATTTTGGAAAACTCTTAACATATCTCTTCAAATGCTATTTCTTTTCAACGTTTATTTATTTTCTGGGGGGACAGAGAGAGACAAAGCATGAACAGGGGAGGGGCAGAGAGAGAGGGAGACACAGAATCGGAAACAGGCTCCAGGCTCTGAGCCATCAGCCCAGAGCCTGACACGGGGCTCGAACTCACGGACCGCGAGATCGTGACCTGGCTGAAGTCGGACGCTTAACCGACTGCGCCACCCAGGCGCCCCCAAATGCTATTTCTAAATACTATTTTTTGAAAATTAAAAAAAAAAAAAAACAACTCTGTTTTGATTGTTGATATATTTCCTTGCTGATATAATCACAGACATTTAAAATAAAAATGTTGGTCTATTAACACCAACATCTCAATCACCTGTGGATCTGGTTCTGTTACCTATTTCTTCTCTCAGTTTCCAGTCATTTCATTCTTTTTCTTATCATGTCTCATATATTTATATTGGATGCAGGAAAATGGAAAATAAAATTATAGAAGCTCTAGATTACACAGTCTTCACCCCCACGTTGTTATGTTTTTGTTTGTTTGTTTGTTTGTTTGTTTTTTCTGGAAACATAGAGTGTCATTGACTATTTGGGTCACATTTAAAGTTTGGTGTTAGGCTTGTTAGCTCTGTTCTATAACAACTTTGCCCTTACTTTTAAGGTGTAAGTCTTCCTCTGAGATTGTGGTCTTTACTTTTGGGGTGTGGTCTTTCTTGGGTCTGAAATGAATGCCTACGTTTTTACCATTCCTTTTATGTTTGGGCAGAGTTTGGATTCCAACCTCTTTCCCCATCACTGCACACTGGGTATAAGTCTCTGCTCAGCATTTTAGCTTCAGGAGCTGTTGGGTTTTTGTTAATTTTGTTGTTAGATTTCTTAGACCCTTAGTCTACAACATACATACTGTAAGAATAAAATATTGACTTAATGGTGATCAGTATGTAGGTATTAGTCCTCCTTCTCTGTTATCTCCCTCTCCAAGATCTCCCCTATTCTTGGCAACTTGCACAGCCTTTAACTTCAAACTCATTATGATTGCTACTTCTGCTTGACTGCCATTCTACTATGCTATGGTTTGCAAAATACGCTCACAAAAATGTCTGTGATAAATGTTGTTTCCTTCCATGCTAATTGCTCTTCAATAGTTTTTAAATATTTTTTATTTATATATTTTTTATTCAGATTTTGTAATTGTAGTTTATAAAATATTCTTGCAAGGCCAGAACTGGAAATATTCAGAGCAACTTTAAAATATAGTCCTGAACTTTAGAGATATAACTGAAATGTTCACAAATGGTAGGAGATGGTATTTGGAATTTCATCAAATAATTTGGAAGGAGAGGGTATTTAGGGAAGACTGGCCTTAAGAGAGTGTGTTTCCTTCCTACAGAGCAAAGATTGACCCATGTGAGACAGGAAAATATGAGAGAAATGGCCAGATAAATTTATTCTCCCCTCCATGCTCCAATAAACGGCCCCTAGGCATGGTCTCTTTCTACCAGTTCTCCCAAGACAGACCATGAAGCTGCGCCTGTGTAATTGAATGGTGACCTCCATTATTATTTTTTATGGTTTGGTATAATGTAGTGGCCAGAAGATAACACATCACCTGGTATTGCCTCACATCCTTCTCTGCCTCCCTTCTCTTTTATCTTACTCTCACTGCCCTGGATTATCACCTTCCAAACAAAGCACTAGCACTAGGAAACTTGGCTCTAGGTATGTTTCTATTTGTCTAGATTTTGTT
Organism: Lynx canadensis; assembly: GCF_007474595.2. Classification (NCBI taxonomy): domain Eukaryota; kingdom Metazoa; phylum Chordata; class Mammalia; order Carnivora; family Felidae; genus Lynx; species Lynx canadensis. The sequence goes on along the minus strand of NC_044304.2, from coordinate 47,805,600 downwards.
TTCTTTGGAAATCTTAAATAATAGCAGATGAAAATACATCTATTTGAATTTGTAATAAAATGTCAAAGATCAAAATTGAAATGATATCTAATGTGTTGTAAGAAATTACTGTGTACCAACAAATTTCTGTGTTTTATTTTATTCATACAGAGAGGCAGCAGAGCACTATGAATGTTCAAAAAAAAAAAAAAAAAAACCTTTCTGGCATCACAAAGCCAGTAAATGTACTAAGGTTAAAATTGTAACTCATATATCAAATTCTGAGCTCTTAATCACTATGGAGTTTTTTTTTATTATAATTATAATTATAATGCTTTCCTATTATAACTAAGGCTATATTTCCTTTTCATTACTAATAATTTTCTTGAAAAAAATATATTGGTATTATGGAACAATATCACAATGGTCTAAATGAATTTCAGCTGAATGAGATCATTCTTTTTTTTAAAAAAGAACATAACTGGTACTAAACATTGTGCCTTCCTTCTCTGGGAATTAGGGACTCAGAGCTAAATTAGATTTGATTTAGAAACAACAAATATTTTGGAACGTTTTCCTCCTCAAGTGTTCCTTAGTGAATTATTTGTTATACTTGATTTCACATGGCCTATTGGCTGGCTTCCTTTTATTCTTTTCTCAAGCTTGAATGTCAAGATCTGAGCCTAGAGTGTCATCATAATTCATACACTTGGCTTTTCTCCTCTTCAGGCAAGTAGCAACCATCATACCTCATGAAAGCAGTCAGATGCATATCCCCAGAAAGAAAAGAATTAACCAAATTGGCTTTACCAACAGAAAGATGTTCCACTGTTTACTCAATGACATTTAATTTAAGGCCACAGGCTCATTTACCAGCCCTTGGGTCATTTGAATTTTCAAAGCACCTTTTATAAAAGACAATTTAAAAATAAATAAATGATACAGATATAGATGTAAATGTAGATACAGATATATAGATATAGATATAGATATAGATATAGATATAGATATCCTTCAAATTTTAGGAAAGCTATAACAGCTGAATTGATACACATTGAAATAAGATTATTCATATACACATAGATATTTCTCCTTAAATTTAACCAACTATTGTGCTTGGATGTGACCTTGCATAAAACTGAATTAAGTATTAATGACTGCTTGCTTTCATTACAGATAATATCTACAATTATTTCACATTTTTATTTTTTATTGATTTTTCTAATATCTACATTCCTTTTCTCTCTTTCTTTCCTTCCTTCTCTCTTCCTTCTTTGCTTCCTGCCTTTCTGCCTTTTTTTAATTCCTTTTTTTTAATTTTAACTGTTTTTAATTCCAGTTCTAGTTCTCTTATAGATTGGCATCTGAGAATTATGTGAAGTCATTAGGTATTTTTACAGGGAGGATATATTTGGTTGAGCACTGTCTCCTCAAAGGCCTGCTGCTCTCAAGGATCAAGCCATTATAGGAGTATGATCACAATAAGGTCCTTGGGGTGTCTGAATGGCTCAGTTGGTTGAGTGTCTGAATCCTGATTTTGGCTCAGGTTATGATCCCAGGGTCATAGGATCAAGCTCTGACTCCTACTTCTTACGTTTCTCTCTCTCCACCCTTCTCCCCTTCTTGTGCACACACACACACTCTCTCTCTCTCAAAAAAAAAAAAAAAAAAAAAAAAAAAAGAATGAGGTCTTTCTTTCTCTTTCCTCCTTGCACATGAAGAAAAATCAAGTTGATTCTGTGTTGTGTTTCCATATTATCCTCTACGACCACTACCATAGCTGCCTTGGCTACCAAAGCAATGTACATTTATATACCACATTGCCATTCATAATTTTCCCTTTCATTTGTGTGTTCATTTGATCTCTGCAACAATTTTGAGGCATAAAAGATTATTACAATTTTTATTTTTTATTTATTTTTAATTTTTTTAACGTTTATTTATTTTTGAGACAGAGAGAGAGACAGAGCATGAACGGGGGAGGGGCAGAGAGAGAGGGAGACACAGAATCAGAAGCAGGCTCCAGGCTCTGAGCCATCAGGCCAGAGCCCGACGTGAGGCTGGAACTCAAGGACCGCGAGATCATGACCTGAGCTGAAGTTGGACGCTTAACCAACTGAGCCACCCAGGCACCCCTACAATTTTTAAAATGAAGAAAACTGAGGCTCAGAAAAGTTGTGTCCCCTGCTCCATGATACACATTTACTAGAAAGATGACCCAGGACATGAAATCTTGCTAAGTCTTCCAATTCTAAATTCACCTCTCCTCTTCCTAGGCTTCTATGTCTGAAAAAAAAAAATACTAAGTCAGATGTCAAGAGCATACAGGTTCCTAATAAGGGTCAACAGTCAAATCATGCTGACTCCCTGTTTTTGCAAATAAAGTTTTATTAAAATGCAGCCATATTCATTCTCTGTAGCTGCTTTCACCCTACAATGGCAGAGTTGTATACTTGAGATCTCATGGCCCACAAAGCCATATTTGGTTTATGACTCTTCATAGAAAGTTTCTCTGCCTCTGTTGTATAAACTGTCTTATTTATGTACTTGTGTAATGTGATGTCAAGTTACTAAGGACTTAAGTGTGGTTGGAGACTATCTTCAAACGTTGTTATTATTTAGAATTATAATGTCTGAGAAGGGATTTCAAAATTCACTTAGAATGACCCATCTACTTCACTTGCCATGTAATGAAGTATGGAAAATATCTCATGGTCTATAAGTCACTACTGCAAATTATATTACTAATATCATAAGGTTTATCATTAGTGACATAAGAATACTTTTTATTGCAAGTTTCTTTGAATACTTCAGTGTTGGAAGGATGAAGTTAATATATAACCCAAAATAACTCTTTAAGTTTTGAACAGCTCTTAATCCTTGAAAGATTCTTTATATTGTCAAAAATTTATCTTCTCACAAGAAAACATTAAATGCTTGCAAATCTTTCAATAGTTGAGGAAAACTTATACATTTCAAACTGAACTAAAAATTTTTATGCATTTGGAATATTTAAGGCAGTGAAATAAACATGTTAACATATTATGATTAAAAATATGATAATATGTATCAATGTTTATTATGCTCCCATTTTAAAAATTAGCAATCAAATGTATTCTCACTCTGGGGGTACCTGGATGGCTCAGTCAGTTAAGCCTTTGACTCTTAATTTCAGCTCAGTTCATGATCTCAGGGCTTGTGGGATTGAGCCCCGTGTTGTGCTCTGTGCTGACAGCTCTGTGCTGAAGCCTGCTTGGAATTCTCTGTCTCCCTCTCTCTTTGCCCCTCCCCTACTTGTGCCCATGCTCTCTCGCTCAAAAACAAATAAATAAACTTAATAAACAAATTCTTACCCCAACACTCTCACAGAGAGTACATTTAAACATTTTTTGGGGGGGCACTTGGGTGGCTCAGTTGGTTAAGCACCCGACTTCAGCTCAGGTCATGACCCATGGTTTGTGAGTTTGGTTCCCACATCAGGCTCTGTGCTGATAGCTCAGAGCTTAGATCCTCCTTCAGATTCTGTGTCTCCCTCTCTCTCTACCCTTCCCCTGCTCTTTCTCCTTCAAAAATAAATAAACATTAATTTTTTTCAATTTTTAATTTTTTTTCAAAGTTTATTTTGAGAGAGTGCATGCCTGTGAGTGAGGGAGGGGCAGAAGAGGAAGAGAGAGAGAGAGAAAGAGAGAGAGAGAGAGAGAGAGAGAGAGAGAGAATCCCAACCAGATTCTGCATTGTCAGCATGGAGCCCAAAACAGGGCTCGAGCCCACACACTGTGAGATCCACCTGAGTGGAAATCAAGAGTCGGGTGATTAACTGATGGAGCCACCAAAGAGCCCCATTAGGGTGAGAATTTAAACCAGCTTTTTCTATGAATTCAAAACTGAGGATTTTATTATTATTATTATTATAAATTATTAAATTATAAAATATAAAAATAATTATAATAATTATAAATTATATTGCTATTATTTATTTTAGTTTTATTATTCCCTAAAATTTACTACCTTCTGGATTTTTTTTCTATGCCATTTTCCATACTGATGAGCTATCCACATTGGTGAGTCAAAATTCTGTTTTCCTATTTTCTTTAAATAGACCATTAAGTTTTTTGTTTATATCTAGCTGGACATTTGTCTATCTGACCTGTGTGCATTCCCAAAAGTATGAAAGCATGGAATCTAAAAGTTTGTTAAGTCCTTTCTGGCAGAATAGGCATTTCTACATTTCAAATATTACCTCTTTCATTCTTAATGTTTCTTAACAGTTTTTATTTGTTTGTTTACTTATTTATTATTGATTTATTATTTTTTGTAAAATATCTATTGGGCAGCTTTTAAACTTTTCTTCTATTTAATTCCAGAGTAGACCATTCTTTTTCTCTGGGTTTATTTACTCTAACAAACACTGGCTCCACCATCATCCATTCTTGAGATGCTACAAGCAATACTTTTTTTCTTTCCAAGGTCATGAAATGCAGAAGAGTCCTTATTTATCTTTGAGCATGTCTCCAACAAGATGTCTTAGTTTTGATTCTCTCTGACGACTGGATTCATTTCTTTCTAGCCAAAATGATAGCTTTATCCAGGATCTGTCCTGATATTATTTTAAGTAATTTTTCAGTGATAGATATGCTTTGGTATGTTGGCTCATCCACTTGTGGGATGCATTTTTACCAAGCATCTCCCACTGTCCGTGTCGGACCAGACACTGGAGGTACTGTAATGGGTGAGCCAATGTCCTTGCTCTCACAAACCTTAACGTTCACTTTGAATGATGAAACTAAATCCAAACTGAAGTATGCACTGAACCAAAAATGCCAACCCCATTCCTAATGGATTATTTCAATAAGTGGAAAACTGCAAAACATTAATAATAATATAAATAACAGTATCTAACATTTATTGAATGTTTTTTCTGTTCCAAACACTATTCCAGACTTTATATGGATTACTTTATTTCTCACAACTGCCCAGTAAGATATATTGCTATAATGACTATTTTATAAACAAGGAAACCAGGGCACAGAAAGGTTAAATAATCTACTATATGGAAGATACAGTTCACACAATACAGTATTTGTAAAATGTGCCATACCTTTGGCCAAATAAGTCAATCTTTGGTAATGTGGACTGGGGCATTGATATTTTTATTACCTTCAAAATGATTCTAATGTGCAACCCAAATTAAGGTCTACAGTACTTCCCAAATCCCTTTCCCTCCCATCCTAAAGGCTGATAAGCTATTGTTCTTTAAACATGCTGATCTCTCTAACAAAGAAGAAAAGCTGCTCTGTTCATTAATTCTTTTATTTTCCAGTATCAGATATGGGTGTGAACAATGAGCTCATAGTTAGGAGAACCAGCGTTTTCTTCCTTCTCTGCCATGATGAAGTAAGGATTTGTCTGTGGGCAAGCCACTTCTGCCTCTTAAGAATCTAGTTACCTCTTTTGTATACACTTGATATGAGCTTTTTGAAAGTGCAAATTTATGGACTGTACCCTTTGATATTCTGCTCTATCAGTCAGTCCAGGCAAGATTAAATGGGGGAAAGTGTTTCAGGTAAAAACAAACAAACAAAAAACAAGCATACAAAATCTCAAACGATTTAATACAAAAAAAAAAAAAAAGTGAAACCTTCCCCTACCTGTCAAAACTGTAGGACTTTTGGTGTGAATGGTGGGTGCAGTGAGTTAAAATAATGGTGAGATTGGTGGGTAAGACTTCATTGAAAGTGAAAAATAACAGGAAATGGCAATTACTAGAGTCCACCCTTCCTGTGTCTTTTGTTAAAGATCAGCTACTCATCCTGGGAGGCAGGTTGTCATGGTGATGGAAGGCAAATGGGCATGACAGAGGAATAATGGGCAAAGAGATTTATAGCCTCTTTCTGAATGTCTTTCTTGGGCCAGGCATGGGACATTGTATTACCTGTCTATCCTCTCATGAGGCAAAGATGTTTCTAAACATCAATAAAGTCTCCCAAGAGACCAGCCTCTGTCTTTTCTAAATTAATCTGGCATCTTGAAAGGCTACAACTATAGGTTGAGCACTAAAAGAACTGGTGATACCTAAGTTGCCTTTAAAGGCAAGGACAAGTTAATGAGGCAGATCAGAGAGTATTTCAGGTAAAACAAAACAAAACAACACAACAACAACAACAACAACAAAAACCCACACATCTCATGCTCAAAAAACATGGCAGCACAGGAAATGATGGTATATGCGGGAAATCGCATGTAATTCTATATGGCAGGGTGGGTCAGAATGATGTGAGAAACAAAGGCAAATGAAAAATTGAATTTCCTTACTGTCTACAGCCCATGGACAAGTCCTTGAAACTGGCAGAGTGACATTTTGCTAAGGGCAAAAGCAATCTTAGCTTAATATTATCCCAACCTCCAGGATCCTGTAAGTCTACTTTAACATATAAAAATTCCTTTGGAGGGGCGCCTGGGTGGCTCAGTCAGTTAAGCGTTTGACTTCAGCTCAGGTCATGATCTCACAGTTTGTGAGTTCAAGCCCCGCATTGGGCTCTGTACTGACAGCTTAGAACCTGGAGCCTGCTTCAAATTTTATGTCTCCCTCTCTCTCTGCTCCTCCCCTGCTCATGCTCTGTCTCTGTCTCAAAAATAAATGAAAACATTAAAAAAAAATTCCTTTGGAAACTTCTTTTATCTCAGCACCCCCACCCCCACCCATCCCAAGATATATGTTAGCAATCATACTCCAAGCTTATGGTCCACTGTTACACATCTGAAGAGTTTCACAACTGAGTTTTTACTAAGCAGTAATAAATGACCTTTCCCAACAGCAGCTAGCCCCTGAAAGTCCTGGAGGCCTTGCTTCCAAAATTCCTTACAATTTACACTGTCCCTAACCCCCTCCCAACCTGAGGGATTATAATCAGTCGCTTGCCACAAACCTAGTGCAGCTCTTTCTGCCCACAGGTCCTGTCTCTGTGCTTTAATAAAACCACCTTTTTGCACCAAAGACATTTCAAGAATTCTTCCTTGGCTGTCAGCTCTGGACACCCTCCCCCACCCACCCGCGACAAACACAACTCCAAAACTGCATCAAGACAATACAGATCCCATACACTATGTTTAAAAAATGTAGTCTGTGTCCTGAAAAGCACTACTGAGTTGATTTGCTCATGATCACTCATCAAGTTGAGAGCAGAATATTTACAGGATTATTTGGAACCCCTGATTCTGAAGTTAGGAACACAAGTTTGTGTGGATATAGAAAATATACAGATGGAAAAACATCTGTATGTAACACTCAAATTTCAATCTCTGTCTGAGTCATTAATTTTGGCTTGCATTTTCTAAAGAGTAAACATCACTCACATAGATCTTTAACTTTCAGTCATTATCACACTTTAACCCCCTTTGAAATTGAAATATATATGTAAATTCCCTGAGGGTTTTTTTTTTTTTTTTTGCTTTTGCTTTTTTTTTTTTTTTTTTTTCATTGCAAATACCGTGGCCTCTCCTTTGCTGTTCTTGAGGGATTCAAGCAGCTAATATTCCCTTCATTTGGTCCCTTACTAAGTCCTCAAAACTTCAATAATATTGCCAAGAATTGCCATAACTCATAACCTCATTGCCATTAAGTCACTGTAAAGCTAACTCTTTAAATACCAGACACATAAGGCATTTTGAAAGCCACTGGCATAGGCAAAGTAAAAATTACCCCAAATCTAACATTAGCCAAACAATAACATTAGAAAATATAATACCAGGTTTTCACATTCTGATAAATTTGCTGTTAAAGATTTATCAACACTGTCCTAAATAGGACTATATCAAACTAAAATGCTTCTGCACAGCAAAGGAATCATCATCGGAATGAAAAGGTAACCTACTAAATGAGAGAAAATATTTGCAAATTGTGTAACTGATAAGGGGTTAAATACCTAAAATAGATAAAGAACTCATACAACTCAATAACAGAAAAAAATACCTGACTGGAAAAATGGGCAGATTTGAACGGATATTTTTTCAAAGAAGATACACAGATGGCCAACATCTACGTGAAACAATGCTCAACATCAGTAATCAGGGGAATGCAAATTAAAACCACAATGAGATATCACTGCACATTTGTTAGAATAGCTATTATCAAAAGGACAAGAAATAACAAGTGTTAAATGAAGATGTGGAGAAAAGGTGCAGGGTCGGCAAAATGGGTGAAGGGGATCAAAAGTTACAAATTTCTAGTTATAAAATAAGTAAGTCACGGAGATGTAATGTACAGCAAGGTGACTATAGTTAATAATACTGTACTGCATACTTGAAAGTTACTATGAGTAACTTAAATAAGTCCTAACGTAACATAAATCCTACAAGTTATCACAAGAAAAAAAAGATTGTAATTATGTGTGGTGAGAGATACTAGCTAGACTTACTGTGGTGATCGCTTTGCAACATATACAAATATTGAATCATTTTACTGTACACCTGAAACGATTTAATGTTATATCAAATTACATCTCAAAAAAAATTTCAAGCTTTGGTATCCATAAGAATCTCCTAAGGGATCACTTTTAAAAAAATCGCTCAAAATCTGGATTTAGCCAAACAATAACATTAGAAAATGTAACACCCAGTTTTCACACCTAGATGAATTTACTATTATGGATTTATCAACACTGTCACTTTTTACTCTGGGATTTTCTATGGCATTTTTTTCTTTGCTTTTTCAGCAATTTTGACTTGTTCCTCATTATTGCTTTTATTTCAGGTGTTTGCTACTAGTTTCTCACATTCACCCATGCATTTTTCAATCCCTCACTCATTAAATAAACTTTCTTAAACATCCACTACATATGACAAAGTTACAACAAATTGCTACATTATATTCACTTGGAATCATTCCTAGGCAGTCAATATCTGAAATGGGGTAAAATATTTCAAAGGGGTATGCATGTTGAGCTGTAGGGGCATAAAGCTATACAGAGCAACTGTGTCAAAAGAGACAAGAGGTAAAATCTGGTACCAGCATGGATGGTAGTATGGATTATTGTAATTCTAAAAAAATCTAGAAATTCAGGCTACAAGACTCAGAACTCTTATTTGAGAAAATGAATAATCAACTTTCAGGGATCTGTGTAGTAAGAAGATAAGATCTAAGCTGGAGGTCTGAACAATATACATAAGGTATCAGCAGCAAGACCTGTCATTTATAATGAGCCCCAAACCATACACACATCCTGTCTGGAGATGAGTTTCTCCCATGACAGTCACATGAACCAAGAGGTGACATTAAGTGCAGCATGAGAAGTAGGCAACTGAGAAGCTGCTGACTTAAAGGCTTCTGCTGCACGAATCAGTTACCAGTTGAGCTGTTCTTAGGAGCAGCAATAAATTTATAAGGATCTAGACAAAAGAGCTTTTCAGAATTCTGGAGAAGGTCAGGGTATTTGGGGATGGGGTAAAACAAAGAAAAAGAAGACATAATGACCAATCAGTTCCCTGGTTGTTTTCACCATACCCAAAGGCCCTTTGTCAAGGTTGGAGACCAAAGAAGGTGGCTAGCTGCAAATACCATCATTTGACACACAGGTCCAGGAACCCCTCAACTGATGCATCTTCTTCTCTGAACCCAATGTTCAAATGTCCTGTGCTCACCTTAGGTTTTTAACAACATACTTTGTATGATCCAAGGAATGAACACTCAAATGACAATTTACTCTCTTCAGATCAAAAGCAATAGTATCATACAACAAACACATTTATATTTAGTCAGGGAAAGAATTAGATAACTGAATTCCTGCTTGGTACTTTTTTAGTGCTAGTTAAATATGCCTTTATTTTCACTATTTTTCATCTGTCACAAGGTGGAAATTCATTTCCTCTCATTAAAAGTTTTCTGTAATGGACTATTGATAGACATCACGAACTCCTAGCCTCAATTTTACCACCATCTCTAGCTCTGTGTTGTCTGGTTTTAGGATACTGGAAAGGTTAAAAAACAAAAAAAAATCATAATCCATTATTTGTGTCTCCTGCTTCACAGTTCTGAGACACTTCTCATTCTCTGTGATCAGAGATGAACGCTAGGGTCACCCCTCAGCCAACTAATGATATTATCATCTTGCCAAAACACCCCTCAGCCAACTAATGATATTATCATCTTGCCAAAACAAAACAAAACAAAAACATTTATACCTTCAAAACTTTATATTAGCTTCTCCCTCTCTCAGCAATGATTTTTTTCTCTTTTAGAATTTTTTTTTAACATTTATTTATTTTTGAGACAGAGACAGAGCATGACCGGGGGAGGGTCAGAGAGAGAGAGAGAGAGGGAGACACAGAATCTGAAACAGGCTCCAGGTTCTGAGCTGTCAGCACAGAGCCCAACGCGAGGCTTGAACTCACAAACTGCGAGATCATGACCTGAGCCGAAGTCGGACGCTTAACCGACTGAGCCACCCAGGTGCCCCCCCTTTTAGAATTTTTGGAGTAAGGAAAATATGAACCTTCTGATACGCCCAGGAAGATTGCACACTTGGTCCACTGTGTACTTGTGGATACCTTTAACAGGTACAGACAAACTCTTGTCACTTTCTCATTGACTTTGAGCTTCTTAAGGGCAGCCATTGGACTTAAAAATCTTTGTGTTCCTAGTCATGACCTTATTTACACATAATATAGGAGAAGCCCCCCCCCCCAAGAAGTTGCTGAATAAATAATGAGACAATTGAGTGGGTTTGTGAAGTCAACCAACTTCTTCCTGAATTAAACCTGGACCAAAACTTCTCAGAATTCTCTACTACAGCCCAGAAAAAACAAACACACAAACAAAAACACTGTTTAAGATAAATATTATTGTGACCAAATATGTTTCTTTTAAATTCTATTTAAAGAATCTAACACTTTTACCTCTTTTGTTAATGTGAAACATTTTAACAGATTATAAGAAACCTTAAAATATTGCATGTAACTAAATCTGCAGAAACTGACACCATACGAGAAACATCCCATTTCCTCAGGCAGAGGGACAGACTGTGGGACAGTTTATGAGTTTATGTCAGGCTCTAGGCATAAGCTTCCTGCGTGTGATCCTCAACTCTGCCATATAATTAGTAAATGAGACCATGAATAAATGATGCCGTCTGAGTATGCACTAATTTCTTCATCTGCAAAGTGGCATTAAGCTCATTAGATGAATATAGCATCTAGTGCAAAGGATTCCTATGGGAATAAATATTCCTATGGGAATAAATAAATAAATAAATATTATAAATAAATAAAATAAATAAATAAATATTATATATATTATATAAATATATATAAATATATAATATATATAAATATATAATATATTAATATTTTATATAAATAAATGGGAATAAATAAATAAATAAATAAATATTCCTATGGGAATAAATAAAGTAAAGCTAGGGAAACAGCACAAAGCCAGGCACACGGCTTTAGGTATTATTAATATTCCAAGCGTGGGGTAGCATGAGAATAACATTTACATCATATGAATTATTTCCCACATTAAGTATAAGAGAAAGTCCCAGCAATCCGTTTATAGCATGTGCTATTTTTGCAGACACATCTTTAATAACTGATGGTGCTGTTTAGGACAGCTGCTGTTAGAACCAAGGGCTTTTAGCTGCCCTCTTTCCTACCCATTTTCTATCTGATATACTAACCCAATACATTCTCCACCTAGCAGTAAGAGAGTTGATAGATCAACAATGCTTTTGTTGACTAATTTTCTGTATTAGTTTCCTCATGAAAGAAACACAGAAATCGAATGAAATGAATTTATTAAGGAGACTAAGACAGAAACTGTGTCTATGGGAAACTGTCAGTCGCATAAACAGAGGTAACCTCCCTGGGATGGGGAGTATAGTGATCCTCACGAACATGGAAGTCTCCAAATTTTGTTCTTCATGGTAGTGTGATCTGGGAAAAGGATATTTCTGGGTGTCAGGAGACCCGCATATTTACCTTGGGTGTTTTATGGTTTAGTAGGGAGGAGTGTATGTGGAAGGCCCCAGGTGGTGGTCCTGGGTTCCTGCCTGCCATTTAGGATAAGCTCAATACATGGTAGCTGAATGAATGAACCACGGCAAGACCTTTAATACTGACATATCTGCATCTGAAAAGAGGAGAAGTAATCGCACCAAATTTGTAATGCAATGGTGGTAACTTCATAAAGTAAGTTTCAAAAACATGGGGGCTATCTAAGCATTTAACTATCTTATTTTTCTCCAGCACCCTGGCGTATACGTAACACGTTTCATGTGCCAGAGTTTATTTTATAGAAAACATTTTTAAAAACCTCTTCATGGGTTGGAAGGAGGTAGAGAGCCCAGGTATCATAAATTCAAGCCAACCTTCAGCCCTTTCTAAACAGACTAGGTTTGAAAGGCAAATTTGACCTCAAATCTAATAAAACATGTCTATCTGGTGGCAGACCTTATTATGACCCATCCCAGTACAGTCATCATTCATAAACCAACACCCAAACCTTATCCTTCTCATCCTTATTTCTACAAGAAAGATACGTACAGAAACCTACAAGTGGTATCTGCACCAGTGTTAATTACTGTGTTTTTAGCATAATCATGATGATAGTATCAAAGAAAGCAAGTTGATATTGAACAATCACTGACTCCACACCAGAGGCTATTGTCTGCTGTTGTGGTCATCTGGGATGTCTGCCTTTCTGACACCAACCACCCCTTCCTCTTCCTCCCTCCGTGAGGGCGGTCTAGGCTGTCCCTGCTTTCTGACCACAGGAGTAGACATTTGATCTAGATCTAATCTGCATACTTCTATCCTCCTGGGAAGTTAGGGCTGGAGATGTTCCTAGAGATAATGAGAATAAGAAATTTCTCTTTTCCTTCAATCTAACAAGTGGGAGAGTATCAGCCTCACTTGAAAACATGCCTTCCTGGGGCGCCTGGGTGGCGCAGTCGGTTAAGCGTCCGACTTCAGCCAGGTCACGATCTCGCGGTCCGTGAGTTCGAGCCCCGCGTCGGGCTCTGGGCTGATGGCTCAGAGCCTGGAGCCTGTTTTCGATTCTGTGTCTCCCTCTCTCTCTGCCCCTCCCCCGTTCATGCTCTGTCTCTCTCTGTCCCAAAAATAAATAAACGTTGAAAAAAAAAAAAAAAAAAAAGAAAACATGCCTTCCTGCATATCACAGGGAGAACCTACCTGGAGATGAAACAAAGGAAACAAGAACCGAGAGAGAGAGAGAGAGAGAGAGAGAGAGAGAGAGAGAGAGAGAGAGAGAAGAGATTTTTGATTCCATCCTGGGAGCTCCAGGAACTAGCCATATGTGAGGTCAATTAATCAGGGCTGTTTCGGTGCCTGCGTGGCTCAGTCGGTTGAGCATCGGACTTCGGCCCGGGTCATGATCTTGCGGTTTGTGAGTTTGAGCCCCATGTCGGGCTCTGTGCTGACAGCTCAGAGCCTGAAGCCTGCTTCAGATTCTGTGTCTCTCCATCTCTCAGCCCCTCCCCTGCTCATGCTCTGTGTCTTATGTCTCTTAATAATAAACGTTAATTTTTTTTTTAAATCAGGGATGTTTAAGTTATGTGAGCCAATAAATCTCCATCTTTATTTAAGTCTCTTTAAACTCAGTTTCTATTATTTACAACCTAAAGTTCAAAATGCCTACCCCCATTTTTTCCAATCAAGAATGAACACGGAAGGGGAGCCTGGCTGGCTCAGTTGGTAGAGCATGCAACTTTTGATCTCAGGGGTTGTAAGTTCGAGCTCCACATTGGGTGCAGAGATTACTGAAAAAAAAATTAAAAAAAAAAAAGAATCATCACAGAAGCAATAGGACTTGATCATTCTTTAGATTTAACATTTCTACTATATTCTCATAAAGGCAGATTCCAGATAGTCATACTGTATTTGTACCAAAGCATGTAATCCAGACTCCCTTCTGAATATTGTACTATGGGTACTTGGGCTGATGGACCAGGTTCTCAAGATCGTCCTTCTTCCCTCTCAACATATATCCATCACCCATAATCTGAAAACCTCAATCTCTAGTTTGGGAGGTGAATGTCTATAAAGAAAACTAATTTAAAATTCTGCAGTAAAATAAAATGTGAATATGTGATGCTCCCAAAACATAAGCCTTATATTGAATCGCCAAATGTGGTTGCATTCTACAAAATGAGGTCTGGAACCATAGAACAATGATTTGGTTTATGCTCTGGAACTAAAGCTGCAGATTTTAGCAAGTCACTTTACTTCCCTCATCCTCTGTTTTCTCCCTTACGAAAAAGGAGTAAGAGTGACAGGACTTTGCATCAGAGGAGTAAGAGTCTTGGTGAAGAGCAGCTAGAACACTAAAAAATGCCTGATAGCCCCTTAGGCATCATGTAAGAGGTATAAAACACTGTTATCTCTAGACCTCGCTGCCTATTTCACAGAGGAGGGTGAGAAGATCTAGCTAGGCTCACTGAAGTAGCCACAGAGATGGCCAGAGTTTCTCTGGGGTTTCCTCTTTATTATGTTTTAATGCAGATTCACTAACTCAATCCACCACAATCTTTATTTCTTACCTTTCTTCTCTCAGCAATATCACCGTCCGAGAGCTACCTGAGAGTTGTTTAAAATGAAATGTCCTAGTGTCTTTTCTCAAATATTTTGATTTTGAATCTGAGATCAGGCTGAGAAATCTGAATTTATAACAGCCGTGCCTGGAATTACTGATCCTGGGGGTCAGAGACTCACACTTGGAGAAACATTTGAGTCTAACCTGTGTTATGAGATCAAAAAACGTAATTTTCATTCTCCCGCAGTTGTCCCATTTGTCAAGTGTTTAGGTTTAAAACTGAAATGTTCTGTCCTACATGTGCTACAAAGGTCTCTGGGAAGGTGTTGAGGTGAAATCTCCCCATAGTACATATTACTAATGGAAATTCCAGAAATAGTGCTTATACTTTGGGAAACATATGAGGTAGCATTATCATTCCCCTTATGTGGCTAATGTTAGAGTCAAAAGAAGGTAAGGTGAAAAGTGTGTAGCATTTGCCTGACTAATATTATGATTTAGAATGACCGATTCTTGCTAAATGTTGTGTACTGCACAGGGCTGGGCATGTGGACAATAAATTAATATGCTACAAAGCAAGAAGGCTCCTAAATGAATGACTATCTGTGTTGTTTAAGGAAAAAGCCTCAAACATAGATTATAAATACTCATATTTCCCTTCATATGTTTAGTGAATGCTGCTTTTCTTTTAAAATCAGATATGTAGGAAGCAAAGCAATTCTTCAACCTACTAGTTAAACAAAACTATCATTGTGTTTATGTAGAATTGAAAGGGACCTCCATCAAAATATTCTAACAGAATTTTCCTGGTATTTTACTGGAATATTTTTGGAAGACTGGAGAGATGAGTGGAATGTTTCAAGTTTCCATACAAGTTTTTCAACTGAAAGCATTCTGGTTTAAATCCAACCTGGGAAGCAGAATGGGGCCATGGAGGTAATCTACCCTGACACCTTGGCTTTACGTTTAAAGATTCAGAAGTCCTGTAAACTCAGAGATGGATGGACAGATACCAAATAGATTAGAAATAGCATTAGATTAAATCCAGAACTTTCTTTCTCCTCAGCTAGTTTTTCCCATTATATACACAGTACCTTTCAAAGAGGAAACAGAAGAAAGCACCCATTTCTTGGAGGCCAAGAACTTGCATTCAATACTGTATCTTTTGAAATCATAGATGAGTTTCTTGGTTTAGCAAACTAGGTTAATACTGCTTTATCTTGTGACAGTGGTGATATTTTTCATAGACAAATTATCATCTTGTGAGTTTCATTAGTTATCAATGAAAATAAAATACTGCTTCACATTTGTATAAGGTTGTAAAGCATTTTCTCCTTTGCTTTTTGTAAGATAATCTGCTGAAAGTAGATTGTGAGGAGTCCCCTCAGCTCATATGACTAAAACTCAGAGAGGCAAAGTGTCTTGGCTGGGCTCCCCTGTGATGCCTATAGACCCATAACCCCTGGGATGGTGCTCTTTCCACTCTCACACAACTGCTTCTGAAAATTATGGACCTTTCATTGAGTAGCCTGTTTCACATGTCTAACTACCTCCAACTATGAGTCCTTTCTATGAAGGTTCAGATGGCAATGTATCTTAAATCAGTATTTTTCTCAGTGTTATTCAAGGAGTTTTGCAAAACCACAAATGCATAGATCTGACCAAAAGATCCTGTAATATGTAAGCGAAGGCAATTTTTGCTTTTCTGGAAGAGTTTTGACAAAGGTCAGCTGATCAGGAGAATAACAATATGCCCTTGGCTTGCTGAGATTTCCTCCATTTGTATCAACAACTAAGAATCAGGCTGACCACATTAGTCGCATATAAACTAGGCACAACTGTGATTCATCACCCCTGGCCTGTTTGACCTACAGTCGGATGTTCATAACCTGTATCTTACCCAACCAAAGACTCTGAAATCTAAGGCTTTAGCCTCATAACAGCGGATTTTCCTCGAAGATTTATCATACCTACTCTTCAGGCCCCTGCCAGAATGACTAACCCCTTTGTTTTAGCATTACACAAAGACCACAGATATAAAGGGAAAATCTCTTTATTTTTCTTCTGTCCAGAATCATTGGCTATTAAAAAGATAAACTCAATTTTGTCCCAGTCTTGTAAAAGTGGTCGGAGATTACAATACATTCTTCAGAATGAAAAATGAACTTTGAGTCCAGATTTATACACACCGTTAGCTGATGAGGATGGAAACACCTCCCACATAAATACCATGCTCCTTCGCATTAAACTTCAGATACAGAGAGGCAAAAGAGTTTAAGACACAACCAAAGCAAAAGTTGCACTTTCAGGAAAATCAAGAGAAGTAGGAGAAACAGAAAGAGCAGACAGCAAAAGAATAGGAAAGTGAAATAGACACAGATATGAAAAAACTGAACCTGTTCTCACTTCTCTGGAACCTGTCCTACCAAATGGGAATGATATTATTTTTCACATCATCAGGCAAGATTTAATGCATATCTACTTAGCTGTTTCATTAAGACAAAGAAATATTGGTCGCATTGTCTTTATGTAATATTGATTAGCCCTTCCTTTCTGAAATCTAAGTACGTAGAAAACTGGTAACAAAGTCTCTTAGGAGGCATTATGGAAGGCACTGATTAATATTTGCTGCCATGTAGTCAATGCTGATTATTTATCATGCTCACCTTCTAAATCAGCACTCAAGTAGATACACACGCCTCAGCGAGCCTTCTGGGTATTAGACGATGGGTAATAGGACTTGTTCAAGCACAGGATTTCTCATGAGGAAGAAGTTAGTTTGTTTTTAGAAACATGAGGGTCCTGTTTGCACCTGCCAGCAATGCCTGCTATTTGTTAGGCACTAACTAATAATATTTGGCTTACACATGATTTCGGAGCAGACAGTATTTTCTGACTTCAATGTAAGATGAAATAAATATTTCTGGGTTCAAAGCAAGGTACCACCATTTATCAGCTGGGTGACTCTGTAGAAGTCATTTAATCTCTTTGAGCTTCACATTTATTTTTTAAAATCAGTAACATGCAGAGAATCACCACTTCATAGGGTTCCTAAGAGGTTGACTTGAGATAGAAAACGTAAAGCCCATAGCACTGTGCCTGACCCATTAAAGACCTCAGCAAACTTAACTACTGTGCTATACTTTTTGACTATTATTATAAGGTCAACATTCTGCTTCAACAGAAGTTTCAGTACAAATAAAAATAATGGCATGTGAGATGGCCTCATCAAAACTGATCATTACAAACACTTTAGATAGTGATTATTGGCCTTTTCTGAACATAGGAATCAATCAGAGGTTTTTTTTTTTTTTTTTTTTTTTTTTTTTTTTTTTTTTTTTTTTTTTTTTCAAGTCCCAGTAGTTTACTGTGCCCACCAAGTGAAATAAATGAGAGTCTCTGGGGTTGAGACCTAGATATCAATATTTTTTAAAGCTATTATTTGTAGGGAATCATTCAAATTGGTAGTTGAGGGTGAAAATGACTTGTTAAAAATATTATAGACCATGTAGCCTAGACCAGAGGCAGGCCTTATGGAATATTATTTCTCCACAGCTTCTGGTATATCCCTTTCTATGAATTGGTTTCCCTGAAGGGTAGTAAGGGTCAGTAGGAATCGTTTCACTCCATCCACAGATCCCAATTATCTTTAAACATTTATGGCAAGATATTTCTTTCTCATAGAAATCTTAAGGCGAGAAAATAATACTCTAATAGGATAAAAGTATTTTATATATTATATTTTATTATTATATTGTTAAAAACCTTGGGAATCTCCTAATAAACAAAAAATTTGAATTTTGGTGTTCAGATAAAAACTGTTGTCTCTCTGGGACTCGGTGTCCCAATTTTTGCTGTGTTTTGTTTTTACAGTGTAAGACCAAACAAATTATCATTTACAAATACTCCCTGGAAAAGGTACATTTTTCTTATATTTTTTTAAGAACTCATTTGCAATCATAGGATATTCTTCAATTACTTGAATTAGATGATGAAAAAGGTAGCAATATTTGGGGGTTATTGTTTCAAATATGTCTACTAAAAACATCTACTACGTTTCATTTCATAAATATAAGTTATATAAGAAGTACTAAAATTTAAAATAAGTACTTAAAGTCTACAGAATACACTCTGACATGTACTGACAAGAACACTTTTGATTCATAGATAATATGCCTGAGTTTTGCATAAGATTTTAAGGAAATGTAATGCCCATGAACTGTATAATTTTGTGTGAGTAGATATGCAATTTTGAAGTAAGTAGATATGCAGAAGTCTGATATTGCAAAGATTAACAAAAAGTCTCTATAACTTCTCCAGTCAATGTATAAACTTAATAAATAAATAAAATCTCAAAAATATGCTTTGAGGTGGCAAAGCAGCATTATTCTGAAAAGACTTACACAAGTTAAGGCATTAGGGGTCTCGAGTCTTTTAAAAGTTATGATATGACTATTACATGTTTAATTACTAAGAATAAATTTGATTTGATGAGATGTTCAATAATCCCAGAAATATTCCAGCAGAATTTCAGAGACATTTATTGCAAAAATTACTAAAATAATCACCTGCTTATCCCAAACAATGTTTGCAAGCTAGTGGGCTATAATTCTCACTTAGGTCCTTATAAATTCCTCATAACCACCCTTTCAGGCAGGTATAAATTTTATTCCTGAGAGGTCTGTGTTAATTCATATAAGACTGACACCGTGCAAGCTGGCCATCGCCAGAAAGAACCTATCTTATTTATGGCCAAACAGGAAAACACTTGAAGGTCAGTGGATAGGCTAGCTGGCACTGTTTACATTCTGCCCCACTTGTGGGTGACTCTTTAATCAGAGTCAACTTGGACTCACTTAAATCTCCTCTGTTTTGGACTCCCATCTGCTCTTCTCCTCCCACCAACCTACTTCCTCCTAGAGGTCCTGTCCAGTTTCATCCCTTTGCTGCCTTCTTTTTCTAAGATAAAAAGTTCTGTTTCCTGGGATTACACCACCCTCAGGTTTACTTAAGACTAAGTCCTGTTTTTGCTTAAAATTCAGATTCTTTCTAATGGATCCTGAAATGAACGTGTTGACTGTTTTTCCCCAAACTCATCTCTTGAAGGGAGGTTTTTGAAAGCAACAACAAAACAACAGAAGTTACGCTTTTATAAAGTATACAACGCCATCGCTTGGAATACAAAACAAATCATATACATAGTTGTCGCTGTGTAAAACAAAACTGAAGACAAGCAAAAATAACTTAGCTCTTTGCTCCAGAAAATAAGACTTTCAACTGAGTAAAACAGTATCCTTTTCAAAATAGATAGCTGGCTTATCCGGTACTCACTTCAAGAGCCTCAACAGCCATCATGTCATAAACTCAGCCAAGTTCTGAGCAGTTCCTCATCTTGCAAGATCTGCTTTAAAAGTGCCCAGTGCAGATCCTAAAACCCCATAACCTCTGAAATCCTTCGTCTGGGACTCAACTAATTCTCTGTCAACATGTATATGCTTAGCTCTGCTTGATCAGCAGGTTTTTCCTGTGGTCTTCTGGGGAATGGCAATTGATAACCAGACTCTAAAATATAAGACAAATAGAATAAAGAAAATGCTTTAAAGGGCATGCAGGCAATTCATAGAAGAGGAATCCCTCAGGACCTTTAAAGTCATGAAATATATTCAAAGGAAGAAGAGTTATTTCTAAATAATACAGAATGTAGATGAAAATTCCTTACAAAGAAGGAGATAAAACTTAGACCCTTTTGAAGGGCAGGATTTCCACAAGGTGAATCAGATGTGGACAATACAATGTAAGGGAAGACTTCAAGGCCAAGAAAGTCGGGATAACCTTAAAAAATAAAACTATGTAATGTGGTTGGTAGACTAACTAGTCTTGTGGGTCAAGTTCAACTCGAGCAAAGGCTGAACAAGTAGCTGAAGACCAGATCATGAAGGATCTGGAGCACTTTGCAGATGTGAATTAAGGATACAGTAGTCTTAGACGGAACTGCATCCTCATGGTTGCTGATTAACTCTGATTAACAAGGAGTACTACTCCTCCTTGAGGGCAGGGATATTGCCATGAAGTGTACCCTCCATGTTCCAAGGTAGTGCCCTAGATATAGAGATTTCAAAGCATCGATGGAAAAAGATAAATATAACAAATACCTATATTAGTGTCTTGTATTTATTTGTGTAAGGAATTTATTGCAGCTTTGTGAGTGAGGGAGGCAAGGCAAGTATGTTTTATTCTTTGATAAATGAACAAGTTATGATTCAAAGAAAGGGGAAGAAAATTACTGACCATTGGCAAGGCAGAAGAATGTACATTTATGTGTGTAAACTCAGCATGTGTGTGCTTATATGTATATGTTTGTATATTTATGAACACATACATAACATACACACTTTTCTGTCTAGCACTCAAAACAACCCTGTAAGTCAGGTGGTGTTATTATGCCTTCAAAAACAAAGAATCTGACATTCTGGTTATCTGCTTACCCAACCCTTCCTGAAATGCAGGAACAACCCTAACTGCGAGTAGATCTTCCTTGACATGCCCTGGGCAGACATTGCCAGTTTTGCTGACTTTCATAACTTTAAACAGAAGAGCTCCTCCTACTGGGTACTGAGTTAAGACCCACAAATACTTGGGTCCCCACAGACAAATGTGCGTAACATTCAGCTCACAAAACTGAAACTTGGGGTGTGTCTGCACTCTTCCTAGGGAATTTAGGCAAGATTGTGACTTTTGTTCAATTTTTTTGCCAACAACTTCTTACAAAACATCGAATATCGGTTTCTTGAGAAGACAGCCAACTGTTAAATATATTCCATTTCTCATAAGGCTGGAAATAATTTACCTTCAATTGCATTGCAACATATTTCAAAATTAGATCTCTTTCAAAAGGGATGGGGGGCACTCTTGTAAGAATTTCTAATCATAGCAGCATCAAACATCATGCTTATGAAAAATGTTTAAGAGCTTAATCAGTAAATCCCATGGATTCTACCACCTCCTGCTTTGTCTTGCTCTCATTAACTATCAACAATTCTCTCAGCATCTTAAACTCTCCTCATAAATGTGTAGTGCTTGACATATAGTAGATGAGTGAGTGGTTGAGATCATGGGCAATTCTATATTTCAGTGACCTCAGGCCCATAACAGACAAAATATGTCAATTAATTAAAAGACTGTATTATTCAGGGGCGCCTGGGTGGCTCAGTCGGTTAAGCATCCGACTTCAGCTCAGGTCATGATCTCACAGTCTGTGAGTTTGAGCCCTGCGTCGGGCTCTGTGCTGACAGCTCAGAGCCTGGAGCCTGCTTCAGATTCTATGTCTCCCTCTCTCTCTGCCCCTCCCCTGCTCATGCTCTGTCTCTGTCTCAAAAATAAATAAAAACATTAAAAAAATAAAAGGCTGTATTATTCAGAAGTGGTATTCTAAACTAGATTTTAAAAATACTACAATCTAAAAAAACAAGCTAAGCCATCAACTCAAGGTCGAGAATTAGTTTGAGACACCTGCTGAATACAGCCATCAGTAAAACTTCAGTGCAATTTTATGTAAAATCTACAAATTGGAATGTAGAGGAAGAGCAGTAAATCTGATTTTCATCTATTTTTAAAACCACTGTAAACTTTAGACCCACACAATAGCAAGAGACTTTCTATATCCAAGGCCATGTCTACTCATTGGAAGCAAATTAAAAAATAGAGGAAAGTTGCTAGATATTTCTGGTTCTTCCTAATCCTCACACCTAAAATACAAAAATGATTGAGACAGAAGATACAGGGCCGGAAGCTACTAGAAAATCAGTTTCCCTTATGTCCTTCACTGGGATGGCAAGTCTTTGACCCTACCTTCCCTGAACAATTGTTAACTAGAGAAAGGATTTCTTTCACCCCAACATTGCTACTGGGAACTGAATTAAGAATCAAGAATACTTGGGTTCTGCCATTGTGTCTACAATCTGATAGGCAATGAGAAATAGAGAGGCAGTACTGCTTCTCTTAGTTCAGGCTGCTATAACAAAGTATTATAGATGGGGCAGCTTAAACAACAGGCACTTATTTCTCAACTGCTGCAGAGACTACAAGTCCAAGCTCAAGTGTCAGCACATTTGGGTTCTTGTGAGCCCCCTTTCCCAGGTTGCGGACTGCTTACTTCTTGTCATGTCCTCACATAGCACAAGGACACCGGCCAGTTCTCTCCCTCTTCTTAAACATGTCCTGAGCCCATTCAGGAAGGCTTTGCCCTCATGACCTAAGCACTTCCCTAAGTCCCCACTTCATGAGAATTCAGGGGGACACAAATATTTTGCCCATAGCAACCACCCCAGTCTTTTCTTGCAGACTATCTCAGCTTTTTATTTCTTAGGAATATTGAAGCAAGACTATCTTGCTTTTTATTTCTTAGGAATATTGAAGCTATTAGATGAGCAACTCTACTTCTATAATGATTTGTTTGGTTCAATATATTTTTGCCAAAAATATTCATGTGTATCTATGTGTCAGTTGCATTTTAGGCACTATTACCACAGTGACAAACGAGATAGATTTGGTGTTTGCATTCATGGAGACAAACAAGATTTGTGTCATATCTGGTGGCAGGGGGTGGTGGTGTAAGGTTAAAAAGACCTAAAAAGCAATAACGGTTTTCAGCCTACTTTTTCATGCTTTCTGGCTATTTTAGAAAGTTAAAAAATTTATCCTATGAGATTCTCTCTCTCTTTTTATGTTTATTTAGTTTTGAGAGAGAGAGAGAATGTGCATGTTAGCAGAGGAGGGGCAGAGAGAAAAGGAGAGAGAGAACCCCAAGCAGGCTCTGCACTGCCAGCATAGAGACCGATGCAGGCTCGATCTCACAAACTGTGCGATCACGACCTGAGCCCAAATCAAGAGTCCAACGCTTAACTTTATTTTTGGCTAATTTGAACAAATGGTGCACACACACATGTATTTATCAAGGTACACGGATTGCAGTGAAATTTTCTGCTCTTATGTGAGATGCTCTGTGGTAGCTATATATAGACACTGGTTAACGTATCAATTTATCACTGTAGCATTCATTTTAGAAGCCATATGTATTTCTCAGAACCATTCACAATCATGATTATATTAGAGCTTATACAGAAAAATGAACTATTATATACTACTTGGAATTGCAAAGCAGAGGTGCGAGGTATGCGTCTGTACGTGTGTAAGAGGAAAGTTGAGCAGAGGTGTGAGAGAAGGGCCAGGATCTATTTTGTCTAAGCCTGCCTTCTTTACGCCAATTACAGTGAAAGGAAAATCTTCAATAATGATATGAGTTGAGAAATGCCAAGTCTATAATTTTTCATTTAAAAAGGAAACCATGGTAAGTGTCCTGTGAATTTCTTCTACGGAACACGGCAAGCTGAACTCAGAAAACAGGATATTCACAGCCCTATTTAGCTCCAGGATTTATTTCTGTTTCCATGGCAATCCTGCCACATAAAACTGCATTACTCCTCCTGGTAAGAGGCCTTTCATTTGTCATGTAAACCTGTAACCCAAAAGCTGCGTTCAACAGCTGAGTCCAGTACTAAATACACAGCAAACTGGCTAATACATTTATTTTAAATCAATAGTGTCACTACATTTTAATAACAATGGCATTCTTATTTGGCATTTTATTTGCTACATCAATTCTAAAGTCCTATTTTATTAGCTAGTATGGGCCTTCTGAGTACAACAGCACTGGAGCTGCAGAAGTCAATAAAAGTAATAAATTAAATGTACCAGTCAGTCATTTCTCCTTTGCTCAGCTCAACAAATCCCTCAGTAACCCTGTCAGCACTGAAAAACCTATGCTAATGTCCTCCACTTATGTCACTGTTAAAAATAATAATAGATTGAGACTGTATTAGACTGGAGGGTGGCTTCAAGTGCCATTTGCATCTCCACTGCCAAAGGGAATATTACCATCAGGTTATCAATATTCTCCTGGGCAGTTTTTCCAGTGAATACACACATTGCCCATTCCATCCTGAACTCTGACAGAGTGTCATTTGAGTGATATACGTCAGAATCATAGCCTTAGAGCTAAAGGGATCTAGGGGTCTAAATACTCCAATCTCTTCCTTTTAAAGATGGAGAAAAAAATCCCTGTGAGGTTAAATGGTTTATGTAAGGTCACACAGTGAGAGGCAAAGCTTGGAGACGCTAGGATTTTGTTCACAATGGGGCAATTCCAGACAATCCGTAGGTGAATATTTTACTCCCAAGAAGAAAAATTTGTAATACTTCTCCAGAGATATTTTCTAAGGATCATCTGTAAGCTTTGAGGTTGTGAAGACACTGTTTTGATCAGGAGAATTGAACTGTGTATTAGCAAGAGTTCTTTGAATATTACTCAATTATAATGAGTTTAATTCCATAGTAATTGTATATATTAAATCCTAAAAGAAGTTGAGTTTTCTCTACAAGATGACCTTTTGGACAATGATTTACATGACTAAATATTTGAATTGTACTGGTGGTGAGTGTATACTATGTGCATGAATTCACTGGGCTAATATGGGAGGGGGAGACTGAAATTAAAGGCAAGACCATCTGCCCATCTAATCTGGCACCTAGAATTATCCAAAAAAAAAAAAAAAAAAAAAAGGAATACCAATTAAAGTATGACAGCTATCTTGACCAAATTTCTAAGCCCAGTTTGAGTGTGACTTTATTTGATGAAAAACCCTTTCCTCTAATTCCTCCTAAGCTATTTGGTAGCCAACACAGTGTCCTCTGGAAGCCAACAGGTACCTATATTCTTTGCTCAAGGACCATGCTATCTGAGAAGCAGTCATATTACCCCAGTTTCCTGGTCTGTCTTCCCACTTCCCTGGAGCTAGTTTGTGTATTCAGGATGGTGCATGGCCCCCATGCATATGTTTGCTGCAATCAATGCTGTTTTATTTGTTTTTAAATCCTCTTTTTTAATGTTTATTTATTTACTTTGAGAGAGAGTGAGAGAGCAGGGAGGAGCAGAGAGAGAGACAGAGAGAAAGAGAGAGAATCCCAAGCACACAGTGCAGAGCCAAATGTGGAGCTTGAACTCACAAACTGTGAGATCATGACCTGAGTGGCAATCAAGAGTTGGACACTTTACCAGCTGAACGACCCAGGTGCCCCTATATTTAAATCTTTATTCAATTTTTTAACCATCACCAACGGGCACTAACAAACATTTGTTAAAATAATCTGTACACCCAAAATGGGGCTTGAAATCATGACCTCCAGATCAAGAGTCACATGCTCTACTGGCTGAGTCAGCCAGGTGACACCTGAAATCAACACTATTTTAAAGGGCATCATTTGTTGGGGGAGAAAGTGCCTAAAGCAAAAGCCTTTAGAATCTCCTGGTAACTTTTTAAATCTGTGGCCTATTTAATACATCAGCATTCATAGCCTCAAACAACTAACTTTTATTGGGCATCTACTAAGTTCCAGATTCTGCTTTAGCTGCCATAGAAAATATTGAAAGAACAAGGGAAAAAGATCTTTCCTTTATGGAGCTCTCTTTGAAGTGAATCTAGAGAGATTTATATTATATGACATTGTCAGAATCTGCTGAAAAATACTTAAGAGTATTATTTTTCTTAATTGAGAGTTTATATTGCATTCATACAGTGTTTCCACATTCTGAGAGAAGACTAAGGATGGAAAGTATTTTCGTCCAAATTTAATCAAGAAATGATATTTGGAAGATGGCTCTTCAGAAGTGCTCAGCTCTTCAGCTGTTCATATATAATGCATAATTACCAGTGGCTGTGTCTCATGAATTGCCAGATTTGAAGATCAACCTAATGGCATATAATGCTAAGGCTAGGATTTGGGGAATCCCAAAGAAAGTTTCAATGAAGTTGAAATCATGAAAACAAAGTCATACTGTTAGATTTGCCTGAACCTATATATAGACAAAATGGTGTTTTTCAGTTTATAATTTTTTTCTTCTGATGTTTTAACTATGGTGTTATTTCTAACTAGGAATACATTTGGAGACCAACTGGTCTCATCCTCTCTGCCAATCCCCTTACAAGATATCACGGAAGACCACCAGATGGTCATGCAGTTTCTATGTGAGTACCTTGAGTAATGGTTAACTCACTAATTTTAGGCTGTTTGAGTTATGATCATTGCAAGGTTTATGTTCACATTAAGCAATTTTTTACCTTATATTTTCTGCAGAAAGTCTATACAGAAGAAATCTGACCTTTTCCTTGTGACATCTAATTGCATTTATAAAGACAGTTATTGTGATTGCTGTGAGTATTCTGTTCTCCAGGCTAAAAATTCTGAGTGGTCCCTGATCCTATATAGAAAATGAAAATGTGTACATGACAAAATCTACCAGGTGCCACAGATCTGTTTGAAATTTTCTCCCTCTTAAATCTCACTTTTGGGTTAAGATGTTAATTTGCCTAATTAGACATGAACTTGTATCACGAGAGATTACTATTCTAAGATTTGTTTATATCAGCAAACATTACTCATTCTGACAAATATGGATATAGACTTTGATGAAGGCCAGATCTTCCCTAGATGAGTTCATAGCCCTCATGGAAAAGTTTTCTCTCTGTTCATCCATTACTTCTTTCAATATTGAGTGCCAACTATTATGACCAGAACTAAGAAGGCACTAAGGATTCACTAGCAACCATGACAGAAGAGGTCCCTCCTAGTAGAAGTTACATTTTTATACAAAATGATCAATTGATTAGAGAATAATAGAAAAGGAAAAGCTCATCATTGTTACAGGGCAAAAGGAGCAAGAAGGGGAAGGATCTTAAATGCAAGCTGAGCGAAGAACAGAAGATCTTCTGTGTAGATAGGACAGCCTATTATGCAACTTAGTCGATAGCATTTATTGAGTATCTGCTGTATGCAGAATGCCTGGTCGGGGAATACTGTGTAATAGACCAGGGTATTGGACTCATTCCCTGAAAAGACTAAGAAGGTAATGCAACTTCACTCTGAAACACAACTTTAGAGTTTGCAAAAAAAAAAAAAAAAAAAAAAAAAAAAAATTCTCCATACAATAATACATAAACATTACTTGATCAGCAGGAAGTATTTCTACATATATCATTAAATAAGTTATTAAAACCATCATCTCATTAGATTCTTATAACAACTGTGTGATGTAGCAAGTGAGAGTATCATTAGCACCATTCTACAGATGAGAGACACAGAATCTCAAAGAAATTAAGTAACATTGTCCCGACTCAGTAAAAGGTGAGCCCGGGAACCAAGACAGGCTTTTCACTCATGGTTTCGTGGGGTTTTAAAAATTATCTGTGAGCATACATTTAAATCAGATGAGGCTCTCTCCTGTCTCAGGATCCTGGGTCTTGACCAATTTACTACTAATAAGCCACTCCACTGAAGGATGAATATATATATATACACATACACACACACACATACACACACGCATACACACACACACACACACACACACACACACACACACATATATAAACACACACACACACACTTTGTGAAGTACTGTTTATATTTTCATAGGAATTCTCCTTTGAAAAAGTATGTTCTGGCTCATGAAGACAACAATGCAGGGCACCCACACAGTATTATGAATGGAGAGTTTAGTAAACAAGTGTGTCCCTGCAGTTGGGCATGTCCAATAATAATTGGGATACAGCACTAGGATAGTGTCATGTTATCTCAGGTGTCTTCAACTTCAGTCTTCCTAGAGGGACGCTGGTGCTTTTTAATGACACTTATCTTGTGCAATTATAAGTCTCAAATTCCAGGGGGTTTTCACAGAAAATCAAAATAATGCAAATAAATATGAGATGCCTAAAAGCACATCTTCCTTAGGCTTGATTCCACAAAACCATTCGTCATCTTCTGACATTGACAGCTCAACAAGTGCTGAAAAATCCCCAAATCTGCAGTTAGTCAGCTATTAAATATTTGTTCTTCTTTAATTTAGAGGGCTTAAGTACAACTTAAATATTACAAAAAGCATTTAATACTTACATGCTGAATCTACACTTTAATAGTAGCATTTTCCCCTTCTTCGAGAATAAAAGATGTGTCTACCATGAGAAATATTCTAAGATAAGTCAACATCAATAAATAAAGTTTTTGTTTCTTAGAGGAAAATAGTATCTCCTCGCTAAAACAAACAAACAAACAAACAAAAAAACTGAACGTTACTTCAAGTTAAGTCACCTCTAGATTCTATTCAGAGATTAAAATTGTGTATAGAAATAAAGAGGACAGCTCTCCACTGGAGTGGTAAGAATAGATCTGGCAGAGGCATCCCAGCTGCCACTGAAAAACTTCTTCCATTCAATCCCATAAACAT
Organism: Lynx canadensis; assembly: GCF_007474595.2. Classification (NCBI taxonomy): domain Eukaryota; kingdom Metazoa; phylum Chordata; class Mammalia; order Carnivora; family Felidae; genus Lynx; species Lynx canadensis. The sequence goes on along the minus strand of NC_044304.2, from coordinate 47,776,741 downwards.
TTGTTGAGCAGCTACTACGAGCCAAGCACTGTGCTTGAAGTTGCAAGTACAAGGTCCCTGGCCTCAAATTGTTTCCCAAGGACATAAAACGCATCCTGTCATGATAATGGTACAATCCATTATTACCCAGAAGACATACAATTTGACTTGTTTGAGACATGATGAAGAGGTGACATTTTAACTAGGATGTGGAAGGCAAAATGAGAAATGACATTTTAGACACAGTAAATAAAGGAAACAAAGGTTTAACCACAGGAGAATGCATGGTGGTTTTACAGAGCAGTCTGTGGTACGATACATTTGGAATGGCAGAAGATGGAGACTGAGACAGCAGAAGGGGAACAGACTGGGTATGCAGGCTGGGGCTAAATTGCATGGGACCTTAAATATTACACTCAGGATGTATGCAGTTCTTTCAGAATATTTCAAATTGTTTTACAAAGAGAATAAAACCATTTATCCCATAAGCAAAAGCAAGGCTTACTAACGGTAACCATTTTAGAGAGACAACATACTCGATACAGCTAAAAAGCATTCTTATTCATAGAGAGGTTTAGTAGTGGAAGAGAATTTGAAGGTCTTGAGGCCATTAGGGGATGGTGATGGGGGTGTAGGTTGGGACTTAAGAGAGACAGATGCAAACTGGGCCAGCCACAGTTATATCACAAAGTTATAGATATAAGCATTAAGTATTTAGCAAATAAACTCCTGAATACATATCAACACACACACACACACACACACACACACCAAAATAACAAAACTGCCGACTTTATTCCAGACCCCCAGGGAACACTTTTATGGTACAAAATGCCCCACATTTTCTGAAGTCCGATTTATCTTTCAGATGTAAAAATGTCCTCAGCCCCTAAAGGGTTAATAATGACACCTGCTCAGAGGCTGTTAGGAGAACTGAAGAAGGTAATGTGTGTAGGTGGTGTGCTACTGCTCACTCAACATCATGTTATCTGTTTTCTGAAGCCTCTGTTGTACTTTTATGTGTTTCTGAAGCTGCATTGAATTAATCTGTATCATGCTTTTGCTTTACTGCTACATAAGCTCTGTAACATTTGCAGTTTCAAGGTTTATGTTTGTACATATTTAACAAAGAGTGGAGGAAAAATCAATTAACCCAGAATCTTCAATAGGGTCAGTGCCTACCACTTTACCATAAGCTCTAGGAAGGTAATGATGCCTTTTAATCCTTTCTGTAAACCTAGTGCAGTGCAGAGTTCCCGCTACATAATACATGTTTGCAGAAAGAGGGAAGATGGTAAAGAAGAATGAAATTCAAAGAACATTTCAAAGTATTAAAAAATGACTAAAACTGAATCAGTGCAAAGCAACTTAGATCAATAAAGGGGGAGATTATAATCCTTCTGTAAACTGTAAACATTTTTGTCAAAACAATAAAAACTCTTCTATGAACATCTATAAATATATAAGGAAGTGAAAAAAGAGTAAAAATAAATTTTATTTAGTATATTGTAATTTAAAAAACTAGAAAAAACGAGAAGCAAGAAGTTCTATTTCTTTGTAAAAACAAAACAAATCAAAACTTTAATAAGATAGGACTTCCCCTTCTGGAAAGATGGGATAGATGTAAATTTCTCTATCTTCCCACTAAGTACAACTGAAAAACCTACATATAAAACAAACTTAAAGAGCCTGTCAAAGGTGGAGGGAAGAAGGCAGGGCAGTTACGTTCCTTGAGACTCAAATAACAACAGAGTGGCAAGCTCCCCAGGTTTTCATTTCGCCTCAGATACCCCAGACTATGAGATGGAGAAGACATCAACCTGAATACACCAAGGAACACAGACAGAAAAATCCGTCACAAAAGCCTCCTCTCCTTAGCCAAAGGACCAGGAAAGGGCTACCTAGCTAGACAACTTTTAGAAAAACATTCATCTCCAGCCACACACTACAGAAAACTGACCACTCCCCACCTACACCATCAAAGGACCGGTGGGCATCTTCGACTTCTACGCTTACAGGCCTAGACCAAGACAGCCCACCCTCCTACTAGAGTTGAGTCAGTAACACTCAAAAAGGAAATGGGGACTTTCATTCCCACCAGGTGGTAACAAGGTGCTCTTTCTCTTCGCTGCTGGGGTTACATCAGAGGACTGATGCAGAGTCAGAACTTCTATCACTTCCTGGCAACAAAGAGAAGTCCCAACCTATTCAGGTTTCAAGGTGACTGTGTCTCCACTCAGCTGTGTGAGGCTGGACTTCACAAGCCCACTTGTGGACTTCACAAGTCACTTGCCACTTGGCAATAACAAGATAGCATCCTTCCTGGCCGGCTGGAGCAGTGACAAATGAAACCAGCTAAACCAAAAGGTTTAAGTCATAACCAAAATATCCCAAATGTCCAAGTTTCAATCAAAACTATACATCACACCAAAACTCATGAAGGTCTCAAACTGCATGAAGGGCAATCTACAAATGCTAACACCAACATGATATTAGAATTATTGAGGAGATTTTTAAAGTATCCATGATAAAAAATGTTCTCTTTTCTGAAAGGAAAATAGAGTCTCACCAAAGAAATAAGTTACAGTAAAGCAATACAACATATAAAAGGAGAACCAAATGGAAATTTTAGAACTGACAAACACAAAAACTAAAATTAAAAAGTAGCAGATAATGGACAATAGGAGAATGAAAAGGACAAAGCAAAGAATCAGTGACATTCAAGAAAGAACAGTAAGTTACCCAATCTGACAAAGAGAGAAAAAGTAAACTAGAACTAAAAAAAAAAAAAAAAAATGAATAGGGGTGCCTGGGTGGCTCAGTCAGTTAAGCCTCCGACTTTGGCTCACTCAGGTCATGATCATCGTGGGTTTGAACCCCGTGTTGGGCTCTGTGCTGACGGCTTGAAGCCTGGAGCCTGCTTCGGAATCTGTGACTCCCACTCTCTCTGTCCCTCCCCCCATTCACGGTCTGTCTCTGTCTCTCAAAAAATAAATAAATGTTAAAAAAAAATGAACAGAGTTTCAGTGATCTGTGGAAATATAACAAAAGGTCTGACATCCAGGTCATGGGATCCCAAATGAAAAAAAGAAAGAGCACACGGCTAAAAAGTACTCAAAAAACTTTCAAAATTTGGCAAAACATATAAACCAAATTCAAGAATCTGAGTGTGAAACCACAATAATTAACCCAAAGAAATACACTCTGAGACATACCATAGTCACAGTTCTAAAAACTGAAGAAAAAAAAATCTCAAAAGCTCTGAGAGAAAATGACACATAACTTCTAGGGGGAAACAAGCGGAAGGAGTGGACTGCATCAGGAGCAACTGAGGTCAGAGGAAAATGGCACAACAGTGTCCAAACACTGAAAAGAAAGAAGGGATCCTATACTCACAGAAAATATCCTTCACCAGTGAAGAGAAAATCGAGACATTCTCAGATGTAGGAAAACCAAGACACTTTGTCATTAGAGACTACTGTGAAATACTGGCTAAGGAAAATGTCCCAAACAGGAAGAACATGGTAAAAAGAGAGACCTTGGAACATGAGAAGGAAAAAGAACACTGTAAGAAAATATGTGGGTAAATAACACTTCTTGTCCCCTTGAATCTTCTAAATAATAGCTGGCCATGAAAGCAAATATTATCACACTGTTTAATGTGGTTCTAAGTATATGTGTAGAAATATTTAACATAAAATTATTTTAGGAGGGAGGATAAAGGGATGCGGTGGGGGGATGATTTTTCCACATTTCACTCAAACTAGTTAAAAGACTAAACCAGTATACTCAATAAGTTATGTATATATAAGGTGCCTAGAACAAGCACTAAAAAAAGCTACAGACAGAGGGACACCAGAAAACATTAGGGATATGTCAAAACGGAATCATAAAAAAAAAAAAGTTCAAGTAATCCATAGGAAGACAGAATAAGGAAATCAGGTATACAAAAAACAGAAAGAACAAACAGAAAACAAAATAAAAAGGCAGACTCAAGTCTTAACACATTAAGGATAACAAAATATAACAATATTCTTATTATTCTATATCAAGTCCATACATAAATTTAGCAACTTAGATCAAGCTGACCAATTCCTTGAAATACAGAATACCATTACTCACCTAATATGAAATCATTTTAATGGCCCTTATAATTATTAATAAAATTGAATTTTACTTTAAAATTCTCCCCAAAAGAAACCTCTAGACTAAGATGATTTCACTGGAAAATTCTACCACGTATATAAAGAAGAATTAACACTAATTCGAGAAGACAAGAGAGAAAAAATACACTTCAATTTGTTTTAGTTAGCTAGCATTACCCTAATGTCAAAACTAGGCAAGGATAGTACAAAATAAAATAAAACAATAGATCCCCTCATGAATATAGACGCAAAAGTCACTAAGAAAATGTTAGTAAATGCAATTTAGCAATATGTAAAAATAATTATATGCTTATGACTAAGTGGATATTATTTCGGGGATGTAAGGTAGTTTCAATAATTTAAAAAAAAATGATCACTTCAAATCCATCATCTTAATAGAAGGACGACATGATCATAAAAATTAGCAAAAAGCATTTGACAAAACTCAATACCTATTCATGATTGACCTCTCAGGAAAACAGTAACAAAGGAAATCATGTTCAACTGGATGAAGAACATATACAAACCTATAGCTAACTTTACTTAATGGTGAAAGACTGAATGTTTTCCCCCTATAATGGGGAGCAAGTCATGAATGTTTGCTCTCATTTTTTTTATGCAACATAGTGCTGGAAGTTCTAGGCAGAACAGAAACAGAAATAAAAGGCACAGAGAATGGAAGGAAAACAGTCCCTATAGGCACATAACATGATGGTTTACATAGAAAATCTCAAATAATCTACCAAAAAAAAAACCCAAACACTTAAAACTAAGAAATTAGTTCAGCATGATGGCAGTATACAAGATAAGCATATAAAATTAATTATATTTTTATATACTAGATTGAACATGTGGGTCCCCTAAGTAAAAATGCAATGCTATTTCCAATCACTCAAAAAAATAAAATACTAAGGGGTAAATCTAATAAACCACATACAAGTTTGTTTGCTGAAACTACAAAATGCTGATGACAGAAATCATGTAAGACCTAAATAAACAGAGTTACTGTGTTCAGAGGAAACATAGATAAAAGTATGTGAAGAAATATATGAATCATCGTATATTACTAGCAGGAGTGTGAAATGTATAGACACTTTGGAAAAACATTTGGAAGTTTCTTGTTTGTGTTTGCATTTTGTTTGTTTTTTAATAAATTAAAAATACAACTATGACAAGACATGGCACTTGAACCCCTGGGCATTTCTCCAGAGAAATGAAGACTCATGTTCACATAAAACGGATAGAGCAGATTCATTCATAATAGCCCCAAATGGAAACAACCCAGATGGATCTTTAATGGATGCACCGTTCAAAGTAAGGACTGCCTATGTCCTTTTTCTTATGAAACCACCAAACCTGCCTCCACAGAAGAATACCCCAATAAAGGACAGATGCCTGGAGCCTTCAGACAAGCCATGTAGAAAATAACGAATGCTTGAAAACCAAAAGTGAATACCCAACTTGAAACCCTCTCCTGGCCCCCTACTGGACTCTCTTCTCATTCTGTAATCTCTGTTCTATTCTCCTGTGGAAACTGCCTTCATACTCTACCTAGGCTTAATTCCCCTGTGACACCACTTGTGGCCCATGGGAATCACCGGGGAGCTGGTCTGCAATCTTGGTGCCCTGAAGCAAGGGCCTCTGCCTCTGCTGCAGCCCTAATTCCTTTCTGGGGTCAATTACAGGCCTTATCAGAAACCTGCAGTCAGGCTTAACCTCCTAAAACTCAACCCTAACCAGTCATGCCTTAAAATTCTGGGCCTCAAAAGACAGTAGTAGAGACAAGCCACATAGCAAAGCCAAGGGGGCCTGATTTAGACAGCCTGAGGGTTGGATCATCCTTCCCACAAGCTTACTAGGTGTCTTACTGTTCACTATTTTCTTCTCACTTCTTGGTAAGAACACAGTCTGCCTGGAAGGCAAAGGAAATTGACAGGAGAAAATTTGGCAGAGAATATAGCTTACATAGTCCGAATGTTTAAGTGAAAGCTGAGAGGTAACAAAGGGAAAAATAGTCATCATTTATGATTTTTTTTTCTGAAAACATTCTTTTTGTGGAGGGCTACATTTACAGAAGTGACAAATCAGAATTTGGGACCTATCTCTCTGTTCTGGCACTATCATTTAATACCCAAAGAAGGTCTATCACAACGTGTCTTCTCTAGTAGCCTCTCTTCTCTAGTAGCCTCAATTTCTTATTGAAATACAGGAATAAAAATCCCTGATCACTCCAAAGTAGTGGTGAATTTTTAATAAGTGTAATATATCATAGATCTCTATACAAGCACTTCAGACATGGGAGTGAGGATGATGTATGTAGCATGTACACTCTGAATATACACCAATATTATCCTAACACACCTGATTTTAATTATTAAGTACCTCATCTCTTCTAATCTGGAGTAGAGAAAATGCGATCACTTCTACACATGTCATATGCTCACTTAACATCTCACACACGTTAGATGTTCACTGAATTGGAGGGCATGAACATGTGAGCAAAGTCTGCTTGGCTTGGAGGAATAGGAGAGTAATTCTGGGTGGTCTTTCCATCAGTATCAATAAACATACCTAAGTGAGCAAAGCTTTGTAAAGAATTTAACAGGCTACCTTGAACGTAGTAAGCACTGGACAAGTAGCAGTTGTTATTTATGACAGTTTCTGTGATTTTTGAAGTGATTCTTCTCACTTTGTTCCTCACTGCCTCCTAACATCTGATGCTTTTTATCCACACTCACTTTGTTAGAGCATTTTGACATATTAGAAACTCCTCACACCATAATTCAACCTTTTCTAATATTTTTGACATTAAATCATGCCCATGACATGGACATCCGTAATGTTCCAGAGCTGTTGACTGATCACAGAAATGATGGTACTGAAGGAATCCTTGGAAAACTTTTGAGTAATTGATGCTTCTATAGAAAGGGAATGAAAAAAGAATGTAACTAATATTTCAAACTCTGGGAAGTAGAAATTGGAGTGAACTATGCCAATCATGTAATGAATAAGATATGAAGATTACTTAGAGATGAATGAAAATTCTGTGATGTCCCTCTAGTAATTTACGGTGTTGATTGGCTCCTCTGTATTATCCTAACAAGCTTAGATATACATAATACAGTTTGGGGGGAGAAATATCTTATATATGTATTATATGATGACAGACTAATTCTTTAATGCTTTCAAGAGATACTTGATTGGGAAATGGCACACAAAGGGACAGGGAGTGGACTCTCAAGTATCACTGAAATCAGTGGTACAACAACCAATCCTTGATTTTATTCTTGGCAATAGTAGTCAAATGACTTCACATTAGGATTAAATTGTCCAGTTTTATCCTACTTTAATGATTGTACTCATAACCTATACATGATACTACTTTACATAAGCCAATTTACTTTCCTCTTAGCCCTGATAAATAATGAGCACTGAAGATTTTACTGTATTTCCAATAAACTATTGTTATTTCAAAACAGGGACACATCTATGTAATGTTGAAATTCTGAAGTCACCAACCTTGGCTATAATAATATGTTTTACCAATCAACAGCTGAGGAATATTCATTTTACTATGAATATAAGAAGCACCAATACCTCTTATCTCCTCCTAGCTTGAAATTATTGTTCCCTTTTCTAAATTCTGGTAACATTCTATCTCTGTCCTTCTGGTAACATTTATATTATTTATACATTGAATTATAATTATTAATGCTTAGATATTTATCTCTCTGCGGATTTTGTCCTCCTTAATGTTTTTAATACATGGATTTATATCCCTCTTAGAGCCAAAGTCTATTTTTTTATTAAATTTTTTTTAATGTTTATTTATTTTTAAGTGAGGGAAAGACAGAGCATGAGTGGGGAGGGGCAGAGAGAGAGGGAGACACAGAATCTGAAGCAGGCTCTAGGCTCCGAGCTGTCAGCACAGAGCCCGACGTGGGGTTCGAACTCACAAACTGCGAGATCATGACCTGAGCCAAAGCCGGACGCTTAACTGACTGACCCACCCAGGTACCCCAAGAGCCAAAGTCTATTAAAAATAGTCAGGTGGTCAATAGAGATTGCACAAAGTTTTTTTGTTTTTTGTTTTTTTTTTTTGCCCTAACTGTGCTGTAATTATAATTCACCAAATAAATAATGCTCACAAGATTCCAGGTAAGTTTTTCACCTAACAATGAACAAAATTCTCCAGCTAATGAAAAATAACAATAAAAAAATGTGATATATAAAGAACTCATACAAATCAATAACAACAATAAAATCCAATTAAAAGTGGACAGAGAAACTGAATAGATACTTTTCCAGAGAAAACATCCAAATGGCCAACATGTGCATGAAAAGATGCCAACATCATGAATCATCAGGGAAGTGCAAATCAAAACCACAATGAGATATCACCTCACGCCTGTTACAACAGCTATCATCAAGAAGACAAGTGTTGGTGAGGACATGGAGAAAAGGGAACTTTTGTGCACTGTTGGTGGGAATGTAAATTGGTGTAGTCACTGTGGAAAACTGTATGGAGGTTCCTCAAAAAATTAAAAATAAAACTACCATATGATCCAGCAATCACACTTTTGGGTATATATCCAAAGGAAATGAGAACAGGATATTAAAGAGATATATGTACTTTCACATTTATTACAGCATTATTCACAATAACCAAGAGATGGAAACAACCTAAGTGCCCACCAACAGATGAATGGATAAAGAATGTGTGAGATTATACATACATATGTATACATATGTGTGTATACACGTATACACAGACACACTCACACATATACACAATGGAATATTATTTAACCACAACAAAAAAGTATATCCTGCCATTTGTGATAACATGGATGGATCTTGAGGGCATTATGCTTAGTGAGAAAAAGTAGACAGAGAAAGACAAATATTGTATTATATCACTTAAATGTAGAATCTAAAAAAGTCACACTCATAGAAACAGAGAGTGGAATGGTAGTTACCCAAATCTTGGGTTGGCAGAATTGATGAGAACTTGTTAAAGAAGACAAACTAGTAACTAAAAGATGAATAAATCCTGAAGATCAAATATACAGCACAGTGATTATAGTCAACAATGTATTATATACTTCAAAATTGCTAAGAGATCAGATATTAAATGTCCTCACAACAAAAAAGAAGTGATAATAATGTGACATGATGGAGGTGTTAGCTAAAGCTATGGTCATAATCATTTTGCAAAATGAATGTATCATATCAACATGTTGTACACCTCCAATTTACAAAATGTTATATGTCAACTCAATCGAAGGAAGGAAGGCAGGAAGGAAGGAAGGAAAGAAGGAAGTTGGAAAGGTATGCTGAAAGTATACTGCGAAAGAAAGCTAATGACAGATCTTTAATCCGCTTATTTTTTAATGTTATGAAATCAAATTTCTTTTTAAAAAATTTTTTTAAATTTTTTTTTTTATTTTTGAGAGAGAGAGGGAGAGAGACAGAGTGCAAGTGGCTCTGTCAGCACAGAGCTGGATGCAGAGCTCGAAATCACAAGCTGTGAGATCATGACCTGAGCCCAGGTCAGATGCTTGACTGACTGAGCCACCCAGGTGCCCCTACTCACACTCACTTAATACTGCAAATATAGACTACCATATATTACCTATTTCTAAGTGCATTCTTAATTAGTCATTAGAGACACAAAAGAAAAAAATTTCTTGTGACACTTTATGCTCAGAGAACTAACTCTAAAAATATTTTTGTAAAAAAAATATTTTAGGGGGCCGAGAACTTTAATTTATCAGTGGCCATGTCTGCTTAAGCTAACTCAAGGCAAGCACAAGTCATTTCTCACTTACTTAAGTCTCCAAATAAAATTTAAAATGGTTCCACTTCTAATATAAGTAAATAAATACACCATTTGACACTTTTCTCCATAGGACATAGAAACAGGATTAAAAATATGTTTAAAATGTGTCCAAAAAGTGACATTATTATAGATTACAAACAATTAAGGATGACAGCCTTAGACATACAAAGATTTTCCTTCACATCAGAATATCAACAATCTCTCTTTTTACCAATCACTGAAATATGGAAGTTCATGGCACCTTTATGTCACGCTATGTCCCAAATTTGGAAGCTGCCTTATGACTTCTATATATGGTAGCATATTTTTGGAAATGATAAAGTAGAAAATCCATTTTTTAGAGAAAGGGTTAAGACTAAATTATTCTTGGACAACTTAAGCTTTGGAAAATTCACTTAGGAAACACTCCAGGATAATAAAAGTAGATTGATTCTCACTGGTAAAAATGCTGGGATCACATTTTGTCTTTATCAGAATGTGGCCAATATTTGTCCCTGAGAAGTCAACTATGGCCATGGCATCTGGGATTCTGTTAATAAATGCGGGGCATTGTCCTTTCCCATACATAGCGAGGACTAAGTCACATGGAACTTAGTTAGATTGGGGTACCCAAAAGTTGGAAGCTACCTTCTTGAGGCAGGAGACACCTAACTTAGAGTGATTTCCCCAGTAAACTTACACAGACACAATCTTCCTGTTAGAAATAAAACCCTTGACAATAATGACCAAAACTTGTCAAATTTCATCTGATAGAGTGCTTCCCTACATGTTCACCTCAGAGCATTCTTTGCAAGAAAGATTTTCCCAAATGGTTCTGTGATCAATAGAAACCCATTATAAAGCAATATAGCAATCAAATGTGTTATTTCTGGAGTCAACTTCTCTGAGTTTGAGACCCAGCTCTCATGCTTTTAAACACATATGTTCAGACATGTATCTTAATTGTTTTGTGCCAAATTTTTGTGCTATGAAATGTAGGTAACAACAGTATTTACTTCATAGGATTTTTGCAAGGATTAAATTAGATAACATATATACAGAATGTAGAATAGTGGTAGGCATGAATGAAATAGTAAATGTTAGCTACATGTAACCATAAAAATAAACTTGAGAAACACTGCATACAAACTCTTATGAAGATTACAGTGAATGTGAGCATATCAAAGCCTCTAGAAAGTACTCAAAGAAATCTGTTCAACCCAGTATTTCCCAAACCTAAATAGTCACTTAATGACTTATTGAACTAATTTTTGACAGAATATTCTGGGAAAAATGTCTTGACAATTTTTACTGATGTTAAAACCAAGTTGAGTTGATGTGTGCTAGATTGATATAATCAGTAGTCGTAAGACACAGGGCCTACCATCTTTTCAGAAAGAAAACCATTCTCACTTTAAGCAAGTAATGACTTGATCACTTTGGAAGAGAACTGTATGACAAAATGTACAGATTCAAGGGGAAGCTGTATGAACAGAGACAGAAAAAACCCAAAAGGTGGATTTCAAAGCACTCTTCAGAAGCCAATTATATCCCAATACAGGGGTTATTTGTCACTCAACACTTGAACGACCCATTAGTTTATAGCTTTGTTGTAGCCGTAATCAATTACTTATCTACATGTAACAACAAGATAAAGGTTGACCACCCTGCCTTCAGCAATAAAACTTGGGAAAACTAAGACTTCCAGCTATCACTTAAGACAGGCATCTGGTGTCTAGGAACAAACTCAAGTATAACAACTACCGCTAATGGAATACTAAGTAGTTCCAGGAATCTCATATTATTTCTAATCCTTAATAAAATCTTCAAGTGGGCATTATCATCTTTACATTAAACACAAAGTAACTAAAGCCAAAAAAGCAACTGAATTACACAACTAGGAATAACTAAGCCTATGTTTGGAACCAGATCTGAGATTTCAAAGGTGGTATTCATTCTTCCACATTATGTTGGCCATGAATACAATGGGCATAAGGTGATCCTTTGTAACCCTACATTTTAAAAATTATCTTTTGGGGCGCCTGGGTGGCGCAGTCGGTTAAGCGTCCGACTTCAGCCAGGTCACGATCTCGCGGTCCGTGAGTTCGAGCCCCGCGTCAGGCTCTGGGCTGATGGCTCAGAGCCTGGAGCCTGCTTCCCATTCTGTGTCTCCCTCTCTCTCTGCCCCTCCCCCGTTCATGCTCTGTCTCTCTCTGTCCCAAAAATAAATAAACGTTGAAAAAAAAATTAAAAATTATCTTTTATCTATACTGTTGTCTTTTCTTCTATGACATTGAGTCAGAAACCCCTTAAGGCAATGAAATTTTATAGGATTTTTGGAGAAGATCCTAAGAAAGCAAATCCCTATGAACAAGTGCTCTCTCTGTAATCTAATCTTGCATGACAATGGTTAGAAACCCAGATAATACTGATGTGGCAGGTTTAAAATTCTAACACAGGTACGCCTGGGTGGCTCAGTCAGTTGAGCGTCCAGCTTTGGCTCAGGTCATGATCTCACGGTTTGTGAGTTCGAGCTCCACGTCGGGCTCTGTGCTGACAGCTCAGAGCCTGGAGCCTGCTTCAGATTCTGTGTCTCCCTCTCTCTCTGCCCCTCCCCACTCATGCTCTGTCTTTCTCTCAAAAATAAATACACATTAAAAAAACTTTTTTTAAATCTAACACAGAGAAAGTTAAGCTTCTTAGGAATCTGTAATAGGGGCAAAAGAGAAAAAAAAAAAGAGAAGAAAAAGGGCAACTGAGTTTGGAAGCTGAGATCTGGCCTGAGACCTTAAATTGTAGAAGGTTTTAGTTCTGCAACAAACCCAATTCTTTTTGGAAAGTTTCTTCCTCAAGGCAGGTGACTAGAGCTCAATATTTTTTCAATTTATATAAGTTAATGGAAAAACTGGATTATGTATATGGAATTCTGCTTTACTACCAATATTTTAAGAAATACATCTGTTCCAAGGATAGCTGAGGAGTAGAGAAAAAGAACCTGTTGATTCTGCCATCAGAGACCATGACTTAGAGAAATGAAGTTGACATCAGTCACCTTTAAGGTTAATTCAGTGCTGTGCTAAGACAAATAGCAAGAAAATGAAAAAAGAGTTTGCATTCCTTTTATTTCCAAATAATATTAATAGACGGACTTAAATCCCAAGTGTGTCCAGGATGGACTGGAAGGATTTACAGCCTAAATGCACCTAATGATTAGAGATAAATCTGGTATCATTTATATAGTGCCTAAGGGGAGAGATTCAATATTTCTACCTTTAATATTTGTTATAATTTATGCTAACAGCTGTCAGTAGACTTGCTCAATAATTGGACTATAACATTAATGAACTGGTGTTGATTTACTATACCTGAGACTATAAAATTATAATTATGAATGGCTGTTGAGAGAATTATGGAGTCAGAAATCATATACTGATAGAAGTAGCCCAAAGTGAATAAATAATTCAAAGATGCAATATGAATTTGAGAGATAAACTGAATGAAGGAACCAAGGAGATGCAGCCAGCTAGAGGCACGGAAACCCATCAACTTAAAAGGGCCAATACAGATACAGCTTTGTTTAGATATATTTGACACTCACACAAAAGCAAACCAATATTTTGGGGTTGGTTCAAACAGCATTCCAGAACTAGAATGGGCCAGTGAGCACTGCAGGCAGTTAAAAAATTTTCTCAAGGGCCTGGCTCTGTGCAGTACCGTTCACAATATCAGCTTCATCCTAAGCATGGGGCCATTCATGAGAGTAAGATGATTTCCAGCAGCGACTGGGTTGATTTACTTATCGCAGTAGGAGGGAATAGGTTACTTCCCATAACCTTTAAACAAAAACCCTGAACCTCCTGCAGATTGACTCAGCTATGATCCCATCCTGGGGACCAGAGGAATACCAGGCTCTGAATAAAACACAGGCTTTAGCTATCTGATCCAATGACTATAACAAGGGAGTATTATTATTCTGATTAGTTTTGATCAATCAAGTTTCACCCCTGTGACAGGGAGTGGGTCCATCCTCATCAAAAACATGTTGATATCAGATAATACACTTTATAATGTCAAAGATATCACTTCTTTTATTCTCAAAGACTCAGGTACACATATTTGATAAAAATATAAAGAAGGGAGTGGTGAGGTGGGAGATACTAGCTATACAGATATAATTAACATTTAAATGATAGTTTCCACCATGTAACCTGTAAATTAGAACATTTTTTTCTTCAAACAATGTTATATTCATACATTCATTTATACATGTATACATGGAATTACAGGTTTAAATACATGCAGATATATCAAATGTCTTAAGAAATAGTCTTGTAAAGTTTTCAAGTGCCTACCAGTTGATTTTATAATTTAATAATGAAAGACCTCACCTTTAAAACACAAACAAAATAAACTGACTTGGATATTCTACATTTATGGGGATAATCACTTGAATAAAAGAGAGGTATCTGTTAAAATCAATTTACAACTATAACCTGGTATTACCAAGTAGCCCACTGGAGATGCTTAAGGAAGATTTCACATATAATTCACCTCAGTGAATCATTATTACACACCAGCGTGATTGAATAATGATTATCTTTTCTCTATATATTTCGATTTATGATATGGGAATTCAGAACTGATTAAGGATGATTACTTTCTTCTTAAATTTTCTCAGATTCTCAATATTGTTCCTATGTGAAACTGTCATATGGTTAAATTGGTGAAATTAAGAGTTTAAGGAGGCTATGATGGAGCCAGATCTTACCCAACCATGGAAACAATTGCCTAAGGGCAACATTTCAGAACTGTTTAGCCTGACTAAGCTGTGGGAGTAGCTACCCAAATAATAACCAATTCTAGTGACCGTGAAATCAACACTGACCATCAAGTAACAAGTGGGAAATAGGGCATCTTAAAGCAAATGTTGGCAAAATAAAGTAAGGCAACATGCTTACTAGAATTTACAGGGAGCTACAAAGAATCTTAAACTAATTTTCTTTATTATGCACTTTATTTTGAATTCTGTTAGGTTTTATGGAAGAAGCTTTGGCTTAGTCATTAGGATGAATAATGAATTCCACCTCCCTTTATTCAACACATGTTTGAAGCACTATGTCAGGTACTGAGGAAGTAATAATAAACAAACAGCAACAACAACAACAACAACAACAAAAACAGTTGATTAAGTGAACTTAGAATTTAATGTAAGAGACAATCCCCAAACAATATCACAAACATATCATTACCAATTGCAAGAAGTGGTGTTAAAGAAAAGCTGAAGATATTACAAGATAGTCTAACGTCATAAAATTTATATTGGGTAGGGGGATGATAAGACTTAGAAAGTGTGAAATTTAAGTTGAAAAAATAACAGTCATACCAGCTTAAGAGTTGGGATGAAAAGTAATCTATTAAAATAAAACTGCATATCAACTACATGCATGGAACTAGAGGGTATCATGCTAAGCGAAATTAGTCAGAGAAAGACAAATATCATATGACTTCACTCATATGAGGACTTAAAGATACAAAACAGATGAAGAGAAGAGAAGGAAAGCAAAAATAATATAAAAACAGGGAGTGGGGGGCACCTGGGTGGCTCGGTGAGTTAAGGTCTGACTTTGGATCAGGTCATGGTCTCACAATTCGTGGGTCAGAGCCCCACATCAGGCTCTGTGTTGACAGCTCAGAGCCTGGAGCTTGCTTTGGATTCTGTCTCTCTCTCTCTCTCTCTCTCTCTCTCTCTCTCTCTCTGCCCCTCCCCCCTCACACTCTGTCTCTGTCTCTCAAAAATGAATAAACGTTAAAATTTTTTTTCCAAAACAGGGAGGGGCAAATGGCAAGATTTCATTCTTTTTGATTGCCGAGTAATACTCCATTGTATATATACCACATCTTTATCCATTCATCCATTTATGGACATTTGGGCTCTTTCCATACTTTAGCTATTGTTGATAGCACTGCTATAAACATTGAGGTGCATGTGTCCCTTTGAAACAGCATACCTGTATCCCTTAGATAAATACCTAGTAGTGCAATTACTGGGTCATAGGGTAGTCAGAGAAAGACAAAAGTCATATGACTTCACTCATATGAGGACTTTAAGAGACAAAACAGATGAACATAAGGGAAGGGAAACAAAAATAATATAAAAACAGGGAGGGGGACAAAACACAAGAGACTCATAAATATGGAGAACAAACATAGGGTTACTGGGGGGGGGTGGGAAGGGGGATGGGCTAAATGGGTAAGGGGCATTAAGGAATCTACTCCTGAAATAATTGTTGCACTGTATGTTAATTTGGATGTAAATTAAAAAAAATAAAATTAAAAAAATAAACAGGGAAGGGAACAAAACATAAGAGACTCAAACACAGAGAACAAACAGAGGGTTCCTGGAGTGGTTGTGGGAGGGGGGATGGGGTAAATGGGTAAGGGGCATAAAGGAATCTATTTCTGAAATCATTGTTGCACCATATGCTAACTTGAATGTAAATTTAAAAATTAATAAATTCTTAATTAAAAAATAAAATAAGTAAAAGAAAAAAATAAATAAAATAAAGTTGCATATCTAAAGGCTCTTAGATGCTGGGGCGCCTGGGTGGTTCAGTCAGTTAAGCATCCGACTTTGGCTCAAGTCATGATCTCACGGCTCTTGAGTTCGAGCTCCACACCAGGCTCTGTGCTGACAGCTCGGAGCCTGGAGCCTGATTCAGATTCTGTGTCTCCCTCTCTTTCTGCCCCTCCCCCCTGTTCACGCTCTATCTCTCTCTCTCTCTCTCAAAAATAAATAAACATGAAAAATTATTTTAAAAAATAAAGGCTCTTAGATGGGAAACAGATTTAGACATTTAATCAAGTGCATGGTATCATTCAGACAAGATGAGTTTACTCTTGATCTGTTATCTTCTGACAATCTCTCTTCATTTTACTCCAGAAGTTACATCAACTGGTATTTAGGCATCCCCTCTATTCTAAATAACTGATCAAGGTATTTTAAGTTAAGAAAGGCTTCACTTGCAAAGTTTGGAGTATTACAATTAGATTAGATAAGGAAAGTAAGTAGGTACCCTGATGAACTTACAACACAAAGTTCTGATGAGCTTACAATACAAAGGTATGAATTATTAATCATAAATATCTTTATGATTAATCTCAAGTTTATACAGTGTGTATCTTTTTTTTAAGAAAAATTTCTAACTCTGTCCACTGAAAAAGCCCAGAATCAAAGGCCAAATCAGTAGTAAAACTCTAAACACTGGAGTATGGTCTCTACCATTTCCCATAAGATGCTGGGGAACTTTAGAGAAATAGTTGGGGTAGAAAATGTACAAGATATGCCTGGAGCATACTGTTAAACCAGAAACCAAGGAATCCATCAAAATTACTGAGGTCATGCCAAAGAACTCAGGATTTAACAAAGAGATTTGCTATGGCCAAAGATGGGAAATTGAAACATAAATAACAGCAATGACTGAAACATGTCAGGTATTTTACAATCCTTGAGTTCGAATGAATAAAGCAAAAAGGAAAAACATTTTTTTTTGTTTTTCCTCTTCAGAGAAGAATGTTAGTAAACCAATTCATTTAAAAAAAAAACTGGTAATACCAATTTTACAATAAATTACATTTAAAAAAACTGGTAATAAATAAATGAATGTGAGTGGGGAAGTAGGGGCTTGAATCAAACACTTACCCATCATACCTATAAGAACTATATCCTAGGATAGCCAAATACTTAATTAAGAGATGCCTCTCTTTATAGACTGGAAGAGGTTTGGCACCCAGAGCTTTAGGCATTACAGGGACTATATGTGGCTATAATAATTACACCCAAGAATTGGTGACTATACTAAGTATTTTGTATATATCATCTCACTCCAATCTCATAAAATTTTATCACCACCATAGGCATTATTCTTATCATAAAAATAAGACGACTGTCATTTACAGAATGTGTAATACATCTATGAAGTACCTGAATTATGAATTAAATCCTTAAACCCAAGTCATCTAACTCAATGGCCTGCTTTCTTAACCATCTTTAACAGTGATGTTATAAACAAGTTCAAAAGGTTATAAAATAATGAGAAGGAGCATCTAATGTATTCTTGGGAGATAAAAGGAAGTTTCCAAAGGAAGTGATATCTAAGGTGAGTAATGATGGACAGCAGTATTTACTCACAAATGAGTGGAATGAAGGAGATCATGGCAGTAACATTCCAGGCAAAAAGAAGCACTTTGAATTAAGACCTGCAGGCTTGAAAAAGGATGATGTATCCATTAGTTATCAATATGTAACAAACCACTCTAATATTCAGGGCATTTATTTCTCATGCATATACAGAGCTCATTTCATTAAGAATATGCAGTGCTGACATTGGCTGACATTGGTTCCTGTGTCTGTGGGCTTACTGGGATCTCTGCTTTGGGATCTGAGCCCACGTCCTTCTCTTGACAAAGGCAGATGAGTAAGAGTGCAGACTGAAGCAAGCAAGTTCTCTTGAGAACTGAAGACAGAAGTAGTGCACTGGCATCTCTGATCATTCTGTTGCCCAAAGGTAGCCAGAAGATCAAACTCAGTGCTGGAGAGTCACACTCAATCAATAGTGAGAGGATGTGGATAAAGAAAAAGGTGAATAATTGGAGTCATCACTGATGTAAATATAGCACACACAGGTATGAGCTGCAGACGACACATAATAACTGTCAGCAGAGATCTTTAAGGTCTAAGAAGCATCCTTTAGTGTTGTTTTGAAGGGCAATTTCTTGTTTCTAAGTTCTCCAGGAACCAGTGTCCCTGTGAACACAACCACAAACACACTTGACTATGTACTGCTAATCAGCATCTTGGTCCTCCATTTTTCCTAACTCTCCATGTGTACCACATTGATGAGAAGAGAAAACAGCATTACCTATTCCAACGGTGTACCTAGAATCCCCAAAATCAGAAACTGTCAGACTCCTTCCATACCCGGCTCCCCTTACCTCACATCACGCTTTGAAAATAGCAATGCACCCATTCTTTTTAATGGCTTTGTTTTGGGAAGATACTCTCCTGTATCTCAATTACAGCACTTATGAGGTGCTGTACCCAAAATGTGAGAATTTGCTTTCTCTCCAGCTGTCACAGAGGAAACCAGTTTACAGAGAACAGTAACAGTTCAAAACTCAGAATGAGAAAGAAAAATCCAGTTGAGTGTCATTTTCTCAGATAATAGATTTTTTGCTAAGTAAGAGTCAGGCTTTTAAACCTGAATTTCTAAAGGGGTCTTTCCAAGCAGGACACATGGTTAAAATTAACTGACTGATTGATTGAGTTTTAAATTTACTTCCCTTAATGATGTTTAAATATTCAGATTTGAATAGAATTACTTCTCAAAAATCGTAATACTCACCTACTGCTCTTTCCACAGGGATTATTACACTCAGGTTGGTTCTGTGACATATCATTAGTTGTAGTTTGGGGGTGAAGAGAATGTTTCTGACATATAGCATTTTCCTCACCTAATAATACCAGAAATAACTTCATATTATTGTTTATGAGAACAAAGTGAGCATAGACATATAGAATTGGGTTTAAAACTGTGAAGTTACTGTTACTGTGGAAGTTACTGTGGTTACTGTGAAGTTACCATAAAAAAATAGATAAATACACATGAACAAGAGAAAATATAACAGTAGCTATCAGACATTTTCAGGTAAATAACTCAAAGACCAAGATATATAAGTAGAGAAAAACTTGAATAAAACTGAAACCTGCAACTTCTCACAGTCTCTTAGAAATTGACTTGGACTGATTTTCTCGACTAAGAATCACTAAATTGCACAGAATATCTCAATTCACTTAGACATGTTCTTTTCATTTTTTTCACTAGGCACATCAGTTTACACTGCACTCTGTTACCTCCTCCATCCCTTTGCTTTCCCCATAATTTATCTGTTGATAAGCCTAAATCAAAATTTAACCAGTGTACTTTCTCAGTCTGGATTTTGTCAATTGTACCAACATGGTTCAGATCAACATGTTTCTCTGTCCTTTGTTCTTCCTGCAAATGGGCAACTGGCTGAAGGGATTTGATCAGAATCCAGTTCAATTCCTATGGTCACTTTGGGAAAAAGTTTGCAGTTCTACAGGAAAGTTAAACACAGAGTTTCTATATGGCCCAGTATTTCCACGCCTATTTATATAGTCAAAAAAATTAAGGGGCGCCTGGGTGGCTCAGTCGGTTGAGCGTCCGACTTCAGCTCAGGTCACGATCTCGCGATCTCGCGGTCTGTGAGTTCGAGCCCCGCGTCAGGCTCTGGGCTGATGGCTCAGAGGCTGGAGCCTGCTTCCGATTCTGTGTCTCCCTCTCTCTCTGCTCCTCCCCCGTTCATGCTCTGTCTCTGTCTCTGTCTCAAAAACAATAAACGTTAAAAAAAATTAAAAAAAAATTAAAAACATAAGTCTACATAAATAGATGTATAAAAATGTTTCTAACACTTATAGAAGTTTATTTATAATAGCCAAAAAATATCCATCAGCTGATGAATGGATAAACAAAAGTGGTATATCTATATAATGGAATAGTGTTCAACCACAAAAAGGAGTAAAGTACTGATAGATACCACAACATGGAAAAACTGAAAATACTTATGCTAAGTGAAAAAAAGCCGTTCACTAAAAGCCACATCTTGTATGATGCCATTTACATGGAATGTCCAAAACAGACAAATCTCTAGAGACAGAACATAGGTTAGTGGTTGCTAGGGGTTGGAAGGGGATGACTGCTATTGGATAGTAGCTCGCTTCTTAGAGTGGTGAAAATGTCATGGAATGAGAAAATGATAATGTTCCACAACTTCATGAATATATTAGGCACCACTCAATTTTAGACTTTAAAAGGGTAAAATTTTTTATATGTGGATTTTATCTCTACTTTAAAAGATGATGGTAGATCAGGAGATGTCTAACGCCCAGTTGTCTCTTTTGTTATGTCAGTGTCTTTGATGCTTAAAACCTGTAGCCTACATTTCACTGGGGATTGCCAAGTGGTGATATTCTAATTCCATTGTGCTTTTTAATTAATAGGGATATTTTATAAAGAGATGCTTCTCCTCATCTGTTATTTGATTAAATAGCAGTACATTTTTTTCTGTGCAAAAGGTGGAAAAAATGCTTGAATTTTTCTATTTATCAGCTTTCAACATACATAATTGATTAGCTATCATCCTCCAAAGAAGCCAGTCAGGGAAAGTATACCTCAGAGACATTGCAGGTTTGGTTCTAAACGAGTGCAATAAAGTGAGTTTTGCAATAAAGCAAGTCAAATGAATTTTTTGGTTTCCCAGTGAATGTAAAAGTTATGTTTACATCATATTGTACTATACTAAGTGTGAAGTGGCATTATGTCTAAAAAAAATCTACATACTTCACTAAAAAATACTTTACTGCTAAAAAATGCAAAGCATCATCTGAGCAAGTGTTCATCAGTTGTAATTTTTTTTTTTTTTTTTTTTTTTTTTTTTTTTTTGCTGGTGGAGAGTGTTGCTTCAGTGCTGATGGCTGCTGACTGACCAGGGTGGTGGTTGCTGAGGCTGGGGTGGTGGTGGCAATTTCTTAAGGCAACAATGAGGTCTGCCACATGATTTCCTTTCACAAGTGATTTCTCTGTAGCATGTGATGCTGTTAGCATTTTTCCCACAATAGAACCTTCTTCAAAATTGGAGTCAATCCTCTCAAAACCTGCCTCTGCTTTATCAACTAAGTTTATGTAATATTTTAATATTTTGTTGTCATTTCAACAATCTTCACAGCATCTTCACTTAGACGGACCAGATTTCATCTCAGGAAACAACTTTCTCTGCTCATCCCAAGAAGCAACTCCTCATCCGTTCAAGTTTTATTATGAGATTGCAGCAATTCAGTCCCATCCCCAGGCTCCACTTCTGATTCTAGTTCTCTTGCTGTTTCCACCACATCTGCAGTCACCTCTCCACTGAGGTCTTGAACCCCTCAAAGTCATCCATGAGGGTTGGGATCAGCTTCTCCCAAACTCCTGCTCACGTTGATACTTTTACTTCTTCCCATGAATCATGAGTGTTCTTAATGGCATCAACAGTGGTAAATTCTTTCTGGAAAGTTTTCAATTGACTTTGCCCAGATCCGTCAGAGAAATCTCTATCCATGGCAGTGATAGCTTTACAATATGTATCTCTTGGGGTGCCTGGGTGGCTCAGTCAGTTAAGCATCCAACTCTTAATTTTGGCTCAGGTCATAATCTCACCATTTGTGAGGTTGAACCTCACTTTGGGCTCTGTTCTGACAGTGCAGAGGCTTCTTAGGATTCTCTCTCTTTCTACCCCTCCCACCCCCTTTCTAAATAAATACATTAAGTAATTAACATTTAAGAAAAAAAGGCTGTTTTAAACCAAACAAAGCAAACAAAAATGTATTTCTTAAATAATAAGACTTCAAAGTCAAAATGACTCTTTGATTCATTAATTGTAGAAAGGGTATTGTGTTAGCCGGCATAAAAATAGTAATCTTGTTGTACATCTCCAAAAGAGCTCTTGGGTGACCAAGTGCATTGTCAATGAGCAGAAATATTTGCAAAGGAGTCTTTTTTTCTGAGCAATAGGTCTCAACAGTGGGCTTAAAATATTCAGTAAACCATGTTGTAAACAGGTGTGCTATCATCCAAATTTTGTTATCCCATTTATAGAGCACAGGCAGAGTGACTTAGCATGATTCTCAAGAGCCCTAGGATTTTCAGAATAGTAAATGAGCACTGGTTTCAACTTCAAGTCACCAGATGCATTAGCCCCAAAGAGAGTCAGCCTGTCCTTTGAAGCTCTGAAACCAAGCACTGACTTTTCTCTAGTTCTGAAAGTCCTAGATGGCATCTTCTTACAATAGGAGGATGTTTTGTCTACATTGAAAATCTGTTGTTCAGTGTAGCCATCTTCATTATCTTAACTGGATCTTCTAGAGAACCTGCTGCACCTTGTATACAAGCACTTGCTGTTTCACCTTGCACTTTCTTCTTATAAAGAAGGCTTCTTTCCTTAAACCTTATGAACCAACCTCTGCTGGCTTCAAACTCTTCTTCTGTAGCTTCCTTACCTCTCTCAGCCTTCATAGAATTGAAGAGAATCAGGGTCCTGCTCAGGATTGGGCTTTGGGTTAAGGGAAAGTTGTGGCTGGTTTAATCTTCTATCCAGACCACTGACACTTTCTCCATATCAGCAATAAAGCTGTTTCACTTTCTTATCATTTGTATGTTCACTGGAGTAGCACTTTTAATTTCCTTCAAGAACTTTTCCTTTCCATTTATAAGTCGGCCTAGCTTTCAACAGCCTATCTTAGCTTTTTGGCAAGCCTTCCTCACTAAGCTGAGTCACTTCTAGTTTTTGATTTACTTATTTGTTTCATATTTTTATTTAAATTCTAGTTATTTAATACATATTGTAACATGGGTTTCAGAAGTAAAATTTAGTGATTCATCAGTTATGTGCCCATCATAACAAGTGCCATCGTTAATACCCAGATTTAGCCCATCCCCCCCCACACACCTCCCTCTATCAACCCTGTTTGTTCTCTATAGTTAAGAGTCTCTTATGGTTTGCTTCCCTCTTTTTATTTATCCCCCTTCCCATATGTTCATCTGTTTTGTTTCTTAAATTCCACATGAGTGAAATCATATGGCATTTGTCTTTCTCTGACTTATCCTCTATCCACATCATTGCATGTCTCTACCTCCATCCACATCATTGCAAATGGTGAAATTTCACTCTTTTTGATAGGTGAGTAATATCCCACTATATCTATATACCACATCTTTATCCATTCATGAGATGATGGACATTTTGGCTCTTTGCATAGTTTGGCTATTGTTAATAATGCTTCTAGCCTTTGATTTAAAGTAAGAGATGTATGACTCTTCCTTTTACTAGACCATTTAGAGGCCATTATAGGGTTAAAAATTGGCTTAATTTCAATACTGTATCTCAGAGAATAGGAAGGCCTGAGGAGAGGGAGAGAGATGAGGAATGGCTGGCTGGTGGAGCAGTCAGAACACACACACCATCTAATGATTAAGCGCATCATCTTACATGGGCCTTGTCTGTGGTGCCCCAAAACAACTAAAATAGTAACTACAAAGATCACTGATCCCAGATCACCATACCACATATAATAATAATAATAATAATAATAATAATAGGAAACATTGTGAGGATTACCAAAATGTGACAGAGACACAAAGTAAGCAAATACTGTTGGAAAAAATGGTTTGACGCAGGGTTGCCACAAACCTTCAATTTTTAAAAACAACAACAATACCCCACAATCCCTGTGAGGTAAAACAAAGCCATGTAGAGTAAAATGAAGTATGCCTGCATCTGTATGTATAACACACACAAAATTACCAACCCATGAATTTAAATATATTTAATAGGTTTTGATCAGCTGAATTATTACCCTTTTTTAAAGTTCAAATGATCTCATCTTTGGCCTGGGGAGCCACTACATGCAGGCTCTTGAGTCCATTTGACATGGCTCTAGCAGTTTTCCATAGCTTCCTCTTACTTTCACCTTTTACATTTTCTGCCTGAGACCTGGAATGAGTTACTTCCCCAAGAATTCTTGGTGTCTTATAGTGGGAAATGCTGTTCTAAAAACCATTGTCTGGACTCTTAATATGCTCAGTGTTACTAGTTAGGTAACAGGTTACTATAATGGGTTAGGTAACTGGTTGATATCTTTTTCAGCACTAAACAAGGACACACACACACACACACACTCTTATATAAAATAAAGGTATGTGTTATTGTAACATATATGACTACAGTTGACCCTTGAACAAGATGGACCTGAACCTCACAGGTCTACTTAATACACATATCTTTTTGATACAGTACAGTTCTGTAAATATATTTTCTCTTCCTTATGATTTTCTCTTTTTAATATTTTAATTTATTTTTGAGAGAAAGAGTGAACAGAGGTTCAGAGAGAGAGGGACAGAGCTTGACAGAATTTATATTCTTCATATTGACCTTGATGCTCTGTCAGCACAGAGCCCAATGTGGGGCTCGAACTCATGAACCACGAGATCATGACCAGAGCTGAAGTTGGACACTCTACCGACTGAGTCACCCAGGTGCCCCTTCCTTATGACTTTCTTAACATTTTCTTTTCTCCAGATTATTTAATTATAAGAATACAGTATACAATACATATAACATACAAAATATGGGTTAATCAACTATGTTACCAGTAAGGCTTCTAGTCAACAGGTTATTAATAGTTGAGTTTTGGACGAGTCAAAAGTTATACAGATTTTCAACTGTGCAGGGTCAGTGCCCTTAACCCCTTTGTTTTTCAGAGTTCGACACTATACATATAGATATATATGTGTGTGTGTGTGTGTGTGTGTGTGTGTACATATGTATATATATGTATATGTGTATATATGTATATATATACACACACATACATACACATACACATTCAGTTATATCTTATATACTATATCTTCTATATTATGTTAATATAGAAGATATATTTTATGTTATTTAAGTTAAAATATATCTTGAGTTCATATAATTCTTCTTAAAACACAAGGCTATGGGACTTTATGTTTATATCTTACATTGTATCTCCTTTCTTTGACACTGACAAATGTGGACAATAATACACATGGACACAGAGAACAGGAGAAGTAGAATATTTCATAATGACTCATTTGCTCTTTTTTCTATATTATACACAGAACCATTTTAGAATATGATGCTAATATTACTGCCACCAATCACATTCCTAAGAAAAATTAAAATATTTTGTGTATATATTCTCCAATCTCTGCATCATTTGTTTGTGGTTTATCATATGTACATTGAGCACAAAGTTACTTCCCTGGTGACTTTACAAAAACAGACACACTTAGAAAAATTCTGATTTTTGTTATTCTTTCATGTCTTGCATCATTTCCTTAATACCTTTTGCCTCATTATTAAATAAAACGTTGCACTTACAGTCTCTCTGTGGAGAACTATTTCTGGCATGTTTGATTATTAATTATTTTGCTCATTTTTTTCTTATTATTACTTGGTATGGCATTTGACTTCAAAATAATTTCCTATTGAATATTTTTATGCAAATTTGTTGACTTGAACTTTCAAAGGAAGCATGGCTCAGAGTATGGTTTCTAACTTCACAAAGCTTGCTCATTCATTCTATGTATACTATGCTCAAAAATATGACAGCTCACTATGGGATTTCCTGGCTCTGTGCCCTCCCTACTTTGATCTAGACCTTCTCTTTTTCTCTACTCTGCCTGTTCTCCTCAATCTAGATTCCACACACAGTAGCTTTTCCTCAGTTTGAGGTCCTATCCTAGATGGGAGCCCTGGTAAGTAAGTTTAGGAAATCCATGGGACTTATACTGCTCTGAGACTTTCTATTCATATCAACCCATGATACAGAAGACAAAAACCTGTCAGCATCACCTGCTTTTCACAGGTTGGCCTTCCTTCGTGCCAGCTGGCTCTTTGGGATTTCTCTATTCCCAGGGTTTTCATGATCATCAGGTACCACATTCCTACCCTCTACCCCAGCACCACCCTGCAGGTCCTATGGTTATTGATGGTTCTATTCACCAGCATATATTATGGAATGTATGTATGCATGTATGTATGTATGTATGTATGGGACACCTTTTGCAAATGCTGTCATGAGTTTTTGGTTTTGCCATTTATTGGCATTTTCTATTTTTATACCACCTTTGTTACCATCTCTCTAGAATCCTGCTTATTGGTTTCTGAAAGAACCAAACTTGTTTGAAAAGAACTCTAAAATGTGCATATGAAAAAATAATTACTTAGAAATGACAGAGGAAAAAAAAAACTACATTTCTTCAGAGACCCATATTATAAATTTCCTTGGCCAAAATTTTACAAAAATAGTTGTAATTTTAAAAAATCTCTAGAAAGACATTACTTAAATTTCTACTGATTACATAAGTGTAATATGATCTCCTCCAAGATAATTCAATCAGCGATATTCGAAGAATTACATGATGTAGTAACATATCTGGAAACTATTCATCACAAGAGTGACCACATTTTCTTCACTGTGAAAAGAAATTACAGGAAAGTTTCAGAATAACCTTTTCATGTTCTCCCAGTCATAAAATTCTGCTCTGAATAAAGGGTTTTTTTTTTTCATATTGGTCATCCTCTTTTGTTTCCTATTGTTTTCAGAGCTGTTTTGTTTGTTTGCTCATGTGCTTATGTGTTTGTTTAACAGTCCTAGTATAGAATGGTTTTATTAAGTGAAATTTGAATCTAGTTCCACATTTTACAGTTATTTGCATACTTTCAGCAAGCCTGACAGAAAGCAAAATGTTGGTATACAAATGGAACTGACTTATTTAAGCCAAATATCAACTTATACTTCTGTAAAACAGAGATCACAAAAAAAAAAAAAAACAAAACCCAGATGTAATAATCATGAGACTTCTGATCAGAAACAATGAAATAATGGACATGATACCTTCTGTAAAATATTAAGTACTTGATATAAATGCTAGTAATTGCTGTGAGTAGTACTATCCCACCTAAAAACAGAACTTTGTGTATTTCATGTTTACACTAAACTGTTCTTTAAAGGACTGCTTTTCATATATATGCTGTCATTTCTTCTGTGGTACCTACTGATTCAAACCAGGACATTTTTAATTCACCTCTTTCTAAAAATGTGTCTTTAGGTTTCTACAGAAACTTCTGTAAGGAATTCTGGAAGCTTTAGAAATGTCAAAGTTATCACAGCATAGGGATATGTGGACATTTTACATTTTGCCAATGTCATCACTAGAAGTCAACAACCACAGCTGTAACTGCAATTTAAGTAGAATTCTTTTGCCATACTTTACTGTGAAATCTCAATCTGCCCACTATTTTCTATTTTCTGCTGGAGTGTAAATACAGGTCAAATGACTTTCTTTGACATATGTCGAGTTCTGTTCCATCCCTCCTATATTCTGCTCCTGTTCACTCTGTCTAATCAGTGATCCACACATGCTCCGCCTCTTTGTACATCTCAGAAAAGACCTTTCTTCCAGCTGCTATACAAATATTGCCAAGTTGTTCTAATGTAAAGACAGATTCCATAAGAAGAATTTCTGGATAAGTTATCACACAGTTTCAGGACTGAGAAGCAGAAGAAAAAGCCATTAAGGGATGAGGATTTGAGCAGTGAAGATACAAGCCCTCAAGACCTGTGCATACTTTTATGAGATGAGTTAGACAGTGATTTCTCCTCTGTAGCTTTGTTGGAGTGAATTGTTCAAAGGAAACACCTTTCTGGTTTGGTTCGGCATGGCAGTTCAGAATGGCACAAAAGCACCCCTTCTTTTAAGCTCAGGTTCATAAAGTCATGAAATATGAATCTAATGGATGGTTTGCCCTTCATCGTGTCTCTCTGGTAAAATTAAATTTCCCAATTAGAAGTCTTAGGGGTTTGTTATCAGTAAAGCTTGAAAGAATGATGACGCTAACCCCCCACTGTGTCACTCCCTGTACTTTTCCTGAATGAAAGGAGTGTGGGTGGGATTATGTCACATAAACAGACCATTTGAGCAAAAGTAATCTTGGTTTTTATATGCCAACAAGCATTGAACTGAATTTTCCCATCTATTAAATCAGACTAGGTGAGAAAAAAAGCAGTGGCTATGAGTTTTTAAAATATTAAGATCAGTGTTCAGTATATTATTGCAAGTATTTAAACAGTTTGTCACTAACTGGAACTTCGTGGAGCAAATGTTATCATGCTCTTTCAATAAAAAGTGCAAGGGATCACAGCAAGTTTCTTTCATATTAACCAGTCTGATACCATTATTTTCTCTATCAATTGCTTTAAATTCTCTTACAAAGCAGCTAGGCTTGTCAATGCGAAAATTCTTTATATCAAGCAATGAAATGCAATTCTGTAAGATAAATATTCCTTTATTTTCTTTTTAAAATCTGAAACACAGCACATGTATCATCTAGGAACCAGAATGATTTTCTTTTCTTTTTTAATTTTTTTTAATGTTTTTATTTATTTTCGAAGGAAAGAGAGAGAGAGACAGAGCGTGAGTGGGGGAGGAGCAGAGAGAGAGAGGGAGACACAGAATTTGAAGCAGGCTTCAGGCTCTAAGCTGTCAGCACAGAGCCCGATTCGGGGCTCGAACCCACAAACTGTGAGATCATGACCTGAGGCGAAGCCGGACTCTCAACCGACTGAGCCACCCAGGCGCCCCGACTGCTTTTCAACTGAGGTTATAGCAAGCTACTCTGATAGCTCATCTACTCTTGGTCAGGATCCACCCACATATCTGACACAGCCGTGTACCAGGAACAAATTTCTTAGACAACCTCTATGCACAGACCTTGCAGATTTTCCTTTTGTACATCCTCTGTGGCGTATGTAACAAATCTGTCTCTAATCATTCCTTCATTCCTCAAGTACAAAATGTTACTATTCATCTTTCATTGACCATGTCACTTTTGTGTCTGGGTCACATAAGCTTGGATAAGATCTCCCTTAAGGAATTTTTGTAGTGCTCAGTTTCCTACATCAAAAAAAAAAAAAAAAAAAATCATCCTCAGTAGAAAAAACTCATAACTGCTAAACGTAGATTTAAACTGTCTAAATGGCTTTATGACTTGAAAGTGTGTCTTAAATCCTTAAGGCAATTTAAACAACTGGTGATGAAAAGCTCTAGTCATTCTGAAATTTAACCCTTTTGTTGCAGGATGCTGAGTAACATTCATGGATTAGGCTTGGAAGAGACCTTTAAAATTATCTAAGGAAAAAGCCTAGCTTTTATAAAAGAGGAAAGTGAGTCTCTGAGATGTGAATGAAGATCACACAGGAAGACAGATCCTGAGCCCAAATCTGCATGTGCTGCTGCAACTCTGTGGACACTCAGGGATCATCAACTGAAGTTTTAGGAGGAGAAGAAAGGAGTTCTGGGGTCAGCAAACCTTGATTTGAATCCCAGCTTTTCCACTCTCTACAGGTATGACTGGAGTCAAGATTTAGCTTTCTCATCCACGATGTTATATAAATATAAATATAAAATATAAAGTTTAGATTAGATTCTCTTAACTCTACCTGAACAAGAACCTCACGGCTCACACATGGTCACTGGTCCAAAGATTCTACTCCTCTTTTGACCTTTTTTGGAGAGTCTATGGCAAAGATTCAATAATCTTTTTTTTTCCTCCCAAATTTTTGTTCCCTCTTCTCATACCTGTGTACAGTGAGAAAGCCAGACTTCTATACTTCTCAAGTTGTTTGAGAATGCCTCACTGAAGCCCCCAAATAACCAGAACCAGTCTCCATTTTCTAAAGAAATCAGTGAAGCTATAGATGAAACTTCTGCTGGTTGGTCCTAAGGCCTATCTTTAGAGGAGTGCTTGCAATTTTGTCCTCTGAAGGTTGACGCTCACCCACAAACAGGATTTGTTTTGCTTTTGCAAAAGTTAAAAATGTTTTAAATGATTCATTTTTGTAAAGCTTCAATAATTTTATTTTTAAATAATTAAATGTTAAAGTTTTATTTTCTACCTTCTAATACTGTACAGTTCAGTGGCTTTTAAAAAACATGTTTATTTATTTTGAGAGAGGGAAAGAGAAAGAGAGCACAAGTGGGGAAGGGACAGAGAGAAAGGGAGAGAGAATCCCAAGCAGGCCCCACACTGTCAGCACAGAGCCCTATGCGGGGCTCGATTCCACAAACCATGAGATCATGACCTGAGCTGAAATTAAGAGTTAGATGCTTAACCAACTGAGTCACCCATATGCCTATCAATGACTTTTAATACAGTCACAGATTTGGGCAACATTCACCACAACCAAACTTAGAATATGTACACTACCCCCAAAAGAAACCTCACACCCTGGAGCCATCACCTCCAATCTCTCTATTCCCCTAGCCCTGGCTACCACTATTTCATCTTCTGTTCCTATAGGTTTGTCTATTCAGAGTATTCTGTGTAAGTGGAATCATACAATAAGCAGTCTTCTGTGACTGGTGCTTTCATATAGCATACTGTTTTCAAGGTTAACCCATGTTTTAACATATACTGATAAGCACTCTTTTTTTTATTTAAATTTATACTTTTCTCTTATATCTTTCCCCTCATTTTTTCCTGTGAATAGACACACATGCATGCACATGCATGCACGTGCATGCACACACACACACACACCACACACACAGACTTCAATTTTTCAATTACAAGAGACTACGTTTCACCTGATTTATGCAATTATAAAATTAAACAATCAATTCACCTTTAACATTCTTACATATACTGTTTGGCAATAAGCAGAGGGCAGGGGAATATAAACATTTTACTACCAATAACAAGTGGTGCTGGGTGACAGAATGATACAACTCTGTGTTAAAAAAAAAAATTTGCAAAATGGAAATGGAAACCATGTGTGCCATGACTTCAGTTCTGTACCAATCCTTGTAATGAGTTGTGTAGAGGGTTCAATTTGATGAACAGGAAGAGAATGTGCTCTTCAACACCGACATGAGCATCTCCCTCCATTAAATTATAGGATGCTTTCTTTTTTTGGCATCTCAAATCTAGCTGAACATTTTCAGTATGTCACAATAAAAATAAATAACACACACAAAATAGCTTCGATGTGGTGGTGGATTAGAGAATTTTTTTTTTTTAATTTTTTTTTCAACGTTTATTTATTTTTGGGACAGAGAGAGACAGAGCATGAACGGGGGAGGGGCAGAGAGAGAGGGAGACACAGAATCGGAAACAGGCTCCAGGCTCCGAGCCATCAGCCCAGAGCCTGACGCGGGGCTTGAACTCACGGACCGCGAGATCGTGACCTGGCTGAAGTCGGACGCTTAACCGACTGCGCCACCCAGGCGCCCCAGAGAATTTTTTTAATTGCCACTTAAACCAGTTTTAAGTAATCACTAACACCTAGTTTTATTTGGCTTCATTCAAAGGCTGTTTGCAAAATAAATGAAGAACTGATAACCCATGTAAAGTCAACCTTTTTTTCCCAGAAACTGAAAACTGGTTTGATGTTACTGATTAAAACAAAACAAAACACAAAACTTCATATCACCACAGACATTTCAAACTAATATTTTAAAATAAATTATAAAATAATGGGCAAAATTAACATAGTTTACAAGACAAAAATTTAACTCTGCAATACATAAAGCAAAGTATATTCTTTTTTATTTTATTTGAATGAATAATCAAAGAAAAAATATTAGTCATATCCCTGGAGTCATGTTGCAAAGCATCTTCTTTCAAGTGTATGTTCCATAATTTAAAGCCTGGCCACTTTTTGCTTCCCACAGATATCTGAGGCACAAAGCCTTCCAGGCGTGTCAATATGACATCCACCTTACAGCTAGAGATTTGCTTTTACTGTACTCCCCCCTAATATTACTGTAGCAAACACTGGAGAGCTTGGATGTAGTCCATGCTTTACTGTTCTTGTGATACGAGGAAAATCCATTCCCCTGGTGGACTTTTGCTGGCAGAAACTAGGTAGAT
The DNA here is from genome assembly GCF_007474595.2 of Lynx canadensis. Taxonomy (NCBI): domain Eukaryota; kingdom Metazoa; phylum Chordata; class Mammalia; order Carnivora; family Felidae; genus Lynx; species Lynx canadensis. Next base: position 47,744,221 of record NC_044304.2, on the reverse strand, counting down.
CTTTCGTGAAGCCAGTGGAAAGTACAGCTCTGTAAAGGGACCATGTGGGTTTCATATGAAGTTATTTACATAAAACCCAGGAAAGCTAGCTACCTGTGAAACACACTTAACAGAGGATTCTGAAACTAAAGACCGATTTTTGATCCAGTTCTTAGATGTGGAAAATGAGAAAACATTTTATGTGCCAGCAACTTAACAATAGTCAAACATCAACTTAATGAGTTAGGTGCAATTTCCCCCTTTTCACAGATGTGAACCCTAAGATTTAAAGTACTAGCCCATTGCTACATAGACGATAAAAGGTATAAGCATATTTGAACTCAGATTTCAAAGCAAGCTGAATTATCATGCTATACTGCCTTGTAAGCTATAAAAGGAAAAGACTTTGTGAGTTCAACCTGATTTCTCCCCATCTTCAACTCAATATTAAGTTTAAATTTAAATTTAGTTAAATTTAAAATTAATAGTTTCTTCCTACACATACCTATGATCTTAAAGTCCAACTAATCCATAATTTAAATCCTTTTCCCTGTTTTCAGATGAAGAATCAAACCATAAGTGGCAAAGACTTTTGACCACCTATTCAAACCTCAGACCCAGGCATAAAGCCAGATTAGTCTAAACCAAGTAGTAAATGAATTCCACTGTCAATTATTATTCATTGGTGACAGTGAGGGGTGGGAAGGGTAACACATGTCCTAAATTGGCTCAGTTGGACCGCAGGCAATGAAATGCTGTTGACAATCATCTTGCCACCACGAGAAGAGCTTTTTTGGAATGAGGCCAGAGCTGACAATAGCAGAGAACCTGGGTCCTTGATGGCATCATTAAGCCACTCTTGACGTCTTGCCTAGAATGTGCCTTACCTCTGAAACTCATGGGTTTTTTTGGATATAATAACTTGCTCTATTGTTAGGTCAGTTTCAGTCAGTATGCTTTGCTACTTGCAGTCTTAGACATTCTGATAGATGACATGTAGTCAATGATTATATTGGCCAAATCATTTGTTTCTATTTTTTGACTCTTCAACAAATATTTGGAACACACTGAACAAAATTTAGCTGAGCAAGGCAACAGCCAAACTATCAAACAAGCAAATTCTAACTTTCTGATTCCAGTGGGAGAAATAAAGAAATAAAGAGCTCAAATGAAAGGGAATTGGTGACTCAGAGTCAGTACATAAATAATGGCCCACGGTAGCCCTGAAGGGAATCATCCACCTGAGGTAATATCTCCCAAGCAAAGTATAACACTGAAATTACTTACGATTCCATAATACTTTTAGAATTAGATATAAGCCAAGGGCCCTTGCCAAATTCTGACTTGTGTATTCACAGGCTGTCTACCAATAGTAGACACATATTTTATCTTGAGAGTGACAGCATGTTGTTGATAGAAAATTGTTTTCTAAATACAGACATTTTTTTCAATTTAAAGCAAGTTCTGTTGAATTGTGCAAAACTACAAACCAGTATGTTTCTACCCACGAATGATAAATCCAACAGAAATAAATAATAAAGGAGATTTAGGGGAAATGTAGTATAGTGTCACCTTTGCAAGGTTTTTATCACAAACACATCAACCACCACTGAGGGGAGGAAAGACAAATGTCTCCATTTCTCATCCCAGCCTCCAGCCCTTTTCTCAATCTCGGAAACCCTCTGTTAAGTAGAAAATCAAATATCTTAGCAGAATTGCTGAAGGTGTACTCACCTTTGTGTCCTCAGGGCCGAGTATACTACCCGGCATCTAACAGAGGATCTATAATATCAGACTGGGGGTTCCTGGGTGGCTCAGTCGGTTAAGCATTCAACTCTTGATTTCAGCTCAGATCATGATCTTGCAGTAGGGATCGAGCCTGTGTAGGGTTCCCAGATGACAGTGTGGAGCCAGCTTGGGATTTTCTCTTTCTCTCTCTCCCTCTCTCTCTCTCTCTGCTCCTCCCCCACTTGTGCATGCATGCACTCGTGATCTCTAGTTCTCCCAAAGTAAATAAATAAACTTAAAAAATTAATATCAGACTATAGGCTCTATGATGGTAAGGAACAGATGTGTGTTACTTACTATTATCACAGAGACCAGAGCAATGAACACTTCTCGATCCTAACAACTAAATGTACAGGGTACTTACACCTGAGTAGCTCACAAGGTTTATGAAATACATATACAAGTGATAGCCAAGCTGTCCACATTCCATATTTGCATATCTGCTTGGTTGTTTGACTGAATTTATTAAATATTAACTTAATTTTTATCAGCTTTAAGGATCAATTTATTTTATTAAACATGCCAAGAAATCAAGTGGAGTAATATTTTGAAAATATTTCTGTGATTTACTAGACTGGTGTGACTTTAGTCATGACACTACACCTTCCTGAACCTCACTTTCAGCAGCTATTAAATAGTATGTGTAGGGAGAGAAAGCTGAATCCGTATCTGATACAGGAAAAAGGAAAAATGCATACTGGCATGTTTTTTGTTTTGTTTTGTTTTTTTGTTTTTTGCTTACTCCATCTTTTAAAAATGGGATGTAATTCATATACCATAAAACTCACCCTTTAAGGTATACAAACAAGTAACAACAGCAAGAAAATGAGAAATAGACTCATAAATACAAAGAACAAACTGGGGATTGTCAAAGGGGAGGGATCTGGGGGACTGGGTAAAATTGGTGAAAGGAATTAAGAGATACAAACTTCCAGTTATAAAATAAATAAGTAATGGGGCATCTGGGTGGCTCAGTTGGTTAAGAGTCCAACTCTTGGTTTTGGCTCAGGTCATCATCTCACAATTTGTGGGTTCAAGTCCCACGTAGGGCTCTGTGCTGACAGTGCAGAGGTTGCTTGGGATTCTCTCTCTCCCATACTCTCTCTCTCAAAATAAATAAATAAACTTTAAAGTAAAGTAAAGTAAAATACAATAAAATAAGTAATGGGAATGAAAAGCAAAGCATAGGAAATATAGTCAATAATACTGTAATACACTTATCATGATGAGCATTTCATAATGTATATAACTGTTGAATCACTATGTTCTACACTTGAAACTAATTTAATATTATATATCAACTATACCTCAATTAAAAAAATAGTTAAGTATATACTTGAGTGGATTTTACTATATTCACAAGATTGTGCAAGCACCATCATCTAATTCCAGAACATTTTTGTTACCCCACAGATGTCATTAGCAATCACTTCCCACTTTGTCTCCTAGCCTCTAGCAAACACTAGTCTACTTTCTTTCTGTATGGATTTGCATATTTTCTGGGCATTTCATATAAAGGGAATCTATAATATATGACCTTTTGTGTATGGCTTCTTTACTTAGCATAACATTTTCAAGGTTTATCCATGTTTAGCATGAATCAGTACTTCATTCATTTTTATAGCAGAATAGTGTTCCATTGTTTGTATATACCACATTTCTTTCTTCATTCATCAGCTGATGAACATGAGAGTTGTTTCCACTTTTTGGCTATTGTGAATGATGCTACTATGAGCATTTGTGTACAATTATTTTACAGACATATAGTTTTTACCTCTCTTAAGTATACAAATAGGGTCATGTGGAAACTCTATGTTTATCTCTATTGAGGAACTATTATTCCAAATCATCTGCCTCATTTTACATTCCCACTAGCAATGTATGAGGGTCTGATTTCCCCACCACATCATCGATACTTACGCATATTGTCTTTCTTATGATAACCATCCTAATGAGTTAAAAACAGAATCTCGGTGTGGTTTTGACTTATTTACATCTTACTAGTGATTAGTGATTTTGAGAACTTCTTGATGTGATTATTGATCACTTGCACCTTCTTTGAATGAATACCTATTCAAAAGCTTTATCCATTTTGTTTTGACTAGGTTATCTGTCTTCTCATTATTAAGTTATAAGAGTTTTTTATATATTCTGGATACTAGACCTTCATCATATATATTATATGCAAATATTTTCTTCCACTCTGTGGGGTGTCTTTTCACTTTATTGAGTGTTCTTTTAAATTCAAACATTTTCACTTGGAGTGAAAAATGGAGTTTAATTATATTTTTCTTTTGTTGCTCATGTTTTGGTGTCATATCTAAAAAAATTGCCTAATCCAAGGTCATGAGGATTTATACCTCTGTTTTCTTCTAAGTGTTCTATAGTTTTAACTCTTTGATTTTAGGTCATTTTGAGTTAATTTTTATGAATAAAGTGAAATAGAGGTCTAACTTCATCCTTTCCCATGTGGATATCCAGTTGTCCCAGCACCATTTGATGAAAAGATGATTCTTTCACTATTGAATTATCCTGGCAACATTCTTGAAATAATTTGGACATACGTATGAGTTTATTTCTGTATTCACTATCCTATTCGATTGATCTATATGCCTACCCTATGGTAGAACCACTCTGTTTTGGTTATTGCAGCTTTTTATTGTAGTAAATTTTAAAAATCGGGAACAGTGAGTCAACCAAATTTGTTTTCCTTTTTCCAAATTGTTTGCATTTTCATGATTTTAGAATCAGTCTCTTAATTTTTACATAAAGAAGTTGAGATTTTTACAGAAATTACACTGAAGGAGCAAGTCGGTGGTTCAGTCAGTTAAGCATCTGACTCTTGATTTTGGCTCAGGTCATGATCTCACAGTTTGTGAGATCGAGCTCCATGTCGGGCTCTGCACTAACAGCACAGAGCCTGGTTGGGACTCTCTCTCCCTCTCTCTTTCTGCACCTCCCCACTCATGCTTTTTCTCTCTCAAAATTAAACAAATAAACTTTTTTTAAAAAGACATTAAATTGAATCTGTAGATATATTTTTGGGAGCATTTCTATCTTAACAATATCAGGGTTTTCAACCCATAAACATAGGATGTCTTTCTATTTCGTTAGGTCTTCTTTATTTCAGTGATGTATTTTTTTCTTTTTTAGTGTACAAATCTTACACTTCCTTTGTTAAATTTATTGGTTTTATTCTTTTTGATTTGATGTATATGTAATTATTAATTTCACTCTTAGATTGCTTATTGCTAGTGTATAAAATATAATTTATTTTAATATATTCATCTTGCATCTTACAAACTTGTCTATTGGTTCCAACAGTTTTTAGTTGATTAATAATGATTTTCCAGGCGATATTATTTAGAAATGTATTCAATTTCTACATATTTGTGAATTTAACACATTTCCTCCTGTTGATTTCAAATTTCATTCCACTATGGATAGAGAACACACTTTGCATGATTTCAATCCTTTAAAATTTATGTAGGCTTTTTTCTTGATCTAAAATAAGGTCTACTCTGGAGAATATTTCATATGCACTTAGAAAGCATATGTATTGTTTTGAAGTATGTGTTCTATAGATTTTTTCCTCTATTAATTTTATAGTGTTGTTCAAGTCTTCTATTTCCTTTTTGATCTTCCTCCCTCTTTCTCTGTGCATTACTAAAAGAGAAGTAGTGATATATCTAATTATTACTGTTGAACTGTATATTTATTCCTTCTATTCTGTCAGTTTTTATTTCATGTATTTTGGGCTTCTCTTGTTGGGTGCATAGTTGTTATATATTTCTGATGGATTGATTTTCTTATAAACTAAAATGTCTGACTCTACAACAAATTTTTGTCCTTTATTTTATCTGACAGTAATATAAATTATTATAAATAATATTAGTTATAATTATTGATGTAATAGTTATTGATGATATTTTATCTATTATGTTAATTGGTTTAATATATTTGATATTATTAGAGCTTTACTATTTACTCTAATAATCAATAACTATTAGTTAATAACATGATAGTAATATAAATTAGTGTCAGATTGTAATATATTGTTGCCATCACCCCAACCATTTTAAAATATGTCCATGATTTATCAATTCAGTGGTAGTTACAAAAACTAGCTCTATAGTGGCATGGCCATATTTTCTAGCTCTTTGGATGTTTCATTACCTTCTGTGAACCCTGAGAGTTAATACAACCCTACAAAAGTTGTGATTTCCAAGATTCTTCTTTAAAGGAAACAAGCCTGACTAGATTGGAAATATAGAAAATCATCTCAGCCCAGGAGAATTTATGTTTGTTTATCATGTGTTTCATAGTCAGAAGAAGGCAAGAGGAAAAGAAGCTTGAAGCTATACTTTACATATTAAAACCAACCTTTAAAAAAACTGAAAAAAGATACAGTACAATCTGACAAACAATATAGGATAAAAAATCTGGACAAAATCATTTGGAGAGTAAAGGAAAGCATACACTGTATTCTGGGGAATATTTAGATACTATGTTGTTGAGATTTTGTATATGTGTGGCCATACATGTGTCTGTTTTCCTAACATACAGGCTTTAAGAATCACTGCTTCTAAGATTTGACAGGCTAACCCATGGTACCATACAAGACGCTTTTCTGCCTCTACTCATTTCATCTTTGCAAGAACGAATACAAGGTGATATTATTATGGCTGAGTGAACTTAGGCTCCATAAATTTAAGGAACTTGATCAAAGATACACATCCAGTAATTGATGGAACTAATATTTGGATCCAAGTGTAACTCAGTGTTCTCACAGAGCATGCAGTGCTCAAGAGGTTCTAAATAGCAACCATGAGTCTTCCATTTGGATACATTAGATTTCCTTCATTTGAAAATTGTAAAGAACCTACTATTTGCACAGTAGTCATATTAGAGCAAGGAAAAAGCAGTTTACAGTGCAGTTAGAGAGGCAGATACAAGTCATTATGCAAATAATGATGTTAAGTAATAGGTAGGAAAAATGAGACATAAATGAGAGACCATAACAGGGGAACCTGACTTAAACTGTGGGATTAGCAAACAGTGTGTTAATTATGTTGAAGGGTGAATAGGAGGGCACAGCACTGACAGAGGACATCAGGCTGGATGGAATTGCTGATAGGCAAGAAACAGACAGCAAGTCAGAATACATAAAGCACCAAGAGTGACAGGGAGAGAAGATCAAAAGGAAGTTGAAGAAATAGAAGAGCAGAGATCATGCTGGGATTTAGAGGCTACAATAGCAATGTTTACTTTACTAAGAAAATTAGAAAAACTTTAAAGGACCTTAAGCAAGACAGTGACATGACAAGGTATGCATTTTAAAATATTACTTTGAATGAGACCTTTCTGGAATTATTTTGCAATTTTTTGTGGGTCTACAATCTTTTCAAAATAAAAGGTCTTCTTTTTCTCTTTCTTTCTTTCTTTCTTTCTTTCTTTCTTTCTTTCTTTCTTTCTTTCTCCCTCCCTCCCTCCCTCCCTCCCTCCCTCCCTTCTCCCTTCTCCCTTCTCCCTTCCCTTCCTTTCCCTTTCTGATTAAGATACAAAGGAACAGAAAATATTCCTCGTACAGAACTGTGAAAAATGAATGGGGGTGAGGGTATACAGTAGAATCAGGAGAAGCAGTCAAGAAGTTATCACTGTGGTCTAGGACAGGGATAATGAGGCCTGGTGAAGGTGTTAGAAGTAAAGGTGGGAAGATGCAGGTAGACTTGAGATATCTTCTGGAAGGAGAACTTTTGTGAGGAGGACAAATGAGAAGGATCTACCAAAAGGTGTTGCAGGATTTTTTTTACAATACCCAGGATTTGTTGTCTCACTTTGACCAATGAAGGGGTGGACACGCAATGAGCAGCAGGCAAAAGTTTAGTAGAGTATAAGATTAGAAAGGAAGAATACTAAGAAAGCTTTCTTTACAGAGAGGGGACATTCGAAAGTGAATGCCTGAGGACTACATGCAAGGGTCCTAGTTTTATAAGGTTCTGATCAGCCCTCCCCCTCCCCTTCCCACTTGTTCCTTCTCAGGTTCTACCCTTATTGGCTTGATAGCTCTAGGCTCTGGGTTGTCCGTTCCTGATTGGCTCATTTCCATTGTATGAAGGGAGGTCTACAGCCATACTTAGGTCTTTTGTCAAATTCCTGAGGGGAAACCTGAGGGGGGGGGGGCGGGTAAGTGAGGTCTGTTACATTCTTAAGAGGAACCTTATGCCTAAGGGGGTTTGCTGTGGTCAGACACTCCAAGCATGGTTGCAAAATAGGTGTTTTTCCCCACTCAGGGACCTCAGGCCTTCATCTTTCTCTCTCTGCCTACTGAAGCCTATCTTCTCCTACCAAAGGGACTCCCATGCATCTTACATGAGTATTTGAATAACACCATTTCCTGAGACAGAGAAACTAGAAGAGAAAGATATGTTACCAGAGGACAACTAAAAATTAGACTCAGGGGGCGCCTGGGTGCCCCATTCACTTAAGCATCTGACTCTTGATTTTTGGCTTAAGTCATGATCTCGGGGTTGTGAGAAGGAGCCCCACAGCATCGGCCTCGGGCTCTGCACTGAGTGTACAGCCTGCTTAGGATTCTCTCTCTCCTTCTCTCTCTCCCCTCCCCTGCTCATGCACTATCACACACACTCTCTCTCTCTCTCTCAAAATAAATAAATAAATTTAAGAAAAAGAAATTAGACTCAGGATGTACAATATTTGAAACGCTTCCAAGATATCCATATGTTAATGTGAAGTAGACAATTGGATATGCGGGTTTCAAATTCAGAAGATGTAAACATGTACATCTTCAAAGTGTAGGTAGTATTTAAAGCCATAGGATGTATGAACTTATCAAGGGCAAAAGAGTGGGAAAAGAGGTACAAAGACAAGTTCTAAGGAACAATACTATGTAAAGATCAGATAGATCAGGAAAGGTCATCAAAGGAAGCTAAAAAAGTTTAGCTAGTGATGGATTTACACTCTAGCTAAAATTTTTTAGCTTGTGATGGATTTACATTCTAGGACAAAAGATTCATTAGTGAAGATTAAACACCAGCTATCTCTTAGGGTTAAGTTCCCAAGTTTTCCATATGAACTGAAACATTTAAAAGGGCTGCAAGCATTAGGGTGTGTATGTAACATCCATCATAAAGAATTTTCACAATGGATAAAATGCAGCTTTTCACCAAGCTTCTGGCTTTGGCAAACATTCCTCAGAAATCCTGAATCACTAGGGCCAACTTTCCCTTAACTACTAGAATCCCTTCAGCTCAAATAGATTCAGAGATTGGACGGTGGTCATTTACTGCTTCCTGAGACATCTACAGACAGCTGAAACTTAGAAAACTCTTCCTTATTCTCAACTAAAATCTGTCATCCTGGGGCTCCCATCCACCATCCTTGTTTTATTCCTTGGGGTCATACAAAACTAGATTCTCTTTGTAACATGACAGTGCTTCAAACACCTGTACAAAAACTTTCATGTCTCTCAAGAATTTTCTCCAGGCAAAATGTCATTGGTACCTTGTATCATTCCTTATAAGGCACAATTGTGAGTCAAGTATACCGAGCTCCAACTTATAAAACGAGTATCTGTGATGAGAGAAAGCTAACCCTATTAATAGACTAAGTCAGAGTCATCTAAACAATTTATGTTATAAGGATCAGACTTGTTTAAAAGTTTGATCAAAATCAAGTAATAACAACTTTTACACTAATGGGATTCCACTTGACTTAGAATATGCAACTGGCTTGAGTCACCTGGGTGGCTCAGTCAGTTAAGCTCCAAATTTGGCTCAGGTCATTATCTCCCAGTTTGTGAGTTCAAGCCCTACAACAGGTTCTATGCTGACAGCTCGGAGCCTGTAGCCTGCTTCAGATTCTGTGTGTCTCTCTCTCTGCCCCTCCCTAGCTTGTGCACTCTCTCTCTGTCAAAAATAAACATTAAAAAAAATTTTTAAAAATAATACGAAACTGGCTTGATATACTAGTATTTTGCTATGGAAAAGGCATAAATATATAAGCATAAACAGAAAAAGCATTTGAAAGATATATTAATATTTCATCCCTAGAACACACACATACACACACACACACACACACAACCATATTTAAAGCACAGCTAAAAATATTAATTATATATACATATTGTTAAATAACTTTTTTTTTTAAATGAAGAAGCCCTTTTCAAACATTGCCTCAGATTTGGTGGGGTGGATTACCTTTGGCTCCTCTTAGTATTCCTGATCTTTGGTTTCACTAGATTCACTTCAGATTTGTCACAGATTACAAATGTCCAAGTTGATGTCACAATGTCTGTAATTTTATTCCAACATCCTCTTGCAGCTTGGCTTAAAAATGGTGTGAAGTAGTTCCCTCATATCATATTCAAGTCAATAATAGTTTGAACCCTGTGCTATTTTTTCAGATCCTGTGAATGGTACAGGAAAAAAAAAATGCATTTGTTCTTCCATTCACACTGTTTTATTTTTATTTTCAAAACAGGCACCCTGTCCCCATTTTACAGACAAGGGAACTAGAGTTCAGGGATGCAGAGTTCAAAATCCAATCAGCCTTTGTCATGCAGAAGATGCTAACCTCAGCTCTGGAAATACACATTTCAGGGGGCAGTGTTAAGTGTTTGCTGGTTAAAAACAATGGCTTAGAAATCTAAGCACTCTGCTTTTGAAGTAAGGATCTATCAGAAGGGGATTATGCAATCTTTGCCCAAATTACTTAATCTCTCCGTGCCTGGGTGCCCTCATGTGTTAAACAAGAATATTAATATCCATGTCTTCATTTACTGTGCAGATGGATATAATGAGATGTATCTAATGCACTTTCAGACATTAAATTCTGGCACATAGCAAGTACACAATAAATGGTAACTAAAAAGAATAAAAATTAAAAGTTTTCCTTCTTCTATTAAGGACTCAGTTGTGTGTGTAAATACATAGCAAAAGAACTGACCTTCCATTTCTTATTTCAGAAACAATTATCTTGGACAAAACAGTTTCCTCCCTAATCCCATGACAAATGCTCCACCTTTTCATGTTTCTTATCTTAAAATATTTATGGGGCCCACTATGTTGGGAGACTTCATATAAATTCATCCACACTCTTAAGTTTTCCTCCAAATAGTGCATAGTTCAATGAACATAACTTGTTCTGACACATAAAGTAGGTAGGTCATGTTGAAGTTATGTCTGGCTCACTCCCTGATTTTTACAATGAAATGCTAAGATGCCCAAATGGAAAGTGAAAAATGCAATCTTGCTGTTTGTTTGGTGTTTCATCAAGTTCCCTGGTTTTGTTTTGCTTTATTCAATCTAAGTGACCAAACCTGTGGCTACTTGATGCCCTGTGTATTCGTCTAATTAAGCATTGGGAGAAGTAACATTTAAACTGTGTACTTGCAGTCTTTTAAACAAAACAGAACAAAAAAGCTGGATTTTTCTAGTTTCAACGTCTTTGATATTACTTAAAGATGTCCTGTCCAAATCTGTCGAGTTGTGGTCCCGTAAATGTAACAGGGCATTTTTTGGCAGGCATAGCCAGAGACTGCCACTACAAACAACATCCATTAACCACTACCCCCCACACCCTGCCGTACTCCTCAGGAGATTTTTATATCTATTCATATCCATAGGAGACTTTTTTTTTAAGTAGGGAAAAGAGAGGTAAGAGTTGGGTTTAGGGCAGGAAGGAGAACAGAAGTAAATAGATAAGTAAATTTAATGTCCATGAAGACACGGCTTTCTCTTTTTAAAGTGCATATAGTTAACATATAACATTGAGCTTGCTTGCCCCTGTAAGTGCTCAGATTATATATTTGTTGAGTATAAGGTCCTTGGACTATGCAGCCATAAACTAGGGGAGTTAGAAAGATAGAGGAGTTGAAGGAACACTTAAGAGGAACTTTGGATTTGAATAATCTGTCCACCTCCAAATAGAACCCATCACTTTTCTGCTATTCGTGAACTTGAAGTTAGGGTCCCCCTGGAGACGGCATTATTAGTAGAAATGTGGGCATTCTCATACTGGCCAGTGCAAGTGACACTTTCTCTCCGAAAGACTTGGCAACATAGAACATGTGGTGAAATATGAATGAAAATACAGGGAAGATGTGTTTTGGCACACACAAAAGCATTCTTTGAGGTAATCACCAACCCCCCCCAAATCATGAGATACTCCTAGGGAGCTATTTTGGCAAATTTCCAGTGATTAGTGTGATTAATGTAGCTCATGCCATAAAAATTGGAGAATATGAAGAAATAGTGACTAAGTCTGTAATATACCTAGTATTTTCACGCATTTTGGTGTCTCATAATGCTTGTTTCTGGTACTTGCTTCAGCAGTACATATAATAATGTTTGTTACTGGATTTCCAACAATCTGGGAAAGTAAACCTGTGCTTATTTTCAATTCTTACTTTGAAGCTTTGTGAAATTCTCATAATTTCCAAGAGATAATGTTAACTGAACTGTTCAACTTTCCCCCTTTGAAAACCTCCTGTCAATTTAGTGCAGAATCCATGCCTCAGTTCTATAATTCAAAGAACATTTTTATAGAAACAGTAACATTTCCTCAATGTCAAATACTTACAAAAAAAATTTTTTGTGTGTGAAACCATATTTGAACTTTCAACTATAATGTGACTGAGTCTAGAAATTTAATGTAACAAACATGTTCACTTTTGTAGAAAATTTTTCATAGCCCTTCACAGGAAAATTACTTTCTGAGGTTCTTTAGTGACAGAGTTAACAGAAGAGATAACTGATACAGATTAGCTGGGCATTCAAGAAGACATCTGCCATTGGCAATCACTGGTGATAGACTGGGAACCTTCACTTCTCCACCCAAAAGTAACATATATTGCCAACAGCCACAGATTCATTGCAGTTCCTCCCATCAAGAAGTGGATATTCTTTTCCCACCACACATTCAAAATGGTTTGACCTTGTGACTTTCTTTGACTAACAGAATGAAGCAGAAGTGACTTTATGTGAGCTCTTGAGAAAGAAAGCTGGTTTAAAAAAAGAAGAAGAAGAAGAAGCAGCTAAAAAGGAGCAGCCAGATGTCTGAGGCCAGATACTTTCCTTGCATGCTTTTGGCTTCTTCAAATCTTGCTTGCCTCTTACATCAGCCTGTAGCCAGGAACCAGAAGCTTGACTGTAACACCCCCACCCATTCCGGAAGCACATTTGTATAAAAGACCAGTACAACCAGAGCAGGATGCTCAGCCTTTGGAGGTGACTCCCCTGGGCCAGCACTGGTGAGAAATAAACAATCTTTTCTGATTCCCCAGGGTTTGTTGCCTGTCTCTTACTGGGAACCAAGTATTTGCTGCAATAGTCTGAACCTACGCCTCAAGGTACCTTGAAGTTTCTGCTTTTGCTGTCTTGGAACAAAGCTGACATGTGAATAAGCCTCAGTTAGCTTCTTTGGAGATAAACACCATCTAGAGAGAGGCATAGCTATTCAAGCTGAGACACCAAACATGAGAATATGCACATCCTAAAGCACCCATCCCCAGCGCAGCCATTCCAGACCAAAAGAACTAAATGGATAGCCCTAAGAATGATGAGAAATAATGAATGTTGTTCTAAGCCACAAAGTTCGAGTTAGTTTGAGATGCAGGAAAAGCTAATTCATACCAAAGGCATAAAGAACCAGTGAAAATAAGTAGGTTAAAAAGTTGGTACCTGTTGGGGCACCTGGGTGGCTCAGTCAGATAAGGGTCTGACTTTGGCGCAGGTCATGATCTTGCAGGCTGTGAGTTTGAGCCCCGCCTCAGGCTCTGTGCTGATAGTTCAGGGCCTGGAGCCTGCTTCAGATTCTGTGTTCCCCTCTCTCTCTGTCCCTCCCCTGCTCATGCTCTGTCTTTCTCTGTCTCGAAAATAAATGACAACATTAAAAAGAAATTTTGTTTTAAGTTAGTACCTGTGTTTGTGGCTGGACTCTATGTCCTTTCTTTTCCTTTCCTTTCCAGGAGTCGAAAGAAGGAAAGAAGGAAGGAAGGAAGGAAGGAAGGAAGGAAGGAAGGAAGGAAAGAAAGAAAGAAAGAAAGAAAGAAAGAAAGAAAGAAAGAAAGAAGGAAAGAAAGAGGGACGGAGGGAGGAAGGAAGGGAAGGAGGGACAAACGAGGAAAACAAAAGAAGGAACACTACCAATAAACTTTCTCTTCTATTTTTGGCACCTATTTGGCTCTTCCTTTTTGCTAGACGATCCTACATAAATATCTAGATGCCTAGTGCACCGCCCCCCCCAACTACACCACCCCAGCTGTCCTCCTCAAGAAGCTTCAGATCCAGAGCTCTTAACTTTATTTCTCATTGCCCAATTTTTGATGGAATCAGTACTTCTGGAAGGATTTGATAAACTTATCTGGTAGGAGATGTTAATTGTTGATAAATCTTGCATCTTTATCTTATCAGCTAGACTTTAACTGATTAGGTTGAAAAAATCCATGAATTTATCAGCAAATGGGTTTTGATGCAAACCTTGATACCCCTACTCCACCCTTCAGCTGACCGGCTTTGGGAAAGATGCTTCAACTCCACTAAGCTTAATGTTCTTATTCCTTAAAATGGGGTTATTATCTGCATTTCACAGTATTTGTGAAAATTAAATATGTTGAAACATCTTAAGGGCCTGGAACCTAATAGATGATCACAAAATATTATCAAATTGCTTTCCAAAATAGTTATAACAATTTCAAAAATTGTGTATATAGTTTCTATTTTCCTTACTTAGACTGTGGGATCTTCTAGACACTGATCATATTCTGTATCTTTGGTGCTCAACACAGTGTTGAACGGTAACTTCTAAATAAATGTTTGTTCACTGAATTTTTTTAAAACGGTAGAATTTTCAGTCACATTTTGAAGATGCTTTAAGCCCAAATAGGTTGTTCTTTCTGCTTCCTCCTGAAATGGGGGTCCAAATCACTGTCAACCAAAGTCACCATCAACACATCATAACTGACAGTGTCCTAGCCGAAAGACAAAGATCATGAAATCTATGTTTATATATCCCACTTATAGCTCCATGTTTTTAGGGATTATAATAGTCCTTAATTTGATAAACATGGTCAGGACCAACAAATCATTTCGCTTAAGTTTCCATCCCAGCTTTGCTATAGATTAGCTGTATGACATTGCATATTTCTTACATACTCAATTTCTACTTCTCTAAAATGGGAACAGGAGCACCTGGGTGGCTCAGTCAGTTAAGCGCCCGACTCTTGATCTCAGCTCAGGTCATGATCTCACAGTTTGTGAGTTCCAGCCCTGCATCAGGCTCTGTGCTGATGGTGCAGAGCCTACCTGAGATTCTGTCCTTCCTTCTCTCTGCCTCTTCCCTGCTTGTGGTCGGTATCTTTCTCTCTCTCTCTCTCAAAATAAATAAATAAACTTAAAAAAATAAAAATAAGAAAACAACATGAGAACAATAATGGAAATTGTTGTGTAAGGTGAGGAATGTTAATTGAGATAAATCAAATAAATATATTTATCACACTGTTTGGCACACAGTAGGTGAACAATAAAAACTATTTTTTCTAGAATAGGTGTTATGGAAACTGGTCTGGATCACCCAGCAAAAGAACCAAGAGGCACTCTTGGAAGGCAGGTTTATTTTACACTGTGGGCTCAGAGGAGATCACTCTCCAGGGGTCTGAGCCCAGAGTATCAACAGAGGGGACAATTTATAATCTGTTACTTCGGCACTCCTCATTAGTAGTAATTTGGTGCCAGGGGCAATTAGGGTGGGAAAAAGAACCAGGAAAGGGATTCTTCAGGCAGGGACAAGAATTCCCCTATCAGTCCTGTCAGCCATCTTATAACAGATTTTTCCCTATCATAGGGACATGATTTTATGGAAGAGCTGGCTAATTCCTCAAATAAGAACTTTTCAAACGTGCCTAAACTAGAGAAGGGAGGGGTGGGTGGAGAAAAGAATCTGACTGACTACAAAGGAAGGCATTTTTTCCAGGTCACTGAGTCACTGAAGTTAAAAGCAATGTCAAACTCCTAAAATATGGTTGATTATAGTAAGAGAAGACAGACTAAAAGGTTTTCCACGTGTGGAATCGGACAGATCTATCTGTAGGGTTTATGTAGATTCTTGTCATAAAGTAATGATGCTGAAGAATTCTTCTTAGTCCTGAGTATTTTCAAATTTTAGGCAATTTGTTCTATAATAAAGTTTGTGACACAGCCCATAGATGACAACTCCTAGTGTCAACTCAGGATTACATTCAAGCTTAAACAGGAGCATAAGTCAATTTCTAAATCCACACTTAACAAACAGGAAAAAGTGTTGGTACAGACACCTGTTTTAATCTAAAATATTCATATGGGCCCTCTATAACTCATTCAATGATTGCTTCCATAAAATGAATAATCATTAATATAACAAATATAAATACCAACATCTACTAGCCTCAACAAAAGCCTTTTTAATGATTTGGAAGCCCTAAATGAGGAAAAAATTACTGCAGAACTAACAGAAAGGCTTTTTCACAGATGAGGGACATAATACCAGTGCTTGACTTTTGCAAAGACAAAGTCACAAACAGTAGGGCTAACAGAAGTACAATTTGAAGTTCTGATCATTTTTGAAGGTTCTTGGCCCTCCTCTATCTGGCTGATTAGTAATAAGGCACACTGCTTATAATTATGTGTTTGGAAAAAGGATTCATTTTAAGAAAAAATTACGGAAAAATTAAAATTAATTGGTGACTATTTATAAACATATTCACAGTGATATTCATTTAAATAGGGAAATATTTGTGCAATGAAAGTATGATTTAATTTAACAAAATAGATCTACATACAACTTTTTCAGAAAAATATTACTAAAATTACATAGTGTGTATAAAAGAGACAACAAACAAGGCCTTGGATACCCTAAAGTCTATTGCAGATCAGTTAGAGGGTTTTGTCATACCTATAGGAGCAGGAAGTGGTGATGTGCATATTGTATATTTGCTGATTTCCTAAAGATTCTTGAAAGCTTGCTGTATGGTAAATCCATACCTGTTATGATGACTGACTTTCGATCTCTAGGTGCAATAAAGTATTTTTAGAAGAGCATCAAGACAAAATGATAAAGGAGAAAATTATCATATAATTGAGAGCTAAGGTTGATGCTTCAGCTTCTATCTTTGATGAGGTTGGCAATCTAAGATAGAAGGGAGAGATAATCTAAATAGGGCAGGGAGAGTTTTCATTTCTCTGTTGCAATGTATCTAAGGAGAGTAATCATACATTCCCATTTGCCCAGGATTTCTTGTCTGGCATTTGTCCAGATTTATTAAATTTATAACAGAGTAGTGTTATTTTGAGTTGCATTAAAATAAGCCTAGATATAACTTTGATAGACCTCCTCTTCACACTTCTGGCTTCTGCCAGGACTTGTCTAGTTAATGTGTAAATAGAACTTTTTCTGATGCAACATTATTGATGCTTCCCTTTCAAGGGCATCATGCAGGGCACTTGAAAATGAGATATCAGATCAAATGACTAACTTTTTCTGGTTTGGTTGGCACTGGAATAAGTTTGGGACTGCTGCTCTGCTGACCACTTCCTCACCAGTCAGATATGTTATGGTCCATGCCATGGCCTGGTAGACACAAAGACCACAATGTCACCAGTTGGCAGGGACAGTGGGGAAGCATGGGAAATTAGAGACAAGATACATGTAGTCAACAGCACATCAAGATACGTGTAGGCAATAGCACATCAGAACACTTGCTGCAGAAAGAAGAGTCTGACAAATCTCGTTGTTACATGAACCTCAAAAGCAGAAATGTTAATATCAATGTAAACTTTTAAGATCCTGTCTGTTGTTCTCTCCTAATAAATCAAAATATAGTGCCTTTGTTGGCAAAATGTTCACAAAGACATTACAGACATGGATGCAAAAAGAAACTCTATGCCAAAGACACATAGTAATCCTACTATAAATGGTATTATTTTATTTAAATGAATGCCTAGCTAACAATCTGAATACACAAGGGGACAGAGTCCAGAGATCCAGAAGACCAAAATAAATGAAACTTAGTCTACATACAAAGCGTAACAATGCATAAGGTTAGACTTAACCAGTTGTTTCCAGAGTTTAAGTATTCCTAGGGATAAAACTAGGAAGTTCCACACCTTCACTAAACTTGTGAACCACTGAGAAATACAGTATCTACATAACCATGTTCTAAGCTATAGGCATATTGTGTTCATGCTACAAATCATATTTTAAGGAAAAAATTTGTAGAAAGTGGAGCATTTCCAAAAATGGGAGACTGGAAGTATCTAACACAAGGAATTAAGTCTCACAACCTGGAGAAAAGACTAAGGAATCAGGATAGTTAGCCAAAAATATTAACCCCAATTTAAAATCCAACAAGCTACCCCAGAATACAAAACAAAAAGCTCTATGCTTTCTCTTTACTTATTTAGTGCATATGTGCCAAATGCCAGCTACTGTTTACAGCCCTGACTGTATAGCAATGAACAGGAAAAATGTGCTACAAACTTTCATGGAACTTAAAATTTAGTAAGAAAAAATTTAAAGGATGACAGATCATTAAAAATCATCATTTATACCTAGTTAAGTGCTATAAAGGATGCAAACAGTTAATCTAATGCAGAAAGATGGGGTTTGGGGGAATCGGCTTTATATCAAGGTTGTCAAAGAAGGTTTTGCTGAGAAGGTAATATTTGGGTTGACACCTAAGAGAGCAGACAACCTGCCATGCAAGAATATGAATGTGAGTGTAAAGCATTTCAGGTAGGGAAGGCCAGCTAGTCCAATACTGTTAAGAACAGTATGAGTTAGATAATTCCAGAAAAAAAAATCTATTTGTTTAGGTAAGGTTTGGGTTCTTAGCTGTTAGGATAGATGGACAAAGAAAGAAACATGTTTATTTTCCTTCCATGGTGGAGTTTATAAGCTCCCAAAGATATTCAAGGGAGAAAGAGTGCCAAGCCTATGCCATCTGGCCTTTGCAGAAAGCACAGTGAACTGACCCAACTGAGGCTAGAGTTCCGAAGTTTCAGTATCTCTATTGATATGCCCCTTCCGCTTACTAAACTGTCTCCTCTGGAAAACTTCCTATTAACCCTTGAGGAGGTAGGGTTAACCATGGCCACTCTAGGGGAGTGGATGCTGAAGCAGTTGATGTTAGGGGTGAAGAGCATTGCCCCTAGCCTTTGGCTGGTGGCCTCAGTGAAGATTAATATTGTGAAGCCTCCACTCCCCACCACTCCCATAGCGCTCATGCCTTCGTATATTGGCTTGGCCACAACACTGGCTTCATTCCATCTCTAGGTGAGCACTCTTTCAAACACATGAAAAGCTGTTATTTAAGGGAGTAAAAACAACTGTTCTGTATTACTAATGAGAACCAAACTTGGACTAGAAGGTAAAATTTTAAGTAGAGAGACCTCAGCTCAACCTTTTGAAAACACAGCATGCAACACTGAGAACAAATCATCTTATATGATAGTAAGTTTTCTGTCTCTGGAGGCACTGAAGCAACAGCTTTTGGACTTGTAGTTGATATTGCATAAGAGATTCTTCTCCTGCAAGAAATTATCTGAAATGTCTTCTGTGGCCCTTTCCACTTCTAAGAAGCTAAGAAAGAGTCCATTGTTAAATAATGTACTGCTTGTCTGAGAGAAAAATATATACATAATTTCTCTGAGATGCCTGGCCTGCTACTACACCTAGTAGTACTACATACTAAAACCAGTATGAATTTACCAATAATAATAATATAATAACAATATTATAATAAAGAAAATGATATTGGTTGGTTTGGAGGTTTGTAAGATGCCTGCATCATTGAATTCAGGTCTTGGTTACATCTTTTTGGGTCCCCTTGGCTTTCCCCCAACATGTAAGCATAAGTCATGACTATGAATCCTCATGATTCTCAACCTTGGATTCAATGCTCCCCTCTGATAATAAATTCCTTATAATGCTCTTTGACTATCTTTAAATTAGATTCATAGAAAATATATCTTACATCTCCACATAATTACAAAACAACGTCATAGCAATACTCAAAGAAGAAAAGTAACAACAATTTATACTAAAACAATCTACATCGCAACATGAAAACAGATGGACACAACTACACTAATGATACACAGAAGTAATCAAAAGTATGTTCTACATGTAGGCTCACCATGAATGTGACAATAGCAAATGCAGATCGATTCCAGGGTACTGTATTAGTGATTCAAAATTCTCAAACAACATTGCCATTGGAAACATGGCTTTCTGTAACAATGGACAACTCTTGTAAGGTTTCCAAGCAAAACAGAATACATAAAATCTTACCTCAGTTAAAAGAGTAGTTCATTCTCAGGAAATTCAGTGTTTTTTTGAAACCAGACAAAAAATACTTTATATATATATATTTATGTATATATACAAAGTATTATATATAAAGTATATATATAAAGTGCATGCATAGACTTAGGTTCTAAGCTCAGGTAATTATAAAAAGAGAAAGAATAGTCTGGGTGATATTAAAAAGTCATTTAAGATAGAGGACAATTCTTTTTTTGTTCCTGGTTACTCTATCCACTTTAGAACATCTGACATCTCTAGCCTCCTTACATTAATGCTTCTTCACCCCAGTTATTGTGAAAACCAGGATAAAAAAGCACCCACAAATTTCCAAAATAGCACCTGGGGGAAGTACTAAGTTATTTGAGACGACTGACATCAGACTAGGACAAGCACAGTATCTTTATCTCCCTTCCTTTAGCTGTGGGAGGCTGTTAGAGCCAAGGGATATCTTAAACAGAATTGACTTTCTGAATCAGTACCAACCCACTGCAGCCAAGGCACCTTGGAAACACCCAGTTCCCAAAGTGATCTGAGCAGGCCCTTCCATCCAATAAACTGACCCAGATGTGGTATCTGGGATCTTACATAGTTGGAGATAGACATCTCAAATAAAGGACTCCTATTTTGAAATCAGCAAATGAAGTCTCATGTCCCTTCATGCAACTCTAGTACCAGGGCCACCTTGCGAATCATTTATTTGCCTAAACCAGGTAGGTGTTTGAATGGCTGTTTTAGAGCTAAAATAGGCCATGGCCCAGTTTCTACTGTGCTTAATCTGGTGAGCTTTCTTCACATTAAACTTAACCAAGGGTAATTATTTATTCCCAATGAAAAGGTAGTGTTTACGTGATTTATTAATTTCAAAATTACCAAATGCCATTTCCTCCATGAAAGTCTGAATAGGAGATATATAAAAGTCAGTGTCTGCAGGAATCGTGGGGAGATGAGGATGTGGGGAAAATATGGGAACAGAGTCATTCTGTCAACATCTAATTCTCAAAAGAGCTCCAGAATTGATGGCCTATCTATTCTTACTGCATTTCCCAGAACAGACATATTGTTTCAAGCTGATAACTCCTGAAACGGCTAGAGAAACTATTTTATTTTGCTCTAAAATTTGCCTGTTAGCAAACCACGTTCTCCAGATTTGCACAGAAGGAATAAAACTTCAGTGAATACATGTTAATGTTCAGTCAGCTGCTCTCATTTTTCCACATCCCTATCCAGATTTTTTTCTCACTCCACCCACAGAGAAAGAGGAAACATGGTCAGAATTTGCTTTTGCAGCAATAGACAAAGTGTTTCTCCCAAAGCATCACGATGTGTGTGCGTGTGTGTGTGTGAGAAAGAGAGAGAGAAGAGAGAGAGAGAGATAGAAATAGGGATAGAGCTAGAAGGATAGAGATAGTTCATTCATTTCTGGAAAGTAAAACATCCATTTTTATGAGACAAGGAACACTTTATAAACTGAGGTCTTTACTGCAAAAAAAGCTTCTTACATCCTTATAATGACTTGCATTATACAAAACATTTTCAAAAACATGATTTCATTTTATCATCACTACCAACCCATGGCATAGGTATGATTGTCTCCCAATTATAAATAAGGAAATAAAGGTACAGAAATGTTCATAACTTTCCTTAAGTCACACAATGAGGAACTAGGGGACTGACCAAAAGAACAGGTCTCCTGAATCTAGGTTTAGTACTCATTCCAATATTATTTACCCATATAAATTGAGTTGTTTTAAATAATCATACTGGTAGGGCACCACGGTGGCTCATTTGGTTGAGCATCAGCTCTTGACTTTCACTCAGGTCCTGATCCCAGGGTCATAGGATTGAGCCTTGGGTCAGGCTCCACGCTAAGCATGAAGCCTGTATAAGATAGTCTCTCTCTCTCTTTCTCTCTCTCTCTCTCTCTCTCTCTCTCTCTCTCTCTCTCTCTCTCCTTCTACCCCTCTCCCCTGCTCACACTCTCTCTCTCAAATAAAAATAAATAAATAAAATAAAACAAAATCATCATACTAGCAAGCTAAGCAGAAAGGCCCATAGAAGGTAATATGTAAAGGTCTCCAACCAAGTTTCCAATGTTTGTTTTATAAAAATATTTTGAAGATAGCTAATTTCTGTATCTCAGTATGTAAAACAATAAAGCTGTAAGAATGATACTGTAATTTGCTGAGGCACCAGTTGAACTAGTTCGGAAAAACTGAAGATTTCAAACTCTACGCTTAAGGTAAAGCATCAATAAGATATCAAATGCCATGTGATCTTAAATAACATTTAATGATAACAGTTAGAATATGATAATTGTGAGAATATGTATGAAGCTAATGATTATAAAATGTTCAATATATTTTACACATAAAATTATTTTTAAATATAATTTTCAATGTTTATTTTTAAAAAATTTCTTTAACATTTATTCATTTTTGAGAGACACAGAGAGAGAGAGAGAGAGAGAGAGAGAGAGAGAGAGAGAGACAGAGCACGATTGGGGAAGGGGCAGAGAGAGAGGGAGACACAGAATCTGAAGCAGCCCCCAGGCTCTGAGCTGTCAGCACAGAGCCCGATGTGGAGCTCCAACTCATGAGCCACGATATCATGACCTGAACTGAAGTCAGACGCTCAACCTACTGAGCCACACAGGCGCCCCAGTGTTTATTTTTTAGAGAGACAGAGTGAGAGCAGGGGAGGAGCAGAGAGAGAGGGAGACACAGAATCTGAAATATGCTCCAGGCTCTGAGCTGTTAGCACAGAGTTTGACGCAGGGCTCAAACTCACAAACCGTGAGATCATGACCTGAGCCAAAGTCAGATGCTTAACTGACTCAGCCATCCAGGCACCCCTTTAAATATAATTTTATACCAAGCTATGGTGCATATTGAAAAAATGCAACTTATTTCATTTGGCTTTCTGCTTTACACATAGATGTTTTCAAAAGCGTAGAAGTCTCCTTAATCACATCTTGAATGTAAACCTGGTTACAAAGATAATTCGGTGTGCCATGTGTTATAAGGAGAGCTTGGCCTATTTGCTGCATTGTACTGAGTATTATAGGATCATGAGGTTATCCTTGATAAGAGTTTATTTTAAACCAGATTGTCTAGACTCTGGGACATTTCTTTTTTAAGTTTTTTTATTTATTTTGGGAGAGAGAGCAAGAAAGAGAAAACAAATGGGGGAGGGGCACAGAGGGGCAGAAGGAGACAGAGAATCCCAAGCAGGCTTTGCACCTTCAGCACAGAGACCAATGCTGGGCTTGATCCCACAAACCCGTAAGACCATGACCGAAGCCTAAATCAAGAGTCAGACGTTTAACTGACTAAGCCACCCAGGCATCCCTAGGACATTTCTAAGTCAAGACTGGGGATCCTGTAATAGGTATCTGCCACTACCTACACATGAACTTCTCAAGCTTGGCGTGGTGTCTCCGAGTTGGTGAGTTTAGTGCTTTTGCATGGATTCAGCATGCATTATATGATCGAGAACATTGCATTGATCATTCCCTATGCTAAGTGTTTCTATCCTCACATATTCCTTTGAGGTGGTACTTCAGTTAGGGTAATGCTAACAGCTCTCACAAAAGAAATCTGTAATTTCAGAGCTTTGTATAATAGAGATTTATTTCTCAAAGCAAAATCAGGCAGACGCTCCCAATCTGTAGGCAATCCTCCACCATGTGGTGACTCACAGACCAAATCTCCTTTCACCACAAGAGGCTACACTTTCCTAAAGCAGGGATCAGCCAACTCTGGCCTGTGGGCGGAATCTGGCTGCCAAGTGTTTTTAATGATCCATCAGCTAAGACTATTATTCAAAGTTTTAAATACTAGAAACAGAACAAAAATATAATATTTTGTAACATAAAAAATTATACGAGATTCCTACATAGGTGTCCCTACATAAAGCCTTTTTGGAATATAGCTACACTTACCCATTTATGTATCATCCGTGGCTGCTTTTGCAGTACAAAGACAGAATTGAGGAGATGCCACAGAGATTGTTCACAAAGCCAAAAAATATTTACTATCTGACTGTTGTGGATTGAATGCGTACCCCCAAATTAATTAATATGTTGAAGCCCTAACACCCAATATGATGATATAAGTGGGGGCTTTGGGAGTAGAAGACATCAGGAGGGTAGGGCTCCCATGATGGGAATAGTGTCTTTATAAGTCGAGGGAAAGAACCAGAGTGTTCAAGAGCTCGCTCTCTCATTTTCTCTCTTCACTGTGTGGGGACAGAGTGAGAAGGGAGACCATCTGCAAGCAAGGAAGAGGGCCCTCACTCAGAACCCAGACATACTGACGCTCTGAACTCAGACCTGGAGCTTATGAGGAATAAATGTTTCTTTAAGCCACCCAGAATATGGTGTTTTGTGATGCAACCCAAGCTAAGACACTAGCCATTGACAGAAAAAGTTTGCTGATCCTGGATCTAGAGCTTCCTTACAGACTGAGTTCTATCCCCAGAAGAGTGGGGAACACGTTCCAACTCACAGCTTAGAGAGGTTAGTGGCTTTCCCAAGGGTTGATGATTCCATGTTGTATACCCAGGATCCAAACATAGGTGTCTTTGACCTCAAACCTCAAAATCTTAACCTTATTTCTTTACTGTTAGATGCTTGAATCTCCCCACCAGTATATTCATTCATAAATTCCCATACTGTATTCATCTTTGGGAAACCAATGATGTCAGGCAAATACGCCTCATCACATTATTTTAATTTAACACGCATTGAGCTCTAGCCATGCTCTAATAATATCTTCAAGAAAACAATGAGAAGTGTTTAGTATGAAATATAAAAACCTCGTGTGGCGCTGTGTGTAATGATTATGTGACAAACAGTTAATAAATCTTCAGAACAATAACACTGCTTCCAATAATGTTTTATATTCCAAAATGATTAATTTTTAACAGTACTTTGTATCCCTTGTGTATAATGTCTTAGATCCCATAGGATAAGCAAACCAATCTCCATGTTACTATGAAACAGAAATAAAATATTATAGGATTTTCTGATGACTCTGAGGAGTGGAATGGCTCCTTTGGGACTGCAAAGTTAATTAAAATGAGCATAGAATTGCTATGCTCTATTACGGCACAATTATGCTCTCCCTTCCTTTTTTTGGTTCCCTCCTTAAAGACTTTACAATGAAGGTCAAAGTGAGAAAAATAGATAGCTTTTTATTCTAACTTTGCTTTTACATGAAATGAGTTCCATTCTTTTCTATGTATATGTTTAAAAGAAGCCAAGTTTTGCTACCTTGGAATTCCTTGGAGATCATCACCCAATATATAAGAGGATAGAAGAATTAGAGATAAATAGTCGTGAAATATTCATAATAATAATTGCCATAGGTTTTCTCTACCTTATATTTAGACTTGCAGAATAAGCTTAGATAAATCGGTCAATATAATAGTGTATCAGAAAAAGTAGAGACAATATCTTGATTTTGATGTACTAAAGACAAAAATAGAACTCTTTCTTTAAAATATTGTTTTTAAACTATACTCCAGATGTCTTTCTAGCATCGGTAATTGTCTACACACACACACACACACACACACACACACACACACACACAGGACATATCCCCAATAAATGAAAGAAGACTTTCATTCAGATGGGACAACTTATTCTAAGGTGAAAGTGTCTTCCTGACACATACTGTGAGGTACAGATGATAAAGTCTCTCAGTTCTGTGGGCATAGGAAGGGTAGAATATGCTGGCTTCAGAAAAGATCCAAGTGTCTTTTGATGTTAACAGGAAGTATTATACAGTATCCATTAAACTAGAAGAAATGCAAGCTTCATGATGAAAGGAACTTACCCTGCATACTAAAACCTTATGTGTTCTTTCATTTATTACTTGTAGCAAATTATTACTATTTAACAGATGGGAAATTTGAGGTTCTAAGAGTCCAAATTATTTTTCCAAGAACACATGCTTGATTTGTAGTAGACACAAGATTCAAACACAAACATACATCTTTCTGACACATCATGTGGCCTCTAATGTGATGACCATTCATTCACCATCCACATTTCACTTCACCTGACCTGTCAGTTCTTCCTAGCAGCCATAGCTTGGCTCTTGCAAGTCACTGGTGATGGTTACACATCTTTCAAATCTATCACATCAGAGAATTCACAAACACCATGTCAAGTGAGCTCTTTTCGGTCCCAGGTATCAGAAAAAAAAGCTTCATGTAAGACAAATAATAATGGTAATTTATTTGGCACATATAATTATTGTAAGGATTAACTTCTAAAAAGTCTTCCCTTACTAGCTCTAACATGTCTCTAAGGACCTCTTTTTCTTCATCTTTCTTCTTCATCTTCTATAATGCCCATTTCATTCCAAAGCTTGTCTCTTCAATATTCCAAGAAGGAAAACAGAAACACACAGAAATACATTACTTCCTCTTTCACAATGGAAGTAAAGGAAGAAGCTTCATCTCAACAATCCTTACAAATCTTAGATGCATTTTTATTAAATAAGAGTAAATGACATGCCCAACCCAGAAGACTACTGTCTCCAGGAGAGTCTCAATTGTTTTGGCCTCAATAATAGGCTCCAACGTTGAAGTGTAGGAGAAGTCAATCTCCTGGAAGCTACATGGACCCACAAATAAAGACCAGGGGACACTAAAAAGCAAAAAGAGGGATAGATGTTTCAGAATTGGGTATATTATGTTGTAGTAACAAGTGATCCCCAAATCTTAGTAACTTAAAACAACAAATGCTAGTAGTTCTACTCTGTATCATCATTGCTTTCACTTCAGGACCCAGGTTGAATGGACAGCCACATTCTGGAACACTGTCAAATAGTGAGGGAAAAGAGAATGTGGAGAAATATGCCCAATCTTAATGAGTCTTCACTTTTGATCAAAGGTCAAGAGCAAGTCACATGGTCATGTAATTTCAAAGGAGGAAGGGAAGTTTAATGCTACTATGTTCATGGAAGGGGAAAGCTA
The DNA here is from genome assembly GCF_007474595.2 of Lynx canadensis. Lineage (NCBI taxonomy): Eukaryota > Metazoa > Chordata > Mammalia > Carnivora > Felidae > Lynx > Lynx canadensis. Next base: position 47,717,104 of record NC_044304.2, on the reverse strand, counting down.
GATTCTTTGTGGGGAACCTTCATAAACATTCCAAGAAATAACCAACAAACAGCCACCATGTCTACCCTGAGTTAGAGAAAGAGAGATGTTCTGAGTTGTAACACCACCAAAGGACTTCAAGAGGACAATGGTATAAGCTTGAAGAATCACAAGCCTCTCTAAATGGGAACGAGGGTGAATTGCTCTCAGGTCCCCACTGAATTCTTGCCTCCTTCACTGATATTTACACTGCATAATAATAGTTGCAGCACATAGTTAATACCAGGAGAATCAGCTACAATGAAGAAAATATATAGTGCTAGGATTAAATCATAAAAATACTCCATGTTCAGTTGTATGGCTGGGCAATAAATTCAAGTACCTGACTGACATTTCTTTAGAACTCACAAGCATTCCATTTACTCCAGAGCTAATGGAAGAGATATGATCAGAAAAAAGCAGAGACTAATTTTAAATTTCACTTAAAATCACTACTGATACTAAGATTTAAGAAACTTATTTGGATGCTGTCAGAGTGCATTGTCATAGATCTTTTTCTCCATTCCAACAATAACAACAACAACAACAACAACAACAACAACAACAACAACAATTTTTCTGAAACCCTGGCCAAAATAATTTAAGCTCTATAATTCTGATTTAAAAATAAATCTTGAGAAGCCATTGAGAAAATGCATAAAAATAAATGAGAAGTAGAATGGCCTAATACACAAGAAGAGTTTCAAGACATTGCCCAGTGAAGAAGTGTGGAGGGTGGCCTCTGATGAAAAATGGGAGAGGAAAAAATCAAGACTCAATCCATTCTTGCTTTAGAAAATAAGCAATAATGCCTTCAAAAGAAAACTTTATTTTTCAATGTTACTATTTATTTTGGTAAAGGGAAATGAGAATCTTAATGACTTTGGGACCCATCACTTGAGTGATGTCATATGATTTTATGTTGTGGGAAGTGAAATGAAGAGAGTCTTCCCATGTGTACATACCACATTCTATGTCTTAAAGAGTTTGATCATCTACTCTAAGATTTTTCTTTAATGATACCTATCCAATTAACTGTAATAGCTTCTCCTAGCCTAGGAAAAATATGGTTTCAATCTTAAGTGCTTAGAAGTGCTTGTTTCTTATTTCATTCAGTGAATACGTATTACATCCCAACTGTGCACAGTCGAGGAGCTAAGAACAGTGGTGAACAGTATAGACAAGAGTTCATGTTGCTAAATTCCTTTCTTATGAAAGAAAGGGTCTTAGGGGTTTGACCTGGGTTTATGTCTCATAAGCTAGGAACTGATACAAAAGTGGGTTGGCTCATGGCTATGGGGTTGAGACTCATGGAAATTTTCAAAATCAGCATTCAAGGTCAAATGGAATGTTGTAACTTCAGAAAACCTTGAACTAGAACAAAGAAAAAAAGTCCCAAGGTTCTACATAGTATGATGTGAAGATAAAACAAGGAGAAAAGAATAACAAAAGAAAATGATTCCATCAGGTAGGATGGATCCTGGCACAGTTCTAACTTTAACGTAACAGTTCTCTTAAACTTCACAGGAAGGCTATGAAGGGAGTGCTTTGATTATTCCTACTTTATAAGTGACAAAACAGGCTTAGAGATCCAGGAACAAAGTGTCATACCCAAGATCACATCCATCAGCCTAGCTCCACAGTTTGTGCTCTTAGTAAAATGGAGCAAACAGATTCATTTTCTATGTATAAGGGCTGGACAATATTAGGCTTAGACAGATTATCTAAGCCATTGGAACATAAAACAGGTTTTCATTTATAGAGCATTGGTACCGACTTGCCTACATAGGAAGTAAACCATTTATTTCTGGAGACACATTTGATTAACCTAGAAGCACTGGAGATTTATAAAAGTCAGATCCATATTAAACTAATTCCAGCAACTTTGAGGATACAAGTTTTCCTAGAGTAGACGCTCAAGTATCATATTTATCTTGATCAAGCATGGCGTTAAAAGGGATAATGATATAGAATAAATGAATACATAAATGAATGAACTACGAATGACCATGGTTTAATTTTTCTTTTCAAACTTCTATTTTCTTAAGCAATTATTGATATTCTTTGTAAGGAATTAGACATTTTTCATTGAAGCAAAATAAATAGCAATTACAACATTCCTAAAAGAATTCAGAATGTCTGAAGAATGTATATCAGGATATACCACCCTGTTTGCTTCCTTCTGCTCGACATGGGATTGGAGAATGGAGCATTCATGCAATGGTGATTCATTCATTGGATTCATCAGATGAATCCAATGCTTCTAATTGAAAACACATCCCTGTGCACCCTTAATTAATTTTCCAATTTTTGCTCTACTTCTAGTGCTCAAGCTCTGGAACCAAAACAAAACAAACAAATAAACAACAAAAATTCTCATATAAGTATCACAAGAAATTTTGGTTTGGGTCATCGCCAATGGTATATATTTATTCAAATATTCCAATTAACTAAGAGCACGAGGCTCCCACAGTCTCAGACTGATTGGCTAGATAAAATACAGGATGCTTAGTTTATGTGAATTTCAGAAAAACAACGAATAATTTTCTTAGGATAGGTATGTCCCAAGCATTGTATGTTTGTTTGTTTGCTTGGCTTTGGCATATCTGGCAAGCCTATCACCAAGTTTTAAAGAAACAAAGGCTCCACTGGGAGAATGCTGTAGTACCAAACAAGTGTGTCTGCCAGTAATTGGTTCTGCTACCCTTAGTAAGTTGCCTTGCCGCGCTGAACCTCAGTTCCTTCATTTGCAAAGGGAAAAGAGTTGGACTAGTTGAATTCTGAGGACCCTTTCCTCTGTACATTTCTAGATTCTAGTAGTCTGTAAAAGTCTGAACTACATACAAAGACAAGAAGTATGACGTCATTGTTTGTAAAATGTCCTCTGAGGCAGAGAAATTATAAAGCATTCACTTATTACCATTCTCCCCAAGAAGGAGAGAAAAAGAACAACAACAGCAAATTAAATAGACAATGGGAGTGGGAGACAGCTGTCTTCCAGAGAGTTTCTAAGAGGTAAGAGAGTGTGCCCTGGGATGTCCTCCTCTCTAAAGGCTCCTGCTGTTCTCTTTGGAGGTTACCATTTGTTCCACCCACAGGGTTCCAAAATTAAGAACTGGCCTCTTTTGTGGGGAAAAGTGATTTTAATGCATTTATAAGGAGCTAAAATACACAGAGATGTAAGAAAAATGTTATATGTTTTTATAAATACACAGACATGTAAGAAAAAAGATATATTTGCATTCATTTAAGGGATGCAATGCTGAATGTAATTGTTACAGCTCAAGTTTTAGGGGTTTTTAAAATTTTTTGCTTCATAAATTTTATTTTATTTTTATTATTTATTCATTAATTATTATTTTGTGTGGGGGTGGGTAGCAGACAGCAAAAGGGTACAGCTCTGCCATCATCATTTATCAAACTTAGCAAGACTAATTCATACCCTTCACAGCACCCTCCCTTAGAGGTCCTTGTGAAAGATCACCCCAGTGCCTTCATTAATTATGACACTGTTCATAATTCCTCAGCATTCCCCCATTCTGGCTTGAGTTAAATCAGAAATGCAATTAAATATATGTAATATACGTGTGAACCAGAATACTAACAATTCTTCCCTTCCTGGGCATTAAAAATACAATTCTTCAACTTATACATACTGTGAGCACCATTTCTTTTCAGAGAAAGATAAAAACACAAAGCAACTTCTCATTGTGGCAAGGAAATCCAGGGAAATCTTTTCATAATAAGACCACAAACAGGGCAATACAGGGATGGTTTGGAAAACTCACTGTGTAACATAGGACAGACCCTGTGGATATTTTTGGTGAGAGAAGTACATCATAAGCAAATGTAAGGTTAAGTGGAATCTTCCTCCAGGAACTATTTTTTAATGAAAGGGAGCTCAGTTGAAGCATGAATGTGATTATCTGTAACAAAGAGTCTCACAACTGATATGCTAATCACAGTAGAATAAAAAGACACGGACACAGACAGGGTTCACCTTCTTTTGGCCAATGAGGACTGAAGCTTTAAAGCACCAACTCTCTATCAGGCTTGTACATTTAGAGGATTCCAATCCCATCTAATCTTGTAGGTTTCCCTGGGTATCTTCCATAAGACTTTAGCCCTGTTCGCATTTCCTGAGTCGTATACACAGGGTAGAGCGCAGGATAGAATCAGAAAACGTAATTCTCAATCAGGGTTTTTCAACCCTGACACTATTGACATTTTGGATAGAATAATTCCTTGAGCGACTTAGACTCTCAGGGAGGAAATCAGACTCTGGTAAAATAAAGTCCACAAATAAATATATAAAAGGTATATATATATACATATATATATATATATATATAATATAAATATATATTTCTTCTCACTGTGTTGTATCATTCTCATAGTGATAGAGACAACTTCGTATGAATTGTATACTTTACTCAAGCATCACGTGTTGGCTATAAATGTTATTTTTCTGTCTCTAGACACTTTATATGAACATTGCCTTCCTGATTATCCACTCTCAATACAATCAATACCTCTCAAAAAGCCACAGTTGTTTTTACATACAACAGATGGCTTTCATGGGTCTATCTATTCCTTCAAGATCTAGCCTCCACCTACTCTCCCAAACCTCCCCTCCTCCTTCTGCCCCACATGCATTCTCGAAATGCATGTGTGCTATCACACTGGTCAGTCTCTCAGCCTGGAATGCACATCTCCTCATCAGATTGTGAAGTCACTAAAAACAGACTCAGTGTGTTTCTCCTTTTGTCTTTTTGTAAATGTGTATTTTTGAGAAAGAGAAAGTGCGGGGTGGGGGGTGGGGACGGGTGGAGAGAGGGAGACAGAGGATCCCAAGAGGGTTCCATGCTAAGCACAGATGTGGGGCTCAAACTAAGGAACTGTGAGATCATGACTTGAGCTAAAGTTGGACGCTCAACCCACTGATCCACCCAGACACCCAAGTCCTCTTATTTTCAACACCAAGCAAAGGCCCTGTGATAGTAATGTTTGCTATTTTTAAAAACAATTAAATGAATTAATATCAACTCGGAAGAACTCTTAGGTGGCAGCTCTACTTTCTCTCAGGAGACAAATCACCTGTAACTCTTCAGTTAGTTCCTCCTTGGAGTCAAAGTTAGACACAGAGTTGATTCAAAGAGTAAGTGTTCTCCTTTTTTTTTTCTCTGAAAATCTTGAACTCTGGTTACTGGTTAGAAAATGAAAACGGGCTTCTTGTGTATTTACTGCACTGATTAACTTTAGGGTTTCAGTAGAGGGGTCTGTTGTGTAGTGAGTCAGAAATAAAAAGTGAAAAGAGAAAAACCTGTGCATAAGACCCAGGTGCTTTAAAACTTCTGGACTGGGGCGTCTGGGTGGCGCAGTGGGTTAAGCGTCCGACTTGGGCTCAGGTCATGATCTCTCAGTTCAAGAGTTCCAGTCCTGCATCAGGCTCCCTGCTGACAGCTTCGATCCTAGAGCCTGCTTTGGATTCTGTGTCTCCTTCTCTCTCTGCTCCTCCCCTGCTTGCATTCTGTCTCTGTCTCTCTCTCAATAATAAATAAACATTAAAAAAAAAAAAAACTTTTAAAACTTCTGGACTTAGCTAGTTTGGATGTGGGGTGGGGGCAAAGAGGGAAGAATGATATAAACCAAAATAATAAGTTTACCTTAAAAAGAGTAGGTCAATCATATAAAAATAAAGTTCCTTTGGAAGTAGCAGGAAAATCATCATGAAAGACTAAATAAGACATTTTACTAATTCATTATAGTAGAAGTCTATGTTGTTTGTTTGTTTGGCCAAGGAGGGCTCCCCTCTCAGCCAGTCTTTGATTTCAAAATTTGAATCCTGTACAGAGACCTTAAGGACCAGTGAGATCAGTGCTTTTCTCTACCCCGAGGGGAAACTGGCCATACAAAGATTCTAATTTTAGGAGTGAATTAAAATTTATTCTTTTTTTCATGCCACCTTAACAATATTTTTGCTATGATAGAATGGAAAATGTAGTGTCCTATCAATTCTCTATTGCTAATATGAGCCAAGAAAATCATCTAAATAAAGTCCAGTGGCAAAGAAAGCATGAATCATAAAGCAATGCAATGCCAAACTAAGCCATGTTTCATCAGTCACCAAAATTAATCCTGAATTTCATCAGCTCATGCAGACTGTGTCCAAAGAAATGTTCTGGGAGGCACACAGATTAAAATGAAGGACTGAATTAAAACACCAAAGTTGCATTTTATTTTCTAAACCTGTACTTTCCACTGGTAGTCAGTGAGAACATGAAAACAGACTTCTAGCTAAAACAATGTCTCCCCTAAGAACTACTACAGAATGCTGTAATGGGGCAGGTATCCTCTGAATGCCAGAGTTTGCAAACTTTTTCCTTCAAGAATCAGAGAGGAACTAGTTTAGGCTTTGCAGGCCTGTGGTGTCTGTTGCAACAACTCAACTCTGCTTTTGTAACCAGAGAACAACCACCCACAGACAGCGCTAACTAATGCGTGTGGCTATGTGCCAATAAAACTATGAAAAGAGGCAGTGGGCTGCATCTGATAGAAGGGCCACAGGTTGCTGTCCCCTGCTTCTTTAATATATTAGGCAACCAAGAACTGAGAACTGATGAGACGCAATGTGGAGTTTGTTGTTCTTTCCTAATTTCTCACTAGATACATGTTTGCAGTTAATACCTCACAGTCATTAATTTAAAATGGAACCTCCAGCCACTCTGAACTGGCAATTAGTTAAAACAAGGTAAACGTGTAAAACGCCTGCCAGTTAGCTATCTGATCTGCATCAATCCACACGTATTAAGTCAGTGAAAGAGCAGAAATGTAATTTTCCAGAACATGCAACCCTACCGCTCCGCATGCCTCTAATGAGGGAAAGCTAATTATTTTATTATCTTAACATAAACCTCCCCAAATTAAATATTTCCAGGGTTATAAACGGTTTGCCTCCGAGCTTCTCCAAAAGCTTAAAATCAGTCCTTTCACTCTGGCAGACAATACTCCTGGTCTCCTCAGAGTTCAAAGAAAGCCTTGACATCTTTCAGAGTTTTGGGTTTTGTTCTTCTCACAGAAAAAATAAGGTGCTACTGATGTTGCTCTCCTTATTGAGAAGAAAAGTTCAATACCATTATATCCTGTTGACAAAAGGGTCCAGAAATTGTGAAAGAAGCTGGAATAGCCGTCATCATTCTTCCTTTAAATCCAGCTCTAATCTCATCAGTGTTAACTGATTTTATTTGTACCTATTATACATTTTCAGTTTGCCAAATAAGTAAATAAACAAATTTGTGCCTGTTATACATTTTAATTTTTAAAATTTTTTTTTCAACGTTTATTTATTTTTGGGACAGAGAGAGACAGAGCATGAACAGGGGAGGGGCAGAGAGAGAGGGAGACACAGAATCGGAAACAGGCTCCAGGCTCCGAGCCATCAGCCCAGAGCCCGACGCGGGGCTCGAACTCACGGACCGCGAGATCGTGACCTGGCTGAAGTCGGACGCTTAACCGACTGCGCCACCCAGGCGCCCTATACATTTTCATTTTAACCTCTTTCAAAGATAAACAAATAAATATATTTATTTATTTATTCCTCTTACAAAAGCAGATTCAGTTATTTGATTATTAACCATTTCCTAGTTCTCTTATCCTCCAAGCTGAATAATTGTTTTTATTTTCCTTTCCTAAATCTGTGTTGCTGGATCTGCCGAAATTTGTCATGAAAAACCCATTTGGGTGAGACTTTCTCTCAAATTACTTAATCCCAGGGAATTAAGTTTCAGGATAATAGGCAGAGCGATGGGCCAAATAACCACATTTGGCTCCTACATTGTCTGTTGTTAACTCTTAAAGGCCTAGTGTTATCATATTCATCTCTTTGTCCTATGGTAAACAAAAAGCCACACTTCTTTTAAGCCACCAAGTAAAACTAAATCATAAACGTCTGTTCCATGACCATTGGAGTGCGTTCCTTTCCTATGTTTCTTCAGGAAGAGCTAGGAAAACAATTTTTAATTTTCATTACTCATTTCTCATAAGACGTACTCATATGTAAATGTTTCATATTCCCCCAAACGTAAACTATTTCCCAGTCATTCTCTCTTACATGCTGACTTTTTTAAATGCCCTTATTCTTCACAATATCCATTGCAAATTCATGGCCAATTACTACCCATACTCCCTATTCTTAATTGAAGTTTGAAACCCTCAACTACCTAAAATAAATGAGTTCTCTTGGAACTTTGGTGGCAGAGGACAAAACAAAGATTGCTACCTGCAAGAGTGCCTGCTGTCACAACAGGGCTAAAGTCAAAGAAGGGATGTGTTCCCCCTGACTTGATTGCTCCCTTGGGGAGGAAATTGTGGCAAATGAGAATCCACTACTAATTCCTTTGGCCTGTCTTAAGGAGAGGTTCATGGCAAAGCCATAGAGCCCTCAAATCTCCCAGATAAGCCTATACTAAGGTACTTCATGCCTTGCTCAAATTTTCAGGTTTATTATATGTTTTTATATGAAGTTCTTAAGAATTACTTGTGGAGGGAATGAAGGGGAAAACGGAAGAAAGAAGAAAGGCATCATTTATATGACTTACATGATAACAGTTCCCTTAGTACAAATGACCAGGTGTATGTTTTCATATCACTTGCTTTCAAGTTTAAAATGCATGAGTAGCTACCTGGAATTTCTTTTTAATAAAGTTGGAAAAAGGGGCTGTGGAAAAAAATTATTGTCACAATAACTAGATGAGTGAGAGTATTAGATATATTAAAGGATACAAATGAATACTATTTTCTTTTCAGATTGTCTCAGTATACTGTATTTTTATCTCCAAGTCTTTGAATTAAGTTTCCAAGCACCCAAATGCCATTTCTGAGTTTTTTTGTTTTTATGGTTGATTCCTTTTTTTTTTAAATATAATTTACGGTTAAGTTACCTAACATACAGGGTATACAGTGTGCTCTTAGTTTCAGGAGTAGATTCCCATGATTCATTGATTATATACAACACCCAGTGCTCATCCCAACAAGTGCTCTCCTCAATGCCTATCACCCATTTTCCCCTCTCCCCTACCCCCCATCAACCCTCAGTTTGTTCTCTATATTTAAAAGAGTCTCTTATGGTTTGCCTCCTTCCCTCTCTGTTTGTAACTATTTTTTCCCCTTCCCTTCCCCCACGGTCTTCTGTTAAGTTTCTCAAATTCCACATATGAGTGAAAACATACGATATCTTTCTCTGACTGACTTGTTTCACTTAGCATAATACACTCCAGTTCCATCCATGTTGTTGCAAATGGCCAGATTTCATTCTTTCTCAGTGCCAAGTAGTACTCCATTGTTACCACACCTTCTGTATCATTTTGGCTCTTTCCATAATTTGGCTACTGTTGATAGTGCTGCTATAAACATTGGGGTACATGTGCCCCTACAAATCAGCACTCCTGTGTCTTTTGGATAAATTCCTAGCAGTGCTATTGTTGGGTCATTGGGTAATTCTATTTTTAATTTTTTAAGGAAGCTCCACACTGCTTTCCAGAGTGGCTGCACCAGTTTGCATTTCCACCAACAATGCAAAAGGGTCTCCCTCTCTCCATCTCCTTGTCAGCATCTGTTGTTTCCTGAGTTGTTAATTTTAGCCATTCTGACCAGTGTGAGGTGGTATCTCAGTGTGGTTTTGATTTGTATTTCCCTGATGATGAGCTTTATTGTCAGAAGACTCTAAGAATGCATGAAGGGGTGGGCACTAAGGAAATGTTTGGGAACAACTCTAATTTGCTTATAGGTATAGCAACACTCAAGGTTAAAGGGTGCATGTCTTTTCCGAATGGAAGAATATAGATCTCTGAGAATCCAGGCTCAGTTCTTCTCAAAATGTCTATCTCATTGTGTTATCTAGGTAAGCAGGCTACTAAGAAAAACTATAGCAATCTGTATAGTGCAGAGTGTTAAAAACTAAAAGGAATAAAAAGTTTTTTTTAAGTTTTTTTAAAAAGAAAAAAAAAAACTAAGAGAAAATTGGTTCCTAGTTTTCCCAAATTCAAAGGCCTTATCAGAATTCATAAGACAATGTAACTTCCTAGTCTGCAAAGCTCACGTTCCTGAAGGCCCAGGGGGACTCAGCTTTTGAAGCTGCTGCCTACTCCTCTTGACAAGCTCAGTCTGCACTTTCACTGGAAAAAAAGAAAAGCAAAGGAGAGAGAGAATTCTTCTTTAAATGCTCAGGAAAGTGAAGAGACATTTGCTTTATTATTATGAATCCATCCTACCAGCTGCAGGTGGTAAAATTTAGCACTTGGTCAGACAACCCCCCAAGAAGATCCACAGAAGATCAGAAAGATACCCTGGGAAGTAACAGAAAATTATCAAATTCATAGAAGCATAGAATAGCGGTTGCCAAGGGCTGGAAGGAAGGGAAAATGGAGAAGTGATGGTCAAAGGGCACAATGTTTCAGTTACAAGATAAACAATTTTTGGCGATCGACTACACAACATAGTGCCTACAGACAATAATACTGTATTGTGTACTTAAAATTTGCAAAATGGGTAGATCTCATGATAGGTGTTCCCACGACACACACACACACACACACACACACACACACACTAATAATAATAATAAAGGGGACAGAAGACAACTTTAGGAGGTGATGAATATGTTTATGGCATTAATGGCAGGGATGGTTTCACAGATGTGTACACTTGGTACTCAAATTTACTGAGCTATAAACATGAATATATATATATATATAATATATATATATATGTATACATATTGCATTTCAATGATACTTCAACAAAGTGGTTAAAAAAAAGGTTGGCTGGTCATGGAAATGACATTCAAACCTTGGTTGTGCTTCCTGGCTCAAGTATGAGGGGAATTTTGCCTCCACAACAGTGGGAGGAGAAACTGTGGTAATGCTGAATTTTCTGCAGGTAATGAGAGATCAGAAAATTCAGGGACCAAAATTGATTTTTAGAAATTATCCTTAATGGTCAAAATAATAAAGCCAGTTCTTCATGCAGGTCAATATCACATTTCAGGGTATAAAGCTGGTGTTTAGAAATTTGAAACAAATAAGATTATTTTCACCAAATGGTGTAAAAGTGAAAATGTAGTCAAGTAGTATTTAGCATCATAAAAAAATAAAACAATCTTCACAGAGTAACCCAATATCTGGAATAGGCACTGGAGGAGTATGGGCATGAAGAAAGAGGCTGGAAATGCTGGGATGATAATAAATAATTATAGGATTTAATAAATAATTTAATAAATAATTATAAGGGATTTGCATTAAATGCAGCAGGGGAAAATAACACCCCTGTATTGAAACACAGGAAAGAGAAATAACTTTAATTGACAACCATGTGTGGGACACAGCACTGGCACTTGATACATATTATCACCTTTTTTTATCCATACTGTGAGTGGATAAGACATTCCATTTACCAATAAATAAAAAGACACTCTGAGTTGTTTATGTTTTGCAAATGTTTTGCAGGATGCACTGTGTCAACTGAATATTACAAAACCTTTAAAAGACAAGAGATTACGCCCTGGAAAATCTGTGTGTGTGTGTGTGTGTGTGTGTGTGTGTGTGTGTGTGTGTATAAATATATATAGTATGAATTCTGTGAAATGTGCTTTTGTCAGCCCCGTGTAGTCACAAAGGTTTATGTGTGGTTTACAACATCTCTTTGCTATTTTCCAGCTCCTGTTGTGGAGGCTGCAGAATGATGCTTATGGTACAGGTGGACTTGCTGGTGTGAAATCCCATCTTGACCATGCATGAACTATATGTCCTTGAGCAAGTTACGTAAGCTGCCTTTAGCTTCTCAACTATAAATGAGAGCTAATGATATCTACCCCATAAGATTTGTGAAGATTAACTATTTAAGCCTGAGCACAGTGACTAGGGTATACAAAAGCACTCAGTAAAAGTTTGGTGTTAATTTTGTCTGTTTTCTCTGCTGCTCTGGCTCCAATACTTGGAATAGTAATCAGCAAAGTACACAATCAATAAATATTTGCTGACTGATTGCTTAAATGTATCATTCTCTCTTCCAATTTTTTTTTTTCCTGTAAAGATAAATCCCCTCCATGTCAATCCCCTCCTGCAAGACAAATGTAAAAGGCATGGAAGGCTTAGTCTCTGTCCAAATTGACCTGCTTTGTGTGAGGAAGGGCTGGGCCTTCACTCTGGTGTGAGAAAATGAGAATCAAATACATGTGAAGAAACGCTAGAAAGCTGTGCGGAATGAATACAGCAGACTTCTCTAGCAATGTGTTCTCCTTCAAAGAACCCAGATTCCATTAACTTGAGGTCAGCTTCCCTCATTGTACCTCTTGTTTGTCTCCCCTCCCCAGACATTTATTTCCCTGACATTGTGGGGATGAGCTGAACAAACAAAGGAGAAATAGAGCTGTAACTACCCTCACTGAGCCAACAGGACCCCAGTGTGTAATGAGACAGCTCAAGTTATTATCTCACTTGCTTAAAGAAAACCCATGGGACCAGATGAAAGACGAGAACAGGAAGAGAAAGGGCTGTGAGTGTGTGAACATGAACTAAGCCCAGGTGCAGAGTCAATAATCCTCATTGTTTTTATAGAGATATTAGCTACCTTCATTTGCTCTATTTCAAGCGTTAATACTCCATTGCAAAGGACTGTATTAAAATGCCATCGCTTCTACCACAGGCAAAGCTAACATTTAATGAGAAAATTCCTTGGGCCAGCGTTTGTACGCATCACTTTGCATACATTGCCACATTCAATCCTCACAACAGCCCTCGGAAGTGATATGACCCCAGTTTTCAGATGAGGAGATGAGGCTCAGAAACCTAACCACTCATGGGAAAACCATGCTATTGTTGTGTCAAGTCTGTATGGCTCCAAAATGCTTATATCTTTATCTTATAATTTTCAGCCATACAGGAATTTTGTGGTGGTAATTACTACTTGAAATGAGCAAACCTCCAAAGGATTTGACCATCTTTATTATTACATGGAATTTTTGTTCATGGTATTATTTGTGGTGAAGAGGTGTTCATCGCCACATAATCTCAATCAACCTACATTCTATTCATCAAAAAATGCTTTCTTGAGTGCCTCTGAGGTCCTAGTTTAATCCTATGTGACTTTTTAAATAATTTTGTCATTAAATGGATGCATGAAAAGTTTACTTTAGACATTCCATGCATTAAAGCAGCAGTGTGTACAGTTCACAAATCTGTTTTCACCTGCATTCATTCATTTAGTTCTCAAATCAAATCCTTAGGGTACACTGGTTTTTCTCCTACCATTCTCCAGTTGAGCATCAGGGATGCACATAGCTTGTTAACAGCACAGCCAGAACTCAAATCCTGTGCTCTTCCAACTCCAAGCCCAGTGATTTCCTCCCTGAATCACAGCTATCCAGTATGATGACACTGCACTTGGAATCCATCCAGTATAAACCATCCCCTCCATCAGATGCTCCCTATCAGCAGATGAGCAAAGCATAGCTGTTGGAGTGGTGGTTCAGTGTAGCTAAATATTCATCAGAAGTGTGCACATTAACAGCCACACACAATAATTAAACTGAAATTAATTTCCTCAGTTAATACATGCCACAGAATTAAATTAAACCTCAACAGAAAACAGGGCAGACTGTAACTATTAATCCTCCCCTAAGCAACAATAATTATTTTTGCCAACATTTATTTCATTTGCATATATGATGTTATGTCGCAAATTTTCACATACCAGTGACAATTTTCTCTGCTTTGCCAGATCGAGAATTAAGCAATATATTAGGTCAGATAGTCTGTTGGCAAAAAGTTCCAGGGATCCAGTTCGGGAGTAAACTGCTAACATTTGGGGCAGCCGAGTTCATTAATGTTAGGGCTCTAATTCACAATGGCATCCACTGATTGCAAATATTTGTATAACATATACCCCATTCATGACTGAAGAATAATTTTATGATAAATGGAAAGTACCTACAAGTCACATAAGAAATACTTCAAAAATTAATACATCTCTCATTTTATGTAGTTATTATGGGGATCAATCATGGTTTTCTCTGATTGGAAAATCGTGTTTATAAAATTCATTGATTTAATTTTTCAGTAAATTCTTCCTGGAGATGTCTTATGTAAGCATAGCTATCAGTCCTGGGAATATAACAGTGAAAAAATAACCACAGATCCTTTCCTCATAAATCTTGCTTTCAGTGGGAGACAGACATAGCTACAACTAGAAACTAAATTGTTCATGCCAAAGTGCATAATGTCCACTTCAGGAAACAAAAAGTGCCTGAGAAATGACTATGAACCTGTCACTCGTTACATTGTGAAACTTTAGATAAGTCATTTAACCCACCTAAACTTCAGTTTCCTCATCTGTAAAGGTAGGAGTGACGTGCAGATTAAAACAAACAAACAAACAAAAACAAAAACAAAAACACAGAAACACTAATGTTTTACTTTATAGGAGATAAGTATTGCACTCAGTGTGTGCTCTCCATATACCAAGCATTGTACTAAATACTTTGCCAGTGTTTTCTTTTATTCCCCCTTACATCAATCCTAAAAGGTGAAATTAATATTTATCAGTGTTGTCATTTTATAGGGTTAACTGTGGTCACACAGCCAGTAGGAGATAATGACAGCTTTTGAACTTGGTTAAGAGGAGTTTAGAGGTACTCTTATTTACTATTAGGTCATTTTACCAAGTAAGGAGTGCCAAGACAGACGTTAGCATATTTCTCCCACTATGTCATCAACAATCAGGACATTCACTAGCAAGAGTAACCAAGCTTTTTCCTTCCCAACTACCAACAATTTATATATATATTTTTAATGTTTATATATTTTGAGACAGAGACCACATGCAGAGGAGGGGCAGAGAGAGAGAGAATCCCAAGAAGACTCTGCGCTGTCAGCACAGAACTCAATGTGGAGCTCAGTCCCACGAACCATGAGATTATGACCTGAGCCAAAATCAAGAGTAAGATGGTTAACCTATTGAGCCACCCAGGTGACCCCCTCCTCCAACTTTTTATGTTTTAACTGATGCTTCAACCATGACCAAAAAACAAAACAAAATAAAAAACAAAAAAACACACACATAATGAAATTCTTAGTAACAAAAATGTTGTCTCCACTGGGTGCAGTTCTGCAGTTTTCATTCAAGCATATGCAATTTTTGAGAAGAAACATATGTGAACTCCAGCACAGAGCTGTTTATTGGCAACTGATTAATATTTCTTTGGCTGTGAGTTTACTGGGGAGTTGTGAGTTCTTTATAAATAGAATGTAGAAGCCTGTCACCCTCTCACTGTTCAATTACCAAGTTTTATTAAGGAAATGGCAAAAAAAAAAAATCTGTGACGTTGGTCTAGGATATCTACTAATAAAGGGATTGGCTGCCTATATGGAATCCTGACAAATAATATTTTTTAAGAAATGCCTTTAATACTCTGTTAAATAGACAAAAAAATACATAAATAGAAGGACACAAAAAAAGAATACTATAAACAAACCCTGAAGTCCTTTCACTGAGAATTTCATGGGCTGCAGCATATTGCTAAGATCAAGATCCTGTAAAACGTTTACACCCAATGTTTCTATAAAACTTTAAACACAAATAGAAAAATGTGACTACCACATGGCTGAATTTCTCTAACATAGTCTATTTGTAAATTCAATGGATTTCAGTTTTTATCTTTTCCCAAATGAGAAGGAATTGACCTTATGATCTTATGTATCTCTTTGGCTTCCTTGAAAGAATCTCTTTTCTTCCCTTCTGGGTTTGCCTCTCCCTCATATAAGAATCAGTCCTCCTTCTGATGGCTCCTGATTTCTGTGTGGGAATCAATGTGGCTTAAGGGAATTTCCTTATTTTCCAGAGGAGGGTATGACCTAGGCAAGATGTGCTTCTTTTCCCACTGGACAGCAGTGGGCATGGGATCTAAACTGTTTAAGTCACTGAGAATTTCTTTTACAATTCTGTTTTCTCTCTCTCTCTCTCTCTCTCTCTCTCTCTCTCTCTCTCTCTCTCATGTTGTTGTTGTTGTTGCTGCTGTGAGCGCTGGTGCAAAAGCACTCTCATTCCTGCTTTTTGTGCAAAGGGAATACATGGTCCCAGGAGATGCAGACAGCCATCCTGGGACCAGGGGAGAGATCACTTTTAAATGTAATCAACACAAGGAAAGACAGAGTAGGAAGGAAGAAAGAAAACAAACAAGGACATGAAAAAGGGAGAAAGAGAGGGAAGGAGGAAGAAAGGAGGGAAGGGAAGCAGGGATGGAGGGAGAAATGAGGAAATTCTGACCTCACTGCAATGCTGGATCAAATCTAAAATGAAGCTAGAAGCCACAGCACATTCTTTATTTTTTGCCCCAAATTCCCCTTTATTGTTAAACCAGTTTGAGTTGGCTTTTCTGTTAAGTGCCTCATGAACATTCTTACACTAAGTATATTAGAAAGACCCATCAATCTTAAGTCCTTTTGTACGTGTGATGAACTTCCTTTTCCGGTTCTCAGACTTTTGGAGCCTACCTAATTTTCCTTTGCCCATCCATGGTATAAAGCAAAATATCTAAACTATATAACCACCCAACCTGTGTTCTAGTCTTGAATCATAAGAGGTAACAATCAAGAGTATTGGTTTTGGAGGCAGATAGATCTGGCATCTAATACAGCCGGTTTTAGTTATCAGCTCCTTACCTGGCCTCTGCTCCAGTTCCTTTTATGTAACCGGATTAATTTATTTTGGCTTTCACAACAAATTACCACAAATTTAGGAGCTGAATGGACACAAACATATTATCTTATATTTCTATAGCTCAGAAGTTTAATATGGGTCTCACTGTCCCAAAAGGAAGGAAGGCCTCCACAGGGCTGTGTTCTTTTCTGTTCTCTCTGAGTAGGATCTGTTTCTTTTTCCAGCATTTGTTCCCCTTCCTCTATCTTCAAAGGCAGCAAAACAGGTTGAGTCCTGCTCACATCACTTCACTTTGACCCTCTCTTTTGCCTTCTCTTTCACTTTTAAGGATCTTTGAGATTACACTGGGTTCACCCAGATAACCAGGAAAATCTCCCTATGGTCGGCTGACCAGCAAACTTAGTTCCATCTGCAGCCTTAATTCCCCTTTGCAGTGTAAAGTATTTGGATCCCAGCAATGTGGATATGGACATTTTGGGGGGCCATACTCTGACTACCACAGTAACATGCCCTCTCCTTTCAGGTTTGTTGTAAGAATTAAATGGTATAAACCCTGCAAAGTGTTTTGCACATAATACATGCACTATAAATTGCAACTCCTATTATTAAGTCACAGGGAAGTGAGAAAGATGTGAAAGTCAAGTTGGTTCTTTGATATTCCTTATGCAACCTGTGGATCAGGGCCTTGAGGTCCAGAGAGAAGAGTGTGAACAGTTAGCACTGCTCCTCCAGCCCACTTGATGATCAAGCCCATTCCCAAGTGGTCACCATTATCAAACTGCTTTCTCTCCCCAGTGCCCAGGTCTCTTGCTACAGGTCATACCTGGGTTTGTTCAAACTCTTGACATGCTGATTCCAAATACTCCCTAGACCTTAACAAAGCAAGCCTGTGTTAATCCCAAATAATCTCATAAATTATTAAACCCAGTGGTTGAGGATGTTGATTGCTAAAACACCTGGGCATGTAAATTATTACCTTCTAACAAAAAACACCAAATCTCTAAACACATTTATCCTAAACTAAGCTGTTTTGATTCTCACTTCCATGATATTTGTCATAATATTACACCCGTATTATCTCTAAAAGATTGTTTAGTGGCACCTGCATGGCTCAGTCAGTTAAGCGTCTGACTCTTCGTTTTGGCTCAGGTCTTGATCTCACAGTGCCTGAGATCCAGCCCCATGTTGGGCTCTTAGCTCTCAGCAGAGAATCCCTAAAGGGATTCTCTGTCTCCCCCCGCCCCACCGACCCTCTCCTGTTCATGTGTGCCCTCTCTCTCTAAAATAAACATTTAAAAAAAGAAAGGTTTTTTTTACATCAATCCATTTATTTCAATCAAAATTATTTTAAAAGAAAACTTTATATCAACACTTAAAAAGAAAGCCACTAGTATAGTCTGCCATAAATAGAAAGTAACCAAAAAGGTAAAGATAACAAAAACAATGTCATTCAAACCGAGGTGGTTATTGCTGCTTTCCAAGACTCTGAAGCTGAAAGGGAGAAGAGAATGGTATTGCAAGCCCAAGAACCCAAATATTCCTTGACACAGAATAAATAAGTAAATTGTGGTATAGACATACAATGGAATACGAGATCAAACGCTACAAATCACAGAGAACGTTTAGGCCTGCCGTTACAGCATCAAGCTGGTGGCTAGAGGGTATTCGAAAATGGTGTGACAGGGCTGCAGGGTTCAATAAATTGGGGTTAATGCAAGGTAATACCGTATCTGAGAATGACAATGTGAAAGAGGCCACAAGAAGTCTTCCTGAGAATCTGTATAACGACAGGATGTTTCTCATTAAGTGAGCAATGGCCCTGACCAGGAGGCAGCAGATTTGCCTAAAGAGCATATCCTAAAATATGAGGAGGATAAATTCTACCTTGAACTTCTGAAAGAAGTTATTTGGGAAAGAAAAGAGAGAGAAAAATGGGCAAAGAAATAATCGTGGGGTTGAAATCTGTGGTTGCAGATGCTATCAGATATTTTTAAGAAGTTGGGTAAACCTGAAATGTATGATTTAGAACTACTGGAGCTGCAAATGTATTACTTTAAATAAATGTCTACTGTAATTATTTTTTAAAAATGTATGTTTATAGCTGATCCTACAACAGGGATGAATCTCACAAATGTGGAAGATAGCTCAGAAAAGACAGATGCAAAAGAGCACTAGAGGTAGGACAGCACTGCACTGACATAAAGTTCAAAACCAGGCAAAACTAATCTGTGCCAGAAGTCAGGACAGTGTCCATCCTAAAAGCAGCAATGCTTAGGCAGGGGCACAAATGGAACTTGTGGGGGCTGGCAAGGTGCTACTTCCTAATCCAGGTTCTGCAAACTGGCATACTTATTGTGTGTAATGTACCAAGCTGCACATTTAAGATCATACTTTTCTTAAGGTTTGTTACATGTCAAAGAAACGTTTGCTTAAAAAACATCCTCTCTGCAAGCACACACACTAGCAACAGACTCTTTCTCCTAGATGTAATCTAAAGATTCCCTATCACACCTTAAGAAATGCTGCCCCAAGCCAGAGCAATGATGATAATAGAACACGTAATAGACTAACAGAGGGTCCCTATCTGCTGGAGGACCACTTCCCCGAGGCTGAGTTGGTGACCTTCTCCTACACTTTCAGAGGACCACAGGGCTTACCTAGATCACAGCATCTATCTCTCTGTATTAAACGTGATTATTTCCTAGCCTGCTTCTATCAGACCCACTTCCTTGAGGGCAGGAACTAAAACTTCAACTGCAGGACCTTAGCACCTAACAGGGTATCTCACAGGGATGCTCCATAACTATCTGTGGAATGTATGAATGGATGAGGGTATGAATTCATCCTATGACATAAACTGTACTGAGCTGGCAGAGAGAATAAGGACATGCATCTGGCAATGGGGAGCAATTGCACATAAATCCTGACACTAGTATATTTACAAGTTTGAAGAGAAAGGGGGTCTGGGGCACTAATAATCAGCCTGAACCCCACTGGAGGACAACTGATATTACTTTGCTTTAAAACAGCCTTGAGTAGAACTGTACAGAGTCTGGTACTTTTTACTATTTAAAGGGCCCAAGGTGGTGCTAGAGCTGTAATATCAGTAATGAAAGCAAATGTGTGAGCTGCTTGGACCTATTAAAGATAAGTTATTTCAGGTGCATTCAGAATAAGTACAAATGGAGAGGTAAAGCCATTTCTTTTTTATCCTTGCTGGGGATGAGTCAGAGAAATAGGTATGTCTGAATTCTCCAGATAAAGCCCCAAATGCCTTTAAGCCACTAATTTACATTTTTTTTGTACCATAGGCAGAACCAATATTTTGTATGCATAAATGTGCCATACTTATTATTATCTAATGTTACCAAAGCCCTAACATCCTTAGAAAAGTACCTGGTGTTCAGTAGACATTCAATAATTGAAATGGATTCTATCAAGCCCAACCACTATCTGTGTGCCACTGAAAAATAAAAGAGAGAGAGAAAGGCACCTGAGTGGCTCAGTCAGTTAAGCGTCCAACTTCGGCTAGGGTCATGATCTCACAGTTTGTGAGTTCGAGCCCCACGTCAGGCTCTGTGCTGACAGCTCGGAGCCTGGAGCCTGCTTTGGATTCTGTCTCCTTCTCTCTCTGCCCCTCCCCACTTGTGCTCTTTCTCTCAAAAATAAACAAATGTAATAAATAAATAAATAAATAAATAAATAAATAAATAAATGAGAGAGAGATAAAGAAAGAAAAAGAAATGTAGAAGGGAGGGAGGGAAGGAGGGCATACAAGAAAGAGAGAGAGAAGACAGAAGAGAGACAGAGAGGTAGAAAGGTAAAGACATGGAGGAAAGGGAGAGAAGAGAAGGAAAAAGAAAATGAGGGAGAGAGAAAATAAACAGAGGAAGCAAAGTGTACATCAGAAATACAGTTAATTTGAACAAAACATTTTGGAGGTTATACTAAAGTGAAAATTAAAAAAAAAATAACCAACAAAGTGAATTCTAAATGTATTCAATAATAAGAGATGGTATTATTAAATTAAAGCTAATGATGCTAACCCAGATCGAAAAGGGAAGGACAAATGATGATGGGATGTAATTACTTTATTGCCCTATATTATGGAAGCTTCTGCTTAGATATTCAGATCTCTGAAATGGCCTGAGCTACATGTAGCAAGAATCGAAAGAGCGACTAGACTGTGGAGAAATGCACCAGACTGGAAAGTCATCACCAATGGAGGGAGTTCATTTAACACCCTGTTCTTCAGACTTAGGAAAATACGAAATAAAAAGAAAGGTATTCATACCAAAAGACAAGCAAGAATGCCCATGTGTCTATATTTCATCTCAGGGATGATATAAAAATTACTGTCCAGGCTATCAGAAGTGTTCTTATAATTCATAATTCTATAAATTATTGTTATTCATTCATTCATTCATTCATTCATATCCTGCTGCTAACTTTTGAAAGGAACTTTCTTACTCTTACACATCATTTTACACAATAGTTGGGTATATAGGATAAATGCAACTAAAAGTGACTAAATACATGAGCTAGATGATATATGGTCATCTCTCAGTGGTAGACTGTATTACTATTTGCCCCAAATTCCCTCTTTAGCATATCCCTCCCTGAGGGTGAATTATATGTTACTACTCTGAAGTCAAGATGTTTCATTGTGCTTAATTGGAAGAAGGCAGAAGTGGCATCTATCTTTTCTAAGTAGAAGCTCTAGGGCCAGGATGCAAGTGCCAGGTTTCTTCTCCCACTGACACAACCATCAAAATGTTCCTGATAGAGGCTGCTCATCAACCTAGGTCCTACAGCAAATACAACATGAAGCAGAGCTGCAGCCCACCCCCAAAGAACATACAGTGTCCTTTCATTTTATAAGCCATTGAGATTATTGGGTGTCACAGAATAATTTACTGTGTCCTGAATGATGCAATGCCAAACAAAATAAGTGAAACAACAATGAAGACCAAATATATGAATGCATTAAATTGCCCAACTAAGAGCTATCAAACACACTCTATATGCAGCCTGTCCTCAGTTCTGAGTATGAATTATGAAGAAGACAAGGACTTTATCTTCAAGGACAAACAGATCAGAGTTCCAGAATCTCACAAGTAAGGAAGCAACATGGGCTTGAGAATTCTGGAGAGGAACTGCATAGAGAGAGTTGCACTCAGTGGGACATTGAGAGAGTTGGGACATAGTGAGAGTTGACTCAGTTGCATTCAGTGGGACACTATCAGAGAGGCATCTTTGGAGGGGACATTCCTAGTAGAGTAGGTAGCATCATTCAAACACAGGCACAACTAAAAGGGAAACTTTGTGCAGGGGGAATAATGCAGATTTAGAAACAACCAGAGCTCGGTCAGGGGAAGGAAAAGCCTTATAAACAAATTTAGGCATACAGAGGCAATGGGAAATTAATGGATGTTTTTAAACATAATGTAAGAATTTTTAAGTGCCTGTGAAAAGATAAACAGAGAAAAGACTGGGGGAATGAAAGTCAAGTCCACTTTTTTTTTTGTTTCAATATGATTTTATCAGGATTTTTGGTGTCATTAAAGTCAAAATGTCATCTTGTCAAAAGTATGTATTGAAGCAAATAACTTTCAATCTCATATTTCATAACCACTGACAATTTGTGCTTTATGAAATGAATGTCAGAGCACCCTGCCTACCATGAATACACAATATTTGTTCAGTGATAGCCAAAAAAAGATCATATAGAAATTTAAAAAGATAGCAACTAATGTCTACATAAGACCTAGAAACTACAGATTCTTAAAAATTTAATCTTTTAATTGATCAGTTGCTGGGAGTTAAAACCTAAGACTCAGAGCAGAATGACAAGTTAGGATATGGTACAGGTTTTTGGCTTGTTGTTATTGTTGTTGTTTAATGGGTGGAGGTGACAATGTTAAGTATTCATTACACCCCATTTCCTTTTCCTTTTTCTGGGCACAGTGGAACACTTCTCAGCTTCCCTTGCAATTAGATTAAAGTCATGTGATAAAGGCATGTTTACTGGGAGCATGCCAGTATGTCCTTTTTAGTGTACTTGTTTTTGTTTACTTCTAGATCTACAAAGGAATTTATTCTCTTAACCAGCAATTCCCTAGACCTACTACTTACCAGCACTAACTTTCTAAAACTTCAAAAAACTATATTAGCAAAACATACAAGGGTGTAAGGAGCACTTAGCACTTTTAGGAGAACCATATAAAGAAAGACATCTAAACAAATGGAAATACCTTTAGAGGAACAAAAGACACCAGTCAAAAGAGTAAGGTTATTTTACTTCTAAATATCTTAGAGTATGATCTAATTCAAAATTTGTTAACTTTATGCTCATAAAATAGAAGAGTAGCAGCTTAATTTTAAGTGACTATATTTCTAAGCTCCAATGGAGTCTCTTGATGAAAAAGAAAATATGTTTGAGGATTCCTGAACCTTAGACTCACAAGTATTTATTGAACTCTAAGGACATTATATGGTTCGCCTGTTTATCTTCAGAACAACCCTAGCTGATGTGCATACATTCCTGGCATTCCTTATTTACCTAAAAGGATATGGAATCTTAGAGAGAGAAAGTAACTTATTAATGCCACACAATGGAGAAAAGGCTAGAGATGGGATTGTAACCCAGGTCATCTGACTCCAGAAAGTATACTCTACAGTTTCTACCACCACCCTCCCTTGGGGGTTTGCTAAGCTTGAAAACTCATTCCATTTAAACAGATGTGCCACTCTCTCTCAAATTAGTTTTTTTTCAGCATAGGCTAAATAAGTGCCCAGAATATTATTTAATCAACAATTATAGCCTCTAATACTCCAGGTACACTCTTTGAATATTTAGAGATATCTAAATCACCTCTTTAGTATAAAAAGTGTACCATGGAGTCACTCAGAGGCACTAAAACATGTTGGCAAAATATTTTGATGTCCAGAAACCAGGTAAACACAAAAGTAAAAACAATTAAAGTATTTAACTCCAAATGAGGTTGCAAGGTTGGCATGGCAGGGGGAGGGGGGGAACACAAACAAAAAAGAGAATTTTGTAGTTCCAAACCTATGATTTTCAAGTTTCCTATTTAGGACCAAAGAGGAAAATTCAGGGACCATAAATCAGCTGCATATCACAAATCTTTAAGAAGCTACAACCACAACTTAAATAAATCCCTGCAAATGCTAATAGTTTATGTAATTTTTTTCCTGAGCCCATTTTCTCTAGAAAGGTTTGGAATACTACTCCCCATATCATGGTAGCCAAAGTCTCAGTTCTCATTTCTTGGAAAGATGGGAGAAAAACTCTGTGTTTGGAATGATCTTCCCCCACCTAAGTACCACAGACAATTAAGGCCCAGCCAGCTGCTGCAGATGTGACTATTTAAAAAATTGCTATAGATAATAGTCAAAGTATGGAAAGAGTCAAACGTCCATCGACTGATAAATGGATAAAGAAGATGTGGTATGCATATGTGTGTGTGTATATACACACACACACACACACACACACACACACACACACAATGGAATATTACTCGGCTATCAAAAAGAATGAAATCTTGCCATTTGTAACAATGTGGATGGAACTAGAGTGTATTATGCTAAGTGAAATAAGTCAGAGAAAGATGAATATCATGATTTCACTCATGTGGAATTTAAGAAACAAAACAGATGAACTTAGGGGAAGGGAAGCAAAAATAAGATAAAAACAGAGAGGGAGACAAACCATAAGAAACTCCTGAATAGAAAGAACAAACTGAGGTTTGCAGGAGGGGTGCTGGGTGGATGGATGGGCTAAATGCATGATGGGCACTAAGGACGGCACTTGTTGGGATGAGCACTGGATGTCATATGTAAGGGATGGATCACTAAATTCTACTCCTGAAATCATATTATACTATAATGTTAACTAACTTGGATTTAAATTTTAAAAAATGAGGAAAATAAGTAAATAAATAAAATCTGTTATGAAACTCCCTCCTACCCCAAAAAAAACAATTGCTGAATCCCATTTAGGAGGTGGTTATCGGAAAATGATTCATCAATGCCACCATTAGAAAGATATTGTGCTTTTTTTGGACTTTGACTATAAATGTTCTGTGTTAAACTTTATGGAAAACTTTTTTTTTTTTAAGTATAGTCAGTGATGGCATCTTCACTAGAATTTTACTACAATGTGAAACCTAAAATGCAAAGCATACATTGTGACTGGATTTTTATGTGTTGGAAGTCATTTTTTTTTTTCTGGATAAAAACATGTAAATACTCAAGGAGTACTCTCCTTGAATCCCACAGGATTTAATGAGAATTTATGCTGCAACAGACTTCTTCCTAATTTTATTCACTAAGAAAAGCAAACAAAGCAACAAAAAAAAATCCTATTTCCTTTTACAGATTCAGCGTTAAAAAGGTCATAGTTAAAAGATCTCTACTCTTTATAAATTTTCCTTTTGAAAATTAAGAAAAAAGGATACTAGTACCTTTGTTAATGCTTGCCCAGAAGAAGGCTAGGTTCTTTGAAAACTTACAATGGACATCCCATGAAAAGACACACTTAAGATTAAAAATTCATATTTTTTAATTAGAAGGGATTGCTATAATTGTTTGTAGGCTTGATAAAGGAGAATTTTTAGTAATTGAAAAACCAGTTTCTGTGACAAAAGTAAAGATGCTGACTGACATGATGGTGGAAAAAGTAGATAGAAGTAGACATGAATGGACAGAATCAATATGTTTTTACACCTGACACTGAAGAAGACCATAGCAGCTCTTCAAATCATGATTCACTATTGTGTCCAAAAATCACAATCAGTTGGAAAATGCACTCCAAGTAATTTTCATGACAAGTTTCTGAAGTGTGTGAGTGCTTTACCATCTTTTAATAAATCAGAATAAATTCAAAGTTATTTCTGTGTTATCATGGTCCTCGCTCACTTGTACACAAATAACCTTTTCTGAGTAGGAGGTAAAAAAGTACATTGCAACCTTATGTACCAACAGGGGTATATCTCTTTAATATACAGATATCAAAAAATATTATGTATTGTTTATCATTAAAAAAATGCTTAAGAATCATCAGAGGGAGGAGTCAGGTGATCAACAAGAAGACATGGAGTTTGAAGTATGAAAGGCATCAGTCACTATCATTACAGTCTCTTTGGCCTATGACAAGTCCATACCCATTCTTGGTCTAAGGAATATCCTTTATAAAACTATATATTCCAGGGTGCCTGGGTAGCTCAGTCAGTTAAGTTTCTGACTCTTGATTTTGGCTCAGGTCAAGATATCATGGTTTCTGACTTCAAGCCCCACATCGGGCTCTGTGCTGATGGTGCAGAGATTGCTTAATATTCTTTCTCTCCCCTCTCTCTGTCCCTCCCCTGCTCATGAACACACATACTCTCTCTCTAAAATTAAATAAACATAAAAACTATATATTCCAGGATTGGAAAACTATGGCCAGTGGGCCAAATCCGGACTGCCACCTGTTTTTGCAAATAAAGTTTTATTGGAACATGCCTACCTCCATTCGTTTTTATATCATCTATCATTGCTTTCAAGCTATAACATCAGAGTTCAGTAGTTGCAACAGAGACTATACGGCCTGCAAACTCTAAAAAATTTACTATATGGGTCTTTATAGAAAAAGATTGCCAACCCCTGAATTAGGTCATGAGGTCTGTAAGATTGTCAATTATTCCTATGCTATAACATGTCACTCTAAAGTTATTCACAGCCCCCCCCTACTTAAATATGAGATAGTACCCCCAAAGATGTAAAAAAAAAAAAACAGTAGAGCACTAGGATTATAATCATGTTTAACAGAATTCTTTGGAGTCCAACTGATCTCCTTTTAAATATTAGCTCTCCTATTGACCTCTATTTTGTTTTTCGGTAAAATGGGAGAACACGTGTCATGGGATGTTGTAGGGCTTCAATGAAATAAAATATGTAAAGGATTTAACATGGTGTATGACAAGAGTAAGTGTTCATTAAATACTAGCTTGTTGCTAATGTTAATAATGAGAAATCCTACATTATTATCACAGGGAGCTAGATGTCCAGGTCAAAGTAATAACTTCCTTCTTTATGCCTTCCTTCACGTAGATACTCTTTGATGGGAAAAGGGAATGGAGAGCCACTTATGCAGAACAGCATCAGTTATTCCCTTACCTCTGGATAAGATATTGCCTGTGTCTGACCCACACAACTCTCCTTCCTGGTCTACCACATAGTCATAGCCAGAGAAATTCCTCCTTATCTTTAGAAGTGAAATACTATGCACTTTCCTGCCTCAGTGACACCCAAATTGAGCACAAGGTAAGTTAGGGTGTCTAGAAACAGCCTAAGAGTTCTTAATGGTCCACAGCAAAGCTACTAAGAAAAAAAATATAGTGAAAATATTCATTAAAATCAATAATCCCCAAATCACATTAATGCAGTGTTCTGGGTAATAATATAAAACTTGATGCCTAAGGTACTCAAAGTTATCAGGCCCAGAGAGGCCATAACTTGGTCCCAAGTATCAGACTCCTATTTTGTTTTATGGTGCTCTGTACATGAGCTATAGAAACTACTTCTGAGAAAACCCTAACTTCCAAATCTCTGACTTCTGAATATATAAATCATATCAAACTACTATTTGCCTCCAACAGGAGTGAAAAATACAAAGAACAATGTCTACTATAAATTACTTTTAAGGCAGTGATTTCTGATACAAATGATCTGGAACAGTACTTCTCAGAGTAGCAATGATAGAAGATCCTTTTTTTTTTCTTTCCTAATCTATTATGGACTGAACCTTTAAAAAATACAATAATAAACATAAGTTAATAGTAAAAATGAAATAAAAAAGATATACAAAATTAACAAAACTCTAGGTTATCATTTATTAAATTCAAGAGACACAAAAATGACTATCAAATTGCTCTAAAATTTTCTGGATTCTTTATTTCTGTGCAATCTTGTTGCAGACCAGGAACCAACAGTTGGCAGCCTCTCACTGCTCCATGCTCTACATCTGCATAGAGTAGACAGATCTGGAACTTCCTGGACTATGACAGTAACTTGAAATTGTCCAAAATAAGCCACTGTTGCAAAGATACCTTCCTCAAACCAATCACAGAGGCCACCAGGGAGGCAGGAATTAGGAGGACAGATAAAGAGGAAGGGCAAAAAAAGACTTTCTGGTTTAACTGCGTATCATGTATGATTTAGATTTTGCGCAATGATCATGTAGTTACTACTTAGCTGCATTTAGAATTTTCAAAAATGCAATTTACAAACCAATTAAAGCACTTTAAGGTGGTATATTTTATTCAAGATTAACTAAATGAAATGGAGAAGGCGAGGACATAAGAGCAGGCTAAGCGAATGTTATAGGTTCTCAAAAAGCATATGTTGAATTCATGTCAGTTTTCATTTTCACTGAGCACACAGACTTGATGATAAGCTATATGGGTACAACAGTGAACAAGCCACAATACTTACTCTCATGGAATTCTAGTTCAGAGAGAGATATGTACAAATTCATTACATCCTTACAAAATCTATGCTAGAAATTCCTTCAGTATAGAGATAGGGAAAAGACAGAGTATGTCATCTTTCCCAGAGTGCAATTTCTTCATGGTATTGAGGGTATGAGTATAGTTACTGAGAGATGATTAATTAGAAAGGTTGGTCATATCATCTGGCATACATTTCTCACAAGTTTGTGTCTAACACTTGTAACACCCAAATCAACATGCTCTGCCCCATAAATTGCCATCTCCATGCCTTAATTCCTGCTAACTTCTGCTCTTCAGATCACTGAATACATACAGAAATGGGGTTATCATGGATGATTTCCATGGAAATGCTTAGCGAGTACCATCTGATGCCCAGGCTTCTCCTATCTATCTTGACAGGAGCAAGCAAGATCATCATCAAGAATTGAAATCTTGATCTATACATCCCATTTTTAAGGTCCTGGGGCAAGAAAAACAGTCAAGTAGACCCTGTGAACTTCCCACTATAGTAGCTTTTGTGACATTCTCATAAAAAGGGTGATTTTGTTCATCAATCAGAAATATTGCCTGACCTATTATCCGCCTATGGCACTGGCAGTAGAGACTTGTTAACAGCTTCAGAAAGATCAGTTCAGGCTTTCCCAAACTACTCAGGAAGACAACTTCCTGTGCTCATCTACCTGGTATCAAGGAACAATTCTAGACAGTAAAAGAAAAGGAGCTCCTGTGTGCGATTCCACACAGAAAATCTAAGCAACGATTTCCTGCATTAGGATAAGGTGATTGTCCTACTTTATTTAAATTCACAAGGGCAGACACACTGTCATTCAAAGACTGGCTGAATCACCTTTCCTCCCCCCATGGATTCCTCATCTACTTGAATGAAGCATGTTAATGGGTCACCTCTGCAGTCACAAATTTGGCTCGTGATTAGAAGTTGAGAGACTCAGGAATTCACTTCACACTGCATATAGATATGACAGATGCTTTTCAATTCCTTTTTCGAATATTTGCTGCTAGTTCTTACTCCTATCTTTATGCATGCAATAGTATCCCTGGGGGAAATGGAATTTGGAGGTTCTTAATTATTAATAAGACAATTCATAAAACCATTTCTATATTACAGTTTGGCAAAATCACACAGTCTGGTGATTTCCTTCCACTACTATCACTACCTAATTATTTATATACAACTTCCAGACAGGGCTTCCTAAACCCCATGTCTAATTGCTTCAATAGCTACTTTAGAAATTGATAGCTCCTCAGTATCTACAAATTAAATATAAATACAAAACATTAGAATGCAGTACAGTATAATGGTTAACAGTTTAGCCTCCAGAGTCAGACTACTTACTTTTAAATCCACACCTTGCCCTTAATTGACTGTGACACTTAAGCAGGTTATTTTATGTCTCTGTTTTTTGTCTATAATGTAGGAAATTATAAAAATGTTTATTTTATGTATATAACACACGTATTATAAGAAATATGTGTATTAAATATTATACACATGTTAATATAAACATATAAGATATATTTAATACATACTATATAATAAATATATTAACAAATATATATAAATAGTATACAATAAATATATAATGCACAATATATCTTGCTTATTATATACAATGTCTGAAATATTTGTATTTGAATATAAACATACGTATATATGTGTGTTTATGTATACATATATGTGTGTGTGTATATATATATACATACATATATATAAGATTTACATATATATCTTAACGTTCACTTAGAAGAATACATTGCTGGGAACAGTGGTACCACACAGGGAATTTCAGCTACTTTAATTTTATAACCTTTGCATCTGGCATTCAGTGTGGTCCAACCAAACTCTTTTTGGCTTTATCTGTCATCCTTTCTTCACACATAGCCTAAATTCCATCCAGACTGTGTAATTACTATTCATGTAGTTTTCCAAACTTCCCAGCCACCATACATTTCTTCCTGCTGCCTGAGCTGTTAAAACCACTTTGCCCACAAATCTCATTCAGGATGCCATCCTTAAGGTCACTTAAATATAACTTCTGGAAAGGTGCTCCTGGCCTTCAAACTCCCTCCTTAGAACATCTACTGAAGAATAGCAAGTGAGTTAACTTTGATTTACTGACCATGGCTCATGGAGACTCCACGGAGAAGAAAGCACAGATGAGACCTGAGAAATTAAGAGCATCATGGGGTGTTAGTGATGTCTGCCAGGAAGGCCAGGATGGAAGATGGCACCTACTTGCCACCTCTGCCCTGTTTCCTTTGTGTGTAATATCACCAAGGCACTTGAATTATTTAACTGCTGTTTTATGTCACATCTCTTGAAAGCTGTATCGTAATCCGTGAAGAAATAGCCTCCATTTGACTTATGTCTGTGTGCCGTGCAGTGTCCAGCAGAGAATGTGGTATACCAAATGTGCCCGAATTTTGTTCAATTAGTTTGAGTTGTCCAATGTCACGTTCTCTTTTTTAAATAAGTTCACCTTTTATGTCACCTTGGGGCTGATTCATGTCTGAGCTAGTAAGGTTTTACTCAGGAGATCTTGGCTGGATCCATGTTACCTCCATCAGCAACCCTGTTCTGCTTGGACTGGCGCCTTAAAGGCTAAAGACCTAATTATTTCTGACAGCCTCCTAAAACTAATATTCACTCCTCTTTCCTTTTTGTCCTATGCCTGCATCTTTGTCTTCCTTCTGGTTCACTTGTATATTGCCTATGTTTCTTATTTTCCGTATTCTTGATGCTCTGAGTCATCTGGGTCTTTACTGACAGGGAAAAGACTATGCCCCCAGGGCTAGCCAATTCTTAGAAATAACAAACAACTCCCTCTTGGAACATGTCTTTCATATGCAAACAAACTTAATCTAGAGCCCACTCCAAACTAAACCATCTCCTCTCCTCTGCCTGGCTCTTCTACTTCAGGAGGCAATATTCTTCTGTCCTAATTATCCAGGACCAGGTACCAGACAACTAGAGATACCCTGTATGCCAAAGTCTGTGGGAATTAGTCAAACCAGCCAATCCCAACTGTGCTTGCCCTGTTTTGCCTCCCTTACCCATGAAAATGACAATACAGGGTCTGGCTCATGATTTCCCCTCGTTCCCTCTGCCTTCTGACTGACACTGGCATTTCCCTGTGTGGCCCATGTGGTGTAACATGCCCCCTCTTCTTGGGAACTGTGAATAACAAACTCATTGTGATGGCAGTTGTCTCCTGACCCATCAACCTCACCATACCTGAATAGTAACAAAACCTACATTTAAAAAGAATCTGCTGTTCTGTATCCGTTGATTCTCGTTTTCCTCACCTAGTTTTCAATCTTGCTTTTCAGAACACATGAGAGAATCATTATGTGCCTTGAATGACCAATTTAAAAAAAAATTTCCTCCATTAGTTTGGAGATAACCACACACATCTTCCTCTCTAAATTACCTTAAAGGACTCTCTCAGTAGGAGCCTGCTCTGGTTTATTACCTCCTAGGATAATGCCATTAGAGATAATCACATTTTGTAGATACTATCTCTAAAGAACAATTGCCTTAAGAGTCCCTATTGAAGTATTTTTCATTTATAACAAGATCTTATGATAGTTAAAAATAAATATAGCACAGAAACCTAATTCTCTGACTCTCTAATGCTGTGAACTGTCATGCAGATCAACACACTAGCAAGTTTTGGAAAACCTCTCAGCAGAAGTAAAATTCCATGTTTCATTCCCTCTCTCTCACTCTCTGTCTCCCTTTCCTATTTTCCAGGAAGGAGAGTGGGGAGAGTATGTGATGCTACCAATTAACAGACTTGTACATTTAAAAATAATTTTTAGGGGCACCTAGATGGCTCAGTCAACAGTTAAGCATCAGACTCTTGATTTCGGCTCAGGTCATGATCTCACAGTTCTATGAGTTTGAGTCCCACATCGGGCTCTGTGCTGACAGTGGGGAACCTGCTTGGGATTCTGTGTCTCCCTGTCTTTCTGCTCCCCCCTGCTCTCTCTGTCTCTCAAAATAAAATAAAACAAAATAAAATAAAATAAAATAAAATAAAATAAAATAAAATAAAAACAATTTTTATTTACAGCCAGAGTAATACACAGAGTTTTTAATAGTAAGAAATAATAACAGAAGATAGATTGGAAACAAGTATGTATTTTCATTCAACCACCCTCTATCACTCTCCTTATCCTAGTTAACCATGTTTAACCCTTCTATTATTTGTTGCCAGAGATCATCACAGCATGTCCATATTGCTATTTCTGAATTTACCAATTGTAAACATCATATGTAGTTCATAAGGCTTTACCTTCCTTATGTCATTCTCCACCATTTCCATCAACATCTGCTTGCTATAGACCCATTCTTCTAATTTATTTATGTAGTAATTACCAATTAAATAAATCATCAGAATTTGTGTATTGTCTATATTAAGGCCATCATGTTTTTTTTTCAATTTTTTTAACGTTTATTTATTATACAGAGACAGAGGTCGACAGAGCATGAGCATGGGACGGGCAGAGAGAAGGGAGACACAGAATCCGAAGCAGGCTCCAGGCTTTGACCTGTCTGCACAGAGCCCGACGTGGGGCTCAAACTCACAAACCGCGAGATCATGACCTGAGCAGAAGTCAACGCATAACCGACTGAGCCACCCAGGTGCCCCACGCCATCATATTTTTTAATATGGTTCTTCCTACAACATACAAAAACCCCCTCTGCATGTTTTTTCAAAGAGGCCAAATACATCATTTCCATTTTTCCCCTTGGGCAACTTCTCTTAGAGACTTCTGCCTTCCTATTCCAAATGGTTGTTTTTTCTCTAAACCTGCTATCCAAAGCTTTCATCCTGGAATTTCCCATCACTCTCAGCTGGAACTTCTCCAGAAGAATGCTCTGTTTCTTGCTAAATTCCAAAGTTTTCTCTCTTACTTGGTTTGTTTTCCTATTTTGGTAGAACATATATGCAACAGCTTCCTGGGAAAGGTTCAAAAAGCAAAAATGTACAATATTTTCCTTGTCATAAAGTCCTTATTCAACATAATCTCTTGGGGTGCCTGGGTGGCTCAGTCGGTTGAGCGTCTGACTTCGGCTCAGGTCATGAACTCACTGACTGTGAGTTCGAGCCCCGCATCTGGCTCTGTGCTGATAGTTTAGAGCTGTCTCTCATAGCTCTCTGACAGCTCACAGCTCTCTCTCTCTCTCAAAAATAAATAAAGATTAAAAAAAATTTAAACATAATTTCTTAAGTCAGAGTTTAATATTCTCCCTTAGTAAAAGCATTTCTCTGTATTTTTTATCTTTCAGTGTTGGCTCAATGTAATTCTGATACCGAACCTTTTGTACATGAGCTGCTGCACTGTCCTTTCCTCTGTAAAGTAGGATCTGTCTTTATCCTTGTTAGTCTCATGTCTGAGAGATTTTCTTGTGGCATTTCCCCATCCTGTTTTCTCTGTCCTCCTTTTCTGTAACACTATTGGGTGAGTTTTGGAGCTCCCAGATGAACATTCTGATGGTCTCACCTTTTTTTTCCTTTTTCCTTTTTTTTTTTTTTTTTTTTTTCTGCAGTCCTAATGTACGTTTTGTGACATTATCTTCTAATCCTCTTACTATCCTAAATTTCACTTACTAAAATTATCATTACCAAGTGTTCTTTTTTTGTTCTCAAGAGGTCTTCTTCTTACTTTTCCAAGAATGTCAATTTTAAATGCAACTAATGTTGTTGCCTTACTTCCTCTTTTACATTTTGTGTTTATTTCTTTTTTTTTTTTTCAACATTTATTTATTTTTTGGGACAGAGAGAGACAGAGCATGAACGGGGGAGGGGCAGAGAGAGAGGGAGACACAGAATCGGAAACAGGCTCCAGGCTCTGAGCCATCAGCCCAGAGCCCGACGCGGGGCTCGAACTCACGGACCGCGAGATCGTGACCTGGCTGAAGTCGGACGCTCAACCGACTGCGCCACCCAGGCGCCCCTTGTGTTTATTTCTTTGTGTGCTTTGATCTCACTTTCATACAGAAGACTTAACACACATATTTTGGGGGTCTTTTGCTGTCCACCAATTTTAATAGTAAGGCATTAGCTACTGGGATCCCCACTGCACATGGGCCAAGCTACAGACTAGTGTATTACACTGTAGGGTGATCTGGTAATGTGTTTCCATAGGAGGGGATAGAAGTATCTCTAGGGAATATGAATCCAGTCATGCATTTAGGAAAAGAGCACTAGAGCAACTCAGAGTGCTGGGTATATGCTTAATTACTCTTTTCTCAGACTGGTGCCTCAGTCATGTTGCCTGCTGCATCTGGTGTCCCAGAACTTCTCTGGGAGAGGAGAAGAGAAAAGGAGTGAGTTAACATGAAGAAGTGGGGTGAGGATCTTGGCATTTAATTTTTCCTGACAACTGATTTTCTTTGTACAGACTGGTGTTTCCAATTGCTGAGCATTTCTGAGTGTCTGATAACTGAACTGTCCACTTTTCATCAGGATCCCCCTCTGCCAGCACCTAGTCTCCTGGCTTTCTCTCCTCAGTTTCATTCTCATCAGGGTCCACTCTTTTATCTCTGCTCCATCTTCCAATATACACTGACAGCTCTCATCTGCTATTGTCTCTTCTCCTTTCTCATCCTGGTAGGTCTATATTTATTTCATGCCTTTACTCTCATTTCATTGGGTTATCAGCAGTAACCAGAGGAGATAAATGCATGTGTTCTTGTACCATACTCAATCCAAACCACAGCCTTGTATATTTTAATGACTAGACTATTAAAGAATTGAACTATGACTGTGGTCACACATGGGATATCAATGAGGTAAAATGGAGAAATATCCATTCCAACACATAGATCAGGGAATCCCCAAAGCAAGATATGGACCATTACATAATATAATTTAGGCAATTTGTTAGAAATAGAGGTCCAAATTTCTGCAGCTTTGAATTCAGAACACCTGGTTGACATCCAAGGGTTGGTATATTTAACAAATTCCTGAGTTATTTTTATGTTCAGCCACTGATTTAGGTCATTTAAAATAAGAGAAAATTCCCTGCTGAATTTAGTCATGAAATTTACAGACTGAGAATTCATCTCATTGCACTTAAAAATTATTTTCATTAAGTTTTAGACAAAAAAGTAAGAGAATTAACATTTATCAAGCCCCTAAGCCTTCTGCTAAGTAGCTTTTTAGACAGAAATAGAGTGCTATAAATAGGTTTCCCATTCTACAGATGACTAGGTGATTATGAGAGATGACCTAATGGTCATTTACCTAAAGTAATATGACAAATCCGTACAATAGTTTGATTTAAATTCCAAAGTTAGGGTCATTCTTAATATACTTCTGTTCAATCAATAAGATGCTTCTTCATGCTTTTAATTACAAATTATAATCAACTGATTGCATGCTGCATTTAAATCAGTGAACTAACCGCTGTTAGAGATCAGAAGAACAATACAATGCAGCCCTCACCTTTACTGAGCTTGGGAACTGAACCAATAAACAAAACAAATATCCATGAAATAATCAGAGAGTCTCTGTATGATCTAACATTCCCCAAATTGGATTCCAAGGATTCTAGTATGTGTACTGAGTGGTGAAAAGGGTATAGGTTTCCATGATCAGTAAACCGTGGATGATTGAGCTAAGCAGTTTCAAAGAGGTGTGCCTTTATTATAAAGCATCTAAGAATCTTTAAGGCAAATGTGTATCATGAATCTCCAAGTGTAAAATGGAGCACTATCTATACACATTTCACCTATTAATCCCCATTCAAATCTAAGATAAAATCCCATGGAAAAATTACTTGGAAAATGCTAATAAAGTATGGCAATGTGCTGACTGTTCAAAGAGAGTAGAGAGTTAATCAGGACAAAGAAGCCCAAGGTGGATCTGGAGATGAGTAAAGACCTAATCTAGTCTTTGAGTAAATTGGGACAGCCTAAAGATTGTCTAATGTCACAGAGGTGACAGTGAGGAAGCTGGGATGAGGCTGGCCTGCTTCAGTTGTAAGGCTCATGCTATCATAGTGAGAGCTAATGCCAGTGCCAATGGAAAGTAGATCCAAAAATGCTGGTTGGTGTTGGGGTGGGAGCTGGTTTGAGTATGGAAACTAACACAAAATGACTATGGAAAAATGAGGATGATAGTCTCCCAGGCCAACCCTAACTATGATATCCTGAAGTTAATAGACACTACAGCTTGGAAGATAGAAAGATGATTCTCTTCACTCATCAGGCAGTCACTCATGTGATGCTCTATATATTTTCAAGAAGCATGACCTAACTGTATTTATTCATATTACAGCTAAATAATAAGTAAGTAATAGAGCCAATAAATGTTATCGTTATGACTGGTAATGATACGATATTTTTTACATAAATGACCTAGCCATTCATTGTGGTATAATTTCTGATCCAATCTGCTCAAACTGGAGATATATAGGGCAGTCTTTAACATCTTTGACATGCCATAATTGAGGAAAGATATGCATGCCCCGATTCTTTTGGTTATAAATAATAATATCCAACTTAAACTAGCCTGATAGAATTTATTAGCTGTATTAACACAGAAGGGTATTAGGTCAGCTTAAAAGATCAGAGAAAATAATACATTTGTGTGTTTCTTGTCTTCTTTTCCCCCGGAGGATAGAGATCTTGTCCATCTTGTTCATGTCATATCCCTAGCACTTTAGACAGAGTCTGACACATTTAAAGCACTAATTAAATATTCACTGAATAAATAAATACCATAAATATATTCTGAGTAAAATAGCAGTGACCATCTGTACAGGCACCTATGTTGACCATAAATAATACGTTAAGTATAAAGTATTCTAAAAATAAATTATATAATGTTTTCAGATGAAATTATGATAATAGAAAGGAATATGGGTTTTCTAGAAATACTGAATTGAAACTTTCCATCAAAGGTGATACAAAGAAATTGGTAAAGCTAACTGGGAAAATCATTAAAAATTATAAAATGGAATAAATACCAATTTTATAACTTTGGAAATGATTGCTTACAGATTGTGGCATATCTTCAAGTCCAAGAATTTTCCTTTCAAGAGAATTTGATTACATTAACAAGAAGATATTTTGGATTAAACTGTGCTCATCCTTTGCATTAAGGCAAAATTTAAAGTGAGCATTAATAAGAGAAATGGTATTTGAGGGGTAAAGAAAGCAACCAGGGGAAAAATGAAGACAAAAAAGCTTAAATTACATTTGGATCTCAATAGGTAGCTCAGTTTCAGAGGTGGATATGGTCAGTTGCTGAGCAAAATAAGTGCAGAAAGTTAACAGAGAGTCCTATTCTGGAGGTTCCTGAATGCAAGGGTGACAAGACAATGCTCAGTTTCATGGTCACCGAAAGATTTTCAAGTAGGAATTGTTAATTGGGAAAAACAATACGGCAGCATTGCTTACAAAGGATTACTGTGAAAAAAGCCTCATTTATTAAACTAGAGACTAGACCATGGGGAAAATAACTGACATCTAAGCTAGGGACATAGAAGTGGGAAAGAGAAAAAAAATGATGGTTTTAAAAGTTTCTGAGAGGATGGGCCAGGATGAAGAGGACAGGGCAGTAGGTGTGAAGTCAGACAAGGACCTCAGTCTTGCCTTCACCACAGCTCATAAGCTGGTCAGCCGGACTGTATACTCAGTAGTTTTCCTCTTCCCAGAAATTTTATATTTCACTTCTAACAGCTCCAGATCTCCAATCCTGACCACACAGGAAGCACATGACCCAGGCCTGGCCAATCACAGGACCATGTCTACTTGGCATCAGTGCTCATGTGACCCAAGCAGGGTGAGTCATCACCATTCCCTGGGATTTACACCTTGTGCTGGAAGAATTTCTCTCCATGTGGAAAAGTTCCTTCTGTAGGACAAAGTATCACAGAGGCAGGAGAGAGTCTGAAATGAATTGATTTTCCAATTCCAGACCTTAATGCACTCATGTCTACAGCTCTTCCCTGATCTTGGAGCTGCCTCAGAATCATTCTCAGCTACATAACCAATAAATTTCCTTATGGAACCCTGAGTTTAATTTTTGTCACTTGAAACCAAGAGTTCCATTAATCCATAAGTTCTCTGATGCCAGTTTGCTCAATTATGATATGGCAGCATTGACAACAAGTGCTCCACATATCCTCCAAAGTTGTGGCAAGGCTCAAAATAGAAAATATGCTCTAGACTATTAAATGCCCTAAAAATTAAAGCTCCCACCCTGACTAGATGCTATGTTACCACAACTACTTCAATATATTTTAAATGCACAGTCATTTTGCTTTAAGACATTTATGTATCTGATCTAAAATAACAAGAATCATGATGATAACAACTTATAATACCAGCTTTTATTTACATAATGTTTTATAGGGCCACCCAGTGGGCCAGGAAGCGCATCCAGGAGCTGTTGGATAAGCACAAGAATATAGAAAGCATGGTTGAGCTTCTGGACTTGTATCAAATGGAGGATGAAGCATATAGCAGCCTTGCAGAAGCCACAACTGAACTATATCAGTATTTACTACAGCCATTCCGAAACACGAGAGAACTTGCCATGCTCTGGAGACAGCAGATAAAAAGAGAAACAGCACACAGGAGCAAGCAGTGGAGGGGCAGAGAGACAGAGACTCAAGCAGGCTCTAGGCTCCTAGCTGTGAGCTGTCAGCACAGAGCCTGATGGCAGGGCTCGACTCACCAGCAGTAAGACAATGACTTGAGCTGAAGTCAGATGCTCAACCAACTGAGCCACCAAGGCACCCCTTGGCCAACTTACTTTTAATACTTGCTGAAAGTAAAAAAACTAGGCTCTTGAAGGCAAAAAAAAAAAAAAAAAGTTGTGGTAAAAACTCAGAACATTTGACAAGAGAACTCACTCTTAAACAGAGTCTATCTAAACCAGCCTCTGATATAAGATTTTACAAAGGCAAGGGCATAATTTTACCCTTCATACACATCCTGACCACAGCAAATGGAGTGAGGCTCTATGTGTTCAGTGATTTAAAGATTAATACAATTGTTGTATCCAGAAAAAAGTTTTAGAAATTTAAAAATTTAAAGTAAGTTGTGACAATGGTCTGCTATAATTTTGCAACCTATTCTTGATATTGT
Source organism: Lynx canadensis (assembly GCF_007474595.2). Classification (NCBI taxonomy): domain Eukaryota; kingdom Metazoa; phylum Chordata; class Mammalia; order Carnivora; family Felidae; genus Lynx; species Lynx canadensis. The sequence goes on along the minus strand of NC_044304.2, from coordinate 47,677,732 downwards.
TCTATTGGTAAGATTACTCAGAATCATTACTCAGCTACTTTAGATTCTATCAACTTCTTCTTTCCATTTAATTCCACCCTAAGCCCTTTTAACTAAGAACAAGAGATGAAGATATGGAAGATTGACTCTAAAATGGAAATTAATTAATATCTAACATTGTGTGAAAGATTATATTTTGAAGTACAAGAAAATCATCTTTTACTCTTATGTTGCCTAAATTTAGAAAAGATAACTTTTCCCATTTGGTGTGTCCACAAAAAAGGCAGTGGGAAAAATAAATAAATTTTACTGTCAGTTATTGGATTTACTTTGAGATGTAAAATAAAGTTTTTGGTCAAACAGATACCATTAAACAATAAAACTACAGTCCAAATCCCTTAAAAGCATATTTTTTTCAATCAAGCACTAAACCTCTTCTCTCTTTTGTTCATTTCATATGCTTGCACAGGCAAAGAAATTATGAAATATTATTTGAATTGCTAATATAGGCCAACTAATTGTGCTAAAAAGAACAAATCCAGCTTGATGGCAATTATCCATGTGAAAAATTAGTTTTCTTAGGAGGTGGCATTGTGCAATTTGGCTTCTAATTGGTGTATGGCACCAATTAATGTCTAACAATGCATCTAGCAAAAGAGAGAAAATGTATTGAAAACACCTGAGTAAAATGCCTTGCTTTGGTACTACAGAATAATTGCAATGTTTGTCTCCTGCTCCTTCATTATTTTATTTTTCTGTGTTGCTGTTTAGGACTTGTGTTTTCTTCTGGTCCTGTCTTATCCAGTAGCCTTTGCTGGGTTTCCAGCTTTGGTCAATTCACAATTTATAGGCATTCACACACATTTTGTTGTGTGCCATGCTCTTTGTTTGGCACTGTGCAGCCACAGATGCAATCAACATTTATTCTTGCTGTGATGTTTCAGGATCTCAGCTCTTATGTCTCTTCTTTCCATAAGCTTTCCCTGACACTCTAAAATTGTTCAGCCTCTGTATCTCCATAGCAATTTGTGTTTTTTTTTTTCTGTATTGCAATTAGGATGGTGTTGGTGACTACATAGGCTTTATTGTGTGCCAAATACTTTTTAAAACAACTTTATATACCTTAACTCATTTAATCCTTCTAAACCTGTGAGGTAACTACTCCTAGTAGCACATCCTTATTTTATGGAAGAGAAACTGCACATAGAGTGATTATATACCTCTCCCAATGTCACACAGCTAATAACTGAGAGTCATGATTCAAACATGGTCTCCAGTGTCTACTCTCAGCCACTTCTCTATATTGTGTTTTCTAACACTTCCCTCTAGCCAACCTCTACCTAACTGACTCAAGGGATAAACTGAAAAAAACAGAAAATAATGTGAAAAGAAAAATGCCAAATCCATGATATTATAATTAAAGATGAATGCTGGGAACATGTTTTAAAGTTAGATAAGAGTGGGACAACTAGAAATGACATGGAATCCCAATTAATAGACTCATATTCAAAAAATGATTTCACATGTTTATTTTAACCTGAAATAAAATACCACATATATATGTATATAACTTTTATTAATCCACTCTCTAATCAAAATTTACTTAAATGATGGGGCGCCTGGGTGGCTCAGTCGTTAAGTGTCCGACTTCGCCTCAGGTCATGATCTTGCAGTTTGTGAGTTCGAGCCCTGCGTTGGGCTCTGTGCTGACAGCTTGGAGCCTGGGGCCTGCTTCGGATTCTGTGTCTCCCTCTCTCTCTGCCCCTCCGCCACTCATGCTCTGTCTCTCTCCCTCTCAAAAATAAACATTAAAAAAATTTAAAAAAATTAAAATTTACTTAAATGACTAAGCATCCATCCTAATCGCTTTGGCTGTTGGCTATCAATGTTTCTACATTTCTACATTTCTCAAATTTATCTGCTTGTATTTCTCTCCCATGAGATGCTCATGTGATTAACAAGGTGTTAACATATATGCAATGCTGACAAAATAGTCTTTGGATGGATAGGTGGATTGTGGTCGAGTCTCCTCTCTAAGGAATGTGGTGAAAAACCCCAAGATAAGGAAAGGCAACCTGGCTAAGCGCATGACATACCTAACGACTCTGTAACATAAGACCACCCAATCAGACCATATGTCTGTATGTTGCCATGTATGGGAGACAAAGAACTAGAAATTGTATGAAAGGTTACTCCCACTTCACTCGGAGCTCAGATTTCTGGGTAGGAACCCACTGAGCCATAGGCTGAGCCTATGCCAGCGTGAATAAAGTTACTTCCTGGAAAGTAAAGCCTCGGTGTCAAGACTCTGTATGAGCCTCGAATCCCATCACATGACATGGAGGCTCATCCAGGATGCAGAGACGGTGTTTTACCTCTCTTGTTACCTGGGTATGAACCTCAGGGCACCAGGAGTGGCTACCTTGCCTGGTGCCAGCAGACTGCTTGATCCGTAGAAGACCAGCCCCTCCCAGGGCGCCAGGGCGAGGGTCCCGGATGCACAAAGGATTGGCGAGGCCCAGGAACCAGCTCAGGGAGCACCGCCCATCAGACTGGCAAAAACCCAGCTTCGTTTTGGTAGACCTGCCCCTAAGACACAGAAGGGGAGCCTGACCACCTCCGACAGTTGCCCTAGTAGTTCCATAAGGAATAAGGTACAAAACCGCAACTCTAAGGCATTGGGCAGTGGGTTGGAGTCTTAGTGCGACTGTGTGTGAATGAGACAGACAGCGGAAAGGTCCTGACCTTACCAAGAGCTGAAGCGAGTGTTGAGTCCTGATGCGCAGTTCCCTAGCGACCACATATAGCTTATGGGGGCGTCGACCTCATACGGTTTAAAGCTGTGTCAGACTTCCTCAGGAGTGTGATCGGGGTCAGGGATTAAAACTGAACCTGCCAATGCTAAGAGGTGCCTGAAATATCTCCAAAGAGAACGGCTGGAAGTGGATGAAGGGAGTTTGCGCCCTCTCCAAATCAGCCCCTCCCTTCTCTTTTTTCCTCTCTTGTGCATGCAAGTTGTCCCTTAGGGGGAGGAAATGTGTGGAAAGCATAGTAAACCGACTCCCTTAGAGTGTATGTTGAGGATTTTCAAAAAGGGATATTCAGCAGACTATGGTGTGAAATTAACTGAAGGAAAGCTCCAGACATTCTGTGAAATTGATTGGCCATCATTTGGGTTGGGCTGGCCCTCTCAAGGCTCATTTCATAAGGAACTAGTTGGCCAACTGTTCGGGGTCATTGTGGGGGATCCAGGCCACCCCGACCAATTTCCTTACATTGACTGTTGGCAATACCTGGTCCTATAGTGGCTGCCTTGGTTAAAAGTCTGTATTGAAGAGAAATGTAAAGTCGCCTCATGGCATCCTCCAAATGCCAGCCAGAAACTGAAAAACCTATACTGTCGGGAGAGCCTGAGGAAACCCCACCAGCATATGCCCCACTGTATCTGCTCTGCCACCTGTGCCCCAGCCGCCCCACCGGAGCCTGCCCATAGTCCCGAGGCCTTGCCGCTTCTAGCACCACGGACCTCTCTGGATGTGACCAGCTCACCCGTACCACCAGTCCTAACCCCATACACCCCTCCCGGAAGGTGACCAGATCAGGCCAGTGGAGGCAGTCCCTCCCTGCAGCAACACCAGGGAGCCCCACAGATGCCACTGAGGGAAACCAAGGGAACACATCTATTATGATCAGGAAGGCCAGATCTGAGGAGGCCAGCGTGTTTTTGTGTACCAACTCTTTACCACTACACACCTCCTAAATTGGAAGCACCATACTCCTCCTATATGGAGAAGCCCCAGGCTATGATTGAACTAATGCAGTCCATAATCCAAATCCATAAACCTACCTGGAAGGACTGCTGCCAACTCCTTCTGACCCTCTCCAACACAGAGGAGCATCGCCAAATTACCCAGGCAGCTCTAAAACGGTTAGAGGAGAATGCCCCTGCTGGGATGCTAGACACCCTCGGGCTCACTTCCCTGGGGAGGACCCCAAATGGGATCCAAATGACTCAGCGGTAGATGGAGTGCTTGCAAGGACTGAAGGGTATCAAGAAGCCCTTCTAAATGGCATGAAGGAAGGGGGGAGAAGGCCATAAATATAAGTAAAATGTCAGAAGTGCTTCAGGGACCCGAGGAGAGGCTGAGCCAGTTCTATGAGACACTATATGAGACATTTCATCTCTACATTCCTTTTGATCTGTAGGAGCCCTGTTAACCAGCAGACGGTCAATGCAGCTTTCGTAGGTTAGGCCCAAGGGGACATCCGACGCAAGCTGCAAAAGCTAGAGGGTTTTGCCAGCATGAATGCCAGTCAGTTTGTCAGGTGTTTGTCAACCGTGACCAGGCGGTGCAGAGGGAAGAATGCCAGAAGATGCAGAAAAAGGCAGACTTGTTAACTGCTGCTTTGGTGGAGTGGTCAGAACACTGCTAGAAAGGTGCCCCATAGGAACAGGGATGGGGCTATAAAGAGGAACAGTGGGGAGGATCATCTCACCCAGGACCAAAGTTAGGATGGAACCAGTGTGCTCACTGTCCTCAGGAGGGCAACTGGAAAAATGAGGGCCCCCTGCAGATGGGTAATTCCCAGCAGGGTCCAAGCAGAAAGAAAAAGGCCATGTGGTCCAGGGCTGATACCAACCAGCATCATGGCCTCATGGGGCCCCCAAAGATGATTTTGTGGGGCTAGACACCATGGAGGACTATGAGGAAGACTAGGACAGACTGGGCTTTATTTTGTTAGGCTCCCAAGAGCCTATAGTCCAAATGAATGGGGTGGGGGGGCTGTCCCACTGACATCATGGTAGATAATGGGGCAGAACACTCAGTGGTGACACAACCCGTGGACCCCCTCTCACAGAGACAAGCCACCATTGTGGGGGCCAGTGGGGGATGGCAGTCGGACATGCCATCACCCATTCTGCTGCCTCAGGCTGCATGAAGTCATGCATGAATTCTTGTACCTCCCCGACAGGCCCGTGGCTCTAATGGGCCATGACATATTGGGAAAGCTGCAGGCCCAGAGAACTTTCAACTCTCGGGGACAAACTGCCTTGACACAACAGAAACCAGAAGCAAAGATCATGACTCTCACAATTCCCCAAGGAGAAGACTGGTGCCTCTACAGTCTCAAGGAGGAACCACAGCCTTTTCCTGAACTCTTTAGGATCCCTGGGGTGTAGGCTGAAGACAACTCACCAGGACTGGCCTAAAACATACCTGCCGTGATTGTGGAGCTGAAGCCCAAGGCAGAACCCACCCGCCAGAGACAATACCTCATCTCCCACAAGGCACAGATCAGGATCCAGAAGCACTTGCAGCGGCTTTATTTAAAGTACGAGATCCTCCGGCCATGCCAGTCTTCTTGGAACACACCCCTCTTACCTATCCAAAAGGCTGGCACAGTTCAGGACCTACGATCAGTAAACCAGGCCACTGTCACCATACACCCAGTAGTCCCAAACCCTTATACACTTCTGGGGTTCATTCCTGCCAAAACTGCCTTCTTTACCTGCTTGGACCTCAAAGATGCCTTCTTCTGCATCCACCTGGCCCCCCAGAGCCAATCAATCTTTGCCTTCCAGTGGAAGAATCCTGAAAATGGTGACAAGGTCCAGTTGACTTGGACCAGATTGCCTCAAGGCTTCAATCTAACCCTAAGGCAACAGATGTGGGCCCTTGGCTCTACCCTAAACACTTCACACCACTGGGTTAGACAGCAATTACCTGTGAGTCTGATGACAGATGCTCACCCTTTAAACCAGGAGATACTATATGGGTGAGTGAATAGAATGTCCACCCCCTAAAACCTCTCTGGAGGGGCCTATTCACTGTCATTTTGTCCACCCCTACTGCAGTAAAGGTGGACAAGGTGGGTCCCTGGATTCACTACAGCAGAGTGAGGTCAGCATCTCAAAATTGGGAGTGCATTCCTGATCCACCAACCCTGCCATGCAAGATGACCATACGGAAGAAGCAAGGTGCAACTCCAGAGGCTCCAGGAGATTGCAGCCCTGTCTTAGTCACCCCAGAAGCTGACTAATCTACACACAGCAGAAGCTTGAGGAATCGACGGTCCAGTATCCTTTTCTATATGTTTCCTTACTGTGATGCACTGTCATCCTTTGTCTCTCACTGTTATTGTGATTCTCGTTTTACTTGTTGCCATAGGATGGGCAATGGCTGCACTCGTCGGCTACAAATGTGGTGAGAGGTTTCTGTTAGCACCCACCTTCCTTTTGTGAATAGGATTACCTTCATTAGTATTGGTTACTTCTAATCTTGACCCCTTCTGTAGACCTAGATTCCTCATCATGTGACCCATGTTATTCGCATAACCAGGTCAGGTCAGGGAGTCACTTGGACCTTACTATGCCATACCTACTTCTCATGCCAGGAAAAGTCCCTGGGGACCTGCAGACACATTAAGACCACCTATTCTATCTGCCAACAGGGGAGTCAATACACCTGCTTTGACCTGAAGTACTCCCCAGTGGAGAAATTGTTGGAGGTCCAACACTCCCAGGAAGTAGGGGAATTAATCAGCCAAACCCAGGATACTAATCCCTACCTGTCCGTATCAGTACTTTTTGACATGTGTGCAGCTATTAACAAAAACCTTTTTTGGGTTATAAATTGCGGAAGTCTATCATGGGAATGAGAATACAGGCTCAATGACAAGTATATGTGTGAACAGGGCCTGGCCCAATCCAGATGTTATGGTGACGAATGGGCTTACTGCCCCTATTGGAGCTCTGTCTCATGGACCACTTGGAAAGGAAAAGATAAGGCGGCACTCTTTCAAAGGAGGGCTGCAACCTCCAACTGTAAACTGGAAGCCTGTAACCCTGTTAATTTTACTATCTTTAATCCAGGACACCCAAAATGGGAAAATGGGCTTAAGACTATATATATATACACGTATATATATATATATATATATATATATATATATACGTATATATATATATGTATGTGTATATATATATACGTATATGTGTGTGTGTGTGTGTGTGTATATATATATATATATATATATATATATATATATATATATATACACACAGCAAGGTGCTGATCCAAGAACCGTGTTGTACTTCAAGAGGCTTTCTGTCTCACTCTGAGCCTCAACTCATGAAGCCTTTCATTCTTTTTATGAGGAGATAAAAAGTAGCCCTCACCCCATCTCCGCCACAACAAGAAATCTATTCCTTGCCTTAGTATAATCTATAGCCCACACCCTAAACATCTCTTCTTGCTATGTATTCAGGGGAACCGACATGGGGGATCAATGGCCATGGGAGGCTAGAGAATTAGATCCCCACGAACCTTATAATGGAACAGAATATCCCAGTTCTACTACCAGGGTTTGGCTCCTTGAAACCTCAATTATTAGGAAAAAAACTGCTTTGCCTGATGGGAAAGAAAGTTCACCAGCCCTGTTGGAAATTTAGGCCAAAGATTTTATAACTCAACTGCCCAGGGAAACCCAATGGTGGGAGCCTCAAATCACCTTGAGCCAGATCCCCACCCCTTGTGTAACTTCTCTCATCTCTGAAAGGCCTGGGACAATGTGGATGCAGCCATTGAATGGCGGACCCCAGGTGGACTATACGGGATATGTGGAAGGACAGCCCATACAGTATTTCCCTCAGGCTGGTCAGGGTCATGTGTGCTGGGAACTATTCGTCCATCTTTCTTCCTGCTCCCATTTGCCAGAGGGGAACATTTGGGAGTCCAAGTGTATGGGGGCAGGGAAACTCAAAGGAAATAATGTGCCCTACAAATTGGCAATTGGAAAGATGATGAATGGCCTTCTGAGCATATAATCCAATATTATGGCCCTGCCACCTGGGCAGAGGATGGGTCTTAGCGCTATCATACCCCTATTTACATGCTAAACCACATAAACAGACTGCAAACAGTTGTAGAGATTATAACCAATGAAACTTCCAGAGCTCTTTAATTTACTAGCCAAGCAGCAAACTAAAAGGCACAATGCTATGTATCAAAATCAGTTGGCCTTGGATGACTTGCCTGCTTCTGAGGGAGGAGTTTGTGGAAAGTTTAACCTGAGCAACTGCTGCCTCCAGATAGATGATAAAGAAAAAGTCATAGAAGAGAACACAGATCAAATGAGAAAGGTTGCTCATGTCCCAGTCCAGACCTGGAAAGGTTGGAACCCTGGGGAGTTATCTGGAGGATGGTTTTCAACTCTCAGGGGATTCAAATCCCTCATGGGAATTATCCTCTTCATTTTGGGAGTTTGCTTAATCCTATCTTGCCTAGCTCTCCTGGTTATACCCTCTGAGATCTCCAGCCTCATTGAGACAATGGTTGAAAGAAAAATGGCCACGCATGTGCAGATGTTATGGAAATATAAACCTCTAAACCAAGATGATGCTCTTTGACCCAAAATAGGGGGGTCTGAGCATCAAAGGGGGGAATGTGGTAGAGTCCCCCCTCCAAGGAATGTGGTGAAAAACCCCAACATAAGGGAAGGCAACCTGGCTATGTATTTAATATACCTCACAACTGTAACATAAGACCACCCAATCAGACTGTATGTCTGTATGTTACCATGTGTGGGAGATAAGTAGAAATCTCATAAAAGGCTACAACCCGCTGCACTCAGGGCTCAGTTTTTCAGGCATGAACCCACTGAGCATGCGCAGGCACAAATAAAGTTGCTTCCTGGAAAGAAAAGCCTTGGTGTCATGACTCTCTATGCCAACCTTGGTCCTGTTACGGGATGGATGGATGAAGTGGGAGTGGTATAATGGAGAATGGGAATTCTGGTGAAGTTAGAGCATAGAAGGTGTAGAGATTAGAAGATGGTAAGGAAAGCTAAGGCCAGATTGCAGGGTTTGTGTTCGTTGTGTTGGAAAGTTTGAAGATTGATGTGAAAGTAACTGGAGCCACTCAATAATTTGAGGGGAAGAATAACGTGATCACACATGGGTATTAAAAAGAAACCAGGTGAGGAAGACATAAGACACAGCAGTATTGAGCATGTGGCAGCCAGAGGACTGTTCTTGGACCATGTCCAAGAACAGGAAACTGAATTGACAAGGACCCAGATTCCTTTGAAATCCTTCCCAGCATTTCACCTGAATCCATCCTTCCCATAGGCTGTTCATGAATGAATGAGCCTGGCAGGAATACCCAGCAAGTCTGTTCCTGGAAACACTAACAACTTTGATGGCTCACTTTGCTTCAGACTCTGATGGACTTGTTGAACTAATTTTAGATTCCATGCTAACTAGGACACTTCTGGACAACCTCTAGGCTCTCTCTCTTTCACTCAGGGTCAAATCTGCATCATGGTCTGATGATTCTCCCATCCTTACCTGGATCCTTCCCAATTTCCTTTCATGGGCATGTCTTCTAATAAACTTCTTGCACATTACACCATGTCTTGGCATTCACTTAAAGGACAGACCAGTGGTGTGCTGGACCCAACTCATAAAAGCTCATGAGAGCCAATAATTAAATTTTCATGAATTTTGCAAGCCAGTTTTCAAACACCCCATTATCAAAAATTATAAATTTACAATTAAATAAATTATATTAAAAATAAAAGTAACAGGGGCGCCTCGGTGGCGCAGTCGGTTAAGTGTCCGACTTCAGCCAGGTCACGATCTCGCGGTCCGGGAGTTCGAGCCCCGCATCAGGCTCTGGGCTGATGGCTCAGAGCCTGGAGCCTGTTTCCGATTCTGTGTCTCCCTCTCTCTCTGCCCCTCCCCCGTTCATGCTCTGTCTCTCTCTGTCCCAAAAATAAATAAACGTTGAAAAAAAAAAAATTAAAAAAAAAAATTAAAAAAAAAATAAATAAAAGTAACAAATATTCAACACTTACCATTTCTAATTATTTTACTCTATTTTTCTATTACTTTTACTCTTGAAGTGACTTATTTATAATGCTACAGATCCTATATAATGGTGTTTGTTAAAGAACACAGTGGAACAAAGAAGTTATTGGCAAAAGAAAAGAAAGGATAGTTTCAGGCAAGGTCACCTTCCTTTAGGGGGCAGAGCAGAGGATTTTATCATGCAGATTACCTCATAAGTGCTCATCTGAGAATTCCAGATGATTGGTTTAAAATTCTACTCCTGGGAAAGGTTGAAATTGCAGTTAGGTTAGGTATTAAGTCTTGGTGGGGCTTAACATAGATTACTCCATTTTGGTCCTGTTGTAACTTCTTAACAATTTTCTTCTTTTGATCAAAATCTCAGCCTAACTAAAAGATGTGATCAAAATTTAAGGCATTAGCACTATTCTCAGATATCATTCCAGTTTTCCTAGCTTTCCTGGATCCTGTTTTTTGCTGTGTCTCTGTGGTATTCATAGGCCCTGAATTCAGTCTCACAGTTTTCTTTTTTTTTTTTTCTTCAAAAAATTTTTTTTTCAACGTTTATTTATTTTTTTTGGGACAGAGAGAGACAGAGCATGAACGGGGGAGGGGCAGAGAGAGAGGGAGACACAGAATCGGAAACAGGCTCCAGGCTCCGAGCCATCAGCCCAGAGCCTGACGCGGGGCTCGAACTCACGGACCGCGAGATCGTGACCTGGCTGAAGTCGGACGCTTAACCGACTGCGCCACCCAGGCGCCCCAAGTCTCACAGTTTTCTAATCAAGTCATTCTTTCAGTTACTTCTCTGACATTCCAGTCTTAGGGAGATCATTTGCTTGGTAGTTAGTGGCTGTGAATTGAAGTTTAAAGGTTTTCAGAGAATGCAATGCACCAGGAAGATCATTATGGTAACTATAACCAGTAACTATATTATGGTAACTATAATTCCTAATGTTTGGAGTGTACTTCAGAGCATTCCCAACACTCAGACTAATCAAAGAAAGACCCCATCGGAGAAGTCACCCACTGAAGCCACATGATTTTATGTAACTGAGTTTCAGCTACCCCAGAAGTGTTAATCCAGGTACAGAAGGTGGTTTTGGCCACAGCACAGATATCTCCAGGGTCAGCTAAAAGATAATCAAGAACAACTTTGGCCAAGGGTCTAAGGATCTGCTGGGCAGCTCTTGTCTTAGCAGTTGAATCTGCAATGTCTCCAAGGGTTAAGAGCCTTCTAATTATATTCACATTTGTATTTACTCCTAATCCTAGGGTCAGTCAGGTTTTAAGTGTGAATGGGAAAAGAATGTCTTAACCTTAAATAAAAAAGTCACCCTGAATGCCTTACAAAGATGGGTACTGCTGGTGAGATCTCAGTAAGGAGAAGCAAGTTTGATCGGGAAAATTGTGGGAACATGGGGGTGCAAATACACTAAAATTCTTGTAGGTAAGTGTCTCTAATTGGCTACATACTTCCAAGAAGGGTTGATTGAAGTTTGCAGTGACATGGGCAACAAAAGAGAAATTGGTCACTGGGGATTGGGGGGGGGGGGTTCTTTCATGACAAATCCAGTCATCTGAAAGGTTACCACACCCTTGGCAGTGGCCTGGGAGATAAAGCCGAGGGCATTACCTCTTCAGGCCAATGCCAGAGTAAAGAAAAGAAGAAACTGTTGCATGTTTAAAGCATGAAGTCTTGATCTGGAATCTTGGGTGGAAGCAGTTCACCTTGAGGTCAGCTACTTCTCTTCCTCATCAATTTGATTCAAAGGTCTCTAGCATCCGTACAGGATCAGATATCAGGTGGATGAACCCTTTAACCATGAAATATGTATCCAAGCTTCAATGCCTTCTGGTTTTGCAGCAGTATCAGTGGTCAGGACCATTTGGTAATGTTCCTTCTAACAGGGCTTGAGGGCTGTCTTCCTCTGATGATGCCTTCAGAATACTCATTCAGTGGATTCTAAATTGTGACCAACAGGATCCAGGAAAGCTTCTTTAATCTGTTGATGATACGCTTGAGTATAAGACACTCAAGATTTACAGTAGCTTATCACACTAGCATGAGACAACAAGGGATCAGCAGATGGTTGTATACCAATAGATGTTGGTCTGCCAGTGACTATCTCATATGCAGTGAGTTTACTTTCCCAAAGGGGATACTGGATGTAGTCAGCAAGACCAAAGGCAATACTTTAGGTCAAGGGAGTCCAGTGGTTTTGAAAAGTTTAGAAATTTTAAGTTTGAGGATCCCATTGGTTCTCTCAATCCTGCTTGATGATTGAAAGTGATAAAAACAATGATAATTTCAAGAAATTTGCAAGATTTTGATTAAGGCTCATCTGATTTTCTCAGTGACATGGGCTCCTTGATCACTGGAGACTGTGGAAGGTAAACCCCAAGTGGGAAACACATTCTCTAACAGTTTCTTTGCTACTGCCAGGGCATCAGCCTTGCAGCTGAAAACACACATACAATAATAAAAGTATGATAACCCATACTAAGTAACAGTTAAAGTCTAGCAGGTGTTCAAGCATCCAGATGGACGAGGTCTGAGATCTCTGGGGACAACAACAGTTTTTCCAGGATTATGGAACTGGCAAGCAGACTGTTTTCACAATTTTATAGACATCTCCACATGTCTATTCATAATTTGAGTCATTTTAAATGCACTATGGCAAGTGAAGGAATGCTAAAACTGAAAAATGGGATTTGGGAGCTGGGAAAAACCAAGCAGCTGTCTTGGGTTTCCCATAGCTCCAACTATTTGTTTAACTTACAACCACTGTTTACCCATCTTAATTTATCTGATTCAGGAGGAGACTGTTGCCATGTTACAGGGACATCAGGGTGGCAACAATCTGTCAATGAAGAGCCATTTTTTGCAGAAGCAGAATGGACCTCATCCACATGTGCCACAATCTTTATAGGTTCTGCTGTTGCTGCCTTTGCACGAAAGCCAGCTGAGTCATTTCCCTGACGCTCTGGCTCAATCCTTTTAGTGAGAGCCTCAATTTTGATAACAACAATTGCACAAGGTAAGAGAATAGCAGTAAGAAGATGATTTACATGTTGCCCATTGTTTATTGTGGTCCAAGAGCATGTAAGAAACTCTTTTGTTTCCATAACATATCAAAATCAGAGACAACCACAAAAGCATACTGGTTGTCTAGTTTGTCCTTTGGATAACTGGCATGCTAGGGTAAGAGTGTAGAGGTCTATTTTTGGGGTGGATTAGCTTGTGGGGATTTCCCCTTTTGAGTAGGACATAATGGGTAGTAATAGCATAAAATCTGAAAATTCCTTTTTTTCATTTTTTTACAGTATGACTCATTATTATACCAGGATTAAAGGAGTATTTCATACTTCACAATGCAGTAAAACAAAATGAAACGTTACGACCTAGCAGTACGGGGCCCATCTTTGTCAGGTAGAGGTAGTAATGTAGCAAGATTAAGAACATGGCAACATGTAAGACGTAGATCAGGTGGTGAAAACAGAAGGATCACATGGGAAGTTAGTCTACTTTGCAGAGAAATGTTGAGTTAATGCAGAGTTACGAAGGCTTCGGACAGCATGGGAAGTTTGCAAATAAGTGGCATTTCCTACGGTTAAATCTACTGAAGCTTCCACTAACTTTTACAGCTGTGGCTATACCCTTTAAGACAGCTGGGATAGGCACTAGCAACTGAATCAAGTTGTCTGATGTAACGGCAACAGGCCAACGTCTATTACCATGCTTTTACATGAGCATTCCCAGGGCCTGATTATTCCTTCCGTGCACAAATAATGAGAAAAGTGTTGAATAGTTAGATGGCCCTAAGGTAGGCAGTTCTTGCAAGTACTTCAGTTTTACAGAAGTCTATGCAGGTTTGTCTTCCCAAGGTAAGGGTTCAAACTGCAATTTTAGTAAGTTCACATAGTGGGGAAGCTAATAGAGAAAAATTAGGAACCCATCGCCTAGAATAACCAGTCAAACTAGGAAATTTACAAAACTGTCACTTAGTTATGGGTCTAGGAAATTCCTAGATTAGCTTAATTCTTTTTGGAGACAGTTGAATTCCTTCAGTGCTTAGATCATGACCTAGGAAATGAACAGGGTCTAGACATAATTGTAACAATTGTAACTTTTCCTTAGAGATTTTCATGTCCTTTTAAGCTAACCCTTGTAGCAAATAAATGGGATCTTTTATGAAAGCCTCTTTCTTAGCTGAGCACAGCAAGAGGTCATCTACATATAATAAAAGGGTTGCTTTCCCACGGAACTGGAGGGTGCTTGAATCTCAGTGAAGTACTTGAGAGAAATAAGAAGGGGCCTCAGTGAACTCTTGAGGCATGTCTGTCCAGGAGTACTGTCAGCTGTTCCACGAAAAGACAAATAGATATTGACTGTTGAGGTCTACAAAGATGTTGAAAAATGCTTAACATGGGTCTACAACAGTGAAACATTGTGAATCAGGGGAACTGTGACAGAAAGGTATTCTGGTTTGGAATGACTGGAAAACAGAATATCTTGTTAATAGCGCTCAAATCCTGGACAAATCATCAACCCCTCCTATTATGTTTCTGGACTGGCAAGATCTGTGTTTTGGAGACTAGTACAAGGAATGACTGGGCTAGAAGGTCTTCTGCAGTGGCTGTGAAGGCCTTATATGGTCTCAGGCTTTAATGGCTATTCAGGTAATTTAGAGAAAGGTTTAGTTATATCTATCTGAATCTTCATAGGTTCTGTACTTTTTATTCTTCCAATGTCAGTATTAGAGGTAGCCTATAGATTTTGAGGCACCATGATTAAGTTAGGGGACTTTGGCTGGAATTCTTCCTCTTCTATGTCAAGGACAGTCTATAAGGAGCTTAAAAGATCAGGTTCAGGTAGGTGAAGGGGAAGTCTCCATTGGAGGCAAAATGTATAAGCCCTTTGAATTTAGAAAGGAGATCTCATGAATAGACACTTCTCTAAAGAAGACATCCAGATGGCCAACAGGCACATGAAAAGATGCTCACCGTCGCTCTTCATCAGGGAAATACAAATAAAACCATGCTGAGATATCACCTCATGCCAGTCAGAGTGGCTAAAACGAACAAATCAGGAGACTACAGATGCTGGAGAGGATGTGGAGAAACAGGAACCCTTTTGCACTGTTGGTGGGAATGCAAACTGGTGCAGCTGCTCTGGAACGCAGTGTGGAGGTTCCTCAAAAAATTAAAAATAGATCTACACTGTGACCCAGCAATACCACTGCTGGGAATTGACCCAAGGGATACAGGAGTGCTGATGCATAGGGGCACTTGTACCCCAATGTTTATAGCAGCACTTTCAACAATAGACAAATTATGGAAAGAGCCTAAATGTCCATCCACTGATGAATGGATAAAGAAATTGTGGTTTATATACACAATGGAATACTACGTGGCAATAAGAAAGAATGAAATATGGCCTTTTGTAGGAACGTGGATGGAACTGGAGAGTGTTATGCTAAGTGAAATAAGTAATACAGAGAAAGACAGATACCATAGGTTTTCACTCTTATGTGGATCCTGAGACACTTAACAGAAGACCATGGGAAAAGGGAAAGAGAAAAAAAAAGTTAGAGAGGGAGGGAGCCAAAACATAAGAGACTCTTAAAAACTGAGAACAAACTGAGGATTGATGGGTGGTGGGAGGGAAAGGTGGGTGGGTGATGGGTATTGAGGAGGGCACCTGTTGGAATGAGCACTGGATGTTGTGTGGAAACCAATTTGACAATAAATTTCATATTAAAAGAAAGAAAGAAAGAAAGAAAGAAAGAAAGAAAGAAAGAAAGAAAGAAAGAAAGAAAGGCCATCTCTACTTAATAGATTGTTTGGGGCTATATCACACAGCAAAAGAAAATGTTTTCCACTAACAGGGCCCATAGTCATCTGTACTGACTGAGATGGAAATTCTTCCTGCACTTTATTAGTTACCCCCACTGTGGAAACATTTTTACTCTGAGGGATTTGTTGTCCTATGATGGTGCAGTTTAAAGGAGAAAGTGTAGCTCCAGAATCATCTAAAACTTGATAGGCTTTCCTATTAATTTTAATGTTAGTTTCCCCATGGCTGTTTAAAGGAATTATTGGTAATAGTTTACTGGAGAATCTCCTGGAGTTCCATTAAGTGTGGAAGGGGCCCATATAGTACCCTCCTTTGGAAATAAGTATGAGAGCATTGAAGAAGAATTTGCATGGAGCCTTTGACAACAATCTTTTCCAGTGTTGCAGTTTATTACAGCTGAGACATTGATCTTTGGACCAGCATTTTAATGGTGGACCCCTAGGAGGGTAAACACAGACCACCCAGATGTTGTTTGGGGCCTCTTGAAGCTGTTACAGCTGTAAAGCTAATAGTTTGGTGGATTTTTTTTTCCAATCTTGCTCCAGAGTTCTCAGCTACAGTCATGAGTTCAATCAAGCCAGCAGGTTTCCACCCTATTTTCTGCCTTTTTTTTTTTTTTTTTTTTTTTTAACCCACCAATCCCAGGAGATAATCCATGTACAAAGAGGGCAACCAGAGCAGGCTGAGTGACCTTATTTATTGCATGGAACCTAAACACCATAGAAAAAGGGCTTCTCCCCTGGGCTTCAAAGTCTGCCACAGATTCATCTTTTTTGTTTGTTTGTTTGCAAGTTTGTATAATAGACAAATCAGTGCATGCAGTGAAGACTCTAGGAATGCCTTGTATAAATCCAGCTGCTATTTTGTGAGCTTTTACTGGTTCCTGAGATGTTGAAGACCAAAGATCTCAAGTATCATTCTTGGGGTATAACCATCTTGCTTCCTCTACCCCTTTTTGGGCTTCATCATGTCCTGCCAACATGTGTACAAGCTGATAAAGATCTGGCAGGCCAGGGTCATAATCTCCAACAGTGAATCTAAATTAAAAACATTTGGGTTTCCTCCTTAAGTTAGGAAATTCTTTAACTATGGCTCTTGGTTCAGCCTTTGACCAAAGGGTGAAGGATAAGCTGAGGAGGTTTGTTTGCAATCTTGGGTAGTTTTATTTTAAAAAAATAACTATCGGGGCACCTGGGTGGCTCAGTCGGTTGAGCGCCCGACTTCGGCTCAGGCCATGATCTCACAGTTCGTCAGCTCAAGCCCCGCGTTGGGCTCTGTGCTGACAGCTCAGAGCCTGGAGCCTGCTTCGGATTCTGTGTCTCCCCCTCTCTCTGCCCCTTCCCTGCTCACGCTCTGTCTCTGTCTCTCAAAAATGAATAAACATTAAAAAAAAAAAAAAAAAAAACCTATCTAATAGTCTCTCCAGAGTGGCAAGGCAGTGCAGAGAGAATTAGTAAAACATGGGTACTCAGGTGAAAAAGGCAGAGAGCATGAGTCATATCAGTCCCATCATCTTTTGTCTCAGGTGCTTCTGTGTCTTTAACTTTTCATTAGCCTTTTGTAAATGAGTCTTTTAATGAAGTTATTTTGGAATCATTATGACTTTTGGTATGCTTCTGCATACCAATTAAAGTAAGCATCCCATTCTGTTTATTCAACTTGGGATCCCTTGCTCTCAACTGCATTTCTTAAATGAGCGATCTTGTCTAATTGGAATGTTCCCCATAAAGGCCACTGTAATTCTAGGCTATTTTTAGTAAAATTGTGCCATTTTGCTAGGTATCCGCAGCTTCCAGGACTGTAGTTCTTAAACATAAAATACGCAGGTGTGCTGGACAGTGGCATGCTCAACTCTTTGGATATAAAGGATGCCACTTCTAGCTGGGCGTTGGAGTTTTCTGGAGTTAAACTGATACATAAGACAGCCTATCACGGGGGTCTTCTTGAGGTAGTGAGCACTCTAACAACATTTCAATGCTCAACCTGTGCCCACCAATGTTTGTGGTATTTTGAACTCCAGAGATTCTTATTAGCAACTAGACTTTATTTAATTTTCACCTGAGGCCTCCCACTGGGCCCAGTGTGGCCCACATCAGACCTAATGAGACTGGGGACCCCATCCAGGTTTTAAGTTGCATGCAGTCCAACTCCAGCTGGTAAACACCAACAGTTCTCTATGTGGAATAAGGGGTAAGGGAAGGGACTGAACCAGCAGACCCCAAAGAGTGGGGACTGATTCCAAACAAATGAGGAACTATAGCTCCCATCAGCAGTTTCCAACATGGAATCTGGGGATAGACCCAACAGCTAGGGCTTCCAATCAAGGTGGGACCCATGCAAACCCAGCCTGACTAAAGAGGGTGGAGCTCAGAACCAAAAGGAACTTCTCAAGGCTCTCAGAAACAGCAAGACAGAGAACTCAGAGCGCTCATGGGTACTGTGCCTATGTTTCTCACTGTCTCCAAAGCTGTCAGAATTGTTCTTCAGATCCTGACATTGCCACCAAATACGTTAAGGAAGAGAAATTCAACTGAGTAAATTTAAAGATCTAATTGCCTTGAATATTCGGCAACTCATGAATTGGGCAGTATCTCATCTAGCAAATAGAGGGCTGTTCTGAGAAGCTGTGCAAAATGGAAAGCTTTTTTTTTTTTTAAGCTTATTTATTTATTTTGAGGGCGGGGCAAGAGAGAGAGTGAGAGTGAGAATGAGAGAGCGAGAGAGCAAGCGAGAGCGAGAGTGAGAGAGAGAGAGAGAGAGAGAGAGAGAGAGAGAATCCCAAGCAGGCTCCTTGCTGTCAGTGTGGAGCCCAGCATAAGAAAAGAAAGAAAGAAAGATTTGTTTCAGTCAAGGTCACCACCCCTTAGGGGTCAGCACAGAGGGTTTTTTTCGGATGACCTAACCAGTGCTTATCAGGATATTCCAAACTGATTGATTGGTTTAAAATTCCATTCACCGGAGAGGCTGAAACTGTAGTTAGGTTATGTATTAAGTCTTGGTTAGGTTTAATGTAAATATCTCCATTTTGGACCTGTTGTTTCTTTTTAACATGTTTTACTACACATCTTTCTGTGGGTAGTGATGTCACTTTGGTAGCTTGAAATCCACTACATACTAGGGGTATTTATGCCATGAAAATCAACAAGTGCTGAACATCAGAATGTGTTTGTTTTTACCACCTCTTTATTTCAGAGAGCCAATTGCTAGACATTTACAAGCACACCACTTATCTGCACCCATACAGAGGATGCACGTTTGACTTGAAAATTTATAGAAAATATATTCATAAAGAACATAGTTGTAATATCAGGCTAGGTTGTAAATTCTCTAAGGGTAACATTTTTTTTTTTAATTTTTTTAAATGTTTATTTTTGAGAGAGAGAGAGAGAGAGAGAAAGACAGAGCATGAGTGGGGAAGGGGCAGAAAGAGAGAGGGAAACACAGAATCTGAAGCAGGCTCCAGGCCCTAAGCTGTCAGCCCAAAGCCTGATGAGGGGCTGGAACTCACAAACTATGGAGATCATGAACTGAGCCGAAGTCAGACACTTGACTGACTGAGCCACCCAGGTGCCCCAGGGTAACAACGTTTAACTTTTCTTTACAAAATGTGGTTAGAACAATAGGGTACTTGGGAGTTAACTTCAATCAAACATTTTTAAAAGGAAGAAAAAAGAAATACAGAAAGCTAAGAATAAAGTTGGACTTAAAAATCTGTCTAACTCAATTTCAACAACGTACAGATGAAAGCCAAATCCCAGATTTGCTCAGCTCATACAGTTAAATAATAGCAAAAATAGAACTTACTTAAGAAAAATAAAACAAAGTGACTAGCTACACTGTGGTAAGCATAGTATAACATATAGAGATTTTGAATCACTATATTGTATACCTGAAGCAAATGCAACATTGTGTTAACTACACACACACACACACACACACACACACACACACACACACACAATTTAAAGGAAGAAAAAAATATATAGTTGAAACCCACATGGGACACACGTGGACTTGCAGCCCTTAGTGCACCTTCCTACAAACTAGAAAAAGTCACCCCTTCCCAAAGACAGGTGCATGCAGAATGGAGGATAAGGGCAGGCTGTATTTCAGACCCCACTTGCTTATGCAAGTGAGCCTCATTGTTCAAAAGATGACCTATTGTTAATCATGTTACAATGTCCCTTTTAATCTGGTTGGGCTATATATGCATGAGCTAGGGTATAGTCTGAGCCTCTTGCTGTGTACATGGGATCATGGCCAAACATTCAGGAAAACTGAATAACAATTTAGTGAGATTTTACACTCAGAAGAAAATGTCAAAGTCAGATAAATCTGACTTTATGGAGATAGTATGGTATAGTTAATTAAACATTTTGGAGTTGGACAGAAATGGATTTTAATTCCAGTTTGGCTAGTAGACAACCTCACTGAAACATTTTTTTTAATCTGTAAAATAATGATAATACCATACAATCTAACCTCCATCCATAGTCACTCCATCAGACATGTGACCTTTCTCTGTGGAATCCTTTCCCCTTAGGTGGGCTCTGAATCTTGTGTGTAAATCAGTGGTCAAAAATCAATACTCAGAAGGATGAGCTAAGGATCCAGCTACAGTGCAGATAGATGTTAGGGAGGGGGTGGTCTAATTCCAGTAGCCAACAGAATTGGGGTCTCAGATTATTTATCAAACAATTTTACAAAAAAAAATTCCACATAAGATATCATTTGTCCATTTACCATAATAAAACTGTTAGATGTGTTTTAATTTTTGGCTTCCCAGTCTGTTTGACCAATTGTTTTTTATACTTTTATTGTTTATATATGGGGAATCTACCTTTCTCATAATTTTTATCTAAATTAATGTAACATACAATGTTAAATAAAATTTTTATTTTGTAGCAAAAAAAAATAATGGTAATACCCTATTTCATAGAATCTAGACTATGTCAATTTTAAGACTCATCCTCATTATAGAGGCTTTTAAAATGTGAAAAAAAAATGGCCAAGTGGGATGATCAAATGTATCTTGATTTCAGAAATGTTAAGACTATAAAAATTGTGATCTTAGAATCTATGACACGTGGTAATGCCTCCCCCTTCACCATAGGTAATGGCTCTTCTTTGTGAGGATTAAATAAGATAACATATGTCAGGTTCTAGGCAAAGTCCAGTCAGTGCTCAATAAGTGGTGAAAGCTGTTTAAAAAAAGAAGAAAGAAAAAAAATATTCTGTAATCTATAGCAAAGGCAGAGTGATGTATATTTATAGTTCCAAAGCCACTGCATTTTCCTAGTCTCCCTCATTTTCTCTGTTGTCTAAAATGACGTTAGAATAGAGCTTTTCAGAGGGATAAAAATCAATATAGCTTGTGGACACATAATTTATTTCAGTCCATCTCCATACATCTTAACTTAGACTTCTCATGTGTCAAGTTAACGAATAAACCAAAACTATGTTGTCTGGGCTGTCTGTCCAATGCCTCAGAACAAAAGTAATCCAAATGCTTCTAAATAAAAACACTGGCTTTGGGATTCAAAAAAAAATCACCCAAATTTGGACATGTGTGACAAATGTTTTGCATTTCATTTCCTTTAACAGGAAGCTGACTCACTGTCACTGTGATTCCCAGACTTTGGGTTGTAACACCTCTGTAATGTTCCATGAAATTTTCAAAATAAATTTTACTTCAGTTCATCTCCATTTTTAAAATGTACACTTTTAGAGCAAATGCAATTGGTAAAACAAGTCTTATTACATTTGAATGGAGAATTTGATCTAGAATGTGAATCATTTCTGTGCTGAATAACTTCCCTGAATTTTAGAATTAAGACTAATGGGAACATTTGATTGATACCCTCTGATTTTATCTGCTTGCTTCTGCCTGGACCTTATATTTTCCCCTAATTGAAAATGTAAAGGGTGTCTGTTCTAGGAGAGTGGTATTCCTAGTGTGGTCCTCAGACTAGCAAATCACCTGAGAACTTACTAAAAATGCAAGTCTTTGGCCTTCACCCCAAACCTACTATATCAGAAGCTGTAGGGCTGATGCTCGGTAATGTGTGGTGTAAAACTCCTCTTGGTAACACCAATGCACACCAAAAAGTGTGAACCACTGGGATCAGATGGATCTCTGAAAGGAACTAGGAACTTGGATCCTTCCAAGAATGTCCTCTTACACAGCAAAATGATCTAAGGTAACATGCATATTTAGGTATGTAAATCACACATCCAGGAAAATAGTACAACATGTTGTTACCAGATGTTTCCAGATATCCAGGTGTTCTTAATTGGATAGTGTAGACATCTGGATGATGGTATGGACTTTTCATCTATCATAAATCATATAAATGAAGTTACTTCCTGTTAATCTATTCATTATAACAGACAACCATCACCATGTACACACCATGAGCATCCTCTGTATTAATTCGGCCTGAGGGCATTCTTTTTCAAAGAACTGTGTAATCAGGCCTATGAAAAATCCCGAAATCCTTTGGCATTGGGGAATTGCATGTAGCTATGAGTAGCTCTCATCTATTTGCTTTCCACTAGTTGACCTCCCTTTAAACACTTAAAAAAAACAGCCAAACCCTAATATTGTTCAACCTCCTTCCCCAAATGGATTCCCACTGTATATTGGCAGTTGCCAAACTCTGTTCATCATTGAGCCTCCCATTTAATTATGTTCTCCTAGGGGCGCCTGGGTGGCGCAGTCGGTTAAGCGTCCGACTTCAGCCAGGTCACGATCTCGCGGTCCGTGAGTTCGAGCCCCGCGTCAGGCTCTGGGCTGATGGCTCAGAGCCTGGAGCCTGTTTCCGATTCTGTGTCTCCCTCTCTCTCTGCCCCTCCCCCGTTCATGCTCTGTCTCTCTCTGTCCCAAAAATAAATAAACATTGAAAAAAAAAATTTAATTATGTTCTCCTATTCTGACAAATGACTTCAGATATTGCAGTATTTTGTCTAGCAATGTCTATTAAGCAATACTAATTTTGTTTTCTTAGATTCATTAAAGGCATAATTAAGAGGTCAATCAGACTTCTGATCCATACGAGTTACCAATTATTCCCCTAGCATTTTGTTTTACAATGACAGGTGTGTGTGTGTGTGTGTGTGTGTGTGTGTGTGTGTGTGTGTGTGGCTAGCTCATGTATGCTGATAGTATGTATGTATGCATGTATGAATGCTTACAGTTTCTTACAGAATTTTTTATATAGTGGAAATAACCTTTTTGCCCAATATGACCTATATAACCTCAAAAGAAATAGATCTCTCTCCTCCTAATTCTGCTGATAGTGTCTTGCACAGGTATAGTCTCTGGCTCCAAACATTCAGAGAACTGTATTGCTTTTAGAATAGAGTACAAAATCCTTTAGAGAGCTAACAAGGACTCTTCCTCCTCATGCATCCCCCTCATCCACCCATATCCCTGTCCTTGCTTTCTAAATCCCAACTACCCTGGGTCTTTCAGCTGTCAAAACAAGTTTTCTTTTTCTCACCCCAGGGCCCTTGCACATGCTCTTCCCACTACCTGGTATCTTCTCTTGACCCTTCTTTGCTTAATACATATTCATCGTTCAACTCTCAGTTCACAAATCTCTTCCTGGAGACAATTCTCCAAAGTCTCCTTCTTTATCACTCACCTTCATCATGATGGCAGGTCTAAGGCTAGATAAGCTCCCTAAAGTATTATCTCTTATTACTCTATGTTTTTCCTTCATTGCAGACTACACCAATATATTTGTATAATTATTTGATGACTCTCTCTCCAGAATGTAAGCTTCATGGAAGTAGAAGCCACATTTAAATTGCTCTCTTTAATATACTAAGTACCTGCTGTGGTACTCATCACATAATAAGAGCTCAATAGATATTAGTTGAATGAATACATGAAAAAAATGAATTAAATGAACAAATGCTTTGGGTTTTTTATTAAGGCTGAGGTAAAGAATAATTCCTAAGTGGATCCCTATTGCTGGGGAATAGAGAATATCTGATCCTCAAACTGATAGGAATTCATAGTCCTAGCTACACATCTAAAACCCCACTGTTGGGGCGCCTGGGTGGCGCAGTCGGTTAAGCGTCCGACTTCAGCCAGGTCACGATCTCGCGGTCCGTGAGTTCGAGCCCCGCATCAGGCTCTGGGCTGATGGCTCAGAGCCTGGAGCCTGTTTCCGATTCTGTGTCTCCCTCTCTCTCTGCCCCTCCCCCGTTCATGCTCTGTCTCTCTCTGTCCCAAAAATAAATAAAAAAACGTTGAAAAAAAAAATTAAAAAAAAAAAATAAAATAAATAAATAAATAAATAAAACCCCACTGTTGCTAGCAGGATTTTGTCACTTCACATAGCAATTTTTTTAATGACATAAGAAAATGCTCATAAATATTTTTAAATAAAAATATATGAAATACATTTTTATATTCAGTGTGAACTGAAATGTGTAAAAATATAAATTCATAGCAGGATAGTTTCTGACCTTTTTACCACCTTGTGTCATCACTGTCAATTACAGATAGGGAGGGAGCCTTTAAAACAATAATGCATTCAAATTGCTATAAAAGGAAATAAAGAGTAATAACAACAACAATAATAACAGCAAAGTGCTTACAAGGGCCAGGCATTATTCTATACGCTTTACATGTAATTACCAAAGATAAACTTAGGAGATAAGTCCTATCTTCTTTTTTTTTATTTAATGTTTTTTTTTTTATTATTTTTATTTTTGAGACAGAGAGAGATAGAGCATGAGCAGGGGAGGGGCAGAGAGAGAGGGAGACACAGAATCCAAAGCAGGCTCCAGGCTCTGAGCTGTCAGCACTGAGCCCGACGTGGGGCTAGAACCCATGGACTGTGAGATCATGACCTAAGCTGAAGTCAGACGCTCAACCGAATGAGCCACCCAGGCGCCCCAGTCCTATCTTTATCTGATATGTTTACCTTTTAGACGCCCTACTCTGAAAACTTGATATTTACTGCTGCCATCCTAGTTCCCTAGAAGGAACATTTCAGGAGATTACATGGACACAAGAGAAGAGCAAAGGATCAGAAGGATCCAGAATCCCAAGAATTCTTTGGGAAAGAGAAAGATGGAGAGGTAGAAAAGGAAGACCAGCTGGGAGAAGACTCCTGAGTACCTAATTAAAAGAATTCAGTATCAATTGAAAAACTCCAGGAAGAAAGAATAAATAAATGTTTTTGTACCATAATTTGAGATCTAGGATAGTTGTTGGGTCCTAGGGAGAGCAGAATTTTTATGGTAACAGAAAGTGCCAGTATTAACTCCCAGATGTGGTAGAACATAACAGCAAGCGCGCGCGCGCGCACACACACACACACACAAACGCACGCACACACAATTAAGGACTAGTACGAAATGGGCTAACACGTTCATATTACTTACTTATGGCAATGAGTTTGCGAATGTTATTTTCCTCAGTATATTAATGACAATAATTTTTACAAGTTAAACCAGAAGTTGTCAGAACACATATTTTGGTCAACTGCTTTATACACCACCATTAGGTTTGTTACCATAATTTGCTGTTGTAGTTGTTTATAATGTCTGTCCTCATTCCTTAGTTCAGAGGACACCTGAGGATCTGAATATTCTATAGACACAGCCAGAATGTAAACAGATTGCAAAGGGACTTATGTTGCCTCATTAAATCCATGCTTGGTTTAAAGTGCAGTTCAGGTTACGCTTGAACAGGGGCAAAGGGAGAGAGAGAGTTGAAAAAAATTCAAATAATTTAAATAATGCTGCACTTGAGGAAAAGACAAGGTTTTTTTGAGCTGATTTTCTGGTTTCCTTCTATACGTGCACTCATGCATTCAACAAATTTACTGAATGCCAGAATTGCTAAAGGCTGCAGGGCAGAACAGAGCTTAAACTTTGGGCGACTCAGAGAATGTATAATCTGTATGTTAGATACTTTCTGTTAAGCCTATACTGAATTGGCTTTTTTTTATATAACACAATCCAATGGTCTTTTGGAAAAATAGCCTCCCTGCTCAGTCTTATTCAGTCCAGATGCCTTGAGAAGGGCAAAGCCTTCTTCAGGGATGAGCACATGACCTAAGCCTGGCTGATGAGAGAACCACCCCAACATATGCACACATAAGGGAAACAATAACTGTTGTAGGAGCGCTATATGACCCAAGCCAGTGCACTTATAGGGATTCACAAATGTATTAAATAAGGTAATACTAAATGCTATTACAAACTAATCAAAAATGTAGAACAATTCATATAAACTAAAGTTTATTTCTTGTACAAATAAAGTCCAAAATGGGTATTCTTGATTGTTGGGTGGTTCTTTCCAAATAGTAATTCAGGGATTTGAGCTCTCTATCCACATTTTGGCTTTGCCATCTTTAATACTTGATATCCATAGTCATCATGTGCAGCCTCAAGCTGGATTTAAAAAGGAAAATAACATGGAAAATTGCATGTACAAATATCTTATGGGCTAATGTGGAAGTGACACAAATCACTTCTGCTCACATTCTGTTGACCAGAACACTACTTTATGGTTGACTCAAGGAGGGGCTGGTAAATATAGTCTTCTCATGGGCCCAGGAAGGAGAGAAATTGGATTTGGAGACCATCTAATACGTCCCTGACAAAGACTTTTCCAGATTTAACAGAAAAAGCATGTATCTTTTCGGAGGAGTGGCCAAACTATACATGCAGAACAGCTGGTAACCACTGTTACCACTTGTGTAGAAAAAGTTAACATGGCAGGCCTGAGGCTGCTTATTCTTAGAAAGACCCGTTTGCCACACTGGCCCTTGACACTTGGAGTGCATCAGGGAACTTGAATTTCAGAGGGTTCACACTGACTTAATAGAAAGAGTGGCTCCCAGTGCTTCAGCTGTTTGTAAAAACAATATGGTTTATCTTCAACACCTGCTTTCCTCTGGGAGTCTGAGATTTTGGAACATGTTATGCAGAGGGTTTCTATGTGGTACCTCCCACCTCCTAATAGACTCTAAGGCTCTAAGTTTCTAAAGAGCTTCCCTGATAGGGAGCATTTCACTTGTATTGTTACAGTTTGCTGGGGAGAATCAAGTGCATCCTGTATGATTCCATTGGGACAGAACTCTGGAAACACTGGACCCGTTATGCTTGGAAATTTGTTCCATGTTTATTTTCCCTTTGCTGATTTGTTATGTATTTGTTTACTATAATAGATCATAGCCTTGAGGACAACGATATGCTGAGATTTGTGAGTCCTCCTGGCAAATCAGTCATCAGACCTGGTCTTTGGACCCTCAATACATCAACACATGGAAGGAGTCTTCCTGGGACCAAAGCTAATGCAGAAGACAGCAATCAAGGGATGCAGAGAGACAGATGCCTGTTGGCATTCTCTGATCACCCAGATCAAGCTGTAACTGAAGTCAAATTTAATTTCTGAACTTTTAAGTTATCTGAGCCAATAAATTTACTCAGGGGCTTAAATCAGTTTGAGCTGACATTTCTTTTAACTGTAACTATGGTTACAGATAGGATTGGCTTATATAGCTTGTTATCTAATACATCTCTTAACACTTTAAAATGCGATTAGTTGCTTTACTCGGTAGATACAGACTGAAAGTAACTACAGTTCCCTGAAGCAGAAGCCTAGGAAAAGCCTGAAAACACAAGTTTAGCCCAGGAGAGATGGAGAGAGACTTCCATGGCAATCATGGAAAAATAAAATCAGTAGAAAATAGGGAGAATAGAAATTGAAAGAATCCAAAATCAAATCATGGTTAAAACAAGTAAGCAAGAGATAGGCCAAGAGTATTTCATGGCAAAATGGCAGCATCTATGTTTTTTGTGCATAGACTCTCTATGTGGGGAAACTAAATTCTCAAACTATAAGCTCAGTAAAAATAGTAATTTTGGTCTATTTTATTAACAGCTATAGCCCATGTGCCTAAAACAGTGCCTGGCACATACTAAGCACCCAATAAGCATTTTTAAATAAATGAAAAGATACAGAATTGTATAGAAAACATAAGCCACTAGCTACTCTGCAATCACAATATTATAGCTACCATGTTTTATTCATTCTTTAATTTCTTCAGTGTAAGAAAGTCAAACAATGTCTGAACTATAAAATGATATCGAATATCAAGAAACTAGGTTATGCAGTTTAGTAAATAACTTTTATGTAAAGAAGGAAGGAAATAAAGAAAAAGGATGGAAATCAACATAACATGGGAATATAAACTACACTCAAAAAAAAAAAAGAAAAAAGCTATACTCATTAGACCTACTCAATTCACTGTAATCCAATCATGTCAGATTTTTTTAATCAATAAAATAAACCATGAAAGTCATCTAATTCATGGGTTCCCAAATGCTTCTGCAAATCAGAATACTCCGGGAATATTTAAAAATACAGATTCCTGAGTCCTACCTAGACCTAGTAAATCACTACCTCTGGGCAGAGGTATGAGGCCAAAGGATCTGTATCTTTAACTCCCCCAGGTGATTCTGATAATCGCCATTTTGGGAATCTCTGCATTTTATCTACGATCTTAATTTCACAGATAAGAAAACCAATACCCAGGCAAAGCTGGCTTCTGTAAGAAAGTATGGTTTCACTGTCCTCAGGATCAGAATTCAGGGGCTCAGACCCATCTAGTGTTCTCTCCATGATACTACACTACCAAACTCTGGGTCAGTACCCAAAACACTCAGACCTTGCTTTTTGTAGGTTAGGATATGTGCTAGGAGTTATAAGACATGATTTCCACTGTCCACTCAACCCATTTATTCTCCAGAGTTCAAACACAGAGGGCAAGAAATACAGACCTGAATGGCACAAGCAGAACTCTTGGATCCCGTCCTGAATTGAAGATTCTAAATCTCTAAAGTTACTATTCAAATTGAGGCCACACCCTCTGACTTCAAAGCTCAGTCATAAGAATGAAGTAGGAGTCTCAGGCCACCATATTCAACCCCTCATCCCCACGCTTACCCCCAGACACTCACACACTCACACACACACACACACACACACACACACACACACAGAGCAAGGCTGAGGGACATAAGTCAAACTGAAACACGATGATACCGTGATACCCCTATCCTGATTTTGGTACTCAGTGTGTAAAATCACACCCCTCATTTATAAACATTGACTCCTCCTTGTTGCCTCAGCCTTAGTGTTTTTGTGGCAAATAAAACCAGAGTAAAGGCATAGTAAGTACCCCAAAGAATTCTGGAATGTTAAATTTCAAGACATGGAAGGCTGTGAATCAAAACACTGGAACTGCCAAATCCACAGAAGTAATTAAGAATCGCTTTTGTCTTTCTACCAGTACCCATTACTTTTTCCCGCCATTGTGATTATGAAAGCAACATCTCCCTCCCTCGCCCCCGCTCAATTCAGAAAGCGAACTGGAGGTCACACTGATTAGCGTTCTTTTATTTTGAAACTCTAAATGGAAAGTTGCAGTCCCGGTGCTTAAACAAATATAAAACAAATAGATTAGTGGGGGCCTCTTTATCTAAAGACTGGGTGTTCTGTTTTCCTTGAATATTATTTATTGCATCTAGTAGAGGATAATCTTCAGAGAATTAAAATGCATCTGGGTTTTCTGAGAAATGCTATTTATTCTGATAGGAAAGGTCTAGACATCAGACTGATAAATTAAGTGCTTACAAACAGTTCAATGGCAAAAGAAAAAAAAAGCAGGATTGTGACTCTGTAATTGCCTTACTTTTATGAAATTAGCATGTGACATGGAAAAAGGGATAAGGTTTACCATAGCTAATTCCACTGTAGATATATAATTGTTAAAAAGCAAAATTCAGCTGAGTAAATTTAAAGATCTAAATGGCTTTATTCGATGAGGGCATCACCCATCCCGTCTAGCAAACAGAAAAGAATTCCAGAAAGCTGTACAAAGTGAAAGGCTTTTATAAGCAGAAGAGGGCAGGAAAGGTAGTTTCTAGCAGAGTGGGTTGTTTCCGACAGGGTCAACTTCCTATGGGTGACAAAAGGGGTACCTCTGGTTGATTACCTCACTGGGGCTGACCAGGTAATCCCGACTGACTAGGTAAAGGTTACATTCCCAGGAGAGACTGAAACTGCAGTCAGGTTAGCTGTTAAGTCTCGGTGTGCTGATGCGAGGCTTAGTACAAGTGACTGCATTTGGGGCCTGTGGTCTCCTTTTTACCTTTCACCATGTAATTGTCAATTAACTCATCGGAGGATGTACAGGTATTTCTTGTCACATTTTAACTGCTGGCATGTTCATTTCTATCTTTTGTTCTTTGATTTACAACCTAATTTACTTGCCGAATAAACACATGTGCTCATGCATTCATCTATTTCAGGGAGGGCTTTGGAACCATTTGAGCATACTCCATCACACTTTGTAATTCAAAAAGCCCTTGGATAAATGAAGGGATTTCATTCCTCAGTTTCGTATTTATGAACCATATCTGAGACACCACACTAATGAGTCCAAAGCCATTCATATTTGATGCACTTTTAGGTTCCTTTTCAGATTCCATTATAATTTCTGCTTCACCACTTAACATTTGCAACATACAATCAGCATATTACCATGTGTGCTGTGTTCTAACATTCTCTAATTGTTTCACATCTGCTACTTTATTATCCTAAATAAATTTTAATCCTTGAAGACAAGAACCATTTCTCTGGCTCCTTTTCCAGACTTAGCCAAGGGTCAGGTATATTATACACAGTAAATAAAAGCATGTATTAATTGAGTTCAATGACTGCATACTGATTAGTTACTCACTCCTTAAACAATTATTTTTTGAGATCTACTAAGACCCAGACTTTATTCCTGACCACAGCTTCTCAAACTTTATATGAATCACCTGGGTATTTTTAAAAAAAAAAAACGAAGATATTGATATAATCAGTCTGGGTTAAAGCCTGAGCTGCTTTAGTTACAACAAGATCCCAGGTGATACTGATGCTGTTGGTCAATGAACCAAACTTGGACTAAATGGAACCCAGACTAGGAGTTGGAAAATATTTCCTGTAAAGGGCTAGATTATAAATATTCAAGGTTTGTTGGGCCATATGGTCTCTGTCACAATTAGTCAATTCTGCCTTTCTCGTGCAAAAACAGCCACTATAATAAGTAAATGAATGGGCATGGCTGTGTTCCAATAAAATGTTTACAAAAATAGGAGTCCAGACAGTCTTGGCTGGTAGGCTGTAGTTTTCTCACTCCTGGCCTAGATAATAAGGTCACACAAGACATGGGCCCTTCCCTTAGGAAATTCAAGTAGAAAACATCTATAGGTATTTAACTGTTACAGTTTTAGTAAAATGATGTATAGATATTCTAGGGGCCATCTTAATTTTGTTACATGATTAGTAATTAGCTGCTGCTTAGCAATTCACCTGATGTAAATTAGCTTAGATTGGTCTCTCAGGTTCTGCTACACTAGCAAAACGGAAAAGTGATAATTTTATAGTGTATCCAATCCACGATATAGTCAGCTGATTTCAGGTAAGCATACATTCTTTTTTCTTTCTTTGTTATTGTTGTTGATTTTTTTAAAAATTATTTTTAAAGATGACATTCATTTGACTTACCCACTCCTAGAGAGCACTTTTTATATGGCTGATGAAATTTTGCATTTTCTAGATGTCCAAGAAATCAGTCCAAAATGTAATTACTTCATTTTTTTCTTTAGTATCTGCTTTGCCTTTTGCATTATTTCCATTTTATTCTTTCCTCTTCCATTCTTAGTTCTGAAAACCTGGTAGGTGTCAATACCTATTTGAACCTCCCTAGTTCCTTATTATGACTGATTTCCTGAAAGCAATCAATTATGTACATGGCCAATGAGTCTAAAGAAATAACTTCCCACTATCAGCAGTGTTTTAATGACTGGAAATAGTTCTTGATAAAAGGAAATTTCAGCTTTCAATGTTTGTAGGCCCTGCTCATGGGCTCTGAGGGAAGCTATACTTTAACCAAGGTCAAAATGACTTGGCAAAACCTCAAAGCATGGGTTCTATTTCTGCCCCGAGCACACTCTGTACATCTGCTACATCTGCTTTGTTTAAAAAAAAAAAAAAAAAAAAAAAAAACATTCTGAACAGAAGAAGAAGAAACTTCCCTGGTTCTCATACTACAGCCCTATACTAAAAACATAAAATAAAGTACGTAACTTTATGGAATGTCCTTTGTCTTGATGATTTGTAACCATGTAAAAAACATATACAAGCCTGCACCAAATGTTACTCCCCTGGAGCACCCTCTTCTTTGTGAAGATTGTGTATCATGGGCAACCTTCCTGACTTGGACTTGAATACAACCCTTTTCCTTTCTGTTTAAAAAAATTTTTTAAAGGTTTGTTCAGCTTGCCTTGACATCCTAGAAATTCAGCATTGATGTTTTTGTATTCATCTCTCTCCCAACAAGCGATTATTGAACATACACTGTATCTTGAGTCCTATAAACAAAGGAGGGAAAACCTACCACACTAAGTGGCCTATTACCTTCTCTTCAATTTTCCAAAAACAAAAACAAAAACAAAACACAAAAAAACCCCACAATTAGCTTCTGCCTGCCATGTGACTGATTAAAGTCCATATGCTCCCCAAAGTGCTTTGGGCTCTTACCCTAAAACAAGTCATTGTCCCACGTGTTTTTCCATCTCTGGGGACACACTTCTACTTCCAACTTTTTCTCTCATCACTCGGGGCCATCTCATAATTGCCACCACACGTCTCTATTTTTTTTTTTTCCTGATTCATTTTGGACAAAGCTTTTCCTTTATTTCTTCAAGCACCGCTAATACTTGATTGCCACTAGGTTGTAGAGGACTCCAGAATTTACTGCAAGACAAAATTAGAATGCCAGAAGGGAGGACTGAAAAGCCCATATCAAATGAAACTATTCTCTCCTATGTTTGACCCATCAGCCATACCTTTTTTTTTTCAGAAGTTCTCTGAACTTCTCTCCCTCCCTTGCATGTCTTTTCACACATAAACTCTGCTTTCACTACCCTGAGAGGCACCCATTTTTCTGTAGCCCACTTCCATGCAAACTGATGAATTTTCTCTCCCATCTTCTCCACAGCTCCTTATTTTCTCTCTGCTCAGTAGGAACCCAAAGTCAAATACTAGTTTTAACAATTTCCTCACCCAGGAGGGACTTGACACTGTAGAACAGTTTAGCTTCTTGTTTTTTATACTTTGTTTCCCCGAACAGAACAGCCTCAGGGCTTAGCTTTGGCATAATCAAATGTTCATTAAACTGTCCACACCCCTCTTCCAAAAAAAAAAAAAAAAAAAAAAAAAGGGTCTCTTTTTCCTGAAACGAAATTCCCACCACCTCGGAGAGGACTGAAACAGCTTCAGGCAGTTTGCTTCAGACGAGTAATTTTATTTATTTATTTTGTTGTTGTTGCCTAACACTCAACCAAAGAGAAAACTTGTTATGCCCAGAATTCGTGATCCCCAAAGACCACTAGGGAGCCGAGTCCGATGCAAAAGCAAAAGAGCCTTTATTCGAGCTAGCTCCAGCTCAATCCCCTACCTGCACCGACGCAGCGGTGAGATACCAGGGAGAGAGAGCGAGTTTCAAAAGCACAACGGTTTTATAGGGGTCTAGGGGCAGTTGGTGAGGTAATGGCTGTGGCCTCAGCCGATTGGCTGGGGAAGGGTCGGAGTCCTGTTACGCAGGTTGCTGGGCGTGTTTTGATCAGGAAGTTTGAACGGGTGAGCGGGAGGTTACTCAAGGGGAGGAGGCGCGGTCTGAGGTTTCTGCGATTTTCCCGGGAAAGGGGTCATGTCGGGGACATAGTCACTCAAGGTGGAGGACACAGAACAAGATGGAGTCGGCCGGCATAGGCTCGCCCTTTCAAACTAACTGGAAGTATAACAAATATATGTTCAAAAAATACTGAGAGCATAGAAAAGGACTAGTTCTACCTAAGGGAGAAGTGAAGAAGAACAAAATATGCACTCTTTTTGTTTTACATATGCATTCTTGTATTTGTCATCCTGGGTAGGTCTCAATCAAGGAGCTAGGAAACATCTTGACATGTGTGTTAGGGTAGATAGAGGTGGGTTTGGAGTTTGGGAACTGAACCTTTTTAAAAACATGTATTTTTTGAGGGTGGGGCACCTGGGTGGTTCAGTCAGTTAAGCTTGGTTTCAGCTCAGGTCATGATCTCATGGTGCATGGGATGGAGCCCTGTGTTGCCAAGGAGGCTACTTGGGATTCTCCCTCTCCCTCTCCCTCTCTTTCTGCCCCTCCTCTGCTCATGTGTTCCCTCTCTCTTTCTCTCTCTCAAAATAAACATTATATATATATATATGTATACTATATGTAAACTATATATATATATGATATATACATATACATATATATATGATATATATGTGATACATGATATATTTTAATTATAGTTCATGTGATTAGAAAGGGACTTTTATAATTCCAGGGTGGGAATCTGGACCAAGGATATATACCCAGCTATGAAACCTCAGAAACACAAAAGCAGGGTCACACAGAAGTGTGCAGACCTTCCAGGTTGTCTTCTCTTTCATCAGTTATATTGACTCTCAGGAGAGTCCTCTGGTATGCTCCAACTTGCACAGGAAAGACCACAAATACTTCCTTATGAGCTCTGGACATCATCAGACCATGGACTCTTTTCATCTTAGGGAAATGAAGCTAATAGAGGTTCTGAAAACCACTGATACCATAGTCCTCACTTCTATAGACAGAGACTATGTCACCAAAGTGACCTTCCCCTGGATGGTAACAGATCTGAACTAGAATCCAGGTGTTCTGCTAACATCTGTGTTCTTCCCACTACTCTGAATTTCAGTATTATTGGCATTGAAGGGTGTTATCCTGGAGGAGGTCTCCTCAACTTAAGAATTTCTGATGACACAACTAAGCCCCTTTCAGAACAGAACTGAAAGGTGCTAGATACTTGGAATGAGTCAACTACAGTTTACCATTACATTAGCACTTGGAATAGTATACATATTCATAGAGACATAGCCTAAGTACAGCTAACTCATCTAGAATGGGCAGAAGTGCCAAAATTACTATTTTTAAATTTTTAAATGTTTATTTTGAGAAAGACAAAGAGAGAGCACAAGCAGGGGAGGAGCAGAGAGAGAGACAGAGAATTCCAAGCAGGCTGTACACTCAGCCCAATGAGGGGCTGAATCCCACAACTGTGAGATCATGACCTGAGCTGATATCAAGGGCCAGACACTCAACCAACTGAGCCACGCAGGCACCCCCAAAGTGCCACAAATTATTATAAACCGGGATTTCTCATCCTTGGCTCTACTGGCATTCTAGGCAGGAAAATTCTTTGTTATGGAGGCCTTTTCTGTACATTGTAGGATGTTCAGTAGCATCCCTGACCCCTATTCACTAGATGCCAGCAGGAACCACCCTCCCACCCTTCTGCCAATCAGCAGACATTGACAAATGTCTTCTGGGAGACAAAAATTGGCTCCCCTATGTTGAGAATCACTGTTATACACTACATAAATAAAGTCTCCCCAAATTTCACTGATACAACCTGTTGATAAAGCTGAATCAAGGGAGACACCAACCTTGCAAAGCCTTGACTCTCTCAGAGGGAGAGAGTGATGTCAGAATTTATTGGGAATCAGAAGTTTGGTTTATGGTGGGGCTGTCAATACAGAGACAAGATTAGGATTAGGTAAGAATTAAGATACAACAAGGGGCCGGACTGCGTGAGTTCTGACAGCCAGGGGGACTTAACATCTGAAATGTTAACAGTCAACAGCTCTGCTCTCTGAGAGCGGGGAGGACAAGAGGACACCAGGAGGGAGAGTTGTTGAGCCCTGGGATACAGAGCTCAGCTCGGGGGTTGGGGGGAACAAAGGTGCTGGCCAGTGCCATCTCCCTCTCCCGTACCCCAGCCAAAATCCCAAAGGGAACCAGTTCCCATCACCGAACTTGCTTGCGCCATGCAAACACCCAACGCTGTGCTTCTGTGGATATATCCCTCCCACGGGTCTGCCTCCCTCCCGGTGCTGCAGGGCCCTTCCTGCAGGGGACCACCAATGGCAAGCAAGCTAAGCCTGCCCCTTCCACCCCTGTGCAACTTGTGGATCCACTCCAGCTAATATGCCAGATCCCAGCAGTGGGCTGGGGGCAGACATCAGGTCTGACTGCAGCCCCACCCACCAATGCAAGTTACTCCAGACAGCACAGGGGAAGAGCCCTGCAGTTCCGCGCCACTCCAGGGACTATCCAAAATGACAAAACGGAAGAATTTTCCTCAAAAGAAACTCCAGGAAGTAGTGATAGCTAACGAATTGATTAAAAATGATTTAAGTAATATAATGGAACAAGAATTTAGAATAATAGTTATAAAATTAATTGCTTGCCTTGTAAAAATTATAGAGGACAGCAGATAATCTCTTGCTACAGAGATCAAGGGACTAAGGAACAGCCAGGAGGAGGTAAAAAATGCTATCAATGAACTGCAAAATAAAATGGAGACAACTACAGCTCAGATTGAAGAGGCAGAGGAGAGAATAGGTGAACTAGAAGATAAAGTTATGGAAAAAGAAGAAGCTGAGAAAAAGAGATAAAAAAAATCCAACAGTATGAGGGGAAAATTAGGGAACTAAGTGATGCACTAAAGAGAAATAATATACACATAATTGGTATTCCAGAGGAGGAAGAGAGAGGGAAAGGTGCTGAAGGTATACTTGAAGAAATAATAGCTGAGAACTTCCCGGATCTGGGGAAGGAAAAAGGCGTTGAAATCCAAGAGGCACAGAGAACTCCCTTCAGACATAACTTGAATGGATCTTCTGCATGACACATCATAGTGAAACTGGCAAAATACAAGGATAAAGAGAAATTCTGAAAGCAGCTAGGGATAAGCAGGTTCTAACCTACAAAGAGAGACCCATAAGACTAGTGGCAGACCTATCTACTGAAACGTGGCAGGCCAGAAAGGAATGGCAGGAGATCTTCAATGTGATGAACAGAAAAAATATGCAGCCGAGAACCCATTATCCAGTAAGTCTGTCATTTAGAATAGAAGGAGAAATAAACAAACAAAAACTGAAGGAATTCGTCACCACTAAACCAGGCCTACAAGAGATCCTAAGGGGGATCCTGTGAGACAAAGTACCAGAGACATCGCTACAAGCATGAAACCTACGGACATCACAATGACTCTAAAACCATATCTTTCTATAATAACACTGAATGTAAATGGACTAAATGCTCCAAGCAAAAGACAAAGGGTATCAGAACAGATAAAAAAACAAGACCCATCTATTTTCTGTCTACAAGAGACTCATTATAGACCGGAGGACACCTTCAGATTGAAAGTGAGGGGATGGAGAACTATCTATCATGCTACTGGAAATCAAAAGAAAGCTGGAGTAGCCACACTTATATCAGACAAACTAGACTAAATTAAAGGCTGTAACAAGAGATGAAGAAGGGCATTATATAATAATTATAGGGTCTATCCATCATGAAGAGCTAACAATTATAAATGTCTATGTGCCGAATACGGGAGCCCCAACCATATAAAACAATCACAAATATAAGCAACCTTATTGATAAGAATGTGGTAATTGCATGGGACTTTAATACTCCATACAACAATGGATAGATCATCTAGACACAGGATCAATAAAGAAACAAGGGCCCTGAATGATACATTGGATCAGATGGACTTGACAGATATATTTAGAACTCTGCATCCCAAAGCAACAGAATATACTTTCTTCTTGAGTGCACATGGAACATTCTCCAAGATAGATCACATACTGGGTCACAAAACAGCCCTTCATAAGTTTACAAGAATTGAGATCATACCATGCACACTTTCAGACCACAATGCTATGAAACTTGAAATCAACCACAGGAAAAATCTGGAAAACCTCCAAAAGCATGGAGGTTAAAGAACGCCCTACTAAAGAATGAATGGGTTAACCAGGCAATTAGAGAAGAAATTTAAAAATATATGGATGAAATGAAGATGAAAATTCAACAATCCAAACGCTTTGGGATGCAGCGAAGACAGTCCTGAGAGGAAAATACATTGCAATCCAGGCCTATCTCAAGAAACAAGAATAATCCCAAATACCAAATCTAACAGCACACCTAAAGGAAATACAAGCAGAACAGCAAAGACACCCAAACCCAGCAGAAGAAGAGAAATAATAAAGATCAGAGCAGAAATAAACAATATAGAATCTAAAAAAACTGTAGAGCAGATCAATGAAACCAAGAGTTGGTTTTTTGAAAAAATGAACAAAATTGATAAACCTCTAGCCAGGCTTCTCAAAAAGAAAAGGGAGATGACCCAAACAGATAAAATCATGAATTAAAATGGAATTATTACAACCAATCCCTCAGAGATACAAGCAATTATCAGGGAATACTATGAAAAATTATATGCCAACAAACTGGACAACCTGGAAGAAATGGACAAATTTCTAAACACCCACACGCTTCCAAAACTCAATCAGGAAGAAATAGAAAACTAGAACAGACCCATAACCAGCAAATAAATTGAATCAGTTATCAAAAATATCCCAACAAATAAGAGTCCAGGAGTAGATGGCTTCCCTGGGGAATTCTACGAGACATTTAAAGCAGAGATAATACCTATCCTTCTCAAGCTGTTCCAAAAAATAGAAAGGGAAGGAAAACTTCCAGACTCATTCTATAAAGCCAGCCTTACTTTGATTCCTAAACCAGACAGAGACCCAGCAAAAAAAGAAAACTACAGGCCAATATCCCTGATGAATATGGATGTAAAAATTCTCAATAAGATACTAGCAAATAAAATTCAGCAGCATGTAAAAAGAATTATTCACCATGATCAAGTGGGATTCATTCCTGGGATTCAGGGCTAGTTCAACATTCAGAAATCAATCAACGTGATCCATCACATTAATAAAAGAAAAGAAAAGAACCATATGATCCTGTCAATTGATGCGGAAAAAGCATTTGACAAAATTCAGTATCCTTTCTTAATAAAAACCCTCAAGAAAGTCGGGATAGAAGGAACATACTTAAACATCAAAAAAGCCATTTATGAAAAGTCCACAGCTAATATCATCCTCAATGGAGAAAAACTGAGAGCTTTCCCCCTGAGATCAGGAATACAACAGGGATATCCACTATCACCGCTGTTGTTTAACATAGTGTTGGAAGTGCTAGCATCAGCAATCAGACAACAAAAGGAAATCAAAGGCATCAAAATTGGTAAAGATGAAGTTAAGCTTTCACTTTTTGCAGATGACATGATATTGTACATGCAAAACCAGACAGACTCCACCAAAAGTCTACTAGAACTGATAGATGAATTCATCAAAGTTGTAGGATACAAAATCAATGTACAGAAATCAGTTGCATTCTGATACACTAACAATGAAGCAACAGAAAGACAAATAAGGAAACTGATCCCATTCACAAATGCACCAAGAATCATAAAACACCTAGGAATAAACCTAACTAAAGATGTAAAAGATCTGTATGCTGAAAACTATAGAAAGCTTATGAAGGAAATTGAAGGAGATACAAAGAAATGAAAAAAACATTCCATGCTCATGGGTTGGAAGAATAAATATTGTTAAAATGTCAATACTACCCAAAGCTATCTACACATTCAATGCAATCTCAATCAAAATTGAACCAGTATTCTCGAAGCTAGAACAAGCAATCCTAAAATTTGTATGGAACTGCAAAAGACCCCGAATAGCCAAAGTAATATTAAAGAAGAAGACCAAAGTGGGAGGCATCACAATCCCAGACTTTAGCCTCTACTACAAAGCTGTAATCATCAAGACAACATGGTATTGGCACAAAAACAGACACATAGACCAACATAATAGAATAGAGACTCCAGAACTAGACCCACAAAAGTATGGCCAACTAATCTTTGACAAAGCAGGAAAGAATATCCAATGGAAAAAAGACAGTCTCTTTAACAAATGGTGCTGGGAGAACTGGACAGCAACAGGCAGAAGAATGAAACTAGACCACTTTCTTATGCCATTCACAAAAATAGACTCAAAATGGATAACAGACGAGAATGTGAGACAGGAAACCATCAAAACCCTAGAGGAGAAAGCAGGAAAAAACCTCTCTGACCTCAGCCATAGCAATTTCTTATTTGACACATCTCCAAAGGCAAGGGAATTAAAAGCAAAAATGAACTATTGGGACCTCATGAAGATAAAAAGCTTCTGTACTGCAAAGGAAACAATCAACAAAACTAAAAGACAACCAACAGAATGGGAAAAGATACTTGCAAATGACATATCAGACAAAGGGCTAGTATCCAAAATCTATAAAGAACTCACCAAACTCCACACCTGAAAAACAAATAATCCAGTGAAGAAATGGGAAGAAAACATGAATAGATGGTTCTCTAAAGAATACATCCAGATGGCCAACAGACACATGAAAAGATGCTCAACGTCACTCTTTATCAGGGAAACACAAATCAAAACCACACTCAGATATCACCTCACGCCAGTCAGAGTGGCCAAAATGAACAAATCAGGAGACTGTAGATGCTGGCGAGGATGTGGAGAAACGGGAACTCTCTTGCACTGTTGGTGGGAATGCAAACTGGTGCAGCCGCTCTGGAAAACAGTGTGGAGGTTCCTCAAAAAATTAAAAATAGATCTACACTGTGACCCAGCAATAGCACTGCTAGGAATTGACTCAAGGGATACAGGAGTGCTGATGCATAGGGGCACTTATACCCCAATGTTTATAGCAGTACTTTCAACAATAGCCAAATTATGGAAAGAGCCTAAATGTCCATCAACCGATGAATGGATAAAGAAATTGTGATTTATATACACAATGGAGTACTACGTGGCAATGAGAAAGAATGAAATATGGTCTTTTGTAGCAACGTGGATAGAACTGGAGAGTGTGATGCTAAGTGAAATAAGTCATACAGAGAAAGACAGATACCACATGTTTTCACTCCTATGTGGATCCTGAGAAACTTAATGGAAGACCATGGGGGAGGGGAAGGAAAAAAAAAAGAAAGTAAGAGAGGGAAGGAGCCAAACCATAAAAGACTCTTAAAAACTGAGAACAATCTGAGAGTTGGGGTGGGAGAGAGGGGAGGGTGGGTAATGGGCATTGAGGAGGGCACCTTTTGGGATGAGCACTGGGTGTTGTATGGAAACCAATTTGACAATAAATTTCATATTTAAAAAAATAATAAATAAATACTAAAAAAAAGAATTAAGATACAACAGTTCAACAATGGTGAAAAAGCAATTGCTGAAGTGAGGAATTCAAAGAATCTCAGTGTACAAACTGTTGAAGAGTTCATAGGTCTTTGTGAGGTTCCTATAATGAACAATCAAACATTTGCAGGGAAAGGGGAGTGGTGGAAAGACAAAGGCATACTAAATGAAGACAAAGGAATTGTAAAGAGACATCAATGTAGATAATAGGGTGTGGCTTTGTTTCCCAATGTCTAGGCAGACTCTGTGGGTGGTTTAGGTTCTTAACTGCCTTTTATTTTTTATTTACTTATTTTTAATGTTTATTTATTTTTGAGAGGGGTGGGGACAGAGAGAGAGGGAGACAGAGAATCTGAAGCAGGCCCTGCGCTGACAGCGGGGCTCGAACCACCAGATGTGAGATCATGACCTGAGCCAGAATCAGGCACTCAACCAACTGAGCCACCCAGGCACCCCATCAACTGCCACACTTTAAACAGTTTCTTATTTAGTGTCCTACTCTGATCTTCATTTAGATTATTTTTATTTTCCATTGGTCCTAAAAACAAAACCCAAAATGTCCTTCTGAGCCAGTGTGGCAAATATGTTTCACATGAGCGTCAGAATGCCCTGGTTTTATTGAGGTCTTACACACTGAGGGAGAGTCATCACTCTGAGTTTCATACTTGCCCATTTCTACTCTGGCAAGTGTAATGCAAACGCGTGAGTTACTCATGTTTTTGGACTCCATGACCTTGTTGTTAAAAATATGTCCACTTTACATGGAGTCATTAATTCCTTAATTAAATGAATGTTTGGTTTTAATTTTAACTGCACTCAAAGTTCATGCCCCATAGCTGGTTATGCTATCCCTGGATCTGCAGACCCAGCCTTCCAGCAGTCTGATATAGACACTTGGCAAAAATATTCTGAAAATACCACAGCTTTCCTGCTTCTACCCTACTCTGGGGTATGCTATTCCTTCAGTGATGTGGTTAGGGAAGAGGTTAAGGTCCAGGCAGGACAGGTGCAGACAGATAGCCCGGAGTTTAGAGCCCAGCCCTAAGACAAATCGGATATATAACCATAACTCCTTTACTTCTGCTATCTTATCTATAACTCTTTTCTAGGGTTTTTGTAAGAATTAAATAAATGAATATAAAATATGTGTGAAACACTAAAGTAGACATCTGTTGATTTGGGGCTATCCGGCATGTATTTAACCTATTTCTGCTATTAAGTCCCAGATTGTATTCTGGAAAATCACCCATTCCTCATTCCCAGTCTATAAATTTCAGGTAGATCCCAACAACTTCTTCAAGGGGTGAAGCATGACAACTAGGTATAAACTAATAATCTTATTCTATCATACGGTCTCTTTGCTTCAGAGAACAACGCAATCATCAAAACTAGGTGAATGAGCCCATTAGAGCCAATTCTCTAGCTTTTTCACTAATTACCGGAAAGTGGCATTTGTCATTAGACTCAAGTCAAAGATGTGAAGCTCAAGCTACTAGAGCCATCCCAGCCCCCCACCTTCCTATCCCTAATAGATGCTGAGGTGGACCCCAGCACTTGTCACATCACTTGTGTGCTTGGTTGAGTGCTCTCTGAAGCCAATTCTATCCATGGATTTTCAGTTATATGAGCCTGCAAATTCCTTGTTTCTTCTTTCTTGAAACTACAAAAATAATCGCTGATGTAAATGCCTGGCAAATAGTATTTATTAAATACTTTTACTATTATTATCTATAAGATACCTTTCTTTCTTCCAGGGCTTCCACCTTCAATTGGAACAACCTCTATGCAAATATCCAGAATATAATGTATTATTCCTATGGGTCACGGTGGGAAAAGTTCATGTCATTGATGGTTTCTTAGCTACAGACAGACACTAGCGGGCATGGGAAAGAAGAGAAGTAAAGATCACTTATTCTGTCTCCACTAAAACACGTTTTAGGAAGGGAATTTGTCATCTTCTCAGGTGCAATATTACCAAAGATTTAATCAGATGACTACTTTCTGGAAATTTCAAAAGTGTAAGACTCCTCCTTTTACAGTTTTTAAATGAAAACAGTGCTTATTAATCGCATTATTGATTTGTGCCTTTGAAGTTTCTGAGTCTTCTTATAGAAATAAGAGAACCATGCGGCTTAGCTTCCCATATAATAAATGAACCAATTTCCTTGATGTTGGATCCCATATTGGAAACTGCCAGCAGTCAAAAAGAAACTAGAGAGCCGACTTCACTTGACCATTGGATTTATTTGCTAATTTTTGACTCATCCCTTTTCCTGGTTCTCTCACTTAGTTTCTAACAGGGTATTTGATAGTAGTTTTTGTTGTTGTTGTGTTGTTTTTTTTTGTTTTGGGGAGAGGGGTTTAAGAATTACAGATACTAGAGAAATTCCACAGAAACAAGTGTGTGTGTGTGTGTATGTGTGTGGGGGTGGGGGTGGGGAGGGCAGGGGATAGATATTGGGAAAAGACTGAGCTGGAGGCATTTGTTAAACTGATCATCAAAGAAGTTGTGTTGCTCATTGTTCAGTTATTAACTAATGTGCTAATGTAATAATGTGAGGCAGTCAGAATATTTCCAGGTATTAAATATGGGCTGTGTCTCACTCTTTGTATTAGAAAGCACAAGGTCTCTTAGGTAACACTTTCACCTGTGTCTTGGAAGATTCTGTTTACAGTGAAATATAAACTAGCAATTTCCGAGCTCAGACATGGC
The DNA here is from genome assembly GCF_007474595.2 of Lynx canadensis. Taxonomy (NCBI): domain Eukaryota; kingdom Metazoa; phylum Chordata; class Mammalia; order Carnivora; family Felidae; genus Lynx; species Lynx canadensis. The sequence continues at coordinate 47,634,075 of NC_044304.2, read as the reverse complement.
AGAGGAAACCTCGGTACACAAGAAGATATAGTAAAATTAGTAATGGGAAACTCATTAAAATGGAGTTGGGAGGCCAGTAGGGGGAGCTCTCATGCCCTCCTATCACTCCTACTCAATTGCAGATCCAACAGGAAGAGAGGAACTTGACCTTACAAAGACTTGACCTTGCAGGTGGCTACCACTGTACTATTCCTGCCAGAAGAAGAGATGCTTTCCTCCCCGCACCTCCCCCACCGCCAGGCAACAGCTCCATCAATGAGAAGCTACCACTGTGAACTCCAGTTTACCCCAATGGACTTTTAGTTCCTAACAAACTTTCCAACTTATTCTTTTTCTCCGTAAAGAAGCATGCCTTTCTTTCCCCACCATCCCCCCGCCTCCACCCGCACTAACTTGTCTATGGTTTTGCCACAGCTTATTTATCTTGGATTGCAATTTTTTAAATTCCCAAATAAACCCATCTATCGCTGGCAAAATAACTTGGCGGTGTCTATTTTTAAGATTAACAGTAAGAAGGTGATATTCTTTGCTTTTAAGTTTCCTAAAAGAAAATAGGAAGTCATCCTACAGTTAACCCAGCTTTCAGGGTAGTACGATCTGTGAAAAGAGATAGCAATGCTCCACCAGCCACTACGGCCTTAGTGACAGAATCCTAGATTTACAACTGAAGAATGATTCTGTATTCTCCAGGAGATGCATTGTCAAAATAAAGCCATCTTCTACAGGGACATATGTTTTGCTCTCAGTAATCAAGTGGAATTTTCCTATCAGTCTATCCACATGTTTTTAGAAGAGTCTAGCTTCTAATTAACTTGGAATTGCTAATTTATTTTTTAAATACTTTTTAAGTTATATGTATTTATTTTGAGAGAGAGAGAGAGAGAGTGAGCACATGAGCAGAGGAGGGGCAGAGAGAGGGAAAGAGAGAGAATCTCAAGCAGGTTCTGCAGTTGTCAGTGCAGAGCCCTGTGCAGGGCTTGATCTCACGAACAGAGAGATCATGACCTGAGCTGAAATCACTTAACTGACAAGCCACCCAGGCACCTCTGGAATTGCTAATTTATTTTTTTAATGTTTATTTATTTATTTTAAGAGAGAGAGAGCATGTGTGCATGTGTGATCAGGGAAGGGGCAGAGAGAGGAGAGAGAGAATCCCAAGCAGTCTCCACACTATCAGTGTAGAGCTCAACTAGGGGATTGATCTCATGACTGTGAAATCATGACCTGAACCGAAATCAAGAGTCGGATGCTGAACCAACTGAGCCACCCAGACACCCCTGGAATTGCTAATTTAAAAATGACCATGTCAAACGCATGTTATGAAAGCATAGGGTGACATTTCCTGGGAAGTCTATAAATCTTGAGCCTCAGACCATAGTGTTAAAAAAAGAAATAACAAGCCCAAAATGGAGTTACTGGTGCTAAGTCCTAAATCAGCAAACTAAAAACTGAAACTGTAGTTTCAGTCTCTTCCAGGAATTCGACCTTTATCCAGTCAATCTGGAATGACCTGATCAGCACCAGTGAAGTAATTTGCCTGATAAACCTCTGCCTTCCCCTAAAGGAAGGTGCCCTCACCTGAAACAACCCACTCTTTGCCAGAGTAACTTCCTTGCCCTGCTCCCTTGTGCCGATAGAAATCTTCCATTTTGTAAATCTCCTCATACTTTCTGTCTGCTAAAATGGGAATTCATGAATCATTAAATAAAGCCAATAGGATCTTCAAACTTACTCCTCAGTTGAATTTTGTTTTTTAACAATAGCTTTGAATTATATCCAATAAACTCTGGGGTTGAAAAGTTAACACCTCTTTGTCCAGGGGCTTAATATCTGTGTCTGTGCATGTGTGTGTATGCATGCATGAGAGACACTGTGATTTATAATAAAAAAAATACATATTTGGATATTGTGATTGAAAATAAGGAACATATATTTGGTCTTCATCCCTGTTTCTGGCCTAGAGCTCCTAAAATGCTTGGAATTTCCTAAATGATGAGAGCAACAAAGGTGTCTTTTGACGTGTTAATGAGGTGACTTTTGGAAGTCACCTAAGGATGGAGGCTGGTTGCCTGTGGAGTTGACCATGTGATTAAAAGGCTAGAACTTTCAATTGAGTCCTCAACCCTCCAACCTCTGGGATGGGGGCAGAAGCTGAGACTTAATTCTGTCACCAATGGCCAAGGATTTGATCAACTGTGCCTATGTAATAAAGCCTCCATAAAATCCCAAAGGATAGGCTTCAGGGAGCTTCTGGATTGGTGAACATGCAGAGGTTCTGGGAAGCTCCCTGCCCTTTCCCCAAACTTTGCCCTATGTGTCTCTTCCACCTCGCCATTTCTGAGTTACATCCTTTTACTTAAAAAAAGGTGATCTAGGGGCGCCTGGGTGGCGCAGTCGGTTAAGCGTCCGACTTCAGCCAGGTCACGATCTCTCGGTCTGTGAGTTCGAGCCCCGCGTCAGGCTCTGGGCTGATGGCTCAGAGCCTGGAGCCTGTTTCCGATTCTGTGTCTCCCTCTCTCTCTGCCCCTCCCCCGTTCATGCTCTGTCTCTCTCTGTCTCAAAAATAAATAAACGTTGAAAAAAAAAAATTAAAAAAAAAAAAAAAAAGGTGATCTAGTAAATAAAATGTTTCTCTGGGTTCTATCAGCCATTCTAGCGAATTAATCAAACCTGAGGAGGAGGTTATAGGAACTTCTGATTTATAGTCAGTTGGTCAGAAGTACCAATAACAACCCAGACTTGTGACTGGCTTCTGAAGAGGGGTGGGGAACAGTTTTGTAGGACTGACTGCTCTACCTGCGGACTATGATGCTTTCTCCAGGTAGACAGTGTCAGAATTGAGTTCAATTCTTTTACACCTTCTGGTATCTGTGAATTGTTTAATAGTGTGGGTCAAACCTCCCCCTGCTGCCACATTAGAATTGGTACCAGAACTCTTTTAGTGTGTGTTCAAATACTATGATATCCTAGTCATTTACTTCAGGGATAAATATAAAAAGCAAGTTAGTTAATACAGTAAATTTGGGAGAAATCATATCTGTGTAAAAATCTTGTATCTAAATAGTTTCTGGTGTAGGAAATGCATCTAAAAATAGAAAAGTGTTGGCTTCCAATTGAATATAAATCAAATATTATCATTCTTGATACCCTGGTTCACATAGAATATAATATAAAGATAATTTATATTTGGATTGGCATTTATTTAATGTAAATAAAGTACTTAATTCTTCTGTGAGTCTTTGCCTTTTTGAACTTAAAAAAAAATAAAGAAGAAAGAAAAATCTCTATGTGCCATGTGAAATTAGTAGTGGAGTTTCTACTTAATAGGTAATCTATTCATAGATAATCAGGAGGCAATTTCATACATTATTTAGCACATCAGGAGGATTTGAATATAGGCTCTTAAAAAATCTAATACGTGCCCAGTTCAAAGGCAAAGCTTAAACCACAATGAGCCTAAATTAGTTTATTTTTTTAGGGGAAGAACAGAACTATGTCATTAATTTCCTTTATGATTGTAAGATGTTATTAAATCCATTTAATTTAAAACACTAATAATTTTGTCAAAGGGGGAAAAAAGCAACTAATGGGCATTACAAGTTATTTAAATATATAATTGAACATCCATCTAAATGGAATTTGGATTTCTGCAATTGTAGCAGGTCAATTAGAGAGTTAAATACAAATAATAGTGCATGTGATTTAGTCTCCTAAATACTGTAGGCTATAAAATGTATTATTTTAATATACTGTGAGTTCTGAAGTTTTAAAGGTTTATTAACATTTTATGTTATTCACTGGGAACTAAAGTAACAGACCAATTACTTATATGGAACGAAGTCCTTAAAGTGATTCATGTTCAGAGTGACTGCTTGAAGACAGCACTAAAAAACCACAACATTGTAATGCTCTGACATTAATACTTCTTTAGGAATGTTGCCGGTAACATCTCAGAGCTTCACCTCATTAGACTTTAACCTCATACAATGAATCTGGTTTTATACCCAAGTCATCTTTCCTTAGTATAGAACTGTTAAGTTGGGCACTGTTCCTTCCTCTGTTTTTATTTTACACTATTACTTGATTCTGAATTAGGATCATCTAAGGCTGAAGCTCCTTTGTGCAAATAGTAATCTTTTTTCCCAGCCTACTTGGTGGCAATGAGAGAAAGAAACTGTCAACTTTCTGAAGAGCACAGTTTAATCTGTAAGTGCAGGGTTGCCAAATCTTAGCCTCTGTGGAAGGTGGATCAGTGAGAGAGTGGTCAGGGGCAGTATATGAATTTGCAACAAGTACTGCATATGGCCTCACCTGTGTTCCAATACTTTCCCTCATTTTGCAGAGTCTCAGGTCATTGCCCTTTGTAGCAGTCAGCTCCCAATTGCCTCTACATTATTTGAAAATGAGCTGTTTACTTATAAGGTAGTATAGCATCCAGATAAGAGCTCAGACTTAGACCCAAACCAATCTGGTTCTCAATCCACCAAGAACTATATGTGGGCTCCTAAGTTACTGAATATCTTAGCCTCAGTTTTATTATCTATAAAATGGGAATGAAAATGGTACTAACCTCATAGAATTATTGCGAAGGTTAAATGTAACAATGCATGTAAGGCATTTACCATCATGCCTACCATAAATTAAGCATTCAATAAATATATATGTATTCCAATGAGTGTGCACAATTAATTATTTCAAACTTTACATTAGGGGTCCCTTATCACAAATCACAGCTCTGTATTTCTTTTACTACAAGTGTCCATGGCATTCCGTGCTTGGTTTAAATGTTAGCAAACACAAATGAATTTGAACGATACAGGCAGTCAATGCCTTTGCCAAAACAACAGTTATAAAATGCTTTCAAAACTAAAGGAAAATGGATATTGGATTATTCCCCTTTCTTCTTAGTTGGTCACTGCTCCTCCCCCACTGAATAGTTAGCTGTATTTTCTACAGATATTTGGGCAAATCTGAACTAGAGGGCCCAGATCCAGACTGCTGCTGCAGCCCTGAACTTGCCTTGGCAAGACTCCCATGTCTATGGCTGATTGGATCAGGGTGGATGCTGACCTGAACTGGACCAATAACAATCATTCCTTTGGGAATTTCTAATTGGGGCTGACAGAGTTCAGTGTCTTCCTTAGTCACCTGGATTAAAGAAATAGAGACTCGACACTGAGGAGCAGCCCTCAGCTGCCTTATAAACAGGAAAGCAAAGGAAACTCTCCAGAGAGAGAAAAATGAAAAGGAGTAAAAAGGAGAGGATATACAGTGTCTGAAAGGATGCTGGCCTTTGTTTCCAAGGTGCCTAGTTCCACTTGCTGCCTCTCATGCTTCACTCTCAGTTTAGTAGAGCAGCCTAAGTCCTTAGAATTATACCCCCCCACACACCATTTTTTTTTTTTTTTTTTGTGGTCTAAACCCTTTTAAGGAAGTTTCTATTCAGTCTGGCCAAATTAAACATGAACAAAACAATTGTTCTTACCACTGTCATTTTCCCAACTAATTCAGAAAGTTGACGAGTTCTGGAAAAGATTTTGTTTTTTTCAGTCCCAGTGAGAATAAAGTATGTTTTACGCTCCACATAAAAAATACAGTGGTTGTTCTTTCAAAATAGAACAAAAAAAAAATCATGAATATATTTCTTCAGGGTGTGTATTTGTGTGTGTGTGTGCAAGTGCCACAGTACAGAAGGGTATAAAAAATAATACAAAAACATTTGTTTCCAGTAATTTGTAAGTTTTGGGAAAATACATCGTAAAAGAAAATAATAAAGGCAACATATATAGTCATGGATTTTTTTTCAACACACCATCACATTTACTGCAAGTTGAGTGTCATCATGACCCTGGGAAGGAGGCCTATGAGACCATGTGACCAGTCCAAGATCACACATCGAATAATTCATCTGTCTTGGATACGACTCCAGGATATATGAATTTAAAGCCTTAATATTTCTTCCTTTTTGTTTCATTTTCTCTATGTTTCCCCAAATGTTTTCCATATTACACTCTTCCCATGGAATATTCCATAGTCCAATACATTTGGGAACTGCTAAATGCTGAATCCCTCTCGTGGAGATTTAAATACATGTAAACATAGTCGGTAAAGAAATGTATTCAACTTCATCGAATTCCGGGTTTGACCAACATATTTTCCAAGAAATCATTTTTTTTTAATGTTTGTTTTTGAGAGAGAGAGAGAGAGAGAGCATGAGCAGGGGAGGGGCTGAGAGAGAGGAAGACACAGAATCTGAAGCAGGCTCCAAGCTCTGAACTGTCAGTACAGAGCCTGACACATGGCTCTAACTCGCGAACCACGAGATCATGACCTGAGCCGAAGTCAGACACTTAACCGACTCAGCCACCCAGGTGCCCCTCCAAGAAATCATTTTAAAGCATTATTAAAAACTCATGTTACCAAAAGAGCATTAATAAATTGAAGAGTTAATGGTTAGTTGATTAGAAATTAATACTGAACAAAGGGACATTGCCTATTTTGCTATCTGTAGCTACTATTTCTTTTGAATGTAATATTTTCTAACTGTTGAAAAATATTAAAATATATTAAAGTATAAAGAGACAAAAGTCATATAAAAACCTGTGGCCCACTGTCAACATTTCATTGATCACAATATCATGTATCTCTATCCATATCTATGTGCAATTATAAATGGTTTTGCATAAATCAGATATCATGTAATGATTCGTTATGACTATCCCCACTTTCCTCTTTCTCTAAAGCCACCTGCAGCAACACTGCCTCCCCGAGGTAACCAATGTTAAAAATGTGGATTGCAGCTTTCCATGATTAGATGGACAGTGAAGAGAAAGATGGCTGTACATACAGACACACACACACACACACACACACACACAACTTTTTTTTCTCACTTTGTAATATAATGTAAAAATTCCACCAAGTTAACTGGCATAGAAAATAAAAAAGAAAACATTTGACTCATACAATTAAATAATCTAGAAAAAGATACAGCTTCAGGCATGGTTGCCTACAGAGACTCAAACAGTATCTCCATCTCTCTTTTAGAATGATTATTTCCTTAGATATTTTTCCCTTGAGGGGGGAAAAAAGTAGCCTTTGGCAACTCCAGGACTATTTCCCTGCTTATTTATTTTTATCATCCAGAAGTAAGCATCCTAATAACCCCTACACTTTCACTCTGACTTTCACTCTGATTGAGCTGACATGTCATCTGCTTTTCCCTAAGAAATCCCCTCGGTTAGGGCAATGCAAATCTCCAATGAGGTTAACTCTTTGAACTCAGCATTCAGCCTTTCAGACCCAATGGATTGAAATGAAGATAGCGAATCCCCAGCTAATACCTGGGAAGGGCTTTGCCAGTAATAAGGTAAATGAACACTGGGGTGCCACAAACAGCCATGGTCTTATAAACGTTCTTAAATATAGAAGCCAAAATCTGAAAACATAATACTCCATAGTTATATTTCTCACTCTTGGAGAGTTAGCTTTAGCATGGAACATTAGGACCAAATGAAATCACTTACCAAAGTCTTTCCTGGATGTTCTGGTCAGTCATCACATGGCTCCAAGGAACAGAAGTTATTTCAACAGGTTTTAGGTAGAGGTGACTTTATTGCAAATCTACAGCGGAAACTTAAGAGAACCTCATGATGAGAAGTATAGCAAATATAGGTGGGTCTCATACAAGAATTGAAGTTTCTCAAGAAGGTAATCAAGGATTTTATAGTCTCCTATCATTATATTTATCTGTACATCTGCATCACTCTCTTCTCTGCAAATTTCTTTCATATTATAGGAATAAGAATGTTCAGTCTCTTGCTGAGAAAAATGAGGTTTATATCCCCTCTTTTTCCACTTTGTGTATGTAACTTGCCACCACAATATTATTTATTTAGTTTCTGATACCTCTTCCCAAAAGTGTTTTGCCAGTGGTTTTGAAATATGAAGATGCTGACTCCAGCCCCATTTCTATATGATGGTTTTTTTTGGAACATATTCCTCTGTTTCTTCTTTTTCTTTGATTCTGCCTTGGTTTCTGTGCATTAGATAAAACACCCAGTCTTGAAGGTGTGGCCTTGTATAGAGGAATTTTCACACTTAAAACTGCCCTGGCTTTTGGTGGTCTTTCAAACCTTTGTGATTGCCCAAGCAGTCTGTTTTGTTTTTTCATGACCCCCAGTAGGTGAGCCTGCTCCAAGTCAGCGTTCCAAAGGGGAGGAATATGGGTCGGACACTCCGGCAGTAGCTTTTAAAGTACTCATATACAGTCCTATGGGACGCTGGCCACCGTGCCAGGCGACACCCAAGGCGTCCTTGGCATGGCAGTTGGAACTACTGGGGCTCCACACCAGTGGATAAGCTCCTTTCTGGGGTATCCTGGCGAGCTGTAGGGAGGCAGAGAGACAAGACAAAGACGGCGTGCCCCAGCCTAAGGCTCCCTGAAAGTCTGCAGGCGCTTAGCTAGACGTGTGCCAAACCTGAAACCTGCCCCTCAAGGTGAAACTCCAGGACAAGCCCGTGAGCCTCTTTCAGAGCCTCCGAGGATGTGCTTCAGCCCGCTTCCCGTGCAACGCGCTGGGGGTGAGAGCCTTCCAGAAACTGTCTCCGATCGCCAGTGTTCCCCGGGGGGGCAGGACCGAAAGCCCCTCCTACAGCTCCTGGGACGCAGCAGCTGGGGGAGAGCACGTGGGTATCGCGCCCCCTCCCGGCCCCGGCCCTGGAAAGGGTTACTCCGGAGAGTAAGCCCCATTGGCCCCGGAGCCGGGGGATGTAGTGGTGTCCTGGCAGCAGCCGCAAAAGCTGGGGCTCCTGCTCCTCTCCAGGAGACACTTGTGCCCAGCAGTGAAGTAGAGGGAGAGCAGGAAGCCGGCGCCACCAGCCACTCTCTGGCGCCCAGAGAGCAGCTCAGCACGTTCCCAAATATGTGTCATGTCAGAAGCCTACCCCCTTCAGTCTGACTCTGAGACAAGCAAAGAGCTTCTCCCACGCAGAGTGTGGCGCTGCTCTTCAGCCGCTCGCTCCCACGGGGCCCTGGGGCAGGTGAGTTGGAGCACGCGAGCCCTTTAAGAGCGTTCCTCACGTTGTTGCAGCCTTGTGGGTCTCCTGGTCCTAGCCCTGCTTGTTGTCAAAGCTAGACTTTTGGGGTCCAGGTGCAGGTCATAGAAGTTGCGGGTGGGTTCACACCCTTCACTCCTCAGGGCAAAGCGCTGGGTTTTGCAGGCCTTCCGGACTACTGCACCAGGAGTGGAGTTCATGCAGAACTTGCACCCCAGACTCTCCTACCCACTTTGTTGTGAGCCTCTTTTTGTCCGCTGGATGCATAGGGGCCCCTCAGCGAGTTTTAGGGTCTTTCTTTTCTTTTTCTTTCCTTCCTCCCTCTTTCTTTCTCTTTCTTCCTTCCTTCCTTCCTTCCTTCCTTCCTTCCTTCCTTCCTTCCTTCCTTCCTTCCTTTCTCTTCCTTCCTTCCTTCCTTCCTTCCTTCCTTCCTTCCTTCCTTCCTTCCTTCTTCTTTCTTTCTTTCTTTCTTTCTTTCTTTCTTTCTTTCTTTCTTTCTTAAGTTGTTCCAACCTGCAGACTCCACATGGTCAGCGGAGAAGGTGAGTTCAGGGTCCTCTTGTGTTGTCATCTTAAAATGGAACCTCATCACCGTGTGATCTTAGAAGTCCAGATTGGGTACATCTGAGTAACTCAAAGTCGGTTTCTTTTTTTTTTTTTTTAATTAAAAAATTTTTTTAAACATTTTATTTATTTTTGAGAGACAGAGAGAACAGAGTGAGTGGGGGAGGGGCAGAGAGAGACTGAGTCAGAGTCCGAAGCAGGCTCCAGGCTCTGAGCTGTCAGCACAGAGCCTGACAGGGCTGGAACCCATGAATTGTGAGATCATGACCTGAGCCGAAGTCAGAGGCTCAATTGACAGAGCGGCCCAGGCATCCCCTCTTTTTTTTTTTTTTTTTAATTTTTTAACGTTTGTTTTTGAGAGAGCGTGAGTGGAGGATGGGCAGAGAGGGAGGGAGACACAGAATTTGAAGTAGGCTCCAGGCTCTGAGCTGTTAGCACAGAGCCTGGACACAGGGCTTGAACCCACAAACTGTGAGATCATGACCGGAGCTAAAGATGAAAGCTTAAGTAACTGAGCCCTTGGGCTCCCCTAAAGTCTGTTTCTTAATTCCAACTGTTTGGCAGAGATAATTGGATTGGGGTATTGTTGGTCAAGTATGCATTTCTGGTACAATCAGCTGCAGCTGAAGGGGACAGTTTGAATGTTATCCAAGGGAAGTCGGAGAAGGAGTGTGGCTAGGAAAGAAATGCTGGGCTTCTGGCTGCAGAGGTTGGAAAACCAATAGTTCTCAGACTTCAGTCTGAAGCATTGTGGTTAAACTTGCTGATGCTGAAGGCGGACTATCTAAATTTGAGTCATAGGTCCATCACCTATTAGCTACGTGACTGGGAGATTTTTTTTTTAATACCATGTGCAAATGGGAATAATGATAATACCTACCTCATAGGGTTGCTCTGAACAACAAAGAAGCTTATTGAGCTGAAACTCTTAGATTTGTGCTTGGCACACAGTAAGAACTAAATAAATATTAGCTGTTATTAAAATAGTAGGTCCATAAGCTCTGTATCCAAGTTGACAGTTTCAGACAAGGATTCAGTTAATGCATTGAATGAAATGTACAGTAAAGGGCATTACAAATAGATCATCCATGATCTCAGGTTTTAGTAATCAAAAGAACAGGAACTGGAGACTGAAGTTTACCTTGAGGGCAAAGCTTCCCGGCCCCCAAGTTTATGAACCCCCGGTTGACCTAGAAGTTACTACTTTTTTGCACTTAGGGAGACCTGCTTCAGCCTTCAATGGCTTGTTCTGTTCAAAACTGCTCTGCTAAGCTGCTGAGACTTTTCTTGATCAACTGTATATGGAGTGAGAACCTATCCCACTGAAAAGTGGTGGGTAGGTGAAGCCCAACATGGCGTATCCTCATTAAGGCAGGGAGCGAAAGGCAAGAAAGCCAATTATATAAGCCTTCAGCCCCTGTGCAGATGCTGCCATCAGGGGCTGCCAGCCACTCTTGCCTCGGGGTACCAGATAATAACTTCAGAATAGGAACTTGGACAGCCAGCCAGGCTCAGCTTCTACTTCACAGGGCATGGACATGAAAGGCAGTACCTTTCAGAACAGCAAAAATGTCCTGAAAGCAGCAGGGAGACGGAGTGTTTAACAGGTATGTTCTCCTGGTAGGCGGGTGTCAAGGAAAATGGTCTCCGGTTGCTCATTAAATGCTACCAAGACACTGAGACAGAGAATGGCATGAGGGGCTGAGGAAAAGCCTCAAACACTGTTTCACAGCCAGGATGAGTGGGCAGGTTTTCTGAGAATAAACCTGGCTAGCCCATGAGAGTGTCTCTATTCGGAAGGCGCTGCAGTTATGGGATGAAATGACAGAGAAAGTCAAGAAGAGTTTAATAAGTTCACAGGTATTCTTAATACAGGTAAAAGTTAGGAAAAAGCCAGGCTCCACTTTCACTGGATCTATAGTCCTGCCTCCCTGGGACATTGGCTATAACCTTTAATAATTAGAGGGTCTTTGGAAAAGACTTTTCATGACTTGTGTTTCAATGTATAACTCTTTTGAAAATCAACCCACACAGAAGAGGTCAACATGATCATGTAAATAAAATGTAAGCATGGTACCTGACATAGTAACCATTCAAAATACTGGCTACTTTCTTCTTTCCCTTTCTCATGTAACTTTCCATCTGGAATAAAAGTGCCTCATTTATTTCTTTATATTTATTTGATATGTATGTATATAGTTATGTATACAGTTATACAGGTACCAGGTAACTTTCTTAGCACTTTATATATGATAATGCATTTAACCCTTACAATAAATCCATAAGGTAGGGTCATTGATAAGCCCTGCTTTACAAGTAAGGAAACTGAGCTATAGTGATATTTAAGTAGCTAGTATTAAAAAAAAAAATTCAACTGAGTACATTTGAAGTTCTAATTGTCCTTATTAAATGGTTCTTGAATCTGGCAGCATCCCATCTAGCAAGTAGAAGGATGTTCCAAGCAGTTGTGCAAAATGGAAGGTTTTTGTAGGAAGGGGGTGAGGCAAGAAAGTTATTAGCAAAAGTAAAGAAAGAATAGTTTCAGGCAAGATCCCCTTCCCTTAGGGGGAAGAGCAGGGGTTCTTATTAAACAGACTAAATCATCTTCCTTTGGGGAATGCAGAAGGCTCATGTAACAAATTACTTCACTGACGCTGATCAGAAAATGCCTGACTGACTGGTTAAGACTACATTTCTAGGGGAAGTTGAAATTACAATTAGTTTAGGCATTAAGCTCTGGTTTACTGACTTGGGGTCTTAAATGATGCCATTTTGTGGTTTTCTTTTTATTTATTTTTTTTAAGTTTATTTATTTTGAAAGAGACAGAGCGTGAGTAGCAGAGGGGCACAGAGAGAGGGAGGGAGGGAGAATCCCAAGCAGGCTCCAGGCTGTTAGCTTGGAGCCCCTCTGATGTAGGGCTGGAACTCACATACTGTGAAGTCATGACCTGAGCTAAGAATGAATACGATGCTTAACCACCTGAGCCACCCAGACGCCCCAGTTATTTCTTGTCTTAAACTTAGTGGCTGAAACAATACTATTTGTTCACAATAAGCAATCTGAGAGGGCTTGGTGGGGACTAGTCTTTGCTCTACCTGATGTCAGCTGGGATAACTCAAAATATGGAGGCTAGAATTATCTGAAGTCGCTGCAGTCAGAGTTCAGGGCAGGGCTTGCACTCATGAAACCAGGGGATCACTACATGAGCCGAAATCAAGAGCGGGAAGCTCAACCAACTGAACCTCCCAGGCCCCTTTGTGGTTTTCTTTATAATACCAGTAAATGGTGAGGGGCGCCTGGGTGGCTCAGTCGGTTAAGGGTCTGAATTTTAATTTCCACTTAGGTCATGATCTTGAGCTCTGTGCTGAGCATGGAGCATGCTTGGGCTTCTCTCTCTCTCCCTCTCTTTCTGCCCCTCCTCCACACATTCTCTCTCTCTCTCTCTCTCTCTCCCTCTCTCTCTCTCTCTCACTCTCCCAAAATAAACACTAAAAAATACTAGTAAATAGTGAAGCCAGAATTTGAAGCTAAAAATGCATACTTTTGGTCCTTAATAGTGATCTCTCTGTTCTTTGAGAACAGAGAGGAAGTATATCTTTGTTTTATTTGGCCACAGGTAGTTCCTCACCCCTAGGACGTATTCAGTATATGCTAATTGAATTTTGGGAAGTTAAGAAAGCAATATACCTTCCTAAGACCCTGGCACACACCTTTCCCACGTGTACTAAAAGGATTCAAATTCTCACTTAAGAATTTAGAAGAAAAAAAGCTTAATGGAACAAAGTATCTGCTTGCCTGTTTGCTGTACCAGCTAGCTCAGATGGAGACTACACAGCAAGTGTAATCATAAAAATGTGTAGTTTTCATTCCATGTTCCAGGCACAGAACCAAAATTCAGAAGCTCTGTATTGAATCATCTCATCCATTTCTCAGGCTGCTTCCAACTCTCTGTTTTAATCCCTGCTCCTGCCATGGTCGGACAAATACATCTCCTGTTAGGATACTCTCTTTTTATGAGAATTTTGGTTGCAACAGAGTGAGCAAGTCTGGCGTCAGATAGCTGGATTTAGGATTTAAAAGGTGGTGTTGGTATTTGATTTATCTTCCTTATCTTCAATCTGTCTCTTTCAATTTTGGCTGCATTCCAAAATTCCTCCTTTACATGGTCAAATGGCTACAACAGCACCCATTTTTTTGCTTCCTCATTTTTATAGCCCATAGGAAACACAGACTTTCTCAGAAATCATAGGCAATTTTGTCATAATGCATAGATTTGGGTTGGGTTATATGCCATCTATGAACAAATCAATTAGTAACTGTACTTTGGCTCATGGGAATCAAGTTAACAATCACTTTGAATGGAGGAAATCTGATGTACTGATTGAGTTAGGTCAGGGCTGGGTGCTTCTACTGCTGGATAAAAAGAATAGATGAACTGCCTGCAAACAAGTGCTACACAGTATCGAAACAATGGTTGTTGCTACAGATGCAAACAACCTCCTGAATAGCTCCACTTTTTTTCTCCTACGCCCTCCCACTTTTCCACTGCCCAAGTTTGTCTTTCTAAGGACATTTTCATTTGGCTTTAAACTTGCCATTATTGGAAAATCTAATGGCCATGGGCAGAATGCTGAAACATTTAAAAATGGAAACAGAGAGTTTTGTCATCTTGAAAGAATTATTAGCCAAGATTTATTCCCTGAACTACTTATAAGCATCTTTTCTGTCTTCCCCAAACACCAAAGTGAATCAATTGCCAACAGACAGTTAAGTACATCTCCCCGGTGGTTAGACTCAAAGATGAGGCTTTTGATGCATTTCCTGTATGCACAGAAGAAGGAAGGCGTACTAGGGGAATCTTTGTGCTCTCAGGCTGGGAATGAATAACAAGTCACTGTTAACTTTAGAAATAATTTCTATAAGCAAATTTGACTAGAAACAATATGTTGAGAGAATTTGTAAGAGTTAAAGAATAATTATACAAGGAACACTTTTACCCACCTCACAGCCTAAAAAGATACATCAACATTCCTTTTGAAGGTTTGTTTGTCCCTCTTTTATCCTGTGTCCTCTGCAGTTCCCATGATTTTCATTATAATTTTACCACACATGGATATCCTACGCAACATATTGACTAGTTTTGCAGGTTTCAGATCTACTTAATAAAATCCTAACAGTTATATTTTATTGTGACTTTCTTTTTTGCTTATTAGGTTTCTCAGACTCATCCACATTATTATACATAGCTATAGATTGTTTCACTGATAATATGATATTTTTGAATGACTAGTCCTTGATTTATCCATTCTATTCCTGATAGGTGCTTGTACCATTTTCATTCTTTGGCATCTATTAACATTCACACATATGTGTCCTGGCAGAAGAGTAGAATCCTTTCTTTAGGGACTATCCTAGGGACTATTTTGCTGTGTCATAGGGCTTGCTCATCTTCCACTTTACTAAATAATGCCAAGTTGTTTGCCAAATTGATTAGAACAATGGATACTTCCACTGTCAGTGTGTCCATGTTCAGGTAGATCCACATCCATGCCAAAATTGATGTTGAGATACTTAAAAAAAAATTTTAACACTTATTTTTGAGGCAGAGAGAGACAGAGAGAGAGCAGGGGAGGGACAGAGAGAGAGGGAGACACAGAATCTGAAGCAGGCTCCAGGCTCTGAGCTGTCAGCACAGAGCCCCACGTGGGGCTCCAACTCATGAACCGTGAAATCATGATCTGGGCTGGAGTCAGACGCTTAATCAACTGAGCCACCCAGGTGCCCCAATGTTGAGATACTTTTATTTTAATCACATTTTTATGTTGGAGCAATTTTAGATTTACAGAAAACTTTTAAAGAGAGTACATGTACCTCCCAACAAGTTTCTTCCATTAACTTAATATGATAACATTATTATATTCATGAGCCAATATTGAAACCAATGTTTCAATATTGAAATATTGTTATTAATGAAAGCCCATACTGTATTCAGATTTTCATAGTTGATTCCTAATGTCCTTTTACAGTTCCAGGATGTCATCAAAAATACTACATTATATTTATTCCTCATGTCTCCTTAGATTCTTCTTGGTTATGACAGTTAATCAGACTTTCCCTATTTTTGATGATCTTGACAGTTTGGGAGAGTACTGGTCAGGTATTTTGCAGACTATCTGTCCATTAGGGTTTGTCTGATGGTTTTTTCTCATGATTATACTGGGATTCTGTACTCTTGGGAAGAAGGCCACAGGGATAGAGTGCCGTTCTTATCACAAAGCACAGCATGCGATCAACATGACTTATCACTGTTGGTGATGAACTTGATCACCTGGCTGAGGTAGTGTTTGTCAGATTTCTTCACTGTAAAGGTACTCTTTTTTCCCTCTTTCCATAATTGTACTGTTTGAAAGGACATCACTGTATGTAGTAGCACACAGTTAAGGAGAGGAGAGTTATGTTCTAGTTCCCTGAGGTTGGAATATTTTCTACATAAATTAGTTGGAATTTTTCTGCATGGGAGATTTGTACTATTTTATTCTATTTATTCAAACATTTCTATGATTGTTGTAAACTCATGTATATTTTATATTTTATTTATAATTTAATACTATTTTGTTTATTGTGCTGTTCAGACTACTCTAACTTTGGTTACTGGTAGCTCTTTAAAAGACCTTTTAATTTTGTCAGTATGAGTGACACATGGTATCTCCTTAGGGTTTCATGAAGTTTGCATTTTTGTGACCCTCCATTCTGAGAATCACATTTGCTAATTTTTCTATTGGTTTGTAGGTGTTTTTTTTCTTCTTCTTTGTATCCATGTCTTTCTTTTATGCTAAGTAATTATTTTTAGTTATATGTGTTGGAGATACTAGGTAGTGTGTCCCAATTGTGGGCTTCTCTTTTATTTACAGATATTCTGGACATATGAAGTTCTTAGTGTTAATATAAACAAATTTCCATCTTTTTCTTTATGGTTTGTGACATGGAAAAATTAGTTAAAAATACCTTCACTTTTTGAGATAGCAAAGATATTCTCCAACACATTCTTTTGTAGATTTCCTTCCACCTAAATGAAATTGATTTGTATACATAGTGTGAAGTAGGGGTCCAATTTCTATTTTTTATATATAGATAACTAATTATCTCGGCACCATTTATTAAAGAGTAATTATTGTGCCAATGATCTAAGAACATTTTAACAGTGTTAAAAATTGAGTTTCCACAATTGTATGGGTCCTTGTCTAGAATCACTATCTTATTCCATTCTTCAACTGTCTGTCCCTCTGAGAATATCACATGTCCTTAATTACTAAAGCTGTAATTTTACTTATTTATTTTATTTAGTTAAGGCAAGTTCCTCAAACATGGCACCTTCAGGAGTGACTTGGACATTCTTTACCGTTCACTTGACCATATAAATTCTAGTATCTTTTTGTCAAGTTCCACAAAGATGAAACCAAAACATAACAAAAGAGTTGATGGAATTTAATTGAATCTATAGATAAACTTGGAGACAGTTAATCTCTGTACAATATTGAGCTCTTTACAGTATTCTAATCCATGCCTGTGGCATACCTGTCCATTAAAGTATCTTTAATGCCTTTCAATAAATTTTTAACATTTATCCCATAATAATATTTTCTTTAAATAAATTTCTATATAGCTAACATCTATTTAAACCATCTGGTCCATAGAATAAACTGAATATATATTTGATAAGAGGAAAAAAGTAAGAAATGGAAGGAAGGAGAGATACAGAAAGAAAGATAAGCAGGGAGAATGTCTTCTGGGGCCTTGCAAGCCAACTTTGAATTCTGTCCAGGAGATGAGAAATCAGTCAAGAGTTTTAAGGAAATTAAAAAAAAAAAAAAAAAAAAATATATATATATATATATATATATATATATATATATCTGGCAGCCTCAAGAAAAATGAATCATGGAGGAGAAAGACTGAAGGTAGTGAGATCAGTTGAAAGGACGTTACAGTGGTCAGATGAGCCATTTGTAGAAAGTCTGAACTGTCAAGCAAGGTTGGAAATAAAGGGAGATATTTATGCATTTGGTATGGAGAAATAAAGGAGTGATTCATTGAGAAAGCAAACAATTTTTGGGAAATATTTATACAATAACACTCTATAATTTATATCTGAAATTTAAGCACTAGAGCAATTCAAAATTATCCATTTTTAGGTTTCAATTTTACTCTGGAACTTTGACTCAGTCAGTCATTCATAGTATGTAACAGTTTGAAACCTGAATTTCCTATGTGACCTGAGTACATCATTTTACCTCAACTGGTTACCTCCTCATTCATATGACTTAAAAATTTGCTTTAGATTACTGAAGCTTCAACAAATAATGAAGGGTTTTGATTATGTCTTTTCGAGTATAAGAATAGCCTTAGTATTAAAACACAGAACTTGCCTAATAGATACTAGATTGACTTAAAGTTGCAAATTTGGAGGATATTCTCACTTTCTTTGGATAGGAGATATGGGTAAAGTAAATGGAAATTCCTAGATGAGGAAGGTTGGTGAGAATGCGGAGAGAAAAAACAGTATTCTACACGTAGACTCCTATCATTAATTTAATCAACATTTCCATATTTCCACTCATGGCCAACTTATATTCTATGTGCCATATGGTAGCATCATAGTTAGACCATTACATGAATCTACTAAAGGACAAAATCAATGTCTGACTCATCTTTGAACTCCCAGTGTTGAGAATGGGGCTTTGTACATAATAAGTGCCCAACACAGCTGATGTTTCAAAAGAGAACAGTTCTATCAGTTTATGTGAAAGAGCCAATGATTTGTAGGCACATGCTTAGTGTCCCCTGGAGGTAATCTAGTCCCACAAATGGCTATTTCTTCTGGGTTACTGGGGTCCCCACCAGGTACCAAAAGGGCTCTTATTTAGATCTATTAACAAATAGCTTCAGGAGTGCCTGGGTGGCTCAGTCAGTGGAGCGTCTGACTTCAGCTCAGGTCATGATCTCATAGCTTGTGGGTTCGAGCCCTGCGTTGGGCTCTGTGCTGACAACTTGGAGCCTGGAGCCTGCTTCAGATTCTATGTCTCCCTCTCTCTCTGCCCCTTCTCTGCTTGTGCTCTCTCTCACTCTCTCAAAAATAAATAAACGTTAAAAAAAAATTAAAAATAGCTTCAGAAGAAGTCACCAAAATTAGGTCATCTGGGTGTTGAAAAGTATCAGGAAGTGGAGGCAAATTTAAATGTTTGTACCATTTGCATGAATGTCAAAATCATCTTTGTCAAAAGATCGAGAAACAAAGTATCAGGTGGTCTCTTCTCTTTTAGAATTAACCTTCCATAAATAATTTTTATGTTTCTGGTCTTTTAGTTGAAGCCAAGGGCTTCTTTGAGACAAATTTCAGTTTTTCTCCCTTTCAATTTGAGATATTTGAGAAGCAATATCACTTATGATTCAAATCAGGCCAAAAAGGCACAACTAGCACTTTTTTCCAGGACTATGTTATGTATGTTTTCAAACATACAGCAAAGTTGAAAGAATTTCACAGTAAATGTAAAAATACTGGCCATCTACATTCCACCACTAATATTTCATTAAACTTATTTTGTTACATATCTGTCCATCTATCCATATCTCTATTTATGTGTCAGTCCTTCTCCTGCTTAGGCATTTCAAACTCACTGCAGGGGCGCCTGGGTGGCGCAGTCGGTTAAGCGTCCGACTTCAGCCAGGTCAAGATCTCGCGGTCCGTGAGTTCGAGCCCCGCGTCAGGCTCCGGGCTGATGGCTCGGAACCTGTTTCCGATTCTGTGTCTCCCTCTCACTCTGCCCCTCCCCCGTTCATGCTCTCTCTCTGTCCCAAAAATAAATAAACATTGAAAAAAAAATTAAAAAAAAAAAACAACTCACTGCAAACATCAAAGACTTTTTCCAAACATTTCGGCATGCATACTATTTACTAGAAAATTGTGAGGTACTGCATTGACCACTTCATGGATTCTATATAATCACAGAGCTCTCCAAAGAGCAGGCTGCTGCATAACTACGCGTATCCATTACCAGAAACTGAGCCAAGATTTTCTGATTTTCTGTCTTCTTTGCTTCCTGACGACACCAAATCTTGTTGTCTAGACTGAGAGTGCTTGGCTTGTTGCATGGATTATAATTAGTATTGTATATTATAAGATATAAAAGTTATTTAAATAGAAAAACTTTCAGGTAAGATGCATAATGTGGCTGGAACATGAGCTACCAGTAGAATTTCAACATTGATGCACGTAGCACAGTGCACTTCCCAAAGGAAATACTTTTAATGAATTTTCAAATCCATGTTAATGTTTGTACACACTCTTCCTTCATTCAGTACTTATCTAACATGACTAACCTGAATTAGTGTAAACATCTTTTACTCCCCAAAGTCCTTGCCCCCTGCTTCTCTCTCTGATGCTTGAAGATTATACAATATAAAATAAAAAATAAAACTCTACTCTTTTCCCACATTAGTAATGTTCTTCTATTTTGTGCTTCTCAAGCTGGCATTTTAATTATTGCATACACATCTTACAGAGTATACTATGCATAATCTGATACATTTCCTTCCTGCCCTATTATTTTTAGGAGTTGTGGCTTTTTTTTAATGTTTATTTATTTTTGAGACAGAGACAGAGCATGAATGGGGGAGGGTCAGAGAGAGAGAGGGAGACACAGAATCTGAAGCAGGCTCCAGGCTCTGAGCTGTCAGCACAGAGCCTGACGCGGGGCTTGAACTCACAGACCGTGAGATCATGACCTGAGCCAAAGTCGGAAGCTCAACCGACTGAGCCACCCAGGCACCCCAGGAGTTGTGGTTTTTAAGTAAAGGGAAAATAATAAGTATTAGGACAGGAATTTAGTCACTTCAAAAATCAGTATCTATGCAGTGGAGGCTGGGTAAACAGGTTTTTGGCTAGTATGTTTACTATCTTTTAAGTGACAATGTATGTATCAATGCCTTGTCTGCCACCACTATGATTAATAATTTTGCTTTTAGTTCCATAGAGGAAAATCTAATAATCTGGCAACAGATCCATCCAGAAAGTGCCAGGTTAACTGATTTTCTCAACTACTGGCCAATACATTGATATGGCAGTAAATCTTAGTTTCTCCAACATATATGAGATGAACTATATGCAAGGTCACTGATGCTGTTTTTGCCTGTGATTGGCCACTCAGCACCCAACAATGGGCTTGGCACATAGAAGACATTCTATAAATATGTTTAAATGTGTATGGCTTACACTGTTATTTACTTTAGCTGCAAAATCATTTTGAAATATAGGAATATATCAGCATACTTTAATATTATTGTATTGTGCATAGGCTATAATAACAAAACAGGAAATCAAAAGCTTCAAGAATACACAGAATAGGTAGTACATTAATTTCCTAGGGTTGCTGTAATAAGTTTGCACAAACTTGATGGCTTAAAAAAATAGAAGTTCATTCTCTCACAATTCTAGAGGCTAAAAGTCTGGAATCCAGGTGTTGGCGGGACTCATCACCTGAGACTCTGAAGGTGAATTCTCCCTTGCATCTACCAGCTTTTGGTGGCTCCAGACATCCCTTGTAGATGCATTGCTGTGGTTCCGGCCTCTGTCTTTACTTGGACTTCTCCTCTGAGTCTCTGTCTTTTTCTCTTCTCTCTGTCTCAAATCTCCCTCAGCTATGTTTTTATAAGGTCACTTGCCTGTGGATTTTGGACCCACTCAGATAATAAACCTCATTGTGACCTTCTTAATTCTATCTGCAAAGAACCCTTTTCTAAGCAAGCTCACATTCACAGAATATAGGGGTTAGGACATGGACATAACATTTTGAGGGCCACATTCAACCCACTACTTGTTCAGTATTTTGTTGTGCATTCACAATATTTGCCATGTGGAATAATGCAAACCAAGAGGATATTGTGCAGCAAAGCTTTAAAATTAACATGCCATATTTAAGGAACTGTTGAGAAGTGTAAGTGATGTATTTTTAACTGAGGCTACAATTTCTCTTTATTAATATCTTTGCTTTATATAATGTATCTGGAACTCATATTGTCCAAAAATGTAGCAAACTGTTGGTGTAAAGAAAATTTCATTATTTACCATCAACAAAACTACATTAAAACTATGATAGATCTTAAAGCTAAAATTCTACTTACAGAAATAATATTCATTGGAATATCTCCTCTCTGAAGCTGGGATCACTCAGCAACTCTTCAAAATTTATATAACCGAGGTTGTTGGCCACAGAACTGAAGTCAATACAATTATGAGGTATAAGAGTTAATGTAAAAACTATGTATTTGGTAGATTTCTTTATGCTTTTTCCCTCTAAGTGAAAACATCAAGTGAAATATATGGATTGAACACTTTTTTCAGTAATTTAATGACAATTGAATTTAGCACATTAAAAAAATGTATGTAGGGGCGCCTGGGTGGCGCAGTCGGTTAAGCGTCCGACTTCAGCCAGGTCACGATCTCGCGGTCCGTGAGTTCGAGCCCCGCATCAGGCTCTGGGCGGATGGCTCGGAGCCTGGAGCCTGTTTCGATTCTGTGTCTCCCTCTCTCTCTGCCCCTCCCCCGTTCATGCTCTGTCTCTCTCTGTCCCAAAAATAAATAAAAACGTTGAAAAAAAAATTAAAAAAAAATGTATGTAACCAATATCTTGAATTAAGTTTATATTCTTTCATATTCTTTGGCCATTTTCTGAACAACCTCTAAGTTAACGACTCCATAGAAACCTAACACAGTTATTTGTGTGGCAAGACAGACAGGCATCTCAGACCAATGGTATGATATGAATTACATTTGCTTTTCGGTGGGGGGAATCATTCTTTCTGAGCTATGCAAGAGCAAATGACTGTGCTTAAATTTTATTTAGTGGACATTGCCCTCAGTGCTGTGGGTTGACTCGTTCTTTTAGTCTTTCCATGCCATTCTGAACTCATATCTGTTTTCTAATCCTCCATAGGTATTTTAGAAGGATGGTAGTCAGATGCAATCAAACTGAAAGCTGAATTTTGCAGGGTTTTGATACGTGAAGAGAGGGGTGAAGTCTTTTATAGGCAGTAAATACTGTGAGACAAGACAGAAAGGCCAAAGATATCTAAGAGGCCTGGGTGAGGAGACCACAGTTAGGGGAAGACCCATTGGTTGCTTCACTACAGGATGCAAAGGGAAATGAATGGGACCTGGTAAAGAAGGAGGAGGAGTGTGCAGGGGGAGTGAGAAAGGTGACAAAGATTGCTGAAAACATCTAGAATGAGCACGGACCATCAGGCACCACACGGCTGAAATAAATGTCCACCTCCCTCCACCTTATAGGGTGGTCTACGGTTGTTTTTCCCAAACAGTGCTCCAACACTTCATTGTCTCAAGTGTGAGGAAGCCTAGTCTACAGATCATAGAATGAGTTTACTCCTTCAAAAGGTATTTGTTGAGTATCTACTATGTTTCCCAGGAAACATACAAACAAACTACACATTCATCTACTTTCCTTTCCCATCCATTCCTAACAGTGGAAAGGAAAGAATGACCCAGATAGTGGTATTAACACGTATAAGGGACCCACAGAAAACAGGAGAGATCTTGGCTCAGCCTCAAGCTGTGGTAGGTCAAAGAGTTGAATTGGATGAGATACTTTTGATTTTGGACTGGCTTGTTCTTTTCAAACCCTAAAAATGAGCCCATTTATAAATATGCAAAAGTTTCCGGAGAAGCTATGTGATTTCCCCAAGGCTTGGTGGTACCAAACATGTGCCAGAAGGCACTTTTTAAAAAATATAGAGAAGAAAGGAGGGGCTGTCTGTTAGCATCCTGAGTCCAGCCCAGTCTCATGTTGATTATAGTTTGCAATTATAGAGATGAGAGCTATGAAGGAAGTGAGCATATTCCCTCAAAGCAATAACAAAAGTCATTGAGTTACACTAGAGGTAAGGGAAAGCATTATTGAGGAAGTGATTCTGTATCTGAGATGTAAAGACTAAATAGAATTTACTAGTGAAAGGAAAGAATAGGGAGGTTGGATAAAAGAGAATGACCACATAGTGGCATCAGCATATGCAAAGGATTGGTGAGAAGTGGGAGCTTGGTATCATCAAGGAACCCAGGATCACCAATGCAGCAAGATATTAGAAAATAAGGAGGTAGGTGGCAGGACATGAAGCTATGGAGTAGCTAGAGGTCACTGGCTACCTCTGTCTTTAAGCTTTGAATAAGAATATCATTGCCTAGGGAGTGTGCACAGTCGGATGTACATTCATTTCCTCCATTGGGTGGTGGGATAGGACAAATTGGAAGAACAGTGCTTGTCATTTGATGCAACTTGTCAAATATACATTTACCTTCTTTGGAGCCTTTATGATAAAACATCGTATTTCTTTTAACTTACTTCATTTACCTTAATCTGTCTGGTATTATAGTTTCTGGTATCCTTGTCTAATCCTCTCCATTAGATTGTAAGCTCCTAGCCTAGTACTCTTATAATAAATATTTTCTGAGCTCAAAGAAAAAGGCATTGCAAATACCACACTTATCCATGGATTAGCAACAGATCACCAGGTCCATGGGGCCCTGGTATTATTTCAAATTGCAGTTAAAATGTGTGAAATATACTTCTGGTCTTTGGTGTTTCTTTTTCATGTATCAGCATTTTTCATAGTCCTTATTTTTTGTTTCTTTTGTATTTTATGATATTATTGCATATATTCAATATCCCAGACCTTATATTCATTCACTCATTCATTCATTCATTCATTATTCATGCATACATTCATATATACCACAGTTGGCACCAGAAAGTATTTAAGTCACTATTTGTGGGAATAAATTAATAGTTCTCCCATCAATATGAGCATATTACTCAAAGTTTCTGGATCTCAATTTTCTGATAGCACTGATGATAGATATCGTGAAACTTCTGTGTGATCAACCACATAAGGCACAATGTCTGTAATATGGAAGTCCTGAATCCATGTTATCAAACGTTATCCTTTCTGTAATGTAACAATGATGGTAATGGGGAAGAGGAAAGGTGGTGTGGAGATGCCTTTACAAGTTATAGAATTGATACATTTTTCATGTACTTTAATTACATTGGTATTGACCTACTTAACCCATCATTACTAGTGTGACATTTCAAGTATTCTGAATCCTATGATTACTTAAGTAAAATTATGAATAGCAATAATTTCTACCATTTATTGAGTGCCTACTAAATGCTGAATTTGGGGTAGTACTTTATGTACATCAATTTATTCCATACATCAACCTTGCAAGACAGGTATTATTAATCCCATTATAGTTGAGAAAGGTAAGGCTTAGCCATCCGCCAAAGGCACATTGCTTATAAACTGTGGAATCTATGTCTGCCTTCATTATGAAAAACTAGAAGCATGATTTTTTAGGACTTCTTTATACCATGTCAGGAAGCTGTCTTCATGTCAATTTCTGAGAGATCTACTTCTCCTCCAGTGTCAATGTACAACTTATTCTAATACTTTCATATTGTATTAATATCTTCTGTTTACTATCTTTTCTGATACTCTTCCTTAAAGACAAAGAGGATAAGATTTGTATACATATCCTCTTCTGTTTAACACAGGTTTAAACACACTGAATAAATGAGTGAATGGATGAGTGAGTCAGTGAATGAGTGATAAAGAATGGCTAATATCCACATACACATTCATATACACTTTTCAATACTAACTTGAAATGCAAATCCAGTTGTTCAATTCTAATGAGTTAGAAATTGTTATGATAGTAGGATTAGAAATAAGGTAGCTATTCTCCTGAACTGAACTTCAAGAAAACCTTGGTCTAGTGCTGGATGAGTAAGAATTCATAAATACTTGTAATTATAGATAAATGTTTCAGCATCTTATTTTTCTCACCTCTGAACTAAAACTTAGGACTAGATTACTTCAAAATACCCTCCTTGTTTTAACATTATATGACTCTGGATTTAAAGCAGTTCTTCCTTCCTCCTGATGCATACAGAACACAATACCTCTCAGCCTACCATGCAGACAGATGACTACTTTTGATGGGCCATAGGTGAAAGTGATGTATAAGGAAACATGTTCTCTCTTCCTCTGCCTTAGCAGTAAGAAGCAATGTTTGAGATGACAGGGGAATAAACTAGAAGCTTAGAGAAAGCTGCCCTAGAGAGGATTTCCATTAGGGGAAAAAAAAAAAAAAAAAGGACTGATCCTCCAAAGCCTGATAACTGCATTAAGTCAAGAAGCATGGAGGTGAGAAAGCAAAGAAATTTAAGATTTAAGAAAATCTTAGAAAAAATCCTAAATGTGGTCATTGGCACATACTGCAAAGTAGATTATGAAAAGTTTACCAAGATTTTTTAGGTCATTTTTTTGGCCAAAGAAATATGAGCCTCGAGTTAAAAAAACAAAACAAAACAAAACACCTATGACTTACCATGAAATTTAAAATGGCTCTTGGTCTACCAGTTCTTTTGGGATGAGAAAGCTGTGTAGCCCCTAAGGAAAGTATATGCCCCATGTCAAGTTTAAATGCGGCCAAGAAGGATAATGAAGGAAAGAACCTCTGAGGATGGAGTGTGAGAACATGGAGAATAATGGCAACCTTGAAAGCCAAGTTTTGAAATAGTGGAGTCATAAGAGGGGAGGTGATGTGAGCTTCTTAGATGGTGGGTGACCCACAGAAGCTGGACTCAAAGCAGACCTGTGTAAGCCAGAAATATACTTCTATGTGATAAGCCACTGAGTTTTGGGAGTTGGTGTATTAACCCAATATAGACTAACTTAACCTGAACATTACAGATCTTCCATATTTTTAACACATAGCAACATATCTTACCAACCATACATTTGGCCCCCTGATTTTGTGCAACACAAAATTTGTAGCCAGTTCTCAAAGACTAGCAGATTCCCAGAAAAAAAAGTCAATCCTGTTAAGGTAAAGCATACCAGGACACTGGCCAACTCCAAGAGTTAAATTCTAAAAAATCATTCTAAAACACTTCATGAGTCTTCAGGGAACAAAATGCTGGAAGAAACTGGGTCATTTTCCTGATTTTAAAATATTACTTAAAAAATTTTTTTTAATGTTTATTTATTTCTGAGAGAGAGACAGAGCATGAGCGGGGGAGGAGCAGAGAGAGAGGGAGACACAGAATCCAAAGCAGACTCCAGGCTCTGAGCTGTCAGCACAGAGCCCAACGCGGGGCTCGAACTCACAGACCGCGAGATCATGACCTGAGCCGAAGTCGGACGCTTAGCCGACTGAGCCACCCAGGCGCCCCTTAAAACATTACTTTTTAATGCCATAAACATGAAAAACCATTCTGCCTCTGAGGAAACTGAAGTCTTAAAAATATTTTTTAAAAATGTAACTCTACATCCACCAGAGATTCAAAGTAGGAAACACAAAGCCATGTTTAGAGTTCATTTAAAAATAATTACAAGACAACTGTACTTAATTCTTTCTGAGATCAGGGTGTGCATGTATGTGTGCATATGTGTCCCAAGGACTCTTTTAATAAGTCTATTCATGATATAATAAGTTACTTTAATAAGCCCAGCCCTTCTACTTCATGTATTACATGAAGAGTTTCTGAGAACAATGTGAAACCGATGTTGGAGCTATTGACATGCAACTTGCCTTTGGGTGAACATCCAGGTTTGTCACTTTGTAGTGATTAAAAGCTTAGGAGCTGCAGTGCTAAAAGTGGAAGTACTTTGAAGGTGTCTAACTGAGAGTCCACTGGAGACCAAGTCCATTCACATGCAAGGTGCTCCTGAGAATCTATTTAACATTTTTTTAATGTTTTATTTATTTTTAAGACAGAGAGACAGAGCATGAGTGGGGAGGGGCAGAGAGACAGAGAGACACAGAATCTGAAGCAGGCTCCAGGCTCTGAGCTGTCAGCACAGAGCCCCACGTAGGGCTCGAACTCACGAACTGTGAGATCATGACCTGAGCCCAAGTTGGACGCTTAACGAACTAAGCCACCCAGGCACCCCTCCTGAGAATCTATTTTAGAACTCTGTTTCTGATCTTGCCAACAGGAAGCACTGACATACTCACTTCCCAAAAAGCAGGACTCCTTGCCCATTTACCACAAGGATCAAGTTGTCTTTTATTCTTTGGCAATTAGTGACTTAACCTTATTTGTTTTTACTTCCAGATGACCCTTGAGGGATTTGGGGATATTGACAGATGGTCAACCAAGTTTGAGAGACAAAGCATGAGTCAGTGTGGTAGACACCAAAGATTCAGCTGAAGGAGTAGGTCAGGCCATATCCATAAAACCTATTTCAGTTATGTTCCTTCATAGTGTGTGTTTCAAGCACGGGGAGATTGGCAGGACATTCCTTTCAGGTTGCCATACATGTTTCAATGGCAATGCAATGTCCACACAGCAAAAGTCAGTATAGAGTCCTCACTTTGTAGAGAGCAGCAGCTTTGTGGCTACCATCCTTCTTCCATGAGCTTTAAAATATGTATTTATTTAACCATCACCCTAACCTTATGAAGCATATTTTTCCCGTTTTATAAGAGAGGAAATAAAGGAGCGTCAAACATCCAGGATGTCAGACCTGCCTCCAAAGCTTCATTTGTGGAGCTGCCACAAATAGCAATATAAAGGGAGACCAGAGAGCTGAAAAAATATAAAAGGGGGGGGGGGGTGGGTGGGATTTTTTTCTGTTTAAACAGCATGTTTTCTATGAAAAAAAAATTGAACTCTTTTCCCTTGCTCCCTGGGTGAGAATCAGGCTTCTTAAAATTAACTGGAGTACAACAGGCATAGAAGGTCCTCAATAGTTTGAGACTGAAGTAATTCATTTCGTGGTTAGATACTACTGTTTCAGAGTTTAAAATCAGCCCCCAAAAGAGCTTGCAAACATACATTTCCAAAATAACCTATTCAAAGAAGCCATAAAGAACTTACAAAGTAAGCTGAAGACATTTGCTATTTCAAAACAATCATTTCCTTTTAATTCACTCTGGGTTTTAAATATTATGCTAATCCTTGATATGCTATCTTAAAAAAATACAAGTGCCAGCCTACATCCTAAAATTGTTTGGATGCACAGAACCTTTCTAGTATTTGGGAAGCAGTTTTATGTTTATTATAGGGGGTTGAGTTTCTGAACAGGAAAGTGAGGCTCAGAGGTTTAATGACACACTGCACCCATCAGGATAGACAAAGTCATGCTGCAGTAACTATCAATGCATGAGTTTCAAAGTCTTAGGCACCTAAGTTCACTATTTCCTCACTTCATTCCATTGAGGATTGGGAAGAGGGCTCAGTTGAACAAAGTCATTCAAGAACTAGGCTGATAGAGGCTCCCCTCTGGACATGTTTTCTCAGAAGGCAAAGGCAAAGAGCCTGGGGAAACATATGGCAGTTCTTAAAGCTTCTGTCTGAAAGTTATACATACCATTTCTCTACACATGTCATTGGCCAGAGCATGACAAAGGCCAACTCTAATGTTAGCGTGTAAAGGAAAGTTCAAGTCTCCCCAGCGTGCCATCTTTCATTAGCCAATCCAGTGTCTTCTTCACACATTTATACCCTGCTTTCCATCGCAGGGGACTTAAAGAAACTATATCAATGGATTCCATGTTCTCTAAGATACTAGAGGGAGAAAGAAAAGCCAGGGGAAGGTGTTTAGGCCCCAGGCAAGCTCCCTGTAAGGTCACCTGCAACTTGCTGTATTTTTTTTTTAATGTTTATTTATTTTGAGAGATTGGGGAGAGAGAGTGCTAATGCACAGGCATGTGATCAGGAGAGAGACAGAGAAAGGGAGAGAATCCCAAGCAGGCTCTGCACTGTTACCACAGAGCCTGATGCAGGGCTGGGTCCCACGAACTATAAGATCATCACCTGAAATCACAAGTTGGTCACTTAACTGACTGAGCCATCCAGGCACTCCTATATTTCTTTTAATTTTTTTTTTAATTTTTTAATGTTTATTTTTGAGAGAGAGGGAGAAAGAATTGGGGAGAGAGGCAGAGAGAGAGAGGGAGACAGAATCTGAAGCAGGCTCCAGGCTCTGAGCTGTCAGCATAGAGCCCAACGTGGAACTTGAACCCATGAACCATGAGATCATGTTAAATTTAATTTTTTTAATGTTTATTTTTTTGAGAGACAGAGAGAGAGAGAGAAGAGAATGAGTCTGGGAGGGGTAGAGAGAAGAGAGGGAGACAGAACGTGAAGCATGCTCCAGGCTCTGAGCTGTCAGCACAGAGCCCAACATGGGGCTGGAACTCAGGAACCCTGAGATCATGACCTGAGTCAAAGTCGGAAGTTCAACTGACTGAGCCACCCAGGTGTCCCCAGGTGCTCCTATATTTCTGAGTCCTAAGCCACTGCTTCTCTCAAGGCTTCTTTCTCTATAGAATTCTCTCCTTCTAGTTTTTCATCCATTTACACTTAGAGTAGTAATAGCTTCCCCACATTTTTTACCCTATGTTTTTAGACTAGTAAACCTATATTCCATCCTGTCTTTATAAAAGTCCCTTCGTAAATAATAATAACTGGATTTATCTTAACTTATGTACACCATCGTTTTTCTGTTATAAATATCAGTCAGTGACCAATAACTTGGTCTTCTACATGGTCCTATGATGTCAGTGGTTAGAGCAGGAAATAGGGATAAGTAATCAGATCTCACTTAATTTTAGTGACAATAAGTCACCAACTATTCTACCGATGTAAGAACATACCTGCCAAATAATTAAAAGTATGGTACTTCTTACCTTCAGATTCCTTAGAACAGCATGGTAAGAACTTAAAATCTAAGAATACCCTTTCAGGCATTTCTGGAAATATTAAAAAATTTGTTGTCTGCCCTTTTCCCAAATAGTCCCCACTGCTAATTAGCTCAAAGTAATTCCTAATAGTGCAGCAGGAATCCAAGAGGCATGCTTTTAGATATTCAATACACTAAACATTGATTATATTGGGGGTTTTATCTAAAAAGAACTTCATCACAGCTTGTCATACTGTCTTTATTGATTTGTTACTGGCCACACTGTTCATTAAAATGCCAGAGAGCAAGGATTTCATTTTTAGTGGTCTTTCAGGTATCAGAATTTTTATCTCTTAACAGTGTAATTCAAGGTCAAGGGTGCTTATTGTGTTTAGACAGAAAAGCAATCAAAGTAGCTTGGGTTTACAAACACACAGAGAGAGGAAAGTTTGCAGTTTTTGCTTACCCCAAGGATTGCAGCTTTGATCACAATATGTGATCTGAAGAGTCTCTGGATATTTGCTGAGATTTTAAGGTTTAAAGTGGGAGTTGTCTTTTTTCCTTTTTTTTATTTCACTAGTTGCAGAAAGAGTGATAGTAATTATTGCCTTTTATTCCCAAGCAATTTTGCTTTCTGAGTGACTGCATTTTAAATGCTGTGATCTATCTCCAAGGTAATCTTAAAGTCAACAGCCTGCTTAATTCACTACTTTCTGGGGCAGAGGGTTCAGTTTACTAATGTCTCCAGCCAGTTTCACCTAATCTTAAAAGTTCTCCAGAAATAAGATGTTCATTATGTTATGTTTGATCTTCATGAACCCTGGTGGACCTTTAGGAAAATCCAATCAAAAGGTGACAAAATGACATCTAGTCTTTTGAAGACACTGTACTATGAACTTCCCAGACCAGAAAGTATGGAATTTTATTTCTAGCTGTGTGCACATTCCAAAAGCTCCCAATCAGCTGATGAGAAAAGAGGCACATCTCCACAGAAAGTTTGTAAGTAGGTAATTACCAGAAAAGAGAAGGAATAAGGTCCATAGAGGTCTAAGCTCACTATTAGGAAAGAAAATGTAAATTAAATAAAAATGAGATAGCATTTCTTTTGCCCATAAGAATGACAAAATTCATATAAACAATAATCCAGTTCTGGGGAGCATAGGAGAATATGACTGGTTTTGTGCATAGTTGGTTCAAAGTCAATTTTGTACCTCTTTTGAAATTTGTCAAGGTCTATGGAAATAAGAAGATAAAATACATAATTTTGATCTAGCAATCCCAGTTTTGGTAGCCCCTACAGAAATGAAGGCAAGAATATATGTACAAGGATATTTATTACTTTTTTTTATACCTCTAGAAAATTGTAGGCAACCTGAGTCAATAGGGGTAGAATTAATGAATTCTAATGTTAGTTGCAATATAAAGAATGACTTAGATCCATGTCTACCAATCTGGAGGAAGAGTAGTGAGATATTTTTTATGTGGAAAAAAAAAGATTGCAAATAAATGTATATAGCATGATTATATTTTTGTAAAAATAATACCAAAAGCTGGCTGTATGGATGGCAGCCAGCCTCCAAGCTGGCTCCCAAGGACACCTGACTCCTGGTGTTCAAGTCCTAGTGTAATCCCCTTCCACAGTATCAGGGTTGGTTTGTGTGACCCACAAAATACAACAAAAGTGATAGTATGTGATTTTTCAAGGCTAAGTCATAAAAGACATTGCAGCTTCTGCCTTGCTCTTTTTATTGAATTGTTTTTGTTTTTGTTTTTTTCCATTCACGTGGTAGGGACTGAGGCCTCCCACCAAGAACCAGCTAGGAACTGAGACCACAGCAAACAAGTATGGAGTCCACTTAAAAGCAGATTCCCCAGCTTTAGTTAAATCCTCAAATGACTATAACCCAAGTCAACACCTTAACTTCAATCAGGAGAGACTTTGAGCCAGAACCAACCAGCTAAGCTAAGCTGCTCCTGGATTCCTAACTCTCTGAAAATGTGATGGAATAAATTTTTGTTGTTTTTTGTAACTGCTACATTTCTCGGTAACGGTTGCACAGCAACAGTTAACCAATACAATATGGCAAAAGTTGTGGAAGGACACATCCTGCTGTTAAATTGTTTACTACAGTGAGGTAGAGGTGCAAATGATTTTTGAAATGTTTTTATTTCCATTTTTATATTTTATGCTTTAAAGTTACCATGCAGAAGCAGTTAAATGCTCCAAATAGCATCCTGGTGATCTATTCATTTAACCAACAAATACTGAAAATATTGACTGAGTAATTACTCTGAGTCAGGCACTGTTAGATGTAAAGGTTTAAAAATAAATAACGCTTTAACTGTGTCCTCACTAAGACATGTGATGTAGGAGATAAAAACTGATATCTATTTTCTCTCATTTTAAGTCATAATAAATGCTATAACAGTGTACATCAGATGTCATTGGAACATAGGGAAAAAACAGGATAATTCTGTTGGAAAATTTCTGAAGACTTTGCAGAGAAATTTACCTCTAAGATACATCATGGGGGACCAATGGGAGTTTTCCAGGAAGGGAAAAGGGGGTTAGATGGTGATAGCAATACTGGAAAATACTAGAACTTGAGATTTATATTAGTTGTGTTATTATCTCAACACATACTTCCTTCTGCATGTGTCTTCACCATCAAAGAAAACAAAATTTAAGAACCTGTGTTAAAAAAGCATAAGGCTGGGGCGCCTGGGTGGCGCAGTCGGTTAAGCGTCCGACTTCAGCCAGGTCACGATCTCGTGGTCCGTGAGTTCAAGCCCCGCGTCAGGCTCTGGGCTGATGGCTCAGAGCCTGGA
This sequence comes from Lynx canadensis, assembly GCF_007474595.2. Lineage (NCBI taxonomy): Eukaryota > Metazoa > Chordata > Mammalia > Carnivora > Felidae > Lynx > Lynx canadensis. Next base: position 47,600,864 of record NC_044304.2, on the reverse strand, counting down.
GCCTGTTTCCGATTCTGTGTCTCCCTCTCTCTCTGCCCCTCCCCCGTTCATGCTCTGTCTCTCTCTGTCCCAAAAATAAATAAACGTTGAAAAAAAAAATTTTTTTTAAAAAGCATAAGGCAAGTGATCCTTATTTATTTGCATATTGATTTACTAGTAAATATTAAGGGACAAAAAAAAACAGGCTCTGTTTTTCAATTTCAAAATCCGTTTGGATAGAATTTTATGATCTAGAGCAGAATCAGACACGGTACCTTGCTTGGGATCAGTCCTTACACAATATATGGCCACTGTCCAAACAGCCAGCAGAAATGTTCACCTGCCTTGTTACCAGGGATCCTCTGGGGCTAGAGACTAAATGACTGGCAAGCTGAGTGATGTTACTCTACAATCAGTGCCAATTTAATTGTACTTGTGATGCTGGGTGGTTTGGAATAACTCTGCCTTTTGTTTTTCACAGCTTTCCCTGGTTTTCAAAGACATCAGCACCCATAAGCATCCCTAAAGTTACAAATGATAATTAACAAGTAGGGCATTTATTTATTTATTTATTTATTTATTTATTTAAAGCTCACATGTATGCAGAGCAAATATCAGGTTCATTTTTTTAGAAAACAGGATCTTGCCCAGAATATAGGACAAAATGTTAAATATGTGAAAGGATGCTGCCATTCTCCTCCCCATCCCCACAGCTCATCCTGTGATAATTGAGACCTTAGAGATCCATTTCTGTTGTTTTATTTTTATTGCAATTTCTGCATTGATAGGAAATGAGAGTTGTGTATCTTTTATCTGCCTTATGCCATTTGGACAGGAATAATGAACTGTCATTACAATATGAAAATTGACAATTCTTCCCTCAATGCAGCTGTTACTATCTCTTAAATTCTAGACACTCATGCTTGAGTCAGTGCTATAGAGGGCAGCTGATTTTGTGAACTGGTCATTTGCATAGCTCGTTCCAAAGACAAAGAATTGTAAAATATTGGAACCAGAAGGGGGTTATATAAATGAAGATTCTGCAAATGGTAAGTGACAGTAAATCTGACCGATTTTTAACTTAGCTGAACAAATAATGTATTGACGTAGGTAATGGGAAATCTAGAGACTGGGATCACTTCAAGGAAGATTTCAGTCAAGTCTGATGGGTCTTTGCTGTCTGTAGTCCAGTCTCCCACCATGAGTTGCATTGACTTCATTATCAAAGAAGCTTGCCCCTTCTATCACCTGAGGGCTGCTAAAATTCTGCCCTGGAATCCTCTCAGGGTCAAATCCATCAAAAGAGAGGACTTGTGTTTTGCCTCAGCATCTCCTGAATAAGACAGTGTTGTGTGCTGATTGGATTGCTGTATCCAGTGTAACAGAATGGCCCTGGGAATAGACCTCAGGCACTGGTCAGACCCTAGACTCAGGGGTTGGATCAAAATTATCAAAGCTATAAGGACAGGGAGTTTCAAACCCATGATTCTGAATCTCCTTAAATAGCACTATGTGGGATATTGATGAAAAGTATCAAAAGCATCCTAAGGCCTTAAAGTCTGCATTATAGTTTGACTGCCAACACTTGTCTAAGATTTTGCTATGTACTGAATGTTTATGCCCCCCCCCCCAAATTTGTATGTTGACGACCAGTCCCCAGTGTGATGGTATTTGCAAGTGGGGTCTTTGGGAGGTGTTTAGGTTTGGATGAGGGTATGAGGGTGGTGCCCCATGATGAAAGTGGTGCCTTAAAAGGGATGAAGATCTCAGAGCTTCCTCTGTCATGTGAGGACCCACAACAAGATGGCCCTCTGTGAACCAGGAAGTAAGCTCTCACCAGACATCATATCTGCGGACAATTTGATCTCGGACCTCCCAGCCTTCAAAATTTCAGGTTGTAAATGTTTGTTGTTTAAGATACCTAGTCAATGGTATTTTACAGCAGTCTGAACTAAGACAGACTTTCAAACTGCTTGTCTCATTTCCCGTGCTTCTCTGACATTTCCTGAGCTTTCCATAATTTTCACAAGAGAGAAGGCATTTAAACATCTTGGACTTCAACATCAGCAGTGTACTTTCAACCCTGCATGTCACTCACTCCTTCTTACAACAATCTCATGCTCCAGGGAAGAGATCAGCAAACTCCAGCCTATGGGCCAAATCCATTCCACCACGTGGGTGTTTAGAGCCTATGAGCTAAGAAGTGTTTTTAGATTTGTAGTGATTTTTTTAAAAAACTCCAAAGAAGAGTATTATCTCATGAAACAGGAAAAGTACGTGAAATTCAGATATCAGTGCCCATAAATAAACTTTTATTGGAACACAGTTGCACTCACTCATTTATACACTCTCTAAGCCTGATTTTATGCTGCAATGACACAGTTGAGTAGTTGTGACAGAGCATCCAGCCAGCAAGGCTGAACATATTTACTCTCTGGGCCTTTAATGAAAAGTTTGACAATGTCTGTTCCAGGGCAGTTGTTCTCACATTTTTTTTTTTTAACAACACTGTTAACACAGTGTTACCAGAGGTGCTGTAACATACAGACCCTCCACAGAGAGTCTGATTCTAATTCAGTAACAGACTCCTGCGTTGGGGCCCAAGGATCTACATTTGTAGACTTCTATGGTTGCTTCTGTGAATGTCTTCCAAAGGTCACACTTCAGGAAAATCATGTCTTTCTCATAAAATATTCTAAGGAGGAGAATCTTGATAATACAATTTGGATAGTCCTTCAACACAGCATTTATGTTGGAAAGCACTGTAAGGGCACTGGATTAGGAAGACCAAAGTAGTAGCCAAAGGTTATTTTCAAATTAATAATGTCACCTCATCAAAGGCAGTAGAAACTCATGTCATCTTTGCTGTTTCTTTCAGAGGGGTTTATAGAGATGAGACAAGCTGCCATTTGAAAAACTTTTAAAATCTTTTATGTTCCTTAAGAGCCACAGCTTCAGCGGAGATAAGAGATGACACTTTGTAGACTAGAGACAGAGGAGCTTAAGGGAAGGCATGTCAGTCAAGAGGAAGAATATGGATCCTTGAGCTCAGCTTACCAGGAAATAAGTCATGTAAGGGACCAGGAAGTCAACATTTACCTGGAATGACAGTCATTTCAGTAGGGCTTAAAGAGCAGGTTTCAATGATGAGGAAAGATGAGAGTGTCTATGGGAAACCAGTGCTCAAGAAATGGATCTTAGAAATGGGACATTAAAAAAAAAAGAAAGAAAGAAAAGAAATGGGACATTCCATTCAGGGACACATCCTCTGTTTACAGAAGGCAGTAGCAGGGACTTTAACCTAGGTCTTTGATTCACACATTTCATTACACAAATATTTTACTCCCATAGGCCAGATCCTGAGCTACCAAAAAATCAGTGAACAAGACAGACATTGTCTCCACTGCATATTTCATCTATCTGCAAAGAGAAACATCAAATGAGATACAGTATGTGTAGAATAATTCAACAGTTATTTAAGTGTGGCCCCCTGAGCAGGAGCATCAACATTTACCTGGAATTTGTTAGAAATGCAAATTCTCCATCCTGGGAAGATGGCGGCGTAGGAGGACGCTGGGCTCATCTCGCGTCCTGCTGATCACTTAGATTCCACCTATACCTGCCTAAATAACCCAGGGAAACCACCAGAAGACTAGCAGAACGGCGTCTCCAGAGCCAAGCGCAGACGAGAGGCCCACGGAAGAGGGTAGGAAGGGCGGAGAGGCTGTGCGCGCTCCACGGACTGGCGGGAGGGAGCCAGGGCAGAGCGGCGGCCCGCCAGCAAAGCAGAGCCCCCGAGTCTGGCTTGCAAAAGCAGAGGGGCCAGACGGAGTGTGTTCTGACAGCAAGTGGGACTTGACATTGGGAAAGTTATAAGCTAACAGCTCTGCTTGGAGAACGGGAGGGCTGGAGGACAATGGGAGGGAGAGTTGTTGAGCCCCAGATGACAGAGCTCAGCTTGGTGGGGAACAAAGGTGCTCGCCAGCACCATCTCCCTTGCCCATCCCCCAGCCAAAATCCCAAAGGGAACCAGTTCCTGCCAGGGAACTTGCTTGCACCGCGCAAACATCCAACACTGCTTCTGCGGATCCATCCCTCCAGCGGGTCGACTCCCTCCCGGTGCCCCAGGGCCCCTCCCAAAGCAGATCTCCTAAGGAAAAGCGAGCTGAGTCTGCCCCTCCTGCCCCTGTGCACCTTGCCGATCCACCCCAGCTAATATGCCAGATCCCCAGCACCACAAGCCTGGCAGTGTACAAGTAGCCCAGACGGGCCATGCCATTCCACAGTGAATCCCGCCCCTAGGAGAGGGGAAGAGAAGGCACACACCAGTCTGACTGTGGCCCCAGCGGTGGGCTGGGGGCAGACATAAGGTCTGACTGCGGCCCCGCCCACCACCGCAAGTTATTCAAGACAGCACAGGGGAAGTGCCCCACAGTCCCCCACCACTCCAGGGACTATCCAAAATGACAAAATGGAAGAATTCCCCTCAGAAAAACGTCCAGGAAGTAACAACAGCTAACGAACTGATCAAAAGTAATTTAACCAATATAACAGAAAGTGAATTTAGAATAATAGTCATAAAATTAATCGCTGGGCTTGAAAACAGTATAAAGGACAGCAGAGAATCTCTTGCTACAGAGATCAAAGGACTAAGGAACAGCCAGGAGGAGCTAAAATAATGCTATCAATGAACTGCAAAATAAAATGGAGACAACTACGGCTCTGACTGAAGAGGCAGAGGAGAGAATAGGTGAACTAGAAGATAAAATTATGGAAAAAGAAGAAGCTAAGAAAAAGAGATAAAAAAATCCAGGAGTATGAGGGGGAAATTAGAGAACTAAGTGATGCACTAAAGAGAAATAATATACACATAATTGGTATTCCAGAGGAGGAAAAGAGAGGGAAAGGTGCTGAAGGTGTACTTGAAGAAAAAATTACTGAGAACTTCCCAGATCTGGGGAAGGAAAAAGGCGTTGAAATCCAAGAGGCACAGAGAACTCCCTTCAGATGTAACTTGAATCGATCTTCTGCACGACACATCATAGTGAAACTGGCAAAATACAAGGATGAAGAGAAAATTCTGAAAGCAGCTAGAGATAAACGTGCTCTAAAATATAAAGAGAGACCTGTAAGACTTGGGACCCATCTGTCTACTGAAACTTGGCAGGCCAGAAAGGAATGGCAGGAGATCTTCAATGTGATGAACAGAAAAAATATGCAGCCAAGAATCCTTTATCCGGCAAGTCTGTCATTCAGAATAGAAGGAGAGATAAAGGTCTTCCCAAACAAACAAAAACTGAAGGAATTCGTCACCACTAAACCAGCCCTATAAGAGATCCTAAGGGGGATCCTGTGAGACAAAGTACCAGAGACATCGCTACAAGCATGAAACCTACGGACATCACAATGACTCTAAAACCATATCTTTCTATAATAACACTGAATGTAAATGGACTAAATGCGCCAACCAAAAGATATAGGGTATCAGAATGGATAAAAAAACAAGACCCATCTATTTTCTGTCTACAAGAGACTCATTTTAGACCTGAGGACACCTTCAGATTGAGAGTGACGGGATGGGGAACTATTTATCATGCCACTGGAAGTCAAAAGAAAGCTGGCATAGCCAGACTTATATCAGACAAACTAGACTTTAAATTAAAGGCTGTAACAAGAGATGAAGAAGGGCATTATATAATAATCACAGGGTCTATCCATCAGGAAGAGCTAACAATTATAAATGTCTATGCGCCAAATACAGGATCCCCCAAATATATAAAACAATTACAAACATAAGCAACCTTATTGATAAGAATGTGGTAATTGCAGGGGACTTTAACACTCCACTTACAGAAATGGATAGATCATCTAGACACATGGTCAATAAAGAAACAAGGGCCCTGAATGATACATTGGATCAGATGGACTTGACAGATATATTTAGAACTCTGCATCCCAAAGCAACAGAATATACTTTCTTCTTGAGTGCACATGGAACATTCTCCAAGATAGATCACATACTGGGTCACAAAACAGCCCTTCATAAGTATACAATAATTGAAATCATACCATGCATACTTTCAGACCACAATGCTGTGAAACTTGAAATCAACCACAGGAAAAATCTGGAAAACCTCCAAAAGCATGGAGGTTAAAGAACACCCTACTAAAGAATGAATGTGTCAACCAGGCAATTAGAGAAGAAATTTAAAAATATATGGAAACAAATGAAAATGAAAATACAACAATCCAAACGCTTTGGGATGCAGTGAAGGCAGTCCTGAGAGGAAAATACATTGCAATCCAGGCCTATCTCAAGAAACAAGAAAAATCCCAAATACCAAATCTAACAGCACACCTAAAGGAAATAGAAGCAGAATAGCAAAGGCAGCCTAAACCCAGCAGAAGAAGAGAAATAATAAAGATCAGAGCAGAAATAAACAATATAGAATCTAAAAAAACTGTAGAGCAGATCAACGAAACCAAGAGTTGGTTTTTTGACAAAATGAACAAAATTGATAAACCTCTAGCCAGCCTTCTCAAAAAGAAAAGGGAGATGACCCAAACAGATAAAATCATGAATTAAAATGGAATTATTACAACCAATCCCTCAGAGATACAAGCAATTATCAGGGAATACTATGAAAGATTATATGCCAACAAACTGGACAACCTGGAAGAAATGGACAAATTCCTAAACACCCACACTCTTCCAAAACTCAATCAGGAGGAAAGAGAAAGCTTGAACAGACCCATAACCAGTGAAGAAATTGAATCAGTTATCAAAAATCTCCCAACAAATAAGAGTCGAGGAGTAGATGGCTTCACAGGGGAGTTCTACCAGACGTTTAAAGCGGAGATAATACCTATCCTTCTCAAGCTATTCCAAAAAATAGAAAGGGAAGGAAAACTTCAGACTCATTCTATGAAGCCAGTATTACTTTGATTCCCAAACCAGACTGAGACCCAGTAAAAAAGAGAACTACAGGCCAATATCCCTGATGAATATGGATGCAAAAATTCTCAATAAGATACTACCAAATCGAATTCAACAGCATATAAAAAGAATTATTCACCATGATCAAGTGGGATTCATTCCTGGGATGCAGGGCTGGTTCAACATTCGCAAATCAATCAATGTGATACATCACATTAATAAAAGAAAAGATAAGAACCATATGATCCTGTCAATCGATGCAGAAAGACCTTTGACAAAATTCAGCAACCTTTCTTAATGAAAACCCTTGAGAAAGTCGGGATAGAAGGAACATACTTAAAGATCATAAAAGCCATTTATGAAAAGCCCACAGCTAACATCATCCTCAATGGAGAAAAACTGAGAGCTTTTTCCCTGAGATCGGGAACACGACAGGGATGTCCACTCTCACTGCTATTGTTTACATAGTTTTGGAAGTTCTAGCATCAGCAATCAGACAACAAAAGGAAATCAAAGGCATCAAAATTGGCAAAGATGAAGTTAAGCTTTCACTTTTTGCAGATGACATGATATTATACATGGAAAATCCGATAGACTCCGCCAGAAGTCTGCTAGAACTGATACATGAATTCAGCAAAGTTGCAGGATACAAAATCAATGTACAGAAATCAGTTGCATTCTTATACACTAACAATGAAGCAACAGAAAGACAAAGAAACTGATCCCATTCACAAATGCACCAAGAATCATAAAATACCTAGGAATAAATCTAACCAAAGATGTACAAGATCTGTATGCTGAAAACTATAGAAAGCTTATGAAGGAAATTGAAGAAAATATAAAGAAATGGAAAAACATTCCATGCTCATGGATTGGAAGGATAAATATTGTCAAAATGTCAATACTACCCAAAGCTATCTACACATTCAATGCAATCCCAATCAAAATTGCACCAGCATTCTTCTCAAAGCTAGAACAAGCAATCCTAAAATTCATATGGAACCACAAAAGGCCCCGAATAGCCAAAGTAATTTTGAAGAAGACCAAAGCAGGAGGCATCACAATCCCAGACTTTAGCCTCTACTACAAAGCTGTCATCATCAAGACAGCATGGTATTGGCACAAAAACAGACACATAGACCAATGGAATAGAATAGAAACCCCAGAACTAGACCCACAAATGTATGGCCAACTAATCTTTGACAAAGCAGGAAAGAATATCCAATGGAAAAAGTCTCTTTAACAAATGGTGCTGGGAGAACTGGACAGCAACATGCAGAAAATTGAAACTAGACCACTTTCTCATACCATTCACAAAAATAAACTCAAAATGGATAAAGGACCTTAATGTGAGACAGGAAACCATTAAAACCCTAGAGGAGAAAGCAGGTAAAGGCCTCTCTGACCTCAGCCGTAGCAATTTCTTACTTAACACATCCCCAAAGGCAAGGGAATTAAAAGCAAAAATGAACTACTGGGACCTTATGAAGATAAAAAGCTTCTGCACAGCAAAGGAAACAATCAACAAAACTAAAAGGCAACCAACGGAATGGGAAAAGATATTTGCAAATGACATATCGGACAAAGGGCTAGTATCCAAAATCTATAAAGAGCTCACCAAACTCCACACCCGAAAAACAAATAAACCAGTGAAGAAATGGGCAGAAAACATGAATAGACACTTCTCTAAAGACATCCAGATGGCCAACAGGCACATGAAAAGATGCTCAACGTCGCTCTTCATCAGGGAAATACAAATCAAAACCACACTCAGATACCACCTCACTCCAGTCAGAGTGGCCAAAATGAACAAATCAGGAGACTATAGATGCTGGAGAGGATGTGGAGAAACGGGAACCCTCTTGCACTGTTGGTGGGAATGCAAATTGGTGCAGCCGCTCTGGAAAGCAGTGTGGAGGTTCCTCAAAAAATAAAAAATAGACCTACCCTATGACCCAGCAATAGCACTGCTAGGAATTTACCCAAGGGATACAGGAGTACTGATGCATAGGGGCACTTGTACCCCAATGTTCATAGCAGCACTCTCAACAATAGCCAAATTATGGAAAGAGCCTAAATGTCCATCAACTGATGAATGGATAAAGAAATTGTGGTTTATATACACAATGGAGTACTACGTGGCAATGAGAAAGAATGAAATATGGCCCTTTGTAGCAACATGGATGGAATTGGAGAGTGTGATGCTAAGTGAAATAAGCCATACAGAGAAAGACAGATACCATATGGTTTCACTCTTATGTGGATCCTAAGAAACTTCACAGAAACCTATGGGGGAGGGGAAGGAAAAAAAAAAGAGGTTAGAGTGGAAGAGAGCCAAAGCATAAGAGACTCTTAAAAACTGAGAACAAACTGAGGGTTGTGGGGGGTGGGAGGGAGGGGAGGGTGGATGATGGGTATTGAGGAGGGCACCTTTTGGGATGAGCACTGGGTGTTGTATGGAAACCAATTTGACAATAAACTTCATATATTGAAAAAAAATGCAAATTCTCAGGTGCCAAGCTAGAACCACTGATTCAATGACTCTGAGTGAGATCCAGCCATCTGTGTTTTATTTACTTATTTAGTTATTCATTTATTTATTTATTTATTTATTTATTTATTTATTTATTTATTTATTTATTTATTTATCTGAGAGAGACAGAGAGAGAGAGACAGAGAGAGAGAAGAATCTTAAGCAGGTTCCATGCCCAGAGGAGAGCCGGAGATGCAGGGCTTGATCTCACGACCGTGAGTGAGATCATGAACTGAGCTGAAAACAAGAGTCATATGCTTAACTGACTGAGCTACCCAGGTGCCTCTCCATCAGTGTTTCATTGAGCCCACTAGGTGATTCTGATGCCAGATTCAATATTGCTGGTCCTCAGTTGCCTCATTTATAAAATAGTGTTAATAATATTTTACATGTTTACAGGCACAGCCCATGCTATATTGGCGATGAAATACTTAGTAACAGCCCATGCTGCCTGTTAGCCAAGGCTGCAGAGGGGATGGTTAATGGTGTTACGCACAAGTGTCCAAAGCTGTATGGAAACGACCATTTCAATCCTTCTCAGATTTTAAAGACCTCTCACTACTTCAGGGGCTTAAAAGCAGCTTCTCATCAACACAGCACATGGAGATCACAGTCATAGAGAGAAACAGCTTTGATCCACGCAGAAAGAAAACAGGGAGTTGCCAAGCTACTGCTTTACAATGCTAATTCCCTGATAAAAAGATAGACTCAGAACTTTCTAGGGTCATTCGTGAACACCCTGACACATAAATCAGACATCCCGGGGCACATTGCATGAGAAAGCAGCGGTATCACTTTTAACTGGGTGAGTTTTATTCCTTTGCTACAGACTAGAAAAGTAATGGAGACTGGGTCCAGATTCCTCAGATAGTAAACACAGTAAACACATATTGTATTATCCATAGATATTGTCTAAAAGTGGGTGGAATATGCTGTAAATAGTTTTCCTCATAGATTGACCCAATCTCAATAAATCCCTTTCTCATGTTTGTAAAGTCCTATAATAGACATTGTTGTTACACATCCCATATCTTCCAGCCCACCGCTTAGTTCACTTGTTCATGCTGACAAGCTCCCCTGTCCATCAAGTGCCAGCCTCTCTCTGACTCTCTGCCTCCCTGGGGGCTTTTGGGGAGCTTTTTCAGCTCTTGGGTGGGGCAGTCAGACAGAGCACTGTGAGAAGAAACTCTCGGTCATAAGAAATGGGTCCGGTTTCCCTGTCCATCCATGGGACAGTTCCAAAGCACATTCCACAGGGAACCTCAGAGGAGCACTGACTGGTTTAGGCCCCCATTGCCCACAGCTCTACCCAGCCGTTAACATACCTCCATTGGTATTTCTCTCTACCTTGTCTCATTTTCCCTGCTCCATCACCTTTGTTTCCCGATCTCACCTTCCAAACTGACTTTACGCCTAAGTCCTTGTATTAGGTTGGCTTTCAGGAGCAGGCAAGTTTACACAGCTTGAATATGGTAAGGCTGTGTTCCAAATACAGGCAACATAACCCCACATCCTGTGTTCTTTTTCACGATAGTATACTTTCTGGTGTAGCATCTTAAGTCTGAAGAAGCATTGATCCTTGTCCTACATAATCTAGGAGCTGAAAAGTTCAATCTCAGAGAATCTAGTCCCCAAACTTCATGAACCTGATCAGAAATCATTGGGAGAAAAGTGCTTCATCACTAAAAGAAAAATCACATTTTTTTATTTATAAAACTATGGAGAACCTTCAAACCTGAGAGCACCTCTCTCTCACCAAACCAGACCACCATCGAGAGTAGTTTGATGCTTCTCTCTGGGGACACCTCCACTCACAGCAAATACATTCCAGTTTTTCAAAGGTGTCCAATGTAACAAAAGCAAATTCAATATTTCTGTCCATTGAAACACTGTTGATTTTGTTATGCATCTCTGCATTTCAGAGACAGCCATTTAAATAAAAGCCAACTTGAATTACACATATTTAAAAGGAGCTGCACTTCAGCTCATCTAAATCGTTTTATTGTACAAACCTATAAAGAAAATAGGAGATTTCAGTAAGCAGAATAATCCCAGAGGAAAGTACCAGGAAGAAATAATGCTGTCAGCCCTTCTCAGAGACAAGTAGAGAGATTAAAATGCCTTTAAGATCCCTTCCAACTGAATGATCTTGTGATAAAAAGAGGTGGAAATAAAATCTCCATATCCATCCATTAGCTCTATTTGAATCCCTTTTCTCCAGAAATTTTTCTGTCTGAAACTTACAAATGGTATCAAGTCCATAATAATGATTTCAGCTTAAAGTCTGAAATGGCAAACAGAAAAATGGGTAATACAGATTTACTTCTATGAATATTTACTAATTATCATATACATTGTCATCATTATTGAAATGTTTTGGCTCTTAATTTTACTCCCCCACATTATTTTTCTACATTGAATTAAATCTGACTTGAAGATCTCACTAACTATCCAGAATGATAAGAAATCAATTTAACTCTTTTTTAAGGTCAGTTACTCTTAGGTTCTATAAGAATTCAGGGGCATTATGCAATGTTTGGCAAATAGGTGAAGGGCTTGTTATCTTTATCTAATCATAGTAACCACCAATATGTGAATTGTCCAGTGGGATCCACTGGAGAGAGGCTGGATCCCTGTGCCCATTATGGGGCCCAGAGCTATTTAAACAAAATTATCAATGCTCAATTATCAATGCTCTCTCTCTCTGTCTCTCTCATTGAAGTATATTTGACACACAATGTTACATTAGTTTCAGGTGTACACCATGATAGTAATTCAGCAAATGTATTCTTTATGCTATGCTTGCCACAAGTATAGCTACCATCTATTACCATACAATGCTATTACAATACCATTGACTCTATTCCTCATTGATGTACCTTTTACTGCTGTGATTTATTCATTCCATAACTGGAAGCCTGTACCTCCCACTGCTCTTCACCCATTTTGCCCATCTCCATACCCTGTGAAAGGCCAAAGCCACATTTCTTATGATTTAGGCCCCCAGCATCCTTAAGGGCTCACATTATCACTGAAATAGTGCTCTGTGGTGGGCACTGGTGCTCACCACTCCTAGAACAAAATAGCCTTTCAGTGTGTGTTCCAGGATTCCTGCTTCACTTCTATCTTCTTTTCCCTCTTACTGTTTTCTTCCTTCAAATCCCCTTCCAAGAGAACTACTGTCCCCTCTCATTGAGCTTGTAGAAACACCAATGGCAGCTCTTTCACTTATGGGAGTCAGTGAGTAGGAGGGAGAAGAAATAAAAAAAAAATCTTTTTGCCCCTCGTAACTCACCGTATTTCACCTGCAATATCTAATAATAGCCAGGAATTCTTCCTCCAATTTAATGCCAATAACTATGTGCTAAGCTCTTTTTAGATATTAACTCATTTAATCCATTAGCTCATTAATTAAATAGTACTATTCATGCTATTTTACAGATTACAAAATGAAACTTGGAGAAAATCATGGCTTGTCAATGCTGCATCACTAGGAAGATCCTGATTTGGGATTTGATCACAGACTATTCTACTAATGGTTATTATATTCTTGCTAAGTCACACCTCAGTTGGACCACTAATGCTAATAATAAAACGTCTTAATAACTAATAAGTTTTGAGCACTTACTATGCCTCAGGCATTGAATTTAACATTATTCCAGACCCTGAAGATAAAAAAAAAAAAAAAAAAAAAAAGGAGAAAGCTTTTCTGCTTCCATTGTGCAGGACCAAAGACAATATTGGGAAGCAGTCTGAAGAGTGAACTAAGACTCTAATCAGACAGGTATGGGCTCCAGCTCACATGAGCTCTCCTGTCCAGGGAAGAGTACAGGAAAATACCAAAGACAGGAGTAAATGAAAATTGGGAGCATTCGTCTGGATGCTATGTAAGGGATAAGGATTTAATAGACCAGAGATGCCAAGAGTAGATTCATAACCAAAGTAATTCAGTTATTTCCTTATTTCACATTTTTTTCCTGTGGATATTAGAAGTATGAAGCACACAATGTCTCTTCTCAGTTTTGTACCTTGTAATGTCTGTCCCTTGTATTTGTAATAAAATGCATATCCCTTACCATGCTCTGCTAGACCCACTATGTTCCAATCTTTGCCCACCTGTTTGACATCAGGGGTCACCTTCAGTACTCAAACTCAGTCATCTGCCTCTACCACATTTCCCCAAATACAGAAAACTCATTTCCTCCCTAGGGTCTGGGCATTTTCTATTTCTTGTATCTGGAATTTCATTTTCTTTTTCTTTTCTTGGTCAGTTCTTTCTCATCAGTTAAATCTCATTTCAAATGTTGGAGAGGTATGCCTGGGTGGCTCAGTAGGTTAAGTATCTGACTCTTGATTTCAGCTAGTTGTGATCTCATGTGTTCGTTGGATCCAGCCCTGTGTAGGGCTCTGTGCTGACAGTGCAGAGTCTGCTTGGGATTTTCTTCTTCTCCCTCTCTTTCTGGCCCTCCCCTACCTATGTGTGCATTCTCTCTTTGTCTCTCTCTCTCTCTCTCTCTCTCAGAATAAATAAATAAATAAACTTAAAAAAAGGTTGGAAAAAAAATCTCTGGTACCCATTCTACAGTAACACTGATCCACCCCCATTCATTTCATTCATTTATTCATTCATTTGATGAAATTTTTTAAATTTTATTTTTATTGAGGTATAATTAACTTTCAGTGTTATATTAGTTTCAGGTGTAAAAATATAAAGATTCAACAATTCTGTAGATTAATCAGTGCTCATCACTGTATGTACTCTCAAACCCCTTTATCTATTTCACCCATCCCCCTGCCCATTTCCCCTCTGGCAACCACCAGCTTGGTTCTCTATTTTGGAGTATTTTGCTTATTTGTCCCTCTTTTTCTTTGCTTGTTCATTTGTTTTGTTCCTTAAATTCCACATAAGAGTGAAATCATATGGTATTCGTCTTTCTCTGTGTGACTGACTTAGCATTATACACTTTGATGGTATATATTTATACAATGGAATATTACTCAGCCATAAAAGAAAATGAGAACTTGGTATTTGCAACATCATTTGATGAATGTTGAGCACTGTGTTCCAACGCTGTTCTTGTTCCAGGGAAAAAAGTAGGGATTGAACTTGACCAAGTACATACTTGCCCTCATGATACTTATATTCTAGTCAGAGTGTTGGGCAGTAATCTGAGAAGGAGAGCTACTGAGGAGAATTACTTTCCTGGCTTGCTCCCTCTGGTACTGCCATGAGCTGCATACCTGCATGGAATGATATAGCAGCCCAGCCAGTACCTTGATTTCAGGCATGTGAGACCCTGAGCAGAGAATCTAGTCATGCTGTGCCCAGACTTCTGATCTATCGGATTTATGAAATAGTACATGTGTGTTAAATCAGTAAGTTTGTTTGAATTTGCTAGGCAGCAATACAAAACTAACACAGGTTCTTTGCATTGTTATTTCCAGCAGTGTTTTTCCTAGCTATCCCTCTGCTTGCTCCCTCACTTTCTACAGGTTTCTAGCCAATTACCATCTTACCAGTGAGATCTCCCATAAGTCTTAGGCTCCTGGCACTCATATATTTGGTAATTTGAGAATAAGAATAAGGTGACTCGAAAGGTGCAGGCAGGTTATAAACTACATGGGGAAATGGAATACCTGGGATTAATAAGAAGGGGCTCAAGAAGAAACAATTATAAGAACTTTGGACATGGCTGTGTGGTGAGGACAATCCCGAAGGACCTGTGCCCCCCCCTTCTTTTTTTTATTAAAAAAAATTTTTTTTAACGTTTATTTATTTTTGAGACAGAGAGAGACAGAGCATGAACGGGGGAGGGTCAGAGAGGGAGGGAAACACAGAATCCGAAACAGGCTCCAGGCTCTGAGCTGGTCAGCACAGAGCCCAACGCGGGGCTCGAACTCACAAACCGCGAGTTCATGACCTGAGCCGAAGTCAGCCGCCCAACCGACTGAGCCACCCTAGGCGCCTCTCCCCCCCCCCACCCCCCCTTCTTTTAAGTAAGCTCTGGGCTCAACAATGGGCTCAAACTCATGACCTTGCAACCAAGAGTCACATGCTCTACCGACTCAGTCAGCCAGGTGTCCCAACAAGGCCTTTTAATTGGCAACACATGTGAGTCATTGAAACCATGAAAAGGTCATTATAAGGATATTCATAGTAAATATATAAAGTAGATTATTAGTGAAGATAAATTGTGCAAAATACACTATGTATTCATTTCCCATTACTTGCTAATGCAATTTCTGATTTAAAAAAAATAGATCCTGATCAAGGATGGAATAAGATTTCCTACCCAGAAGCGAAATAATCCTAAAGTGATAGATCTTGGACTATTTGTTTTAGTTGAAGAGAGTAACAGTTTGCAAAGTTTTCTGAATGCAGTGATTGATAAGGCAAATTCTCCCCTCCTTAAGGTTTGAATAACATAAGGTTGGACTTTATACACAAACAGGTTAGCCCATTTTATGTGTTGCTAAACCATTTTTTTTTGTCTTAATTGACTCAACACAATACGTAGGTGAGGCTATCTTAAAAGCTGTTTGAGTTCTTGCAAATGTGCGGAGTGTTGTGGGTGCTTTTGAGTGGCAACTGACAAATAAGATTCTCACCTGAACACAGAACTGGCCAAATTCAGGATCATGCTCTCTGACCCTGCAGGCCAAGGGCTGTATATTATCTCTTTATATATGTAAAATCTGTGTTTTCTTCTGCTCTGTCTTGTTTCTCTAAGTCCCTGACATTATTACAACATTAAGTTATGATCATTGAGAGGAGAGAGGGGGTAAGGATGAACTAAAGGAGAAGTAAGGATGGAAGGTAGGAAGGATAGAAGGGTGGGAAGGAGGGAGAGAAGAAGGAATTCCATGCCTCAAATATGTGACAAGGCAAAGGCTTGCAAGAAACTCAGAATACTCTGCTAGCTCTTAGAGTCAAGTAAGTTCTTAACCAAGTCAAAATTAGCATGTGAAGGATGAGCTGTGTGAAGGAATCACAAACAATTCCTTTGACTAAACAATTGCATTTGGTTGTTAGGAGAGAGCAGAGCAGATTGTGTTCTTTGGGATGCAATACAGAACATCCAAAGCCAACTTAAGAAACTGTCAGGAAAAAAGTCATTTAGAGACCTGCAGTTTTGCCAATACCTTTCTACAGAGCACCTTCAAGTATCTCACTATCGTTGCAAAGGCCACACAGTCAGAACTGGTCATGCTAAAAACAAAGTATTTTTTTAAGAATCCACAGAGGTATATAAACACTCTGCATGTGTGTTCTTTAAAATACTCAATGTGGGGGCGCCTGGGTGGCGCAGTCGGTTAAGCGTCCGACTTCAGCCAGGTCACGATCTCGCGGTCCGTGAGTTCGAGCCCCGCGTCGGGCTCTGGGCGGATGGCTCAGAGCCTGGAGCCTGTTTCCGATTCTGTGTCTCCCTCTCTCTCTGCCCCTCCCCCATTCATGCTCTGTCTCTCTCTGTCCCAAAAATAAATAAACGTTGAAAAAAATAAAAAAATAAAAATACTCAATGTGAACAAACACTGATAAGACTTGACTGGTGGGGAAACCTGGATAATTTTCCATGATGCCTGGAACAAACAGGAAGTTCCTTCTCTGCTCCTTTTTCCCTTTTATTCCTTACATCCCAACAAGTTCTAAGCCCTGCCCATTTTGCCTCCCTAGTGTATCTCTTCTCTTCTCCATCACCAATGACATTAATTTAGATCAGGTTTTTAAACCTCTGGCCAGTGGTGCTCCTAAAACTTACACATTTTCTAAATCTATTCTTGTATTCTCAATCCATTTGGGTTTTAGGTGTTTTACTCTCCTGGTTTCTTTTCTGTAATATTTCCATCTGGATATTCAACACCCTGACCCCAAATGTCAAACATTTTTGGCACTTAGGACCCAGGCTTTTTTCTTTGATCCTATACATTCATTCTGGGACATCTCTTCCATTCTCAGGACTTCTGTTATCATCTATATGTTGACAGTTTCTGAATTCTTATCTCCAGGTCACTCTTTCTTGCTAGGTTTCAGACCTATATTTGAATCCCTACTTGACTATATTGAGTATATATTGGCGTTTCTACTTAGATCAGGAACCTTAAGTTCAATGTGACCCACACGGTACCCATTATCTTATTCCTAGACCCAAAGTCCTTCATAAAAAAAAGTTTCCCTATTATTTTGTGACACTACAACCAACCCAGTTGCCCTGTCTAGAAGCCTGGAACTTTTCCCTTGTCCTGATCCCTAACATCTAATCTGTCAATAAACATGTCCTGTATATTATAACTCCAAATTTCAAAGCTCTCCACTGTGAATGCTATCACTCTCATTCAAATCACTGTCATCTCTGGTCAAGGACATCCCTACAGCTGTCATACAGGGCTCCTAATTCCAGGCTTTTCCAGAAACATGCATTCGTCATCCTGAAGCCAGAGGGCCTACATACAATTATCACATTATTCCCATGGTGCTTAATCTTTTCAGTGGTTTCTCTTTACTTTGGGCCCTGTCTACCTATCCAAATTTATTTCCCACCATCCTCTGTACCCTACAAAATGAAGTGTTTTTGGTTTCTCAAGCATATGTGCCATTTTCTCCCTAACCCCTGAATCTTCATACTTGCTATCCTCTGTGGCTTGCACATTCTTCCCAAAATCTGCATTCCCCTGGCTGATTCTCAGTCAGTCTCCACTCTTCAGTTTATACTTCACTTCCTTTGAGAGGCCATCCCTGAACTCTTGATTGAGTCCTACACTGTTATTATTTGGTTTTCTGTGCTAACTGCTAGTCCATTGGACACAGGATATGTCTACTTCTTTACTGCTCTTAACACTATTGTCTAGCATAATGCTTGGAAAACAGTAAGGGCCTAATAAATGTTTGTTGAATTAGTCAATCAGTGTATATGTTTACTTCTCTGTTTCTCTCATGAGACTGTGATATTTGTAAGGGCAGGTTGTCTAATACTTACCTTTGGGTTCCTAGTATCTTGCTCATAATAGACATTTAATACATATGTATTAAGTGGACAAATTCATGGGTGGATGGATAAATGATTGGTCCTAACAGAAAATGTTATTTTCTGAAAATATTTCAAATAGTCCTTTTGGAAATTTCACAGTAATACACATAGGAGGTTACCAAAGTTGAATAAGAAAAAAAGAATAAACAAGGAATAATAATATTTTTAAAAGAAAAAAGCTAAGGAGAAAATATGATGGTTCACCAGCCAGATTACATCTCTATTTATATCTGTTATTAAGTTATAAAATATATGTTTTCTGAAATATATCTTAAGATAATTTTTTAACTCAGGCCACTTTGGTCCCATACAAAGCTGTCCCATTCACACCTAGGAGAAAATGAGACTTTATATTTTTGTATCCCCTTATCTCTAGCAAAAAAAAAAGTCCACCCTTACAGATGAGAAAAAAAATGAAGGAAGGAAGAGGAAGGAGGAGGAGAAAAGAATGAGAGAGAGAAGGAAGGAAGGAAGGAAGGAAGGAAGGAAGGAAGGAAGGAAGGAAAGGAGGAAGGCAGGATGGAAGGAAAGAAAGAAAAAGAGAAGGAAAGAAGGAAAGAAAAAATGAGATAAGGGAGAGGGAAGGAAAAAAATATGTTAAACTGCTCATTAAGTAAAGGAACTTACGGGGCGCCTGGGTGGCGCAGTCGGTTAAGCGTCCGACTTCAGCCAGGTCACGATCTCGCGGTCTGTGAGTTCGAGCCCCGCGTCAGGCTCTGGGCTGATGCCTCAGAGCCTGGAGCCTGTTTCCGATTCTGTGTCTCCCTCTCTCTCTGCCCCTCCCCCGTTCATGCTCTGTCTCTCTCTGTCCCAAAAATAAATAAACGTTGAAAAAAAAAATAAAAAAGTAAAGGAACTTACTATTTTCCCTTAAATATCAATTCCAAATTCATGACATTGAACATAACATTTTTTATTGGTTTTTTAATCAAGTAAACTAGGTATAGTTATTTATTATCATTTTTTTACTTAATTTTTTTCAGGCTTATTTATTTATTTCGAGAGAAAGAGCATGAGCAGGGGAGGGGAAGAGAGAGAGGGAGAGAGAGGATCCCAAGCAGGTTCCACACTGTCAGTGTGGAGCCCTTCAGAGCCCGATGTGGGACTCTAACTCACAAACTGTGAGATCATGACCTGAACTGAAACCAAGAGTCAGACGCTTAACTGACTGAGCCACCTAGGCACCCAAGTGATTTATTGTCTTAATTTAGTGGCTAAAACAACACTATTTGTTCACAACCAGCAATCTGAGAGGGCTTGCTGTACTTAATGTCAGCTGGGGTAACTCAAAATCTGGAGGCTGGAATCATCTGAAGATTTGTTTACATGTGTGATAATGACACTGGCTATGCTTTGGGACCCCAACTAGGACTCTAGCCAGAACTTGCACATGATGTCTCTGCTGCTTGGGTATCTTCACAAAACGGTGTCTATGTTCTAAGAGGAAGCATCCCAAGGAAGATATCCAAGAGGAAGCAGTATTGCCTTTTATGGCCTGCCTCAAGTCATGCAGTGTAACTTCTGCTTCATCCTATTCATTTATATGTCATAAAGTCCCACCTAGCTTCAAGAGGAGGTGAAAAGAGATTCCATCTTTCTATAGGGGAGTGCCAAAGTCAGTAAAAACGTGTGGAAAATATTGCCATGACCATTTTTGTAAACTACAGTCAGTATATACAATCTCTATAAAGCTAGCTTATAACTGATCTTTCATGGATAGAATTTGGAATGGAGACACCTGATGGGGAAGTCCACAGTGCTAAAACAAGACCACCATGGATTTAGGAGCCATCAGAATCGGGGGAAACTTTACTGCTGCTTTTACTCCTCTCTCTCCTGATAATGGAATGACATATTCTGCCTGCTCTTCACCTGCCCTCCCCTCATATTTAGACCTGAAAGACAAAATCATAGGGTGAGAATGAATCTCTTCCCTGGCCCCCAAAAGAAATAAAACACAGGCAGCTGCCAGGAAAGAGTAATGAGGCCTATCATTTAATCTGTCATGATGCAGTGTGGCAGGTGACTTCGCAGAAGACAGACACATGAAACAGAAACACAGAGACTCAGAAACTGTGGGGCAAAAAAAAAAAAAAAAAAAAGAGACAAATGTCAGAGACTCAATCCTGAATGTGACAAGGAAAGAGGGCTCAGATTGTCCTTGCCACAATTGTGGTTATTTTATTGATTCAAGACAGATAATAGAAAGCCAAGGTAGGCTTGAAGAAAAGTTGTTTATTCCTAGCCCTCTGCAAGGAATTTGTCATGTAAGTGAAAGTTGTAACCCTTATATTATAGGAAGGTCAGCATTATCAGAAAGGTACACAGGAGAAGGTTCTCTCTCTATTTTAAATCTAGTTCAAGTTTATTTACGATTTCACACAATTCATACTATATCCACATTCCTTTACCACATAGCTGGTACTATAGACCATCAATTTTACTTTATTTTCTGCATCCCAAGAAAAATTGGAAAAGGCCATATAAGTGATTATTTGGGGGACCTCTAACCTTGTAATATTCTCCATAGAGGCTAAAAAGTGTGGGGAGAGAAAACTGGTATGAACGTTGTAGTTCTCACTCCTTGGCTGATGATTTTAGGGCTTCTTCTCAACATGGCATCTACTTTTCTTTCATTTTAACAATGCCCTGTATTTTTTAGAGATTCACCCCTTGGCTGCTTTTATTGCATGTGGTTTGTGTAGAGGCTGCACATGAGATCCCAGGTGGATATGTGAGTCAATAATTGGTTTGGGCTTCAACATATAACTCAAGTAGATCAAATCAGAGATAATCCTTTGACTTTCTGGAATGAATGTTTGATTTAATGTTGTAAAGATATAAACCTGGAGGTGCCAGAACATAAAGGAAACTAGGATGAGATGTGGAAAAAAGAGAGATTGGATCCTGGTGACATCATTTGAGTCCTTGGTTCCAAGTGTATATGAATCTGCTCCCCGGACTTCTCCATTATGTGAGCTATTTAACCCCCTTTCACACCAGTCTGAGTTTTTTTATTCGACTCTTTGTGTCATTTGAAAAGCAATTAATAGGCATTTCTACCCTAATGGGGTCAGATTAATTGGCCTTGGTGTACAATCCTTCCTCTAACCTGTGTATATGATCCTACTACGGATACAGTGGGTCTGATCCCATCTGTATAGTTGAGATTATGACTACAGCAGCAACAAAGGATTTTCTGCCCTCAACTCAGGCCTCTGCTTTGGCAACCAGATGGTTCAGTCAAACTTAAGAGTACTTAACTGCTTTTTGACTTTATTCATAGCTACTTTTTCAACTTTAGGCAACATTTAGAATGATTGTGACCACAGGAACACACAAAATGATGACAAAAGATGGTGAACCCTGCTTTCCAACTGTGTGGATTTTGTAACTAATTTGGAAAATAGGGTGGCATATTAAGAAAAAAACCCATGCTTGAAGCTTTGTTCTATTTCTGATTCAAGATTTGCAATTCATGTGATCTGAAACAAGTCACTTTAACATATTTAACAATAACATGAAGATAAAGGTTTTATAAACTATTAATTGCTAAATATCAATGGTAGTATTACTAATCTTAGTGTTAGAATCCAGTTCATTCTGACCTTATCCTTTTGACTGTCATTCCTCAGGTATAGAAAATAGTTCACATTTTTATCAGTTTTATAATGAAAATGTTACCAATATAGTAAAACCCAACATTAAAATGCATGAAGCATAACACTGAAATTTTTAGTATTTGCTCTATCACAAACAAAGCTATATTCCTCTCTACTGCCTATCACTATCTTTAACATTCTAAAAATACTATGTTTCTTTAAAGGCTCATCAAGCTATTTTTTTTTAATGGGATTTTGCAATGTTCCTGAGAACCAAATGAATCTACGAGGTTATATGACCTTGGAGGCAGACACATTTTTAAAAAAGTAGAATCATGCATCTGGGCTACGCAACAACCGTGGTACCATATGCTGAGGGAACAATAAGTTGAATGATCATCATGTGACATCATAAAATCCTGAAAAGAGAACAGGGCATTTATCATAATAGCCTGGAGACAGCCTGACTCTGTGTCTGCTAAACTTATATCCAAGAAGCAAATCATATTCTGTTTACTCAATTGGTACCTAATGAGAGGAACAGATAGGAATTATTTTTTGTAACACTCTGTCTTTTTATATTTACTTGATTGGAGAGTAATTTCAAAGGAGCCAAAGATAATTAATTGCTTTGAGTGGGTGCACTGTATGTGATTGAAGTAAAGCCAAAAAACCCCAAAAAACAAACAAACAAAAAAACCCAAAAAACCCAAAAAAACAGCTGTATGAAGCCAAGATCTGGAGAAGGAATTTGTAGCTATACTAGTCCTCTCAGTGACTTTGGGAGTATACATGGTAATGCTTGCTGCACTATGGACCCTTTGTGATAAGCCACATGAGTCACTTTATTCTCAAGATCTGAGACACATCAGCCTGTGCTGATGCTGTCACCAAATAATTCTCTAATGCCTCATGCTTACCAATGAGTTAGTGGACCCAGTAATTAAGATCTTCATGATTATGATTTATCTTTATCACCAAATGAGCACAATTCTTCAAGGAATAAACTTTTAAATAAGTGAGCAACTTTACTTAAGTCACTGGACTGTCCTTATGTTATGGTTGTCAACTCTACCAACTAAGCACAGTCCCATAGCTGCTTATAGTTATAGGTAGTACAGAACTAATTCTTGGGCCAAGACTTCTGATCCATCACTCTTCCTCCAAATATCGAATAGGGAGTGACAGAAATTAGGAAAAATAATCAAAAAATGAGTCTTTGCTTCTCCCTTCCTGTCATTACATGTATCCAATTTATCAAATAAATCTTCCAATATATATCTCACACCCTTTACTCCCCTGGACATCCGTCTCTACTCCCTAGCTCCTGGCTCTAACATTTATCAGTGTTTCAATTTGTACCAAAATTCACTTTCTACAATTTTGTTTAAAATCTAAACTCCTTAACATGACCTATAAGGCCGTTTTATAGTTTGAATCTTGTTTTCCTTCTTTCCTTATTCCATTCTCACTTGCCACCTCCCTTGAAATTCTTTCTCTTATCTCTTGACACAGTAGATGACCTTCTCAACCTTCAGGACTCCCATAAATATTTCCTTTTCAGAGAGGTCTTCCCTGATCCCATCTCTATAGCAATCCAAGGGCTCTGTCATAATGTTTCCCCACTCCTGTTTATTCCTTCATAGTACCTAACTGAACTCTTTTTCATATATTTGTTCCTGTGATAATTGTCTTTGTCTCTCACAAAACTATCTGCTCCATGTAGAATACATCTGCATTCAAAGCACCATACTCAACAAATACTTGTTAAACTATTAATTGCTCAGGCTATGTCAAGCTCTCAGTTCTTGAAGAAGAACCAGATTCCAAAATAGATGGCTGTCTTGTGTCCCGGGATGTTAGAGCCAATTGGTGCCCCTCCTTCGCCTCTCCTACCATCTCGGTCCATTTCTCAGTGTCACACATACTATCACTGTGTCTGAAGCAAGATCTGTCACCATTCATTGCAATTTTTTTTAGCTTGTTTAATTTTTTTATTTTTTTAAATTTACATACAAATTAGTTAGCATATAGTGCAACAATGGTTTCAGGAGTAGATTCCTTAGTGTCCCTGACCCATTTAGACCATCCCCCTCCCACAACCCCTCCAGCAACCCTCAGTTTGTTCTCCATATTTATGAGTCTCTTCTGTTTTGTCCCCCTCCCTGTTTTTATATTATTTGTTTCCCTTCCCTTATGTTCATCTGTTTTGTATCTTAAAGTCCTCATATGAGTGAAGTCATATGATTTTTGTCTTTCTCTGACTGACTAATTTCGCTTAGCATAATACCCTCCAGTTCCATCCATGTAGTTGCAAATGGCAAGATTTCATTCTTTTTGATTGCCGAGTAATACTCCATCGTATATATATACCACATCTTCTTTATCCATTCATCCATCAATGGACATTTGGGCTCTTTCCATAGTTTGACTATTGTTGATAGTACTGCTACAAACATGGGGGTTAATGTGTCCCTTTGAAACAGCACACCTGTATCCTGTGGATAAACGCCTAGTAGTGCAATTGCTGGGTGGTAGGGTAGTTCTATTTCTAGTTTTTTGAGGAACCTCCATACTGTTTTCCAGAGTGGCTGCATCAGCTTGCATTTCCACCAACAATGTGAAAGATATCCTCTTTCTCCGCATCCTCACCAGCGTCTGTTTTTGCCACGGTTGTCAGTTGTTAGTGTTAGCCATTCTGACAGGTGTGAGGTGGTATCTCATTGTGGTTTTGATTTGTATTTCCCTGATGATGAGTGATGTAGAGCATTTTTTCGTGTGTTGGTTGGCCATCTGGATGTCTTCTTTGGAGAAGTGTCTATTCATATCTTTTGCCCATTTCTTCACTGGATTATTTGTTTTTTGGGTGTTGAGTTGGATAAGTTCTTTGTAGATTTTGGATACTAACCCTTTATCTGATATGTCATTTGCAAATATCTTCTCCTGTTCTGTCGGTTGCCTTTTAGTTTTGCTGATTGTTTCCTTCGCTGTGCAGAAGGTTTTGATTTTGATGAGGTCCCTGTAGTTCATTTTTGCTTTTGTTTCCCTTGCCTCCAGAGATATGTTGAGTAAGAAGTTGCTGCGGCCAAGATCAAAGAGGATTTTGCCTGCTTTCTCCTCGAGGATTTTGATGGCTT
This sequence comes from Lynx canadensis, assembly GCF_007474595.2. Classification (NCBI taxonomy): domain Eukaryota; kingdom Metazoa; phylum Chordata; class Mammalia; order Carnivora; family Felidae; genus Lynx; species Lynx canadensis. The sequence goes on along the minus strand of NC_044304.2, from coordinate 47,575,650 downwards.
CCTGTCTTACATTGAGGTCTTTCATCCATTTTGAGTTTATTTTTGTGTATGGTGTAAGAATGTGGTACAGGTTCATTCTTCTGCATGTTGCTGTCCAGTTCCTAGCACGACTTGCTGAAGAGACTGCCTTTATTCCATTGGATATTCTTTCCTGCTTTGTCAAAGATTAGTTGGCCATACGTTTGTGGGTCCATTTCTGGGTTCTCTATTCTGTTCCATTGATCTGAGTGTCTGTTCTTATGCCAGTACCATACTGTCTTGACGATTACAGCTTTGTAGCATAGCTTGAAGTCTGGGACTGTGATGCCTCCTGCTTTGGTTTTCTTTTTCAAGATTTCTTTGGCTATTTGGGTCTTTTCTGGTTCCATACAAATTTTAGGACTGTTTGTTCTATCTCTGTGAAGAATGCTAGTGTTATTTTGATAGCGATTGCATCGAATATGTAGATTGTTTTGGGTAATATCAACAATTTAACAATATTTGTTCTTCCTATCCGGGAGCATGGAATATTCTTTCCATTTATTTGTGTCTTTTTTAATTTCTTTCATAAGCTTTCTGTAGTTTTCAGTGTATAGATTTTCCCCCTCTTTGGTTAGATTTATTCCTAGGTATTTTATGTTTTTTTGTGCAACGGTAAATGGGATCAATTCCTTGATTTCTCTTTCTGTCAATTCATTGTTGGTGTATAGGAATGCAACCTATTTCTGTGCATTGATTTTATATCCTGAAACTTTGTTGAATTTATGAATCAATTCTAGCAGTTTTTTGGTGGAATGTTTTGGGTTTTCCATATAGAGTATCATGTCATCTGCAAAGAGTGCAAGTTTGACCTCCTCCTGGCCGATTTGGATGCCTTTTATTTCTTTGCGTTGTCTGATTGCAGAGGCTAAGACTTCCCATGCTATGTTGAATAACAGTGGCGAGAGTGGACATCCCTGTCTTGTTCCTGACCTTCGGGGGAAAGCTTTCAGTTTTTCCCCATTGAAGATGATATTAGCATTGGGTCGTTCATATATGGCTTTTATGATCTCGAAGTGTGCTCCTTCTATCCCTACCTTCTTGAGGGTTTTTATCAAGAAAGGATGCTGTATTTTGTCAAATGCTTTCTCTGCATCTATTGAGAGGATCCTATGGTTCTTGTCCTTTCTTTTATTGATGTGATGAATCATGTTAATTGTTTTGCAGATATTGAACCAGCCCTGCATCCCAGGTATAAATCCCACTTGGTCATGGTGAACAATTTTTTTAATGTATTGCTGGATCCGGTTGGCTAATATTTTGTCGAGGATTTTTGCATCCATGTTCATCAGGGAAATTAGTCTATAGTTCTCCTTTTTAGTGGGGTCTCTGGTTTTGGAATCAAAGTAATGCTGGCTTCATAGAGTTTGGAAGTTTTCCTTCCATTTCTATTTTTTGGAACACCTTGAAGAGAATAGGTGTTAACTCTTCTTTAAATGTTTGGTAGAATTCCCCTGGAAAGCCATCTTGCCCTGGACTCTTGTTTTGTGGCAGATTTTTTATTACTAATTCGATTTCCTTACTGGTTATGGATCTGTTCAAATTTTCTCTTTCTTCCTGTTTCAGTTTTGGTAGTATATATGTTTCTAGGAATTTGTCCATTTCTTCCAGATTGCCAGTTTTATTGGCATATAATTGCTCATAATATTCTCTTATTATTGTTTTTATTTCTGCTGTGTTGGTTGTGATCTCTCCTCTTTCATTCTTGATTGTATTTATTTGGGTTCTTTTCTTTTTCTTTTTGATCAAACTGGCTCGTGGTTTATCCATTTTGTTAATTCTTTCAAAGAACCAGCTCTGGCTTCATTAATCCGTTTCACTGTGTTGTTTTTGTTTTGTTTTGTTTTGTTTTTGGTTTCGATAGCACTAATTTCTGCTCTAATCTTTATTATTTCCTGTCTTCTGCTGCTTTTGGGTTTTATTTGCTGTTCTTTTTCCAGCTCCTCAAGGCGTAAGGTTAGGTTATGTATCTGAGATCTTTCTTCCTTCTTTAGGAAGGCCTGGATTACTATATACTTTCCTCTTATGACCATCTTTGCTGCATCCCAGAGGTTTTGGGTTGTGCTGTTATCATTTTCATTGACTTCCATATACTTTTTAATTTCCTCTTTAACTGCTTGGTTAGCCCTTTCATTCTTTAGTAGGATGTTCTTCAGTCTCCAAGTATTTGTTACCTTTCCAAATTTTTCTTGTGGTTGATTTTGAGTTTCATAGTGTTGTGGTCTGAAAATATGCAGTATGATCTCTATCTTTTTGTACTTACTTAGGGCTGATTTGTGTCCCAGTATATGGTCTATTCTGGAAAAAGTTCCGTGTACACTGGAGAAGAATGTATATTCTGCTGCTTTAGGATGAAATGTTCTGAATATATCTGTTAAGTCCATCTGGTCCAGTGTGTCATTCAAAGCCATTGTTTCCTTGTTGATTTTCTGATTAGATGATCTGTCCATTGCTGTGAGTGGGGTGTTGAAGTCTTCTAGTATTATGGTATTACTATTAATGAGTTTCTTTATGTTTGTGATTAATTGATTTATATATTTGGGTTCTTCCACATTTGGCGCATAAATGTTTACAATTATTAGGTCTTCTTGGTGGATAGACCCCTTGATTATGATATAATGCCCTTCTGCATCCCTTGATACAGTCTTTATTTTAAAGTCTAGATTGTCTGATATAAGTATGGCTACTCTGGCTTTCTTTTGTTGGCCATCAGCATGACAGATGGTTCTCCATCCCCTTATTTTCAATCTGAAGGTGTCTTTACTTCTAAATTGGGTCTCTTGTAAACAGCATATAGATGGATCTTGTTTTCTTATCCATTCTGTTACCCTATGTCTTTTGATTGGATCATTGAACCCATTGACGCTTAGAGTGAGTACTGAAAGATAGGAATTTATTGCCATTATGATGCTTGTAGAGATGGAGTTTCTGGTGATGTCCTCTGGTCCTTTCTAATCTTTTGTTGCTTTTGATATATATATATATATTTTTTTTTTTTTTCATCTTTTCTCCCCTTAGAAAGTCCCCCTTAAAATGTCTTGCAGTGTTGGTTTAGTGGTCACAAACTCCTTTAATTTTTGCTTGTCTGGGAAATTTGTTATCTCGCCTTCTATTTTGAATGACAGCCTTGCTGGATAAAGAATTCTTGGCTGCATATTTTTCTGATTCAGCACATTGAATATATCCTGCCACTCCTTTCTGGCCTGCCAAGTTTCTGTGGATAGGTCTGCGGCAAACTTGATCTGTCTTCCCTTGTAGGTTAGGGACGTTTTTCCCCTTGCTGCTTTCATGATTCTCTCCTTGCCTGAGTATTTTGTGAATTTGATATGCCTTGTTGATAGTCGGTTTTTGTTGAATCTAATGGGGTTCCTCTGTGCTTCCTGGATTTTGATGTCCATGTCTTTCCTCAGGTTAGGAAAGTTTTCTGCTATGATTTGCTCACATAACCTTTCTACCCCTATTTCTGTCTCTTCCTCTTCTGGGGCCCCTGTAATTCTGATGTTGTTCCTTTTTAATGAGTCACTGATTTCTCTAATTCTTAAATTGTGCTCTCTTGCTTTAATCTCCCTATTTTTGGTGCTTCATTATTCTCTATATGTTTGTCCTCTATATTGCCGATTCTCTGTTCTGGCTCATCCATCATTGCTGCCATTGCATCCATGAGTGATTGCAGCTCTGTTATAGCATTTTTAATTTCATTCTATTTTTTACATCTTTTATGTCTGCAGAAAGGGATTATAATCTATTTTCAACTCCAGCTTGTATTCTTCTTATTGTGATTCTAAATTCTGGTTCAGACTTCTTGCTTGTATCTGTGTTGTAAAATCCCTGGCTGTTGTTTCTTCGTGCTCTTTCTTTTGGGGTGAATTCCTTCATTTTGTCATTTTGGAGGGAGAAAATGAATTAATGAGGTAGGAAAAATAAAATTAAACAAATTAAAATTTAAAAAATATTAAAATTAAAAAATTAAATACACACAAACACACAAAAATCTAATAAATGATGCTAGATCCTAGGTGTGTTTTGGTCTGGGCATTGAAAGTGGTTTGTCAGATTATAGAAAAAAGGGGAAAGAAAAAAAAGGAAATTATTTCAGAATTTGAAAAAAATGAATACACTGAAGTAGACTAAAATGAGATGATGGGAGTAAAATAGAATTTGAAAAAGTTTACACAAAAGTAAAGAATATAGTAGAAAAAAATCAAAGAAAAATATTTTAATAAAAGTTAAAAATAAAAATGAATTTTTTCTCATTATGTATTCAAGAAAAAGAGAAGAAACAAAAAATAAATCAGAGAGAAAAAGAAATCATTGGAAATTTCAAAAAGTGAATACTCTGTAGCAGACTAAAATAAAATGGTGGAAGTAAGATAGAATTTGAAAAAATTTACACACAAGTAAAAAATATAGTAAAAAATTAAAGAAAAATATTTTTAATAAAAATTGAAAATAAAAATGAATTTTTTCTCTTTGTGTGTTCAAGAAAAAGAAAAGTAGCATAAGAGAGAAAAAAAAAAAGAAAATTGAATGGATGGACCTGCTAACAGATTGAAATAGGACTGAAATTACTTCGTTTTCCCCTAGAAGTCAGAGCATGTAGTGCTTTATAGTCCATAAACTAAGTAGGCAGTGAGAGTTCTGTTCTTGAGGAGCGAGTTTCGCCCAGTTGTGTGGGCCTCAGTCTAACGGCTCTCTTCTCCCCTAGGTGGCTCTGCTAGTCTACTGGGGTGGATTGTTGGGGCGCTTGTAGGTGTGTATGCACATGCACGGGAGCAGTGAAAATGGCGTCACCCAGCTACCCAGTCTCTAAGTATCGGAAGGAACTCTCTTCTCGCCCATCTGCAATTGTGCACCCGTCCTCTGTCTTCAGCTTTCATCCACTCTCTGCTTTATCACTGTCCATGATCAGGCCCCACGCAATACCTCTCTCCCAAGTTTTGTCTCCTATGTGGCTGTTTTCCCCCGCCCCTTACTTCTGAAGGACTGTGGCTTTGACCCATTCCTCCCCTCTGTGGGAGGGTCTCACCAAGCAATGGCCGAACAATGCCCGAATGTCAGCTGCACCCAGGAATGCTTGCTGGACCCTGCTGCTGCCAGAGCCCTGAGACTGCGGCCAGGTGCCAGCCCACCCCAGAAAAAGTTTGCAAGATAGTGTAGCAGCAGCTTTTCAGGGATTACGGAAAATCACAACACACATCTGGCATCAGGCTTCACCCTTAACATCCTTGTTCCAGCACCAGCAAATGTGGCCATTTTCTGGGGTCTGCTGGGACCAGGTGGCTTCAACATTCCCTACCAAATGTCCTTCCATCAGTGGAACCGCTTTTCCCTGTGTGGCCTGAGAACCTCCCGGACCCTGCTCTGTTCCTGGGGATTCACCCTTCCTACCAGAGCACCACCAGGTATGGAGCTGCAGAGTTGCAGCCTTTGCGCTCCCCTTGTTTACAGTCTTAATGGAATTTAAACCTTCTCCTTTCTCCCTTTTTAGTTTAGTCCCTGTGTCTGTTTCCAATTTTCCACTTTCTCTCCAGCTGCTTTTGGGGAGGGGTGCTTTTCCCATAATCTGCCCCCCTGACCCCCAGTCTCAGTCCTCTCTCCACCTGCAAAAGCAGCTCCTTGCCTGCAACTGGCTTCTCTCTCCCAAAGTTCATTTCTCCATGCCACATACCTGCTGAATTCTGTGGTTCAGGTTTTGCAGATTGTTGTGTTAATCCTCCAATCAGTTTACTAGGGGTGTATGATGGTTTAGTGTTGATCTGGCTGTATTTCATGGATGTGAGACACAAAAATCTTCCATGCTGTTCCACCATCTTGGCCCCCCTTCTCCAATTTCTGAAACACTGGCAATTGAATATTGTGCTGTGATGGTTAATTTTATGTGTCAACTTGGCTGGGCCATGGTACTCAGCTGTTTGGTTGCTGTAACATATTTTTATTATTGTTTTTATGTGTTTGGTGAACTCCTTGTTATTGTGTAACTTTTTTTTAGATTTTATTGTTAGAGAAGTTTTAGGTTCACAGCAAAATTGAATGGACAGTACAGAAATACCCATATGCTCCCTATCCCCCTACTCACACAGCCTCTCCTACTGTCATTACCCTACACTACAGTGGCATATTTGTTAAAATGTATTAACTTATATCAATACATTATTATCACTCTAAGACCATAGTTTATTTTAGTGTTCGTTCATGGTATTATACATTCTATGGATTTGACACACATATAATGGCATGCATCTACCATTGCAGTATCATACAGAATAGTTTCATTTCCCTATAAATCCTCTGTGCTCTGCCTATTCAGTCCTTCCTTCCCCTAATACCTTTCTTCAACCACTGATCTTTTTACTGTCTCTATAGCTTTACCTTTTGCATGATGCCATAAATGTGGAATCACACAGTACCTAGTGGTAGCAGATTGGCTTCCTTCGTTTGGTAATATGCATTTAAAGTTCCCTCATTTCTTTCCATGGCTTAATAGCTCATTTATTTTTAACATTGAATACTACTCCATTGTCTGAAGGTACCACAGTTTATTTATCCACTCACCTACTAAAGGACATCTTGATTGTTTCCAGGTTTTGGGAAGTGTGAATAAAGCTGTTATAAACTTCCATATGCAGGTTTTTGTGTAGATAAAAATTTTCAGCTCATTTATGTAAATACCAAGGAAAATGATTGCTTGGTCATATGTTAAAAGCACGTTTAGTTTTGTAAGAAACTGTCAAGTGATTTTCCAAAATGACTATAGGATTTTGCATTCTTACCAGCAATGAATGAGAGTTTCTTTTGTTCCACATCCATGCCAGCATTTGGTATTATCTGTGTTCTGAATTTTGGGCATTGTAATAGGTACATAGTGGTATCTCATTGTTGTTCTAATGTGTAATTCCCTAATGACATATTATGTGGAGCATCTTTTCATATACTGATTTGCCATCTGTATGTCTTCTTTGGTGAGGTGTGTGTTCAGATGTTCCGCCTATTTTTAAATCAAGTTTTTCATTTTCATAATGTTGACTTTTAAGAGTTCTTTATGTAGTTTGTATGACAATCCATTATCAGATAGGTCTTTTGCAAATACTTTGTCCTGGTCTGTTGCTTGACTTCTCATTCTTTTGAAGAAAATATTTGTTTTATATGTGATTAACTGCTTACATGTTTAATGTTTTAGAGATATGGTTGACATACAATGTTATATTAATTTTAGGTATGGTTTGACAATAATATGCATTATGAAATGCTTAAAAGTGTAGTTACCATCTGTTACCATATAAAGTTATTACAATATTATTAGCTGTATTCCCTATTCCATACTTTCCATATCTATGACTTAATTATTTTATGACTAGAAAGTTATACCTCTTTATCTCTGTTACCTATTTCTCTCATTTCCCCACACCCCTCCCCTCTGGCAGCCTCCAGATTATTCTCTGTATTTTTGCATCTGTTTCTGGTTTTTGTTTATGTATTTGTTTGTTTTTAATTACAAATATAAGTGAAATCATATGGTATTTGTCTTTGTCTGACTTACTTCACCCAGCATAATACTCTTTAGGTTCAATCCATGATTTTGCAAATGGCAATATTTCATTCTTTTTTATGGCTGGGTGATATTCGTGTGTGTGTGTGTGTGTGTGTGTGTGTGTGTGTGTGTTGTCTTCCATATCTTGTCTGTTGTTGATAATATTGCATTAAATATAAGGGTGCATATGTCTTTCTGAATTAAAGTTTTTGTTTCCTTTGGATAAATACCCAGAAGTATTTTCCTCTGGATAAATACTGGGTTGTTTGGTATTTCTGTTTTTAATGTTTTGAGAAACCTCTACGCTAGTTCCCATAGTGGCTGCAGCAGGTTACACTCCTACCAATAGTGCATGAGTATTGCCTTTTCTATACTTCCTTTCCATCACTTTATTTCTTGGTTTTTTGGTGCTAACCAGTGTGAAGTCATATCTCATGGTAGTTTTGATTGGCATTTACCTGATGATGAGTGACGTTGAACATCTTTTCATGTGTCTTTTGGCCATCTGTATGTCTCCTTTGGAAAAATTAAATCAGTAGACTTTGAGTAAAGTAGATTATCTTCCATAATGCGGGGTGGCGGGGGGACTCATCCAATTAGTTGAAAGCCTTAAGAGCAAAGACTGAGGTTTCCTGAAAAAGGAATTCTTATCATGATTAAAACATAGAAATGCTGCCTGAGTTTTCAGCCTGCTGCCTTGCAGAATTTGGACTCAGAACTACAATATCAACTCTTTTTTTTTTCTTATTTTATTTCTTTATTTTTCATTTGTGAGAGAGAGAGAGAAAGAGAGAGAATACCAAGCAGGCTCCATGTGGTCAGCATAGAGCCTGACACGGAGCTCTATCTCACGACCCTGGGATCATCACCTGAGCTGAAATCAAGAGTCAGAAGCTCAACCAACTGAGCCACCCAGGCACCCCTATAGCACCATTCTTATCTGAATTTCCAGTCTGCTGGTCTATACTATGGATCTCAAATTTGTTAGCCCCCACAATTATATGAACTAATTCCTTAAAATGTTATCCCTCTCTCAATCTCTCTCTCCCCTTCTTTCTCCCTGCTCCCCAATACCCAAATACACTAACATGACCAGTAGGAGATAGATATATATATTGGTTCTGCTTCTCATGTGCATTATTAACTCCATTAACCCCACGAACTAGATTCAAAACATCAGCATGATTGGAATAAAATGAATCTTTCATGTGCACATTTTTTGTTTTTAAGGTTTATTTATTTATTTTGAGAGAGAGAGAGAGAGAGAGAGAGAGAGAGAGAGAGAGAGAGAGGAGAGAGCGTGCACAAGTAAGGGAAGGGAAGAGGGAGAGGGAGACACAGAATCTGAAACAGGCTCCAGGCTCTGAGCTGCCAGTGTAAAGCCTGATGTGGGGCTCAAGAATGCAAACCTTGAGATCATGACCTGATCCAAAGTTGGACACTTAACTGACCGAGCCACCCAGGTGCCCCTGTGCATGTGCTTTGTTACTGATAACATCCTACGCAGATCAAGGACTAGGATTCTATATCTGGATTCTAGGCAAGGGAAATCCTGTTCAGTCAGCTCTGAAAAAAATAAAGGTTAATGTATTCTTATATCTTCAGAACTCCTTTACTATGCCTATACCCCCAGTGTTGGACATCTCCCTTTGGTCCTCAGTTGCTCAGGACCCTCTGATGGCTAAAGTAGAAGCATCATAGCAGAGTAGTATTAGAATTCAGGCTTTTGTAGGGGCGCCTGAGTGGCTCAGTCAGTTAAGCATCTGACTTTGGCTCAAGTCATGATCTCACGGTTCTTGGGTTTGAGCCCTGCGTTCAGCGGTGTACTGACAGCTCTAAGCCTCAAACCTGCTTCGGATTCTGTGTCTCCCCCTCTCTCTGCCCTTCCCTCCCCCCCTCACACTCCGTCTCTCTCTCTCAAAAATAAATAAACATGTAAACAATTTAAAAGAAGAATTCAGGCTTTCTTATCCATTAGATCTCAGTGCAGATCACAGGTCTTTACCAGCTGTTTTCTAAAATGGGAGCATTGTTTTAGGGATAACTGAGATGATACTTGTCAAGTGCCCAGCACAGAATCATTTAGCCGGACTGCTACTATTATCACTGTTAAGTGCTTCACCAATAAGCACTCGGTCACATATCATGCTCTGTTCTGTGCTCTAAATTTGCATATGCAATTTCTTCAGCCTAGGTTTTCATCAGCCTCATTCTCTGCATTCTCCAAAGAGCAGCTCAGTCTCACTTCATCTGCAACATTAGACAGATTTATCCTACAGTAGATTATCATAGTTCTTTATTTTTGTAGCTATCCCTCATTTGTTACTTAAAAATAACAGGGATTTGTGCCTGGAACTGTTTTAAGCAGTTGCATGCATGCCAGTCACATTTAATCCCACAAAAACCTTCTAGAGTAAGTAACATCACACTTGCATGTTAGGAAACTGAGGCTCAGAGAACTTGAGTAACCTGTTCAGGGTCCTCAAGCTAGAATGTGGTGATCATGGCCTGGAGATCATTGCTCATGACAGCCCCTTTTCCCCAGTCTGCAGGCATTTACCTGCATTATCTTGGATAAAATAAGTGGCAGATTATAAGTTGAAAGCTCTAGGGAATAAATATTTGGAGGCCCTTAGACAAGTGGGAACAAAGGTGGGTGTCTCTTCCTGCAAACTCACGCTCTTCCAGACTGACTTGGAGAATCATGTGCCTTAATTGTGTCTGTCCCAGCTAAGAACAAATGCTGTACTTTTGAAACCTTCGTTGCTTCGTTCCTAAGCACCTTCTTTACAGATGGAGAGTTTCATTCTGACAGAAATTGCAACAATCAGGTTATGAATTGCTCAAAAAAATATGAGTAACACATGTGCTGGCAAATATTTCATTGCAGTTTGTGCACATCAAAGCACAGAAGGCAGTATTGAGTGATTTGGTTACACTTTTAACAAAATTAATCAAGGCCAGTGGTTCTTCGCTTCGATGCTGTTAGAATTACCTGGGGAATTGCCATTATGGCAGTCTATGGAAGTGAGGTCCAAACATCAGAATTTTTGTTTCAAGTTTATTTATTTATTTTGAGAGAGAGAGAGAGAGAGAGAGAGAGAGAGAGAGAGAGAATCCCAAGCAGGCTCCATGCTGTCAGCACAGAGCCCATTGTGGGGCTCAAACTCACAAATCATGAGATCATGACCTGAGTCAAAACCAAGAATAAGATGCTTAACTGACTGAACCACCCAGGTGCCCCCAAACATCAGAATCTTAAAAAGCTTTCTAGGTAGCTCTAGTTTGGAGCTAGAGATGAGAACCCTAGGACCTCTAGGACCCCCACACTAAGGTAATCTGCAGCTCCTCGTTTATAACATTTAGGAGAGAAAAGCATATAGAGAAGATATCTCCTCTGTTAAATTTCTTTTTTAACAATGACAATAGTACAAGAAAAATGTACATTTAAGAGACAACTATGAATATGAAATTTACCAACCAATAAAGAAAAGTCCATAAATAAAACAAAATATTGATGCAATAATCTTGGTGAAGACAATTTCACCTCACCAACCTGTGATGAGAGCATATATAATATTTGAGGAAAACTACTTGATTCCAATAAGATGGTGAGAAATGGTCACAGTAATAAGATGCTTTCAATTTCTCTAGTGGTCATAAGTCAGGTTCTGTGTCAGAGAGAAGGGTTTCGCTTATGACAACATAATTCTGGGAGTTCAAAACTAATGATATGAATGCACAAGACGTTTGAGACCAATACCTCACCAGATATCTAGGGGCTATATTTAGAAACCTGCCAATGGTAAAATTAATTACTTTCTCACTGACTCTAGATTAAAAATACTCCATAATTTTGCCTGTCACAGACACACACACACACAAACACATCTTTGTCATGTGGTTGAATTGACTAATGCCAAATCATATTCAGTCATGGTATATGGTCTGATTCTACTCTGAGCATTCCAATAGAGGATTTTAGGACTATTATAAGAATAACAGTTATATTGTTTTCATGGAGAGACATAACTAAGTTATAGCAGACTAATTTTACACATGTCACCAATGTAGGAACAGATGCCCATACCTCGTATTTTCTCCAAGTGCTTCCTGGTTGCTAATCCTTAACAAGCAGAAAGCAAAATGGTAGTGGAATAGGTGTCCAGCACAGGTTGTAATTTCATCATGATCTTGATCAGTCTCTTCAAGTTGCTCAGCCTAGTAGTGGAGACAGAACAATACTCAAATGATCAGATGTATTGCATGGGACAGGCACTTGTGTCTAGCTTGTCTTAGGCAGGAGGAGTGAATTTTCCTTCATAACCTTGGTAAATCCCTTAAACTCTATAGCATGCTACCAAATTCCTTTAGGAAGTGAATTTGAGTTAATGCTGACCATATCTTACCCTCCATGCACTTTCTCCCCCACATATATACGTGCACTTGAGAGTCTTTACCTTCTGTGAGAGATCAAGATAATCATCAGGTCCCATTATAGAGGAAAATTAGAAATTACTAAATAATGAAGTATTAAAAGAACCTAGGAACATCTAGGTAAAAAATAAAGTCTCTAAATTTTGAAGTCAGGTAATGTGTAATGTCATCTTTACTATAAATAGACTCTCTAAAATCTGTTGATCTGAAACAGCCAAGAAGCCAACATGAAAACCAGAATCAAAATTATTATTTAAAATAATAATTTTGTTTCCTGATAATAAGAAACTGTTGCCTGAATGTTTGGGATATATACACTCAAAACACAGGAAGTTAATGATTAACTACAACTTCCAGTACCTGTATCTGAAATAAACTGGACAATCAAAGTTCAATCAAAATAAACAAAAATGTTAAAAAATAAAATAAAAACAAAACAAAACAAAAAACAAGACAAAATAAAAATAGTGATAAGCCATCCAATGTTGTAGAAAATATTATTAAATCACTTGTTTAATTCATTCCCCTGCAAATCCTAGAGTAAAAATAATCTGATCACAATATATTATGCAATTTATATCTTCCTAAAACGTTATACAATAATAAATTTTGTATTATTCAAATTATATGAACAAAGTTTAGGAGGTACTAGCTATAAACAGGTTTACAGATTGGATCTTAAGGAAACAAGTTTCTTGACTATGCAAATAATCATTCCAGTATAGAAATTTATAAGTTGTAAATTTTATATCTCAGATTTTCTTAATGTGGAACACAATAACACTGATGTAAATGTCAGTTACATTTCTCACGCAAAAATCTCAGGATTTTTATCATTTATCGGTGGTACCCTTCAAGAACAAAGTGTCCATGTGGGACTTTTTCCTTCAATGAGACAGACTGTCCTCAAAAGCAATTACTTAGGGAACAATTTAAGGATATGCTATTGGGTATTCAGGATGGAGTGCTGCTCTAATTCAAAGAATTTAGTCCATACTAAAATGTTTGTGTGTAAGATGTCAGTGCATCAAATGCCACATCTTCTCTTTAGTCTTATCTGGGGCATGACATTCACCTCCATGCTATGAATACTGAGAAGAAAAATGGGATAACTTAGACCTACCAGGAAAGAATGCAGATTCTTAACTTGTTTTTCCAAGTTAAGTGCAGGTTTCCTTCTACCTGGACATATTGCAGTCAGAAAGGACAGAAAAAATACGGAGTACAATAGCACTGATGAAAATACCACTTAGGTTTCTCATCCAAATATATAAATTGTCTCTACTGAGAATCTAGATAAGGAGTTCTATTAAAAGAGGATCAATAGTGCCAAATACATATTTGGTGTTCAGTAAATTTGTTTTCTCATTGGCTTGATCAAATTACCATGGCATTTTTTCTATTCTGCTTATTTTACCTGTAGAAACAAAAAGTGACTTCCTCTAAGTAGTTTTTTTTTTTAATATATAAAAGAAATCAGAAAAAAAGAAATGGAGAAATGAAAAGAGTGATTTGCTTTTTCTGAGTAATTTTCAAAGAGTGCTATTTTTGTGTTCCCAGTGATTCACCAGTTATTTTATGGGGGATGTAGGAAACACTGCTTTAATTTAATAATTCATTTTAATTATAGATTAGAAAAATATGTAACAATATCTCATACATATTAGTGCCACTTCCTTTTATTTTTTTCAAGATTTTATTTAAATTCCAGTTAGTTAACATACCATGTAATATTAGTTTCAAGTGTAGAATTTAGTGATTCATCACTTACATACAACGCCCAGTGCTCATCAGGACAAGTTCAGTCCTGATACCCATCACCTCTATAGCCCATCCTCCTGTCCACCTCACCTCTAGCAACTCTCAGTTTATTCTCTATAATTAAGAGTCTGTTATCTGGTTTGCCTCTCTCTCTCTCTCTCTCTCTCTCTCTCTTTTTCCCTCTGTGTTCATCTGTTTGTTTCTTGAATTCCATATATGAGTGAACTTATGTGGTATTTGTTTTTCTCTGATTTATTTTGCTTGGCATAAAACACTCTAGCTCCATCCAAGTCGTTGCAAATGGCAAGATTTCATTCTTTTTGATGGTTGAGTAATATTAGTAATATTTCATTGTGTGTGTGTTTGTGTGCATGTGTGTGTGTATGTGTGTGCGTGTGATACTCACTCGCTTTATCCACTCATCACTCGATGGACATTTGGGCTTTTCCCATAATTTGGCTATTGTAAACACTACTGCTGTAAACATCAGGGTGCATGTATCCTTTCAAATCAATATTTTTGTATCATTTGGGTAAACTCCTAGTAATGCAGTTGCAAATGCTGGATCATAGGTTAGTTCTATTTTTAACTTTTTGAGGAATCTCCATACTTGTTTTCCAGAGTGGCTGCACCAGTTGCTGCAACTTCCTTTTAAAATAAGTCCATATAACAGCAACGGAAAAAAAGGAATCAGTTTAAAGAAAAATACTTGTGATATGCAAAAGTGATGATAATTGTGGTGTTTGTATGCACATGACCAAAGTTGGAAACACTGGTTTAGTGAAAATACACAAGGAAAGAGCAGGATCTGTACAACAAGTTTTAGATAAGATTTGGCCACAAATTTCCAGATTGTGAGCAACTGAAGCACAACTAGAAACAGAGCCCTTCAATTCTTTAACAAAATTTTGAGATCTATCATTGGATGTCTCTCCTAACCACCTGCAGAGAACTTCTTTCCATGAGAATGACTTCACCATGACATTCTTATCACTGGCAAATGGTGTCAAGTACTTTGTCCTCTGTGTCAAATTACCCCACTACTTTTTTCTAAGTAGGAGCAGGTGGAACTCTAGTCTCTGAATCCAGTGTGTGATGTTCTGACTGAGACTAGACTAGCAGGTGACTGACTTGGGTTCACATAGCTCCCATTGAAGAAGTGAGGGCCAGACTCCTTTCCTTCTCTGAAGCACCTAAGGAGGCATGAGAGATAAGAGATGCCACGCAATGCCTAAGGATAACCACTAAAATCATTCTCTTTTTGTGACTTCAGAACAAGAGTACTACAATGAATTTGAAGCCCCCCTCAATGGCTACTCACTTCACAGAACATTTAAACAGGTTATAGAGCTGCTTCCTTTGGATCTGTCATTTTAAAGTGAATTACGAGATGTTATATAGATTTGCCACGTCTCAAAGAAACAGGTGGATCCAGAGACTAGATTTGTGCCAAAGAGTATCTCAAGAATGCTGTTGGGCCTATAAAGCAGATTAAATTCCTTGCTAGAGCTAAATAGTGCTTATGTATCGAAGACTTGTGGGTTTCCCCAAAGCCCCTCTTCACAGAAAAGGAAAAGTAAGAGAATTTGGAGAGCATTGTTTGATAAAGGCTGCCAATCAAGAGGACACTGGTGAACTCCTTATTTAAGAGTTAATGAGATATTTACAAACTAACTCTGTACTTTTAATTAGTTAAGGAGACTGTAGCACAGCTGAGATAGAAGTTATTAAAGAAATGCAGAATGCAGTTCCATAGGAGAGGTAATTAGGGGTTCTATTTATTATTTTGAGAATGGGAAACAGTATAACTTTGTAAAATTAGGGGCCAAGTTTTCTAAACACAAGATGACTCTTCAGTGTCCAAAGCCTGAAGACATTGCTTCTTTAATGTTTGCGCTTTAAAGCTATGTATATCCTTTGGCATTGGAAACAGGGCACTGAATGTTCACCAACACTCACTTGGTTAACTTAACCCTTATATAGAGATTTGGTATGTAATGTGGCAGAAGTGCCTCTATTTAATCCAAGGTATTTTTCTTTTGGTGAACTATACCTTTTTGCACATTACCATTACATATAAAGGTTACCTGGTTAATAACAATGCAGGCTTAATTATTTTATAGGTTTTCACTATACCAAATACAAATACAGCATAGGATTCCACTTTGGATCGGGGATTAATTAATTTTTTCTAAGTTTTTGATTATTTTCTAAAGTTTGTTTATTTATTTTGAGAGGAGGGAAGGGGCAGAGAGAAAGAGACAGAAAATCCCAAGCAGGCTGCACACTGTCAGTACAGAGCCTGACGTGGGACTCAATCCCGCAAACCATGAGATCATGACCTGAGTCAAAATCAGGAGTTGGATGTTCAACTGACTGAGCCATCAGGCACCCCAGTCAGAGATTAATTTAAAGTAAATTTAGGCACCCCAAATTACTCTGGGAGTGGGCCTATGAATTTGTGAAGCACAAGAGGTATGTATGACTTCTCTTGTGCTCAAAACTACTGGCCCAAGCTAGGTCAATAACAAATTGACCTATTTTTAAAGGGTATCTATTAGTGAGATATTTAGGTCAATTTGGTCAGTCCTCAAATATTTATTGAATATCTTCTGTGCTCCCAGTGATTAGCACAAATCTTTCTCAGAGACAGCAAACAGATTTTTAACTGGAAAACCTATGCTGATTTGTTCATAGTGGTTACCTGGAGAAAATTAAAAATGTTCTGATTCTGAACCTGATTTCTGTAGGAATATGTGTTTGGCTATATTGACAATGTCTTCTATCAGGGGATAAGGAAAATTATAACCCAGGTGCTGTGAAGTTGCCATCCTTGTCCTAGCTAAGTCAGTATTTCTCAACACTGGCTACACATTAACCTGAGGAGCTTTTAAAAATATTGATACCCAGTCTCTACCCTAAAAGATTTTCATTTGATTGTTCTAGATGTACCCAGATGTTAATACTTTTGTAAAGCTTCCCAGGTGACTCTGATGTGCAACAAGAGTGAAGAACTACTGCTAAAGATCATACAGAGTCCAGAAAATTTCAAGTCTCCTGGGATTGATTTCCTAGCTTAGGTCTTTTATATAGCGTTTCCAGGAAGCTGGCCATATTCTTTAAGAGGCCTGGGAGACCACTGAAGAATAACCAGTTCTTTGAACTTGGTAAATAGCATCTAAATCCTTTCAATGTATTTGCCATTAAAAGTCCTAAGAAAATACATGCTACTTTGCAGATACTGCATTTCCACGCACCATCAACTCTCTTTTAAGTGATACCAAAAAGAGTCTTATTAGTGATTCATATTTTACGCATTTATTAACCTGACTTGTAAAACAAGTAAGTTATAATTCTAAGTGATGATCGTTTCAAAATGGTGGTGACACCTGAGTGCCTTTAATCTATTTTTTAAATACACTTATTTAGCATTTACTCAATCTACTTTATTCTTCTGGGAATGCCACATCACCAAAATAGCTTCCAGACTGTTAGGAAATTTTGAAATGATTTTAAAACAGACTTTCTCACTTCATGTGAAAATTGGGTATTAAAATAGAAAAGGGGAAAGTAGGTTCCAAATAAAAATGCTTTTATTAGTCAATGAAACTGAAACTGTTTCCAAATCTCCGATTTACACAGACAATAATGTTTACTATTATACGAACTCTTTTCTCCTTCCTGGTTCCTTATCCTACTATTAGAGTGCCTCATAGAAGGTATCATGAAGAGTAAGAAGATGCATCCCCAATCCTAAACATGAGTACAATTGGCATTGACTTTGTACAAATGTATCGTGGATATATTCTACCCTCAGAGCTGTTAATGGCTCCTCCTTAGGGCCAAACATATATGGGGCACCTTCTATCTGCCCAACCTCATGCTTGGTGCAGGGGATAGAGAAATCAGTAAGACACAGTTGCTACCCATATGTAGTTTATAATCTAGCCCTTGAATTAGTCCTGGCAAAACTCCACTTAAAAAAATGACAACAACAAAACACCTGGTTAGCCTTCTAGCACTGAAGTGTAATCTATATTCAAAGTTATTCAGATTTGCATGTAAATATAAAATAATTTGCATTTTTCTAGTTAAGACTTATCACAAAGACGCAAGATGGAAATTAATTGGACAAAGAGGTAAGTCCTTAAATAATAGTTTTGTGGCTCTTCAAGATACAACCATCTAACACTAAACATGTTATTGTATAGCTTCTTGACTAATAAAACATGTATTCACAAGAGAAGACCACCTAGCTGGGTCTGTCATTTTGATAAGTCGTAGCACAGCACATATTTTTTATATTAATCTTTATTTTATAGGCAAAAAACTGAACCTTCGAGAATTTGGGTGATTTACTAAGATCATAATGTTAGGAAGCCTAGAGTATAAACTAGATCATTTCTGAGCACTTTGTGTGGGATTCTGCTAAATACTGCCTCCTCAAAGATGTGTATCGGATGTAGTAGCTGGCATAAGCCTTCTAGCAAGTATTTTCTTTTACCCCATGCACCAATTTCTATAAAATTTACATGTACAGAAAGCAATATTTATATTAATAATATATTACCAGGAGAATAAATCCTTATCTCCAAATTTCCATAGGTTTGTGTGTTTTACCTAACCTGTTCACTTTGCCTAGAGACTATTACATACATGTGCTAATAAGGGCAGGCAGTTATTACCAGAACTTGATTGAGGGGTAGCTTGGGAGATAATAAACTTCCCTTCATGCTGAATTAGTTATATTAAATGGCCATTTATTCTAATATTCTGAATACCTACCATGTCAAAATACATTAAATACCATAAATCTTTTATTAGTATTTTTTTCATCTTATATCAAAATTTCTGATATTTTTGGAAACAAATGACAAATTGGCTCTAGCATTATAATTGCCCTGGACACCCAATTTAAGAATAGCATAGACCACATTGGAATATATACATCTATTTGGATTGCATTTGTAGGGTTAAGTATTTAACAAAAGAAGAGTTTATTCCAAAATTTGCAAATTGCATAAACATAAAGAAGGACTGCTATTATACAAACAATATTGCTAGTCATAGATGACTACTCGTAAAAGTAGTAGCACCAAAAACATATTCAGTCTTCAAATGTTATCATTGTGGGGCGCCTGGGTGGCGCAGTCGGTTAAGCGTCCGACTTCAGCCAGGTCACGATCTCGCGGTCCGTGAGTTCGAGCCCCGCGTCGGGCTCTGGGCTGATGGCTCGGAGCCTGGAGCCTGTTTCCGATTCTGTGTCTCCCTCTCTCTCTGCCCCTCCCCCGTTCATGCTCTGTCTCTCTCTGTCCCAAAAATAAATAAACGTTGAAAAAAAAAATTAAAAAAAAAAAACAAATGTTATCATTGAGTTTGGATCTTTAAAATCTGGCACCATGATACTTCATCAGTCAGCACCAGGCACTACAAAAAGCTGCTACCACCCCCAGCTAGTGCCGGGGAGGAACACACCAAAAGAGAAAAAATAGTGCTGCTATTGAGAAGTACCACTAAGCATGTCAGCTAAAGGTAAAGCAAAAAAAACAGCTAGTGATGACACTTTCAGATTTTCATCCCCCACTAGTGAGAAGAAGCCCCCAATCCATAGGAAGGACACAGGTGAGTTACTGGCTTCATCACTTTTATCTGTGGCAAAAAAACTCATAAGTACAAGTGACATTTTGTTTTCATCTAGTGCTAGATAGGAGATTTTTAAAGCATTAATATATTTAAAATTGTAATTTTCAATGAACTATATGGATATGTTGCCCCTTCTAAATGCTTTCTAAAAATAATGAATTTGAAACATATTAAAGACGTATTCTAATTATGTGAAAATTTCAAGTCTTGAAGGACAAAAACAAATACTTTATCATCCACATTATCATGGGCATCAGAATGATCCATTCTGCAATCAATCTGGACTTTAATAATTGTCTAAGCTGATTTTTTGTCTTGTCAACAATGATCTCTCATTTTAAAATGCTATTTGAGTTTTCTTATTAGTTATATTAGATGATGTTTTGTCTTCAGGAACCACAGAGTCTGGCAAGTATCTGGTCCACTGAGGGTGCTTAATAAATAGATATTGAAAGAGTAAGTAAATAAAAGAATAGTGAATGAGTAAATGAATTCTGAATCATTTTAACTAAATGGATGGAATTAATTTAGCATCTAATTTTATCTATATTGATGCCCAATGAAGGTATATAAAACCTAAAATCAATAATAATAGTAAAGATTCTTTTTAATTTAAATAAGTGTTTTTTTAAAGTAGGCTTCATGCCAAAGCAGTGCCCAAAGGGGTGCCCAGTGTGGTGCTTGAACTCACGACCCTGAGGTTAAAACCTGAGTTAAGATCATGAGTCGGATGCTCAACTAACTGAGCCACCCGGTTGCCCCTTAAATCAAAAAATTTTTATTTAGATCGCTATTGGAGAAAAAAAACCCACAAATTTTCCAAGTGGGGAATTTTCCAAGTTTACTAGTTGCTTTCCCCTATTTTTACTAAATTCAAGATTATATCAAGTGTAATATGCTTGTATATTATATGCATGTACATATATAGTATGTTTGTATATACATATGTCATATGTATACATGTGTATTTGTAATGCATACATATTATATAGATGTTATATATGTTACAGGTATCATATATATGAAATATCCTGTACTACTTATGACTTTGGCATGTTATACAGATGGGACTTCAGAAGGAAGTAAAAGGAAGGAGGGAAAGACGGAGAATGGGAATAGTTTTTATTATTTTTTTTAATTTTCCTTACTACCAGGGAGTGCAGAAGAAAGAGTGTTGAAGAAGTAAAGAAGGGACATTACAGGGGCGCCTGGGTGGCTCAGTCGGTTAAGCGTCCAACTTCGGCTCAGGTCATGATCTCACTGTCCGTGAGTTCGAGCCCCGCGTCGGGCTCTGTGCTTACTGCTCAGAACCTGGAGCCTGCTTCAGATTCTGTGTCTCCCTCTCTCTCTGACCCTCCCTCGTTCATGCTCTGTCTCTCCCTGTCTCAAAAATAAATAAAACGTTAAAAAATTTAAAAAAAAAAAAGGAGGGACATTACAAATTTTAAGACAGAATCAATGCATATTATTTAGGCTCACAAACATATGGAGCAATTTTCAATTTTTAAAGCTTTTGTTAGCGCTTACTCATCATATTCTAATTCTTTGTCAGGTCCTGAAAGGTCCTATATGAACTATACCTGACTCCTCTCTCAGTCTCCATCTTATATGCCTCTCTTCCTTGGTGGCTATGCTTTAGCCACATAGGCTGTTCTGTTCCTCAAGCAGGTAGGGGCTACACTCTTAGAACTCACTCCACCTGGTATGTAGGAATGGCTCCTTCTCTGAAATTTTACCTAAAGAGATGAAAAATCCTTTATAAAGTCCCCTACTCCCCACCCTCCCCACCTCCCTGGCCTTGAAAACCTCTCTCAGGGCTGACTTTATGTTCTGTCTTGAAATTTTCAATATATATTTTTTATTAAGGGGCCCCACATGTTCATGTTTCACTGGGCTCTCAAATTATGTAGCTAGTTCTGCCTGCTGTATATATTCACTTTTATTTTGATCTTTATAAATATCTAAAATGTTATTTTTTTTTGTTTATTTTTGCCTCACTCTACTAAAATATAAGCTCTTTAATAGCACGTACCATGTTTATCTACAGAGCAGGTGTGTAAAAGTATTTTTAAATTAAATTATAACAATTAAGAGAAGTTTGCTTTAGTTTGAATGTAATCTCACATTCACCACCTTACGCTTAGAAACAGAGACAAAGAGTGTACAAAGTACTTGTCATTGGTAAGTGTTAAAAGGTTCTCTGTGGCTTTTCCTCAGCTAAAGGTAAAATGACAGCAGAATTCAGATTCATAACCAACAAATTTAGTGCAGAAGGGAAATGCAGTTTAAAATCTTCTAAGCGTTCCCAAGAACAAAGGGGCAACCAAGGAATGCATAGGGTCAGCAGTCCCAGAGCACAAGTAGCATTGAAAATATAATAAGGAATTACTCATGGAATATTAGCCTGAAGATTTCTACAGGCTTACAAACACAGAAATTTGACAGTGTGAAGGTGGGTTCGGACAGTACCATCAAATAAGAATAATCACAAGTCAGTTGTTATAATTCCCAAACTCAAAGAAAGGAAACAATGGTTGAATCAGTAAAGAATCAGTTCATTAATTTATTAGAGTGGGAGGAAAGCTAATTCTCAGAATTAAAATGGAACTCTACTCCACACTTTATACCATAATAACTATGTGTAATATGGTTATTAAATATTCTTAGTCTATGTAGTAATTATGTGATCTTATAGTCTGCTTATTAAATATACTTATTAGAGCCAAAATTAATGACTACATTCTTTACTCCTAAATTTCGAAGTTGAAGTAACGTTATACTTATTTTTTAAAGGACTACCTATTTTCCCTTTCATTTAAGACTTATGAAAAAGTCTTCAATTTCAGGTCAGAACGAGTGCCTTTGGGTAAATTATACCCTAATTTAACTATGTCTGCTCCATGCAAATGTGTATCCAAGTATTATGTTAATTAACATCAGAGTTCTTTTTTTTTCTCAGCTCACTTGGTTGACATAACCTGTAAGGAATAAAATGAAAGAATAATAACACCTGGCTACTGTGAGTTTACTTGTCTGCTCCTAGCAGTGACATTGAGGCTCCCAGTAAAGAAAGGAAAGAGTTTACAGAAAAATTGGGAGTGACATCCTCAGCTCAGCAAAGTGGTTAACCTCGGGTAGAACCTAAGATGCTTGAACCTATGTGTCAACGGATCTTTGTGTAATGCAACTGCTAGGAAATACTCTATTACTAGGGAGATTCCATTTTTAATTTGAAGTCTTCTCAAATAGGAGCTGAGTGCCAGCTATAATATGGGTGCCTAATAAATATTTGAGTAGATGGTTAAAGACATGGAAAGAACCTCAGTCCAACAAAATACGAGAAATTTGGTACTAAACTAATAAAATGTAGATATTTCCAATGACTGCTATATATCTATCCTACTGGTAATGTTTCGCTAGTAGAACAATGACTGATACATTCAGGTAGTTTGAGAGCAAGCAGATGGGAAAGATATGCCATGCAAACACTAATTAGATGAAATTAACTTTAGAGCTATATTAATGTGGAATAAAGTAAACTTCAAAACAAGAAATATTGCCAGAGATAAAGAGTATATTTCAAAAATACAAAAAGGTGAATTCATTGGGAAGCTATTGCAATCCTAAATGTTAACGTATTTAATAATGTAGTCTCAAATATAAGAAACAGAAGTATATAGAACTAGTAGAGAAATAGACAAATTGATAACACAAATATTTGAGATATTAATAAGGATATAGAGGAAGTACACAAAGATGCTTAACTAAATTATTTTAATTTATATTTTAGGACACTGTGGCCAACAGTTTAAGGATGCAAATCCTAGCCAAGTGCGAATGAAATTTTTACCAGCACAGGTAAGCAATACTCTGCAAAGTGAGCCCCAATAAATTTTAATTAACTTAAGACATACAAAACATGTTCTCTAAAACAATAGGATTCAACTAAAATTAATGATAAAGTAATAAACATAAAATAATCTAATGATAAATTAAGTGACATGCTTCTAAAAATCTCACAAATCAGTGAAAAAAATTCACAATGAAAATTAGAATACATTTTGATCTAAAGATAATGAAAATATAGCAAAATTTATGAACAGTTCTGTTTGCTTGGATACAGAAACCACACAAAATGTTATTTTGCTCTAATAATGAGAAAGGTAATTTATAAAGTCAAACCTTTTCTTAGACCATCAGAGAACTATAGTCACAGGATAAATTATCAGCAGTGGCAAATCCACCTGAAGAGAGACAGGACAAACAAATTATTTTATGTTTGGCAGAACATGGAACAGAAGACAGTCATCATAAAAATTGGTAGCAAGAAAACCGACAATTTTAAAAAAAAATTTTTTTTCTTTTTTTTTTTTTTTAAATTTTTTTTTTTTCAACGTTTATTTATTTTTGGGACAGAGAGAGACAGAGCATGAACGGGGGAGGGGCAGAGAGAGAGGGAGACACAGAATCAGAAACAGGCTCCAGGCTCTGAGCCATCAGCCCAGAGCCTGACGCGGGGCTCAAACTCACGGACCGCGAGATCGTGACCTGGCTGAAGTCGGACGCTTAACCGACTGCGCCACCCAGGCGCCCCGAAAACTGACAATTTTAATGACAGTGAAAACTCTTCCTATTTCCAGATGATAAAATTACCATAAAATACGTAGGAATAAATTTAACAAAAAGCCATCCAAAATTGCTTTGCTGAAAACACAGAACATTACTGAAAGTTTTAAATACCTATATAAACTTCATTGATTGGAAAAATTAATACTGGTAATATAGGTATTTTCCTAAAATTGATCTGGGAGTTGGTTCAATGGAATCCCAGTCAAAAATTAAGTAACCTTTTGTTTTTAAAGAAATCGAGAAACTGACATTAAAATATGCATAGGACCTACTATAACTAAAGGTATTTAAAAATATAAAATAAAAAATAATAAAGCCAGATGACATTATGTGTACCAAAATCATTTAGTAATTGGGAGAATACAGATATAGATTAATGGAAAATAATAGAAAGCCCAGAAAGACCCATATGTATGTATCAGTTGATTTTTAACAAATGTGCCAAAGCAACTCAATAGAAAAAGTAAAAACTTACTAGCAACTTGTGCTGGATCAACTGAATATACATATATTTAAAAAATGAATGTAGTCTTTTACCTTATACCATGTAAAAATTAACTCACAATGGATCGTAGACCTATGTGTAAAACCTGACTATTAAGCTTCTATAATAAAACATAGGACAAAATATTTGCAACTTTAGAATTTGCAGTATTCATACATATAGAAAACATTTAAAAATCTAGAAAACATTAAGAAATGAGAAATTAAACCTCATCAAAATTTAAAATGTTGCCCTTGAAAGACAACATTTAGGAAACAAAAGAACAAGCCGGATCGGAAGAAAATATTTTTAACACATGTATCGCTGAAGGATTATATCAAACACATATAAAACACTCTTAACGACTAAAACTTAAGACAAACCAAAACTATTTTTCAAAAGGCAAAAGATTTTGAAAAGGAACTTCACCAAAGAGAGAGACAGAGCCAGAGACACAGAGGCAGAGGAACAGATGGAGAAAAGGGGAGAGATATTAATAGTCAATAAGTACATGAAAAGATGCTACACCATTAGTCATCGGGGAAATGCAAAGAAAATCTAAAATGACAGGCCAGTACATATCCATTAGACTATCACCTCCAGGATGGAAGAAGGAAGAAAAAAAGTGTATATCATTTCCATTTTAAAGAATCTTCCTAGAAGCACTGGTCTGCATATACTTTTGCTTGCATCTCATTGAACAAAATTTTGTTGCATGGACACATCAATAGGAAAGGAGACTAATAAATGCTGTGTTTGTGGTAGACGAATTCACAATAAAAAATAAAAAGAGAATGGACACTGAGAGAACTGGATAACCCCCAGTTATATAATTACTCCTAGATGCTTGTGGACTCACACATGCCCTTGTTTCAAAAATAAGTTCATCATGCTGTGGAATGGCCTGAGCTTGCTTTAAGCACAGTTTTATTTGTTTACTTTATCAACTAGCCCTGTGAAACTGTGTATTACTGCATTTAAACAGCAGGGTTTGTTTGTTTTTCCAATTTAACTTTTTTTTTAAGCTTATTTTTGAGAGAGAGAGAGACAGAGAGGGAGAGCAAACATGAACAGGGGAGGGGTAGAGAGAGAGGGAGACAGAGAATCCCAAGCAGGCTCCATGCTTGCCCCAACACAGGGCAAACTCACAAACCATGAGTTCACAACCTGAGCCAAAATGGAGAGTTGGACACTTGTCCCACTGAGCCATCCAGACTCCCCCAAACAGCCGGTTTTTAAACAAAAAGCAAAAGCTGAGGAGACAGAAATAAAGATAGAGAGGAGAAACAGAACCTGCATTGTTTTTATTCTCTCGTTCTATGGGACACTTGAAGTTTTATTTTTGTTGAAAATCAATTGGTGTATCTGTGCTTTATGTGAAAAAAAATTTTCTTTTCTTTCTTTCTTTCTTACTTTCTTTCTTTCTTTCTTCTTTCTTCTTTCTTTCTTTTTCTTTCTAGCACGAACAGAGGAGGGGGCAGAGGGAGGAAGAGAGAGGGAGAGAGAGAATCCAAGCATGGTTCTCTTTTGTTCATATAATATATAGATTTTTAAACCATCATTGTTGTACAAATTCAATCAAAAATATTTCATTTGTTATTTTTCTGGTCATTATTATTATTTGTTTCACTTAAGATTATTCTCCTTTCATAGAGAGGAGAAGGGATATTAAAAAATGATCTGTTCTGGTTGTCATTAAGTACAGCACTGATACATACAGAAGTGTGGTGAACTTCAGTTTTTTTTTTAAATGTTTCTTTATTCTGAGAGACAGAGACAGAGCATGAGCGGGGGAAGAGCAGAAAGAGGAAGACATAGAATCTGAAGCAGGCTCCAGTCTCTGAGCTGTCAGCACGGAGCCTGATGTGGGACTCAAACCCATGAACCGTGAGATCATGACCTGAGACGAAGTCGGATGCTTAACCAACTGAGTCACCCAGGGGCCCCATGCTTCAGATTTTTTGATGTGAGAAAATGGGCTCTTTCTTCCTTGGCAGAAGTGGAATGGATATGAGGAAAAAACATGCTCTTAGTTTAATTCCCAGTTTTGTCGTTAAATATGCAATCTCTAGGAACCCACTTAATCTTGTTGATCCTTTATTTATTCGTAATTAAAATTAGTGATACCACTTATAAACAGGGTGTTATAAAATGTAACCCATTGATGCTATCAGAGTAGACTGAAATCCTTAGAGGAACTGCTGGAAAAAAAAAGCATTACCTTTATTTTATCTGTCCCAATCTCTTGTGTTTCTCCTACACAGTGTATTCTGATGGGTTCTTTAACAAATTCAAAATTTGCAAAAAATTGAAGAATCTATGTATGGCATACAAAAAGTATTAGTTTTCCAACTTGCTGCATCAGATGTCCCTATATTCAGTTCTACCCACCACAACTGTAAAACAGCATGACCCACTTGAGTACCCTCAAAGGGGAATTAAAAGCAATAATAGCAACAAAGATACAGACGGAATCTGGAAACCATGACGTATGTAGACTAGTGGAAGGGACTAGAGCTGGATGGATCTAGACAGAGGAAATCTTTGCCTTGCTTTGTTTTGGCATGTGTCAGATGTGAGGTGACATGGTCCTGGAATAACTGTGGCTTCTCTTCTCTGCTCTTCCTGATTGTAATGGAGGTAGAAGCACTGTTGGTAGCCAGTTCTGCAGTCCTGTTTGAGGAGATATTCCTGAAAACCTCGCCTACAGCCTATTCCACTTGCCTTTCTAATTTTGTCAGTATACAACTCTCTGTTTCAAAAACATGTTTGTTGTTGTTGCTAAAAGTGTCAAGGGTGGATTCAGTTAGATGTAGCTAAATAAAATGTTCAACATATGCAAACATCAGTAGCTCTTGCTCCTGTAATTACTACTATTAATTTACAGAAAGGAAGATTTTAGCTGTAACTAAGAAAGAAGTCTCAAAGAATTAAGTGGAATGGGCTACATATGGAGACTGTGGGTTAACCTTCTCCAGAGGTTTCAAAGCCATAGAGGTATGAAGAGATATAAAAGAGATTCCCCGTAAAGTATGATGGTTTTTGCGGTAACCCCCTACCCCCCCCTTAAATTGCTTCCAGTGCTGAGATTTGGTAATCCTATTTTTAAAGGTGCCACTAGTGAAACCCACAGGAGCTGTAAGGGGTGTGAATCATATTATTCAGAGGCAGAAAAAGTGAAAATGAATCTCTTCTTCCCCTTTCACTTCCAACCCATTATAACACTTGCTGCTGAGCCTTCTCAACCTGCGGTTAGCAGCCAACACATCGCTGGGCATGATGCCTATTAGAGTAGCTGGAAAAATTACTTTTCAACACTGATGTATTATCTTGACTGCATCAGGATTTTGGCTAGTTCTAGTATTTGAAAATTTTTTCTAATTTGGTTTAAAAGACATCACAATACTCTATGCTTTTATTATACCAATACGTTACGTAGAATGAAATATGATGAATTTAATCCATTTTTATAAAACTTAATAGATGCAGTTATTTCCACAATAAACATAAGTGAGTATAATCACTACACTAAAGTCAAAATTGTGGGAAAACACACATGGAAAACGAATCTCAAATTATTCTAGTTAACCAGAATGTCCTCCATTAACTGGAATCCCTTCTCATATCATCATGTTGGACTAAGAAGAAAATCATTATATAAATAGATCATATATATGTTAGTTCCTGGGAATCATTATGAATCCCCATGATCTCTCAAAATTTGGCATTTATAGACACTTGGTACATATTATAAATGCCCAGAAAAACTATCCAGGCATACTTTGAGTTCCATAATATTTAAATAAGGACATAGTTAGGCTTGCTAGATCATATTTATTAATAAGAGTTGAAACATGGAAGATTTCTGACATTTTGATTTCCAGTAGAGTGTACCATTCCTTGATCATTTGTGATAGTGTTTTGTGGAAGATGACATGGGTCCTGGTTTTAGCAGCTTACATCTGTGGCAGTAGGACCACTCAGAGCATCTTCTTGGGGAAAAGAGTTGACTGTTACCCTTCAGCTATACAGATTCTTTTCTGCACTCTCTTCTGTCTCTGTAGAATTTTTACTGGCTCTCTCTCCTATTCTTTCTTCAATTCTCACCATAAGCAGATCATGCCCAGTCTGAATATCCCCAGCACCAATGATTCTGCTGGGAAACAGATACACATTTCCTTCTGCCCTGGAGATTTGGCTGGTCTTATTAGAGTCACCACATTCCAGAATGAAACTGATCATTTCCTCATTGCTGCATTACCCCAACTTCCCTATGTCTGTTTGTGGCATCATTGTTCAGCAGTTAAGCCTAGCAAAGTCCTTAAAACTTGTCTGGCACACAGTGAGCACTAAAAACTGTTAGCTACTTATTAATATCATTATTGGGTTTTCACACCTCCATTTTTTGTCTTTGAGTCATTAGGCCCATGCTTCTTCCTTCCAAACCTCAGTGAACAAGTGTTTTGGATATTACTTTGATATATCACTTATTTGTCTCTTAAACCCCATCTTTCTGTACTCCTGGGTTAGAGCCATAATTATCTTTCACTACTAAAAGCAACCATAACAGTAATACACTAATGATAGTAGCTAAGATTTATGTATATAAATACATATATAATATAGAAAATAAATATACATTAAATATACATGCATATATAAATATATATGTAAGACACTGTAAAACACTTTATTGATTTTAGTCAGGATTGTGCTCAGTTGTGTATAAAAAAACCCAGCTGAAGTGGTTTAAACAAAATTTGAGCTTATTTTTTTTCATATAACAAAAGGTTTAGAGGTGTTAATCCAGGTCAATCTAGCTGGTCAAGAAAATCGTCAAAGATCCAAGTTTGTTAGGAGTCTCTTATGGTTTGTTTTCCTTTTTCGTTTTCCCCCCTCCTGTATGTTCATCTGTTTTGTTTCTTAGATGGGCAATAAGTATTAAGGAGGGCACTTGTTCTGATGAGCACTGGGTGTTTATGTAAGTGAGGAACCACTGAATTCTATTTCTGTAGCCAATATTGCACTATATGTTAACTAACTAGAATTTAAATAAAATTTGAAAAGAAAATGGGGCACCTAGGTGGCTCAGTCAGTTAAGCATTGGACTCCCGATTTCTGCTCAGGTCATGATCTCACAGTTTGGGAGTTCTAACCCATGCTGATGAGGTTCCATGCTAATGAGGCAGAGCCTGCATGGGATTCTTGCTCTCTGCCCCTCCCCTGGTCATGTGTGCTCTCTTTCTCTCTCTCTCAAAAATAAGTAAATAAACTTAAAAATTTTTTGAAAAGAAAAAAAATAAAAATAAGTAAATAAAACATGATACTATTTACAGAGAAAAAAGATCCAGGTTCTTTCTGTACCACCATCTTCAAAATGTGGCTTTTCTACTCACACAGAAAAAAGACTTCAACGTCCAGGCATCATTTGGCCTTTGAGATACAAAGAAAATGAAGGGGTAAGGTGAAATGTACATGTCATTTGAGTCTTTTGCTGACTCTGCTTCATGTATCAGCAAACCAAGAGCTTTCCCAGAAGTTGCGTTCAGTAGCAACTCACAATTCTTTGGCCATACTGCATCAAAGGGCACCCTACATGCAAGGAAGCAAAAAGATCAAGTATTCTAAGAAAGTTGATGCCTTCTTCCACTGTCAAATGTGGTTCTTTTAGAAAGGCAAAAATGGGGGACTGACATTGGTTGGGCAACAAATAGAGTCTGCCACACTATCATGTCATTTAATCCTCACAGCAGTGCTAATAGGTGGGCATTCTTATATCCTCAGTTACAGAGAAACAAATGACGGGTTAGAAAATTAAGTAACTTCCCCTCAGCAAAAAAATTTATCAGGCAGGTATAATTATATTCCCCTTTATAGATGAGGAAGTTGAGTGTCAGAAAATTTAAGTACCTTGTTCAGAAATCAGGAGTCCATCTGATATATCCGACAATAGAGTCACACCATAATTCTAGACCTATTACCAGAAAAATTGCAATGGTCTTCTTGTCCCCACTCTGTCTCTTTTCCTATGTGCTCCAGGTAGATAAATAATTCTAAAGTATACTTTTGATTGTGTCTTTTATCTACTTATATACCTTCCATTACCATTTCAGCAGATGCTTTGGGGAACCTCAATCCTAGGTTCATTCTTGATTCCAAACACAGGTGTGATAGAAGGCTCCTGTGAGTTCTGATAGCACCCAGCCTTAAACACCTACCACATATCTCTGCTTCTTGTCCTTAGCACTTTCTCCAAAACTTAAGGAGCTTGCTTATTCCATGCACATGGAAAAATGAGGCTTAATGCTATTTGTAACAACCCTTAAACCATGGAGAGAATGAATGAGTAAGTAAACGCTCCAGCCTGAATCTCTTTAAAGAGATGATTCTAAAGCAAATTTTATATGGTTCCTGTAGCGTATTTGGGAATGTACCTTGCAGACCTTCAACTACAAGGGGCATCATTGACTGAGGATCCCAGCTACACTGCTCTGAAATCCATCTCCATGTGTACTTTGAGTCCGTGCTTTCCATTGCCTGTTCCCATCTAAGGACTGACAGATTTGCTCCTGGAAGTCATGAAAATCCTTTGACAGACAAGTTAGACTCTAGCACTTCCCACTGGCTTTTTGAAATTTCTTTGAACTATGCGACAGTCTAGGATGATTTGCCCATCTCATTTCATCTCACAGACCATAATAAAGTGGTATCATGTTTAATGTAGACTTGGTGTCTCCTTCTTAGAGGACCCATATTAACGCAGCTCCTCAATACAACCATATTGGGATTGCCCACATCAGTAACCAGTTCAATAATGCACCTGCTATTGGCTACTCTTCCTTCCTTGTCTTTCCTGCTCCGTCTCTTTTGTCTCCTGGGATCCCCTCCCAGATAAACATATTGTTTCTACAGAATAACATTACTAGCCAAATCTCTTGGTTACACATTCAGCGTCTGCCGCAATTTGTCCTGAAACTGCAACTATTCTTTCTTTCCATTTATCTCCTATTCTACCATCCAGTTAACTTCTCTTATTCAATTACCCTGCACCCTTCTCTAAGTATTTATGTTTTATCATTCTGAAATATAATATGATGGTCTCCATCACCATGTAGTAGCCTAGTACAGTATCATTGTTCACCAATATCCAATACCCTTCTATAAAGGAAGACTATATATCCCACCTTTTCAACTATGGCATGACCGTATGATTTTCATGGCCAATAAAATGTAAACAAATTGATAGGTGTCACTTCTAGGTAGAAGCTTGAAGAGCCAGAATGTATGCACTCTTTTTCCTCTTTCACAAAGATGCATAATACCGGGTAGGGGATTTCTGTTATTTTGGGACCCAGTAGGAAGATGATGTGGGGCAGAGTTACACCTGAACCACACTAGTGAGAAATAATTAGTATATGAAACACAAGTGAGAAATAAAGATTTGCTTTCATAAGCTACTGAGATTGGGGATCATTTATTAATGAAGCAAACTAGGCTGTCCTGACAGATACATAATACTCTATACTCAGTTAAATAGAAATTTACAGACTCACTGATCTACCTGTCTCCCACAAGATGCTTGAAACATACTGCCTCAGTTATTCATAAATCATTTTTAATTTCCTAGGTTCCTTGAAGACTTTATTCCCATTTGCAACCCATCTGATTTTCTTCTTATTAATGTACCCCTAGCATGATGACATTTAATTCAGCTTCAAATATTTATTCTAAAAAATTGAGTATCAAATGGTTTTATAAATACACTTTCTTTATCTTATTACATTTTGAAACAAAACAACTTTATTCCAATTGTATTCAGGCTATAATCAGCCTTGTCAAAAAGGAAGCAAATACTTTGTTTTGGGAGTTATGTCAGTGTCTGAAAATGCTCCTTCTTTATTTCATGGTCTAGGAGATGTATGCAAAGGAAGAGTGATGTATTCAGTGGAATAATGAAGGATTTAGGCTTATTCCCTAACTGAAGTGGCACCTAAAATCACAAAAAATAAGCTAATGTATGATTATAGAAATTGTTTCTGAAACACACATTCATATCTCAGTGTTAAATGCCAACTAAGTTAGTATATTAGAAAAGTAAACATAGAAACATATCAGAAAGCAAAAATACAGTATTATTTTGGTTGCTTACAACTGATGCATGCAATTTATTACAGTCTAACCCTAACCATTCATTGTTTCTAGAGTATCATTTTACATTTCCATTTTGTCTTTTTTGTTGTTTTTAAGAGTAAAGTGCTAAGAAAAGCAGTGTATGTTTAAAAAAAATGCTTAAGTGCCATAAAGAAACCTAAGTACTTTAAAATATGAATATACAGGATGACTCATGTGCCAAGTGTGTGCGTGTTTTAACTTGCCCTCTCCTGAAGAAAGTAGCCCATATGGAAGTGAACTCTGTAGGGTCAGAGTCAGTCAGTACTCACTGTAACAAACATTCCCATGTACTTTGATTCATGCAGTTTTTTATGAATCATATACTAGTTCTTTTCCCTGTTGTTGCCTGGACTCCATCTATCAGAGTTTTGTCGTAATTTCTGTGAAGGCATTGCAACTCACAGTAAATAGTTTGCTCATAGATTATAATAAGAAGCCAACTGTCAACAAGAAATATTGTAATAAAACAACTCCTGTGCTTATGGCAATTTTGAGTTTTATTTAAAAGTGCTGACTTATAATCATTTAGTCAACACTAATCAAGTTCTTAGTATATGTAAAATACCAGGAAGATACTGTCAGGAGATACAAAACTTTCTTGAAAAGTTGATAGTCTAATTAATGGGGCATGCCTAACAAACCAACATGAAATATGCCTGAGAACATATGGTAGTTCTATACAGTTGACCCTTGAACAACATGAGTTTGAACTGTGAGGGTCCACTTACATGTGGGTTTTTTTTTTTTTTTTGATAGATACAGTGCAGTACTGTAAATATATTTTCCCTTCCTTCTGATTTTCTTAATAAAATTTTGTTTTCTCTAGCTTACTTTATTGTGAGAGTATAGTGTATAATACATACAGCATACAAAATATGTGTTAATTTTATGTAATTGGTAAGGTTTCTGGTCAGTGACAGGCTAGTAGTAAAGTTTTTGGGAACTCAAAAGTTATGCATGGATATTCAACAGTATGGTAGTGGGGATGGGAGCAGCTGATGCCAGTGCCCCTACATTGTTCCAGGGTCAACTGTATGCATACATACATGCAAGCAGGCATACATAAGTACAACTATATATAGTATGATATGTATGTATAACCTCGATACATGCTGAAAATTTACTGTGTGAAGTGGTAATCAGTTATTCAAACCATTACTTGTAGTACACTCTTCTTTCTGAGATAGCACTTGGCACTCAGTAAATCCTAACTTTAAAATAAGTTGATGAATTAGACCTTAAAAAATAGAAACAAATTTTATAGTTCTTTTAGTAGATTAAAAAATGTTTCTTAATTTTTATTTATTTTTAAGAGAGAGAGAGAGAGAAAGAGTGGGGGAGGAGCAGAGAGAGAGGGAGACACAGAATCCAAAGCAGGCTCCAGGTTCTGAGCTGGCAGCACAGAGCCTGATGCGAGGCTCGAACCCACGAACCATGAGATCATGACCTGAGCCGAAGTTGGACACTTAACCAACTGAGCCACCCAGGCACCCCTCTTGTAGATTTTACTTCCAAACTTTACAGATTTGATCCCCTATATTATTAGCAAGATGTTGCCTGGATGACTGTAGGCTATTTTACAAATTAATTCTAACCTCCAAGAAAAAAAGATTTGCACCACTGAGGATTTGCAAGAATCCTGAGTTTGCAAGAATATACTGAGGATTATTCCAAATATTCCAAATGGTTTCAAGCATCAGGCAGAAGTGCTAGAATAAGTGTTTAGAACTCTGAAGTCCTATATGTTTATCATTCATGCAGATTACAAATTCTGATTATCAATTGTAATTATCTAATGATCTGGACTGCACAGCAATAGAAAGGAGTTTTGCATAATTTAACATAAAGCACCATGGATGGAGTCTATGTAACAAATTATTGAAAGTTTTCTAGCAGACAGAAAAGGGTCCCTGATCATTTAGAAGGTACTCTAATTAGAAACAAACCACGTGCTCCAGATTTTGGAAATGCAAATTTGAAAGTTTATTAAATAGAAAAAAAGGAAATAAAGTTTCTAGGCCTAAACTCTAAATAAAAGTTAAAGTTAGGGTATAGTAAAGGATTCCCACTATTACTGATGGTGGAGTAATTTATTGCATATCAGTTCTCTTATTAACTAACTACTGAAAAATTTATCCAAAACTGGTTTTGAATGTGCTTGAAACTATTGGGAGAGCTAGGAATATACCAGGACTTCAGGACTTCACATCACACACAGAAGGCACTCAGTCAGTAGATTTGTGACATGTTTTCTTCCTTCAAGGCATTTACCAGTAGGTAAGTGACACAGAGCTGAGATCCTAAGAAGCAGGCTAAAAGGCAGTAGAAAATGATCCAGAAAACAGAGCAGAGATTTCTGGAGTCTCAAAAGACTAGGATAACAAGAATTGGAATTCAGGGCCAAGCAAGAGGGAAGAGTCTGGCAAGGATCTAGACTTTTTATTAGAACCCTAAAGAGGCCATTCCATAGAAGTAGGAGTGAACAAGTGAATTATATTAGTTAACACGAAGACTGAAATTCCACTCAAACAAGTCCATTCAGACCATCACATTTTTTTTTTTTACATGCAATACCTGGCATTCAGTCCAAAGTTATTAGCCCTGACAAGAGACAAATAATACCAAAAACAAGGGGGAAAAAACAGATAATAGAAACATCTTTAGATTACAGTATTGACATTAAGAAATCCTTGCAACAACATGGATGAAACTGAAGAGTATTATGCTAAGTGAAATAAGTCAGTCAGAGAAAGGCAGATATCATATGTTTTCACTCATATGTGGAACTTGAGAAACTTAACAGAAGACCATGGGGGAAGGGAAGGGGAAAAAATAGTTTCAGACAGAGAGGGAGGCAAACCATAAGAGACTCTTAAATACAGAGAACAAACTGAGGGTTGATGGGGAGGCGGGACGGGGAAAATGGGTGACGAGCATTGAGGAGGGCACTTGTTGGGATTAGCACCGGGTGTTGTATGTGAGTGATGAATCATGGGAATCTACCCCCAAAACCAAGAGCATACTGTATACACTGTATGTTAGCTAACTTGACAATAAATTATACTAAAAAATAAAATAAAATAAAATAAAATAAAATAAAATAAAAATTACATTAATGTATTTGGTGAAATAGATGGAGAATTTCACCAGAAAAATAGAAACCATGAAGTAAAATTAAATAGAAATTATGGAACACAGAAACATAATAGTTAATATGAAGAATGAAATAGAAATGTATAAAAACATATCACAGCAGAGGAAAGGATTTATTAACTATAATTTGTCAATAATAAAATATCCACTCTGAACGAGTAGAATAAAAGATAGGAAATAGAGAAATGAGTGTTAAGAGACATATGGGAAATACTGAAAATGTCTAACATAAAGGTGATGGAAGTCCCAAAAAGAATAGAGAAAGAATGGTACAGAAACAGTTTTTGAAAATTTCCCCAAACTTATGAAAGATATCAAGCTAAAGATTCAAGAGGTTATACAAACCTTACACAGGATTTTAAAAAGATGTATAAGCACAGGTAGGCATATTATAACTCCAGTTGCTGAAAATTAATAGGGGTAGACAGGCTATTTCTATAAAGGGGCAGATAGAAAATATCTTAGTCTTTGAGGGCCATACTATCCCTTTTGCAACAATTCAATTCTGTTGTAAGCAGCCACAAGTAACATGTAAACAAATGGGCATGGCTATGTTCCAACAAAATTTTATGAAACCAGTCAGTGGGCCAGATTTGGTATGGAAGCCACAATTTGCTACAGACAAAAAGATTTTAAAAGCAGCAAAAGAAAAGGAAACATCGCTTTTAACAAAGCAACAGGTCTGATGGTTGCCTTCTCAACAGAAGTGGTGTAAGCTGGCAAGACAGTGACAGGGCATTTTTAATTTGCTGAGAGAAAATAATTGCCTGACTTCCAATAGAGTCTTAAGAACTAAGGAATATCTCTCCAAAAGGAAGGCAAACTAAATATGTTTCCAGCCAAACAAAAGTTATTTGTCAACAGAATAATTTCACTAAAGAAATACTAAAGAGAATACTTCGGACAGAAATAAAATGATCCCATACAGAAGCACAGATAAAAAGGAAGAGATGAAAATTACTGAACAAGATAAATATGTGGCTAAATAAGGGGATCCTTATTGTAATATATAATATAAAATGTGTCTTATAGTGACTAAACTATGTACAGAATCAAAATACAAGACAAAAATAACACAAAGAACAAGACAAATGAAAAGAATTAAATAGTCCAAACATGTGAGAATTGTCTAGAAATTGGTAAAACTCTTACTATAGTTTCTACTCTATTAAATCAAAGACACAGGTTGTAATCTATGGGATACCCACTAATATAAGAGTAAAAGGACTTTGTAACTAACAAACACAGAGAAAAAAATGAAATATTAATTTTTTTCTCATTAGGTAAAATAAGACAACTTCGAAAAAGGAAAAAAAGAATGTACAATAGGAAAAAAATATAAAGAGTAAAATTGTAGAGTTAAATTTACTTAAAGCATATTACATCAAATATAATAGATAAACCATTCCAGAGGAAAAAAGAGATAAAGATGGCCAATGTAGATAAAAAGCTAAAACTCTAACCTAAAGGAGACACACCTTAAATATAGGATACAAGAGATAAAAAGTAAGAGAATAGAAAAAGATTTGTCAGACAAATACTACCCTAAAGATAGTTGTCAGGTTTGATTAAAATCAAACAAATTAGACTTTAAGTCAAAAAAGTATTTCTTGAGATTACAAAAAGCATTTCCCATTGGTAAAGAGAACAAAACAAAACCATAAAAACTTAAATGTCATTTGTGGGCACCTAAAAATGTGCTTAAAAATATGTATAGCTTAAAAATAAGTAGAGCAAAAATAAAGAAAATGAAGGAGAAGAGATTGAGCTCTAATCAGAGTAGAAGACTTTTTTTTCATATTTTTTGGTAATTTTAGATTACATAAACAAAAGTAAAGACAAACTATGTGTGGATAATATCAACCAATTAACAATGTAGAAAGTTACATTCAATGATGAAAGAGTGCATATTTCTTTCTTTACCTATCAGACATTTACAAAGATTTACATTATGCTAAACCGGAAATCCAGTCTCAACAAGTTTGAAAAACATAAAATGAAATAAAAATGAAACTATTCAGAACATGTTTTCTGATCACAGTGGAATTAAGCCAGAATTTGGTATCCAGAAGAAATCTAGAAAAACCCAACCATGTGGAAAATAAATGATGAATCTCAAAATAATTTGAGTCAAAGAAGAAATCTGAGTGGAAATTAGACTGTAGAAATTACTAAGATTAAGCTTAATAATAAAAATAAAACACTATGATTTGTGGGATATTTGTAAAGTTACAGTGATATTTATAGCTTTAAATACATATATTAGAGTAATAAACAGCCTAAAATTTATGTACAGAATATTCACTGAAAGAAAATAACACCAAATTAAATCCCAAGAAAATAGAATGAAATATATAATAAAGGTAAAATAGAAAGCAATAACAATTTAAATACAGAAAATAAAAAACTAAAAGTTTGGTTTTTTGAGAAAATAATATAATGAACCAATCAAGAATAAAAAGAAATTATAAATTATCAAAAGAAAACTGAAGAGAGATTACTCTGATCATACAGGAATTACAAGGATATGAGAGGTTATTATTGATAAGCTTATGCAAATAAAATAACATAAATAAAAGTAAATTAAAAAGTTAAAATATGGAAGAAATTGGGGGAGAAAAGCACAACCTACCAAAACCAATACAGAAAAAAAAAAAAAACCTCTGAATAATTCCATAAGTATGAAAGAGCTTGAATCCATAAGAACATTCCTGGTACTCAGGGCTTCATTAGTAACTCTCCTCAAAAATCTAAAAAAAAAAATCTCAATATGAACAAAATATTCCAGAAAAAATTAGAAGCGTTCTATTCTTAACTTGTTTTATGAGGCCAACATTAACTATTCCACAGGCCAATAAGGAAATTTATTATATACAAGGCAAATTACAGGTTAATCCTCTTGAGAACTAAGATTTAAAATTCAAAAAAATTCTCAGATGAAGGCAAATTAAGAGAGTTTCTCAGTAGTAGACCTATTGTAAAAGAATAATTTAAGAAAATTCCCTAAACAGAAAGAAAAGGATAAAAGAAAGAACCTTGGAACATCAGGAAAAAAAATTTTTAATGCAGTTAAAAATTGGCAAATATAGTAGACTTTCTTTCTCTTCCAGAATTTCTAAATTATGTTTGACAGTAGAAGCAAAAGAAAAAATTAACACTGATATGGTTCTAAAGTATATACAGGAAATATTTAATGCAATTAAGTTATACACAAGGAAGAGTAAGGGAACAAAAAATAGGAAAGGTTTTAATACTACACTCCAGTTGTCAAATGAAGACACCAATAGTCTGTGATAAGGTGTGTTTATATAATATAATATATTAAGCAAACACCCAAATCTATAGAAAGACAATATAGCTACATCAGTACACCATAGATATATCAAAATGGTATCATAAAATAATCTAAAGAAAAGCAGAAAAAAGAAATAAGAGAAAGCACAGAGATAACAAAAACAAAAATGACAGATTTGACACTTAACATATTGATAATTACATTAAATATAAAAGGTCTAAATACACAAATATAAAGACTAAGCCTGACACAGTTACTTAAAAAAAACACATGACTCCACTCTATACTGTCTATAAGAAACTCATTTCAAATACAATAGCATAAACAGCTTGTCAGTAAAAAGATGGAAAAATATACATAATGTAAATTAATTAAAAAACAGGAATGACTGCATTAATATCAGATAATGTAGATTATAGGGCAATAAAATGTCATGCAGTGAGGGAATTATATAGCAATAAAAGATCAATCCACCAAGAAGATATAATAATCTAAATGTTTATGTACCAAATGACAAAAATGAAAATATAGAAAGCAAAAATGGATAAAACTGAAAGGAGAAATACATATCCACAAATGTTTATGAAAATTTAAATATGCCTCTCTAAAAAATGGATAGGAAAACTAGAAAGAAAATCAGTGGAGGAGAAGTCAACAGTGTGATAAACCAATAGGATCTGATCAACTTTTATAGAATGCTCCAGCAAACAATAGCAGAATACATATTATTTTCAAGTGCCCACAAATATATATCAACATAGAAAATCAAATAGACAATAGAAAAACACAATATAAAAATAATTAAAAATAAGAATTGTTTTTTGAAAAAATAAAAAACAAATTGACAAACTGTTAGAATGATTATTATAAAACAGGACAAGAGGGGTGCCTGGATGGTTCAGTTGGTTGAGCTTCCAACTCTTGATTTTGGCTCAGGTCATGTTGTGGGATCAAACCCATGTTGGGCTTTGTGCTGAGTGTGGAGCCTGCTTAAGATTCTCTGTCTCTCTGTGCCCTTCTCCCCTGCTTGTGCTCTCTCTCTCTCAAATTCAAAACAAAATAAAACAAAACCAAAAAAAAAAAAAACACAGAAAACAAGAGATAATAAGTGGTTCTGGCAAAACTGAGTGGCCAGTTTTTTTCTTTTTTTTTTCCCTTAATGAGCCTTTTACTTCAGTCTCACATGTTATATAATAATTAACAAAAAATGGATCACTAACTTAAATGTAAAGCCCAAAATTCTAAAACTTTTAGAAAATATTTGGTATCTAAGACTGAGCAAAGAATTCTTAGACTTGACAATAAAGGCACAATTCATAGAAAGAAAAATCAATGAATTTATACACATATCATAGACGAAAGATTCGCAGCCAGAATATACACCATGGCTAAAAAAGTTCAAGTTGTTTAATCAATAATCAGAAAAATTAAAAATAAAAGTGAAATACTATTTTATAGCTTTCAGAGCCATTTTTGTCAAAAATCTTAATGAACTGGGTGTTTGCAAGTATATGGAGACACAGGATTTTTATAGTCCCTTTTGGTGAGACTATAAGTAAATTGAAACACTCTGCAGAGCAGAATATTTATCTGCTATCTAGTAACATTGAAGACGTTCACATCTTATGATTCAGCAATTTCATTTGCGGAAATATTTGCCTGGAGGAACTTCCCTTCATATAACCATGGAAGCGTGAACAGTGATATTCATTGCAACATTATTTATAATAGTTTTTTTTAAAGGAAGGAAAATAAATGGCTGATGGATAAATAAACTATGATATGTTCACATGAGGGAATATGATTCATGTAGCATTTCAAATGAATCAACTAGAACTTTTTGTGTCCACATGGATTGATATAATTACTTAATGAAAGAAAAAATGCAGAAGGACATAATTCACCTAAACTTCTAAAGCAAATCAAATTTAAGCATGTGTATCAGATACATAAATGTATCTGTAGAAAAATAAACACATACATGGGAAGGACTATACATGAAATTCAGAACACGGATTACTTCTGGTTCTGGAAGGTGAAAGAATAAATGGGTCTTTACTTTAGCTGTAATGCTGCATTTTCTAAACAGAGAAAGAACAGTTGAGAGAGGAAGTGCAATCTGAATCCATTATGGCAAATTATTAGCATTTCTTCATCCTAGCAAGTATCTACATAGATGTTTATTCTAGTATTTTCTTGAACCTTCCATCTGCTGGCAATATTTCATAGTAAAAATATAAGAAGCTGGCTTGTGAGATGTTTCATCACTAAAAATACTCAAGTATACACTTAAAAAAATACACACACACAGGGGTGCCTCGGTGGCTTGGTTGTTTGATTGTCGGAATTGGGGTCAGGTCATGATCTCATGGTTCACGAGACTGAGCCCTGCATCAGTCTCTGTGCTGACAGCTGAGTCTGGAGCCTGCTTAGAATTCTGTCTGTCTGTCTGTCTCTCTCTCTCTCTCTCTGCCCTGTCCCTGCTTGCTCTCTCTTTCAAAAAATAAATAGGCATTAAAAATGTTTTTAAATAAAAAATAAAGAATGTTTTTAAATACACACATTCACACTTAAGAGTGGTGATATGAAAAGGTCTTATTTATCAAGTATAGAGACTCTAAAGAGACCCTCTATATTAGAGACTGCAAAAGTGTCAGCAGGATTTGGAAAGTCTTTCCCAACCAACAGATCCTACAAATAGAAATCACAATTTCCCCTGATTTACTTTGTATAGTCAGCCTCCTTCACAAAATGAAACTGTAGCATATGAATGAAATTAGAAGTTTTTCCCAGTTACATTCTATAAATTGCCACTTACCCCAGAGAAGCAGAATTTTGCTTGTATTGCTCTCAGCACACCAGACTGTGCCATTAAATACCAATTATCACCAAATTGTTCATGTTTCTCATGTAAATGGACTTAAGGAGAAATCCAAATTTGGGCATCTATTGTATTTATCCAAATTTGGGCATCTGTTATATTTTAGACTTCATTAAAAAGTATTAGTAGTCTAGTGATACATTCTCATTAGTGCAAGTACAAATACTACGAATAAAGTCACGGTTCTGCTTTGGCTCTCCAAACTCAGGTTCTACTTGACCCACCAGACAAAACCATCGTTATCAGTTTAGAGCAGGGTTTCTGAATGTCAGCACTATCGACATTGAGGATAAGACAATTCTTTGTCATGAGGCTGGACTGAAGGATGATTACTATCACCCCTGGCTTCTCTCCTCTATAACAACAGCACATTTCCTCCCCTAAGCTGTGACAACCAAAAATGTCCCTAGAC
The DNA here is from genome assembly GCF_007474595.2 of Lynx canadensis. Taxonomy (NCBI): domain Eukaryota; kingdom Metazoa; phylum Chordata; class Mammalia; order Carnivora; family Felidae; genus Lynx; species Lynx canadensis. The sequence continues at coordinate 47,533,237 of NC_044304.2, read as the reverse complement.
ATTGCCAAATGTCCCCTGGAGGGCAATATGGGTTCTGGTTTAGTACTATTATCTAGGGTATATCATTTGAGACTTTTTACCATGATTAATATATAACACTTCCTGCATATATTGAAATAAAGAGAGATTTATATATGGAGTTTTAAATATAAATGACATCATATATACATACTATTCTGCATCTTGGTTCTTTCCATCAAGTACTATGTATTACAAAACTTTCAACATCTATATCTTATGATTATTCATTTTTTACTATGTATTATTCCTTAACATAGATAGATTACTTTTTAACCACAAAGTTTTAAGTTGATTTAAATATATTCAACCTGCTAGAAAAATTGTTCCACCTATTTGCTCCCAGTCATGCCTAAAATCAATGCCTTTCTAGGCTGGCTGAGAGTTTCTTTTGTTTTCTATTTCTACCAAACAATAAAAATTTGCAATACCAATATTTTAAAATGCTCTCAGTAATCTCTTACATATTTTCTAAATTATTCTTCAGTCCTATCCTCTCAATTCTGATGAAGGAGCCACAATGTGTAGGTATAAATAGGCCTTGGGTTTCATTCATGCAGTACCTACCACAGTCCGTTATCTTTCCTTGGGCACTTTGAGGCTAAGCATTATTGCAGCTATAAATCACCCATTCACAAACTCATTTCCCCTACAAGGGTCCAAAAGCCTCTTGGGTGTCTTGTATTAGAGAAAACATTGAGCTGAGCTGCAAGCTGTGTGGCAAAGTGGAAAACATTCTAGATCAGGAGCAAAAAGAGCCAGGTTCTGCAAATTCCTTTCTTCTTTGAGTCTCTGTGTCCTCATTGGAGTAATAAAGACTTGTGTAAACTGGTTTCCAGGCTGAAGCTCTGAGGTTTCATGACTCCTTTCAGATTGGAAGACCAAGTTTTTGGGTAGATTTCACTCAGTTGGCTGCTAATTATCATCTTGTGCATTTCTCATGCTCTCTGTGTAGGTGAGTGAGGTAGAAGTGGAAGTTTGAATAGTTTCCTGTGTAATGAATTCGATATCCTAATGATGAAAAATGAAAATACACTTTATGCTGGCGTAACTAAAGGATGAAAAAAACTTTGTCTCAAGCAGTCAACAGCACCTTTTATTAATCAAAATGTCCATTATGTATATGTGTATGTGTATGTATATCAAATCATCACATTTTACACTTTAAATATATACAATTATGTCTGTCAATTATTCCTCAATAAAGTTAAAAATGTTCATTTCTTTTTTTAAAGTTTTTATAAACTTATTTTGAGAGAGAGAGAGAGAACACACCTGGATAGGGGCAGAGAGAGGGGAGAGAGAGAGAGAGAGTGAGAGAGAGAGAGAGAATCCAAAGCAGGCTCTGCACTGTCAGCACAGACTCTTGTGGGGACTCAATCTCACAAACCGTGAGATCATGACTTGAGCGGAAATCAAGAGTCAGATATTTAACTAATTGAGCCACCCAGTTGCCCCTGATTTTTTAGATCACAATGAGTTATTATTTCTCTATGTTTAAATTATTTAGATGTCTTAAAAGTTGAATATAATTAATCATTTTATTTGTGAATGAACAGAAACCTGGTTATTTGGTCTGAATTCAATTAACCAGATATTTTGTAAATCACATTGTGAATGGTATAGAGCTTTCTCATGTCAGTTGCAAAACAAGGTCTTTCTTTCAAAAACAAAAATTTATGCTAATTAAATATTTTAACTCTTTTCTGCATCTTATCAAGGGCAATGATACTAGACAATATGCAGAGCATACCAATTACCCCATTCTAACAGTATCCATCTATGGTATATTTAGGGGAAAATGTTCCTAGAGAGTCCCTTGAGCAAAAAGGATCATAATTTTGATCCTGTAATCCCAACCCCTGAACACAACTGTTTGAACTACAAGAACAAAAAGCAGAATGGTAAGTGACAAATGAGAATCTGGCTGGAGAGCATCTTCTCCGTTAAGAATAGTAATGGTCAATTACATCAATCAGATCTTCTCTTATGATGGTTTGTATTACAGATAGAGAAAAATCCACTGGAAGTGAAACAGGAGGGAAAAATGCAGAAACAAAAAAGTATGTAAATAGCAAGGTAATATAATCCAGCAAGAAATTGAAAATTGCAGGTAAATCGAAGTAATAAAATTGAGAAGAGAATTTCAAAATGGAAGGTTATTTGCAAAATAGAAACAAATGAACTGAGTAGCTGTGCTGTGGAAGAATCCAGAGATTCTTCCTCACGAGAAGGCAATGAGGAAGACTGAAGGCCAGAGTGGATTCTGTTCCTAAATCTGATTGCTAACATTGCAGACTCAGATGCCAGCTGCACACTCTTGTACTGAGTTAAGTAAACACTGGTACTGAAGATTTAACTATATAATAAAAGAGAAAAGGCATAATATCCCAACAAAAACTACACAAAGCTTCAGCTCTGTTCTTCCCATTGTATTTCATACCGTTGGGCTAAAGAAAAGTACCTAAAACATGAATATATAGACCTCATATATAGCTCATGCTGGGAAATAGCCTCAGACACATTAGGAAGCAAATCAAGGAGAAGTTACCCCACACTACAACAGAGTAGGTGCAAATTCTAAACAGAGCAGCCCACACTACACATAATCAAGGTCAAAATAAACAGCACAACAAGTAGACTGACAACATTCTCCAATAGAGAGATGTAGTAATAATAGCTGATGAAGCCAATCTAGAATAAAAAATAACCAAAGAATCAGAAGAAAACATCCCACAAATGTTTTGAACTAGAGAAGATCTTTATTAACTAACTAAAATAAAACAAGAGCTCCAAGACAAAATATTAAAAAAAAAAAAAGAGGAAGAAATAAAAAGCTTCAAAGCTAAAACAAATTTAGGAATAAAACTATATTACAAAATTGGGGAGTGGTGGTTGGAGAAAGTATAAGAATGCTAGTTTTCTAATATTTTTAATAAGGAAGTTAAGACATAAAATTGCAATACTATTTTAAAACAATATCAATACTAATTTCTCAATGTTTTCAAAGTACTGGTTTTTTTTTAACTGTAGAGGGATTACTGAGAAAAACAACACTTTGTATAGTAAAATTTTTTTTGATATTCAATTCCTTCTATTTGAGTTTTTTAAATTTATTTTTATGTCAAAGTCAACATTTACATGAAATTAAATTAAAAATTGTGTTCATTAGTACTTACGTAATGATATCATTTTTACAGAGTTTTTCTGGTTTTGTAATGATATATCTCTCTTCATATATACACAGATGTTTGGAATTGCACTCACCTAATGGTTGTAGGAGCTATTTCTGGAGAGTAGGATTGGTTTTTGCTGATTTTTAGATTCTCTGCATGTGGATTTCTACATTCCTTTAATTCCTTAATGAGAGCATGTACCAGTTTCACAAAAATAATAAATTTATTTAAAAAAATTTAATCAGGTAGTGTGTTGTCCAAATCCTGAGATAAGGCATACAAATATCTCATTTCCTTTTTCTACAGTTGCAATCAGAGATTATTCCAAGGAGAATTAGATAATAATACAAAAAGTCTTTAGCTCTTTAAATAAACAAAGTCAAGATATTTGCATATTTTCTCACATCATCATCAAAATGTACAGAAATGGAATTTCAATAACTATCTGCTTCAAATATTCAGTTTCACTTTTTTGTTACTTACATTTGTGGGTGCATTATCCTCTTTAGAAGCTGAAGAACACTACAGATACTTTCCCAAGGAAAAAGAGCCTGTACTCATACAAAATATTTCACACTGCTTGAGGGGGTTCATGGGACCTATGAAGTTTACCCAGTGGCACCAGATGACAATCCCTTCTGTGTACTACATGTCTTTGAAACTAGTGGCATTCTGCCTCTCAATGTGGACTCTATCACTCCCTCCCCATCATTTAGGTGGTGTCACTCTCAAGTACATTTCCACATATCTGAGGATTCACGTTACAATCAAAAGCATGAGATTCATATGTCAGAATGACTCAAAGGACCAATAACCAGAATGAAGACGTGTTGCTCATAGAAAAAATGATCCTATACAAGAGCATAAATCAGTGAAATCATTCTCTGAGGAAACACATGAAGCTTTATAAATGATCACACACAGATGCTGAGATGATCAAGGACAATCATTGAGCATACTTTGTCTTCAAGAATCACAACATATCAAGATAGAAAAAAATCAAAATCGAGAACAAATGAGCCTGACCCTATGTCTCTGCTACTGCAGAGTTGCTGTCTGCCACCAAATCTATGTATTTTTCCACTCCAGATTCAAATTCCCCAGGTGACAGCTGTTCTGTCATTTGCCTCAGGAGATGAGTCTATCATCCAACACTGCCAGCAAGATGTTGCTGAGAGTAAGCCTAAATGTTTCCATTATTTTCATCCCATTACTTCTAGTTATCCCCTATTGGGCCATTCTAAATACTGTAATTCCACTCTCATCTGTTTTTATTTCTTTCAAATATTCACAGGCTATCATTATTTCCCCCCGTATTTGTCCCTAAGCTCTTTTAATCTTTCCTCATAAGTAAGCCCCTCCATCATTATTTTTCCTCTGAAGATATAGTTGTCAGCATAAGGGTGCCTTTCATTTTTCTTCATTGTATGGGAAAAATATGGTCCATTTATAAAAGTTTCCCAGGAGATAAATCACCTAGATCCTGGGGAGTTGGAAGGTTTTGACAATGCATTACTTGCTCTGCTGATGATGCTTGAATTTGGGGGCTGTTCTCATAAAATTGGTCCCAATGGATCATTTGACACAGCCTGTGGTGTTGACAATATCCTAGAGAGTCCCTCATTGGCTGACTTTGTCAATGCTCACCATAGCACTTCTGTGGTCCATGTAAGTTGCAGTGAGGTTGTGAGCTCCAAATTGGATGCCAGCAAGAAATTCATGAGATGTATCACTAATGAGAATGGAGAGTTTATTGGGCAGTGATGAGTTCAATTTCAATTATTCAACTGTTTACTGGGCTGCCCTGACCAACAGTTATTCATAAAATGTATTCTTTGCACCTGGGATGCATCCATGATTCCTCCTCTCATTTGGGAAGCTGTGAGACATGGTGTGGATGATGATAAACTAATGCTTTTCATGCTCTCTGAGCTAGAAGAGATCATTACTGTTCAACCCTCCAATCCAAATTAGGTCCTGGGGCTTAGCTGCATGTGTATCAAGATGGTGCAGAACTCCCCTGTGACAATAAATTGAAGAGCTTCCATCTGTAAATGTACACTTCATCCCCCTCCATATTTTACACAGTTGGGTCACAGAAGCAGATAAGCTATCGGCACCATTGATTGCCCTGAGTTAACTCATAATCCACAATGTGACAGAGGTCTTTAGAATAAAATGTAGCTCAAAACCCAAACCCAACAAGAACAGAGTGTTCTGAAGAGAAAAGTACAGCTTTTCAAAAGAAAATGAAAATGGAATTCTTTTTTTTTTAAGTGATAAAGACAGTATTCATCATTCTCAACTATTTCTCCACATTTCCTATCACCTTCCTTGAGCTTTTCCCGAGGCTGAACTATAGATTTTCCTCCTTGGCTGGCTAAGTTTTCTGTTTGTTTGTTTGTTTGTTGTTGTTTGTTTTATTTTGTTTTTCTACTTTACTCACTACTTTTCTTCTTCTCTCCCTGTAAATACGGCTCTTCTTCAGGAACCTTTTTTTGAACTGGAAGTTTGATTTCTCATTTTCTCATTGGTAATTTATTTATTTATTTTTATTTTTATTAAAAAAATTTTTATTATTATGTTTATTTATTTTGACAGAGACAGAGTGCGAGTGGGGGAGGGGCAGAGGAAGAGGGATACACAGAATCCGAAGCAAGGCTCCAGGCTCTGGGCTGTCAGCACAGAGCCCCACACGAGGCTCAAACCCATGAGTGTGATATCATGACCTGAGTCGAAGTCGGACGCTCAACCGACTGAGCCACTCAGGCACCCCTCTCATTGGTAATTTATACTCACTTTCATTTCATCAATTAGGTTTATATGAGCGATTCACAAATCTCTATTCTATTTCTCAGGTACAGACATACATATATAACTGCTGATTCTGGAAATCAACTAAATTCTCACAAGCACCTCAAATGTGGAGCAGCTGCAACTGAATTAAACTTCACCTTCTTTCCTATTTTTGCTTCATGGCTCCAGTTTTCCATTTATCACATTCTAAAACCTAATCTCATCTCTGAATCTTCCTTCCCTCCCTGTTTTCCTTTCTTCCCTAATAAACGAATTTGCTGCCCAGTACTACTTATTTTCAAAAGCAAGTCCTTCAATACATTTCCCAGGGTTTTTTAAATGTGCTTTTTAGTCTACCTCCCCACATTCAACCTCTCCTTGCTCTAATCCAAGTCTTTTCCATGTATGTTAATATGTGTTACATGATAAAAGATTTTCAATATCAGGTAGTGTTTGACAAATGTAGACTTAACACGATACTTCAGAAATTCTTCGAGTTTTTTTTTTAATTTTATTTTTTTTAAGTGTACATCCAAATGAGTTAGCATATACTGCAACAATGATTTCAGGAGTAGATCCCTTAATGCCCCCTACCCATTTAGCCCATCCCCCCTCCAGTACATCTCTGTTCTCCATATTTATCAGTCTCTCATGTTTTGTCCCCCTCCCTGTTTTTATATTATTTTTTGTTTCCCTTCCCTTATGTTCATCTGTTTGTCTCTTTTTTTTTTTTTCAACGTTTATTTATTTTTGGGACAGAGAGAGACAGAGCATGAACGGGGGAGGGGCAGAGAGAGAGGGAGACACAGAATCGGAAACAGGCTCCAGGCTCTGAGCCATCAGCCCAGAGCCTGACGCGGGGCTCGAACCCACGGACCGCAAGATCGTGACCTGGCTGAAGTCGGACGCTTAACCGACTGCGCCACCCAGGCGCCCCCATCTGTTTGTCTCTTAAAGCCCTCATATGAGTGAAATCATATGATTTTTGTCTCTCTCTGACTGACTAATTTCACTTAGCATAATACCCTCCAGTTCCATCCATGTAGTTGCAAATGACAAGATTTCCTTCTTTTTGATTGCCGAGTAATACTCCATTGTGTGTGTGTATATATATATACATATATATATATATATATACCACATCTTTATCCATTCATCCATCGATGAACATTTGGCCTCTTTCCATACTTTGGCTATTGTTGATAGTGCTGCTATAAACATTGGGGTGCATGTGTCCCTTCAAAACAGCACACCTGTATCCCTTGGATAAATACCTAGTAGTGCAATTGCTGGGTCGTAGGGTAGTTCTATTTTTAGTTTTTTGAGGGACCTCCATACTGTTTTCCTTCATACTGTACCCGCTTGCGTTCCCAAGGAGCTTTTAATATCATAATGTAGATTGTGGGATAGAAGATGCAGTGTTTGCCAAACTATTGATAATGGAATCCCTTTATGAGAGGACCAGTGCCTTTTGGAACACAGAGAAGAATGTTGCTAGATTTATCTACCTAAAATATTTACCTTCTAAATTGCAGTTTCAGTAAAGCTAACTTCTAGAATTATCATTCTGAAATGTATTGTTTTTCAAAATATAATACCAATAGGTTTATCTGATAATATTTCCTTTACATATGTTGATTAAATAAAATAGTTAATTAACATCCTTTGTTTTCCACACACCATAGCTTTTAAGAGACCTTTCAACCAATATCAGTATATCTTCCTTCTTTCTCTTCATTGTGTCCCATAACTATCTTTCAAAATTTATCCATCCTTCAAAACCCATATTAGGGGCACCCAGGTGGCTCAGTTGGTTACGTGTCTGACTCTTAATTTCAGCTTGGGTCATGATCTCATGGTTCATGAGTTCAAGCCCTGCATTGGGCTCTGGGCTGGCAGTGCAGAGCCTGCTTAGGATTCTCTCTCTCCTTTTCTCTGACCCTCCGTCTCTCAAAATAAATAAGTAAATGTAAAAAAAAGACATCTCAAAAGCCACTTTCTACCAGATACTTTCTCAGAGGAAAATTTTTTGAAAGATGAATAATTACTAAATTCATTTGTTTTACAAGAATATTGTGTATGCACATTAACATGTGCTTTTGTGTATTTTCTTCCTCCAGTTAACTCTAATTTCTCTGATGGCCTAAAATGTATATTATACATTTTTGAATCGATAATGTTATCTAAAATATGCAGAAATATCACTTGATAACTTTCAGAAACTTTATGATTTAAAAAATCCTATTAAATTTAAAAAAGAATAAAATACCCTAACCTGATAAAGGGTTTATTTATTTTTAACAATGCTATAACAAATAGCATCCTAAACAAGGAAATATTTGAAGCACTACCTTTAAAATTGTAACTTAAAAAGGAATTCATACTATTCAATTAAGCTTTGTCCTGGATATCCTAGCCAGCAAAACAAAACAGGAAAAAGGCATTTCAGTTATAGGAATTAGAAAAGAAGAAGTAATTCTTTTACTATTTGCATGTGATATATTAGTCTTCATGGAAAAATCAAAGAATCTCCATAAAGATTCCACAGAAAAGCAGACATGAGTAGATGTTCAACTAAATAGTAATTGGGGAATGCAAACCAAGCTATAGTAAGGAATCATTTTATACAAATTCAATGAGTAAAAATTCAGAAGTCTAACAATATTGGAAATATTGGAAAGACTATAAATGATCAAGATTTTTTTAAATTTAAGTATTGTTGAGATACAATGTTACATTAGTTTTAGATGTACAACATAGTGGCTCAAAAGCTCTATATGTTATGCCATGCTCACTACAAGTGTAGCTACTGTCTGTCACCATACAACACTATTATAATACAATTGACTGTATTCTCTATGCTGTACCTTTCATCCCCATGACTTATTCATAACTGAAGCTCTATACCTCCTATTCCCCTCCCTTCTGACAATCACCAGTTTATTATTCTCTGTGTCTATGAGTCTGTTTCTTCTTTTTTTATTATTTGTTTTGTTTTTTTAGATTCCACATATAAATGAAATCATATGGTATTTGTCTTTCTCTGACTTATTTAACTTAGCACCCTTTAGGTCCATCCATGCTGTCACAAATGGCAAGATCTCATTCTTTGTAATGGCTGAGTAGTAATTCATTATATATACCACATCTTCTTTACCCATTTTATCCATTCATTTATCGAGGGACTCTTATGTTGCTTCCATATCTTGGCTATTGTAAATAATGCTGCAATAAACATAGAAGTACATATATCTTTTAAGTTAGTGTTTCCATTTTCTCTGAAGTAGAGTATTGGAGTATATGGTATTTAGGATTTTAATTTTTTGAGGATTCATCGAGATTTCTTAAATTTTTCTGGTAAGAGTGTAAATTGAAATGACTGCTTTGAAGACAATTTAGAATAATTATGTAATGTTGAACATTTTCCTATCCTACAATCAAGGAATTCTCAAGGTACATACTCAGGAGAGTCTCTTATACATACAATTATACACAATTATACAAAATTATAATGTTTTTAACAGCTACCCAAATACCCAATGAGATGAGTATAAATAAAGAGTGATATATTTAGGGTATTATGCAACAGTCAATATTTTTTTAAGCTATAGGTACACGCAAAAATATGGAGAAATATTAACATTGCAATGATGAGCAAAAAGTAAAGTCCCAGTGGATTACAAGCAGCCTTTCTTTTTTTTTTGTAAATGTTAAAATAAACTAAACAATATGCTTTTAGGAATGCATATGTATATTATGAAATATCATAAGAAAAAACAAAGAAAAGATTAGAGATAGTGGTTACTTCAGACGGGGTTGTAGGGACACAGAATAGGGAAAGTCACAGAGAGTGTCATAAATTGAGGATTATGATTAACCTCATTCTGCTTAGCTGTGTTTAAAATGAACAAATAAAAGACAGGAATTGTAAATGGACTGGATGGTAAAGTGAGGGGAAGGATTATAAGGTTTTTGGCTTGAGCAAATAAGCTGATGATCATGCCATTTGCTGAGGTGAAAAAGACATGATTTTGTTTTGAGTTTGTTGAGGAGGAAAAAAAAATTCTCTCTGCCCTTCTGATGTTTTAACTGGGAACGCTGTGATAAAAGATAGATTCACAAGAGAAAACAAACAGAAATTTACTAACATGTACACCTCTTGTATACTTGAGAGATACCCAGGGGAAAATGAGTAACTGCCCAGGGGGCTTAGACTTCAGGATTAAGTACCATCTTAATAGGGAAAGGGAATGTAGCCCTCTTAAGGGGAGAGTGAGTAATTTTTAGGAAAGATAAATGTGCCCTTAGAAGAATAGATCGCAAGTATACCAATCTGTGACAAAGTCTGTCTGAGTATGTGGTGTTGACTTAGTCTCCTCTGCTGTGATGGGTCAATCCTCTCTATTGACAAAACTCTTGGAGAGGGAATACATAACAACTGAGTTCCTTTTGGAAGATCTATCTTTAGGCAGATGGGGAAGTTCAGAGAAAACCCCTCCGTGCATTTGTTATTTTGCAAGTGCCTCAAAATAAACAATATACCGAAGTGGCATATTTTGAGGTGGCATTTCTTGAATTCCTATAGTTATATTTTGAGCTGGCATATTCTGCTACTTTTAAGTTGAATGTGAAACATCCATGTGTAGAAATCAGCTACTCAGGGTAGCCTCAGGGCTTACCTGAATATAGAGGGCATGGAGGAGCAGCTGTCTGGGTCCAGATCCTTGTCACTTTCTATGCCTGTCCACACAGCTAGACTACATATTCCAGCCAGCCTTTGAGCCAGATAATAATCCTATGACTAAGGTCTAGTCTGTGTAGTTTGAATGGAAATGTTAACGTGACTCCTCTGCTTCCTTCCCCTTCCAGAGGCTCCAGACATAATGTACCATACAATAGCATGAACCAGTGTCTTGTAATAACTCTAAGGAGCAAAGGCACCTACAAGTTATGCCCGCTTTGAACAGTTATGGGATCAAGAAGTAAACTTCTTTGTGTTTGAGCCATTTTATATTTTAGGTATATATAAATAAATAAATATATATTTAGATATATTAATACATTTGTATTTTTCTAAATTTAAAAAAAATGTTTATTTATTTTTGAGAGGGTGGGGAGGGACAGAGAAAGAGAGAGACACAGAATCCAAAGCAGACTCCAGTCTCCAAGCTGTCAGCACAGAGCAACATGCGGGGCTTGAACTCAGGAACCGCTAGATCATGACCTGAGCCAAAGTCAGATGTTTAACAGACTGAGCCACCCAGGCGCCCCTAACACATTTGTATTAATAAATATTAATATAAATATATAAAGCCACTCATAAATTGCCTTCCTTGAATAGTTATGTGGCCAAGAAATAAGTTCCTCATGCATTTGAACTATTTTATATGTAAATATATATTATATAAATTATATATATATAATATATATTATATATACACATATAGTATATATTATGTAATATATATAATAAAGTGGTGTTAGCTTTTAATATAGATATCAAAATATTTAATACATACTACCTGTGTGTTAAGGCAATTCAATCTATCCCATCTAATACAGGAATTAGTATCTTTAAGTGAAGTACTGCTCTAACAGAAACTGATAAAATTTGTAGTGATGAACTTGTTGGACCTCAACAGGTGGTGCAGAAATAGATTTAACAGTCTAGAAAGATGGGGACAAGCGTGGTGAAACTGTCACCTACAATCACTTAAAAAGAAGATCATGTGCACACTAAGCCTGTTGCTCTGAAAGGCACAGATGGAATGTGTTAGAATATCATTTGCGTATTGGTGGGTTTTTTTTTTGCTGCTTACAGTAAGTAATTACAAGCAAAGGTTTGCGAGTTGAAATTAAAGAATTTACAGGGTTGAAGAAGCCAATTTCTTACAGATTGCAAATAGGAGACAATCTAAAAAAAGTCCCATTAAGACTTCTCAGTTAAACAAAAAAACAAAAACTCAGCCTTGTGGCAAAGATAGATTAAAGTTGTTATATTTCTATCAAAGCCTTTTGTTTCAGAGAGCCTCAGGGAAAGTGCCATTAATTTGAGAAAAAGAGGTGTGGGACAAGGGAGAAAAGAAATGTGGAGGATACATCCAGGCAAAAACTTAAGATGTGGTTTCTGCTACCTAGAACACCCTACAAGTAAATAGATCTAAAGTCCACTAAGTTTTTAAGAGAGTTTTATTGCCAATGCAAAAACACAAGCTGGGCCTAAAGAAGCTTTTAACTGTTCAAGTCATAAAACATCCCAAGGGCTCAAAACTTGCATCAGTAGCAAGCAGGCTACAAAAGCTCCAAATGGGCAATTATGTGCATCTGAGATGTGGCCAGAGGAGAAATAAACAAGATAGAGCAACCCAGTGGGTGTTTCTCCTGGAGATCAGAGGGATGGTCTGATGACTTCAATCAAGGAACTTCCTTCACTGCCAGGGGACTTCATAATGCCTGTTCCCAGGATCCCATCTGCCAATGGATCAGACTAGTGACTTTCATGCATCCTTCTCTTTTTAAATGGGAGTGTTTTTGTGTGACCATCTTATCACTCTTCCACCACAGCACATGAAACATATCTAGAGGTTTTCAACCAGATTTGGCAACATCTGGGGATGTTTTCTGGAGTCACAACTATGTGGTGGTGTTGAGGGTGGTGTAAGGAAGAGAAACAGGAGAAGAGGCTGCCACTGGCATCAGTGGGTAGAAGCCAAGTATGATGCTAAATATCCTACAGGAAACCCACTACATAAAGAACTATCCACACCCATTTGCCTCCTTGAATGTTGCTCTTTGGATTTAGATGAGATTATATGACTAAGTTCTACCCAGCAGAAAGTGAGAAGTGAAATGTGCTGCTTATTGGTTAGCAATTTTAAGAAAGTAGGTGGGTGGATCTTCTGCTATGCTGCCTATATAGACAAAACCTTAAAATTGATGGATCCGCAAAGTGGAAAGAGCCTGAGTATTTCATTCACCACCCACCAACCAGAAACACTGCTTTAGAATGAACAATTATAGACTCAGCATCTACTTATTATAGTAGTCCTGCCTGTCTTAATTAAGATGGTACTTTAGAGTCTGTACTTTAAATAAGATAACATGTGAAGGCTTAAGACAAAATTGGCTGTCACTAGACATTTCTGCTCTATTCATTTGAGTATATCTTTTATTCAAATAAATGCTTAATGTACTTTGAATTGTGAAAATGCCATCTATAGACACAAGTAAACAGTATTGTCTTTGAGTTTATGGAGCTCACAGGCTGTTAAGGAAATAAGATGCTTAATATAACAGCCAACAATACAGGATAAAGAGTTCAGCAAACAGTTGTCTTTGAATGCCGTTGTTTTGTCCCTATGGCTTCTATACACAACGATAATTATAAACTTACGTGCCAGCCATAATTTTTGCATATTAAACACAACCATTTCCTCTCTTATCCCACATCGGTGAGAGAAAGGGACATTCTATGGAATAAGAAGAGAAATCATAGAGGAGAGAATCTGCTGCTTATTTAGGGAACACTTACCCAAAAGCAACTTACTTCAGAAGCTCTTCCTTATTACCTTGAAAGGATGGGGACAGGAATCCATGCTGAGTGGGCATGAAGGAACTATCATAGGCTAAAGTTCCAAAGAGAACATGAGATTTCCAAATTTTGAGAATCTGAGTGGCCCAGGGTAACTAGGATGAAGTTATGACAATACATGAGGCACAGCTGCTCCATTTGGCCAATAATCAGCAGAACAACAACAACAACAAACAAGTAGAAAACTGCAATCATTTTGCAGTTTTTAATAATTCCCATTTACTAGGCACTTAAAATGAGCTAAGGACTGTGATTAGAGCTTCATATGCAGTACATTACTTAAACCTCAATATGATTATCATTTATCATTCACTGCATTTTACAAAACAAGAAGATTGGGTTTCAGGAAAGGAAAATGATGCCAAAGTCACACGCCTAGTATAAAGTACTCCTGGGAGTCAAAGAGATCTCTGTGGCTCGAGAATATTTTGACCATGCAGTCCTCAATGGTGATCTGAAATGTCCTCAAGTAGAGATCTTTAGGCAGAAAGCACAGTGTTGTGGAGAGAACACATGACAAGAATTGATTAGAATCTGTCCCTGCTAGCTATTACTACATAACAAACTACCCTAACACTTAGTGACTTAAAAAATAATTTATTAATTTTTATTTTGCTCAGAATCTTGTGGGCAAGAAATTCAGGAAGGACTCACTTAGGCAGTTTGAATTTGAACCATGTGGCATCATCTTCTGGCTGGGGTGGAGGACTCACTGTGGAGGTATCTCTATGCACATATCTGGCACCCTGGCATTCTTTTGGCCTCTCTCTCTCTCTCTCTCTCTCTCTCTCTCTCACTACATTGCATTTCCACACTAGTTTATGGCTCTCATAGCATGGGCATCTCAGGACAGACACAATTCTTATAAGGTTGCTGGCTTCCAAGGAGGAGACATATGAAACTTTCAGGATAGCTCAGGGCTATGTTCAAAACAGCCATAGCATCACTTCCCCCATATTTATAAGTCAAAGAAGTAACAGAAGCTGCCTAGATTCCTCCTGGAAGAGGAGTGGCCAGGCCACACTGCAGAGGAACATGAGAAGTGGGAGACAATATGGCCGCCATCTTCCGCAAAGACAACCCTGCCTCACCGTCAAGCAATCACCAGAAAACAGGGCAGTAGGACGCATGAGAAACGAGAACAGTATAGGGGGATCACCAGATTAAAAATAAAGGTTTTCCTAACCAAAGTAACTTCCTATCCAGCAATGCCAGGACAATGCCAGCAAACACAAAGGGAAAAAGATAGAAGGCTAGTTTAAAAAGCAAAAGTGGTTATTAAAGGTAGGAAGACCTGTACTTCAGAAAGTGGGCTTAAGGGAAGTCACTAATTATATTAGCATCCACATGCCAAACCTTGTTTTAGGTGTTGGAGATACAAAGATTATAAAACACAGTTCCTTACTTCCAGAAGCTCATAGTGCAAAGGGAGTATTATGACCCCTTTAATCAATATTTTCTATCAAAGCTTTTTCTACTCAAAGCTGCAATTGAGAAATAGAGAAAGAGGAAGCAAAAAGGAATCAGGACAGAGAGAATTTTTGCCGTAGAAAACCTGGGTTAAGACTGTGCTGATTCCTTGGTCAATTAAGATCATGTCTTAAGTGTAAATTCCACCTAAATTAAATGTAATTTAAACACTCATATATTTGAAAATTCAGGAGTGGGCAAAATGTGGTATTTACAGCACCACTCATTCTTCTCTTCCCTAGTACCATGTCTTTTTGAAGCCATGTGTGGCTTTAATTCTCTTTTCAATATGGTACTCCAGGTAGCCATTACTAATCTACCAAGCTACTATGCAAGAAGAGATCTACTTTCCATCAGGTTGGTGTGAAGAATTTCTCAATTAAAGCTTTTGAGCCTAAACTTTGAGGTGACAACTGAATCACTAAAGACAAGTCCCCATTCATTTAGTGTATTGGTCTTCTTAGAAAATCACATGGGGATCTTTAAAAAATCCTGTTGCCCAACTGTATCACAGACCAATTAAATATAAATCACTAGGAAGCAACATGTTTTTTTAAAGTTCTGGAGACAATGTATGCAGCCAAGGTTGTGACCCCTTGTACCTAAATAAGTAATGCATCCTCAGATTTCTGTGCACAAAGACACTAATTATACAGCAGGCTCCCAAAGCGGGACATTTGCTGATTAAGGCATTGCCAGATGACTGGGTTTTATTCCCAGTTGGTTTAATCTTTCAACCCATCTCCAGATGTAGAATATCTCACATTTGCTTCCATGTTTATATGCTGATAAAACCTCAGAATTAATCAGTACATTACAATGACAATTTTGTTGTGTTCTTGATCCTGTTAATTTTTCATTTCACTTTAAGCAGTCTAGAGCAGCAAGTAGTTTTTAAAGTATAATAATAATGGAGAAAGGAGTGGAAGACTGTTTTGTTTTTCCTCTGGCTTACTTGAAATATTGACATTATTGGAAAAAGTCACCAAAACAAAAACACCAGATAATAAAAATGCCCCCATTAGAAAGGAATTTATCACATCAAAATTAATGATTTTCAGCCAGTAACAATGCCACTCTTTTGCTGTCAAGTTAACTCAATTTCAATTTAACCGAGCCACTCTATCATCTGAATCAGAGTAACAGACAGAGATGAATTAAGGCGATTCAGAGGCTGCATATACTATGTGCCCTGGATAAGAATTAATCCTGGGGAATGTTTTTATCTCTTAATATTCTCCTCTCTCTCTCTCTCTCTCTGTCTCATGCTTCTTTAAGAATTTTCTTTCTTAATTGCGATGATGAAGGTGTCATTAAACTTACACAGTGTCGGTGATGTTCATTTTATTTGTCAAAAAAATATGAAACAGAGAAATATCACTTTCAAGGGTACAGTTATGGGGTCTGGATTCCACTCAGTATAATCTTTCCTTCTGCCTTTTCATGCATCCTGTGGCTATTTTAACAGATAATAGAAGTACCTCTAATTCTTTATGACATTAGAAAGCTTACAGTCACTATATAAAAACAGTTCCATGTTTTCTTCTGTTTTGTGAGAAGAGCAAAACAAGGGTGAATGGGTTCACAGGAAACTCAAGTTAGCCTTGATTGGGATAATGATTGGGAAATCATTTCCTGGAAATGTAGACATGGAGGCACTCTTGGGCCATAGGGATACAAAGATGAGTAAGACATGGTCCCTATGCTCAAAAGCAAGTGTAGTACAGCTTGATAAATCTGACCACAATCCCCTGGCAAGAGCTATGGAGGTCAAAGAACATGAGACTAGTAACCTTCTGAAGACTTGTTTTTCCTTACTTCCCAGCTTGTACACCAGGGCCAAGCTGTGAGGCCAGTTCCCATACTTTGGGTACACTTGGACTCGTCTTTTTTCAAGTTTCTTTTTTTTTTTTTAAATACCAGTGTAGTTAGCACACAGAGGTATATTTATTTCAGGTGCACAATATAGTGATTCAACAATTCCAAATATTATTCAGTGCTCATCAAGATAAATGTACCCTTAATCCCCATCACCTATTTCACCCATGCCTCCACCCATCATCCCTCTGGTACCATATGTTTGTTTTCAATACTTAATAGTCTGTTTCTTGGTTTGTCTTCTTTTTACTTTGTTTATTTTGTTTCTTAAATTCTACCTATGAATGAAATAATATGGTATTTGTCTTTCTCTGACTGACTTATTTCACTTAGCATTATACCCTCTAGGTCCATTCATGATCTATGTTGTTGCAAATGTTAAGATTTCATTCTTTTTTATGGCTAAATAATATTTCATTGTGTGTGTGTCACATCTTCTTTATCCATTCACCTATTGATATACACTTGGGCGGCTTCCATAATTTGACTATTATAAATAATGCTGCAATGAACATAAGGGTGCATGTATCCCTTCAAATTAGTGTGTTTGTATTCTTTGGGACTTGCATTCATGTCTTATGTCCACAACCAGTGAGTATCTTGAGAATAGTCTACTTTTTTTTCTATAACTTTAATAAATTTTACAGTTCTCACGTGGCTCAGTCTTGTACAGAAATGCATTTGAGAAAGTCTTAATAGTCTAAGAGCAAAAAAATAGATGAAAAGAAATCTCATTCTTTGTTGTGTCTTCCCAAGACCATCCAAGGGGGCCTGTTCATAAGCCACAGCAAGCCTTCTCCAAGTCTCTCTCCTTCCATCCCAAGGATCTCACATCTCACCCCTGCTCTAGTGCCAAAAACACTTCCCTCCTAATTTGTCCCTTTCTCTATATTCTCTCTTTCCAGCCTTTCTCTCTCCCATCTTTTCCTCTATTTCTATTTCTGTAATTGCTTTAGTATCCTTCCTATTTCTTACCTTTCTCTGGTTTTCTTTGAGCTTTAGGCAGAGAAACTTGTCTTTTTCTCTTGCCCTTCTAATCTCATTTCTCTATCTCCCTAGTCTCCTATTCAGTTTAATAAAAAAAAAAAAATCAGGGAAATGGGCAGGCAAATACAGAAGAGAGCAAGAAAAGAAATTCTGGAGATGCTCACACTTTGATCAGATAAATGCATTTCCATCTCATCTCTGAATCTTAAAAGCTCAGAACAGTATTTTTCAAAAACCTGGTTTTCAGATCACCTAGATAAATATTACCTGAAGGGCCAGTTAAAATTACAGATTCTCAGATTTCTTGGTTTGAAATCCCACCTCAGTCCTATTGATTAAAAACTCTGGGGGAAGAGCCAAGCCATCTGAATTTTAATAAACGCCCAGAAGGGTTTTTAAACAATTTGAGAATCTCTGCCATAGGAATGTGAAGGAGTCGGCATGATTGAAGACTGGAGTTTCCAGGGAAGTCTGCATGGAACATACGGCTTTTTAGTCAAGTCTGGACTAGTGAGTAGGATTTCGATAAGTGGAAGGTACAATGCAGTTTACAAAGATATTCCAGGGGATTACAAGAAGTAGAGAGGAAAACAATGTAGTGATTAGACAATGTAAGTTCTTCCAGGAGTGAGAGTGTGTGTGTGTGTGTGTGTGTGTGTGTGTGTGTGGCAGGGCCAGACAAACAGATTCTCTGTGACTGAGATAAATCATACAGCTTAAGTGTCCAGTGTCTTTTACACAATGCATGTTTATCTTCAATTTTCTGGCCCTAACTTATAAAATATCCTTGTTTATTACATAAAAATGATTCTTGTTTCTAGTATCTTTGTCACTGTTTGTGAATGATTTCCAAATGTTTGCATACACACACACATACACACACACGCACACAAACACATTTCCAAATGTTTGTTTCTCTTGTATATTGAATGGCTAAAATTCTAGTTTGACAATAACTATTGGTATTCTCATTTATCTAGATTATGTGATAAACTTAGGTAAGAATGTGAACAACTTTAATGGCTCTAACTCATGCTCTGCTAATGTGAAGAGGTTTACCTGAATGGCCTCTCCTGCTGGAACCAGCTGTAACAATATGAGGGATTTTAAAAGATATTTAAGCTGTATATAATGTCCTGAGAATCAAAAAAAGGGTTTAAGAAGATGAAGACCATCCTAAAGATCAGAATATCAGAACACCTGCAGTGTGGACTTAGATTAGATTTCTAATTTCTCTAGTTTCGTCTTTGGTCAAATTGGAATGAGAATAATAGTTACATCAGAATATTCTGTGAGGATTAAATGTTATTATATGTAAATCCCTGGCACATTGTTGAACATGGTAAACATTCAACAAGAGATAGTTATCACTCACTATTTAGCCCTTTGTCTGTATGCTCATTTATTAATGACCTTAATGTAATTAATGTAATAGGATGTTAGGGATCAAATGTTCATAAAGGTTTTGCATAGTGGTTTATAGGATAGTCTTGCAATTAGGCTGTTTGACTTCAAATCCCTACAGACTAGAACAGTATCAGTTAAGCGGGTCACTTTCTTTCTTCCCCAAAATCAAAAGGGGGTTAAAAATAGCACTTTCTTCACAAGATTGTTTTAAGGATTTAATTAGATAATCCATAGAATTCATTTAGAATAGTGCCTTAATAATTGTCAGCTATGATTATTATCACTGTATAAACAAATGTTTAGATGATATCATCTATATTTTGCATTAAATCCTGATGAAGAAGGGATCAAAATATAAATCTAAAACTTACAAGACATTACTTCCTTACAAATATAGAATGATTATATGATAGTGATTTATTTATGAAGGAATCAGTAAGATGGTAAAGCTGAGCCTAAGATCATGTAAGGAACTGAGTATTTATTTATAAGTGTTAAAAAAATCAATGTTAGATTGCTAGGAAAACTGGTTACTGCCCTAGAGGGCAATAAAAGTGTAACATTTTGATCTATCTTTTCTACCATACAGAAATCCACAAGTAAACATTTATGTTTATAGTGTCTAGGTATGATGAATTGGTAAATAATTAATATAATTATTAATAATAGTTCTTGGATGGGTCTATCAAACAGTGCAGTAGCATGACTTTCAGTAGACATATTATAAATAATTTTGCTTTATATCTAAGCTGCAAAAGTTTTTCCTTAACAAATATAAGGTATAGCTACAGTGGTAATTAGGCTATAAATAGCTTCAAATAGAAATCTTATCTTCTATATTTTGAGTATTTTTTGAAGTATTTATTCAATAACACTTTAGATATCTATTATGGATCTCTATACTAGGTGCTAAGCATAATGGGATAATATAGAAATGGTCTCTGATCTTGAAAGATTCACAAAGTGGATAAATTCAGTACACTCTTGTTGGTTGATGAAAAAGATGTGGACTCCATTTATCAAGGTTTTTAAAAGCTCAGATTCTGAAGTCAGTTTGCCTGGATTGGAATACTGTCTGGCTGTGTGGCCTTGGGAAGTTTCTTTCTCCTCCTCAGTTTCAGTTGCCTCAATTATAAACAGATGATAATAATAATAGCTCATAAAATGTGTACTATTATTAAATGAGTTGATACTAAGAAAAGTGGCTGGCACATAGTAAATGTACCATAAATGTTAGTGAGCATTGTCATTACTACAATACACTATTGCGAATTGTGTAACTGGATTTCAAGGACAAAACTTGCCTGATCCTAAAATCTTAACAAAAGACTCACACAATGCCTGGCTAATGAAAGATAATAAATATTAGAGAATGTGTGAATAAATGAATGAGTGAGTGAATGAATGAATGAATGCTGATCTTTGGTAATGCCAACAAATACAATGACCTATTTCCCTCCTCTCCATGTGACAATTGCCCAATATAGATAGTGTGCAATTGTTAAAACTTCACCACCTTTCATTTCTTCAATCTTAACTTCAGTAGTTAGCTTAACACAGTTAGTGTATCCGTAGACCTAGCATCCTATGACTTGCAAAAAATTATTGGAAATTGAGTTCCAAACAAATTACCAAGCTGAGAGTTAATTATAAGAAATAGAGATACCGAATAAAATTGTTCTCTAAATGTTTACTTTTCAGCTTATTGTTTGTTATAACCTTCTTATCCTTCTTCCAATTATCAGCAGAAACCACATTCCCTGAAACAATCCAATTGGCTTTCAAACTACAGAAGCCTGAGTCTGCAGAGCTTATGTTGCTCTAAGAGGGTGTGTGCTATTATAAATGCATCCTAAGAGTCGAAAACATTCTTTGATTCCAGGTCTCTTTTTTTTTCCTTCCTAAGTTTATCAAACCCCGCCCCCCCCAACTGTCAGCAGCAATGCTAAGGCTGAGTGGGCCAGATGAAAGGACCATTGCTTTTGAGTCAGAACACACTAGAACACGATGTGTAGGAAGAACAAATCAATCCTTGCTATTTAGGGTCGTGCCCATAACATCCATACAAAAGTAGCTGAATCCAGTTTTTCTGATCTGAACACTATAATGAAAAATAAACAATACTTATTTCTAGCAATCACCACCTAGATGATCCCCTTTCCTATTGCCACTAGGAGATGTTAAAACCTCTATTACTGTATATATTATAAGAATTTTGTGATTATTGACTTGAACTCACTTCCTCATAGCATCTGAGACATGAGGCAGCAGCTCTTACCATGCCTTACAGGTGGAGTTTACCCACCTCCAGGCTGGTTCGAAGCTGTTTCCCACACCTCTAGGGCTCTTTCTTTACCAAGTTGAAACCTTCATATCCTTTTTATAATGGAGTTTATTTTATTTATTGTTGAGAGAGAAAGAGAGCACAAGTGGGAGGGGGAGAGAGAGAGAGAGAGAGAGAGAGAGAGAATCTCAAGCAGTCTCCATGCCACCAGTGCAGAGCTTGACGTAGGGCTCCATCTTATGAACCATGATATCATGACCTAAACCAAAATCCAGTCAGATGCTTAACCAACTGAGCCACCTAGGTGCCTGGAAACCTTTTTAACATTTCTTTAAAAAAATTTTTAATGTTTATTTTTGAGAGAGAGAGCACGAAGAGGGGAGGGGCAGAGAGAGAGGGAGACAGAGAATCTGAAGCAGGCTCCAGGCTCTGCAGTGTCAACACAGAGCCTGACGCGGGGCGGAACTCAAACCGTGAGATCATGACCTGAATTTTTAACAGATCCTTAACCGAATCAGCCACCCAGGGCACCCCCCTTTTAGACATTTCTTCAAGCCTCACTCTACCTGACACAATCCCTCCCTCCTTGGCTCCCTCCAAGTAATTACAGTGTTGCCACATTTGAGCCCCACCACCAGCTGTTTCATATTGCCCCGGAATTTTTCCACATTGCTGGTCATATGCTACATCATGATGTCTTCTTTCCTACACTCCATGATGTTCAGTGCTATACACAGACTAAAAGCTCTACAAAATTTTTTTCAAATTGAATTCACTCACATCTCATAAACTAGTATCTTCCAGCAACTGCAGTTGAAAGTGCCTTGTGTAAAATTGAAATTTCAGGCATAAAAATGCCTAGAATATTTGATCATGGTAGTAAAGCCAGTAATAGATTCCTTTCACTTTCAAAAATCTTAAAAAAAAAAAAACCAACAACAACTAGTGACCAAATTGAAAATGTTGACTCATGGTTCAACTATAAAACAAAACTAAGATTATTACTTTTTAAAAATCTGCTCCTCTGCCCCTTTCTTCCCACCCAGAGTTACTTCATTGCTCAGGTGTACTTAAGGCAAAAGTTTGTTTCTTTCTCTCTTTCTCTCTCTCTTTTTTTTCAAATTTTTAATTTATTTTTTACTTTAGTTATTTTTGAGTGGTTCTCTTTTTTATATTAAATATAATTTATTATCAAATTGGTTTCCATACAACATCCAGTGCTCATCCCAACAGGTGCCCTCCTCAATGCCCATCACCCACTTTCCCCTCTCCCCTACCCCCATCAACTATCAGTTTGTTCTCAGTATTTAAGAGTCTCTTATGGTTTGCCTCCTTCCCTCTCTGTAACTTTTTTTTTCCTCTTCCCCTCCCCCATGGTCTTCTGTTAAGTTTCTCAGTATCCACATATGAGTAAAAATATATGGTTCAAAATTTTAACTTAGAAGATACCCTTTTAGAATCTATTTGACAGACATAAAATCATATTGCTATGCTTTTCAAAGAGAGAGAAAACAGATTGATATATCCCTTGTATTTTCTGAAATCTTTTTTATCTGTTGTCTATTTATGTAAAAATCAGGGTCCTTTACATTGTAACCTTCCTCTTCTTTTCCCCCTTCCCTCCGTGAAATTTGATGGCTATAGTTCTTTTCAATAGTCTTACCTTTTTTGGAGCAAAACTAGCCCCAATAAGATATTTTTACCCATAGAGACTCAAAATAAGTAAATTAATAAATAAAAAATGAAGGAAAATGAAAGGAGAGGAAAAAAGACTAAGCCGCTTGGAACAACTGTTCTCTGAGGTCTTCCTGGAGGTATTTTAAACCCCACAACTGATAAGAAAATCACTACAGAAACCAAGAGCATAGCACTTCATCTCATCGGCAATGTATGAGAGCTCCAAGCCACAGCTATAAAAATAGCAGACATTTTGCAGTAATATGCATGTCTGGGCCACGGCAGATACCACCTGTGGTCCCCTGTAATAGAAATAGACAGATAAAATCACCATCACATTACTACTTTAAAATATACTAAAAAACAAGTCTTAGAGTATTTAAATATTAACCCATAAATGCATGATCAGGCCTAGATGAGAATAAACACTTCAAGGGCAGACTACTGCTGGTTGCTGCTACTTAAGTTGTGATAATGGAAATACTTGATTCGATTTACACAGTGCCTCAGAGGGCATGTGCACTTTAATATATCTTGTTGGATCTTACCATGTTTACACTGGAAAGTTACATCATTGCCAGAATAAAATGCCCCAAATGTAAAACACTGATATCTCATTGGAAGTGACTATCTTCTCAGAGGCTTGGAGGGTGGTAAATGAATTTCCAGGACTACAGACTGGTAGAGGAAGAAGAAATCACTCAGAGGAAGGAGGGGAAGAAAAAGAGAGGACAATAATGGACTTTATAAGAGATGAGTTTGACATATAGAAGTAAAGAGTAGATAGGGAAGAGAGAAGAGACTGTTGGGTTAGGCATAAACAGAAGGGAAAAGTCAGAGAAGAATGAAAGGATATGTTGTAGACAATTAATTAGTTACATTGGAGTGAATTTAGAAAGCTAAATAGTTTCCAAATCCACCATGATTTTATTTTCTAATAGCCCTGTTATTATTATCTCCATAATGAGGAATAGCTGTGAATGACCAGATAGTTCCAAGTCTGACTTCTTATTGTGTCCTGAGAAGTGCTATATTGTGTTTGGGGCCAGTTACAGACCTCTATTCCTGAGAGTGTAGTTAGAAAAGACAGGACTTGTACAGAAAGTACTAGTAACCTTTAATTTTAGTATTTGGACACAGGGAGTTCCAGAATATGGCATGGTCTGTTTTAAAGGTTTAAAATAATGGCAGATTGGAGCACCTGGGTGGCTCAGTTGGTTAAGTGACTAACTTCATTTCAGGTCATGATCTCATGGTTTGTGAGTTTGAGCCCTGCTTTGGGCTCTGCTAACAGTTTAGAGACAGGAGGCTGTTTCAGGTTCTATGTCTCCCTCTCTCTCTGCCCTCCATCCCCCTTTCTCTCTCTCTGTCTCTCTCTCTCTCTCAAAACTAAGTAAACATTAAATTTTTTTAATTAAAGAAATTTTAAATCATGGCAGATTTGAGGACACAAGATTCCCTTGAGAAACTGGCATCAAAAAAGTCTTTTTCTAAGCGTTTTTGTTAGGTAGGTTTCCTCCTTAAAGGAAGGAAGAATAGGATAAAACTAGAAAAGTTTCACAGGTGTCCATTACTTTTTAAAGTTTATTTATTTTGAGAGGAGGGAGGGGAAGAAAGAGAGGGAGAGAAACCCAAGCAGACTCCACATTGTCAGTTCAGAACCCAGTGCAGGGCTTAAACTCATGAAACGTGAGATCATGACCTAAGCTGAAATCAAGAGTTGGACACTTAACCAACTGAGCCACCCAGGCACCCCACCAATGAGTTTTATACTTTTACATGCTTTCATGTGGCTGTTTGGTGTACCTTAGTTTCAACTTGAAGAATGCACTTTATTTACATTTAAAAATAAGAAAGCTCTCAAATTAACAACCTAACTTTACACCACAAGGAACTAGAAAAAGAAGAACAGACTAAATCTTAACTTAGGAGAGGAAGGAAACAGTAAAGATCAAAGAAGAAATAAGTGAAATGCAGACTATAAAAGCAAAACAAAAAAATCAAGGAAACAAAAAGTTGTTTTTAAAAGTTAAATACAGGGGCGCCTGGGTGGCGCAGTCGGTTAAGCGTCCGACTTCAGCCAGGTCACGATCTCGCGGTCCGTGAGCTCGAGCCCGGCGTCAGGCTCTGGGCTGATGGCTCAGAGCCTGGAGCCTGTTTCCGATTCTGTGTCTCCCTCTCTCTCTGCCCCTCCCCCGTTCATGCTCTGTTTCTCTCTGTCCCAAAAATAAATAAACGTTGAAAAAAGAAAAAAAAAAAAAAGAAAAAGAAAAAAAAAATTAAAAAAAAAATAAAATAAAAGTTAAATACAATTAACAAATCTTTGTTAGATTAAGAAAAAAGAAAACTATAATAAAAGAAATAATAAATTAAAAAAAGACATTACAACTGACGCCACAGAAATAGAAAGGATTATAAGAGACCAAAAAAGGTGATAACCTAGAAGAAATCAATACATTCCTGGTGATATTCAACCTATCAAGAGTGAATCATGAAGAAAGAGAAAATCTGGGGTGCCTGGGTGGCTCAGTCAGTTAAACATCTGACCTTGGCTTAGGTCATGGGTTCATGGGTTCTAGCCCTACATTGGGCTCTGTGCTGACAGCTCAGACCCTGGGGCCTGCTTCATATTCGGTCTCCCTCTCTCTCAGCCCCTTCCCCACTCATGCTCTGTCTCTCTCTGTCTCTCAAAAAATGAATAAACATTAAAAATTTTTTTTAAATAGAAAATCTGAACATATCAATAACAAGTATGAATAATGAAACAGTAATAAAAGCCTTCCAACATCAAAAAATAGTAGGACCAGATGGTCTCCCTGGTGAATTCTATCAAATAATTAAAGAAGAATTAATAATAATCCTTCTAAAAATCTCCTTTAAAAATTGAAGAGGAAGGTATACTCCCAAAGTCATTTTACTAAGTCAGCATTATCCTCATTTCAAAGCCAGATAAAGACACTATAAGAAGGGGCGCCTGACACTATAAGAAGGGGCGACTGGGTGGCGCAGTCGGTTAAGCGTCGGACTTCAGCCAGGTCACAATCTCGCGGTCCGTGAGTTCGAGCCCCACGTCAGGCTCTGGCCTGATGGCTCAGAGCCTGGAGCCTGTTTCTGATTCTGTGTCTCCCTCTCTCTCTGCCCCTCCCCCGTTCATGCTCTGTCTCTCTCTGTCCCAAAAATAAATAAACGTTGAAAAAAAAAATTAAAAAAAAAAAGACACTATAAGAAAATAACATTACAGACCAAAATCCTTGATGGACAGAAAAATCCTCAATAAAATACTAGTGCACCAAATTCAACAGCACATTAAAAGAATCAGACACCATGATCAAGTGGGATTAATTTTTAGGATGTAAGGATGGTTTGACATATGCAAATTAATAAGTGTGATTTAACATACTAACATAACAAAGGATAAAAATCATATAGTCACCTCAATAGATGCAGAAAAAGCATTCAACAAAATCGAACACAGTTTTATCATACAAACACTCAACAGACTATGTTTAGGTGGAATTTACCTCCACATAATAAAGACCATATAAGAAAAACCCACAACTAACATTACAATCAATGGTAAACCACTCAAATATTTTTCTCTAAGATCTGAAACAAAATCTTGATTCCCATGCTTGTTAATTCTTTTCAACATAGTTCTGGAATTCCTAGCCAGTGTAATTAGGCAAGAAAAAGGTCTCCACAACAACAAATAAGAAAAATTATTAAAATAAACCAGTAAATTTGCAGGTTACAGAATCAACATATAAAAATCAGTTTCATGTCTATATGCTAAGAATAAACTATCCAAAAAGGCAATTAAGAAAATGCTTAATTTATAG
Source organism: Lynx canadensis (assembly GCF_007474595.2). Taxonomy (NCBI): domain Eukaryota; kingdom Metazoa; phylum Chordata; class Mammalia; order Carnivora; family Felidae; genus Lynx; species Lynx canadensis. Next base: position 47,506,114 of record NC_044304.2, on the reverse strand, counting down.
TAGCATCTAAAATAAAAAAAATACTTAGGAACAAATTTAACCAAGAAGATGAAAGATATGTACACTGAAAATGATAAAACATTGATGAAAGAAATTAAAACACAAATGAGAGGACAGACACTCCATGTTCATGAATTGAATAAATTATTATTAAAATATCTGTGCTATCAAAGTGACCGAAAGATGCAATGTTATCCCAATCAAAATTTCAATGGCATTATTCACAGAAATAGAAAAAAATCCTAACTATCATATAGAACCACAAAGACTCCAAATAGACAAAGTAACCCTGAGAAACAAATACAGAGGTGGGGCCACCAACTTCTTGATTTGAAAAAAATATTATAAAGCTACAGTAATGAAAACAATATGCAATGGCATAAAGGCAGACATATAGACCAATAGAATAGAAAGAGAGCCCCCATATAAATCTACACATATATGGTCAATTGATCTTCCACAAAGATGCCAAGAACACACAATGGGGAGAGGATAGTTTCTTCAATAAATGGTATTGGAAAAATTGGATAGTGATATACAAAAGAATGAAGTTGGACCCCTATCTTACATCGTAGAAAATAATTAAACTCAAAATGGATGAAACACTTAAATGTAAGAACTAAAATTGTAAAGCTCTTAGATGAAAAAATAGGGAGAAATCTAAACTTCGGTCTTAGCAATGATTTCTTGCATATGATACCAGTAACACAGGCAACAAAAGCAAAAATAGACAAGTGGGATAACATCAAACTAAAAAGCTTCTGCACAGTAAAGAAAACAACAAAATGAAAAGGCAACCTAAAAAATAGGAGAAAAATTTGCACACTATATATATAATAAGGGTCTGATATCCAAAATATACAAACAATTCCTACAACTCAAGAGCAATTAATAAATTAATTAATTAAAAATAGGCAAAGGACTTGAATAGACACTTCTCCAAAGAAGACATAAAAATTGCCAACTGGTATATGAAAAATTGCTCAATTTAATCATCATGGAAATACGAATCAAAACCACAGTGATATATGACTTCACCTGTTATATTAGCTATTATCAAAACAAAAAAAAATCTAAAAGATAAAAAACAATGGTGAGGATGTAGAGAAATTGGAACCCTTGTATATTACTGTATGGGAAAGTAAAATGTTGCAAGCTGCTATTGGGAAACAGTATGGAGATTCCTCAAAAGATTAAAATTATAACTCCATATGATCCAGAAATCCCACTTCTGGGGATATATCCAAAATAATTGAAGTTATTACGTCAAAGAGATATCTGCACCACCACCAAAGAGATATCTGCACCAGCATTATTCACATTAGCCAAAATAGGGAAACAATCCAAATGTCCATTAACAGTTGAACGGATAAAGAAAATAATGTATAATCACACAACAGAATACTACCCAGCTTCAACAAAGAAAACAATCCTGCCATTTGTGATATCATATAGTGACCTGAAGGACATTATATTAAGTGAAATAAGTCAGTCATAGAAGAACGTCTATTTCATGATTCCAATTAGGAAGTAGCTAAAATAGGCAGACTCATAGAAGAAAAAATAGAATGGTGGTTTCCAGTAGCTGGGAGGAGAGAGAAAAATGAGTTGTTGTTCAATGAATATGAAGTTTTAGTTATGCAAGATGAATAAGTTCTATAGATCTGTTGTACAACAGTACCTATATTACTATCACTATCAATATCTGTATCCATACTGCATTGATCACTTAAAAATTTGTTAAGAGGGTAGATCCCATATTAAGTGTTCTTACCACAAACATATACAAATACACACACCCACAAACAAAATAACAAACAAAAGAAAACCAAGAGACACAAGGAACTTCTGGTGGTGATGTATATCTATTACCTTGACTGGTGACTATTTCACAGTGTATGCATATTTCCAAACACATCAAATTGTGTACATTGGGTATATGCAGTTTTTCTTATCAATTATACCTCAACAAAGCTGCTTTAAATGTAAAGATAAAAATATTTTCTAACAAAGGATCCTGCAAATTATGTATCTTGTGCTGCTGGAATCATATTCCTTTTCCTGCACTCTCTAGCTGAATGGACAATGTACTTCATATTGTTCAACTTCATCTCCTCATGTTTGAAGTGGTAATAGTGATAGCTCATTCTATTGCTGGGAAGATTCAGTGAGATCATGTATGCAAAGCACTTATCAATGTGCCTGACAAATATTAAGTGTGCAATGTAGGTTGTCTTTTGTTATTATTATTTCTAGTTATATTGGAAGGTGAATAGCACAAGGGAGCTCTTTCCATCAGCTATTTCCAAAGTCCTGAAGGCGGATTGCATCTATACTTACAGCCACATCATTCCCAAGTCAAGGAGTTTTGGCAGCAGTATAAAGAATATATGATCTAGGTCATAAGGTAAATCCCTCTTCCTCAGTGGCCTTTTGGACTCTCAGTGAATGAAATATGTCCTAGGCTTTCCTCCTCAACTTTCCAGTGGTAATGGCACCCACATTCTGAGCCAGGTGAATCCCTGACTGTCAGTGCTACCCTGGTTTATCACCTCTCTCCACCAACTTTAAACAGCATCACACTTGCATCTGTATCTCTGAGCTTAGAATTTGCTGTGCCCTGATTTGGGGTGAGAAATTTCCTCTCTGAGGATTTAATATTTAAAACTTATGTTTCTTTTTTTCATTTGTTTTTATTGGAAGACAAATTTGCACCATATTCTCTGAAAAACTCCAGATGCCTCTACTGTGACCTGCCTTTATCTTAACCTTGTGCTCACTCACCTCCAAAGTAAAATCAGCACATAGAGGATCCTAGCACTCAAGCCTTTGCTTCCTTTTCCAAGCCTTCCAAGCTACACACCCTCTTTTCTCCCCATGTGAGCTAGAGCTCATAGGACTGTTGCCTAGCTGCAAGGAGTCCTGGAAACACAGGAGCATCTTTAAGATATTTGAAACATAATAAGAAAATTCAACTGTTTGATTTGAGAAAAAATTGGCCCAGCAGGCAATATAAAAGGATGGTAGGAAACACTGAAAAGAGACAGGCAGTAAGTTAGAGGAGAAATACAAAAATAAAAAATAAAATGATACAGGATATTATTATTTCAGCTTTGCCCTAGCTTTATCTGACAACTCTCAAAAAAGAATACTAATGTAAGACAATGGAAGTAGCTGAATAACTTCAAGTGTTCTTTTTTTCTTTGTGGAATAGTCGCAAAAGGAAAATTACTTTTGATTATATAGCTCTGTCAGAATCTACTTTCTTATTTGGGGGTTGATACTTACACCACATTCAAAGTGTGCTGGTATAAGGATTTATGGAACAGGAACAAAAGAATAAAGGTGTTTAGAAATAATCTCCTGGGCCAACAGAGAATTTCTTCAGTCATAGGCATCCCAACTACATACTGGGCTCCATACTGGGAGTTGGGGCTGGGAGGCCATTAGGGGAACAATATATTACAGGTCTAAGTAAAATTAAATTACTGTACTGTGATGAAAACAAGTCCCCTCCATCATCATCTCTCTTTGCTCAGGGATAATTTATAGGCGAACGTGATTTCTTTTGATTCCATAAAGTTATTTGAAAAGTTGTGTGAAACTACTTAAGGGCAAACTTATGAATGCCAATGGTTAAAGTACACAGAAAATAGTTTAAATACTATTACGATTTTAATTTCCTAACACTAGGATTTGAAGAAACACAGTATAATTTAGAACACTTTCAACAATTTCACTTAACCTTTGAGTCTGCCCACATGTGATGTTCTGATCATTTTTCTATGTAGCTGAATGCGCATAAAAGACCCACTTTCTTCTCTCTATCAGGCATCTGGATTTCACAGGAGCTACACCATTGACTCTCCATAGTCTCCAACTTGCCGACTCACCCTGCAGATCTTGGAACTTGCCCACCTCCATACACATGTAAGCCAATTTCTTGTAATAAATCTCTTTCTGTGTATGCACATCCCATTGATTCTGTTTCTCTGAAGAATTCTGAGTTATTACCCCTTTCATTTGGATAAAACAATGGGACATGTTACCTAAACAAGAGGCACAGATTTTAACACCCTGACTTGGACATTCCTTTGGTAAAATTATTTTTTTACTTCAAGTTAACATATATTTTCTTTTCACTAAAGAAAAACAAACAAAAAATAAAACTAGCAATGCTCTATATGGAAAGGAATTTCATACGGCCCTGTAGTCATCTGTTGAGCACAAAACCAGCCTTTTGTGGAATACTAGATGGACATATGTAGCCACCAACAGAAGGTATCCCAGTTAGTAAGAGGGGCCATAATGATTATTTTTCTGTTGCTTGTCTCATTTTTACAAAGGAAACTTAGAAACATCCTCTCTGAGACAGAATATATGTGTGTGGGGGGATGGTTTAGGAGGATGAGGGTCCTACACAGATTATATGTACAAATCTCTTCCCTGATTTTCCATGGACCCTATTTTATAAAACTCTGCCTTAAATATCTTTATGCCTATGTCTGTCAGTGACTAATTTTCAGTCTTCTCCAAAACCAGGTCGAGATCTCATAATCAGAAACTGGCCGTTTCAAAGTTTTATAAAATAAGGTTTCTTTTTCCATCTCCACCCCCACCCCGAGATAGGAATCTTAAAACTGTGTTCTAGTATATCTCCTCAAGAAGATGCACTTTCAATCAAAGAGGAGACCTCAGAAAAAGGAAGAAAGAAAAGTGCAAGTTTCTCTGCTTCTAAACCCTAAACTTAATATACCTTTATTTTTCCTTCAGCTATCACCGAAAAGGCATGGGTGTGTGCACACAGCAGCTGTATAACCTCTCAGTAGATTTCTGTGAATGAACAAGCAAAGTTCAGAAAGGTTAAGACTTTAAATGATATCCCAAGTTAGAAGTCACACAGAACCTGACCAAATTATCATATCTCTAAACCCGCCTTATAGTTGGAAAGCTAGAAAATGCCAAGAAAACTCTTTCCCACAATGGTATTTGATCCTTATTGGCTCTCTGGTGCAGGCAGAACACTGTAACAGGAGTCAGAAGTCCTGTTTTCCAGTCCCAAACCTATAAACCTAAACAAAAGGATAAACCAAAATAGTGATTTAAAAAAATAATTGCAGTACCTCTTTCTTTAAATAAAACTTCACACCAGAATTCAGAATAGAAAACAGATTAAAGTGGCAGTCATTTACAGACTTCCCATAGCCTTTATGATGATTCCCCCAAACAATCAGTAAACAGTCTATAAACCAATAATCTTCATTTAGAAAGGTTCTGGTCTAACTGAACGTCCCTGGTCCCTTTTCATATAGTATGGATTCCTGGGCTCCATTTAGATCATCTGATTCAGAGTCAGAAAAGTATACCTTCCACTAGCCGTTAGGTAATTATTAAGATGCTCAGTTGGCTGGTATGGATCAGCATTGAAAATGACAACAGCCAGATACATAAGGTATAATTCCCTCTCCACAGTATCATATTATTATTATTAGCTTCAAGTTACCATATTTCTAACAGATGGCTTGTAAATTGTGCCATGATTCCACCTGGGTCACACATGCTTATGTAATAACAGGAAAATACTGAATTATTTGCAAGAAATTTCCAATCTTAGTTTCCTCGCAAAAGCTTCTCCTATTCACATCAAGAATTTTTCATTGGTTCTTTCGAATGATGGTATCTCTTCTGAGGAAATAAGAGGGGCCTCAAAAATGCATCCCATACATAGAAGAAATGTACCTATGGAGTCATTAATCCAGGGATTATTGCCAAGGTATTGAGAACTCATTTCAGCGAGACAGTGAATCCAAAAAAATTCCACTGTCCCAACTTTCAAAAAGGAAGTAATACATGTAAAGGAAGTGGTGTGATCCCCGGTATATAATAGGCATTCAGTGAAGTTGAGCTATGACTTTTACTATTTGTTGTCATTATTGAAAGTAATTTAAGACATTTCCAGGTTGTCTAGGTCTGGAAAACTATCTAGACAAATAAGATGTGTGCGCGAGTGTGTGTGTGTGTGTGACAAGCATTTTAAATATTTTCATCCAAAATGTGCTTTAAATACCTCTCATAAAAAGGGGGTGGGCATGTTTTGATTTTACAACATTACTTCTTTACTTTTAGCATGCATTAAGATCACTTGGAGAGGTTCTTAAACCACAGATTGCTGAGCTCCACCTAGAGTTTCCAATTCAGTAAATCCTGGGAGGGGCCTGAGAATTTACTTTTCTAACAACGACAACAACAACAACAACAACAACAACAACAACAAATGTGAGGCTGATGCTGCTGGTCCAGTACAGCACTTGGAGAATGACTGCACTAAAAAGCTTCATACTCCATGATCCTTAGAGGAATATCCTTTGTAGCCAAGGCCAAAGGCTATGATTGGAGGATTGTCCTTAAGATTTTCAATTATGTATGACAGCACCATTATGAGCTGAAACTGGTTAAGCAAAACTATATTCGAATGCCCCAAGTCTTTAAGACACTGGGTATAATAATCAGGTTATTTTGTTACAAGACTGACAAATACAACTCATTTTCCCTTGATACTTCAAGAGAAATTTATTAGCTTATATAATTGGGAAGTCGAAGGCACAGGTGGATCCGGGGCACAGCCCCATATAGTTCGAGTTCCCACTCTCTCCATCACCTGATTCTGCTTGTCATGCCTCCTCTTTTAGCTGACCTTAGTGTCTCATGCCACAGACAACTATCTCTTCAAGAGACAAAACAGACAAGGCATCTCGCAGCTCAAGAGCCACAAATTAGATATATTGTCTCCTTGTATCCTCAAGTGAAGAGCTATGATTGGCCACGCTGGAAACACATACTCACATTTAGACCAATCACCATGAACAGAGAAACCTGATTGGCCAGCCCTCGGTCACATGGTCAATATAGTGGGTGGGAGGTGAGAGAACACTGACCGTTGGAGCAGAGGAACATGTGGAGGATATTCAGCACCACAATGGGATGAGAAAAGTCTGACAAAGAGGACTTTGTGTTGAAAACTGAGATTAAGTGCCTGGATTGGAGAGAAGAGATCATAAATGCTGAAGAAAAGGAGCTGAGATGTGAAGAGAAGGCAATACCAATTCCAATGGATTAAAAATTGTAAGATCTCTGCCACAGCACCCTATGACAGAAAACTTTTCACAGGAAACCTATTTTCATTTGCTTTATGATACCACATTCCTTTTGCTCTGGAGCCTTCTCTCGCCTGAAATTCGGGGTCCTGCTTCTGTAAGTCCTTGAAGTATTAACTCATAAGTCTCCATCACACAGACAATATATGTTATTGAAGAAATAAATGAATGGAGGAAAGACGGAACCAACCAACTTGAATTTGGGTAAGTCCAGTGGGCTTTCTGAGCTCATTTTTTTTCCATCTAAAAAAAATGAAATGTGTTTTCCAATTACTCTTTGAGAATTAAGTATGCATGTGTCTTTTAAAATTGACAATGAAAATAGAAATGTAAGGCAATATTACTAATGATGTGTAAGAGTTGTTCGTTCCCTGTATAGCAAGACATCTATTATTGTTGTAAATTAAAAACAACCCAACAATATTGCCTAGTATAGCTCTCCAAAATCGCTCAAATGTTAATTTAATAGACATTTATTTCTTCACTTAAGCCAGGGGTTCTCAACCCTGGCAGTATATACAAAGCAGATGGGGAGATTTGTAACCTTTTGCTACCTAGGCTCCATTTAGAGATTTTGCTTAAAATCACGCAGGTGGGAGTGGGGGTGGTGGTGGCCGAGGCATTTGTATGCTTTTAATCTTCCCAGGTGATTCTTATATGCAGCCAGCGTTGAGAAGCACAAACTTCAGTCCATTTTATCCTAAGGGCTCCTCTCTGCCTCTTGAAAATAGGCTTCTCTTTTGACTTTAGGTGAGTTTCTTAAACCTTAGATAGGGTACATGAAATTGTCATTTCCCTTAAGTCAGCATCCTCCCTTTCAAGAAAGAGTATGACAGGCCACTTTTGCAACAGTCTTTCAAGCAGAAAGTCTCTTCCAAATGTGTCTGTCTTGCAGGGATCTGAACAGAACAAATAAAGTAAAACAATTTAACCCTGTAGCTAAATTGATGGCATGCTCTAGAGATAAATTTTTGCCTAAGAGGCTTGCAGTTATTAAAATTTACTCCTGCTTCTAAACACTTAGTAAATTAAGGGATAGAGACTGAAAGGCCAATTTAATTAAATTATGAAACCTTGTAATCTGAATTCTAACTACAGATGTACTCTCAGTTTACCAAATATTTCTTTCAAAAATTAACTGAGTTGGGTAGGGGGAGACAGACCACTCCTTTTTCTGCATTCAATTAATCAAAATGTTATTTACTTCCTACTGTGTTTGGGCAAAATGTAATTGCTTGAGTCAGTGGGAGCTAGGGAAGGTAAGTAAACTTGGAAAGGAAGAACATTTCCCAAGCTTTCTGCTCCCCTAGGAGAGTTACAGTGACTGATATTATAGGGTAGGGTGTCTCATTTGCAGCACGATTGACATTTTGTGTCAGATACTTCTGTGTTGTGGGGTGAGGCAAGAGACTATCCTGTTCATTATAATTTCTTGCAACATCTATGATCTCTACCAACTACATGCCAGTAGTACCCACCGAGTTATGACGAAAAAAATGTCCACAGACTTTGCCAAATGTGCCCTGGGGCAACAAAATTGTCCCCAGTCGAGAATCACTGTTACAGAGTGGCCACAGAATTAAGTCTTAATTAGAAAAAAATTTACAGAATAGTAAGATTAATAACCACAACAATGATTAATATCATTCATTTCACTTATGCTATCACTGTTTATCAATCACTTTTTCAGGACTGGGAATACATTATTTTATTTAATTCTGAAACACTGGAGAGGTGAGATACTTCACTCATGGTCATTTTGGTAATAACTGACAGATCTAGTATTCAATTTCTGGTTTTTCTTCCTCTGAAATTAAATACGAGCTCTATATTCTGCCTTCCCTGCCCCTTAATCCCCTCTCCCCTCCTGCCCCCCACAGCGAAAGTTGGAACTCTGAAAGGTAGGGTACACATGAGCCATAGAAATAGATGAGACCAATAGGTAGCAGCATGCTTTAACATTGAAGCATAAGGATCTTGGTCTTACACAGCAATCCTGGGATGAAAGTCCGTGTATTTCAACACACAACCAAGGGCTGCCACCATAGCTCCCCAAGAACATTCTAGTACCAAATTCCTAGTATGGCAGGCCTGGGCTTGGCATTGTACAGGAAGTAGGAAGCTCCTTCCAGAAGAGTGTAGTCCAATAAGCAAATCGCAGGAAGTCAGTCTTCTCTGCTGGGAATTTATATCTTCCCAAATTGTCAATTTTTAATTGGTGAAATATATGTATGTCCCCTTTTGTCCTTAAAGAACAAAAGGGACAGGAAATGTTGGTGAGCTTTGGGAATGTATTAGAACTCCACATACAGTTTTGCTTCTAACAAAGTTTGCACCGTACCACCAGTTGCCTTGCCCACTTAGTTTCATGCCCACATGTTTTGTTTGTTCCTTCAGTACACCACGCTTCCTCTTACCGCTGAATCTTTGCATATGCCATCACTCTTGCCAGAAATGTTCAACTTCCCAACTTCCTGCTCCTCTATCAGAAACAAAACTATCAGGTTTACAGTGTCATCAAACATCTACTAAAATGTCACTTCAACTTGGAAGCCCTCCTGACTTTTCTGACTGGGCCAAATCCCCCAACTGTTGATTTATAAAAGTGTGTAAACATTCATTCATTTACTCATTCATTCATTATTCATTTCAGGGAATATATTTTTTGAACTCCTACATATTGGGTGTAGATTGTGGCATTGGGAACACGATGTATGACAAACAAGGTCTCTGCTCTTAACAAATGAGAATATATTCAGTAGTATTAGGCTGAATAATTAGCAAATCATTTCTAAACAACCACAGAAAAGTTACTTCCTGCAGTTAAATTGATATTAATGAAATTAATAAAAAAAAATAGGGTAATGTGGATAGAACTTCACTGTTTGTACCTTAGGTGGAATCACAGAGAAAGCCTCTCTAACGATTAATCAAGATCTCAAACAGGAGAACACAGAAATGGGAAGAAGTGTAGATCATTGCAGGAGTTATTTCCAAGTGCAAAGGCCCTGACATAGGAGTAAAGGTGTTATGATTGAGGCAGAGAAAGAAGGTAGAGCCACTAGAAATAGAGAATGGAAATAAGGGAGGCTGTAGTTGAAGGTTGAGCTAGATGACTTGTTTACTGGAAACAGAAGGAGTCATTGTTTCATTCTAGTAGTGATAGAAGGTCAATGGAAGGTTTTATATAGGAGAATTATTTGATCTTATGAACATTTTAAGAAGCTGTTGATTACTCAGAACATTGTATCAAGGGCATGAGTCAGAAAGTAAGACCAGTTAGGAGGTACTTTCATTCAAGCTTTTCATTAAGTGCTAATGGCTCTAGTTAGAATGCTAACAGTATAAATGAAGGGAAGCACTGTGTTTGGAATATATTTTAGAAATTGAATCAGTGAATTTAAAAGGATGAAATTCACTGAATGAATTTAAAAGGATAAAAGGGTTAAATAAAAGAATCAAAACTCCTTGTGTTTTGACAGGTGGTGTTGTTTTCTAAGACGAAGAATTCTGAAGAAGAAATAGATAGGGGATTAGGGATCATGGGAATCAGCTCTACTTTATATATACGATATACATATAATACACACACAAACATACACACATATATGTATGACATACACACACATACATATATATGATGCATATTAGTGAAGTGCCAATGTCAGTTGGACAGTTGAGCCCTGAGATGGAGAGCAGTCAAGACTAGAGTAATAAAATAGGGAGTTGGCCTATGATGGCATTATAGCCCTGTGACATGATGACTTTACTTAGGAAGAGACCAACCCTAAGTTGATCAGAAAATCAGCAAATGAGACAGAGAGAAAATAACCAATGAAGTAGGAAAAAACAAAAAATAGGCAAATAAAGAAAAAAAATGAAGTATCCTTGAAACTATTATATAAATAAGAATACCCTAAAGATGCAGAAGCATCTGTAGCCCTTATTGCAGGCCTCTTAAATGAGGATTACTGTTGAGCAGATAACAGAAGTGTTCTTTGACAATGAACCATATATGTAAGCCTGAGGGAGGGAATCTACAGAAGTGCCCTAAAAGGGGATGGGGTAATATGACACTAACTTATTGGGGTGTGAAGGATAAATAAATGCAAAAAGGATAAATGATTGTTTTCCTTGGAGATTGGTTAGTGCCAAGTAATGGACCCTGGACACAGGAGAAAGATCTCTGGGCAGAGACTCCATGCACATCACCAAGAGATGTAGCTGACACAGGCTGGTACATACATACCCAAATAGCAAACATTCCATGATAGTTGCTCCAGACATTTTCATCTCTGCTTGAACCCTCTGCCCCCAACTACCAACTTCTCCAGTTTTTACTGCCATATCCATTAACCTGTGAAATATAACTATGTAAATCTAACCTGGGAATTATAATGCATATATATAATATACACACATTTGTGTATAATATGGACATACATATTATATGTATATATGCACAGTATATAAAAATAAAATATGTAATATATATGTACATAAATAATATATATATGTTATGTATATCCTCTGGAAATCATATATATATATATATGATATTATGTTACATATGTTATGTATATATAATATATGCTACCTACATATGATATATGCTATATATGATAAATATAAAGGGGATATAGCTTTTCTTCTCACCTGCTTGACATATCAACAATAGTAATAATGACAATGGCCACCAGTTATTAAGTCTGTACTGTAATGGGCTCTGTTGGAAGATTTACAAACCAGGAGCTCTTTCTGGCAAAGTGGTAAAGAAATGACTAAGTTATACAGATGATTTAATAAATTTGCATTGCTAGCTTAATTCTCTCCAAAATTTATATTCCTTTTCCATAATCAATTTCTTTTGGGATTAATCATCTGAATAACTCTCAATGCTATACTTCGTATTATCTCAGTAGACTTAGCCCATCTCTTAATACTTCTAGATATCAACATAAAAATAAATTATAAAGCTCTTTTTTCCCCCAGAAACTTACTAAATTTCAGGAAGCTAGCAAAGATAATTTGTAAACTATTCTCATTTTTGTTTGCCCTTTTCCTTTTCACACTATCAATTTTCACTATCCACATAAGCATCAAATGTTGAGATTTGAAGCTTCTTCCCACCTGCTACCCAGGACTTAACAAACAAGATTCCACCTGTTTTGTTTAAAAGAGGTTTCTACAAGAAAATCAGGAAAAATAATTTATTTTGGTTATATGGGAAGAACTACTCCTCTTCCCATAGTGCATTTTGGTCTTGGGAAATTAAAACCATTCCCAGTAATGAGTAGATATAAAATATTACCTATAAATGGTACCTGATTTTAAAAGAAACATTTAGATGAGACCCTTTTGAGACCAAGGGATTTGCAGATACACCTAAGTGTCTTGAAAATTACTCAATGCTCTTCAGTTTATTTCATACTTGGTAATTAAAACATTACCAAAAAAGAAGGTGCATGTATTATCAGTTGTTTTCTATTGGAAAATAATGTTCCCTCCTTTATTTAATAAGCATAATTAGATTTAAATTCTCTGAACAGAAAAAGTAGATTAACAGGGTCTGTTTCTGAGCTTCCCTTTAGCTTGATAGTTACATGAAATACTATATAAATCAGGCCTTTTTCTGGCAAAATAAAAAATCGAGCTCAAACTGGATCAAGTCAGAAGGTGAAATGAGCTAAAATATACAAGGTTGGTTTGTTTTAGGCCTGGCTGAAACTAAGGGCTCTCTTCTCATCTCTGGACTCATGTTTCTTCTATATAATCTTCCATGTCAAAGTTCTTATATCCATAGTAGCATTTCTACAAAATTCTGTTATCCCAGTGGGAAGAACTCCCTTATTTTCTTTAAAGCCCAACAAATTCCTGGCATTCTTCTGTTCCAGTACATTTGGGCCATTTCATGGTTGTCAGGAGGTTGGGACTTTGTGATGGGCAAAGCCATTGCAATATTCCCACTACCTCAGATAGATTAATAATGGATAATAGTTTCACAAAAGAAAATGGCAACAGAATCAGGGAGAGTGGGTTTTTGGTAGTTTGGTTTCTTCTTCCCCTACTAGAGAACCAAGAAAAAAAAATGTCTTAGTTAATATGTTTTTGTAGACAAATATTCTTGGATTTCCAAGGTATAGCACACACTTAATAATTATATTGTATTTGTTTCATTAAACTGACTTTAATTTTAAATACTTTGCTATATATAGGCCAAGTAATCTCCTTGTGATAATTTCAGTTCATATTTAAATTCAGTTCTACTGAAAAAGAATATAGATACCTACTGCTTACTTATAAACCAACATGTCACTTTTTTTCTTTCTGAGATCTGACTTTTCTCAAGTATTCTCTCTCTTTTTAAGTTTATAGTTCATTATCAAAATGGTACATTGCATAGAAATGAAATTTTAAACAATAATAATTTTAAAGATTTTGACTCCATGTATGAAAACCAGAATTCAGAATCAGTGAGAAAACCCAAGATAGTTGCATGGTAAGCATTTCTGAGGACTCATGGAAACTTGCTAAAATGAACATATGTTTAAGCATCTTAAAAAAAACCTACAAAATGCTAAAAGTAAGTTTGTATTACTATCTTAAAAGCCAAGAGTAGCAGTGTGTGTTATGAGCTACTGTGTGGGGCTGGATTTCTTTTATCAGTTTTATTGGAATATAATTGATATATAGCACTATATGAGTTTAAGGTATACAGTACAATTATTTGACCTAAATATATTGTGAAATGATTACCACAGTAAGTCTAGTTAATATCCATCATCTCTATGTATATTTAAAAAAAGAAAAGGAAAAAAAATTTCCTTGTCATGAATACTCCTAGTATCTAGTTTCTTAACAACCTTCAATTATACCATATGGTGGTATTAACTATAGTCATCATGTTGTATATTACATCTATAGTAGTTATTTATCTTTTAACTGAAAGCTTGTACCTTTTGACCATCTTCATCCAATTTACCCTACCCACCCCCACCTCTGGTAACCATAAATCTAATCTCTTTTCTCTATGAGTTCGGTAAGGTCCTTTCATATTGTCTCAAATAACAAGATTTCTTTGTTTTCAATACCTGAGTACCATTCCTGTGTGTGTGTGTGTGTGTACATACACACTTCAACTTCCTTATGCATTTAACCGTTGATGGACACATAGGTTGTTGCCATGTCTTGGCCATTGTAAATAATGGTGCTGTAAGCATGAGGGTAAAGATCTCCCTTAAAACATAGTGTTTTAATTGTTTTTAGCTATATTCCCAGAAGTGAAATTGTTGGATCATATGGTAGTTCTATTTTTAATTTTCTGAAGAAACTCCATACCATTTTCCACAGTGGCTCCACCAGTTTACATTCCCACCAACAGTGCACAAGGGTTTCCTTTTCTGCATATCATCAACAGCATTTGTTATGTCTTGACTTTTTGATACGGCCATTGTAACAGGCATAAGGTAATAGTTCCGTGTGGTTTTGATTTGCATTCCCCTAATGTTTGTGATTTTGAGCCCCTTTTTACATCCCATGCAGTAGCCATTTGTAGATATTCTTTGGAAAAAATGTCCATTCAGGGACTTTGCCCATTTTTAATTGGATTATTTGTTGTTTTGCTATTGAGTTATGTAAATTTACTGTATATTTTGGATATTAGTACCATATCAGATTTTTGATTTGCAAATATGTTTTTCCCATTCTGTAAATTGTATTTCATTATGTTTGTCATTTATTTTGCTGTGCAGAAGCTTTTTAGTTTGATATAACCCTACTTATTTATTTTGTTGCTCATATTTTAGGTATAATATCCAAAAAGTCATTGCCAAGATCCAGGCCAAGGATCATTTTTCCTAGGTTTTCTTCTAGAAGTTTTGTGGTTTCCATTCTTAGATTTAATTCTTTAATTGCTTTTGAGTTAATTTTTGTGAGTGGTGTTAGATAGGGGTCCAGTTTCCTTCTTTTATATGTGAATATACAATTTTCCCAGCATCGTTTATTGAAGAAACTGTCTTTTCTCCATTAATTATTCTTGTTTCTTTTGTCAAATATTAGTTGATCATGTATGAATGGATTTATCTTTTGGCTCCCAATTATATTCATTTGGTCTATGTGTCTGTTTTTATGCCAGTACCATACTATTTTGATTAGCATAGCTTTATAATAGAGTTTGAAATCAGGAAGTGTAATGCTTCCTGCTTTGTTTTTCTTTCTCAGCATCGCTTAGGGTGTTTGAGGTTTTTTTCATGGTTCCAAGTACATATTACTTCTGTAAAAAAAAATGCCATTGGAATCTTAATAGGGATTGTCTTGAATCTATAGGTGGCTTTTTGTATCATGGACATTTTAACAATATTAATTTTTGCAATCCATCATCACAGATATATTTGTATTTGTGTCTCTGATTTTTTAATCAATATTTTGTAGTTTTCATTGTAAAGACATTTTACTTCATTGGCTAAATTTATTTCTAAGTATGTTTAAAAATTTTTTTTAAGTTTATTTATTTATTTTGAGAGAGAGACAGAGAGAGAGAGAATGAATGAATGCAAGCAATGTAGGGGCAGAGACAGTGGTTGAGAGAGGATCCCAAACAAGCTCCACACTGCCGGTGCAGAGCCTGATGTGGGGCTTAAACCCATGAAAGTGAGATCATGACCTGAGCGAAAATCAAGAGTCAGATGTTCAACTGACCAAGCCACCCAGGAGCCCTAGTATTTTATTGGTTTTTATACTACTGTAAATGGGATTTTTTTTTAATTTTTTAAGTTTATTTTTCAGGTAATTAGTTGTTAGTATATCAAAAGCTACTGATTTTTGTATGTTAATTTTGTATCTTGAACTTTACCGAATTGGTAGTTCTAAGAGTTTTTTGGTGACTCTTGAGGATTTTCTATATATAAAATCATGTCTTCTGTGAATAGAGATTACTTCATCCTTCCAATTATGATGTCTTTTACTTCTTCTTCTCTCCTGATTGCTCTGGCTAGGATTTCCAGTATTATGTTAAATAGAAATGATAAGTGTGGGCATCCTTGTCTTTTTTCCTGATCTTAGATGAAAACTTCTCAACCTGTCATCATTGGGTATGATGTTAGCTGTGGACTTGTCACATATGGATTTTATTATGTTGAGGTATGTTCCTTGTGTACTTAATTTTATAAGAGGTTCTATCATGAATGGACGTTGAGTTTTGTAAAATGCTTTGTCTACCTTTATTGAGATGATCATAAGAAATAGTATTTTTTCTTTTTCTTTTTTTGGAGTCTTAAGGAAGTATATTCACAATTCAAAAATGGCAGTCCACACAATTTCTTAAGATAGGCCAAGACTTACTGGGTAAGAGAACCTACACTCACCAATCTGCTTGTTTGGATTTGGTGATTAAGATTGAGAGAGCTTTCACTTCTTCCCATCGTTGATGTTTTCAATTCCCTTGGGGCATTTGTTACATTTACGTTTCCAGACCTGTTTTTCTTGATGAAAGCCAACTGCATCTTCATGTTCAAAGGGAGAAGACATTTGTAGGCTTGATACTTATTGAGTGATTTCATTTACCCATAGTAGTTTACATGTCTTGAGGGGAAGAACGAGAAAAAACAAACAACACTTCCTGAAGTTTAACCAGGCCTCTCTATATTTTCATATATCCCTAGAGGCTTAGTTCTTATAAGCCTCTTGTACCGTTTTGCTTTTGCCCCTTTTCCCTTCACATGTTCTTGATGTTTTAACAGTCTTACTAATTAACATTTTAAAGCTTTCCTGGCTGTTATAGACATCACAAAAAATAACCTTCTACTGATATGTTTGTGTTTTTTAAATCAGGCTTTAGATTCCCAGGAGTAGGGTACTTGTACCAATGAGAACAAACACAGTTAGGGTTGTAACTCTATAATAATATATTGTCTTCAAAAAGTGCCGGATAATTCACCCTCCTGGTCACAGAGCAGGAGTGCCTTGGTTTCAACATAGGTGTTGAAGGGTGTTAAGGAAAGAAAAAGCTTGTCAGAAGGGTTTAACCCTTTGGAGACAGCTACCATGTATGAAGGTTCTTCATCTTGAAGCAAAAATAAAGGAATGGCAACTCTCGCTTCAAGATATAAGGATCATGACTCCAACTGCCCTCACAGTTCTGGCAGGGAGTATAAATTAACGAAGCAAGATGTCAGGGAGCCTGTAGGGAAAGATAGGAACTATTCAAAATGGAGTCTTAGGCCCTGTTTGCCCCAGCACCCCCATCTAAAGAACCATTTCCACTCAACTCCAAATGAAACTTCCCAGTTTCAATGTTTGGGCCACTAATTCAGATTTAATATGTATAAAATGTACTGACACTTAGGAGACAAAAGAAATCAGATAGGATGGGAGGGTGGAGGGGAGGAGGCAGGAAGAAAGGAAGAAAAATAAACAGTTGGTTTGAAAGCTCTGTACACAGACTTTATAATGTATCTTTTGGAATCATCATTTCTTTATGGAAGTAAGGCAAGTCACAATAAAAAGATGCCTTGTAAAACTGATTACTGTGATTGGCACTAATAAGGGAAAAAGTATAAAATGGAAGTGCTAAGCAACCAGCAACATCTAAAAGAAATGTCACTTGTGATGATGGACTGTATGCAAGCATGAAAAGCAAAATAGATTCTGGGCTTTAACAGATGTAATTATATAGCATGATAAAGTCAGGCACAAAAGGAGTTGGACCACTCTTTGCAAATTTCAAAGCTGTAAAGCATTCAGCAGTCAAGTAGTAAAAAGAAAAAAAAAAGTGTTTTACTTCTTTAATTTGTGTAACCTTTTTGCCCCCACAACAAGATGTCTAGGATGAACAATGCTTTCAGAAGTTGCACAGTGACTACTGTCCCTCTCCACTCATTTTCCAGGTGATTTAATTTATTCAGTAACACCAGCTACACAGGATAGTGAGAAGCCCTAGTTAGTGTGTCTTTTTCCAGATTTGCCTTAGTGACATGAGAATATATAAGTGATAGCAAGAGGGGGAGAATCCTCTAAATCAGGGTAAGCTGTTGAAGAGATAATTCAGCCCTCCAACAGTAAGTCTCTCCTCTTGTTTCTCGTCATCTGATACAGTTTATTCTTGCATGTTTTGATGGAAGGCAGAGGTTATCTGGTAGTCATGACCATTTGAAGTTGTCCAGAGGCCATTTGCTATTGAACGAGGTAAGTGGAGTAAGTTTAAGATTAAGGAGGATTTGGAGAAATCGGAGACAGGAGAGTGATAAAGACCCTAAGAAAGCCTTTTGTCATCAAGACAAAGACCCAGAGACATTTGTTGTTATGAAATATTTCCAAGCTAAGAATGTAAGCAAAAAGGGCAACCAGTAAGTTCTGTAAATTGCCCTTTACTATGACAATGAAAGCCTGGGACTGGCAGGAAGACAAAACAAAACTAATCCACAAATTTAAGACACTGTTTCCTGGTGGGTCTTGGCTACCTTTTGGCAGAGGCCTCATTGCCACCATATTGGTAGCTCTAAACACTTAACCTTAGCCAGTTCACAGGGGCATCATTAAGAATGAGGGCATTTAAGGGGCGCCTGGGTGGCGCAGTCGGTTAAGCGTCCGACTTCAGCCAGGTCACGATCTCGCGGTCCGTGAGTTCGAGCCCCGCGTCAGGCTCTGGGCTGATGGCTCGGAGCCTGGAGCCTGTTTCCGATTCTGTGTCTCCCTCTCTCTCTGCCCCTCCCCTGTTCATGCTCTGTCTCTTTCTGTCCCAAAAATAAATAAAAAAACGTTGAAAAAAATTTAAAAAAAAAAAAAAAAGAATGAGGGCATTTAAAATTAGATACCCATGCAAATATCCAGGTAATTCCACCAAAGCTAGCTGTAGACCTAAAATTACATGATAAATGTTTTGATTCATACGTGTGTTTTTCTAAGGAGTTGTTGTAATTAAATCCCTCCATCATTAATGTTTTCTAAGCCTGGCTGATTTGGTTAACCTCCTCTGTAAAGGACAGAGCAAGGCTTTCTTGTACTAGAAAGAGTTGTAGTAAATTATCCCCTACAAGTTCCTTTTAATCAAATCAATTTCTTCCTCTCCTCTTCTCCCCTTGTTTTCTTGATCTGTAAGTGCCCCCATGACGTGCAAGTCTCTCTGACATTGCATCCCTCCTCTGTATCTCTTCTTCAATGCCTGACCATGTGCATTCAGAGATGAACCATACAATAGTGATGAACAATCTGCTTTTGAACTATTTACTATCTTATAGACAGATGGCATTATCATCATCATGTGCATTGCTTGAGCATTTACTATGTGATATAGGCACTGCTCTAAAGTTGTGACATGTATCATCTCAGTTACTATAGCAACTAAATGCATCAAGCACTGTTTTTTATTCCCAATATGAAGATAGCAAAACTGAGGATGAGAGATGGGAAGTCATTTTTCAAGGTTGGGTATCTCTCAACTGAAAGATCCAGGGCAAGATCTCAGGTATGACTCCAAAGGTCCAGACTCATAGCCACTCCTTAATAATATAAAAGATAATGAAGAAGTGAATAATGATGATAGCTAATGTTTAGTGAACATTTTTTTTATGTTCTAGGCAAAGTACAAGGCACTTGAAATAGACTATAATCTTGTTCAATTAGAACTGGTAACCACTCTGTGAGATCAATAATGTCATCCCATTTATTAGGTTGATGAAAAACAAGGCATATAGAAATTACGCCTTAGAAAAGGTCATTCAATGTGGTTATTCAATGTGGTCTCCTCAAGCAGAATTGGTCCCTATAGGACAGCAAAAGTAGAGCTTGTAAATTTCAACTGGCAGGCATCATATCCATCTTTGGCTTCAAGAAGAGCAAAGAAATATTAACAAATGATGGGCCTGCTTTCTTGTAGTAATGTGAAGAAAGAATCAAATAATAGCAAACATATTACCCCAAAATACTAGCTACTAACTACCCATACCCTAACAACTTTGTAACATTCCTTGGCAACTGTCATAGTCATTCAGTTGTTAAGACAAAGAGACCAATTTTATGTCCTAGGATCTCCTTACAGCATCATACCAAAACTATGTTTGAAACCACTTAATAGCAAGGGGTCCACCTCCCAAATAGACTGAAGTGACATCTTAAGTGTCCTCACATCCAGATGAATGCCTTATAAAAATTATCCTTAGTGAATGTTTGTTGATTTCAATTTTTAATGCTTAGGAATCAAGTGGTTAACCACTGGTTTCCATTGACCTAAGTATTCTTCTTTTATCTGAGGCATTTTGCTTTAAAAAAAATGGTAACAAAGGGGTGCATGGGTGGCTCAATTGGTTGAGCATCCAAGTCTTGATTTTTGCTGAGGTCATGATCTTGCAATTTGTGAGCTTAAGTACCACATCAGGCTCTGTGCTAACAGTACAGAGCCTGCTTGGAATTCTCTCTCACCATCTCTTTTGGCGCTTCCCCTGCTCTTGATCTCTCTCAGTCTCTCAAAATAAATAAATGAACATTGAAAAAATGGTAACATCACACGCCTTTATTTACCCATAAAAATAATGGTTATAATATTGTTCTTTTCCCATTATACTACTGTGAAACTTACTTGAGAGTCATTAAAGTTTGGGGACATAATTTATATCTATATATATATCTATATATATATCTATATATATATATAGATAGATATATATATATGATTTAAAAGGAAGGGTAGGCTATCATTATTGCTTATTTACTTGGGAAACATTACTGAGATCCAATTATATGTCAGGTAAACCTACCAAGGGAGATAAGGATCTATAAGATGGATGGTTCATTCTACCTGTAACACATTAGTTGTAAGCTTCACTATACTAAGGATACGCATCTCGCATCATCTACAATTTGTTACCCACTTCATACTCTTCATTTGCAAAAACAATTAATGATCCTGTTAGCAAATGTGTAAACAACGGCTATTAAATAAGTAAATATACAGATTTAACTACTCCTTTCCTTGTGCTAATAAAGTATTTCTTCTCTATTAATAAACTGCTATACACAAGATTTAGTTTATAGATGAGTTGCATGCACTTAGATATGAAAAAAGTGCCATGCCTATGCAGTGGTAGAAGGTATCTAGAAATGAAGCATTAGAAAAATTAATCACATTCCTTCACATCTAACTGCCTGTGGTCTTCATGGTAGCATTCATTAAAGAATTAAAAGTACATTCATTTTCAAGACTTTTGTTACAAAAATGATAGCTTTACTCTACCTTTAGGAATTATATCTGCAATTATATTAATAGTTTATTTTAATACATTTTCTCAATGAGATGTTTCCCCTCATTTAGATACTGAGTATAAAGGCAAAATGAAATGTGGAGTTGTTATGATAAAAAAAATTAAAATTCTATTGCCAAAAAGGGAGAAGTGGTAATTTTATATTCTCATTGCTTTCTCTAAATAACTGTCCAATCTTCTACTTTATAGTGGCAATGTAGGTAATGAATATAAATCCCTTATATTTGTAAAGCACTTGGCTTTTTATTTGCAGTAGTAAGGCACAGGAGGTACTGTGGCCAAACAAACTAAAATTGGAGGTAATTTTTCTTTGACTTTATTGAGGTATAACATATATACATTAAAGCATGTAAAGTGCACTAGTGCTGAGTATATGGCTAGCTGAGTTTTTATGCCTCTGTAACCATCACCAGATCAAGATCTGGAACATCTCCAGAGCCCCAGAAATTTCCTTCATGGCCCTCCCTAATCAGTAACCAACAACCCCACCCCCCAACCACCAAGTTATAGTAACTAGTAATGTGGCTTCTACTAACCCTGCTTGCTTTTACCTCTTCTTGGATGTCATATAAGTGGAATTATGCAACATGAATTGTTTTGTGTCCATTTTTTTCACTCAGCAAAATGTGAGATTTATCTATATTGTGTAATCTGTTGGTGTGTGTAGATACATATTTTTATATTTTTTAGTTTTTTAATTTTGTTTATTTTTGAGAATGAGAAACAGAGTGCAAGCCAGGGAGGGGTAGAGAGAGGGGGAGAGAATCCAAAGCAGGCTCTACTCTGATCTGTCAGCACAGAGCCTGACATGGAGCTTGAACCCACAAACCATGAGATCATGACCTGAGCTGATGTCGGATGCTGGGTCGTAGGGTACTTCTATTTTTAGTTTTTTGAGGAACCTCCATAATGTTTGCCAGAGTGGCTGCACCAGCTTGCATTCCCACCAACAGTGCAAAAGAGATCCTCTATCTCCACATCCTTGCCAACATCTGTTGTTGCCTGAGTTGTTAATGTTAGCCATTCTGACAGGTGCGAGGTGGTATCTCATTGTGGTTTTGATTTGTATTTCCCTGATGATGAGTGATGTTGAGCATTTTTTCATGTGTCAGTTGGCCATCTGGATGTCTTCTTTGGAGAAGTGTCTATTCATGTCTTTTGCCCATTTCTTCACTGGATTATTTGTTTTTTGGGTGTTGAGTTTGATAAGTTCTTTATAGATTTTGGATACTAACCCTTTATCTGATATGTCATTTGCAAATATCTTCTCCCATTCTGTCAGTTGTCTTTTAGTTTTGCTGATTGTTTCCTTCGCTGTGCAGAAGGTTTTGATTTTGATGAGGTCCCGGTAGTTCATTTTTGCTTTTGTTTCCCTTGCCTCTGGAGATGTGTTGAGTAAGAAGTTGCTGCGGCCAAGATCAAAGAGGATTTTGCCTGCTTTCTCCTCGAGGATTTTGATGGCTTCCTGTCTTACATTGAGGTCTTTCATCCAATTTGAGTTTATTTTTTGTGTATGGTGTCAGAAAGTGGTCCAGGTTCATTCTTCTGTATGTCGCTGTCCAGTTTTCCCAGCACCACTTGCTGAAGAGACTGTCTTTATTCCATTGGATATTCTTTCTTGCTTTGTCAAAGATTAGTTGGCCATTCATTTGTGGGTCCATTTCTGGGTTCTCTATTCTGTTCCATTGATCTGAGTGTCTGTTCTTATGCCAGTACCATACTGTCTTGACGATTACAGCTTTGTAGCATAGCTTGAAGTCTGGGACTGTGATGCCTCCTGCTTTGGTTTTCTTTTTCAAGATTTCTTTGGCTATTTGGGTCTTTTCTGGTTCCATACAAATTTTAGGATTGTTTGTTCTATCTCTGTGAAGAATGCTAGTGTTATTTTGATAGCGATTGCATCGAATATGTAGATTGTTTTGGGTAATATCAACAATTTAACAATATTTGTTCTTATCCAGGAGCATGGAAACTTTTTCCAGTTTTTGTGTGTGTTTTCTTCAATTTATTTCATAAAATTTGTACAGTTTGCAATGTTTAGATTCTTCACCTCTTTGGTTAGATTATTCCTAGGTATTTTATGGTTTTGTGGGCAATTATAAATGGGATCGATTCCTTGATTTCTCTTTCTGTCACTTCATTGTTGGTGTGTAGGAATGCAACTGATTTCTGTGAGTTGATTTTATATCCTGAAACTTTGTTGAATTCATGAATCAATTCTAGCAGTTTTTTGGTGGAATATTTTGGGTTTTCCATATAGAGTATCATGTCATCTGCAAAGAGTGCAAGTTTGACCTCCTCCTGGCTGATTCGGATGCCTTTTATTTCTTTGTGTTGTCTGATTGCAGAGGCTAAGACTTCCCATGCTATGTTGAATAACAGTGGTGAGAGTGGACATCCCTGTCTTGTTCCTGACCTTAGGGGGAGAGCTCTCAGTTTCCCCATTGAAGATGATATTAGCATTGGGTCGTTCATATATGGCTTTTATGATCTCGAAGTATGCTCCTTCTATCCCTACCTTCTTGAGGGTTTTTATCATAAAAGGATTCTGTATTTTGTCAAATGCTTTCTCTGCATCTATTGAGAGGATCCTATGGTTCTTGTCCTTTCTTTTATTGATGTGATGAATCACGTTAATTGTTTTGTGGATATTGAACCAGCCCCACATCCCAGGTATAAATCCCACTTGGTCATGGTAAACATTTTTTTTAATGTATTGCTGGATCCAGTTGGCTAATATTTTGTTGAGGATTTTTGCATCCATGTTCATCAGGGAAATTGGTCTATAGTTCTCCTTTTTAGTGGGGTCTCTGGTTTGGAAGCAAGGTACTGCTGGCTTCATAGAATGAGTTTGAAAGTTTTGTTTTTTGGCAGATTTTTGATCACTGATTTCCTTACTGGTTATGGGTCTGTTCAAATTTTCTGTTTTTTCCTGTTTCAGTTTTGGTAGTGTATATGTTTCTAGGAATTTGTCCATTTCTTCCAGATTTCCCATTTTATTGGCATATAATTACTCATAATATTCTCTTATTATTGTTTTTATTTCTGCTGTGTTGGTTGTGATCTCTCCACTTTATTTCTGGATTTTATTTGTTTGGGTCCTTTCCTTTTTCTTTTTGATCAAACTGGCTAGTAGTTTATCCATTTTGTTAATTCTTGCAAAGAAGCAGTTTCTGGTTTCATTGATCTGTTCTACTGTTTTTTTGGTTTTGATAGCATTAATTTCTGCTCTAATCTTTATTATTTCCTGTCTTCTGCTGCATTTGGGTTCTATTTGCTGTTCTTTTTCCAGCTCTTTAAGGCATAAGGTTAGGTTGTGTATCTGAGATCTTTCTTCCTTCTTTGGGAAGGCCTGGATTGCTATATACTTTCCTCTTATGACTGCCTTTGCTGTGTCCCAAAGGTTTTGAGTTGTGGTGTTTTCATTTTCATTGGCTTCCATATACTTTTAAATTTCCTCTTTA
This sequence comes from Lynx canadensis, assembly GCF_007474595.2. NCBI lineage: Eukaryota > Metazoa > Chordata > Mammalia > Carnivora > Felidae > Lynx > Lynx canadensis. Next base: position 47,481,244 of record NC_044304.2, on the reverse strand, counting down.
ACTTCTTGGTTATCCCATTCCTTCTTTAGTAGGATGTTCTTCAGTCTCCAAGTATTTGTTACCTTTCCAATTATTTTCTTATGGTTGATTTTGAGTTTCATAGCATTGTGGTCTGAAAATATGCATTGTATGATCTTGATCTTTTTGTACTTGGTGAGGGCTGATTTGTGTCCCAGTATATGGTCTATTCTGGAGAATGTTCCATGTGCACTGGAGAAGAATGTATATTCCGCTGCTTTAGGATGAAATGTTCTGAATATATCTGTTAAGTCCATCTGGTCCAGTGTGTCATTCAAAGCCATTGTTTCTTTGTTGATTTTTTGATTAGATGATCTGTCCATTGCTGTGAGTGGTGTGTTGAAGTCTCCTACTATTAAGGTATTACTATCGATGAGTTTCTTTATGTTTGTGATTACCTGATTTATATATTTGGGTTCTTCCACATTTGGCACATAAATGTTTACAATTGTTAGGTCTTCTTGGTGGATAGACCCCTTGATTATGATGTAATGCCCTTCTGCATCCCTTGGTACAGACTTTATTTTAAAGTCTAGATTGTCTGATATAAGTATGGCTACTCCGGCTTTCTTTTGTTGACCATCAGCATGATAGATGGTTCCCATTCCCTTATTTTCAATCTGAAGGTGTCTTTAGGTCTAAAGTGGGTCTCTTGTAAACAGCATATAGATGGATCTTGATTTCTTATCCATTCTGTTACACTATGTCTTTTGATTGGAGCATTGAGCCCATTGACGTTTAGAGTGAGTACTGAAAGATAGGAATTTATTGCCATTATGATGCTTGTAGAGTTGGAGTTTCTGGTGATGTCCTCTGGTCCTTTCTAATCTTTTGTTACTTGTATACATATATATATACACACACACACGCATTTACTTTTGTGTAAAGTTTTTCAAATTTTATTTTACTCCCATCATCTCATTTTAGTCTACTTCGCTGTGTTCATTTTTTCATTATATATAATGAAAATTTCAATATATATATATATATTTTTTTTTTCATCTTTTCTCCCCTCAGAAAGTCCCCCTTAAAATGTCTTGCAGAGCTGGTTTAGTGGTCACAAACTCCTTTGATTCTTGTTTGTCTGGGAAACTTGTTATCTCACCTTCTATTTTGAATGACAGCCTTGCTGGATAAAGAATTCTTGGCTGCATATTTTTCTGATTCAGCACATTGAATATATCCTGCCACTCCTTTCTGGCCTGCCAAGTTTCTGTGGATAGGTCTGCTGCAAACTTGATCTGTCTTCCCTTGTAGGTTAGAGACGTTTTTCCCCTTGCTGCTTTCATGATTTTCTCCTTGCCTGAGTATTTTGTGAATTTGACTATGATATGCCTTGTTGATAGTCGGTTTTTGTTGAATCTAATGGGGGTCCTCTGTGCTTCCTGGATTTTGATGTCCATGTCTTTCCTCAGGTTAGGAAAATTTTCTGCTATGATTTGCTCACATAACACTTCTACCCTTATTTCTGTCTCTTCCTCTTCTGGGACCCCTATAATTCTGATGTTGTTCCTTTTTAATGAGTCACTGATTTCTCTAATTTTTAAATTGTGCTCTCTTGCCTTATTCTCCCTCTTTTTTTCCTGCTTCATTATTGTCTATAAGTTTTTCCTTTATATCGCTGATTCTCTGTTCCGCTTCATCCATCCTTGCTGCCGCTGCATCCATCAGTGATTGCAGCTCAATTATAACATTTTTAATTTCATTCTATTTTTTACTTCTTTTATCTCTGAAGAAAGGGATTATAATCTATTTTCGACTCCAGCTAGTATTCTTCTTATTGTGATTCTAAATTCTGGTTCAGACATCTTGTTTGGATCTGTGTTGGTTAAGTCCCTGGCTGTTGTTTCTTCGTGCTCTTTCTTTTGTGGTGAATTCCTTTGTTTTGTCATTTTGTAGGGAGAAAATGAATTAATGAGGTAGAAAAAGATTAAAAAAATATATTAAAATTTAAAATTATTAAAATTAAAAAATTAAAAACACACAAAAAATCGAATAAATGATGCTAGATCCTAGGTGTGTTTTGGTCTGGGTGTTGAAAGTGGCTTGATAGATTAGAGAAACAAAGGGGAAGAAAAGAAAAAGAAAAAAAAGAAATCATTTGAAAATTTGAAAAAATGAACACACCGAAGTAGACTAAAATGAGATGATGGGAGTAAAATAAAATTTGAAAAAATGTACACAAAAGTAAAGAATACAGTAGAAAGAAAGTAAAGAAAAACATTTTTAACAAAAATTAAAAATAACATTGAATTTTTTCTCTTTCTGTATTCAAGAAAAAAAAGAAATGAAAAAGAAAAAAAGAAAATTAGATGGACCTGCTAACAGACTGAAATATGACTGAAATTACTTCGTTTTCCCCTAGATGTCAGACTATGAAGCGCTTTATAGTGCATAAAATAAGCAGGTGGTGAGGCTTCTGTTCTTGAAGAGCAAGGTTGGCCCAGTTGTGCAGGGCTTAGTGTAACGGCTCCATTCTCCACTAGATGGCATTGCTAGCCTACTGGGGTGGATTGTTGTGGCTGCTGGTAGGTGCATATGTGCATGTGTGGGAGCAGTGAAAATGGTGTCACCCAGCTACCCAGTCTCTAATATCGGCTCTGTTCTCCACAATCAGCAATCACGCACCCATCCTTTGTCTTGTGCTTTCATCCACTCCCCACTTTTACACTGTCTGTGACCAAGCCCCAGGTAGTAACTTTCCCAAGTTTTGTCTCAGATGTGGCTGTTTTCCCTGGCTCCTTACTTCTGAGGGACTGCAGCTTTGACCCATTCCATCCCTCTGTGGAGGCTCTCACCATACAATGGCCAAATGCTGGCCGCACCCAGGAAATTTCACAAGTCCGTGCTGCTGCCGATGCCCAGAGACTGTGGCCAGGTGCCAGCCTGCTCCAGAAAAGTTTGCAAGATAGTGTAGCAGCAGGTTTTCAGGGATTATGGAAAATCACAATACACATTGTGGCACCAGGCTTCACCCTGATGACCTTGTTCCAGCACCAGTGAATGTGGCCATTCTCTGGTGTCTGCTGGGACCAGGTGGCCTCACAGTCTCTACAAAATGTCCTTCCAGTAGTGGAACCACTTTTTTCCATGTGGCCCAAGAACCTCCCAGACCCTACTTTGTTCCTGGGGATTCACCATTCCCACCAGAGCACTGCCAGGTATCAAGCTGCGGAGTTGGAGACTTTGTGCTCCCCTTGTTTACAGTCTTAATGGAATTTAACCCTCTCCTTTGTCCTTTGTCCTTTTTTAGTTTAGTCCCTGCCGCTGTTTCCAATTTTCAACTTTCTCTCCAGCTGCTTTTGGGGAGGGGTGCTTTTCCCATCTGCCCCCATCTCCCTCCTCTCTACACATGCAAAAGTGGCTCCCTTACCTCCACAGCTTCTCTCTCCCCAAGTTCACCTCTCTGTGTGCATACCTGCTGAATTCTGTGGCTCAGGTCAGTTTTCTAGGTGTGAAGGATGGTTTAGTGTTGGTCTGGCTGTATTTCATGGAAGCGAGACACACAAAAACTTCCATGCTGTTCCACCATCTTGGCTCCCTCCCTCCTAGATACATTTTTTATTGCTGCAGTGTAATACATTGCATGAATGCAATACAATTTATCCCTTCCTCTGTTGATAGATATGTGGGTTGTTTCGTTTCTGTGTAGTATGTGAATAAAATATTTTAAATAAATCTGCTTAAAGGTGTAAGTAAGATGAAACAGAGTAAGAAAGATCTAAAAGACCAAAAGCTAAATAAAAGCAGACTGAAGTTGGCCTTAAACTTGACAGAATTTGGTGAATTTGGTGAACCTGAGCTACAGTTGTCCCAGCCTCTCAGGTCACACAGGATAGAACAAGCCCCAAGCAAGTAGCCAGAGAAAAAGAGAGTTTAATAGGAACCTATTGTATTGAGCTGAAAGTCATTTTAGGGTAAATTGAAAGTAAACGTAGCTCTGTAGGGGTCTGCAAAGAAAACTGCCCATCTTAAAATGTAGTACATAGTATAGGAGAAAAAGAATCCACTCTGAAAGTTTATACCATCACATTAGACTTAAGTGAGTTTGAAGCCCAATTTGTACCTCTTCCTTGATCCTAAAAACCTCAAGACTAAAACTCTGTTTTAAAGTTTCCCTGGGATACTGGTGCCACCCACACATCTGGGATAAATAAATGCAAATTCTTTCTGGGAGAATTCACTTTTATATGAGGCCTCAAACTGTGTAAAACAGTGTGGAGTTTCCTCAAAAAATTAAAAATAGACCTACCCTATGACCCAGCAGTAGCACTGCTAGGAATTTACCCAAGGGATACAGGAGTGCTGATGCATAAGGGCACTTGTACCCCAATGTGTATAGCAGCACTCTCAACAATAGCCAAATTATGGAAAGAGCCTAAATGTCCATCAACTGATGAATGGATAAAGAAATTGTGGTTTATATACACAATGGAGTACTACGTGGCAATGAGAAAGAATGAAATATGGCCCTTTGTAGCAACGTGGATGGAACTGGAGAGTGTGATGCTAAGTGAAATAAGCCATACAGAGAAAGACAGATACCATATGTTTTTACTCTTATGTGGATCCTGAGAAACTTAACAGAAACCCATGGGGGAGGGGAAGGAAAAAAAAAAGAGGTTAGAGTGGGAGAGAACCAAAGCATAAGAGACTCCTAAAAACTGAGAACAAACTGAGGGTTCATGGGGGATGGGTGATGGGTATTGAGGAGGGCACCTTTTGGGATGAGCACTGGGTGTTGTATGGAAACCAATTTGACAATAAATTTCATATACTGGAAAATAAATAAATAAATAAATAAGGCCTCAAAATTCTCACAAAGTTAGGAAAATTACACACTGTGAAGAAAATGTGGTGCCAGAGCAAAAGCCAGCAGAAATAGACCACTAAAGAAAATGTATATTAGCATTATAAAATGTAGATTATAAAAGAAAATGATGAACATGCTGAATGAAAAAGGAAATTAAAAATGTGAGAACAAGAGACCTCAGAAAGACTAAGCAGTTATGAGGGAAAGAAAAGAACCAGATAAAACTTGCAGTGATAGAAGAAATAACAATTGAAAGTAGGACCAAAACTGGAATAGAGATACATCAATTACATTTAACCAGGGTTCCAAAAGTAGAATGATGAGAAAATATATATTTTTTTCATTTTAGAGAGCCAGAGAGAGAGAGCATGAATTGGGGGGAGAGACAGAAAGAGAGAATCTTAAGCAGTCTCCATGCCCAGTGTGGAGCCCAATACAGGGCTTGATCCCATAACCCTGGGATCAGGGCCTGAACCAAAATCAAGAGTTGGACGTTTAACTGACTAAGCCACTCAGGCACCCTGAGAACACAGTATTTGAAGAAATGACAGCAAATAACTTTTCATAACAAATAGAAGACAATTTGATTCCACAATAAGAAAAGTGAAAGAAATAATAAAAAACAGAATCCACTTCTGTACACATCATACTGAATACTTAGGACACAAAGACAGAGAGAAGAACCTAAAATAAAGGGAAAGACATTACTTACAAACGAATGACAATTGAACTGACAACTGACATCTTAAAGCAACAGAAGAAGCCAGGAGTGAAATATATCTCTAACAACTTTTAAATATGCAATTCAATATTATTAGCTACAGTCCCCATTCTGTCCATTATATCTCTATGACTTATTAAATGCCTTTACTAATTTCACCCATCTCCAAGCCCTGACCTTAGTAAACACCAATCTGTTCAACCATGAGCTTGGGTTGCTTTTTTGTTTGTTTAAATATTTGTTTTGTTTTGTTTTGATTCATATATGATACAATTTAGTATTTACCTTTCTCTGTCTGACTTATTTCACTTAACATAATGCCCTAAAGGTCTACCCATGTTATTGCAAAAGGCAAGATTTCATTCTGTCCTCTCCATTATCCATCAGTGGATACAGGTTGTTTCCATATCTTGGCTGTTGTAAATAATGCTACTGTGAACATGTGAGTACAGATATCTTTTTAAGTTAGAGTTTTTGTTTCCTTTGGATAGCTGCAACCATCATAAGTCAGAGACCATTGTATATGATTGCAAATATTTCCTCCCTTCCAGTAGGTTGTCTTTTCACTTAGTGTATGGTTTCATGTGTTGTACAGAAGCTTTTTAGTTTGATACAGTCCCACTTGTTTATTTTTTATTTTGTTTTCCCTGCTTTTGGGGTTAGATCAAAAAAAATCATCTCCATGACCAATGTTACAGAGCTTGCCACCTGTGTTTTCTTCTAAGATTTTTATGTTTCAAGTTTTACATTCATGTCTTTAAACCACTTGGAGTTAATTTTTGTGTATGGTGGTTCAGTTTCATTCTTTGGCATGTGGCTGTCCAATTTTTCCAACACCATTTATTGAAGAGACTGTCCATTCCTTATTATATATCCTTGGATATGCTTTCCATAAATAATTGACTGTACATGTGTGGGTGTATTTATGGGCTCTCTATTCTGTTTATTGATCTATATGTCTGTTTTTTAAGCCAATACCATACTCTATATTACCAACTTTCTTATATTTTTTGAAACAAGAGAGCATGATGCCTCCACGTTTACTCTTCTTTTTCAAGTTTGATTTGACTGTTTGGAATTTTCTGTGGCTCTGTACAAACTTTAGGATTATTTGCTCTCTTTATTTAAAAAATGCCATTGGAATTTTGATAAGGATCACATTGGACCTGTAGACTAATTGGAGTAGTATGGATATTTTAGCAGTATTCTTCTAGTTTATGAGGATGGAATGTCTTCCATTTATTTGTGTCTTCAATTTATTTCATTAATTTTTTGTAGTTTTCAGTTTATAGGTCTTTCACTTACTGGGTTAATTAAATTTATTCCTAGAAATTCTCTTTTGATGCAACTGTAAATTGATGGTTTTCCTAATTTCTCTTTTTGTCATTATTAGTATAAAGAAATGCAAGAGATTTGTTTTTGTATCTTGTAAGTTTACTGAATTTGTTTATTTCCAACAGATGTTTGAAGGAATCTTTAGTATCATGTCATGTGCAAATAATGATAGTTGAACATCTTCCTTTCCAATTTGAATGTCTTTTATTTCTTTTCTGTTTTTTTCCACCTAGTTGTTCTGGTTGGGGCTTCAAATACTGTGTTGAATAAAAGTGCCAAGAGTGCACATATTTTTTCTTATTCTTGATCTTAGGGGGAAAAAATACTTTGAGCTTGGTCACTGAGTGTCATGTTTATTGTAGGCTGGTCACACATAGCCTTTATAATGTTGAGGTACATTGCCTTTACACCCACTGTGTTGAGAGTTCTTAACATAAAAGGATACTGAATTTTGTCAAATGCTTTTTCTGTATCTGTTGGGATAATCATAATTTTTATCTCTCATTTTGTTCAAATGGTGTATCAAGTAGATTGAATTGTGTGTACTGAACCATTCTTGCATTTCTGGAATAAATCCAGAAATATTTGATCACAGGGTGTGATCAAATACTTGATCACAGGGTATGATCCTTTTAATGTGTTGTTGAATTTGGCCCCCCAAAAATGTTGGGGATTTTTACATCTATATTCATGAGGGATATTGGCTTATAATTTTCATCTCTTAGGGCTCCTTCTTTGGTTTTGGTATCATGGTAATGCTGACCTTGTAAAATGTTCTCTTTTTTGTAAGAGTTGAGAAAGAATGGTGTTCTTTCAATGCCTGGTATAGAACTCCTCAGTGAAGCCTGGAAAAAAGTTCAGGACTTTTGCCTATTATGAATTTTTTGATTATTGATTCAGCCTCCTTACTAACAGTTGGCATGCTCAGATTTTCTATTTATCGTGATTCACTCTAGGTAGGTTGTATATTTTTAGGAATTTATCCATTTATTCTAGGTTGTCAACTTTGTTGACATATAATTGTTCAAAGTAGGCTAATGATTCTTTGTATTTTTGTGGTATCAGTTGTAATGTCTCTTCTTTCATTTTGGATTTTGAGTACTCTCTGCTTTTTTTCTTGGTAAGCCTACCTAAGGTTTGTCAACTTTATCTTCCAAACAATGAGACCCAGCTTCATTTATCTTCTCTACTGTTTTCTTAATTTCGATTTCATTTATTTCTGGTTTGATTTTGTTATTTTTTCCCCTATGACTGAAGTTGGGCTTTATTTGCTGTTTTTTTTCCTAGTTCCTTGAGTGTGAGGTTAGCTTGAGATGTTTGTTGTTTCTTCAGATTCGCATTTATCACTATGAATATCTATATTAAAACTGCTCTTATTGTATCACATAACTTTTAGAATGTACTTCCATTTTTCCATGAATTAATTTTCCAAAGTTAATTTTCCATGAATTTCCAAAATTTGTTTATTATTTTCCTATTGGCTGTTCAATAGCATGTTGTTTACTCACCACATATTTGTTTAGTAGCATGTTGTTTAATCTCCACATATTTGTGCTTTTTACATTTTTTAAAATTGATGCGTAATTTTGTGTAATTGATTTCACAATCAATTCACAAACCTAAATGGTTTCATACCATTGAGGCTTTAAGAAACTCCTGACAGGATTTCAGTCTTCTGCAGTTTAAAAGGCTTGTTTTGTAGCCTAACATATGATTTATCCTGTAGAATGTTCCAGGTATACTTGAAAGAATGTCTCTTCTGTTGCTTTTGAATGGAATGTTTTGTATTTATGTGTTAAGTCCATCTGGTTTAACATGTAATTTAAGACTGATGTTTCCTTATTGGTTTTTTGTTTGTATAATCTATCAATTGACATAAGTGGGATATTAAAGTCCCCTACTATTGATATATTGCTGTCTATTTCTCACTTGAGGTGTGTTGACATATATATTTATTTGCTCCTAAGTTGGGTGCATAAATATTTATAAATGTTATATCCTCTTGTTAGATGGGCCCTTTATCATATTATAACGGCTTTCTTTGTCTCTTATTACAGTCTTTGTTTTAAGTCTATTTTGTCTGTTATATGTATAGCTACTTCAGCATCTTTTGGTTCCATTTACATAGAGTGTCTTTTTCCATCCCTTCACTTTCTGTCTGTGTGTCTTGTTACATCTGAAGTGAGTCTCTTTTAGGCACCACATAGACAGATCTTTTTTTTAATCCACTCAACTACTCCATGTGTTTTCATGGGAAAATTTAATTCGTTCAAATTTAAAGTTATTATTGATATATGCTGATTGCCATTTTGTTAAATATTTTCTGTCTGTTCCATCATTTCTGCTGTCTTTCTTTGTGGTTTGACAACCATCTTTAATACTTATATTCCTTTGCCTTTATATTTTGTGTATATACTCTAGGTTATGCTTTGTGATGACTGTGAGGTTTACATTTAACATCTTATGTTTATAACAGTCTGTTTTAAGTTAATTCCAACAAAAGTGTAAACACATTCAAAAGCTCTACATTTCACATTTCTGCTCTTCCCCACCCCAGTTTGTTTTTGATGTCAAATTTTATATCTTTTTATCTTGAATATCCCTTAACTAATTTCATAGTTATGTTATTTTTACTACTTTTGTCTTTTAACTTTGATGCTAGCTTTATAAGTGATTAAATGTTTACTTCTACCAGTGAGATTTATACTTTGGTGTTTTCCTGTTAATAGTGAGTACCTCTTTTTTGTCAGCTTAAAGAAGTCCTTTTAACATTTCTTGTAGAGTCACTAGTGTTGATGAACTCTCATAGGTTTTGCTTATCTGGAAAACTCTCTCGTTCAATTCTGAATGTGTTCTGAATGAGTAATCATGACGTTCCTTTCTGGCCTACCAAGTTTCTGCTGAAAACTCTGCAGATAGCCTTAAGGAGGCTTCCTTGCATGTAGCAAGTTGTTTTACTGTTGCTATTTTAAAGATTTTTTTCTTTTAACTTTTGACATTTCAAATACATGTTGCTGTGGGTATCTGTGGATTCAATTTATTTGAAACTTTCAACTGACTTTGTCAGTCATTATTTCTGTAAATAAGTTACAGTCTGCTCCTTTTCTTCTCTCTTCTCCTTCTGGGCCCTTATAATGTGAATGTCAGTCCACTTGATGTTCTCCATAAGTCTCTTAGTCCAACTTTACTTTCTTTATCATACTTTTTTTTCTTCTGCTCTAATTGAGTGAATTCCACTGCCCTTTCCTTGCATTCACTGATCCTTTTTTCTACTTTGTTTAGTCTGCTCTTGAACCCCTCTAATGTATTTTTCAATTCAGTTACTGTGTTCTTCATCTATGTGACCACTACATAGCTTCTACTCTTACATTATCTCTCTTTGTTGAAGTTTTTACTGTGTTCATCCTTTCTTTTTTTTTTTTATTTTTTTTTAACGTTTATTTATTTTTGAGGCAGAGAGAGACAGAGCATGAACAAGGGAGAAGCAGAGAGAGAGGGAGACACAGAATCTGAAACAGGCTCCAGGCTCTGAGCTGTCAGCACAGAGCCCGACGCGGGGCTCGAACTCACGGACCGTGAAATCATGACCTGAGCTGAAGTCGGATGCTTAACCGACCAAGCCACCCAGGCGCCCCTCATCCTTTCTTATCCTGAGCTTGGTGAGCAACTTTATAACCATCAGGTAAATTACTTATTTCCATTGCATTAAGGTGTTTTCTTGAGGTTTTATTTTATTCTTCTTCTCAGAATATATTTCTTGGTTTATTCATTTTGCTTGACTCTGTGTTGGTTTCTGTACATTAAATAAAATAGCTACCTCTGCTGGTGTTGAAGGAGGAGCCTTTCATAGAGATTAACCTTATTGTTCAAGCTTGCCCTAGCTTTTGGGTTTCTCTCAAACCTTTGTGATTGTCCAAGAATACTATGCTATTTTTAATGACTCCCAGTAGTTAGGCAATGTCAAGTCCTGTCAGTGTCCCAAAGAAGAGGATTTCAGTGCACCTAGATGAGGGTGATTGTGAAGAATGCCCCTCTTGTCAAAGCTCCAGGACTCACAAATTAGGTTGTCCCACACAAAATCTGAGTGCATCTAGATGGCCGCTTCTGGGCTAGGCCCCAGGCTGGATGAATCCAAGCACACAAGCCCTTTAAGAGCTATTTCTCAGATTGTTTAAGCCTTGTGGGTCTCATGGACGTGGGACCCATTTGTTATCAAGGCCAGAAGTTTTGGGGGTTTGTCTCTTAGGTGCATGACAGGTCAAACTCTTCACTCCTCAGGGAGAAGCTCTGGCATTTGCGTTCCCTCCTGACTTTGGGGCACCGTGCCATGTAGAAGTGGGGATTATGGCAAGATTGTGTCCCAGTATTTTCTATCACTTTGATGTGTGCCTTCTCTCATTCAAATAATGTGTATGAATCACTCAGCCTGTTTTTAAGTCTTTTTTAGAGGCAATTGTTCCATATGTAGCTGCAGATATGGTATGTTCAAGTGAGGAAGAGATTACAGGATTCCCTTACTTTGCCATCCTGAATTGAAACACTCTTGTCAATTGTTTGAGGAAACCCCATACTATTTTCCATAATGGTATGCCAATTTACATTCCTACCAACAGGACCCAAAGGCCCCCTTTTCTCCACATCCTCACCAACACTTATTTCATATTCTTTTGATAATAGCCATTGTAACAGTGTGAAGTGATATCTCATTGTGGTTTTGATTTGCATTTCCTGAGGATTAATAATATTGGATACCTTTTCATGTGCCTGTTGGTCATCTTTGAAAAAAAAAAAAGTCTATTCAGATATCCACCAATTTTTTATATTGTTTATATTTTTGCTATTGAGTTATATGAGGTCTTTATATATTTATTTCCTTGGCAGATATATGATGTACAAATATTTCCTCCTGTTCAATAGGTTGCCTTTTTATTTTGCGGATGATTTCAAATGCCTTGCAGAAACTTTTTGGTATGATGTAGTCCCATTTGTTTATTTTTGCTTGTGGTTTTTTGCTTTGAGAGTCAAATTAAAAAATAATAATCTCTAATGCCAATATCAAAAAAATTATCATCTACATTTTCTTCTAGGAGTTTTAATGTTTCACATTTTACATTCATGACTTTAAACCATTTTGAGTTAATTTTTCTGTATGGGTTAAGATAGTGGTCCAGTTTCACTGTTGCGCATGTGGCTCTCCAATTCCCCCATTACCATTTATTGAATAGATTGTCCCTTCCTCATTTTATATTCTTGGCTGATTTTTCATAAATTAATTTGTCCATGTATATATGGGTTTGTTTCTGGGCTCTCTATTCCGTTTCTTGATCTGTGTGTCTGTCTTTATGCCAAAACAATACTTTTATTATTAATATTATTTCCTCCTCCTCCTCCTTCTCCTCCTCCTCTAGTTTGTTAGTATAATTTGATATCAGGGAGTGTGATTCCTCCAGCTTTATTCTTCTTAAGATTGCTTTAGCTATTCAGTCTTTATGGTTGCATACAAATGTTAGGATTATTTTTCTATTTCTGTGAAATACGCCATAGGAATTTTGATGGAATCTGTAGGATGCTTTGGGTAGTATGGACACATAACAATATTAATTTTTTCAGTGAATGAGCATTGAGTATCTTTCTGTTTATATATGTCTTCAATTTCTGTATTGTTCTCTCACCTCCTTGATTGAATTTATTCCTAGATATTTTATTTTGATACATTTATAAATGGGATTGTTTTCTTGATTTATCTTTCTAATAGTTTATTATTGTACAGAAACACCACTAATTTTTGTGCATCAATTTTGTATCCTATAAGTTTACTTAATTTGGTTATTAATTCTAACAGTTTTTTAATGGGATCTTAAGGATTTTCTGTATCTAATACTATGTCATGTGCAAATAGTGACAGTTTTGCTTTTTACTTTTTAATTTGGATGCATTTATTTTTCATGCCTAATTGCTATGGGTAGGATTTCTAATAAAAAATAACTTTCAAAACAAAAGTGAAATCAAGACCTTTTGAAATGGATACAGACATAGTTTTCCACAAGTGGACTTGTATTCAGAAAAAATATAGTATGAGCAGAAGGAAAAGGATTCCAGATGAAAGGTATAAAATATAAGAAATAATCATGAATAATAAATGTTGTAATATGCAGGTCAATCTAAACAAACATTGATGGTGTATAACAAAATTTTATAAGATGAAAACAGAACAAATAGGGAACAGTAGTGTATAAATTGAGAGTGAGAGTTATTGTGATTAGTGTTTAAAAAGCTTTGTGTTTGAAGGGCAAAGGTATTGATTAGTTTTCATAATTAAGGTTAAGTTGTTAAGATGCCAGAGTCATATAATAAAATACATTAGAGTTAACTTCCAAAAAACTTCATGTAAATATCAAATAAGAAAAGAATAGATAATAAATGCAAATAATAGAATAGTGTACTAGTTGAAAAAATAAAATAAGATAGAAAAAAATCCCCCAATACTAGTTGTTTTAAATGTATTAAGTGCTTTAGTTAATAAGACACAAGGTGTCAGGGCATCTGGGTGGCTTAGTTGATTGAGCATATGACTTCAGCTTCAGTCATGATTTTATGACTCAGGTTCAAGCTCCACATCGGGAGCTTGAGCTCACTGCTGTCAGCATAGAGCCCACTTCTGATCCTCTGTCCCCCCCTCCCCACTCCTCTCCTGCTCACACTCTCTCAAAAGTAAATAAACATTAAAAAAATAAAAGGCACAAACTGTCAAAGTGAATTAATAAAAATTCTAGCCATCTGTGTTTGTAAGAAGGAAATCTAAAATATTACAAAAGAGAAAGTTTGAAATTACATAAAAGAATGGAATATTTATTGAAAAATGTAAAATTTTGAAAGTTGAAATATCTATATCAATATAAAAGGAAATTGATTTTAAGGCAAAAAAGCATCAGAGAGGAAAAGAGTATGTATGATTTTTCTTTTCAAATTTTTATTTAAATTCTAGTTATAAAACAAAATCCATTATTGATTTCAGAAATAGAATTCAGTTATTCTTCACTTACATACAACAACACTCATCATAACAAGTGCCCTCCTAATACCCATCACACATTTAGCCCATCCTCCACCATCCTCCCTCCATCAACCTTCACTTTCTTCTCTAAGAGTCTGTTATGATTTTTCTTTCTTTTTTCTTTCCTTCCCCCATATGTTCATCTGTTTTGTTTATTAAATTCCACATATGAGTGAAGTCATATGGTATTAGCCTTTCTCTGACTGATTTATTTTGCTCTGCATAATGTACTCTAGCTCCATCCACGTCATTGCAAATGGCAAGATTTCATTGTTTTTGGTGGCTGAGTACTATTTCATTTAGATAGATAGATAGATAGATAGATAGATAGATAGATAGATAGATAGATGTATGTAACATCTTCTTTATCCATTCATCATTCGATGACATTTGGGCTCTTTCCATAGTTTCACTCTTATTGATAATGCTGCTATAAACATTGGGTGCATGCACCCCTCTGAATCTGTATTTTTTGTATTCTTTGGGTGAATACCTAGTTATGCAATTGCTGGATCATAGGGTAGTTCTATTTTTAACCTTTTAAGGGACATCCATACTGTTTTCAGAGTAGCTACAACAGTTTGCATTCCCACCAGCACTGCAACAGGGTTCCCCTTTCTCTGCATCCTTGCCAACATCTGTTGTTTGCCGTGTTCTTGATTTTAGCCATTCTGAGAAGTGTGAGTTTGTATCTCATCATGATTTTGATTTGTATTTCCCTGATGACGAGTGATGTTGAGCGTCTTTTCATGTATTTGTTGGCCATCTCATGTCTTCTTTGGAAAAAACGTCTTCCACCATTTCTTAACTGAATTATTTGTGTTTTGGGGGTTGAGTTTGCTAGCTAGTATACTAGTTACTAGTATATGTCATTTTAAAATATCTTCTCCAGTTTTGTAGACTGCCTTTTAATTTTGTTGATTGGTTCCTTTTTATCTTGATGAAGCTTTTTGTCTTGATGAAGTTTCAGTAGTTCATAGTTGTTTTTGTTTTTGTTCCCTTGCCTTTGGTGACATATCTAGTAAGACATTGCTCCAGCCCAGGTTAAAGAGGTTGCTGCCTGTGTTCTCCTCTACAATTTTGATGGTTTACAGGTCTCACATTTAGGTCTTTCACCCATTTTGAATTTGTTTTTGTGTATGGTATAAGAAAGTGGTCCAATTTCATTCTTCTTCATGTTGCTGTCCATATTTCCCATCACCATTTGTCAAAGAGACTGTCTTTTTTCCATTCGATATTCTTTTCTACTTTGTCAAAGATTAACTGACCATATACTTATGGGTCCATTTCTGGGTTTTGTCTTCTTTTCCACTGATCTATGTGTCTGTTTTTGTGCCAGTATGATACTGTCTGGGTAACTACAGCTTTGTAATATAGGTTGAAGTCTAGCATTATGATGCCTCTGAGTTTTCTTCTCTTTTTCAGGATTGCTTTGGCTATTCAGGGGCTTTTGTAGTTCCATACAAATTTTAGGATTGTTTTTTATAGCTCTGTGAAAAATTCTTGTGGTATTTTTTTTCCAGAAAACTTAAGCAGTTTATTCACAGTGCTAGTTTTAAATGCTCAGATATTCTGTGTTCTACTCTTTCCATTCTGCTGCCTCTGAAGTCACAATGCATAGGTAATCATTTTCTCCTTGTGATTAAGGCTGAGCCTCTGTGGGAGTCTCAGAAAGAGTTGAAAATATGCTTTCCTATGAGTATGATTCTCACACCCTGAAAACGCGTAGCCTTGAGAAAAGTCACTGAGTCATTTCAAAAGCTTCCAAAGAGAGTCAGAAAGGGTTGGTTTTGCTGGATATAAAATGTCTTGCCATGAAGTCCAATGAGAAGGCTTTCCAATTAGCCCCCTCCTTCATAATGACCCCACGTATAGGATACTTTCCCCTAGAAACAGAACTAAGAATGGTTGATTTTTCTTATATGACTGACACATGTTGCAGACCTGACACTTCTTGGATTTCTGGCCCTTTAATCTTGTTCTTTTCTTCTCATTGGAATATTCATAAAAATAGTAGCTGGCATGTTCCTGAGTCTTTTGCCCATCATTTTTCACCTTCACCCAAGGGTCTCCTCACCCTCCATTCTCTATGAAACTCCATTCATTATTCAGGTCCTAGCCCAGCCCTCATGACCTCTGTAAGGCTAACTTTTTTTTACTTTGATTTTAACCTTATTTCATAACACAGTATCTTCTATAACCAATTATAGTCCATTTGGATTTTTTTTAATTTCTTTAATGTTTATTTATTTTATTTTTTATAATTTTATTTTTTATTTTTAAAAATTTACATCCAAATTAGTTAGCATATAGTGAAACAATGATTTCAGGAGTAGATTCCTTAATGCACCTTACCCATTTATCCCATCCCCCCTCCCACAACCCCTCCAGTAACCCTAAGTTTGTTCTCCATATTTGAGTCTCTTCTGTTTTGTCCCCCTCCCTGTTTTCATATTATTTTTTCCCTTCCTTTATGTTCCTCTGTTTTCTCTCTTAAAGTCCTCATGTGAGTGAAGTCACATGATTTTTGTCTTTCTCTGACTGACTGATTTCACTTAGCATAATACCCTCCAGTTCCATCCATGTAGTTGCAAATAGCAATATTTCATTATTTTTGATTGCCAAGTAATACTCTATTGTATGTATGTGTATATATATATATATATATATATATATATATATATATACACCACATCTTCTTTGTTCACTCATCCATCGATGGACACTTGGGCTCTTTCCATACTTTGGCTATTGTTGATAGTGCTGCTATAAACATGGGGTGCATGTGTCCCTTCAAAACAGCATACCTGTGTCCCATGGATAAATTCCTAGTAGTGCAATTGCTGGGTTGTAAGGTAGTTCTATTTTTAGTTTTTTGAGGAACCTCCATACTGTTTTCCAGAGTGGCTGTACCAGCTTTCATTCCCAGCTGGTGGTATTTTGATAGGGGTTGCATTAAATGTGTAGATTTCTTTGGATCATCTAAATATTTTAACAGTGTTTCTTCTTCTGATCCATTGGCATAGAATGTTTTTCCTTTTCTTTGTGTACTTTTCAATTTCTTTTATAAGTATCCTATAGTTTTCAGAGTACAGATCTCTTGCCTCTTTGGTTAAGCTTATTCCTAGGTATCTTAGGGTTTTTGATGCATTGCAAATGGCACTGATGCCTTGATTTCTGTTTCTGTTCTTTCATTATTGGTATATAGAAACGCAACAGATTTCTGCACATTGACCTTGCTAAATTCCTGTATTAGTGCTAGCAATTTGTTGCAGGAGTCTTTGAGGTTTTCTACATAGAATATCATACCATCTGTGAATAGTGAAAGTTTGAGTTCTTTCTTGCTGATTTATATGGTTTTTATTTCTTTTTGTTTTCTGATTGCTGATACTAAGACTTCCAGTACTATGTTTAAAAGTAATGGTGAGTGGACATCATTGTCTCATTCCTGACTTTTGGGGAAAGGCTCTTAGTTTTTCCCATTGAGGATGATATTAGCTATGGGTCTTTCATGTATGGCCTTGATGATGTTGAGGTATATTTTGTCTATGCCTACTATGTTGAAGGTTTTTATCAAGAATGGATGTTGCAGAAAAAGCATTTGACAAAATTCATCTATTGAGATGACTGTACAATTTTTATACTTTCTCTTATTAATGTGATGTATCATGTTGGTTGATTTGCAAATATTGAACAAGCCCTGCAGCCCAGGAGTAAATCCCACTTGATCGTGGTGAATAATTATTTTAATATACTATTAGATTCAGTTTGCTAGTATCTTGTTGAGAATTTTTGCAACCTATTTCATCAGGAATATTGGCCTGTAACTCTTCTTTTCAGTGGGGTCTCTCTGGATTTGGAATCAAGTTAATGCTAGCCTTGTAGAAGGAGTTTGAAAGTTTTCCTTACATTTCTGTTTTTTGGGGAAAATTTGAGTAGAATCGGTATTAACTATTCTTTAAATGTCTGCTAGAATTCCTCTAGGAATCCATCTGGCCCTGGACTTTTGTTATTTGGGATACTTTTGATAACAGATTCCATTTCTTTGTTGGTTATGGGTCTGTTCAAGTTTTCTTTTTATTCATGTTTCAGTTTTGGTACTTTATGTGTTTCTAGGAATTTGTACATTTTTTGCAAATTTCCCAATTTATTGGCATATGTTTCATAATATTCTCTCATGATTATTTGTGTTTCTGTGGTGATGGTTGTGATATCTTCTTTCATTCATGATTTTATTTATTTGGTTTCTTTGTCTTTTTTGATAGTCTGGATAGGCATTGATCAATTGTATTAATTTTTTCAAAGAACCAGCTCTTACTTTCGTTGATTTGTTCTACTTTTTTTTTGTTAGTTAGCTTGTTTCTGTATTGTTTATTTCTGCTCTAATATTTATTATTTCCCTTCTTCTGCTGGCTTTAGACTTTATTTGCTGTTCCTTTTCTAGCTCCTGTAGGTGTAAGGTTAGATTGTATATTTGAGACTTTTCTTACTTCTTGAGTAGGCCTGTATTGCAGTGTTCTTACCTCTTAGGACTGCCTTTCTTGCATCCCAAAGATTTGGGGCTGTTGTGTTTTCATTTTCATTTGCCTCCATGTGCTTTTTTTAATTTCCTGTTTAGTTTTCTGGTTAACCCATTCATTCTTTAGTAGGATGTTCTTTAACCTCCACCTATTTGTAGTCTTTTTTTTTTTTTTTGTATCCTTGTATTTTTTCTTGTGGGTGACTTCAAGTTTCATAGCATTGTGGTTGGAAAATATGCATGGAATAATTCCAGTCTTTTTATATTTGTTGAGGGCTGGTTTGTGACCCAATATGTGATCTATTCTGGAAAATGTTATATGTGTACTCTGAAAGAATGTGTATTCTGTTGCTTTAGGATGAAATGTTCTGAATATATCTGTTAAGTTCATCTTGTCCAGTGTGTCATTTAAAGCCATTGTTTCCTTTTGATTTCTACTTAGATGATCTGTCCATTGCTATAAGTTGTGTGTTAAAGTCCCTATTATCATCAGTGAGTTTCATTATGTTAGTTATTGGTTTATATGTTTGGGTGCTTAATTTGGGGGCATAAATATTTACAATTATTAGATCTTGTTGATGGATAGACCCCTTATTTATGATATAATGCCCTTCTTCATCTCTTGGTACAGCCTTTGTTTTAAAATCCAGTTTTTCTGATAAAGTATCACTATTCTGGATTTCTTTTGACATCCATTAGCATTATATATGGTTCTCCATCCCTTCACTTTCAATCTACAGATGTCCTAGGTCTAAAAGGAGTTTCTTGTGAGCAGCATATAGATGGGTCTTGTTTTTGTTTGGTTTTGTTTTTGTTGTTGTTGTTTTATCCATTCACATACCCTATGTTTTTTGATTGGAGCATTTATTCCATTTCCATTCAAAGTGATTATTAAAAGACATGATTTTAGTGCCCTTGTGTTACCTGTAAAGCTCCTGTTTCTGGTGATGCTCTCTGTTCCTTTCTAGTCTTTGTCGATTTTGGTCTTTTTTCCCCACTTAGAGGCCCCCTTAAAGTTTCTTGCAAGGCTGGTTTAGTGGTCATAAATTCCTTGAGTTTTTGTTTGGGAAATTCTTTATCTCTATTTCCATTCTGAATGACAGGCTTGATGGATAAAGTTTTTGTGGCTACATATTTTTCCCATTCAGCACATTGAATATATTTTGCCATTCCCTTCTGGTCTGCCAAGTTACTCTGAATAGATCTGCTGTTAACCTGATCTGTCTTCCTGTGTAGGTTAAGGACTTTTTTTTTTCCATTGCTGCTTTTCTAATTCTTTCCTTGTCTTTGTCTTTTGTGAATTTGTCTATGATATGTCTAGGCGGTAGCATAGACTTTTGTTGCATTGAATGAGAGTTCTCTGTTGTTCTTGGATTTTGATGTCTTTGTCCTTCCCCAGGTTGGGGAAGTTTTCTGCTATAATTTACTCAGATAAACCTTCTCCGTTTTTTTCTCTCTTCATCTTCTGGGACTATTATGATACATACGTTATTAGGTTTCAAGAAGTCACTGTATTTCCTAAGTATAGCTTTGTGATCTAATACCTTTCTTTCCCTCTTACTTTGTTTCCTCTTTCTTTCTTTCTTTCTTTCTTTCTTTCTTTCTTTCTTTCCTTCTTTCTTTCTTTCGGTACTTATTTATTAAATTTTATTTAAATCCAAGTTAGTTAAGATATAGTGTAATATGGTTTCAGGAGTAGAATTTAGTGACTCATTACTTACATATAACACCCAGTGCTGCTCCCAACAAGTGCCCTCCTTAGTATCCATAACCCATTTAGCCCATTCTCCCACCAACCTCCCCTCCAGCAACCCTTAGTTTGTTCTCTGTACTTAAGAGTCTCTTATGGTTTGCCATCCTCTCTGTTTTTATCTTATTTTTCATTCCCTTCTCCTAGGTTCATCTGTTTTGTTTCTTAAATTCCACATATGAGTGAAATCTTAGGGTATTTGTCTTCCTCTGACTGATGTATTTTGCTTAGCACATTACCTTCTTGTTCTATCCATGTTGTTGCAAATGGCAAGATTTCCTTCTTTTTGATTGCTGAGTAATATTCCACTGTGTGTGTGTGTGTGTGTGTGTGTGTGTGTGTGTGTGTGTGTACACCACATATTCTTTATCCATTCATCAGTCAATGGCCATTTGGACTCTTTCCATAATTTGGCTATTGATAGCACTGCTACAAACATTGGGGTGCATGTGCCTCTTCAAATCAGCATATTTGGATCTTTTGGATAAATACCTAGTAGTGTAATTGCTGGGTCTTAGGGTAGCTCTATTTTTAATTTTTTGAGAAATCTACATTTTGTTCTCCAGAGTGGCTGTAACAGTTTGCATCCCCACCAACAATGTACAAGTGTTCCCCTTTCTTTATATCTTAACCAGCATCTTTTGTTTCCTTAGTTGTTAATTTTAGTCATTCTGAGAGGTGTGAGGTGGTTTCTCATAGTGGTTTTGGTTTTGATTTATATTTCCCTGATGATGAGTGATGTTGAGGATCTTTTTGTGTGTCTGTTAGCCTTCAGGATGTCTTCTTTGGAAAAGTGTCTGTTCATGTCTTTTTCCCATTTCTTCACTGGATTATTTGTTTTTTGGGTGTTGAGTTTGGTAAGTTATTTATAGATTTTGGATACTAACCCTTTATCAGATAGGTCATTTGCAACTATCTTCTCCCATTCCCTAGGCTGCCTTTTAGTTTTGTTGATTGCTTCTTTTGCTGTGCAGAAGCTTTTTATTCTGATGAGGTCCCAATAGTTCCTTTTTCCTTTTGTTTCCCTTGCCTTCAGAGACATGTCTAGTAATAATCAACATACAGAAATCAGTTGCATTTCTATACACCTGTAATGAAGCAGCCGAAAGAAAAATCAAGAAATAGATCTCATATACAATTGTACTGAAAGCATAAACTACTTAGGAATAAACGTAACCAAAGATGTAAAAGATCTATATACTGAAGACGATAGAAAGATTGTGAAAGAAATTGAAGTAAACACACAGAAATGGAAAAACATTCTATGCTCATGGGTTGGAAGAACAAATATTGTTAAAATGTCAATACTACCCAAAGCAATCTACACATTCAATGCAGTCCCCATCAAGATAACACCAACATTCTTCACAGTGCTAGAACAAACAATCCTAAAATTTGTATGGAACCAGAAAGGACCCCGAATAGCCAAAGTGATGTTGAAAAAGAAAACCAAAGTCAGAAGCATCACAATTCCAAACTTTAAGCTGTATTAGAAAGCTGGAATCATCAAGAGAGTGTGGTACTGGCACAAAAACAGACACATAGATCAATGGAACAGAATAGAGAACCCAGAAATGGACCCACAAATGTATGGCCAACTAATCTTTGACAAAGAAAGAAAGAATATCTAATGAAAAAAAAACAGTCTGTTCAGCAATGATGTTGAGAAAAATGGACAGCAAGATGCAGAAGAATGAACCTGGACAACTTTCTTACACTATACCCCAAGATAAACTCAAAAAGGATGAAAGAGGGGCGCCTGGGTGGCGCAGTCGGTTAAGCGTCCGACTTCAGCCAGGTCACGATCTCACGGTCCATGAGTTCGAGCCCCGCGTCAGGCTCTGGGCTGATGGCTCAGAGCCTGGAGCCTGTTTCCGATTCTGTGTCTCCCTCTCTCTCTGCCCCTCCCCCGTTCATGCTGTCTCTCTCTGTCCCAAAAATAAATAAACGTTGAAAAAAATAAATAAATAAAAAAAAAAAGGATGAAAGACCTAAATGTTAACATAGGTAACCATCAAAACGCTAGAGGAGAAATCAGGCAACAACCTTTATAACCTCAGCTACATCAACTTCTTATTAGACATGTTTCCCTCTTCTTTTCAGCTTTGTTATTTTCCATGATTTTATCTTTTATATCACTGATTCATTTCTCTGATTCATTTATTCACACTGTTATGACATCCATTCAGGTTTGCATCTCAGTTATACCATTTTTAATTTTGGCTGGAGTAGATTTTAGGTCTTTGATCTCTGCAGTAAGGGATTCTCCATGTCTTCAATATGGTTTTCAATCCCAGCTAGTATCCATATAATTGTTGTTTTAAATTCTAGATAAGACATCTTCTACCTGTATTGATTAAATCCCTGGCCATTACTTCTACTTCCTGTTCTTTCTTTTGGGGTGAATTCCTCCATCTAGTCATATTGTCCAGAAAAAAAAATCTTTATCCTAGGTGTGTTTTGGTCTGCTCTTAGAAGTGACTAGATCCAAAAAAATAAAAGTAAAAAGATACACACACACAATTAAAAAATAAATTAAAAATTGAAGAAAAAAAAAAAGAAAGGACAAAGGAAGCTAGATCCTATTTCCCCTAGAGCTGAAGTTTTGCCGCACTCTGTGTTCAGTAGACTTGATATGTTTGAGATGTTTGTGCTGGTCTTCTGGGGAAAGGGCCTGTTGTGGTGATGTTCCAGCTGGCTTGCCCTGATAGAGATGCACCTGAAGAGGGCAGGGCATCTTGGCTTGGTGTCAGAAGCTCTGGTTTCCACTTGGTGGTCCTGTAAATTTCATTGCGGTCAGTCAGTGCTGATGGGCTGTTGGGGGTGGGGGGGCAGGGAGCAAGGAGTCCTGGGAGCAAGTGGAGGACTCCCCCCGCCCCAGCTCTTGAGGAAGACCTCACAAAAGAGCAAATAATCACTCCTCTTGTGCCCCTGGCTTCTGTCAGATCTCTGCCTTTACCCTGTGTTCTAGCTGTTTTATTTCAGGTGCATGGCTGGATTTCTGAATTCCAAATTTTAGGCACTGGAGCGGAGTGGGGCAGGGCATGGCCCTGCCTGATCCTCTGGGGTAAAGTATCACCACACTTTTGCAAAGCTGTCCGAGGAAAGCAGTTGCACAACTGAGCAGAAGCTGGGAGTATATGCCAAAGCAGAGCAGAAAGGCAGCACCAAGACTCACTACCCTCAGCTGGAATCCCTGCTTCTGTGCCTGGGAGCAGTGCAACATACTGGTACCACACTTTCTTCTATCCCCAGAGAGGCCGTGCCACCAGTCCTAAATGCACTCCAAATAGGGTAACTGTTTCTCCCTATGCAACCCAGGGGATCCTCAGACCACACTATCTACTCCTGGGTCTCTGTCCTCCTTCACCATAGGAGCACTGCTCAGCCAGGGGCAACTCTAGTGGTGGCAGGCTTCAAAAACTTCAGATTTTGCACTCTGCTCTTTTAATACCTTGTGGTAGTCTCCCTAAGCAGGACTTCCTCCCCTCTGCAGCACCTGCAGCAACTAGTTTTTATCTCTTCCAGATCAATTTTCCATACCTCCTACCCTCCACGATTCTACTTACAGACTGACAGTTTTGTTCTCCTAGCCCTCAGATTGATTTCTTGGCTATTTAGAATGTTTTGATATTTATCTAGCTGTGTTTGAAGGAGAAGGCAAGCTTAGGTTCTCCCCTCTCCTCTGCCACCTTAACTCTTCTCCCCATACAGAGGAAGACATAAAATATGTATTAACTATCAATATAACTTCAAAATAAATTTTAAAAAATTGATAGTATTATCAAACAAAAACACAGAAATAGACCAACACAAGTACAGCCAACTGTTCACAAAGATGCAAAAGCAATTAAATAGAGGAAGGTAACTCTTTTCAACAGTTAGTACTCAAGAAATTGAATATCTATAGGCAAAAGTGAGTTTTCATCTAAAACTCACATTTTATGTAAAAGGTAATTAAGCTGGATTATAGATATAAAATATAAATAAAATATAAATATAAAACTTAAAATTATAACAATTTTAGAGGAAAACAATAAATAAAATTGCTGGGACCTAGAGTTTGATGAAGAGTTCTTAGATATAAGAACAAAAATATGTTCCATAAAGTTAATAAAATAAATAAATAAAATAAAATAAAAACTACTAAAAAAATAGTAAAATGGATTCTTTCAAAATAAAAAAATAATGTTCTGTGAAAGATCCTATTAAGGTAAAGAGAAGTTACAGACTGGGAGAAAATATTTGTAATCCACATATTTGACAAATGGCTCATCTAGAATATACAAAAAATTTTCAAAACCCAATAGTAAAAAATAATACACTCTATTTAGATCACAAACAAACACGAAGAGAAGTTTCACAGAAGAGAATATTCAGATGGCAGATAAGTACATGAAAAGGTGTTCAGCATCACTGTACATCAGGGAAATGCACTTGAAGACCATGAGGCGATATCTTGCTCAATTCTATTAGAACAGCTTAAAAAACATGGACAGTGTCAAATGCTAATGAGGGTGCTGAGAAACTAGATCTGTCATCCATTGTGTGGAATGAAGTGTAAAATGGCATGGCCACTCTGGAAAATAGCTGGAGAGTTTCTTAAAAAACTAAACATTGGGGCGCCTGGGTGGCGCAGTCGGTTAAGCGTCCGACTTCAGCCAGGTCACGATCTCGCGGTCCATGAGTTCGAGCCCAGCGTCAGGCTCTGGGCTGATGGCTCAGAGCCTGGAGCCTGTTTCCAATTCTGTGTCTCCCTCTCTCTCTGCCCCTCCCCCGTTCATGCCCTGTCTCTCTCTGTCCCAAAAATAAATAAATAAACGTTGAAAAAAAAAAAAACCTAAACATTTATTTACCATATGACCTAGTAATTGTGCTGCTGGGTGTTTATCCAGAAGGAAATGAAACGCATGTCCACAGAAAAACTTTTACACAAATATTTATAACATCTCTCTTTGTAACAGCCAAATTTGGAAGTGTGTTTCTTTTTCAAAAATATTTATTTATTTTTGAGAGGAAGATAGAGACATACAGCGCAAGTGGGCGAGGGGCAGAGAAAGAGAGAGGAAGACACAGAATAGAAAGCAGGCTCCCGGCTCCCAACTGTCAGCACAGAGCCTGATGCAGCACTCATACCCACAAACCATGAGATCATGACCTGAGCTGAAGTTGGACATTTAACTGACTGAGCCACCCAGAGGTCCCAGAAACGTGCTTCTGAATAGGTGTTTTGGTTAAACAAAATGTGATGTGTCTACACCATAGAATGCTACTCAACAATGAAAAACAAACTGTTAATACACCCAATTTGGATGGGTCTAAGGGCATTATGTTGAGTTTTAAAAGCCACTCGTAAAGTTGGGTACTTTAATATTCAAGTTCTATAACATTCTCAAAATGGCAAAATTATATAGATGGAAAATGGCTTAGAGGTTGGCAGAGGTTAGGGATAGATGTGACTATAAAGGCCATGCCATGAGAGAGATCTTAATTATGATAAAATTGTTTTGTATTTTGATTGTAACAGAATCAATGTTACAGGATCTACACATGTGATTAAATGACATAAGTCTATGTGCACACTTTGCACCTAAGTCAGTTTCCTTGGTTTAGATTGTATATCTAAATGTATAATTATTTTAAGATAAAAAGTTAATAAGTGAACTATATAAATCTACCACCACAGTGGGAGATTGTTAACATTTCTATTAATAACTAATAGTACAAGCAAGCCAAAAAGGGAAAAAAATTAAAAATAAAACAGAAGAAAAAAAACTGGATGATGGATATAGAAGATTTGAACAACTCAATTAAATCACTTGTTTTATTGACATACATATAGGACACTGAACAATTAAGTCATTAACACAGAAACATGCACACTCACACACGCATACACCCTAGTCTCATAGCAGTAATAAAGCAAATATCAACAAATCTAAAAAAAAAAACAATTATAATTCTAACCATCATATAATCAGTAATAAAAAGAAAACTTGGAAACTTAATATGTTTAGAAATTAAGCATGCTTCTAAATAATGAGTCAAATAAGCAATCATAATTGAAATTAGAAAAAAGTTAATGAATGATAATGGCATATAAAAACTAATGTCATGTAGCTCAAGTTGTGCTTAAAGAGAAATCTGTAGCTTCAAGTACTATAGAAAACAAAAAAGCCTATATATAAATATATTAAACATTCATTTAAAACATTACAAAAAACAAACTAGTTGATCCCAAAGTAGAAATTTTTTAAAAAAATGAAGAGCAGGGGCGCCTGGGTGGCGCAGTCGGTTAAGCGTCCGACTTCAGCCAGGTCACGATCTCGCGGTCCGTGAGTTCGAGCCCCGCGTCAGGCTCTGGGCTGATGGCTAGGAGCCTGGAGCCTGTTTCCGATTCTGTGTCTCCCTCTCTCTCTGCCCCTCCCCCGTTCATGCTCTGTCTCTCGCTGTCCCAAAAATAAATAAACGTTGAAAAAAAAAATTTAAAAATAAAAAAAAAAAAAATGAAGAGCAGAAATTAATGGTACATAAAGTAATGGTACAATATTCTCAACAAAACCGAACTATGGTTCTTTGCAAAGAGTTAAAGTTAACAAATCTCTGCCAAAATCAATCCGGAGACAAAAGAAAGGAGGTGTGATTGAGTGACATTAGAATTGAAAAAGGAGAGATAACAACAGATACTGTAGGCATTACAAAATGATAAAATATTTTGAGTCCCTTAATGCTAATTAATTTGAAACTTGGATAAAATATTCAAGTACATAGAAAGATATGAGTAAGATTAATGGCCCAAACAAATGGGAGATCTGAACTTTTTTGTGATAATGAATTACTAAATGTAAGGATGGATAAATGGTTATAAAAATAATCTACCTTTCCTGTTAGCTTAAGCAGAAAAATATTAAGGAGGACTATGATTGCTTTTGGCTTTGGGTGTATGCCAAGTTCCATATCAGTTACCAGAGCTATGGGACATTACATTTACCCAGATAAACTTCATATTGGTCCCTTGGGCAATATTGTAGGAGCCAGTGTAGAGAGATAGAACTGCTTTGAAACCTCATCAGTAGGAAAGGAATTTCTCAAAGGTACCAAAAAGTGTGAAGAGGTTTACTCTATTTAAGCAAAGACTTACAGATCACTCCTGTCAACATTCATATTCTAGCTCTACAATTGTAAGATTCGCCTGGCACCTAACAGTATATGTGAGAATTCCCCAAAGGTGAAATGAACACACCCATAGCTTCCCTTACACATAAGTATAGAAGTGGTTTGTTGGTTAGATGCTTGATAATAGTCCAATGGAAAATAATATACTTTAAAAACTTGGCTTTTAGGTTGTAAAGAATTCTTAAGAAATCATCTAGAATATAGTAAAATAAAAGCTGAATTTAAATTTCATTCTAAATTATGGTATTCCATTGTTCACACAATATCGATTCATTTATAAATTAGTTTGCTCCTTTAAAAATGTGCAGTAACTGGGAAAAAAAGAAAAAGTGCAGAAATACCCGAGAAAATCTGAGATGCCAACCATATTAAAAAACTCAGGTCTTGGGGCGCCTGGGTGGCTCAGTTGGCTAAGTGTCCAACTTCAGTTCAGGTCACGATCTCACAGTTCATGGGTTCGAGCCCCGCATCAGGCTCTGTACTGACAGCTCAGAGCCTGGAACCTGTTTCAGATTCTGTATCTCCCTCTCTCTCTGACCCACCCCATTCGTGCTCTATCTCTCTCTGTCTCAAAAATAAATAAACGTTAAAAAAATTAAAAAAAAAGAAAACTCAGGTCTTTGAGTTAATAGTTGACAATATTGTATCACTTGCATTTCCAAGTCACTTGTTTCCAGTCCTCATCAAATCTTTAAGCTTTCCACAAGTCTCTCAAAGCTTTCATCAATACTTGAATAGGGGCCACTGCACTGCACAGTCATATCAAATAGGAAAAAAAAAGATCATTGACAAAAGATCAACTCGTGCTAAGGAAAATTCATAGGGCACAAAAAAAGATGGTTTCTTCTTGGCTGTTTGTTTTTCTGGACAACATATTGGTTTTCATGGCTGTATCTTTTATTATTTCTTTATTGTTGGTCTTGCAACCCTAAGGAACTTTGAATTCCAGGAATTTAGCTATATTTGACATAAAGCAAAGGTGTGGCAAGGCATCTCCCAAGTTCATTTCCCCACCGTTGTCTTTCCTCATAATCTGAGCTCCTGGAACCATACAACAGCAATGTTACGCAATCTCTTCTAGTTCTTTGCATGTTTAAAGAAATACTTTATGTATGTTGTTAAACACCTGGACTTAGGATATATGCATTATTTTAACAAGTAAATGTTGAGTATCTACTCTATGCAATGCGTTTTGCTACATCCAGGGCTGAAACCTTTTTTCCTCTACCAAACAACATAATAATAGAAGCGGCAGCACCCCATGAATTTTAGAAGTGGAATTTTTCTGATTATTTCATTCTCTTGAGCAAGTTTCCATTTATTCACTTATGTATTCATGTGCAAAAAACATTCAGAAAACATCGTTTTTCTGTTCCCTAGAAAGATTTAACCTTTCTATATCCTAATTTTCTTAACTGTAAAATGGAAATGGGGATGATAATAATACCTCACTGGTTTGTTGTCAGGATTAAATTAGTATATCTGAAATACTGTGAATGGGGTCTGGCACATGTAAGACGTGTGTATTTATTGACTGTTGTTTTAGCTCAGGACTGCTAAGAAGACACTGAGGCACCCCATTAAGGTTCTGACATTTTATTTGGAAGGTGTAAGCCCAGGACAGTGAAGGTAGGAATAAAAAGAGGCAAGGCAAGGAAAGAGCAAAGTAATATGACATGCAGAGCTCTATGCCAGGGAACACTTGACAGAAAGCTCCCAACAGACCAAGAGGACAACCAGCAGATGATGTTTGCCACATACCCTCTCCAGAAGGACTGAAAAGAAAATCATATCTTAATCTGTGGGGGAGAGAGAAAAGAGGGGACATTAACCTGTGTAGTCACTTCAACTTCCCACTTTGCATTGAGCAACGTGGTCATCCCTCATATATACTTGCAGGCTGCTAAAGCTGATTCTTCTGCAGCCTCTCAGGAAGCTGGATCCCACGTCCAGTCCTGTGTGTTTCAGATCTACCTTTTCCTCTTCTACTCTGGCTGCTATTAACCAAGCAATACAAGGGGAACTAAAAGCAACACCAAGGTGGTCTTTGAATCAGACTTGTTTTTTAAAGCTCTCAGTATAGTATAGTTGATAAAAGCAAGAATTAGAATTAGGCATTTTGGCTTCAGGATCTGCTGCTTGCCAGGTGTACAAAGATATTTAAGCTGAGTCTTGTTCCTTCATCTATAAAATGGAAATATTAATATCTACCTCATATTATGAGGTGTTTTAAAGGATAAATGATCAGTAATTAGAGCTGTGATTGGCACATAAATGTTCAATAAATGTTTACTATGACCATAATTACCATTGCATACAATCGAGAAGATTGGGGAAAACCATTCAGACCCCTTGCTGTGAATGTACTAGAATCACACCAGAAGGGACACACCACAGCCTACAGCTACATAGGAACAGTAAAATTGAATAGTGACCATGATGGATTGGATCAACCTAGAAAGCCTGAATAAATAATTCAGAACTCAAACTATATTTTTCCCTCACTTCCCTGAATTATTCACAACATTGCCACTTCTCTTCACTTTAATTTGCCTTTATAGATAATCAACGTAAAGTCACTTTCTGCAACCTGATTTGATTCTTTGACAGTCATATTCAAAAATATGTCATCAGAATCTAAATGCATTTATATCAGATATTGTAAAATCCTATTTTATTCTGCCAAGGCAGAGTCAAATGAGAGTTTAAGGCCTGTAAGAATATTCACTTCAACATATTCATATGGACATTGCATTGAGCAATGATATCACTACAGTGTTGTTGATGGATGGCTTTGTGTGAGACATTTAAATTTTTTAAACTGTCATTTTCCTGCAGATTGTGCTGTACGTTTCTGCAGGCCCTGCTTGCTTGAGGCTTCAATTTGGCTATGAATTGACATTAAAACAAGCATGCTATACAAGAGACCTATGCTACATTTAGACAAAACAAAACCTTAGTTTTTTTTTTTTTTTTCTAACAATACATGACTTTGGGTAGAAAAAGAAAAAAAAACTTAAATTTTCTGGATCTTTATTAGATGTTTATTTTACTTCTCTTTACTCTTTTTTCTTTTGAAGAACTTTGAAAAATGAACCCACTTAAAAAGATAAAACAGGAGGAAGAAGAAACTTGTGCTAATTTTTTGAAAGATTCTAATTAGTTGCAGCACCAAGAGTCTTTGCTTTGGTTTAATACAGTAGCCTGTATTCCAGTGTTTTGTCAAGAATATGTAGGGCAACAAAACTGACATTAAATTTGAACTCAGGCCTAAACAGCTGTGCCCAGCATAACTAAGTTTTAAAATGTTAAGCTTGCTAAAAATGTAAGATTCTCATGCATTGTGCCCCCACTTTGGCAATTTTATTCCTGAGGTTTAGGATGGTGAGTAGATATCTGTGTTTTTAACAAATATCCTAGGTGATGATCCTGGTGCAAAGAATTCATGGACCGCAGTTTGAGCAACTGATGAAAAAAAATTATATACATACATACATACATACATACATACCATTTATGGACCAGAGGAGAGAAGTAACATTGATCTTCAGTAACTGTGATATAAGGTCTTAAAACACCTAGTAGCTAAATACCAAGACTGCTAAAAGTTCAGGAATATTTGAATTTTAGGTCATAACAAGCTGATGTTTTCCCCAGTTTCCTTGAAAATCTTAGTTGTCTCATCCAAAGGTAAGTGGTTGATTTCTCAATACTCTGCATCTTTGCTGATATACTTACTTCTCTAGTCACCAGGCATTCAAGAAAATCCAAACCTCTTTGACCACTTTTTAAGAAGATTCTGTACTTTATACAACTTTATTTGCTGTTAGGGAATAGGTGATTGCCAATATTTTCCAAAGATAATCACATACATAAAACCAGTGATTTCTCAAGGAACTTTTAGTAAATTGAGAGTATGTTCTAGTTTGAATTTAGCCTTTATGATCCCTGACAATTTTTTTATGGTTTTAATTTTCCTACTGCATCTTCCCACACATTTGTTTAATAGTGCTCCTCGGTGACCCCTAACAACTTCAGAGTAGATCTAGTAGAAAACCCATAGTTGAATGATACAAATATATATCCACTTATCCCAAATAAAGGTAATGAGCATATGTGTTTCTAGGCAGAATGGCCACAGATCAAGTGTGGAAAATAGGCTTTGTCTCCAAGCTAATTCTAATCAGTTGCTATTGGCTGATTGCAGGTCTGTATTATGACAAACTAGGGAAGATTTCCACCTGAAAAACAGTAACTACATGGGAAACAAGATAGTATTTATTATTATTTATAGACTCATAGACCAAAACTTAGGCCACCATGTAGAGGCATCAGAAAAAGCTGGATTTGGGGCGCCTGGGTGGCGCAGTCGGTTAAGCGTCCGACTTCAGCCAGGTCACGATCTTGCGGTCCGTGAGTTCGAGCCCCGCATCGGGCTCTGGGCTGATGGCTCAGAGCCTGGAGCCTGTTTCCGATTCTGTGTCTCCCTCTCTCTCTGCCCCTCCCCCGTTCATGCTATGTCTCTCTCTGTCCCAAAAATAAATAAACGTTGAAAAAAAAATTTAAAAAAAAAAAGAAAAAGCTGGATTAGGAATATTAAATTTAATACAAGTGGTAAATAGGCTCTGTTGCTTCGTCATATGCCTATCTTAATATCTGGAAATATTACTACTTCCTGAATGGTTGCAAATATAAGAGTCAAAAGCCCAACAGGAATTTAGGTTTGGCTAAAATAGGTTGCTATGCTCCTACTTAGATAGGAAAATGTGAGTGATTTTGCCCCCACACAGTGACTCTGTCCACCAATACATGAGTGTACATCAAATTAGTATTCTCTCCTCCTAAAGAGAAGTGAGGGAAGAAGTCATCAAAGGAATAAAAGCATTTTTGGATTAGGGAGAGAGGGCTGAAGAGTCTTCTTACCCATGTAAACATGTATCATTTTAAAGGTTACAAAGAAAAAAACAATAAAAACAATGTTTTTAATGGTTGGATTAAAAAAAATTTATCTGTCCTTCAAGACATAACTTATATATTCTTTCCCCTGTGGAATTTTTACTGATCTTTTCATTCATTTACTGATCGTTTTTTTTTTTTTTTTTACCTCTGTGAACACCAATGCATTTTGTACACCTGTCTTAAAAGGCTACTGTTACTCTGTTTTATACTGATTTCAATGAATTTCTTCCCCATTATCCGTTCAGATGTCTATATTTAGTGAGTTCTATGTAATAATAATCACACTCAATATAGGGCCACATAAGCAAATAAATAAATAACCAATGCCCCACCACATACATTCACATTCCTGGAGAGAACAAAGACTAAATAGCTAGAAAACAGTGATAAGCTGATGAGACCACTAATTGAAAGCTAGATTTGCTGTTGGAGTTTTGTGGAACTGATGAAGAGATGACTCACACATAAACCAGGGATAGGATTGGTTGTTTGTTGTTTGATGTTTGTATCTTTCCTGTAAAGAGTTGAAATCGATTTTATGAGGTTTGTGCTATTTTCTTTGACTTTTTAAACAAAGCCACACTGTCAGCATCTTCCCCGGGCAATCATAGTTTCTCCTGCTTCATTATTTGAAATTTCTCTTCAACCGTTCTCCAATCCCTTACTACTTTCCTCTTTATTCTTTCTCTCTCTTCTAGAACAAAGGTCAGCAAGGTGCAACCGATGGGTCTGTGACTTACTTTTCCATTGGAAAATTACAGTAGCTCCACTAATCATTCATATATTGTCTGTGACTGCATTGGCTTTATAACGGCAGAGTTGAGAAGTTTTGACAGAGATTATGTGGCTGGTCCATAAGCCTAATATTTTTACTGTTTTTTCCCTTTAAGAAAAAAGTTTACTTATCCCTACTCTAGAACAAGGGCTCTGCAAGGGTAATGCCTAAATCTGACTCAATTTTGTAATCTTAGTACCATGCACTGGGATCAAGGATTTTTGACCTGAGATTTACCATAGGTATAGGTTTCAGAGATGCATTAACTCTCAAAAATTGCTTGGTACATTGCATATCTGTGAGTGTGTGTATATGTTTGCATATGATCATTTATGTTTATTAAGGGAAAATTTCTAACTTGTTCATATTCTCAAAAGAAAATTCCTCTGGTATAGCCAAGTAAGTGCCTATCAAACTAAACCTCGCATGGACAACAACTGTAAACTCTGGACAAAATACAAAAGACACTTTCCTAAAGCCACTAAGAGTAGACAAAAATAGGCAGATTTTAGGATGGAGTCAAAACCTGAAAGGGAATAGCACTCAGTAAGTTTCTTTCTCCCGCCTTCCCTCCTTCATTCTCCACCCATCTCCCTCTCTCTCTCTTTCTCCCCCCCCACCCCCACTCTCTCTCCCCCTCTCCTTCTCTTTATCTCTTTAAATGATGGTAGTCCACAGAGCCATAGAGAGTATCTAAATTTCTGAGAACCCAGTGTTCCTGGTCTAAAGAACCAGAGAGAGAGAGTTTGTGAAATCCATAATCTCTGGAAAGTTGGGGTAGGGGGTCGTGGAAAGAAGATAGAGGAATCCCCAGATTCCCTCCCCAAATCTCCAGCTAACCCCTGAACCATATATATATATATATATATATATATATATATATATATATATGCATATGTACATATGTATATATATATCATATACATATACACATATATATGTGTGTGTATATATATATATATATATATATATATATATATATATATATGTAAGGCAGACACCAAACAATGTAGATTAGAATAAACAAACTGAGGGGTGCCTGGGTGGCTCGGTCAGTTAAGTGTCCAGCTTTGGTTCAGATCATGATCTCACTGTTCGTTGGTTTGAGCCCTGTGTTGGGCTCTGTGCTGAGAGCTTGGAGCCTGGAGCCTGCTTCGGATTCTGTGTCTCTTCAGATTCTGTGTCTTGGAAACTTGAGTTTTTCTCTGAAGAAGAAACGTTTCATAGTGGAAAGAAATAATCCTGAAACAGCACTGAGGTTAAAGTTTTGATGTGTAAAAACAAAACAAAACAAAATAAAACAAACAAACAAACAAACAACCAGTTGGGGTGGCTGTGTGGCTCAGTTGGTTAAGCATCAGACTCCTAATATTGGCTCAGGTCATGATCTCACAGTTGTGATATCAAGCCCTGCGTTGGGCTCTATGTTGAGTGGCAGAGCCTGCTTGGGATTCTCTCCCCTCCCTCACTCTCTACCCCTCCCCTGCTCACCTTTTCTCTCTCTCTCTCTCTCTCTCTCTCTCTCTCTCTGTCTCTTTCAAAATAAACAAAAAAATTTTTTTGAAAAAACAACCAGTTGCTTAAACCAATTGGCCTTGAAAAAATTATTTTTTCTCTCTGATTGTCCTGTTCTCTATTTTCTTTAGCTTAAAATGGGGAGAATACTATTCCTGTATAATGTTTTAAGCACAATTCCTATAATGTGGCAATTGTTCAGTAAACTTTATCAGTAATGATGATAATTTTTATTTGGGTTCTAAAACTACCTCTCTAAGACAGGAGTATCAAGGTGGATGACTTTCTGGCTGGTTTTAGAGAGGTGAGGAGAGGCCACAACCCAGATAAAGTAACCTAAAGAGAGATTTCCGAAAGCAAGGAGTCTGTTTCTAAGACTTAGGTCTTACTCCTTTGTATAATTTGTCCACTCCTAATTAGCTTTTGACATCTGTGCTCCTCCTCTCATGTTAGTGTGAATAGTCTTTGTCAAATGATTCCTTTAAAGTGTCTTGTTAACACTAAAATAATGGTGAAGTGATTAATTTCTAGGTGCTGACTTGAATAACATTAATCTTGTTGAAATCATTTGGTATAAATGTGACTGTCACATGTATTTAAAAAGACTGAAGGTAACTTTATGATCTGTCATGTCACTACCATTGATGTTTGAAGGAATCGTGGGGTCTGCTCTCTTGAGAAGCACATCTCATGTGTTTGACACCCACTAATAGCAGTTGTAATTTTAGCACATAGAGAAGGGATGTAGAATTTCAACTGCTTGTCAAGCAGTTTTCCCCCAGTCTTCCTCCACTACAGGGAATGAGATGCATATTTATTTTTTTTAATGTTTATTTATTTTTGAGAGAGAGAGAGAGAGAGAGAGAGAAAAGCACAGACAGAGGGAGACAGAGGATCTGAAGCGGGCTCTGTGCTGACAACAGAGAGCCTCATGTGGGGCTCAAACTCACAAACTGTGAGGTCATGTACTGAGCCAAAGTTGGACGCTTAACTGATGGAGCCACCCAGGTGCCCCTAGATGCATATTTAGAACATGAATTCCAATAATCTCTTAGGCTGTTATTCCAAGATGTGACTTAAATAATGGGAATACTTAGCATATGGTACTGAGTGGTAAACAAGATCTTTCTGCCCTCATCCTAGCTCCCTTGGAAAAAGGATTTATAAGAGCTAAAAGGTGAGATCTTAGGCAAAGGCCTGGTACCATTCATGGAAAATATACTTATGAGGATACTCTTATGTGTCAGTACTTATAGTAGGCAGCAGGGGCATATAGAGAAATGATATATAGTCCTATCATCAAGTTCTCCCTCACTAGGAGAGAATGTAATCAGGTTTTTAAAAATTTACTAAGCCAGATATCTACTGTGTCATCTACAAACATTTGAATTAATCTTCACAAGCATCCACATAAATTAGGTGTTATATTTTGCATTTCAAATCGGGCCCCCGAGTCTCTTTTCAGTAGATAAGGAAACAGAAGCTCAGGGAAGTTCTGTAATTTTCCAAGGTCATAGAAGTTTTGAGTAACAAAGTAAGGATTAAATTTAATGTCTGACTTTCTACAAAAATTATCATTCTTAAATTCTGCCTCCTTTTTAGTGAGAGTTGGTTTTACATTTAATCCAGTGTTCAGATGTTAAGAGAGTGAGAAAATAATACCCCACGGAAGGAAAAATCTCTTCCATAGTTGAGATGTTACAGTAAAGTCAACTCTTCCTGATATAACTATTTGCCATAGTTATATAAGGCAGGAAGCATAACTAGCTGTGTATGACAAACTGAAACCACAGTTCACCAACCACAGCTGTTTTATACTGGTCAAAAAAACAACTGTGGTGTTTGTCCAATTTGGAAATAGAGAACATTTTTGTTAATATCTAACACACCCACATAAGTCTCCAGTTTGATAGAGAGGTACACAAACCCAGTGATAGCAAATTGAGAACACCCCCATAATCTGAGAATCTTTAAGAGCAGAAAATTTCAGCTGGAGTGGGATACGAGGCAGGTTATGAACATATGAGCATTGTCTTTCATTGTGATGTGTGGATACACAGAAGAGAAAGATTTAGTTTTTTCTGTTTATATATAAAGGGCAAAACGTGCAGCTCTACATAGAAATTTCAAGGCGGCTTCTCTCAACTCATTGTAACATTTCTTTGTAATTATGACTTTTCCATCATGGAATCTTCCCATCCATTAAATTGCCCTTCCATTTTGTTGATGGTTTCCTTTGCTTTGCAGAAAAATTTTAGTTGGATGTAATCCCACTTAGTTATTTTTGTTTTCCGGGTCAGATCCTTCCCCCCCACACCCCCCAAAAAAATCATTGCCAAGACTGATGTGAAGGGACTTACTTTTTTTTTTAAAGAATTTTATAATTTCAGCTCTCAGGTTTAAGTTTTTAACATATTTTGAGTTAATTTTTCTGTATGATATAAGACAGTGGTCCAGGTTTATTCTTTTCATACGGTTGTCCAGTTTTCCCAGTAGCATTTATTGAGGAGACTGTCCCTTCCTCATTGTATATTCTTGGCTTCTTTGTTATAAATTAATTGACCATATATGCTTGGGTTTGTTTCTGAGCTTTATTCTGTTGCATTGATCCATGTGTCTGTTTTTATTCCAGTATTCTGTTTTGATTACTAGATCTTTGTAGTATAGTTTAAAATCAAAGAGTGTAATGCCTCCAGCTTTGTTCTCTTTTTCAATATTGTTTTAACTATTTAGGGTCTTCTTATCATTCCATACGAATTTTAGGATTGTTTAGTGGAATGCTGTTTTCAAGTCTCAAAAACAACTGTGCTGTATACGATTGTACTAATTTTTCCTCACTATACTCCAGAGAAATACTCTAGAACAATTGTAGCAAGAGAAAAATTTATGTTACAGAACCACTCCAGATATGTGTAGCTCTAAAACAAATTGATTTTATTGGGGCAACTGCAAGTATGGAGCTTTCTAGCTTATTCATAAGAGATGGAAGTAGAATTAAGAAGCCAGGTCTAAAGGAAAAAGGATAATAAAGGAAAGAGGAAAAGGAGTCAAGCAAGAAGGATATGTAGGTGTTCCTACAGAGGCAGGCATGTGATGGATAGAATCCAGACTTAAAGAGTAAATAAATGTTTAAGCTATATTCTGTATTTTGAATATACAAATAACTGGAAAGAGTTATTTTTAGCAATGGATTGAGCCATATATCTTTGTAGCTATTAAAGGAGCATGATGGCAGAGCATTACTTCACAGAGCAGAGTATGAATATAGGGGAAAAATTAGATCAAATTAATTCGGCATTGATGACTACCCCTACAAGCTTTATTTTAGCCTGATGTAATATATCCTGTATCCCACTGGGACCTTTGGCTGCAGCAGCAACAGCAGATGGGCCCAAGGAAATCTTTTGCCATAAAGCCAATTCTTCCAGAATTTCCTCTTGACCATTACGTGGGTGGAAATAGCTACTGGAGTCTCAAAGTGTAGAAATGGTAATGTGGCCTGCCCCAAACTGGCAGAACCCAAGACACGCAGCCTTCTAAGAAATTCAGGGTATAGACGGCTTTGATTAGCTCTACTACAATGCACTATGGTAGAAGAAAAATTACTAACAAAGTCTAAGCTTGACATGGATGACAGAAGTCAATGAAAAGTAGGCTGATATGCTAAATATTTAATGCCTCTTGAATTGTTTTTGATCTCTCAATCACACTGGCTAGTCAACTGTTCACTCTTTTTAGCTTTTTCTTCCAATATGTTACCAACTTCTTTTTTTCTGACAATATATCATGTACTCACAATAAAAAAGGAAAATACTGGCAAAAATAGTTTCAAAGCAAAATATCCATAAAGCTATCTGTCTGAGGTAAGCAACACAATTGCTACCTTGAATATGAAATTTTCTATCTTTCATTTTTATAAGGTACTTAGATAATGAGCATTTCCTTATCTTCCAAAACAACATTTTAATGTCTGCAAATTATCTCATGATACCATTTACCATAAATTACCTAAAAAATGTCCTATATTTTGGAGCATTTAGGGTTGTTTCCAAATTGTTGTGATTATGAGTTACATTAAAATAATTCTTCATCATACATAAATATATAAACTCATCTATGAATAATTTCTTAAACTCTTAAGCCAGGACTCTTTCAAAGAGCATGGTCATTCTTAAGTATGTCAAATTAGGAAGTTGAGCTGTTAAAGCTGAAGAGTGACATCAGTGTAAATTGGAGATAACTCAGCAGCATACAGTTATCAGTGGTGGATACACCAAGCCCAAAGTATCATAAGTGTTAGCTGCCATGTCGATTTGTATTTAGAAAATAAGAGCCTTATGAACCCATCCAAATGATAGAAAGCATGACAGTTTCTGCTCATTGCTTTGGTAGTGTTGTCTATTTTTGTATAGTGTGATTCTCACACCAATTCCAGTGTTTTTGTTTTTTTTTTTTTTCTGTTTATTTGTTTTTACCCATACCAAGCAGTTCTCCAATTTAACTCAATTCTGATCCTGTCTACCTGGAGACAGTGCCATATCTCACAGTTTAAGAGCTCAGTCCCTGTAAGACTGTCCCATCGCACTTAAGACACCAGTCATAAATCCAGGTTGTCCTCTTTTTTTTTGTTAATGTGATGTATCACGTTGATTGATTTGCGAATGTTGAACCAGCCCTGCATCCCAGGAATGAATCCCACTTGATCATGGTGAATAATTCTTTTTATATGCTGTTGAATTCGATTTGCTAGTATCTTATTGAGAATTTTTGCATCCATATTCATCAGGGATATTGGCCTGTAGTTCTCTTTTTTTACTGGGTCTCTGTCTGGTTTAGGAATCAAAGTAATACTGGCTTCATAGAATGAGTCTGGAAGTTTTCCTTCCCTTTCTATTTCTTGGAATAGCTTGAGAAGGATAGGTATTATCTCTGCTTTAAATGTCTGGTAGAACTCCCCTGGGAAGCCATCTGGTCCTGGACTCTTATTTGTTGGGAGATTTTTGATAACCAATTCAATTTCTTCGCTGGTTATGGGTCTGTTCAAGCTTTCTATTTCCTCCTGATTGAGTTTTGGAAGAGTGTGGGTGTTCAGGAATGTGTCCATTTCTTCCAGGTTGTCCAATTTGTTGGCATATAATTTTTCATAGTATTCCCTGATAATTGTTTGTATCTCTGAGGGATTGGTTGTAATAATTCCATTTTCATTAAAAAAAGAGAAGAACCATATGATCCTGTCAATCGATGCAGAAAAGGCCTTTGACAAAATCCAGCACCCTTTCTTAATAAAAACCCTTGAGAAAGTCGGGATAGAAGGAACATACTTAAAGATCATCAAAGTCATTTATGAAAAGCCCACAGCTAACATCATCCTCAACGGGGAAAAACTGAGAGCTTTTTCCCTGAGATCAGGAACACGACAGGGATGCCCACTCTCACCTCTGTTGTTTAACATAGTGCTGGAAGTTCTAGCATCAGCAATCAGACAACAAAAGGAAATCAAAGGCATCAAAATTGGCAAAGATGAAGTCAAGCTTTCGCTTTTTGCAGATGACATGATATTATACATGGAAAATCCGATAGACTCCACCAAAAGTCTGCTAGAACTGATCCATGAATTCAGCAAAGTTGCAGGATACAAAATCAATGTCCAGAAATCAGTTGCATTCTTATACACTAACAATGAAGCAACACAAAGACAAATAAAGAAAATGATCCCATTCACAATTGCACCAAGAAGCATAAAATACCTAGGAATAAATCTAACCAAAGATGTAAAGGATCTGTATGCTGAAAACTATAGAAAGCTTATGAAGGTAATTGAAGAAGACTTAAAGAAATGGAAAGACATTCCCTGCTCATGGATTGGAAAAATAAATATTGTCAAAATGTCAATACTACCCAAAGCTATCTACACATTCAATGCAATCCCAATCAAAATTGCACCAGCATTCTTCTCGAAATTAGAACAAGCAATCCTAAAATTCATATGGAACCACAAAAGGCCCCGAATAGCCAAAGGAATTTTGAAGAAGAAGACCAAAGCAGGAGGCATCACAATCCCAGACTTTAGCCTCTACTACAAAGCTGTCATCATCAAGACAGCATGGTATTGGCACAAAAACAGACACACAGACCAATGGAATAGAATAGAAACCCCAGAACTAGACCCACAAACGTATGGCCAACTCATCTTTGACAAAGCAGGAAAGAACATCCAATGGAAAAAAGACAGCCTCTTTAACAAATGGTGCTGGGAGAACTGGACAGCAACATGCAGAAGGTTGAAACTAGACCACTTTCTCACACCATTTACAAAAATAAACTCAAAATGGATAAAGGACCTAAATGTGAGACAGGAAACCATCAGAACCTTAGAGGAGAAAGCAGGAAAAGATCTCTCTGACCTCAGCCGTAGCAATCTCTTACTCGACACATCCCCAAAGACAAGGGAATTAAAAGCAAAAGTGAATTCCTGGGACCTTATGAAGATAAAAAGCTTCTGTACAGCAAAGGAAACAACCAACAAAACTAAAAGGCAACCAACGGAATGGGAAAAGATATTTGCAAATGACATATCGGACAAAGGGCTAGTATCTAAAATCTATACAGAGCTCACCAAACTCCCCACCCGAAAAACAAATAACCCAGTGAAGAAATGGGCAGAAAACATGAATAGACACTTCTCTAAAGAAGACATCCAGA
Source organism: Lynx canadensis (assembly GCF_007474595.2). Lineage (NCBI taxonomy): Eukaryota > Metazoa > Chordata > Mammalia > Carnivora > Felidae > Lynx > Lynx canadensis. The sequence goes on along the minus strand of NC_044304.2, from coordinate 47,439,907 downwards.
TGGCCAACAGGCACATGAAAAGATGTTCAGCGTCGCTCCTTATCAGGGAAATACAAATCAAAACCACACTCAGGTATCACCTCACGCCAGTCAGAGTGGCCAAAATGAACAAATCAGGAGACTATAGATGCTGGAGAGGATGTGGAGAAACGGGAACCCTCTTGCACTGTTGGTGGGAATGCAAATTGGTGCAGCCGCTCTGGAAAGCAGTGTGGAGGTTCCTCAGAAAATTAAAAATAGACCTACCCTATGACCCAGCAATAGCACTGCTAGGAATTTATCCAAGGGATACAGGAGTACTGATGCATAGGGGCACTTGTACCCCAATGTTCATAGCAGCACTCTCAACAATAGCCAAATTATGGAAAGAGCCTAAATGTCCATCAACTGATGAATGGATAAAGAAATTGTGGTATATATACACAATGGAGTACTATGTGGCAATGAGAAAAAATGAAATATGGCCCTTTGTAGCAACGTGGATGGAACTGGAGAGTGTAATGCTAAGTGAAATAAGCCATACAGAGAAAGACAGATACCATATGGTTTCACTCTTATGTGGATCCTGAGAAACTTAACAGGAACCCATGGGGGAGGGGAAGGAAAAAAAAAAAAGAGGTTAGAGTGGGAGAGAGCCAAAGCATAAGAGACTGTTAAAAACTGAGAACAAACTGAGGGTTGATGGGGGGTGAGAGGGAGGGGAGGGTGGGTGATGGGTATTGAGGAGGGCACCTTTTGGGATGAGCACTGGGTGTTGTATGGAAACCAATTTGTCAATAAATTTCATAAAAAAAAAAAATAAATAAATAAATCCAGGTTGTCACCTGAGCTTCTGACCAAATGGCTATAAATCAAGGGTTTCATTGGCTTGAATAATTTGCTAGAGGGGCTCACAGAATTCAAACATTTTATTCATTGTGTTATCAGTTTTTTATAAAAGGATATAACCAGGAACAGTCATATGGAAGAGATGCATAGGGCAAGGTATGGGGAAAGAGGTGCAGAGCTTCATTCCCTCTCCAACTGTGCCATTATCCCAGAAACTCACCAACCTGGAAGATCTATGAACACCATCCTTGTAGGTTTTATGGAGGCTTCGTTACATAGACATGGTTAATTAAATCACTAGCCATTGACAGTTGACCTCAATCTCCAGTCCCTTTCCTCTCCCAGGAGGAGGTGTTGGGAGTGAAAGTTCCAACCCTATAATCACATTATTGGTTCTACTTAAGTGTTTTACAAAAGTCACTTTATTAACATAATACAAGATCTCTTTATGTTTTTCATCACAGGAAATTTCTTTTTTTTTAATATGAAATTTATTGTCAAATTGGTTTCCATACAACACTCAGTGCTCATCCCAACAGGTGCCCTCCTCAATACCCATAACCGACCCTCCCCTCCCTCCAACCCCCCATCAACCCTCAGTTTGTTCTCAGTTTTTGAGTCTTTTATGTTTTGGCCCCCTCCCTCTCTAACCTTTTTTTTTTCTTCCCCTCCCCCATGGTCTTCACTTAAGTTTCTCAGGATCCACATAAGAGTGAAAACATATGGTATCTGTCTTTCTCTGTATGACTTATTTCACTTAGCATAACACTCTCCAGATCCATCCACGTTGCTACCAAAGACCAAATTTCATTCTTTCTCATTGCCATGTAGTATTCCATTGTGTATATAAACCACAATTTCTTTATCCATTCATCAGTGGCTAGACATTTAGGCTCTTTCCATAATTTGGCTATTGTTGAAAGTGCTGCTCTGAACATTGGGGTACAAGTGCCCCTATGCATCAGCACTCCTGTGTCCCTTGGGTCAATTCCTAGCAGTGCTATTGCTGGGTCATAGGGTAGATCTATTTTTAATTTTTTGAGGAACCTCCACACTGTTTTCTAGAGCAGCTGCACCAGTTTGCATTCCCACCAACAGTGCAAGAGGGTTCCCGTTTCTCCACATCCTTGCCAGCATCTATAGTCTCCTGATTTGTTCATTTTGGCCACTCTGGCTGGCGTGAGGTGGAATCTGAGTGTGGTTTTGATTTTTATTTCCCTGATGAGGAGGGAAGCTGAGCACCTTTTCATGAGTCTGTTGGCCATCTGGATGTATTCTTTAGAGAATCATCTATTCATGTTTTCTGCCCATTTCTTCACTGGATTGTTTGTTTTTCTGGTGTAGAGTTTAGTGAGTTCTTTATAAATTTTGGATACTAGCCCTTCATCCGAAATGTCATTTGTAAATATCTTTTCCAATTCCATTGGTTGCCTTTTAGTTTTGCTGATTGTTTCCTTTGCAGTGCAGAAGCCTGTTATCTTCATGAGGTCCCAATAGTTCATTTTTGTTTTTAATTCCCTTGCCTTTGGGGAGGAGTCAAGTAAGAAAATGCTGCAGCTGAGGTCGGAGAGGTTTTTTCCTGCTTTCTCCTCTAAGTGTCTCACATTCAGGTCCTTTATCCATTTTGAGTTTATTTTTGTGAATGGTGTCAGAAAGTGGTCTAGTTTCATTCTTCTGCAAGTTGCTGTACAGCTCTCCCACCACCATTTGTTAAAGAAACTGTCTTTTTTCCATTGGATATTCTTTCCTGCTTTGTCAAAGATTAGTTGGCCATACTTTTGTGGGTCTAATTCTGGGGTTTCTATTCTATTCCATTGGTCTATGTGTCTCTTTTTGTGCCAGTACCATGCTATCTTGATGAGTACAGCTTTGTAGTAGTGCCTAAAGTCTGGGTTTGTGATGCCTCCTGCTATGGTCTTCTTCAAAATTACTTTGGCTATTTGGGGTCTTTTGTGGTTCCATGCAAATTTTAGGATTGCTTGTTCTAGCTTTGAGAAGAATGCTGGTGCAATTTTGATTGGGATTGTATTGAATGTGTAGATAGCTTTGGGTAGTATTGACATTTTGACAATATTTATTCTTCTAATCAATGAGCATGGAATGTTTTTCCATTTCTTTATATCTTCTTCAATTTCCTTCATAAGCTTTCTATAGTTTTCACATACAGATATTTTACATCTTTGGTTAGGTTTATTCCTAGGTATTTTATGATTCTTGGTGCAATTGTGAATGGGATCAGTTTCTTTATTTGTCTTTGTGTTGCTTCATTGTTAGTGTATAAGAATGCAACTGATTTCTGTACATTGATTTTGTATCCTGCAACTTTGCTGAATTCATGTATCAGTTCTAGCAGACTTTTGGTGGAGTCTATTGGGTTTTCCTTGTATATCATGTCATCTGCAAAAAGTGAAAGCTTGACTTCATCTTTGCCAATTTTTATGCCTTTGATGTCCTTTTGTTGTCTGATTGCTGATGCTAGGACTTCCAACAATATGTTAAACAACAGCTATGAGAGTGGACATCCCTGGCATGTTCCTAATCTCAGGGGGAAAGCTCTCAGTTTTTCCCCATTGAGGATGATGTTAGCTGTGGGCTTTTCATAAATGACTTTTTTGATGTTTAAGTATGTTCCTTCTATCCCAACTTTCTCGAGGGTTTTTATTAAGAAAGGATGCTGAATTTTGTCAAATATTCTTTCTGCATTGATTGACAGGATCATATCGTTCTTATCTTTTCTTTTTTTAATGTGATGGATCACATGGATTGATTTGCAAATGTTGAACCAGTCCTGCATCCCAGGAATGAATCGCACTTGATCATGGTGAATAATTCTTTTTATAGGCTGTTGAATTCGATTTGCTAGTATCTTATTGAGAATTTTTGCATCCATATTCATCAGGGATATTGGCCTGTAGTTCTCTTTTGTTGCTGGGTCTCTGTCTGGTTTAGGAATCAAAGTAATGCTGGCTTCATAGAATGAGTCTGGAAGTTTTCCTTCCCTTTCTATTTTTTGGAACACCTTGAGAAGGATAGGTATTATCTCTGCTTTAAATGTCTCGTAGAATTCCCCAGGGAAGCCATCTCGTCCCAGACTCTTATTTGTTGGGAGATTTGATAACTGATTCAATTTCATTGTTGGTTATGGGTCTATTCAAGTTTTCTATTTCTTCCTGTTTGAGTTTTGGAAGTGTATGGGTATTTAGGAATTTGTCCATTTCTTCCAGGTTGTCCAGTTTGTTGGCATATAATTTTTCATAGTATTCCCTGATAATTGCTTGTATTTCTGAGGGATTGGTTGTAATAATTCCATTTTAATTCATGATTTTATCTGTTTGGGTCATCTCCCTTTTCTTTTTGAGAAGCCTGGCTAGAGGTTTATCAATTTTGTTTATTTTTTCAAAAAACCAACTCTTAGTTTCATTGATCTGCTCTACATTTTTTTTTAGATTCTATATTGTTTATTTCTGCTCTGATCTTTATTATTTCTCTTCTTCTGCTGGGTTTGGGTGTCTTTGCTGTTCTGCTTGTATTTCCTTTAGGTGTGCTGTTAGATTTTGTGTTTGGGATTTTTCTTGTTTCTTGAGATAGGCCTGGATTGCAATGTATTTTCCTCTCAGGACTTCCTTGGCTACATCACAAAACGTTTGGATTGTTGTATTTTCATTTTCATTTGTTTCCATATATTTTTTAATTTCTTCTCTACTTGCCTGGTTGGCCCATTCATTCTTCAGTAGGGTGTTCTTCAACCTCCATGCTTTTGGAGGTTTCCAGACTTTTTCCTGTGGTTGATTTCAAGTTTCATAGCATTGTGGTCTGAAAGTGTGCATGGTATGATCTCAATTCTTTTATATTTATGAAGGGATGTTTTGTGACCCAGTATGTGATCTGTCTTGGAGAATGTTCCATGTGCACTCGAGAAGAAAGTATATTTTGTTGCTTTGGGATGCAGAGTTCTAACTAGATCTGTCAAGTCCATCTGATCCAATGTATCATTCAGGGCCCTTGTTTCTTTATTGATTCTGTGTCTAGATGATGTATCCATTGTTGTATGGAGTATTAAAGTCCACTGCAATTACCACATTCTTATAAATAAGATTGCTTATGTTTGTGATTGTTTTATATGGTTGGGGGCTCCCGTATTCGGCACATAGACATTTATAATTGTTAGCTCTTCGTGATGGATAGACCCTGTAATCTATCATAGACTTCTAGTAGGATGATAGATAGTTCTCCATCCCCTCACTTTCAATCTGAAGGTGTCCTCAGATCTAAAATGAGTCTCTTGTAGACAGGAAATAGATGGGTCTTGTTTTTTTTTATCCATTCTGATACCATATGTCTTTTGGTTGGAGCATTTAGTCCATTTATTTTCAGTGTTATTATAGAAAGATATGGGTTTAGACTCATAATGATGTCTGTAGGTTTCATGATTATAGTGATGTCTCTGGTACTTTGTGGTCCTTGCAACATTTCACTCACAGAATCCCTCTTAGGATCTCTTGTAAGGGCTGGTTTAGTGGTGATGCATTCCTTCAGTTTTTGTTTGTTTGGGAAGACCTTTATCTCTCCTTCTATTCTGAATGACAGACTTGCTGGATAAAGGATTCTTGGCTGCATATTTTTTCTGTTCACACATTGAAGATTCCCTGCCATTCCTTTCTGGCCTGCTAAGTTTCAGTAGATAGGTCTGCTACTAGTCTTATGGGTCTCCCTTTATAAGTTAGAGCATGTTTTTCTCTAGCTGCTTTCAGAATTTTCTCTTTATCCTTGCATTTTGCCAGTTTCACTATGACATGTCATACAGAAGATTGATTCAAGTTACGTCTGAAGGGAGTTCTCTGTGCCTCTTGGATTTCAATGCCTTTGTTCTTCCCCAGATCAGGGAAGTTCTCAACTATGATTTGTTCAAGTACACCTTCAGCCCCTTTCTCTCTCTCTTCGTCTTCTGGAATTCCTATTATACAGATATTGTTCCGTTTGATTGCATCACTTAGTTCTCTAATTCTCCCCTCATAATCCTGGATTTTTTTTATCTCTCTCTTGCTTAGCTTCCTCTTTTTCCATAATTTTATCTTCTAAGTCACCTATTCTCTCCTCTGCCTCTTCAGTCTGAGCTGTGGTCGCCTCCATTTTATTCTGTACCTCATTTATAGCATTTTTTAGTTCCTCATGACTATTTCTTAGTCCCTTGATCTCTGTAGCAATAGATTCTCTACTGTCCTCTATACTTTTTTTCAAGCCCAGCGATTAATTTTATGACTATTATTCTAAATTCTTGTTCTGTAATATTGCTTAAATCATTTTTGATCAATTTGTTAGCTGTTGCTACTTCCTGGAGTTTCTTTTGAGGAGAGTTCTTCCGTGTCATCATTTTGGGTAGTCTCTGGGGTGGCACAGAACTGTAGGGCACTTCCCCTGTGCTGTCTGGAGTAACTTGCATTGGTGGGTGGGTCCTGCAGTCAGACCAGATGTCTGTCCCCAGCCCACTACTGGGGCCAGAGTCAGACTGGTGTGTACCTTATCTTCCCCTCTCCCAGGGACAGGACTCACTGTGGAGTGGTGTGGCCCCTGTCCAGGCTACTTGCACACTGCCAGGCTTGTGGTGCTGCTTTGATGGGATCTGGTGTATTAGCTGGGGTGGATCTGCAAGGTGCACAGGGGTTGGAGGGGTAGGCTTAGTTTGCTTTCCCGTTGGTGGTCCCCTGCGGGAGGGGCCCTGCAGCACCGGGAGGGAGGCAGACATGTTGGAGGGATGGATCCACAGGGGGATGGGAGAGGGGATGGGAGAGGGAGATGGCACTTGCCAGCGCCTTTGTTCCCTGCGAAGGTGAGCTGTGTCTTCTGGGGCTCAACAACTCTCCCTTCTGGTGTCCTCTCACCCTTCAGCTTTCTGAGCAGAGCTGTTGACTTTTAACATTCCAGATGTTAAGTCCTGCTGGCTTCCAGAACTCATGGAGTCCAGCCCCTCAGCTTTTGCAAGCCAGACTTCAGGGGCTCTGCCTTGCCAGGGCTGCCCCTCTACCACCCTGGCCCCCTCCTGCCAATCCATCTAGCACACACCACCTCTCTGCCCTTTCTACCCTCTTCTGTGGGCCTCTTGTCTACACTTGACTCCAGAGAGTCCATTCTGCTAGTCTTCTGGTGGTTTTCTGAGTTATTTAGGCAGGTGTGGGTGGAATCTAAGTGGTCAGCAGGACGAGGTAAGCCCAGCACCCACCTATGCCGCCATCTTCCCCTGGATCCCCCCACCCCATCACAGGAAATTTCAAGGGTTCCAGGAGCTCTGTGCCAGGAACAGAGAGAAGATCAAATACATATTGTTCCATATGAACCACAAAATCACAAATCACAATATAAATAGCCAAACAAATTTAAACCTCTTTCAAGTTTATAATATTTATGTCAGAGTGATTTTGTCTGTATGTTCAGGTATCTCTAATGTCAGGCATGTGCAACTTCCCACATGACTCACATTGACTGTTTACTCTGTGCCAAGTAGTTCACATTAATTATTTCCCAAGGTTCCACTTCAGCTCCCTAGTTCTGACAGGTGTGCCAAGTATATGGGGATAGAGGCCTCATCAGGCGATCCTAATAGTGATCCTAATAAGTGATTCTATGCACCTGTGGTCATGCAAGTCGAATGAAAGCAGCATAATGAACACTTCTTGCACCCCTTCATGTCAGTTTCATGTCTGATTCTGGCCATTAAGTGGCTTTGAGCTTTCTCCTTATACCTCTCTCTTCCTGCCCCCTGATTTTTTTAGTGCTAGAACCTGGGATTCAGGTAGATACCACTCTGAAGTTATCCATGTGAAACACAAAGTAGTATGAGATACAGTAAATGCCTATATAGTCATTCTTGAGCCATAAAGCACTGGGTTCAGTGGATAAAAATTTCTCCTTTCTTCTCCTGGATAGATTATTTGTAAGATCTTCAGAAGGTTGTGGAAAGACTGAGTACTCATCTCTTACAAAGGAGCAGTGGGGAGTCATCTCAAAAAAATAAAAAATGGATATTATTGGCTTTTCCTTCTCTCCTGAGGATCATATTCCCAGAGGATCATATTCCTGACTTAAATTACCTGCCTGAAAGCCTTTGTCTCAGCCTTAACTTTCTTCCAGAGCAAGGCTAGCAAAACACAAATAGCATGTCTGAATGAGGCCCCCAAAAAGGAATTGGACCCCACTTCATTAGCCACCTTTTTAAAAAATATTCTCTTACTCTCTCTCTCTCTTGCACTTGATTTTACTGTCTCTTCTCTCTCTCTCTCTCTCTCTCTCTCTCTCTCTCTCTCTCACACACACACACACACACACACACACACACACTCAAAAACATTTTAATGAGGTTAAAACAGTAAAACCTCAACCTAGGGAACCACTCCCTAGTAAATTAGAAGATTAAAGATTAGCATATGGTGGTATGATACAAATCAGTTCACAAACTTTTATAATCTAAATCAGCAGTTCTCAAAATATGGTTTGCAGATTCTAGCATTCTCTAATATCATTTCAGGGGGTCCACAAGATCAAAACTATTGCCCTAATAATATTAAGACAATAGTTGCCTTTTTCACTGGCTAACATTTGCATTAATTAGAGCAAAATCAATGGTGGGTGAAACTGCTGGCACCTTAGCATAAATCAAAATAGTGGAACCAATTCATTGTATTCTTCATCAAAATGCATTTACAACTTAAAAAAATCCAGTTTTATTTATGATTGTCCTGATGAAGTAGTAAGAATTGTTGAATCTTGACCCTTGAGTACAGGTCTTTTTTAACATTTATATGACACCCCTGGACATACACAAAAAGTTTTCTGCATACTGAGACGTGATGGTTGTCTCAAAAATGGAGCTCTTGCACAATTTTTTTGGTTGCCAGCTGAACTAGCACTTTTCTCATGAAATTCCATTTTTACTTGAACAACAGACAGAAAAACTATGATTTTTCAGCATTGGGTATTTGGCAGACATTTTCTAAAAAAATAACTTGTCACCTCAAGGAAAGAAATAATAATACTATTCATTGCCAGTTATAGAATTTCAACTTTAAAGTGCAAGTTAGAATATTGGAAAATTTCACCACTGTCAGCTTCACAGTTTTCTAATACTTAAAGACTTTTCTGATGAGTGTAGTTGTGATAGCAACAATAGTAATTTTCTGAAAATGTATAATGAAATGTGTCAGTATTTTGATATATTGACAAATACTCCTTAACCATCATTAGTCGGGTATCTCTTAGCCCTCTTCTCAGCTAGGCCTCAGTCATGGCCCCCATTCTTGTTGCAGTCTCATGGTTCAGTTTGGCAAAAATCATGCTGAGTCAGTTTATCAAGAATCCCTCAATATTTGATTGACCTCAACATCTAATCAAGTGTTATCCCCACCTTTGATGCATAAGTCCTTGACCTGACTTCAGCAAAAGTTCTCTTAAGTTGATTAAGCAGGAACCTCCCTACCTTTGATGTCTTCTGTTACTAATTTTTCATCCATTGACTCCCTCACTATGCTTATTGGCTACAAATCTGCAGCTGTTTTGGCTGTATTCAGAATTGAGACTGATCTCTCTCCCCTATTGTAATAGTTTTGAAACCTACCTCAATCATCCTTATTAAATTCTTCCTTAACATTTTACCAAGTCACAAAATATTTTTGTCTTTAACAATATACTTAACAGAATTAAACCAATATCTTCTGAGATCAATGCATGATGTTAAAAACATTATTTGTGGATAAAAGATCCATGCAAAATACAAGAAAGATCAAAGGCAATATTAATGAAATAGAGCATTGATAGGATTTCAGTGCACTGATATGATTTCAAATTCCACATTGCAATTAATATTCAAGAAACTACCATTTGTCATAATTTGTTGTAGTATCTAAAATGATTATCCGCAATTACCTCTGAAGGGCATACTCTTTTCCCTTGTCTAACTACCCATGTAGTATGAGGCCAGATTTTCTTCATTTACTTCAACCAAAACAACATATTGAAACAAACTGAAGACAGAAATAGATATGAGTCCAGCTAAGATTAAAAAAATATAAAAATATGCCACTTTTTTCACTAGTTGTTTGCTTTAGAATATAGTTTTATTTTTCATATAACTATGCTATTAATGTTAAGATGTAACTGGTTTACACGAATTAGGGAATAAATAATTCAATTTCTTTTCATGTTTAATTTTTAAATTGGTAAATATCAATAGATATAACTCATATGAACAAAACAAAATCTTTTTAGGGTCCTCAATTTTTAGGAGTCTTAAGGGGTTTTGTGAACAAAACACTTAGGAACACCTTTTTTATATGTATGAGGGATTTGATACTCCGTAACAGTGATTGAAGAGATGTGTGAAAATAACAAACTGATAAATCAGGTCATTGATGTTATGCTGAAATTGGTGACAGTAAGCAAACATGTGCATGGTGTGACATTCCTAGAAACAATGAAAAATACCAGTTTATAAAAAGGAAAAGTCAGGGGGCTAACACATGCTAAGAAAAGTCGACCTGGTTTGGGGGAAATCTAATCACTAAATCAAATTGGATTCACTTGATCCTGTTATACTATCCAAAAAGATAAAATTATTACTATTTTTCAAAGGGAAAATAACAAAGTTAATTTGAATTTCACTTAATACTGAAATGAATTTATGATGCCCAGTAAATGTAAATATACTAATTACCAGAATTATGTTCCAAGAGACTGCTTTAATTGGGTTAACAAAATGTACTATTAATATTTCTAGAACTTATTAAAAAACTTCAAACAATACTGACATCAAATCATGTTCTCTTCTTGCACATAAAAATGCCTTTTCCAAAAATGGAATACCACAGGAACTCGAACAATTTCTGTAATTTTATGTGCATAGAAAACCACCTAGAACCCTGAATGTCTATTAAAAAAAAGTAATAATTTCTGTGGGTTCAGGTTTCAGAAAGACCAGAGGATTCCAAAGCATAAAAATATGGTAATTCTGAAGCAAAAGGAAGACATAGTCCTAGATCTATTTAGGATGATTACAAGATAACTTTTGTTTGTCATCATTGTTTACTGAAATATATTTTAGTGCAACCTTTTAACAAGACTGATTCAGCTTCTTTAGTTCTGTATTTGGGCTCTATGGTACAAAGCCAGCTTTAGAAGTATAAGCACAGTTGGTGCAACCAAAGAATACCACTGAAATATTTTCTGTGGTGGTCACAGTATAAATTGTTTTCAAAATTGTATAGATTATTTCCAACAGGTGTTAGGACATTTCAACATTCAACACTTGTCTATTGAAATGTATATATAATTGTAAATTATAAAAAGGTTTAAAAAACCTGTTTGTATTCTTGGGGTGCCTGGTTGGCTCATTTGGTTAAGTGTCTGACTTCGGCTCAGGTCATGATCTCATGGCTTGTGGGTTCAAGCCCTGCACTGGGCTCTCTGCTGACAGCTCAGACCCTGGAGCCTATTTTGGATTCTGTGTCTCCCTCTCTCTCTCTGCCCCTCCCCTGCTTATGCTTTCTCTTCTGTTTTTCTCTCTCTCAAAAAAATAAATGTTGAAAAAATTTTAAAAATCTGTCTATATTCTTGAGATAGACCCCCAAACAAATGAAAAATATGGTTGGTAGCTTACTGGGAAGGCTGAAGGGGATATGAGAAAGTCTGATATTCAGGGCATATGGCAGTGTCTAGTGTGAGGTTGAGGGATTTCCAGTTTTATTCACCCTTGCCTGATTTGGCCAAAACAGAAGATTCAAAGTTGGTGAAGTTGATGTAGCTCTGAAATTAGTCATCCAACATCCCTTTACTTTATTCATAAAAGCAAAAACTGGTAATAGATGAGATGTGAAAAGAGGGAAAAAGTGCAGAACTGTATGGCAGAAGAGCAGGTACCAAATAAAAATGATACTTGCAAAATATTTTTATATTATTAGAATAAATTTATATAATAACATTAAATGAAAGAGTAGGGAGAAAAAGTGCACAAATGAAAACACAAAATATCTACAAACTATATAGAGTCAACTGATACACATCTGAAACAATAATATTGATACATCATTGAGGGTCTTTTGGTTATAAGTATCAGAAATAAGTTCTACTTAAAATGAAAATGAATGTGTAAACTGAGTAGCGCATCAAATCTGAGGAAGGATAGAAATGAAGCCACTATCAAGAAACATGGTAAGAGAAACTATGGAAAAGTTTTTCATGGATTACCCTAAATGTTTTATTTTTCAAACATTTTTTTCTTTTTCTTTTCCTTTCTTTTTTATTTTAGAGAGAAAGTATGAGTGGGAGAGAGGGGCAGAAGGAGAGAAAGACTTCTAAGCAGGCTCCACGTCAACTGTGGAGCCTGCCACAGTGCTCAATCCCATGACCCTGGGATCATGACCTGAGCCCAAATCAAGAGTTGTATGCTCAACTGACTGAGCCACCCAGGTGCCCCCAAATATTTTCTCTTCTTAAGATTCAACCTAAGGGAGGTCATAAGTGAATTTGTATGGGTCATGCACATACTTAAAGAAGAGGTAACTTGATTCATAGCCCTACCAAGAAAACATGAAATAGGGAAAGGGGCAATGGGTTAAGAAAAGAAACATTTTGTCTACTACAGAAGAGAAAAAATAATGTGTGTAGGTTGAAATCACATGTCCTATGGGGCACCTGGGTGGCGCAGTCGGTTAAGCGTCCGACTTCAGCCAGGTCACGATCTCGCGGTCCGGGAGTTCGAGCCCCGCGTCAGGCTATGGGCTGATGGCTCAGAGCCTGGAGCCTGTTTCCGATTCTGTGTCTCCCTCTCTCTCTGCCCCTCCCCCGTTCATGCTCTGTCTCTCTCTGTCCCAAAAATAAATAAACGTTGAAAAAAAAAAAAAAAAAGAAATCACATGTCCTACACATACATATGCAATGACTCCAATAAGAGAAATTACTACTGTCGAATGCTTACTACATGCTCAACACTTCTATGGTTTTCCTGCATTGCATGGATGATCTCATTTTAATTTCTCAACATTTAAAGAGAAGTTTTATTACTAATCCCAGTTTACATAGGTAGAAACTGATGGTTATAGAAAGGTTAAATTGCCTAATGTTGTACAATGAGAATATGGTAGATCTGGAATTTGATTTGTGGCTGGCTAGCTATACAGTTCATGAATTTGTCAGAATACATTGTAGATGGCAATTATTTTTATCATCACTTCAGTTTTAATTTCTGTCAGTGCTACCAGACTAAAACACTGGACTAAATATTAGTGCTTAATGCCTATTTCACTTAAGCAACACTTCTATACTCTTTTACCCAAGAAACATGGGTTTATTTCTAAATACAGAGATAATTTCACAAGAGTATTTTTTAAATATTCACTCTAAAATATTTGAATTTTAGCTTTAAAGCAATATATTTAGCATATTTCAATCGTTTTATTAGGATAAAAGGATAGAGTTTCATATCACAATACATTTCAGTTAGTCATGAAGAATAACGACAGAATGCTAGTAATGAATGGGTATTCCTGAAAAGTTAATTTCTTCAAAGCCAATGGAATTTTTGCAGCTCTGACTAGAATAAGAAAATACTTTTCACTCCAGTAGTCTTAGGCAGACACCAAGCCCTAGACATTATATCCCTTATCTCCCAGATTGGTTTCTCAATTTTCAGTACTAGCTTTGTTTAGTTTAACCAACTGGAAATCTCAAAATTTCCCCCAGTTAAAATCTTGAAACTCACTTAAAACATCTCCAATATGTATTAATAAAATATCAAATGGTTAGCTTGTGTAAGAATCATCTTGTGAGCTTATTTTTTTATTGAGTTATAATTGTCATATAACCTTAGGGTAGTTTCAGGTGTATAAAATAATGATTATATATTTGTATATATTGCGAAATGTCCACCTCAGTAATTCTCATTTACCATCTATCAGCATATATAGTTACAGTTTTTCCTTATGATGAGAACTTCTAAAATCTATTCCCTTACCAACTTTAAAATATGAAATAGAGTATTAGTAACTATTATCACCATGCTATATATTACATTCCCATGACTTACTTATTTTATAACCAGAATTTTATACCATTTGACCACCTCTAACCCTTTTACCCACACCCTATCTACTGCCTCTGGTAACCACCAATCTGTTGTCTGTATCTATCTGTATCTATGAGCTTGGTTATATATATATATATATATATATATATATATATATATATATATATATATAATATATGTGTGTGTGTGTATATTCCACATAGATGTGGATTCATATAGTTTATTTTCCTGTATGACTTACTTCACTTAGCATAATGTCCACAAGGTTCATCCATGTTGTCACAAATGGCATGGGTACCATTCTTTTTTTATGGCTGAATAAAATTCCATTTTGTTTATGTGTATATATACATACATATATACCACATTTTCTTTATTCATCCATTGATGGAAACTTAGGCTGTTTCCATAACTTGGCCATTGTAAATAATGCTGCATCAAATATGGGGATACAGAGATCTTTTCAAGTTAGAGTTTTTGTTTTCCTCAGGCAAATACCAAGAAGTACAATTGTTGTACAGTATTTCTGTTTCAATTTTTTTGAGGTGCTTTTATACTCTTTTCTGTACTGGCTTCACCAATTTACATTGTCACTAACAGTCAAGTGTTCCCTTTTACCCACATACTTGTCAACACTTGTTATTTCTTGTCTTTTTGGCCTAGTCATTTCAACAGGTGTGAGGTGATACCTCATTGTTTTGATTTGCATTTACCAGATAATTACTATGTTGAGCAATTTTTCATGTACCTATTGACAATCTGTATATCATCTTTGGGAAAATGTCTACTCAGATCCTTTGCCCATTTTTAAATTGAATTTTTTGTTGTTGTATGATTTGTATGAGTTCTTTATCTATTTTGGATATTGACCTCTTATTAGATATATTATTTGCAAATATTGTCTCCCATTCAATACACTGTATTTTCATTTTGTTGGTTTCATATTTGGTTGCTGTGAAGAAGCTTTTTAATTTGGGGTGATCTCACTTGTTTATTTTTGTTTTTGTTGCCTTTACTTTTTTAATGTTTATTTATTTATTTTGAGAGAGAGAGAGAGCAAGCAAACATGAGCTGGGAGGGGCAGAGAGAGAAGGAATCACAAGCATGCTCCACACTGTCAACAGAGAGCCCAACATGGGGCTTCAGCTTATGATCTGTGAGATCATGCCCTGAGCTGAAATCAAGAGTTTGACACTTAACCAACTGAGACACCCAGGTGCTTCTGTTGCCTTTGTTTTTGGTGTCAAACCCAAAATACCATTGCAAAGGCCAATGCCAAGTTGTTTACCACCTATGTTTTCTTCTAGGAGTTTTATGGTTTCAGGTTTTACAATAAAGTTTTTACCATTTTGAGTTCTTCTTTGTACATGGTCTAAGATAGTGATCCAGTTTCACTTTTCTGCATGTGGCTATCCAATTTTCACGACACCATTTATAAAAGATACTTATCCTTTTCTTATTGTATATTCTTGCCTCCTTTGTCATAAACTAATTGGCCATGTATGTGTCGGTTTATTTCTGTGTTCTATATTCAGTTCCATTGATCTTTGTGTGTCTGTTTTTATGCCAATATCATACTGTTTTGATAACTATAGCTTTGTATTATAGTTTGAAATCAAGGACCATGATACCTCCAACTTTGTTCTTTTTCAGAATTGATTTGGATATTTGGGGTCTTTTGTAGTTCCATACGAATTTTAAGATTGTTCTATTTCAGTAAAAATGACATTGGAAAATTAATAGGGATTGTACTGAATCTTTGATTGCTTTGAGTAGTATGGGCTTTTTAACAATATTAATTTTTCCAATCCATGAGTATGGAGTATCTTTCTATTTATTTGTGTCTTGTTTGGTTTCTTCAATCATCATCTTACACTTTTCAGTGTATAGGTGTTTTACCTCTGGATAAACATATTCCTAAACTCCATAAAACCATTTCAAATCAATTGGCAATTCTTAAGTTTTGTTTCTTTCAAGTGTAAGAGTTCAAACTTTCACATTATATTAAAGTTTAGCCCTAAAATGGAAAAAAAAAAAAAAACCTGTTGCTAGATATCTTATTCTTTTTGGTGCATTGTAAATGGGATTATTTTATAATTTCTCTTTCTGATAGTTTATTATTAGTGTATGGAAATGCAACAGATTTTTGTAGTCTGCAATTTTACTGAATTTGTTAACATATTTTTAGTGCAGTCTTTATGGTTTTGTAAATATAGTATTACGTCATCTGTGAATTGTGATAATTTTACTTCTTCCTTTCCAATTTGGATACATTTTACTTCTTTTTCTTGACTAATTACTCTGGCTACGACTTCTGATAGTATGTTGAATAAAACTGATGAAAGTGGACATTCTTACTTTTTTTCTTATCTTAGAGGAAAAGCTTTCAGCTTTTTATCATTGAGTATGATGTAAGCTTATGGCCTTTGTTACTTATCTATTCATTTATTATTAAAATTTTTAATGTTTATTTATTTTTGAGAGAGAAAGAGAGGGGCAAAGTGTGAGTGGGGCAGGAGCAGAGGGGAAGAGGGAGACATAGAATCGGAAGCAGGGTCCAGGCTCTGAGCTGTTAGCACAGAGCCCATCACGGGGCTTGAACTCACAAACCATGAGATCATGACCTGAGCCGAAGTCAGACACTTAACCGACTGAAGCACCCAGGTGCCCCTGGCCTTTGTTATTTAAAATATATTCTCTCTCTACCCACTTTGTTGAGAGTCTTTATCATGAACAGATGTTGAATTTTGTCACAAGCTTTTTCTGCATCTACTGAGATATGATTTTTATCTTTCGTTTTGTTAATGGGTTATATCATATTTATTGATTTGCATATGTTGAACCATTATTATATCCCTGGAATAAATCTTACTTGAGATGGCATATGAGTCTTTGAATGTGTTGCTGAATTTGGTGTGCTAATATTTTGTTGAAGATTTTGGCATCTATGTTCATCAGAGATATTGCCCTGTAGTTTTCTTTGCCTATGGCATCTTTGTATGTTTTTGGTGTCAGGGTCATTCTGACCTCATAAAATGAGTTTGGAAATGTTTCCTCATCCTTTTTTGGGGGTGGGAGGGAGTTAGAGAAGGATTATTATGGATCCTTTGAATGTTCAACAGAAATGACCAGTGAAGCTTTCTAATCCCAGAGTTTTGTTTGATGGTATGTTTTTGATTACTGATGCAACATCTTTACTAGTAATCGATACGTTCAGATTTTCTATTTTTTCAAATGATTCATTCTTGGTAGGTTGTACATTTTTAGGAATTCATTCATGTTTCCTAAGTAGTCTACTTGGTGTATAGTTGTTCACGGTAGTCTTTTGTGATCCTTTGTATTTCTGTATTGTCAGTTGTAATGACTCTTGTTTCATTTCTAAATTTATTTATTTAATAATTTTATTTCTTTTCCAAGAACCAGCTCCTAGTTTCATTGATATTTTATATTGTCTCTGAAGTTCTTTGTATTTCCACTCTGTTCTTTATTATTTCCTTCCTTCTGTTAACTTTAGGGTATATTTGTCCATTTTTTCCTACTTCCTTGAGATGTGAAGCTAAGTTGTTAATTTGAGATTTTATTGTTTCTTGATGTAGGCATTTATTGCTCTGAACTTTCCTCTTAGAACTGCGTTTGCCATATCCCGTAAGTTTTGGTATGTTGTATTTATATTTTCATGTGTCTCAGGTTTTTTGTTTTTGTTTTTGTCTTATGATTTTTTGACCCACTTTTTTAAATAGCATGTTGTTTAATCTTCACATAGTTGTGAATTTTCCAGTTTTCTTAGAATTAATTTCTAATTTCATACCATTGTTGTAAGAAATGATGCTTAGAATGATTTCAGTCTTTTAATTTGTTGTGGCTTGTATTGTGGCCTAACATATTATCTATCCTGGAGAATACTGAAGGGACATTTGAGAGGGACATATATTCTATTGCCTTTAGATCAATGTTATGTATATATCTGTTAAGTCCACTGGGTCTAAAGTATTGTTTAAGGCTGATGTTCCTTATTGATTTCTGTATGGATAATATCCATTGATGGAAGTGGGGTATTAAAATCCCTTACTATTATTGGATTGTGTCTATTCTTCCCTTTAGGTCTGTTAATATTAGCTTTATATATTTAGGTGTTCTTACACTGGCTGCATGTATATTTGAAAACATATATCCTCTTGTTGGATTGACCCCTTTATTATCTTATGATGTCTATTATTATAGCCTTTGTTTTGAGTCTGTTTTTTCATGCGCACCTGGGTGGCTCAGTCATTTAAGTGTCTGGGTCTTGAGTTTGGCTCAGGTCATGATCTGACAGTTCATGAGTTCAAGCACCACATCAGGCTCTGTGCTGACAGCTCAGAGCCTATTTGGGATTCTCTCTTTCTCTCTCCTTCTCTATCTTTCCCCTGCTTGTGTGATCTGTTTCTCTCTCTTTCAAAATAAATAAACTTAAAAAAATGAAGTCTATTTTGTCCAATATAACTATACCCACACTTTCTTTTAGTTTCCATTTGCATGGAATATCATCTGCTATCAGTTTATTTTCAGTCTCTGTGTGTTCTTACAACTAAAGTGACTCTTGCAGGCAATGTATGAATGAGTCTTTTTTTAAAACTCCTTTCAGCTACTCTGTGTCTTTTGATTAGAGAATTTAGTCCTTTTACATTTAAAATAATTATTGATAACTAGGTACTTAATGCCATTTTGTTAATTGTTTTCTGTCTGTTTTGTGGTTCTTCTGTGTACCTATCTACTACTCTTGAGTAGTCACCTCTGCGGTTTGATGGTTTTATTTATTGGCAAACTTAAATGCCTTTCTTTTTATCTTTTTTTATATCTACTATAGGTTTTTGCTTTAAGATTACAAAGAGTCTTACATTTAACAACTTATATTTTATACAGTCTATTTTAAGTTGATATTTTTTATGTCACATCTTACATCTTTTTAGCTTGTATATCCATTAAGTCATTATTGTAGTGACAGTTAATTTTACTATTTCTGTCATTTAACCTGTACTAGCTTTTTACATGATTAATCTATTACCTATGTGAAGTTTGTAGTTTCACATGTTTTCTTTTTACTAATTAACACCTTTAAATCTTAAAAAACTCATTTTAATATTTTGTGTAAGTCTGGTTATGATAAACTACTTTAGTTTTTATTTGCCTGGGAAACTTCTTATGTTTCCTTAAATTGTGAATAATAAATTTGGCAGGTAGAGTACTCTTTGAGAATTTTATTACTTTTCTTTCATCACTTTGAATATATTGTACCACTCACTCCCTTCTGGTTTGCAACATTTCTTCTAAAAAAAGAAAAGAAAAAAAAGAAAGAAAAATGGTGATAGTCTTAACAGGAATTCCCTTATGTGTAACATGTTTTGTTTTTTCTCTCTTGCTGCTTTTAATAGTCTCTCTTTGTCTTTAACTTTTTAAAATTTTAATTATAATTTGTCTTGGTGGGCTTCTTTTGGTCCCTTTCTATTTGGAAATCACTGTGCTTCCTGGAACTAGATGCATACTTTGTCATCCAGGTTAGGGAAGTTTTCAGCTGTTATTTGATCAAATACATTTTCTGTCTCTATTGCTTTCTCTTTCCCTGGGCCCCCTATAATGTAAATATTACTCTGTTTGATGTTGTTTCATAAGTCTCTAATATCTTCATTTTTTTTTTTCATTCTCTTTTTGTTTGTTTGGGTAAGTTCCACTGCCCTACCTATGAATTTACTGCTCCTTTCCTCTGCTTTATTTAGTCTGCTATAGAATCCCTCTAGTTTTTTAGTTTAGTCACTATATTATTTAGCTCTATGACTTACGTGTGGTACTCTCTTGTATTTTCTCTTTGCTGAAGTTATCACAGCATTCATAAAGTCTTCCCAGTTTTGATGATCATCTATGAGTATTACTGTGAACTCTTTGTTAAATCATTCCTCTGTTCATAGTTTTCCTCCTCCCATCCCCATGTTTTAGCTTATAATTTCATTCAGAATACATTCCTCTATTTTTTCATTTTGTTTGCTCTCTATGTCAGTTTCTATGCTAGATGAAGCAGCCAGCTCTCCCAGTCTTAAAAGGAGTGGGCTTGGGTAGAAGATGAACCTTATCATTCAGCCCAACCTAGCTTTTGGTAGTCTCTCACCCTTGTGATTTTCTAAGCAACGTATTTTATTTTTAGTGACTCCCCCAATAGTTGAGGGTATGCTGAGACCTGTCCATGTCTCACAGGGGAGGATGTCAGTCAGCACCTAGACTGAGACGTGTAAGAAGCCAGACCTCAGACAGCATTTTTAAAGTATACAAATATCTCCAGTCCTGTGGGACTACAAGGGTATTCCCGCTGGCCCTCAGAGACAGGCAATCTGGAGGTATCTCCTGGGTGGCTGTCAGTAAAATTGGGGTTCCAGATAGGTATAAAAGCTTGCCTCCAAGAGATACTGGTGTCCTGTTGTCCTAGAAGGAGAGCACAAAGATAGCATTCACCCTCTCAGGTTCCTTGAAAGAATCATAGTCAGCCCTTAGATGTGTATAATTAGAAGCTTTGCCCTCAGGCAATAGCTTTGATGGTAAACTATTGTCTTCTTTTACAGAAAAATTGAGCTTCTGGGTCTGTTGCATCTTACTGTGTCCTGAGGGTGGTAGCTGTTTAAGAAAGTATTGGTTACAGTACTACGAGACCTGTGAGCATAATTCCCACTGGCTAATATGGTCAAGTGATCTGGAGGTATTCTGTTGTGGCAGTTTAAAAATTGGACCTGCAGACAACCAAGGATATAAGCTCTTTTCTAGGAGATACTGGTGAGGCAGAGGAAGAGCACAAAGACTTTGTCTACCAGCCTCCATTCCCTGATAGCTCCTCTGTAGACCCCTAGATGTCTGCCAGACTAGAAGCCTGCCCTCAGTCCACTGCTCCTGGACAAGCAAATACACCTCTTGAAAGACTGAATTTGTGTTTCAGTCTACTGTCTGTGCAGTGCCCTGGGAGTGGTAGTCTGCTCAGAACTCTGTTTTGGTTCCATAGGCCCCAGAATGCAAGCTACTCTGGCCTAAAGGGCCAGGTGATCAAGGGTCATCCCTTGGATGGCACCTACAAAAACAGGGGCACCAGTCATAAAAGCAGGAAGTAAATGTGTGCAAAAGTTTCTTTCCAGTAGATACTGGTGCTCTGAATTGCAGCTGTGGGAGAGTGCATTGCAGATGGAAGCCTGCTGGCTTGAGCAAGGTAGAGAGGAAGTGTAAAGATAGTGTTCCTTGGAAAGAAGAAAAATAAAGGAGAAAAGCAGAGGGAGTATAAAGATGATGCCCAGCTGGAAGAAAAAAATAGATCTAGGGCTTTGAAAAAAGAAAAGAAAAATGAATGCAAAGATGGCACGCACCAGCCTCCAACCCCAGAGAGTATTTCAACAGGCCTCTAGATAGATGTTAAGTTAGATGCCTGGCCCTTTGATTGACTGTTTAAGATATGCAAATAAGCCTCTTTCACATAAAATCTGAGTGTCTCTCAATTGGCTGCCTTTGTGGTGGTCCTTGGGGTAAGTGAGTCCCTGGGGTGAATCAGGTGCAGATCTCAAAAGTTGGAATGCCCAGTGTGGGGCTGAAAACCTTCATAGGAAGAAGCTTTGGATTATGAGTTCCCTCCCACTTATGGGTCACACAGCTGGGAGGTGATCTATGATGAGACCCAGCCTCTCCTACCCACTTGACTGTGTGTTTGTGGCTGTTTTTGTTTTTGTGTTGGTTTACTTGTGTTTTTAGATTTTTTTTGTTGTTCTTTTTTTTTTTTTTTTCCCCAGAGCATGTTGTTCCACATGTGCTTGTAGATTCAGTATGTCTGTGGGAAGAGTTGAGTTCAGGATCTTTCTATGCCTCTTGAATCTTCTGTGAGTGTCTTTAAAATGTAAATCTTGGGGCCCCTGGGTGTCGCTGTCGGTTAAGCGTCCGACTTCAGCCAGGTCACGATCTCGGATCTCGCGGTCCGAGAGTTCGAGCCCCGCGTCAGGCTCTGGGCTGATGGCTCAGAGCCTGGAGCCTGTTTCCGATTCTGTGTCTCCCTCTCTCTCTGCCCCTCCCCCGTTCATGCTCTGTCTCTCTCTGTCCCAAAAATAAATAAACGTTGAAAACAAAATTTTTTTTTAATTAAAAAAAAAATGTAAATCTTGGTCCCAGCTCTAGAGATCTCATTCCTTAGGTCCTGGTCAATGCTCAGGTGTATGCATTTTATGTGGTGACCCAGGTGATTCAGATGGTCTTAGGACTCCGTTATAAACGACACCAGCTTTTAGTGTAAATGCGTACTGAGACACATTCTCTCCCTTTCCTGGGTGGGGAGGTTGGGCAGGTAATTACCCAGGAAGGAGAGAAGGTAGTGAGGCTAAATCTTCTGAAAACATAATAAGAGACCCCATGGCAAGTATAATAATGTTATTTCCTAGTGGAAGAAGCTGGTGGAATGCTTTTAGCAAGATGTACCAAATCTGATTAGGAATGCTTATGGTAAACAAACCTAGAATACTATGGATTTATGGAACATGGGTTTCTAGAAAATATCATGTAAACTTTGTAACTATGTGGTAAAATATTGAAATTGTGACTATAAAACAGCTTCTTTTCGGGGCGCCTGGGTGGCGCAGTCGGTTAGGCGTCCGACTTCAGCCAGGTCACGATCTCACGGTCCGTGAGTTCGAGCCCCGCGTCAGGCTCTGGGCTGATGGCTCGGAGCCTGGAGCCTGTTTCCGATTCTGTGCCTCCCTCTCTCTCTGCCCCTCCCCCATTCATGCTCTGTCTCTCTCTGTCCCAAAAATAAATAAAAAAACGTTGAAAAAAAAATTAAAAAAAAAAAACAAAAAAACAAAACAGCTTCTTTTCATGTAAATGATGTAGCCACATACATTACCTAATGGCCTCATCTATTTCACTGGACCACAGTACATCCTAACTCAGCAAGAGAGGTCTGAGAAGCTGTGTTGACAATCTTATACTTCTCTTTATTACATGTTAATCATGATTAATTGTATGTTTTTTAGTTTTTATTTAAACTCCAGTTAACATACACTGTAATATTAATTTCAGGTATACAATTTAGTGATTCAACACTTCCATACAACACCCAGTGCTCATCACAACAAGGGCCCTCCTACTATTATATTTTTTTAAATTATTAGTAAAGGCTTGATGGAAAATAAGATTTGTTATTTGTATATGTTTGACACAAGCTTCCTGTGTGTAATCATATACAAAATACTCCATGATCTTAGTCCTGCCTCCATCATCTTTCCCAAAACCTGTCCTCTATCTATCATCAATGTCAATAAACAACATGGAGTTATATAAACATATCACGGTGCCTCATTCCTAAATGCCTTCTCTTGGTCTCTTTTCATGCTGTCCCTTTTGCTTAAAATTACTCTTTTGTCTACAACTAATCTCCCAGTATTCAGCTCAAGTATCTTCTCTCTAAGAAGTCTCTCTTTGAGAGCAGATCACTCCCTCCTTTGTGTTCACCGGAACACTAGACCTTAATAGACTTCCTTCGTGACCCTCTACCACTTTATTTCTTTGTTTTAATGTCTGTTTCAAATCTGGCTTTATTTTCACAGCAAGTATAAAAATGTGTTTTAGGGGTGCCTGGGTGGCTCAGTCGGTTAGGCGTCAGACTTCGGCCCAGGTCACGATCTTGCACTTCGTGGGTTCAAGCCCCGTGTCAGGCTCTGTGCTGACAGCTCAGAGCCTGGAGCCTGCTTCAGATTCTCTCTCTCTCTCTCTCTCTCTCTCTCTCCCTCCCTCCCTCCCCCTCCCTCCCCCTCCCTCCTTGCACTCTGTCTCTCTGTCTCCCAATAAATAAATATTAAAAAAAATCAAAAATTTGTTTTATATCATCAAATAATACTAGACATTTACCTGCCCACGTTTTCCTATCACTAAGCCCATCCCATCCTGAAGTCCTAGTACTCAGGGCTTTGCTATTATTTGTAATTTTTTCAATTTTTATGTTAGGTGAAAATGAGGTACATTCTTCTGGGTCCTCCCACTTGAGTAGGCAAAGCTGGGTCTTACCCTGTTTTCTATCCCGAGTGCCTTACACACAGAAGAGACTGTGCCAGTGTGAGAGGAAGGGAGGGCTATGAGAGAAGGAGTGCCTGTTCTTCCCTTGGCTCTGACACCCAATGGGATTGACAGGAAGAAGGATTTCATCAATCCCTGGTGAAAAGCCAGCCCCACAGCTACATAGAACTAAACAGTCAAATGAGCACACCTTCCCAGTAATACCCAGTGGTATTAAGACCACACAAGCTTTCCTGCAAAGACCACAGAATTATCAAGTGTTAAACCAAAGTATAAGTTTTGTACTACAACCTTGATCACATACACATTCTTTGGGAAAATAAGCCTTTGTGAATATATTCCTTGTCTGATAGGAAAAGGATTGTGTAGGGGCACCTGTGTGGCTCAGTTGGTTAAGTCTCAGACTTTGGCTCAGGCTGTGAACTGGAGCCCCATGCCATGCCAGGCTCTCGGCTGTCAGTGTGGAACCTGCTTCAGATCCTCTGTCTCCCTCTCTCTGCCCCTCCCCTGCTCACACACACATGCATGCACTCTCTCAAAGATAATCACTAAAAACAATTTTTTTTAAAGGAAAAGGATTTTATAGCTCTTGAGTAATTAGGAAATGCAGTGGGGCTGGATTTGATTGCACACAACATACCAGCAGATCACATTGCATATACGAGACATTGACTGGGAAAACCTAGCCCCAGACTTTAGATATACCAGTGCTGGCACTTCCAGTGGAAATTGCAAGGCTCCCCAGAGACTTGTTGATAAAGCGTGAGTGGCTTTGGAAGTCCTGCCTTGGGGTGTTGATGTAGTAGTTTTAACTGACAGAAATCCTGGTGTTGCAGGATTATTTTTACCTTAATACCCAGGGTTGTTGTCTCGCCACTTCGAAGAAGGAAGAGGTGGATGAGCAGCAGGCAAACGTTTATTAGAGTATAAGATCAGAATGTAAGAATATTATGAAAGCTCTCTTGACAGGGTCCTTCAGAAATGAATGCCCATGGACTATAGGCAAGGTACTCTGTTTTATGGGGTTTTGGTCAGCCCTGTTCCTTCTCTCTGTTTCCTCTCAGGTTCTATCCTTACTGGTTAGGTAACTCTAAATGCCTAGTCATTCCTTTTTGATTGGCTCATTTCCACTGTGTGTGAAGAGTCGTCTATGGCCACAATGTTCCTTGTGGGTCATACTTTTATGGTCTACTATTTTGTTAGGTCTTTTGTCAAATTCTTGAGGGGAACCTGAGGGGGGGAGTAGGTGGTGTCTGTTACATTATTAAGAGGAACCTTAAACTCAAGGGGCTTTGCTGTGGTCAGACACTCCAACTATTATGCCAAAATAAGTGTTTTTCCCTACCCAGGGACCTCAGGTCTTAATCTTTCCCTCTCTGCCTATTTTATCCTATTTTTTCCCTGTCCTACTGAGGGAACCCTCAAGTCTACAGCTGTTATCCCTAGATGATAGTCTCATCCCAGTAAGTGCCATTCAAAGTGTTTTTGTTCCTTACCATATTACTAGCATCTAGCAGAGCACCTGGTACAAAAAAAAAAAAAAATCCTTCAGTGTATTGTGATTGAAAGAATGATTTAGATGAATGATCTGCCAGAAACAGCTGTTCATAATATTTTTTTCTACATACCTAGGTTAGCAGAAAATCTTTGTTGAATGAACTGAAGGGATGCAAGACAGATATCTGCTAGGTAAATAAATTTGGCTGATGTTTTGCAGATGTTTGGTTTTTGATTGAGTATGGAAGGGGAGGTGCCTTGTGGCAGGGGCAAGCACAGGGAGCAGTGCCAGAATACAAGACGAGTGAGCTTCAGACTAGAGAAATGCAAGCACATAATCTTTTACTGCTAGACAGTTGTGAATATAATTAATGCACTCCCAGAAGAAATACACATAGGATTATGGCTCCTGCTGTCAGCTGCAGTTTAACCAAATTCAACACTGAGCCTCATGAATTTAGAAGAAAAGCATTTTATACTGTACATAACAGGACACTGGGCCTTTTGCAGTAGACAAGGTGTCTATGAAGGCATCAGACATCCATATCACCCTTGGAAAAACACCTTAGTAATTTTTCTAGAAGGAAAATTGAAACCAGAGAGCAACATTAAATGTTACGGGCTCAAAGAATATGATATTGAAAGAGTATGATATTAAGAAATATATATTTAGGAGCACCTGGGTGGCTCAGTTAGTTGAGCGTCTCACTCCTGATTTTAGCTTAGGTCATGATCCAAGGGTTGTGGGATCAAGCCCAGGGTTGGGCTCTGCACTGGGGCTGGATGGAGCCTGCTTAAGATTCTATCTCACTCTCCCTCTGCTCCTCTCCCACACACTCTGGGGGTCCCTCTCTCTCTAAAAATTAAAAAAACTATATATTTGGTCATCATCCCCATTTGTGGCACAACCCTACCTAAACCCTTAGAATTTCCTAAGTGAAAAGAGCCACAAATGTCTTTTGTTATATCAATGAGGTATATTTTTGAAAGTAACTAAGGAGGGGGGCTGGTTTTCAGGTGAACCAACCACCATTAAAGGGTTGGAACTTTGAGTCCTATCCCTTGATTTCCAGGGAGGGGAGAGAGCTATAGGTTGAATCAATCACTAATGGCCAGTGATCCAATCAATCATGCCTAAGTAATGAAGATTCCATACAAAACCAAAAGGAGGAAGTTTGGAGAGTGGCCAGGTTGGTGAACCAAAATGCTTTCACTTGTCAATGTGCTGGGCCCCCAACTCCACAGAGGACAGAAGCTCCTTTGTTGGAAACTTCTTATAGATCTGTCTAGCTGTCCATTCTTACTCTTTAGCATCCTTTGTCATAAACTAGTAATCTAGTGAGAAAATGCGTTTCCCGAGTTATGTAAGCTATTCTTGCAAATTAACCAAATCAGAGGAGGGAGTTGTGGGAATCTCTGATCTACAGCCAGTTGATCAGAAGTATAGGTGATTACCTGGACTTGAGACTGGCATCTGAAGGGGGGGCAGTCTTAGGGGACTGAGCTTTTAACATGTGGAATCCGATGCTATCTCTGGGTAGATGGTGTCACATTTGAGTTGAATTGTAGGACACTCAGCTAGTGTCTTAGAATTGATTGGTGGTTTGGGAATAACACTATGCATCAGAATTGGGTGCGGAATCTTATAAAGCATAAACTGAACTGAGGCCAGACACTCTAGATGGAGAACACCTTGGCACGAATTAATAAATGCCTGTTCCCACCCCCTTCAGAACTTCACTCTATTGAAAACACCAGAGTTCTTTAGGCCTTTTGCATCTTTCCCACCCTACAAATCTGAAAGCACACATTTCTTAGGTGGTCCCTTACAGAATTCAAAGAGTGAAATCCAAGATACTAAGAAATAGATTATTATGAGCAAAACAGAAAAGAAAGAAAAACCAACTTTGTGCTCCCTGTCAGACTCGACTCTGGCTGTGTTTGCATAGTGCTTATGCAGGAGGTTTGCTAACATCAGGCTTTGACAGCTGTCTCCCCCAAACAAGCCCTGCATTAGCCAGCAGCTGTAACCTAAATGACAAAAATCCAAGGCTGCTGTCAGCCTGTTCTCCTCTGATTAACTTCCCTTTCTGGTCTTGACACCAGCCCACCTTGCCTTGCCACAAACTCTTCCCCACTGCCCCTCTTCCCAGACCCTGCTCTGTCAGTCCTGTCCCTCAGGTCTGCCCAACCCAGCCCCATTTGCTGCACTCACTGCCCAGGCACCTTCCCCATACTCCACTCCTTGCCACCCTGGCAGACACCAGCCTCTCTCCTCAGCCCCCAACATCTGCTTCTTGCTCTGCCCTCACATTTCACCATAATTATCCTTGCCTCTATTTGCATCCTATTTGGCTTTCCGACCATCTGAACAGTTAAGTTAGACTGCTTAGAGCTCATGGAGAGGGCAGGGGGAATTTATTCAATGAATTGAAATACTAGGAAAATTTGAGAGAAATTCCAATTGAATTCAATTCAGGGAAAATTGCAATTTCTGGAATAAATGCCATCCAAATGCCAATTCTGAGCTGCTTTTGTGAAAACTACAGTCGTTACGGGACAGTTAGTTATAAGTCTGCATCGGGACACAACCATTTTTCAAGGTTTATGCCGGGTTAGCAAAAATTGTCAACATATAATGGATGCCTAACATGCACAGGACACCACCTCTATGAGAAACCAAAACAAAAGGAAGATAGAGATGCTACTTCATGTCCATGAGTCCATTAACATGGCAATAAGGGAGATAATTAATGTAAAGAGTTTAATTTAGCATGAAGCCTGAACACAGAAACCATCCATTAATAGCTATTGTTATTATTAATTGTCATTAACACTGGAAAGTAACCTAAAAAATTGCCCTCTACAAAGACTAAGGGCTGGAAGAAAGGAAACAGAGATGGATATACACTGAAAAGGAAATGAAAGGCAGTAAAAGATTAAAAAGTCTTGATAAAACTGTTTTAAGTGTTAGTCAAGGTATAGTTGGACTGGCTAGGGAGAGGGAATTTGGGGTAGGGAGAATTTTTCTGCTGTGTTGGTTGGGGTATTAGTTTTCTAGAGTCCACAAAGAGGCTACAAGTCCAAAATCAAGGGGTCAGGAAGGCTGATTCCTTCTGAGGCTGGGAGGGGAGAGTCTGTTCCAGGCTTCTTTCCTAGCTTGTGGATAGCTGTCTTCCTGTGTCTACTTACATGATCTTTACTCCATGTGTCTCTGCATCCAGTTTTCTCCCTTTTTATAAGGACACCAGTCATACTGGTGTGAGGGCCCATGCTACTCTAGTTTGACCTCATCTTATTACATCGGCAATGGCTTTATTTCTAAATAAGGTCATAGTTAGCAATTATATTTTTAAACTATAAAATACTGAAACACCCTAACTAGTCAGTACTAGGGATAGAGTTCTGCCATTCTCAGTACAAGCATTGCAGTGAAATCTTAACTCTTAAAAAGAATGTGTGTGAACATTTAAGACATTAGCAGTGTTCATAATATATTGTTAAAGAGTAAGATACATTTTTTGGATTATGTGATCTGACTGCAACAAGTTCTATGTAAAGTAAGCTAGTATATTAAACTGTATTATATCTGGGAAATGAAATTATGAGAAGAGAATTCCTTAACATCTATTTTTGTATTTTACAAGTGTTTTACAAGCCTGTTACATTTAAATTGTTTGTATTAAAAGATATTTAAGGTATGTTTTTAAAGTATTTTGAATCATTCTCTAGTTTGTCTCACCTGTGTTTCTTCTTACATTTTTATACCTTATGACGCACATGGTTATTTTGATAAATGTCAATTTATTTAGAATTTTGAGACTAAAAAAATTAAAGATGTGTTTTTCCAAGTCACCTTGCTGTGCAATTAGAGTCACAGTTTTATCTGATGAAAACATAATTAGTTATTATTGATCCATTTCTATAATTAACATTTTGTTGCCTATACTCTTTCAGTGCCAGACCCAGTGCTAGACTCTTCAGGGTGCACAAATAAAAGATTAGTATTGTCAAATCTTCTTTTGGTGAGGGCTTGTCCACATAGATTTTGGCCTACCCTGGTCCGGCTAGCTATTTTTCTCTTATTGAGAAAAGCTGTCTAGTATGTGTTTAGGTTTCCATCTGTGATATGCTAGAAGCGTGTTAAGGCCTAGCTGTAAATTATTGGCATTTTCACTCTGTTTTAGTTTGACAACTTGAGTGGAATAAATAGTTAAAATGGTCCATTGGTTTTCTCTAGATGGAGGTAATAATTTCACACAGACTGGAGGTAATGGTGATACTGAGAAAAATTATCTTTTTTTGTGACTGTTCTATTGGGATAGATGGGTAGTGTTTAAGCCTTAATAGAACTCATGTAATTTCTCTCTACTGTCTGCCCAGATGAAGACAGTATCATAAACAGATGAACTATGAGTCAACACCAAACTCGTTTTCCTGCAGAACACTTGAGACTGTTGTATATTTCACAAACCCAGAATAAGGATATCTTACATATGTAAAAACATTTCCCTGGTGATTAATGCCACCTCATTCGGACAAATAGATTGAATTTGCCTTTAAAAAAATGAGCTACAAATTTTTAGCAACCTATAAATTTCTTTGTCGAATACCTGATTTGGCTATCCCTGAGAAAGAGAAAAATATGCCTCCTTCAGGTGATTTTTCATGTATGAAGATTCCCTTTTCTTTCAAAGAAAAACTTGAGTATGGCCAGAATTGATTACATAAGTACATGATTTGTTAAATAAGAGGAAGTCAGTGTGAATAACTGGTTCCCAGGGCTTTGCCTACATAATCGCACAAAGTGCATCTAAGCAGTGCATACTTGTTTGATGATCCTGATAGTGCTTCTCAGGTAGGGGCTGTTTGGCAATGTCTGAAGACATTTTGATTGTCATACTCAAGGGCTGCCATTGGTATCTAGTGGGTAGAAACCATGCTGCCAAATAACCTACAACCCATGAGAGAGCCCTGCACAAGAAAAAACTACCCTGCCCCAAATAACAATGATTGATAAAGTTAAACAACCCCGATATAGATATTTTATTTATGCCAATGTTTCCTGCCCCCCACTATTGGTAGAACAATAGTCAAATGTCATATTGATGACAAAACACCTGGACAATTGGATAAGCTTTAAAATTTTAGTTGAAGGTATAGACATCGTTGATCAACCTCAAAGGAGTTACAAAGGTAAGTTCTACTTTTGCAATTCCTAATCATGGTGTAATGATACAGTACAGTGACCCACTTTGGGTCACACCATTAAAAGGTCAAATTAAAAATTTATAAATGACTTTTAAAATATGAAATAGAAGTCAAGGTTAATGGTGTCTCTCACAGTCACTTGCAGTATGCTTTCTTGGTGGTAGAGGTGGTGTTTAAATATGATACCTATAACCATGCAGGGTCCTGGCCATTGTCATGGGTATACAAGCATTAGTACATCAACAGTCACACAGGTTGAGAAAGTACTGAAAGCTAGTCTATGACTTATAGATCAACATCTAGAAAACTCTTTATTCTCCTTGTTTTAACTCTGATGCTTGTGATGGCTGAAAAATGTCTTTAAAAATTCCTTTAACAATTTATGTTGCCAAAACAATTAGGGCTTCCAACACCAGAAGGCTTAGAGGTGTTTTTGAATATTAATCTTTCCTAGGGGTTTTCTGCTTATGCCAGACTGGATAATGTGGTAAATGGATTTGAAAAGAATAAATCAAGAACACATTTGCATTAATGCTTTCTATTTCCTAGAAATATTTCCCTAGTTAATTGTTAGATAACCCATAGTAAGCAAGTTATCAATTAATTGCTGAAAAATGAATGCAGTGTGTCTATAACTTTGGTCTTTAATAGCCTACAACTTTTCTTTCTCATTAAATGCTAATTTAATTAAGTAAACAAGGAGTTTACAACAGTAGTCACTTCTTTGGAAAAATTGTTTAATATACAAATTTCACTTATAATTATGAATCAATTTTTCTATAATACACAGACCTCAGAGTTGGAGTTGTTTTTAATTATGGAAGTTGAATAGTCTGTCCCCAAGGAAGTAATACACCTAAAACCCTTAACTTTTTGAGAATAAACACTTTATTATACTAGTGTATTTTTTATATAATGTGTAATATAATTTAGAAAATGAACTTTTAAAATAGTTGTCTTTAAGATCTAATTTTAAAAGGGGCCTATCTGATAGAAACTTAAAAAATATCTGTCCTTCCTTTTGAAAGTAGAGAATTCCAAACAAATTTTCATAATCTTTATTACTTGAATGCATCATAATGAACAGTCATTACTTTTGGAGTATTGTTGGGATGTTTCTCCAAATCACAATGATTTACAGGAGACTAGATTACTTTTTACAGTCATATTTTTTCTAGTTATTATAAAATTTTCATTAAACTTAGAATATCAGAGGTCTTTGTTCCTAACATGACCCCTTATCAACGAACAGTACTTTTCCATCATGGATTATTAGCAAATTTTAAAAATCTTACTGAATTTATTCAGTGATTCACAAATCAAGCAGCACTCAATCTAGCAGATGGAAAGGAGCCCTGAGGAGCTGTACAAAATGAGTTTTATAGGCAGATGGGAGCAGGAACAAGGAAGTTACACTAAGAAAAAAAGCCACTTGGTTATTGCAAGCTTACTTTCCTTCAGGGAATGGCTGGCATCTATTGGGCTGATTACCTAACTGATGCTGATCAGGCAGGTCCTGATTAAGATTCCATTTCTTGGAGAGCCAAAACTGTAAGTCTTCATATGGTTACATAGTGCTTCACGTAAGTGACTCGATTTGGGTCCTGTTGTCTTGTTTTTAACAATCCCTCCCCACACTTTTGATCAGACTCTCAGAATGAAATCAAAATATAAGCCACTGCTGTGGAGTTCCTGCAGTTTATTGCTGAATCTCTTTGAGCTATTTTCAGGTTATGATGTTTGGTTCACATTCTTTTAGTTGGTCATTTTCTTCATTCCCTTTCCGATATTCTAGTTTTCAGGAGATCTTTTGGCTGGTGGTTAAGGCCGTAAACATGCATTTAAGGCTTTTGAAAGAATACAGCACACCTGTGCAGCTACTAGGATTATTATAGGTAGGGTAATTCCCAGTGCCTGGAGTGTACTTCAGAGCCATGGTCTCTAAGATACAAACCAATCAGAATCAAGTAAATCAAAGAAAGCCTCATTAAAGTACTCACTTTTTCAATCCAACTGTTTTTTGAGTGGTCTTTATGTAGCTGAGTCTCAACTGCCCCAGAGAGGTCAATCCAAGTGCCGCAAGTGGTGTTGGCCATAGGACACATACCCCCTTACTCAATTAAAAAATAACCAAGGGCTACCTTAGTATCCAGAACAATTTTGGGCAGAGAGACTAGGGATTTTGTTGTTGTTGGGAAGCTACTGCTTTAGCATCAGATTCTACAATATCTTCAAGAATTTGGGAGAGATTTCTCATCATAGCCTCAATGATAGTTAGAGAAGTAGGGATTTGCCAAAGTAGCTAATTTTGAATTATGAATGCATCCCTGTATTTCCCATTTGTGTCTGTGGCTTAGGGCTGGAAAAGTAACAGCCATAGAGGCCTGTACAATTTAAGGGTCTATAGATCACCAGCAGTTTTATTCTGGTTACCCTTGCCTTGTGTCCCTTAGATGCCAAGTTAACCAAAGATAGGGAAGTGGACCCCCAGGGTTAGGGGGTCTGACATAAAGGAGAGGGGGCTGAGTTCCAGAGAAACTAGGCAATTAGAAATCAGGGAAAAGTTTGTGATAGGTAGAAGTATAGGATAACCAGCATGGTGGCAAACCTACCAGTTGTTTTGAGGTGGGATTCAGGTTTGCAATGACCTGAAATACGTGAACAATAGCATTATCTTTGCCGGACAATGCAAGGCAAAAGTTGGACAAATTCATCATAAAGACCTTCATAGTATAGAAATTAAGAAGAGGATGATGGGAGAGGGAAGTACAGGAAGAAACACTATTGGTCAGACTTCTCTGAGAAAGCAGAATACCTTGACATTGGCTACTCCTTTTCAAAGCCAATTTAATTTTGAAGTCTCCATCTTTGCACAGGACCAGATGTCAGACAGAAACTGCATCAGTTGTGAAGTATGCACCTGAGGTTCGACACCTTGTAATTTGGCAGTGGTGTCATTGGTCAAGAGTACCTGATAGGATCCGTCTATGAATCCAACTTTTGCAAAAGCATCAGAATAAAATAATAAGTTATGTAAATGCCAAGGAAAACTTAAAAATGCTAATGATTACAGATCTGATGGGAGTTCATTATAATGGAATTTACAAGGAAATTTGGTTATTCCTGTGATAAATAAAATTCTAAGATAAATGAATTATGACTGATAACATTATACTTGACATTATCAGATTTCTATGACTTTCATGTAATCTGTAAAACACTTCTATTAGTAAAATCCATCCATACAAATATAACCTAAAAGATTTAGCATTACTTTTTATTGATAATTCTTCCCAAGTAATTTAACAAATGGAATAAACCAGTTAGTTTCATATCTTACCAAGTGGGAGATAAATCCTTTGAGATTTTGAAGCACTTTGGGAAATAGGAAAGTTTGTTTCAGGTCAAAAAGGCTCTATTTAGGTGTTGACTTTGGAAAAATGTCAAAACATTTCAATCTTTGATTAACAGGATCACAGATCATTATGAAATAATATCTATTTACATTTTTACATCTAACATATTACACCTACTTACCTGTTCTTAACAACTAAGTTTAGATTACTTATAAAAATTTTGTGAGACATGGAACAGGTATCATCTCATCTTTCTTGCTTACAAATTCTTTAAGAGAGAAAACATGAGCTTATTTGACTTTTAGTAAACCTAGGATGAATAAAAACTCTATGCCCATATTATATCTAATATGGTAGCTCTAAAGAAATGACTGTTTTAATTAAACCAACAAACTTAAATTAGCTTTTATCTACTACAGATTATCATAGATCAAATGGACTTTAAAAACATTTGGGTTAGTTTTGTTTCTGAGAGTATACTTAATTTATATAGCACTGGTTTGTTTTTAGATCAGTTAAATAGAGGTTCTTACAAATTACTTTTGGCATTACTATCCAGAGGTGGAAAAAAATCACACATCTGTAACATACATAGACATATATAAACAAATGGACAGACATAAACAGATCTTACAGCTTTTATTTTAAAATTGTACCAATAAGACTGGTATTAAAATGCAAAACTCACTAGTTTGTTAAAGAACAGTTGGATCCACGTTGTTTCTGGCAGATGAAATAAGGTTACCTGCTAGAATGGCTTAAATTTTTCACCAATATTTGTGGGAAATAATTTTAAGATTTTCATAGGCCTAGTTTTCAATTAGTTTTTTTTTTATTCTTTCTGGTAAGAATTACCTTGGTTCCTAGAGTAAATCTAATACACTATTTACATCACATAAAAAGCATAGAGAAAGAAGAGAAAGAATGCAAGTTATACAGAGAAGGGTTTTTGTTCCCTAAATTCAGATCTTTTACAACATCTACAGCCCCTTAGAGTTGAATAGGGGAGGTTTGGGGATTAGTAAAAAGGATAGATGGCCTTTGAATTACTTCTAGGGATGCATTTCTGTTTTTGTAAACACTCAATTTATAACACAAGAGCCGTTATTAATTCCTTAAGAATTGGGTTACAAACTGAATGACATTAAGGGACTTGCCCACACATCCAACTACATTATCTTCATTTTGCTTCATTTTATCAGGGAGAATATCTTCAATAAAGATGGAACTCAAAGATTTCTATGTTAACAGATTTAGAGTTGCTGGTATTTGGACTGTTTTTCTTCCCCTGTGGGTACATAGTTTCATTTTAGCTTTGGAAAAGCCTGAAAAAGAGCTATCAGGCTCTGAATATCAGCTCCTAGTTTGGCCAACTTCTGACCATAAATCTACCTTAAAAAAGTCCTTTCATATATCTTGTCAGGTTTCAGCTGGGACAAATAGTAAATATTTCTAGCAGTATTGAATGACCCCATGAATCCAACAGGTATCCCCCCAAATAGCCAAAAGATAGCCACTTAGACAAATTTCCTGAGAGTTGATAACAGTCAATAGGACCCTACCTGCAAAAGAAGTGCAACTCACATTTCTATTCAGCCATATTTTAGGGGGATCCTCCCACATCTGACAGTTGTCAAACCAAGTTGTCAGTGATGAGGGAGCATGGGGCAAGCTGATGGCAAAATATGGGCTGGCACAGCCCCCTCCCTCTAGGTGGGATATGTGTGATGTTCCTCTGACACTCCTGGCTACCCAAGAACATAGGAAAGGGGTTTAAGTGCTTGCCAAGGCCATGTGGGAAACTAAAGCAAATGAAAAATTAAATTCCCCTACTGCCTATCCTTGAGACCAGCAGAGTGTCCTCCTTCTAGGAGCTCAGCTGCCTCAAGGATGACACTTTGCTGGGGGCAAAAGAGAACCTTACCTTAACATGATCCCAACCTTGATGATCCTGTAAATCTACTTCCTTTATCTCAACTGCCCAAAGATATATGCTAGTAATCATACTCCAAGCTTATGGCCCCTGATGTATATTGGAAGGGTCTCATGACTGAGGTTGTATTAAATGGTAATAAATAGCATTTCCCTAGCAACAGCTAGCCCCTCAAGGTCCTGAAAGCCTTGCTTCCAAAATTCCTTCAGAGACTTACTCTATCCGTGACCCCCTCCCAAACTGAGGGTATGTAATGAGTTACCTGTCATGACTCCAGTGCATTTCTTCCTGCCCATGGGTCCTGTCACCATATTTAATAAATCACCTTTTTTTCTCAAAGACATCTCCAAGAATTCTTTCTTGGCCTTCGGCTCTGGACTTCATGAACACCCACCCCATCACCCCAAAACTTGATCACTCAGGACACAAAACAAGAAAAAAGACAGCAATTGTTATCCTTAGGAGGAAAAAGATAAGTAACCAACTGATCTGGATTTGGAAAGGAAGGTACATGAAATTTTACCTTCCTTGGAAGAGATGATTCTGGTAAGAATTCTCATCTTCTTTGGTTTCTGTGATTTTTCCCAGAATCCTATCTGCAGCCTCCAGAGTAAATGGGGCTCAAACCTGTTGCATGGTTTCCTATTAATGTTTAGTTTCTACTTGGCTTTTTAAGGTAATAATGGATAGAAGTTTACCGGAGAACCCCTCAGAGTCCCATCAACCTTGGGACAGTCCATATGGGGGCTCTACTTTGAGGATAGAGATAGGGGTGTTTTAAGAACTTGGTCATCTTTTTGTTCATACTCTTTTAATCTCTTCAAAGTAGAAAGGAAATTCAGAGGATTAGTAGAGAATCTTGAAGCCTTTTGGAGATTTCTGCCTGACAATTAAAATAGGTATTCCAGGGGTGCCTGGGTGGCTCAGTCGATTGGATACTCAACTTTGGCTCAGGTCATGATCTCATGGTTCATGTGTTCGAGCCCCACGTCATGCTCTGTGCTGACAGCTGGGAGCCTGGAGCCTGCTTCGGATTCTGCGTTTCCTTCTCTTTCTGCCCCTCCACTACTCATGCTCTGTATCTCAAAAATGAATAAACCTTAAAATTTTTTTAAGTAGGTATTCCGTTCAGTTTGTTTGATTTGGGAGCCCTTGCTTTCAAGTGCACTTGTTCGCTGGAACACTCCCCATAATGACCATTGTAATTCTAGACTGTCTTAGTAATATTTTGCTATTTTCATAGGTACTTATAGCTTCTAGGGTCATAGTACTTAGATATAAAGTAAGCACTTGAGCCAGAAGGTGGTTTACTCTATTCTCTGAAATTTACTACTTCTTTAGCCAAAGCCTTGAGTCTCTAGGAGTCAAATTAATACTTAAGAGAAGTCTACCACTGGATTGGGGATTGTGTGGTGCCACAGGTATCTGAGAATTAGGAGTACTCTAAAAGCTTTTAAGTGCTTGACCCATGCCTATCAGTTTTGTTGTTGCTGTTTTTGTTAGCTTTGACTCCTGAGATTCCTGTTAAGAATAGATTTATTAATCCTTTACCTGGTTACTGTGGGTTCCTGCTAATGTGCACATGACATAAACACAACTATGGACACCAGCAGGAACCAGAGATGGTACTATGAATTGGTCAAGAGAATGCCTTTTGTGCATACCATCAGCAGTTCCCAAAGAACTACAGACTGAACCAGAAGACTCCAACAGATTGTGATTGCAGACTAACCAAGGGTTAAGGACTTGCATTCTAGGGGGAACTGTCTGCCAGCTCAAGGTGACTCAGTAATCCCTGGACTGGACCTGTGGACTAACTAAGGGCTAAGAACTAGTGCTCTATTAAAGACTCCCATTAGTCTAGATTGACCTATTACCCCTAGACTGGAAAGCCAGTTAGACTGGGAGCTCAACACAAAAAGAGCAGAGCCTGGATCTGAAAAGAACTTACCCATGGCCCTCAAAATGGCAACAACAACAACAAAATACTCAAACATAGGCACTGGTCCCTTTGAACCTTTTATCATTGTATTCCCAAAGCCATCAGAAGTCTCCTTTGGATCCTGTCACTGCCAACAAAAAAACGACAAAATTCAACTGACTAAATTTTAAAGATCTTACTAGCTTTATTCAACAATTCATGATTAGTGTTACATATAATCTAGAAGATAGGTCTCTGAAAAGCTATGTAAAATAAAAGATTTTTATAGGCAGATGGGAGCAGGAACGAGGAGGTTATACTAGGCAAAAAGTGGGATGTTATTACAAGTTACCTTTCCCTATATTGGATATAGGGGTCCATCAGGCAGGTTATCTAACTAGTGTTGATCAGGCAATTCATGACGGACTGTTTTAAGGTTCCATTTCTGAGACAGCTGAAACATAATTGAATCAAGACCCTGTTTGGTGACATGGGCTTGGTAAGTGTCTCTATTTTGGGGCCTTTCATCTTGTTTTTAGCATTACACATTAACTAATTTAAACAATTTATTTAAAAAAACCTCATGTTGCTTGGTTTGAACA
Organism: Lynx canadensis; assembly: GCF_007474595.2. Taxonomy (NCBI): domain Eukaryota; kingdom Metazoa; phylum Chordata; class Mammalia; order Carnivora; family Felidae; genus Lynx; species Lynx canadensis. The sequence goes on along the minus strand of NC_044304.2, from coordinate 47,401,434 downwards.
ATTTAACACTGTTAAGACCTTTTAAAAATATAGAGTTCTGAAGTGCCCTTCAAGATGTTGCTGTAGGAAGATCCTGAATTCACCTTCCATAGACACAATGATCTACACTACATTTGGAATAATTCCCACTAACGGGAACCTAAAAACTGGGGAACAGAGCCCCCACAATAAGGGACAGCATAGACAGGTGTAGAAGAGGCAGACACATGGTCTCACTAAGGAAAAAGACCACATCAAGGCATGGCAGTCCATGGTCAGAAAGGATCTCAATAGTATAGAACTTTTGCATAAGCAGTGAGATATTTAAGCTCCACATCAAACACCCCAACCATTAAATCCTACACAGGAGAAAAGAAATAAAACTGGAAAAAGCACAAACACATGAAGACTAAACAATATGCCACTACACAACTAATAGGTCAATGAAGAAATAAAAGGAAAAATAAAATACCTTGAAACAAATGAAAATGAAAACACAGCGCTCCAAAATCTAGAGGGTGAAGCAAAAACAGGTTTTTTTGATAGCATTTATTTTTATTTATTTTTATTATTTTTTAAAATTTACATCCAAAAACAGTTTTAAGAGGAAGGTCATTTTCTTATACTGAAAGGTACTAGAAAAGAACAAAGCCCAAACTTAGTAGAAAGAAGGAAATAATAGAGTTAAAAAAATTAATTAAATGTTGGTTCTTTGAAAATACAAACAAAATTGGTGACATTTACCACGGCTTAGTAGGGGATAAAAGATTGGACTCAAAATCAGAAATAAAACTTATAATTGATAACGGAGAAATACAAAGGAACATAAAAAACTACTATAATTATGCATCAATAAATTCAAAAACCTAGAAGAAATAAATTCCTAAAAAAGTATTATCTTCTAAGACTGAATGAGAAAGAAATAGAAATCTGAGCATACCCATTACTAGTAATGAAGTTGAATCTGTAATCAAAAAATCCCCAACAAAGAAAAGTCAAGGACACACAACTTCACAGGTGAATTCCACCAAACGTTTAAAGTTAATACCTACCATTCTCTATTCCAAAAAGAGAAGAGAAAGTACTGCCTCCAAACTCATTCTATGAGGATAGCATTACCCTGATACTAAATCAGACATACTACACAAACCAAAAAAAAAACAAAAAACTATATGCTAATATCCTCATGAATACAGATGAAAAACTCCTCAACAGACTACTAGTAAACCAAATTGAACAATACATGGAAGAGATCACAACATGATTAAGTTGGGTTTATAGCAGAGATACAAGCATGGTTCAACATCCAGAAATCAATATGATAAACCACATAAATAGGATGAAGAATACAAATCATACAATTATCTCGATAGATGCAGAAGAAAAACTTTTGATAAAATTCAAAATCTATTTGATAAAAACTCTCAACAAAATGGGTTTAGAGGGAATGTACCTAAACAAAATAAAGGCCATATGTGAGAAATCCATAGTAAACATCATACTCACCTATGAAAAGCTGAAAGCTTTCCCTCTAAGATCAATAACACAAGGATGCCCATTCTTGCCACTTTTGTGTATTAAAAGCCTTAGCCACAGCAGCTAAACAAGAAAAGGGAATAAAATGCATCCAAATTGGAAGGGAAGAAGTAAAATGGTCACCATTTGCATATGGCATGATACTGTATGTAGAAAACCCTAAAGCCTCCACCCCCAAAATATTAAAACTGATAAATTCAGTAATGTGTCACATTTCTGTACACTAATAATGAACAAAAAGAGAAATTAAAGAAACAATCACATTTACAATTGTATCAAAAAGAATAAAATAGCTAAGAATAAATTTAACCATGGAGGTGAAAGACTTGTACTTTGAAATCTATAATAAATTGATAAAAGAAGATGACACAAATATAAAGAAATATTACGTTCATGGGTTGGAAGAGTTAAAATGTCCATGCTATCCAAAATAATCCATGGATGAGTGCACCTGCATGAACTAGTACAGTTCCATAATTTGTATTGGACCACAGAAAACCCCAAATAGTTAAAGCAGTCTTAACAAAGAACAACAACATTGGAGGCATCACACTCCCAGATTTCAAACTATATTGCAAAACCGTATTAATCAAAATAGTAAAGTAGGGGCATAAAGACCCATATGTCAATGGAACAGAATAGAGACCTCAGAAATACACATATGCATATATGGTCAATTTATGACAAAAGAATTAAGAATATATAATGGGGAATGGACAGTGTTTTTAATGGTGTTGGAAAGCTGGACAACCACATGCCAAAGAATTAAACTGTACCAGTATCTTACATGAGACACAAAAACTAACTCCAAATAGATTAAAGACTTAAAGACCTGAAACAATAAAACTCCTAGAGAAAAACATAGGGAGTAACCTCTTTGACATTGTTCTTAGCAATATTTTTTGGATCTATCTCCTCAGGCAAGGACAACAAAAGAAAACATAAATAAGTGGGACTACATTAAACTAAAAAGTTTTTACACAGCAAAAGAAACCATCAACAAGACAAAAAGGCAACCTACTGAATGGGAGAAAACAAAGAACTCATACAATTCAATAGCAAAAGAAAAAAGGTTGATTCAAAAACTGGAAGGAGACTTATACAGACATTTTTCCAAAAAAAAAGACATGCAGATGACCAACCAGGACATGAAAAGATGCTCAATACTGCTAACCACCGGGGATGCAAATCAAAACCCAAATGAGACATCACGTCACACCTCTCAGAATGGCTAGTATCAAAATGACAACAAGTGTTGGTGAGGATGTGGAGAAAAGAGAACTTGCAGGCAATGCTGGGAGGAGTGTACATTGCTACAGCCACTGTGGGAAATAGCATGGAGGTTCCTCAAATAATTAAAATAGAACAACCATATGATACAGCAATTATGCTTCTAGGTATTTATCTGAAAAAAAAAAAAAAAGAAAACACTAATGTGAGAAGACATATACACCTTCTCATGTTCACTGCAGCACTACTTAGAACAGCCAAGATCTGGAAGCAGCCTAAATGTCCATCAGCAGATGCATGTGTAAAGAAGATGTGGTCTGTGTGTGTGTGTCTGTGCATGCACGCGTGCAGACACACAGAAAATGGGGTATTACTCAGCCGTAAAAAAAGAATGAGATCCTGCCATTTGCGACAACATAGATGAACTAGAAAGTATTATGCTAAGAAAAGTACGTCAGGAAAAGACGAATACTGTATGACTTTGCTTATATGTGTAATCTAAAAAACAAATGAACAAACAGAACAAAACAGCAACAGACTTGTAAGTACAGAGAAAAAAACTGATGGTTATCCAATGGGAGTGGTAGGAGGATGGAAGAAATAGGTAAAGGAGATTAATATGTATAATCTTCCAGTTACATAAAATACAGGAATATAAAGTATAGCATAGGGAATATGGTAATATTGCAGCAACTATGTATGGTGACAGATGGGAAGTAGATATTGTGGTCACCATTTTTTATGCACATAAATATAAAAACGTACTCTGTATACCAGAAAATAATACAATATTGTATGTCAATTCTTCAACTAAAAAATTTAATTAAAAAATATATATTTCTTTCTTTGTTCCATAAACTAGAAAACTAAATTTACAAGTTAAAATAAGCCACTATTTCTTTCAGGGCTTCTTATAGAAGTCCAAATAACATCTGAAGTGTTGGCCAAGTATCTAACTTTCTGTATTTTCCAAAAGGGTTGGAGCACTCCAACAATCCAGGCCAGACAATTTTACATGATGTTTGAAAACTAAGAAAATAATATTTGAAATTCTGCACGTTTTCTTCTATTTACTTTTCCTTCACTCCAGGAAAGTACATAAAGTTCAGGTTATCCATAGCGTGCATTTTAGCTGCTCAGTTCCCTTTGGAGCAATTCAAAATTAACAGCCTCAAAAAAAAGACATGAGTCTGCTGGGAAGCTGGGGAAAAACAAACAAACAAAAACAGGTCCCAGAAATAAAAGAAACTCTGAGACACAGTACAGAGTAGTTCATTTGCAAATATTATATGATATTTGTGTTAAGAAGGGGTATATTATTCACTCTCAGATTTTCTTGATACTTGATAGAGGAGTATGACCAAAAATTTTCTGAAACGGGGGATGAAGGTAGGGACTCTTAAAATAGGCTAGTTAATTTTAAGTATTAGTTTTAAGTATTTAATTTAAAGGTTGGAGAATTTTAAGCATCTAACCAAATATTCTTAGAAAGTTAGAACACAATAAAATCCTAAAAATAAATCTAGGAAAAAAGTGCAAGGCTTATAAGAAAAAAATATATAAACATACTACTTACAAAAAGATAAACTAATGGTCAAGAATACTAGAAGACTTAGAAGTATAAAAAAGTCCACTCTCCCCAAAGGCATGCAAAATTTCAATGCAATTCCCATCAATATATTACTGTGTATTTTTTTTAATTTAAGGGTTACTTTAAATTTTATCTTGAAAAACAAGTGGATAAAAATAATAAAATTATGGGAAAGGGAAATGAGCACCTTTGGTAACAGGTGGATGTGAAAATTATATTTTAAACGAGAATTGTCTGTCTAGTTCTAGCAGCGAGGTAATAAGAAACCAGTGGAAAATCAGATATTTCTTGAAATAGTGAACATGCATTGCAATATATCAAATGAAAAGAGTAGGAAAGAAGAACAAGGTTGAGACAACTAGCTTTATATTTGGAGAAAATTATTATATCTATGTATTGAAGTATGTTAAAAACTAGATGCTTAGACTTTAAAAATACAAATAAAAGATAATATTTAAGCAAATATATATAAACATGAAAATGGTAGATACAGTGGGGATATGTAGGGAGTAAATTCACAGGCTTGACTCTGAATTTACTCAAAGACTCTGTAAAAACTCACATAACTAAAAGCATAATAAACAATAGCCAAATGATAAACAGAAAAACAGATGTAATACACGTGATATACAGTGAGTCTAAAGCCTTATTTTATGAAACAGCTTTTCTTAAACTTTTTGGTCTCAGAATCCCTCTTATACTCTTAATAATCATTGGAGACCTCTCCAAAAAACTTTTGTGTATATAGATTATATATGTACTGTATTGGAAGTTAAATCTAAAGCATTTAAAAATATATTCTTTATTTAAAATAACAATAAACTCTAACTACTAACAGAAATGTTTGTATTAAAATATTTTTGCCAAAGCAAAAAAAAGTAACATTTTATATTTCATAATCTTTGTAATTCATATCTGCTTCTATACTCAATCTGATGTAATATTTCACATCACATGGCCTCTGCAACCATGGTTGACAACGATGGGGAAAAGGACAAGGACACTTCAGAATTACTGGATTCAGAATCATGAAGAACTAGAACCAATGCTAGCAAATACCAACCTTCAGACTTATTTAAAAAAAAAAGGGGGGGGGTGGGTGGAGAGAGGGAAAGAAAATGAACTCTTACCATTTTAAGCCACTGTTGCCTGTTGCTTGAGTGTTAGGTCACTTGGTGCTGAAAGCAATCTTAACTGATCAAACTGTCCATATCTACATGGTGCCATCTTTGCATCAACATCCCATACCCTTCTGAAAAGGCTGAACACAAGGTAAAACCCATGTTATAGAGCACTTTTTGGTGCCAGATATGGGACTCAAATGATGTTAGGGTAAAGCAATGTCACCTGTATTTCCCCCCATATTTTGTTTACATAGATAAACATGAACAGGAACTGGCTTTATGACTAGGGAAGGAAGGAAAAGTTTAGCTTAGGAGTATGAATTCCCAGCACAGAATGGAAAAGGATTAGGAAAAGAACATGGTATCCCATTATATGTAGGACCCCTAGAATTGGTTTGAGCTTCTACAGGTCAAGATGGAAGAGCCGGAAATAATAAGTGCAACAATAGTGAGACTCTGAGCTCAAACTGCTCTGTTTCCTGATCCAGGTGGCCAGAATCATTGCAGTGGGGCAGGGAGTATGGGGGGCAAGTCAGGCTGTGTTCTCCCCACTTCTGACTAGAACTCAGAAACACACTGGTTCCCTGGGGTACACCCTGGGTTACATATTTACCTAATAATGTTTTGTTTTTCTCTTCAGGGATACATGGGAAAGCTGCCTTTCCATGGCAGCCCTTGCAGTTAGGTTGGAGCCCTAGAAGTGGGTTTTGAGGGAATGAATATGAGCAAATACAATGTAGACCATTCAATGTTCGGCCACAAATCTTTCTTGTCCTTCTGTGATAACCTCTGAGGCCACTTGGTTCAAATGCAGCATCACAATATGGAAAATTCCTGGATCCCTGAGTCACCAATTAAAGGAAAGCTGCCAAGGCTAGCCAAGTAGCACAAAGCAGACTGTTGTGTGAAAGATAAACAAACTTCTGTTGTATTAAGCTCTTGAAACTTAGAAGTTTATTTGTTATTGCAGCAGAGTGTAGCTTTCATGACTAATACACAGATCAAGAATGAAAATTATGAGATATGTAGATGATCCTTGACTTTAATAGTAGAGGGCTGATTATAAACACTGAAGCCTATCAAAATGCTTCTTGCGTAAAAGCTGTGTGAGAACCAGACCAAGAGACAAAGAACAAAGCAGAGAGAGCTAAGTGCTCTGCCAGTAAATTAGTTTGTGATCATATATAAGATACCCTGTTGTGGCATCCCAGAAATATTTATGTGTAGGGGGAAAGTATAATAAGAATTCACTGACAACAATCACATGAACTGGAGATACAGATAGCATTATTTTTGCATACTTGAGAAATGTAATCTTTTTTGATGTTACAAGTTATAATATAGGGGTTATATTTCTGTCATGTAAAAAATTCAAAAACAGATCTTTTTGGGGTGCCTAGGTGGCTCAGTCAGTTAAGTGTCCAACTTGGGCTCAGGTCATGATCTAGAGGTTCATGGGTTCAAGCCCTACATTGGGCTCTGTGCTGACACCTCTGTGCCAGAGCCTGCTTCAGATTCTGTGTCTCCTTCTCTCTCTGCTCGCTCATGCTCTCTTTCTCTTTCAAAAATAAATAATAAAAACAGTTTTAAAAAAGCTTATCTTTTAGATCAAAAGCCAGGTCTAAAAATTATAATCACACTCATCCCCTTTCAAAGCTCCACTTCATCATATCTCAAGAGCCTTGTGATCTCAGTGGAACTATCCAGCTCAAAACGTATTTTAAAAAGCTTATGTTTCTGACAAGTTAAAGAGAATCTGTTCTGGAGCAAGTCTGCCTCTGCCAAATGGGAATCTACTTTTAACCTATGCCTTGAGAAAAGACTCAAATGTTTGTTAGGCAAGTCAAACTGCATTTACTGATGTGGTAACCAGCTGACAGACCCTGGGACTGGTCCAAATGAACAACTTCAAGAAAAGAAACACTCTAGGCAGGAATGATGATATATGGAAATTGCATCACCACGCATGACAAAGGCCCTAATTTCCTACTGTGCATATAAGAGCAATTATTCAGAATTCCTTCTAGATGAGTGACCCTATCAATCATTTAGTCTGAATATCAGAAAAGATTAAATCTATAATTACATCCACCAGATTGAGTATTTCCCAATGTTTCAAACAATAGTTGCAACACTATTGTATATTCCAGCCAAACTAACTTGTGTGATTTATCAAAAAGAAGAAGCATGAACTCTCCATCAGTCTCCATTTGAACTGAAGAAAGCCTTAGAACAAATCCAGAGGCCACATTTTGTTCCATTCCGTTAGTCTGCCTACCTCTAAGATCAAGCACGGTGAACATTTTATTTGTATAGTGTTAAGGGAAGTGATCCCACCACTAGAGGACCCACAACACTGAATTATTCATGGACTTCTTATTTGAAGTCTATTAGAACTCAGGGTGCCTCTGGGCTTGGGTACTTCATTAACACTGTGATAGGCCTTCTGGATCCCAGCTGTGGGGGAAATCTGTGTACTTAAATAGAGGTAATTGGTACCATTGCCAAACCTAGTTTATAGCTCCTGTAAAAGAAAAGAAGGTATCTTGGTAAGGTCAAATGGAAATATTGTGATGAACTATTGTATAAGATACTATTTTAAGAGCTCCGTTTGTTTCAGTTTTATGTCCTTGAATAAGTGTAAGATGTTGAAATGATTCACAAATTGGAAATTTAGGAGGTACGGGAGAGAGAAAATAAATGTTTCTCCATGGGTTATTTGTTATCAATAGTAGGATTTCTCTAAATCCTCATTTTCAGAAGTGACCTAGAATCAGCAAAGTTCTAGGTGAAAATCATACATAAGGCAAGTCGGTTTGACAAAAGTTATCTACTTTTGACAATTTGTGTTCATATATTCTGCTCTTGACACATTCTTCCCAGCTTGGAGGTGATCTTGCAGTGAATATTTTTATGTCATTGACTGTAGGTAAGTAATTCCAATTTTAAATTGATCTGTGTTGCTTAAAAATTTCCCTTCAGCAGTCATTTTAGTTTAGTTGCTGGGTCGTCAGAGCTGGTATAATCAAGGAACCCTTGTTTATGGTCTGAGCATTGCAGAGCTCTGATTAACTGAACACTCAAGGCCTGAGTGTTCTCAACATCAAATATGTATTGACCAAAGTATAGGCTACACTGAGCTCTCTTGCTTTGAGGTAACATCGACTCTGTGTGATACATTACATGATACATAATAATTGCCTCTAGTGGGTTCTACAGATGAAATGTCAAACACACAGTATCAGTCTCTAAGAAGACCAGAATTATCTGTGTACATTTATGCTGGAAAGGTTATGCAAAGTGCATAGGTGTGAATTTCACATTCACATGAAATGATCTCTTCTATGTTCAAGCATGCAAACAGGAGACTGTCCACTGTGGTCTAGCCAGAAGTCTTTGCACAGTGGATGGCCTCACCCTAGTTACCTTATGGTGAAAACACCTCTCTTAGCATTCTCTCATATGTAAATAGGAAAGGGGAGACATGGGAATACATAGCTATAGAACCTCAATTCTGTTCAGGGAAGACAAGGATGAATGCAATTTTTCATCAGTCTTCTGTGACATAGAAAAATCTGTAGTCCCAAAGAATTCACATGATCATGTAAAATACCCTGTAAGTGATATAACATGACAGTAATGTGAATTAAATTTTATTGAGCAGTTTACATACTACTGACCAAGTACTATTTATGTCATTTGATCCTCATAACAATCTATGTGGTACATGGGACTATCACCCCCCATTTTGTTGACAAGAATACCAAACTTGAGCAAGAGAAGTTATTCATCTAAGGTCACATATCCTAAAAAGCTCAAGCTAGCTTTAGCCCTGGCAGTCTGGCTCCACAGGTGTTGTTTTAACCTCTGTGGTAACCTTTAATGTGGTCCCCCAAAAGTCTGCACCTTGGGTTGCCACACCCTTCTTAGTCCCCTCCTACATGAATCCAAACTCATCCTGTGTAATGACAAAGATTCTCTCGCCAATCTCTAGCTTGGCTCCTCTGAGCCCCTTCACAACCAGGCCTAAACCTTGATCGACAAAGACTTGAACATAACACCAGAACAGTTTCTTACAGCCCAAGGCCACATCTCTAAGATGACACTCACCCTTTTAAAGTGCCTAAGAAAACTCCAGGCTGACATAATAATTTATTGTTTCAGTCAATACTAGAAAATAGGGTCCCTGTATCTCAACCTCTATGGGAAGGTAGGAGTCTAACTTCCAGAAACACCAGTTAGGAAACCCATGTGTGTCACAGGAACCAACCCCTGCTTCCTGCTTGACATAATAGTTTCATTTCCCTGACTCTCTTGAGACCCTGCTCCCCACCCCATTCCTTTATCCCCTCACTCTCCCTTTGAAACACCCAGTCATCTCTGTACAAACTGAAGTTGAGTTCATTTCACATGGGACCTTTCTTCCTATTGCTATAGTTAACGGCTGATTACAATCTATCCTTACCATTTTACTGTCCACCTTTGACAGTAACCTGTTGGATTTAGCAAAAGCGATGCAGAGTGACTTCCAAGGCTGGATCAAAAAATGGCTTGCAGCTTCCACTCTGGTCCCCAGAACACTCACCCCTGGAGATCTGAGCCACCATGGTGAGGAACCACATGGAGAGATGAAAAAGAGTAGCACAGACAGTATAAAGAGAGAGATACCTTCAGCAATTCAGACTATCCCATCTGAGCAGAAATAAGTTCTCTTTGAGCCCTGTTCACATTGCAGATTTGTCAGCAAACTAATGGATAGTTGTTTGTATTGAGCCAATGAGTTTTGAAGTGATTTGTGGCACACCAATAAATAACTGGAAGAGCTATTGCAAAATATAGGCCCTTTTCACACTCCCAGGATGACTGTCTTTCTTTATAGAACTTAACTCAAAGTCTTCCTCGGCTGGCCTGCCCCACGTCAACCCACACACTGAAAAATATTCACACTGGGCTGAGTGGAGGCCAAAATTGTCTAAGCACCAAGCCCAACTCTAGTCATAAAGGAAGTAAAAGCAACAAAAAAGAAAAATATCTAGTATTTCAAATTAAATACTAGTCCATATAAAAAAGTATTTTCTTTCTTGCTTCTTAAAGGATGTATGCTCCCAATAATATGTTGGCTGATTTGTATTCACTAATGAGAATTTTCTTTAAAAAATAATTTTGGGGGTTCCTGGGTGGCTCAGTCGGTTCAGCATCTGACTCTTGATTTTGGCTCAGGTCATGATCCCAGGGTTGTGAGATTTGGCCCCACATCAGGCTCAGCACTGACCATGGAGCCTGTTGAGGATTCATTCATTCATTCATTCATTCTCTCTCTCTCCCTCCCTCCCTTTGCACCTTCCCCCAATCATTCCCACCTGCATCAAAAAAATTTTTTTAATAATTTTTGTTTTTTAGTAAAAAGATACCAGTTTCCTTTATAAGTCTAAAAGTATAAACATTTTAATGGTTTTATATTTTTCATTTAAATATATCCAGATATGTTAAAGATCAGCTTGCTTATACCATTGCTAACCTACCTAGGTGTTGTGGTTCAATACATAAAAGACTTTGTCTAGATAAGATTTCTAATACTGTAAACTCAAACTTATTGGTGAAGCAGAATAGAAAACCTTTAATGCCACCAACATTATGGACTGTTAGTTGCAAAATGAGACCAAGTGAAATAGAATTCTAATCCAGGATTCTGAGAGTCATTACCCTGGAGGGAGAAGGGGCCTGTGCTTACACAAACCGTGGCTCCTGAACTTGTTTCACAGAGCACTTTGAGTCTTCAGACTCCTGAGTATTTACTAGTTTGCACTCAATTCACTTGAAACCAGCTAATGCCTTTGGCAATAGCTTTGGTGTTTTACTCTGTGTTATGCTTGACAAGGAGCTCGGTTGTTCAATCACAAAATGTTATTCCTTGTGAATCTCATTGGCTCCCATTTTCCTGTGCTGCAGGATGAGTGATGCGCCTCTAGAATCTGCCTCAGTTTGCATCCCGTTTGAAGCTATCCAGTTCCCTGACTTTGTTATTGATGCCTTTACACAAACCTACCTTAAGATCAAATCTGAGACCCACAATTACTACAAGTAGAATGTGGAAGAGCTGCTCTGTGAGTGGATCAGAGTTGACAAAGCCCTGCAGCAACTTACAGGCTTTAGAGACCTACCTCCAGGCTGGAAGACTTTTAATTCCAATGGATGGAAAAGGAAACAAAATTTTTCACCACATGTTATTTAACTACTGGACAAAAAACAAGGAGGAGGATATAGAGGAGGAAGAGAATGAGAGAGAAGAATAAATCAGCCTTTATCCCTGAAAATTATACTGAAATTAAAAAAACATTCACGGGGCGCCTGGGTGGCGCAGTCGGTTAAGCGTCCGACTTCAGCCAGGTCACGATCTCGCCGTCCGGGAGTTCGAGCCCCGCGTCAGGCTCTGGGCTGATGGCTCAGAGCCTGGAGCCTGTTTCCGATTCTATGTCTCCCTCTCTCTCTGCCCCTCCCCCGTTCATGCTCTGTCTCTCTCTGTCCCAAAAATAAATAAACGTTGAAAAAAAAAATTAAAAAAACAAAACAAAAAAAAAAAACATTCACATACATAATTCTCAGGGCTCAAAAGTCCTGGATATATAAGAATCATTTCAAATTTTTGCTCATATGGATCCCGTATCTACTACTATTTTCTTACCAGTCACATCATGCATGCCAAGTTTTGTTTCAGAAACTACAGCCAAATACACATATATTAGTGTATCATGACATTTTAATTATAGAAATGACCATTTTTATTCATAAAGCATATAAGCATTAAGTAATAAATAGCTTCCCTGAAAAATATATATATATAAGGTTACTTTATACATATAGAGTACACATTTTATTAAAACTTCATTACAGTTTTCATTGACTCTGGAAAAATGCTGGCATGCCATCAATAGCTCTGAACTTTTTTGAGATCTAAGCATGCAACACACAGGAACAGCCTAAGCAAGGCCATCCTGCCTTGTAAAACTTTAGGACAGTTAGTGAGGGCCCATATCAGTATCTGGGCCAACAATGTCTCCTGAGATAGAGGCTCTACTTCTTCAGAAATACCCAAACATTCTGATAAAGTGGCTTCATTTCACCATATGATTTCTTCATAAATCCTTTTCTTCCTCTGACTTATAAAAGCAAGTAAAAGGAAATAGAGATAGGTTGGTTAACGGTTTAAAACAGTAAATTGTAAAACCAACCAACAAGAAAACAACAGTAAAACTGTAGCCTGTTATCCAAAATCCCTGTGATCAATGTATCTAGGTATCTGGGGGAGCTGAAAATTCCTACAGCGAACACTCTCTCAGAGACATGAATGGATTCCTGGTCTCACCTGGCAGTGATTCTGTAACACCTACAACCCACCCCCCACCCCAACCCCAGGCCTAGGACTGATTAGAAAACAGAGCAGGTAAAGGCAAGAACCATGATTTTGGTATCTTAGTTGTTGGCTCAATGACCAAATTCAGAGAAAAAGTTTGAAAATTTATATCTTGGTTATAAAGGGCCCAAGCATGAATATATTTATAACTCTGAACAACTGTAGCCCACCTAGAACCAAAATAACATAAATCAATTCATAAAATTCAAATTTTATTTCCATGTTAGTCCAACAGGGATAGTAGAAACAAAGAAATATAAGATGGTCCATGACCTCCAGCTTGTTAAAGAAATATACAACTCCTTTATGGTAGGACAATTACGTAGCTAAGTCAGCACATTATTATTGACATATTCCAGATAGGGGAGAAGACAGATGTATCTGCACTCTGAGCATCTCCTAGAATATTCGTACCATTATTCTCTAATAATTCAAGATTGTTACTGCAACATCATCTTCATTCCCATACCAAATTTACAACGAAAAAGTGAATCTCCCAAATTAGTGATAGGACCCTTGGCCTTTTTCAACACTATCCCATTCACTCATATATTCAACAAATATTTACTACATGCTTTCTGAGCATAAAACATATAATAAGATATAAAGGTGCATTTGACAATTAGCTCACTCTTTAAAAAGAGATTTTATAAAATGTCTACAACTACCTGTCATATTTGTAAGACAAACAAGAAAGATAGCAGTGAGGGCAAAAGAAACATGTTTTTTGCTGAAAGACAATCTTGAACTGTCCTTTAAATTCACATCCTTCTATCACATTGAAATACACAGTAACAAAGCAAAAATATATGAGCTGCATGTGTTCACATAAAACCTTTAAACTTAAGGATCCTGCAGAGTACTAAGTTCTTTTGCTAGTTGAGTTAAATGTCTTTCAAGCCATTCACATTTGCAATCACAGGCTCCTAATGACTAAGGTGGATTAATAAAATCCATTAGTCTTGCTTAGAGTTAGGCCAGGGCCTAGACCATTAGATTTCACTGACAGACAGTCCCCAGTTACTGAGTGAGTCAATCTAGATCCAAATGCATAACTATAGATTCCATATTCAGTGATCTTTTGACCATGATACATGGTTCTTGGTTATACACCATTTAAGTCTTCTTGATACATATCCCAAATTCAAGAAGGTCAATTCCAGCTCAACAAAACCATCTGATCCTTCCATGAATCTACTGGCAACTACTGTTAACTGCTTTGATAGGGTCTCCACTCTGCAGCCAGAGTAAACTTTCCAAAGGACAACCAGTCTTGTTGCTATAGAAACCAGCAAAAGATTCACCATAGAACTGCCATGTGATCCAACAATTCCACTCCTAGATATATATTCTAAAGAATTGAAAGCAGGGACTCAAACAGGTTACTTGTACATCAAAGTTCACTGCAGCATTACTTACAATAGCTAATAGGTGGAAACAACCCAAGTGTCCAGTAACATAAAAATGGATAAACAAAATGTGGTCTATAAGATGGAATATTCAGCCATATAAAAGGATGGAATTCTGATACATTCTACAGTATGTATGAACACTGACCATACTATGTAAGTGAAATAAGAAACCAAAGCACAAATACTATACGCTTCTTACATAAAAAGTCTAAAATAGGCAAATTCACAATAGAAAATAGATTAGAGGTTACAGGGCTGGGAGGAATGGGAAATGGGGAGCTATTGCTTAACAGGTAGAGAGTTTCTGTTTGTGGTGATAAAAAAAAATTGGAAATAGAAAGTGGTAATGTTGCATAATGTTGGGAATATAATTGATGCCACTGAATTTATGGTTAAAGTGAAACTTTTGTTATATATCCTTTACCATGACCAAAAAGTAATCAGTCTCACTAGGTGACTCCTCTATTTAAGCTCATTCCACTAAAGTAACTAGAATGAAGACTACATTGATAACACGGCCCAAGTGCCTTGCATAGCATGGCACTATCTCTCCAGCCTCATCAGGTACTGCTTGCTCCACTTTCTACTCTCCATTCCTTGCACTTTGGCCTTCTCTCACTACCATAAAAGCACTATGCTTCTTCTCTTCCCAGTACTCTGGCAAAACCTAGGTTTTCTGTTTGTATTACACAGCCCTATTATGTTCTAGTAAGTAACATCTACTCAACTCTTCAAATTTAATCTGAATCCTTACATTTTAGGGAAGAAACCTTCCTGATCTGATGGGTCAAATCCTCTTATTCTCCTCATGATTTAAGAAAGAAAATAAGGGAGGGAGGGAGGGAGGGAGGGAGGAAAGTTCTCCTTTATAGCATGCATTAAATTTTAAGATTTTTTTTATTTATATGATTTCTGGTAGCCAGCTTTCAAGATGGAACCCACTAATTCCTGTAGTCCCTGCTTCCTTGGAGTGGTTTCCTTGTGTAGACTCCTCTTGGATTATTCCAGGATTGATTTGTATGACAAATATGGTAGAAGTGTCTTCTGAGATTTGGTTTTAAAAGATTTTCACTTTTGTCTTAGCTATTCTTTCTCTCTGTCCCTCTCTCTCTCTCTCATTATTGCCTTTGAGGGAAACCATATCATGAACAGCCTTATGGAGAGGCTCACATGGTAACTTAAGCCTCTTGCTCATAGCCACATGAGTGAGCATGGAGATAAATATTCCAGTCCTCATCAAATCTTCAGAGACTACAGCCCTAACCAACAGCTTGACTACAACCTCATAAGAGACTCTGAGCCAGAACCACCAAACTAAGTGTCCTGCACTTCCAGTTTCCTGACCCTTAGAAATTGAACGAGATAATACATGTCTGTTGTTTTAGACTGCTAGGTGTTAGATAATTTTTATATAGGAATAGATAACTACTGAATGATTCTATGATTAATATTTCCCTATCAAGTTCAAAGAGGGCATAAACTGTTCCTTATTGTGCTCACCACTTATAACCAATGCCTATTACAGTATTTGACATATAGTAGACACTCAATAGATATTTAGTGAATAAATGAGCCCCAATGACCTTACACATGTACTAGAAAGGAAGTAGAAAGTTAACATGTCTTACACCGCAATGGATGGAATGGGTCATTTGCCAGCAAGATGAGTTAATTCAATTGTAAACAACACTTCACTTGCAAACACCCCAGGGGGAAAAAAGAGTATTTAGATTTTTAGTTAAAAGATCATGAAACTTGGGGCACCTGGGTGGCTCAATTGGTTAAACATCTGACTTCGACTCAGGTCATGATCTCATGGTTCATGGGTTCAAGCCCCATGTCTGGCTGTGTGCTGACAGCTCAGAACCTGGAGCCTGCCAGGGATTCTGTGTGTCCCTCTCTGTCTGCCCCTCCCCACCCCTTCTCTCAAAAAATAAACATTAAAAAAAAAAAAAACATGAAACTTGACAACTTAAAAAAAAATTTAGATGTTTTTAGATGGAATGGAGAATTGCAAAGAGGATCACTGCAAATGACACAAAACCATTCCTTTATAGAAACTGAAGCTCCTGCCAGTCATCAGAGGAAATGAAAGGACAAGGTGAAAGGCAGAAACGTATTTAGGAGAAGTATACTTCCTGTCCATCAGTGTGACTGAGTTTTCTCATGAAAACAGCTCAACAGAAATTGATATATTTTACTTCCTTAATGAAAAATGACTTTTAAATGTTTATATATTTTGAGAGAGATCATAAACGAGCAGGGATTTTTTCAAGCAAAATCCCTGAGAAATTACCAAAGTAAGATTGGGACAGCATACTTAAAGACATTATAGGATTGTCAAACGGCAGAATTAATGGCATTTATATGTGACATAATATGACTGTATTCCCTCTGCTTACACAGTGATTTTTATAAGTACTTTTTCATATGTACCTAGTGTGCAGAGTGCTTGCTAAGATTTTTGCAGACAAAAGTCTTTATTGTGGGGAGGCATAATGACTGGCATGTGCATGCCCGTGCACACACACATACACATATGTATGTATGTATATGTATCTTTTCTGCCCAAGTTGCAATATTCCCATGGCATGCTGTTAAAAAGAAAACACAGGCCCCTGGGGAGCTTGGGTGGCTCAGTTGGTTGAGTGTCCAGCTCTTGATTTCAGCTCAGGTCATGATCTCATGGTTTGTGGGTTCAAACCCTGCATCAGTCTCTGTGCTGGCAGTGTGGAGCTTGCTTGGGATTCTCTCTCTTCCCCTCTCTCATTGCTCTTCCCCTACTTGTGCTCTCTTTCTCTCAAAATAAATAAATAAAATTAAAAAAAAAAAAACAGGCCCCAAATGTCATCAAACCAAGGGCTTAATACTAACCTAAATGCAGTTTCCACCTCCTCCAGAAATGTAAGTCTTAACTCGTCAGGAATTTTCTGATATGCACCAGTGAAGTAATCTGTCACATGGATCCTCTCCATTCCCCAAAGGAAGATGATAGCATCCCTAAGGGAACGTGATCTTGCCTGAAACAGTTCTTTCTTTTCTTTTACTTATAACTTTCTTGCCACACCCTCCTTCCTATAAAAATTTTCCAGTTCCCTCTACTTGTTAGATGGAAGGCTGCCCAATTCATGAATCATTTAATAAAGACAACTAGATTTTCAAATTTACTCTGATTTTTTTTTAAAAACCAATGTCAATAAGAAAAATCAGGATGGGATAAGATTCAAAGCATTGAATGAGAGGCAAAGAATCTTACATCTCATTATTATTTTTATTAATTTATTTAAAGTGACAGAGAATGCAAGCAGGGAAGGGGCAGAGAGAGATAGAGACAAAAATCCCAAGCAGACTCCATGCTATCAGGTCACAGCCCGACATGGGGCTCAAACTCATGAACCATGAGATCATGACCTGAGCTGACATCAAGAGTCAGATGCTTAACTGACTGAGCCACTCATGTGCTCCCATCTTATTTTTATATTCATGTTTTTATTAGAAAAAAAAAAAAAACAGACACCAATCACTCATTCCCCTGTGTTATCTCTCTAATCCCTATTTTTATTACTTCCCATATCATATGACTCTTTGAAAATGTCTTCCTTTGAAGGCAGGTGCAGAGAGCATATGTGGAGTGTTAAAAGCAAGGCTGAGGGATTCAGACACGGACCAGTGAGGAACTGGAAACACTGGGGATATTAGCAAGGATAGATAAGTGGTAGGGTAGGGAGAATAGTTTGAAAGCAATATGCAACATGGGCTTTAAAAAATAGGAAAAAGGGAAAGATTAGAGCAAGTAGGGTTGGAAGAGGGAGAGTAAGCAACAAAAATTGATGTGGGACAACTTTAAGGAAAAAAAGGGGGTAACTTATTGGAAGTATGTTTGGTAGGTCATAGAATCCAAAAGAAAGTTGAAGGACCAAGCTTTAGAAAGGCCCTGATCCAAAGGAGTTGTGGAAATTCAGGTAACTGGGAATTCATGGGCATGCTCTCTAAAGCAAGGCCAGTGACAGGAATCAGAATCAATTAATGAAACTCCCATAAGAACTTGCCTTGCATGTTGGCTTGGTCAGGAGAGGAAGTGACTCCTGACTTAACAGTCTCTTCGAGACTTGAAGTGTTTTCCCCTCAACTTTATAAAGGAGATTAGATACTTTTTTTTTAAGTTAAAAAGGATACTGGGTGGACATACACAATGGCTCCCAGATGAGAACCAGCAAACCAGGGATTGTTAAACCGGACAGAAAATTATGGAGGGCCGAGACCAAGCCCAGGGGTACTGTCCATGTTTCCTCTTGTCTAAACTCAAGATCAATTTTGATAGACATTCTGACAGGAAGGATTGTCCTCAGCACTGGTGACAGGAAAGTGCCTTATGTGCTATGTCCCCACTTTGTGTGCTTAGATTACATTCATATGAACAGTTGATACAAATGTGTCCAATCCTCCTGTTGGATGCTGTCAAGTGGGCTATTGAGAACTCTCAGACTTCTCTTTCCCTTTCTTCCTTATCTCCTTCCCAGTGATGGTAGGATGGACACTACTTAACATTTGGTCCTGTTAGGAATGAGCCTGCCTGATGCATAAAGAAAGCACAGAGACTGCAGAGTTGTTCCTGTTCCTTGATACTGTTTTCTCCAAGAACAAGTTGGTTTGTACTAGAGAGCAGGGAAAATGCCAAAAAACACCTTAACCCTCATTCATGGAAGAGCAGTCATCCCTGAATGAGAGAGGAGACAAATGTCCTCAAACACAGCCAACAAGACTTCCACAGTCCCTGAACTACAGATCCTGAGAGCCCCAAAACACATTTGCCAACATGTGCTGTCACCTTGTGTCTATACATGCCTCTGGAAAGTGATCTCGTGTGACCAGGAAAGAAAGCTAAAACTCTGTCTCAGACTGACTATTAAGAGACAGGATTTCACAACAAAGTTTCCTTTGTATCTAAAAAAGATATTAAAAAAAAAAGAATACACAGTGCTTGTGTAAAAATAAAGGGAAAAGAACAATGTTTAGGTAAGCCTTTCACTGTGTTTTTTTTTCTTCCAGAGAAAGAGAGACACCATGTGGATTTGAGACAGAGCCCAACATAGCTCAGTTTAGTTTAATATTTTATAAGGAAACAAGATTATTGTTTAAGGATCTGGTAGCAAAATAAAGAACAAAGACAAATAAAGAGGAAGTTCAAATGACCAGCACAGATGAACAAAAATCTGGTGTTGAGACAAATTCCTCAGGGACCGTTTTCCCTTACTGTGTGGCAAAATAGTGCAGAATATAAGGGAATTCTACAAGTTTATATAATTTGGAAGCAAAAGAGTAGAGAAAGCAGAATTCTGGGTGAGTCCCGCATTCCCCGTGGAGACATTCATGGAGACCTTCTAGAGACAGAACCAAAGGAAAAGATTCTGCCTTGAAAGAAGTTGTGATTCATCAGCTCCCCTTATATCCCTGCCTCAGGGACTGGATGACAGCACCATTAGGGGACGCAGCAAAGTAAATATACTTCTAATCATGTCCTACGTAACAGATATTTTGATTTTATTTGAATCAGCACTGCAGAGAATAGAACCTGGTTTGAGTCTGATCTCATCTGACATGTACAAAGATGCAAGAGGAGAAAGCAATTTAGTCTGCAGCTCCCTCTAGTCGTGCTTCGGAAATAACTGCAGAGGGAGGGAAGCAGCCCAGAGCCCTGAGGGGGACTGGGGTGGGCAGGTAAGAGAAACAGATTGTCTTCATTGCTGAGCACAATTGAAAATGAGCCATGTGCTTCGAGTGGAACCTGTTTTGGCATCTCATCTGCAGCTACCAGAGGCGCTGAATGCTATGTGATTTAAACACTGCCCCAAAACACTGCAAAATACGGGAATGTGCCTAAATGCCATGAGCTGCCTCCCACTACTTTCCAAGAGAATTCATAGTGTGTTACACTATGCTTTGTTGGTCAGCCAGCCCTTTCTCCCTGCTGAAGAAGCTAGCTATCTAGACCTAGAAATCAGTCTGTGAATACAAAGTGAAGCCACTAATATGCAAACATGTGAACAGGAACATTTATGTTAGAGACAAATGCAAATCACACAAACTGTAGGGCTGAAAGAGACAGCCCCATGCCTCCTAACACTGATTGAAGAAAATGGATCACAGAGTCCATGTGGCTGTGCTAAAGTCAGACAGCAAGAAATGAGACCCAGGTCCCTGTCCTTAGTCTAATACGACTCCCATTATAAGAGGTGGCAGCCATTCTGTGCTCAGACACAGAAAGGAATTTTCTAAATCAAAAATCATAAAAAACCTCTAGATGTTCTCTAAGCTCACTTGCTGTATGTGAAGAATTATGCTGGAATTGGAAGGTAAGGGGAAGCTTTAAGAGATGTACAAGAATTTATGTATCCTGGGGCGCCTGGGTGGCGCAGTCGGTTAAGCGTCCAACTTCAGCCAGGTCACGATCTCGCGGTCTGTGAGTTCGAGCCCCGCATCGGGCTCTGGGCTGATGGCTCAGAGCCTGGAGCCTGTTTCCGATTCTGTGTCTCCCTCTCTCTCTGCCCCTCCCCCGTTCATGCTATGTCTCTCTCTGTCCCAAAAATAAATAAACGTTGAAAAAAAAAATTAAAAAAAAAAAAAAGAATTTATGTATCTTATATGATATGCAGTGAGGTCTGTTCTTTAAGTAGACAATCTAGAAAGCTGGTGGAGTTGATGGAGTTCACCACATTTGGGAGTTTCACTCTAGATACCTCCATCAAAGCCAGTATTGAACCACACAAGAAAACTACTCTAATTACTTTAAAGTCTTTGTGTTGCCTATGTCACAGTCCAAACAGAAAAGGAATTCATCCCATATGGTTCAAATGAGATTATAAGGACAGAAGTAAGGGCAGGGTTAAAGATGATAAGGTTCCCAGAGACTGAACTGGGTGGTCATGGGGTGACTGGACACTGGAGGAAATACTGCTTCTAAAATCTAGTGGGAGATATAGCCATGGAGAGTTTGCCATCACAGAAATTATAGTCTCAGAAGTTCTTACTTCCTGCCAAAGATGCACTGCTAAAGCAGCATATCTTAACCTCTCTCTCCTCTTGCCTTCTGGCCTTCTGCCTCCTATTGGAAGCCAGCTCAAGTGATCCCATCCATATACGCTCATATCAAAGTAGAAACACTGGTTTCAGTGGAACAGGTTTTAGTGGAACAGCAAATCACTGGTATGTACATCATTTCTGAATTGAAATGAGTTGATGGGTTACCTTTTCTACCATCCTTAATACTGTTGCTTCCAAAACCCCTGCTCAGTCCAGTTTGTAGTGAGTAAATGTCCCTAATTATTCTGTTTTTTTTTTTAATTTTTCCTGTGCATTAAGCCATATCTTGCATGAACTGAATGGAAATATTTTGCTGATTGGTGGTCACCATTCCAAATGAATTACCCATTTTTCTAGTTCTCAATGCATTAATCTTAAATACCATATGTAAAGTGCCTATACAGTAACTAGCACAGAGTAAATTCTTAATCAGTATTTTTGTACTTCTAGGTTTTACTGTGGGCCGTTGTACTTGAAGTCAATTATCTCAATCGAAATGAATTAGCACAGTCTGGCACATATGGCCCTTCCAGCTTATCCAAGCATTATCTCTGAAAGATCATCAATGCTGCTGCAGTGTGTTGGAAATAATCTGCACTGCCAGCTTCTGCAATGCTGGAGAAGTACGTCATGTTGGGTGAAGCCCTTCCAAGTATGGGACATCATGGACAACATGTGCTCTGGCCACAACACTTTTGTAATAAAACAAGTAACAGTGGAATGCCATGGGAGCAAATGAGGGAAATCAGGGACATGGTTCTTGGCCAAGCTCAGTTTGACCATAGACAAGCCACTTCATCTCTTAAAGGCTCAGACTCTTTATCCCCAAAGTAAGCAATTGAAAAAGACTTCTGAGTTCCAAACTTGTGTTGGTTTCAGGCGAATCATGTTGTTATATAAGATACAACAGAAACAGTCAACCTATAAAAGGGATAAAAGAAGCATTGCTCTGGTTGAAGAAGGCTGAAGGGGCCTAGAAGATGCTTTTCCTTCCCCTTCACCTCTCACCCAACATTGCAAAGAAAACCCCAAAAGTGGATGTTTGCAGAAGGCCCACTCTGGTCTCATTTCTTCAGATAGTAGTTTCCCCCAATGTTATAGAAACATAAAGGGGGAAATACTTAATTTTGTTCTCACAAAGCATAAAATCTAGCAGTAAACTCTTGTAGACTGCAGTACAAATGGTATAATAAGTTCATTGTCCCGCAGTGTCTGCTACATAATTGTGTTCATTCCCTTTGTGTATTTTAGTAATGAGAGTATAATTGTTGGTGCTTATAATACATATAATCTCATTACTGTCACTCACATCAGTATGCATTCACTTCAGCCTATACACCGTGCACTCCACTTTCCCTCTCCTTGTAACACATACACATTTTTCTTTTCCTGCACCCAGATTTCAGCCTATTTCCTGACAGTTACCATTGCTAATCATTGAGACATCGCTGCCTGCCTGGTTTTTAGTATATTTCATCCACCATTCTGACACAGTGCCAAGAAATCATTATTGCATTAATGTTGACTTCCCATGGCCACATTTGTGCCATTCTAGAGTCGTTGAGACTTACTTGGAGCAGAAGCTAATTTAGACATGCAAATGATGGCATCCCTCACAGTGACTAGTGTGGAAAACTGTAAGATTAGACACAATTATATCATGCCTCCATTTTTTTTATCTGTCAAAGGACAGATTTGGACTCTGTTATTCTCCTGGATGCCTTCCATGTCTAATAATTACTATTACCTATACAAGATTCAAAGCAGGAAAACTTATCATCAACCTCTTTTTATTTTCTCAATAGGTAAAGTACAGTGAATTTTTGAGGGCAGTAAAGATATATAATTGATACTCTGTGCATACATGACATCGCACAGTACTCAAAACCTACAGAACTTTACAATACAAAGACTGACCTTTATTGTATGCAAGTTTTTAACAGCCATTTAGTAGACTGAGGGAATCCTAAAGCGAATGTAGAATGTGACAAAACAAATTGTATTCCACAAGTATAAAATAACTTCAGTGAAGGAGGTAGAGGAAAAGGTGATGGCCTGAGTAACTTTGGAAATGAGTAAATTAGGTAAAAATAAATGCAAAAGAAGCTACAAAAGCATCCTACTCTAGGTGATACAGTTATATCACACATAGGTATGGGTTTTCACTTCTGATACTTCTATCTATGTAAATTGATACTGAACAATTAATTCGATGCATGGATGATGATAAGGGAGAAGACAAAAATGATCCACGTGGTAACGGATCCAAGTTGGAGACATCAGTATGAATCATATTTAGCTTAATATAAATATATATGGTTTTATGCAGAAGTATTTATAGATCTGTACATATACAGGTGTGTGTTTACATTAGTTAATATATACCCTTATATTTCCTTTCACTATCATCTGAGAAGGCCTAGAAGCAACAACTCCCCAGTAGCAAGAACCACACCTAGCACCAGGACCTTCAGTTCTAATAATATTTTCCAATAAAAAATATGAACATAATGTGGATTTTAGTTAATAATAATAGATCAATATTGGTCCATTTATTATTAAAGACATATTTTACTAATTAAAGTCTTAAGAGGAGAAGCTGAATGTGGCATTCATGGAAACATTCTGTACTATCTTCACAATTTTCTTATAAGCCTTTAACTGTCTAAACATTTAGTCAATCATAGTATAATAACACTATGTGGTGACAGTAACTATGCTTATCATGGTAAGCACCGAGTAATTTATAGAATTGCTGAATCACTATGTTGTACACCTGACACTAATGAAATATTTTATATCAACTATACTTAATTTTTAAAAAAAATTAAAATAAAAAACAAATTTTATTAAAAAAATAAAACAACCAAATAGAAAAAAACCCTGATACTTTTCAAAAATTCATAATTGGGGAGAAAACAATTATCTATAATTAAGAACAAAGCATAAACATGGCCAAGTTTCATATATTTATTTGAATAACTACTATAACTAGTACACCATCTATAATCTATACATTTTCAATACTCACTACAATCTAGATTGGTAGATGCAAAAAAATCTAGCAATGTTACTTCATTACCTGTCCTGATCCTGAAATGAGCCCATCCTTAAGTAATTCAATCTTAGGGCAAAAATGTCTATAACAACACTATTCTGGCAAATAGCAGAAGATACAGTTTACCTTCTAAAGGCCATCAAGAATTTATCAATACTGCAACTAGTCCTGGCTAACCTTACAAATATTGCAGCTAGTCTTGGCTAAAATTAGAATGTATATAGCACCTGTTCAGTCATCACTATGAGCTCTTCATGTAGCTTGACAAAGAGCAGATTCAAGGATGGGTGTCAGAGTTGACACTACAACAAAACCACTGTCCCTTTATCCAAGCAACTTAAGCTACTTTCCCACTATGCAAGTTCCTGCAAAAGCAGATGGTCTCTTAGATGTCTCTTTTTATAATTAGATCACAACTGACTCTCCCATTAAGAGATACCAAGTCAAATATAAGGAGCACAGGTGTCTGCTGGCACTGCTACCTTGGAAATCTTTAATATAAATTGGTTAGAATCCCCTCAAGTGATTTTTCCACATCCTCAAGGAGAAAGAAGATACTAACTCAAGTCTCCAGAGCTGAAATGAGTTAGTCTCTTGAGAGTGGTACTTTTGGAAGTCTCAAAACCTTCAAAGGGAATATGGAACATGGGAAGAAGATGAGTTGCTCAAAAGCTGCTGATAACAATGTGTGAAACAGAGTGGACATTTCAGCTTCTCTTCCCTTTCTCTAATAGCTTTCTGAAATTATCATGCCACAAGTGTGAAAGAAGTTATTCTGTAAATGGTAAATTGAATTCCAAGAAAAGCAAAAGCTTCTGCAATACCTCTTTAAAGAAGAAGAAACACATATTAATGGAAAAGAAAATACTTAGGGGGAACTACTACAAATTCAATGGTCTAAACCTGCTTCACCAGCAGCTTTATCTGGAAAAGCAGAAACCAGGAAAACTAAGATCTGTTCCCTTTAAAAACTTGCCACAATCTCTCTCACCATGTGAATTTCAATGTAAAACTTAAGGCACCACTGAATAGTGCAGAGCAAGTGAACTCTGATTATACATTAGGGTCACCTGGGGAGTTAAAATAATTCTTTTTTGTCAAAATTCAATAAATTGGACACTAAATATTTGCAAATTTAACAGTATATAAATTTTATTTTAAGAAAAGTACTACAAATATTAACCTGCAATTAGTGAGTTTTCTTTTTATAGTGATCTGGTACTCAGCAATCCTGAAACTACTTTCAGTGTCCTTTAGTCTTAAACAAATGAATATATATATATATACATATATATATATATATGTATATATATATATACATATATATAACTTAAATAATTTAAATATATAATATATATTTAAATATATATTTAAATATGACTTATAATATATATATTTAAACTGCTGAAACTTATAATATATATACATGTATACAATATATATATATACATACATATATATACACATATATATATATATATATATATATATATGTTTAAACTGCTGAAAACCTAGGGGCACCTGGCTCAGTGGGTTAAGCATATGACTTCAGTTCAGATTAGGATCTCACGGTTTGTGAGTTCAAACCCCTCATCAGGCTCACTGCTGTCAGTTCAGAGACCACTTCAGATCCTCTATCTCCCTCTCTCTGTCTCTCCCCGCTTATGCTCTCTCTCTCTCAAAAATGAATACGTTTTTAAAAAATTTAAAAACTGCTGAAAATCTAAAACAAGGAGAAATTGTTAAAAATAGCCAGAGGGAAGAAGGACAGTCTACCTTCAAAAGATAAACTGTATCTGTGAGAGGTGACTTCTTAAAATAAACAGTAGAGTCAAGGAGATAACAAATGGCATATTTCAAGTGCTGAAAGATAATTCCAGCCTTTAATTATATACTTAATAAAATATACTTCAAAAATGAAAAAAATATTTTCAAACAAAACAAAGAATTTACTGCACACCTTCATTAAAAGTCATACTAAAATTAGTTCCTGAAGCAGAAGATAAAATGATCTCAGAATAAGACATATGAAATATGTCTTCCAAGAAATATGAAAGAGCAGATAAAAAGTAAAATATATAGGTGGACATGAATGAAAATTGACTATAAAAAAATAACAGTAATGTTTTGTGGGGTTTTATGTATATGTATAATTAAACTGTATGCCATCAATAATCCTGAAGTTGAAAGTACAAAAGTCAAAGTGTCCATAGAATTTTCTGTTAATGGAAAGGTGGGTTAAGTATTAATTTGTTGTATTGTAATAAGTCAAAAACCCATGTGTTAATCTCTAAAGCAGCAAGTTAACAAGAGGGAAAATGGAATATGAAGAATATCTGATTACCTGAGAAAAAAGTAGGAAGGAAGAATTAAAGCACCCAGGACAAGTGGGTCACACAGAAAACAAACAGTAATTTGGTACATGTAAATTCAATTAAATGAATCATTAAGTAAAATGAACTAAATATTCAAAGTAACAAGATTGTCAGGCTGGATTTTAAAAATCAAGTAATATGTTGCTTAAAAGAGTCACACTTAAAATGCAGACAATAAAACTCCCACCCCAACCACTCCCCCCAAAAAAAAAATCAAACACAAAAGAAGGTAGTAATGGAGAAAATAAGGGGCAAAAATAAAAAAAATAAAAGACATGAATAAAGCATAAAACAAATTGGCAAAAGTGCCTTCTTATCACTAATTAAATGCCAGTGGATAAACTCCTCAATCAGAAAACAGAGATTGGCAAAATGGATATTTTTTTTAAAACACACAATTACATGTTGTTTACAACACACCTATATTAGGTATCAGGACATACATTGGTTGAAAGTGAAAAAATGGAAAAAGATACTCCCTGCAAACAGTAGCCAAAGAGAGTAGATGTGGCTATACTCCTATCAGACAAAATAGACTTTAAATCAAAACTGTTACAAGAGTTAAAGAAGGAATTATATAATGATAAAAGGGTCAATTCCCCAAGAAGATACAGCAATTATTAACATATATGTACTAAACACCAGAGCTCCAAAATATATGAAACGCAAATTGAAGAGAGAAACAGACATCTCCACAATAATAATAGAAGTCTTCAATACCTCCCTTGCAATAATATACAGAACATTCAGACAGAAGATCAATAAGGAAAAAGAGGACTTGAAAAACACTAAAGATTAATTCAACCTGACAGACATATACAGAACACTCAATACAACAACAGAATATACATTTCCTTCAAGCATACATGGAACATTCCCCAAAAGAGAGAATATGTCAGGAAACAAAATAACTTTTTAATTAATTTTAAAGACTGAAATCAGGCAAAACATAATTTCAATCACAAAAGAATGAAACCAGATAACAATGCCAGAAGAAAAACTAGAAAATTCAAAAATATGTGGAAATTAAACAACATCCTCTTAAAAAAACAGGGGAGCAAAGAAGAGTCATAAGATAAATTAGAAAATATCTTGATAAAAATAAAAATGAGAGCATAACATACCACAACTTATGAGATGCAGCAAAAGCAGTGCAAGAAGGAAATTAAGCTGTAAATGCTTACATTAAAAAAAACAAAAACAAAAAAAATTCTCAAATCAACAATCTAACTTTACATCTCAAGGGACTAGAAAAGTAAGAACTAAACCCAAAACTAGAAGAGGGAATAGTAAATAAAATATTTTTTAAGTGTATTTATTTTGAGAGAGAGATAAAGCACAGTTGAGGATGGGCAAAGGTAGAGGGAGACAGAGAGAATCCCAAGTAGGCTCTGCACTGTCAGGGCAGAGCTTGACACAAGGCTTGAACCTGTGAACCTTGAGATCATGACCTGGGCCAAAATCCAGAGTCAGCTGCTTAACTAACTGAGCCATCCAGGCACCCCAGTAAATAAAATACTAAACATCACAGCAGAGATACATGAAATAGAGAGTAGAAAAATTAAAAAAAAAAATTAACAAAACCAAAAATTGGTTCCTTGAAAAGATCAACAAAATTGACAAACTTTTAGCTAGACTAATAAGAAAATAAGAAGATTGAAAAAAATAAAATCAGAAATGAAAGAGAAGACATTACTACTGGTTTTGCAGAAATAAAAAACGATACATGAATAGTATGAACCAGTATATGCCAACATATTGGATAACTTGGATGAAATTGACACATTCCTGGAAACACACAACCTACCCAGACTGAATCATGAAAAAATAGAAATTCTGAATAGACTGACCCATAACTAGTAAAGAAATAGAATCAGTAATCAAAAACCTCCCAACAAGGAAAAACCCAGGAACAGGTGGGTTCACCATTGAATTCTACCAAACATTTAAGGAACTAACACTAATCCTTCTCAAACTCTTCTAAAAATTGAGGCAGATACAACATTTCCAAACTCATTCTATGAAGCCAGCAGTACCCTGATACCAAAGATAGACAAAGACACTACTGGAAAATAAAACTACAGATCAGTATCACTAATGAATATTAATATAAAGATCCAATGTTCTAGCAAACTGAATTCAACAACATATTAAAATGAGTATGCACAATGATCAAGTGGGAATGGAATGATGGTTCAAAATATAAAAATCAATTAAATATACCACAATAAAAGAATGAAGGGAGGAAATCACATGACCCATTCAACTGGTGCAAAAAAAAAAAAAAGGCATTTGAAAAATTCAACATCTTCCCGTGATAAAAACACTCAATAAACTAGAAATAGAAGGAAACGATTTCAATACAATAAAAGCCCATATATGAAAAACTCATAACTAACATCACACTCAATGTTTAAAGACTGACACCGTTTCTTCTAAAATCTGGGAAGAGCAAACGAAAACAAAAACAAAAAACCTGTTTTTACTAGTTTTTTTTTTCTTTTCTATTCCGCATACTACTAGAAGTCCTAACCAGAACAATTAGGCAATAAAAAAAAAAAATACTTCTAAATCATGAAGAAAAAAGTTACATTGTCTCTGTTTACAGATGACATGATCTTATATGTAGAAAATCCTAACAACTCCACTAAAAAAACAAACAAACTTGTTACAACTAGTAAAGGAATGCAGCAAAATTGTGGTATATAAAATCAAAACATAAAAACCAGATACATTTTTATATATTAATAATGAATATCCCAAAAAGTAACAAAACAATTTTATTTAGAATAGCATCAAAAGGAATAAAATATGTAGGAATAAATTTAATAATGGAAATAAATTGTACACACAAAACTAAAAAAAATGTTGTTGATGGAAATTAAAGAAGACATCAATAAGTGGGAAGGCATCCAGGGATCACGGATCAGAAGACTTAATATTGTCAGGATGTCAAAGTATTCAGTGCCTCGGAAACACTACACTAAGTGAAATAAGCCATTACACAAGGACAAATATGTGATTCCACTTATATAAGGTGCCTAACATGTTCAAATTCCTAGAGACAGAAAGTAGAATGGTGGCTATCAGGAGCTGGGGGAAGAGACACTAAGGAATTAGCATTTAATATGCTTCAATTGAGGAAGATGAAAAAGTTCCAGAGATGGATGCCAGTGATGATTGCACAATGTGAATGTACTTCATGCCACTGAACTGTACACCTAAATATGGTAAAAGAAAAAAAAATAGTAACTTTTATGTGTTTTGCCACAATAAAAAATGGATTATGATTATGAAAAAAACAATGTTTGAAAATAAGAAAATAAAAACATATCCTGCAAAAATATATAATGCAAACAACATTAAAACCATAATAGCTACACATTATTAGATAAAGTAGACTTTAAATCAAGAAAAATGACTACAAATAAAGGGATATGTTTCATAGTGATAGAATAGTCAATCCATCAGGAAGTTATCACAATCTTAAATTTTATGTGCCTAATAACTGAGCTTCAAAATATGTAAAGCAAAAAGTGACAGAACTTAGAGGGAAATAGCTACATTCATAATCACAGTGGAAGACATAGATATTTCAATGGCTGATAGAACTAGCAAAGAGCCAAAAAATGGTATAAAAGATGTGAAAATACCTTTGATGACAATTTTGATGACAAAATTGACCTGATATAAAGATAACATTACATTCAATAACTTAGAATACATATTAATTTCAAGTGCATGTAAAATATTTACCAAAATTTGCCAAAGTCTGGGTCACAAAGCAAGCCTCAGAAAATATCTTGAGTATTGAGATTTGTCAGAGTGTTTCCTCTAATCACAATGAAATTAAGCTAGGAATTAATAAGAAAAATATAACTAGAAAATCTCCATCTGCTTAGCAATTAAGCAATACACTTAAATAACCCATGGATTACACAAGAAATCAAAATACAAGTTGGAAAATGTTTTTCACAGAATGACAATAAGGTATCTAAAAACATCAGGAATACAACTAATGGAGCACAGGCATAAATTAACAGTTTTAAATACATATATTAGAATTTTTTAAAAGTGTCCCCCTCCAAAAATTGAGCCACGCTTTAATCTCAAGAAGCTAGGAGAAAACAGCACATCAAATATCCCATTGATTACTGTCTTAGTCCATTTCTGCTTCTACAATAAAATACTGATTCTGGTTAGCTTATAAAATACAGAAGTTTATTTCTTACTGTTACAGAGGCTGGGAAGTCCAAGGTCATAGTGGCTACAGATCTGGTGTCTAGTAAGAGATGGTACTACCATCTACCAGATGGTAGTCTTTTCACTGTGGCCTGATATGGCAGAAGGAAGCAGGGAGTTCCCTCAAACCTCTTTTATAGGGGCACTAATACCCTTCATGAGAACTCTGTCTTCATGTTCTAATTATCTCTCAAAGGCCCCACCTCCTAATATCATCACAATGGGGGTTAGAATTTTAACACATGAATTTTGGATGTACAAAAACATTCAGACAATAGTAATTATTATTTACAAAGATAAAAGAGTCCTTTACAACAGAGAGATCTGGCAGACACCATATGAATGACATGACAACAGCTAGCATCACTATTAATGAAACAAGTCAATATTGTAGTACTTCTCATGTAATGAAAGGATAAATACATAATATCACCAAATTCAATTCTTGCCAAAATGTTTGCTCTGAATCTAAATATGAGGAAATAATTCCATATTTAGAAGATTCTACTACCGATCTAGCCTGAATTCTTTAAAATACCTGAGTCATAAAAATAATTTTTTTTTAAGTCAGTGAAATGTTCTAATTCAGGGTGAGCAAATTCCTGTACAGGACGAGAGAGTAAATATTTTAGAATTTGCCATATGGTCTCTGTTGCAGCTATTCAATTTTGCCCTTGTAGTCTTGAAAGCCTTCATGGACAATACATACCCATATGAGCATGGCCATGTTCCATTACGGCTTTATTTATGGGCACTGACTTTGATTTTATATAATTCACAGAACATTATTTCTTTTGGATTTTTTTTTCTACCTTTAAAAATATAAAACCTAGGCTGTTTGGGTGGCTCAGTCAGTTAAGCATCTGACTCAACTTGGTTTCCGCTCAGGTCCCGATCCCAGAGTCGTGGGATTGAGCCTTGCATCAGGCTCCATGCTCAGCATCCCTGCTTGGGATTCTGTCTCTCTCCCTCTGCCCCTCTCCCCTGCTCGCTCTCTCTCTCTCTCTCTCTCTCTCTCTCACACACACACACACACACACACACACACAGTCTCTCTCTAATAAATAAAAGATGAAAAAATGATAAATAAAAATATAAAAACTATTCTTACCTTGCAGGTCATATAAAACCAAGTACTGGTCCAAATTTGGTCCCTGTGCTATAGCTTGCCAAACCGTATTCTTGATTAAAGGAATAAAGGGACATGAAAAGGAAATGCAATGTGTGATCCTTGACTGGGTTTTGAATTTAAAAAAAAAAAAAGAAGAAGAAGCAAGCAAGCAAGCAAGCAAGCAATAAAGTGTATCACTGAAACTGAGGAAATTTGAATTTGGACAATGCATAATATACAAACTAAGCATATTATTTTATAAGCGTTAGAGAGCTTGGATGTAAAAATGATATAGTGGTTATGGAGGAGGATATTCTTGTTCTAGATAAGCGCATGCTAAACATTTAAGAGTAAAAAAAGAATTAAGAGTCAAGTGACATAATGTCTACCACTTACTTCCAAATGAACTAGGAAAACAAAAGAGGTAAAGAAGTGTGCATATGTGTGTGTTTTTGTACGTGTATTCATATGAGAGAGAGAAGGTGATGCAAGGCAGCAAGAAATGGAGATTAAGTAAATGAGGCAAAATCTATAGCTGTAGGTGAAGGGAGGGATGTTTATTGCACTACTGTTTCAAATTGACTGTGGTTTGAAATTTTCAAAATAAAACATTAGGGGAAAATAAAATCAAATTAAAATATAATACCCAGACCCCACCCCAGAATTCTCTATCAACTGACCTGTTGTAAGACTCCAGACCCTGGAATTCTTAAGAGCTTGCAGTTGCAGCATGGGCTGAGAACCAGTACTGTAGGAGAAAGAAAAGGTGTAGTAGGTAAGAGAGATTTAGGTTTTCTCTGCCACTTACCTTCTGCAACCTTCTTGTAGTGAAGATATATACTTCACTAAGCCTTAGTTTCCAGGTCTATAAAATATGACTTCTACTATCAATGGCATAGAGTTGAAACACTCAATGTATCTAAACACATCTCACAAATTCTAGCAATATACGTACAATACTTTGGGAAACTTGATTATTTGTGTCCTGTTAAGAAACTGAAAAATAAATAAACCAGAACAAATCTCTCAGTGGTATGAGTAAAAAAAAAGAAAGCAAATTTGGAAATGACAGATGTCACATTCTCCAAAGTTGCTGACAGCAAAGTTAGAAGGTATAGAGGAACAGAACGTAGAGCTGGCCAGCACTTTAACGAACCACATTAATTTT
The DNA here is from genome assembly GCF_007474595.2 of Lynx canadensis. Classification (NCBI taxonomy): domain Eukaryota; kingdom Metazoa; phylum Chordata; class Mammalia; order Carnivora; family Felidae; genus Lynx; species Lynx canadensis. Next base: position 47,368,117 of record NC_044304.2, on the reverse strand, counting down.
GCAAATATTTAACTTTAAATTTAACTTTACAAAAATTATTTCATTTGGGGCGCCTAAGTGGCTCAGTCGCTTAAGCATCTGACTTGGTTTTGGCTCAGGTCATTATCTCACAGTTCCTGGGATTGACTGGGATTGACTCACACACACTCTCTCTCTCTCTAACTAAAAAAAAAAAAAAAAAAAAAAAAAAAAAAAGATTATTTCATTTAATACAGCATCCCTAGAAAGTAATTATTTCCCTATCATAGATGTGAAGACTGAGGCTTAGAAAAGATAAGTGCTGTCCCTGAGGCCACAGAGATGGTACACAGTAGTAGGTTTTGATCTCTTTGTTCATGTAACCTTAGGGCTCAAACCATAGTCACCATGACCCATTTCTTCCCACAGTATGAAATCGCAAGTCCTTTTTATTTTATTCACCCATGATGAGTCAATCTTCTGGGTGGCAGCCGGTCTCTAAAATTACATTCTTTTTTTAAAACTTTTTTTAACATTTATTTATTTTTGAAATACAAAGAGAGACAGAGCACTAGTGGGGGAGGAAAAGAGAGGAGAGGGAGACAGAATCTGAAGGAGGCTCCAGGTTCTGAGCTGTCAGCACAGAGCCCAATGTGGGGCTCGAACCCACAAACCGTGAGACCATGACTGGAGCCAAAGTCAGATGCTTAACCAACTGAGCCACCCAGGTGCCCTAAAACAACATTCTTGAATTGTCATCATTGAGACCATAGATTATTCTTTTATAAGTGATATAAATGTGTTCCATAGCAAGGCAGGAGATAAGTAGCCCACATGCATGGTGATTAATCTGTAAGAAAATGCCTCAGTGCTGTACTACTAGACGAAGGAGTCATTCAGGTTAAACCAAAAACAAGATGCTCCACCTTCAGGATTGTATAAACAAACAACATGAGGTTTTATAACATATATTCCTTCATTTACTTACTTATCCATCCACTCATTTATTTATCTGCCTTTACACATATATGTATTTTATTCACTTATCCATTATTTGTTCACATTTATCATTTATCTAATACATTAATTGTTCCAATTATTCATTCCATCTTTTCAGTCAAAAAAAAAAAGTAATTCTTGAATCCTTACTATATGCCAGGTACATTTCTAGAAGGTGTGATACAGAATCAAACAAAGCAGATCTTTACCTCTGCCTTCATAGCACTTACCTCTATAGGTGAAAACAATAAATGAGAGTAACAACAAAAATAAGTAAAATATATAGCAAAATAATTAGTGATTAGTGCTAAGGGGGAAAAAAACAAGGAAAAGAAAAATAGCAAATGTTAAATAGGATGAAGGTGATAAAATTTCAACAGATGGCCAGAGAAGCCTCATTGCAAAGGTGACTTTGGTGATGATTTTAATCAGAGATAAAAGGGAACAGGGCGGTAATAAAAAAACAAAACAAAACGAACCCACACATGTGCATATATGTACCTATACACATATGCATACACACATTCATATATGCGTATATGTATATATGCCAATGCATCCCCTCTTTCACTGAAAATGTGTTACTAATGTATATGTATATGTATATGTATATGTATATGTATATGTATATGTATATACGCTGGATTAAATAGTGCAAAGTGACATTGTTGATTTTATTGTAGAACAGGTAGACCAGTAAAAATTTGTGACTGGCATTGGCCACACTTCAAATAGCACTGACTTAAGGCATTGGAGGCCCAAGTGAAGTTTTCAATTTTTACTTCAATTTTACTTCAATTTGTACACAAAAAATTGCATGATTTGGGGAAGAAGAGTGAAATGATCTAATATATCTCTTAAAAACTGCACTTTTGCTTCAAATATTTGTATTTCTGGAAACCCAAAGAAAAAGGGTCTTCATGCCTCTTTCACTCTATCTTCCTGGAATCTCATATTAACTGGAGACACTTCCTCTGTACTCCTGAGGCACAGGACCCTAAACAAGGTGTCATATTTCAAAGCCTTTCTTCCTGATGCATAGACAAGTTTGGTTAGGAAACTGAAAAAATAATTGAACCAGCTCAAATCCCCAGCATCCACATGTCACCTGGATTGAATTCTCTGCCTTTCCCAATGACATTATCCCTGTATCTCATTTCTATTTGTTCTGTTAGCAAGGAACTGCATTCAAAACCAACAGTGGGTGTCTCTGACTTTGAAAACTAGCCTGCCATCTAGAAAAGCGGAGTTAATTACTTATATGAAGTGACTGAATAACCAAGGGAATATACTTGTGATGGCACTAATACATCACCTTTATTGTAACAAGGCTTTGTTGGTCCCTAGACAAGACACTGTAATACACAAAAGGCAAATTGCAAGCTTAGAAATGTCGGAAGAGCAGCCCACCAAAGGAACTAGGACATCTTAATGAGCTATTTTGGGGAGCTCATTGCTCTAGAAGTATAGTGGGGTACATTTTTATTCAATGTTTAGTTCTTTGAGCTCCAAATAGAGGAAATCTGACTAGTTTGCAGCCCTTCTTGTACCTGAAAACAAACAAAAACTTAAGACTTCATTTGACCTACCTCTCTCTACTTTTACTCTTATCCTCCAGCTAATGAACAGTAACAATGCTTCCCATGGAACTGTATTATGGCTACTCAACTGCCAAGAAAAAACTGAATTCACCCACTATCTTTGATAAGTATGATCACTGAGGGACACAGAACCATTTCCAGTCTCTGCCTCTCCCAGTCCCCATCTCCTGGAAGTGGCAATCCAGAAAAATCATTCCTTAGAGAAGCTACTAGTATGAAGGTTCCCTGGATTTTATAAGAAAAGGAAATGATCAGCTCCTTTCAGTTTGTCCAAGGTTGAGAGAAAGACACCTCTCTTCTCCCCATGCCACTCTACTCCACCTCTGAGATTTCCACATTCTAATCCTTGCAGCTTGAGAATATGTCACAGTACATGGTGAAAGGGACTTTGTGCATAGAATTAACTTTACAGACTTTAAATTAGAGACATTGTATTAGATTATCCAGATGGATTCAATATAAACATGTGGGCCCTTTAAAGTAGAATACAAAGGCAATAAAGTCTATGAGGGAGATGCAATGATGAAAGATGAGGCAGGAGAGATTCAAAGTGTAGGCAGGACTCTACCAGCCATTTCTAGCTTTGAGGATGGAGGAAGGAGGCCATGAACCAGTGAGCCAGGGCAGCCTTGACAAGCTGTGGGATCAACTCACAGCTGACAGCAAAGAAAGAGATAGCTCAGCTCCATAACCACAAAGAACCAAGTTCTACCAACAACCTGAATGTACATAAAACACCTTCTCCTCTAGAGCTTCCAGAAAGAAATACATTCCTGGTGACACCTTGACTTTAGCCAGCGAGCCCAGTACTGGACTTCTGACCTACAGAATGGTAAGAAAAGAAATGTGTGTTATTTTAAACCATTAACTTTGTAGTAATTTGTAATCGCAGCAATAGAAAACTAATCCATGGTCTCTAAGAGGCAGATTCTTAGGTAGAAGACACTTGGTGACATTCAGAAAAGCATGGCACTGAAAAAGTAAGCAAGCACATTGGGGTTGCATCTTCTGCCTATTTCCTTTTGCCAATTCAGCTATTTTGCTATATAAGTTTTGGGGTAAAGGAAAGAGAGAGGAAGGGAGGGAGGGAAAGTGGTAGGAAGGGAAGGGAAGAGAGGACACAAGAGAGATTGAGAAGGAAAGAACAGTATCTACAGATACCATGGTCTTGAAATGCCACCATTTTACTCAGTGAGCACACACCCCAGAGGAAACCTGAGTCTGATGTTCTCCACTGAGTCTCAGGTCCTATGCAACTTTCACAGTATCAGCATCTTGTTACATTGAGAGTGAGGCAGAAGAGTGATCCTAGCATTTAATAAAACTTATTTTTCATGGAAAAAAAATGGCCCTCAAGTACAAGCCAGGCCCATCAGCCGGCAATCAGTTAAAGAAAACATGATTCATTCCAATACTTATGGAAGAGCTTCCTGTTCTTGGCTACATACTGCTTACATTGTTCTCTTACAAGGCACCTCACAAAAGAATGTTAAAGGGTAACTGTCGAATAAATTTTTGCCTTAAAACCTAACCTCGAGTAATAGTGATTCTAGGCTAAAGATAAAGGATGTGGTAGAACAGTATTTCTTATTCACAGAAATCGTCAATAATGAACTGTGATTTGAACAAAAATTCAATTATTGCTGTTAGAGCTAAATAGAGATACAGCTGAGTGGTTCACCAGCTTCCAAGAGTGATTCTTGACCTGGATAACCCCCTTTCAAATTAATTCTCAGTGACCTCTGACTCACAGGCCACGGGCACCAAAGTCTGACCATACCAAGGCTAGCCGGTGGCAGCTCTGAAGCATCTCCTACACTTGATCCCCTTCTACTCCATCTCAAGCACATTTTCCTAATGCCTGACCACACTATTGCCCAAAATGGCCTCAGTAAGCTGTGAACTAATAAATAATTAAAGTGGATATTTAACAGAAAATTTTCAAGGAATTAAAAGGCTCTAATATGCAAAGGAGTTTTCCTTTCGACTGTGAAATTGTCAGCCACTCTGACAAGCAGAAGGAGTTATTTTAGAACAGTCTACAAATCATGTAATCATAATGCTTTGTGTTGAGGTACAAAATCATAATGATCATGGGAAAGATCTCAAAGACGTTGAGAAGATTGTGACCCAGCCTTTTTAATTTACTGCTGGGAAAACATAGGTTTGATTGAAGATGTTCAGATGACTCACCCCTTTAGGAGTTAGTGATTTTACCAGCAGCTTATAGCATTCCAATCCATTCATTCATTCATTGGTTCATTCATTCATTCATTCATTCAGCAGGTATTTAATAAGCACCTGCCAAGCACTGGTTTAGGTACTGAGGATTGAGTCATAACAAAGTACAGGGAAGTGAGATTCTTTTGAGATATGTTTTGAGATAATTTCCCAGTGTTCTTTTTAACATGGCTTTTAATTACCTCTCCATTTCTCCACTGAATTATTTATATATCTAACTATACTTTCTCAAACACTCCCTTCCCAGGGGTCACCCAGACTCCCACCAAGAACTTTATGTCTTTGTACTAGTCTCATTTTCATAACCTGACATAAGCAGCCCATAATGCACATTAATCTCTAAGCATAAAACAAAATTCAGCAAATTATTACAGAGTACTTGGCACATAAGAGCATGAATGCAAGAGCTGGTGATCATAAAACAAGGCATAAAATGGAGTCCCTTTCTTCAAGAAAGTTAGAATCTACTAAGGAGCACAAAATGAGCATCTTTGAAATGGAGCATAGAAAGATATTTGGATATCCAAATAAGAAAACATAGTTCCTAAGCAAAATAAATGGTAACTCAGAGGCTTCCTGGAAAGGGTGGCTGATGAGGTCAATTTTTATAATTGTTAGACTAGAACTATCCAAGAATGGATATGTGAGAAATTTCCAGAAAGAATAGTTTAAGAAAAATCAGTGGTGATGTAGAAAAGCCTCAGACACATTTGTGAATAACAAATGGATGGGTTTGTCTCTATAAGGGACTGAGCTATATTTGGAGTTGGGGTGAAAGGTATATAATTATTCAAATTTGAGTAGAGAAGGCTTTCCTAAGTTAGAATTGCTAGCTAGAAAACGAACTCTTGGTTCTTGCTCCCACTCCCTTAATATTTGCTGCCCTCATCACACCTAAGCCAGGTGAACTCTTCCTCTTTGGACAAAATTTCCTCCCTCAACCTGAAAGCCTTTTCCTTGACCATAAGGGCTTCCTTAAGTCATATGGACATCACAAACTTTCTGTAGATCTAATAAACACCATCTTTTGTACTTATAGCCACATTATTTCAAATGTGTGCAAATATTTTATATTTAATGTGTGGAATTCATAGTATTCCTAGTCGTGATTTTTTTCTTTGGTGATACTTTGGTGATACCAAAGGATTATTACCACAGGGTTGGGCTGTTGGGAGACTCTCTAAAATTGTGACAATGTTAACTGCTCTGTCACCACAACTGACAGCTCTTGGTTTCAGAATTACCAAGGAATCACTGTAGTTTCTATGGATTTAAAAAATAGTTAATTTTGCCTTTTTAGGAAAAATGTCAGACTTATTAAAAAATCATTTAACTTCCTCAGATCCTAAGGATCATGATCCTCATGTTGAAAGGCCGGTAAAAGGCCAGTCCATACATTGCAAAGTATGCATTTAAAGCCAACAAACATTGAAGTATAGAATGGTGTTGAGTTTTGCTTTATTTGTCTTCTTTAAGCTTACCTACATGACTAATTTTATTGCTTTATGCCCCTAACAGAAGATGCTCTAGCTGAAAGTCTTCTCTAGGCACCACGAGTCTACTAAAAAATTAGTATCTTATAATCTCTACCTATAGCCAGCCACCCCAAATGGTACTCATGCCGCTGATAGTGTAGTTCCTGCTTTTCAAACCTTATTAGAAGAATGGTGGGTGGCTCAGTCGGTTAAGCGGCCGACTTTGCTCAGGTCATGATCTCGCAGTCCGTGAGTTTGAGCCCCGCGTCGGGCTCTGTGCTGACAGCTCAGAGCCTGGAGCCTGTTTCGGATTCTGTGTCTCCCTCTCTCTGACCCTCCCCTGTTCATGCTCTGTCTCTCCCTGTCTCAAAAATAAATAAAACATTAAAAAAATTAAAAAAACAAAAAGAAGAATGGTAGGTCTTTATGATTCAAAGACATATAAGTTGATCAGGTTTCTGAGAGAATGAGCATAGATTTTACCATACTAGATTTTAGTATATCTTACATTTGCTCCGTCTGATCAACCTAGGAAAACAGTGGTTTCTGAAAATGGGTCATAACATTTTATTTTTCTATTTTTTAAAACTAAAATCTTTTTATTTTTTTTTATTTACATCCAAGCTAGTTAGCATATAGTGCAACAATGATTTCAGGAGTGGATTCCTTAATGCCCCTTACCATTTAGCTCATCCCTCCTCCCACAGTCCCTTTAGAAACCCTGTTTGTTCTCCATATTTAAGAGTCTCTTATGTTTTGTCCCCCTCCCTGTTTTTATATTATTTTTGCTCCCCTTCCCTTGCTTTCATCTGTTCTGTGTCTTAAAGTCCTCCTATGAGTGAAATCATAGGATATTTGTCATTCTCTGACTAATTTCGCTTAGCATAATACCCTTTAGTTCCATTCACGTAGTTGCAAATGGCAAAATTTCATTCTTTTTGATTGCCAAGTAATACTCCATTGTATGTATGCACATACACATACACCACATCTTCTTTATCCATTCATCCATCAATGGATGTTTGGGCTCTTTCCATACTTTGGCTATTGTTTATAGTGCTGCTATAAACATTGGGGTGCATGTGTCCCTTTGAAACAGCACACCTATATCCCTTGGATAAAAACCTAGTAGTGCAATTGCTTGGTGACAGGGTAGTTCTATTTTTAATTTTTTGAGGAACCTCTATACTGTTTTCCACAGTGGCTGCCCCAGTTTGCATTCCCACCAGCAGTGCAACAGAGATCCTCTTTCTCCGCATCCTCGCCAACATCTGTTGTTGCATGAGTTGTTAATATTAGCCATTCTGACAGGTGTGAGGTGGTATCTCATTGTGGTTTTGATTTGTATTTCCCTGATGATGAGTGATGTGCAGCATTTTTTCATATGTCAGTTGGCCATCTGGATGTCTTCTTTGGAGAAGTATCTATTCATGTCTTTTGCCCATTTCTTCACAGGATTATTTGTTTTTTGGGTATTGAGTTTGATAAGTTCTTTATAGATTTTGGATACTAACCCTTTATCTTATATGTCATTTGCAAGTATCTTCTCCCATTCTGTGGGTTGCCTTTTAGTTTTGCTGATTGTTTTCTTATTGATTTTGATGAGGTCCCAATAGTTCATTTTTGCTTTTGTTTCCCTTGCCTCTGGAGACGTGTTGGGTAAGAAGTTACTGTGGCTGAGGTCAAAGAGGTTTTTGCCTGCTTTTTCCTTGAGGCTTTTGATGGCTTCCTGTCTTACATTGAGGTCTTTCATCCATTTTGAATTTATTTTTCTGTATGGTGTAAGAAAGTGGTCCAGTTTCATTCTTCTGCATGTCACTGTCCAGTTTTTCCAGCACCACTTGCTGAAGAGACTGTCTTCATTCCACTGGATATTCCTTCCGTCTCTGTCAAAGATTAGTTGGCCATACGTTTGTGGGTCCATTTCTGGGTTCTCTATTCTGTTCCATTGATCTGAGTATCGGTTTTTGTGCCAAGAGTCTTAACATTTTAAAAGATTGGGAACAACTGTTTTTGTTCCTTATCATTTGGTTTACTTCCTTTAGGTAAGGCTAGTTTAGAAGTTATCCTCAGAGAAAGATGGAGTAACAAATTCTAGCTCCAAGGAGAGATTTCCTGCCAATTTAAATTCCCCCCTCCAGTTGGCTGGGAAACATCCCACCTAAGCTCCTCACAGGTGAGATCAGCTTCATGGGCTTGCATATGACTCAGTACTTAGGAGGATGCCCCTCTTAGTTTAACATTCTACTGTCATTGTCTTGAGATTCTTAATGATTTTTTTTAATTAGGAGACTTGATTTCATTTTGCACTGAGCCCCACAAATTATGTAGTCAAGCTGCTCAGAGAAACATTGTATCAGAATGCTTCTGGCTGCAAGTAAACCCAACTAAAATTGACTTAACCCATGAGAATTCCTGGGCTAGCCCAGGACTGCTATAACTTCACAATATCACTAACCAGGCACAAAAACAGTTATAAAAGTTTTTAGGTCCCTGTGTTCTTTTTTCAGTCATTCTGATAAGGACCTTATGTGAAAATTTCTCTCCAAGGTGGTAAACACAACAGTATTTTAAAGTCATGACCAACCTAGTATATAGTTAAATCGGATGACAGAGTTTTCTATGATGTTAGGGATGAGATATACAACAGAGATCTAGACCTTGCACGCTATTTCAAAGTTATGAGACATATGAACTGTCTATATTCTTGACCATGTTCATGTATATTAATTACACAGCCCCCTGCATAGATTAAAGTTATCTCACATGTATCAACAAACCCATACCACTCTTTTATGTTGACGTATTTTTTAAAGTAATTTACCCTGAGTACAAAATACAATATTCCTTTTAAGAGTAAAGGAAACCCACTCAGCTATTTTCATCCCTTATCACCCAGAATTTGAATACATTTCCTTTACCAACTCACTTACTGGTAACATTTGCCCCAGCAACTAGAACAGAAGTCAGATTCTCTGAAACACCTATCCGTAAGAGAAGTGTAAACAAAATGAAAGTTTTAGTAGAAAAGGGGTGGAATAGCAATGGTTATAGGAATAATAATCCATAGTAACCTTGTTCTGAAATCCTTTCCATCAGTGGAAAACTATCTTACCAAAAATAACTCAAATCCCGACAGTCTTGCTCTACCAAAACATACTGTAAGAGTAAATCTGGATCCATACAAGTGATAGTTGTCTTACACAATGTAGCAGGGAGATTGTGTAAGTAAGATTGAGAGATAAAGTAGGGAAGATATGCTATAGACAGACTATCAAGGAGTTTGGGTGCTAGTCTTTACATTTTAGGTAATTATACCAAAGCAAAATGGCAGAAGGTTTGAAAGCACAAATCACTTATCAGGTGTGTAGACCTGAAAAAGTCATTTAAATTTTCAGATCATCAGTTTTCTCATCTACAAAGTATAGATCATAGGAGTAGCTGCCAACACAGATGAATGTAACTACTGAATGAAACAATGAACACACCACACTCAGCACTGGTAAGCATTCAATTAATGTGCTCTGATGAGGTAAATGTCAATGGTTCTAAAAACAGCCATTAAAAACCAGTGCAAAGATATCCCTGTGATAGCTGATTGGGAGGTAAGACTGCTTTCATTTCAGTAGAAACACTCACCCAGGGCCTATGCTAAAGCCATCCTGAAAGAAGAGTGTGTGCCCAGGTGTGTGGGAAAACGTGTGTGGGGAGGGTAGTGATAGGCCCTTCTTGCTCGTCACTGAGAACAATATAGTGAGATACAAACTAAACTGTTTTTTTCAAATTGCTCCCTATGCAGGGGCACGTGGGTGGCTCAGTTGCTTAAGCATCTGACTCACGTTAAGCATCATGATCTCACAGTTCATGAGTTCTAGCCCCACATCAGGCTCTGTGCTAACAGCTCAGAGCCTGGAGCCTGCTTTGGATTTTGTGTCTTCCTTTCTCTGCCCCTCCCCCACTTGTGCTTTGTCTCTCTTTCAAAAAAATGAATAAACATTAAAAAATTTAAAAAAAATTCACTATGCAATATTAGATTAACGGGCTGAAAAATGCCCAGTTCAAACGCTTGACCTATACATAGAAAATACTAAGTTTGTATCTGAAACAAATTTCTCCACAAACAGGGGCTAAAAAAAATCATCAAACCATGTATAGCTCTTCTTTTTAAAAATCATCTTGGCATTTCTCCCTCTGATTCCTCATACTTAAGAATTTGCCAAGGCAAGGTTTTTTTTCGGTTTGTTTTTTTTGTTGTCCTATTCAAAAAATCCAGTAAATAGGGGTCTATCACCAAAACAAAGTGATCTTAATTACATTCATTCAAACAAGGCCACTATAATTCTCTATTGCAACATGAAAAATTCCCAGAAGATAATCAATAAATTATGTTTTCCTTTTAGAAAATTCTAGACAATTCACCAATGTTTTCCAATACACTATTTGGAAGGCAGTTTCTGATTCAGGCTAATCAGACAGTCTTCTAATGAAATTTTAGACAAGACTGAACTCCAAATTCTATACTTAGAAAACATTTGGGGTCAATGCATTTGAGTGCTGGTAGAACAGTACAAAAATAAGACCTGTGGAAAAAGCAGGTGGCTCTACAACAAACAGTTCAACAAGCCACACAAAACTGAAATTAAACAGTCTATGATTTTGTTGAATTACTTTTGCCTTTTATTCTCTACCCAGTATAAGGAGGACCAATAATCAATTTTTCAGCAGGGGCAAAAACAATAAATGGCAATACATTATCAAAGATATAACACACTCATGTTCACACACATAGTTAGAAGCATATAAACACAGAATTTTCTTTTTCTGAAATATTAACTGATGCAGTATTTTGATCTTGTATTATCTTATGCGCAAGAGCCCTTCCTCCACTCAGCTAGATAGGGCTAACATCAGTATTCCTTGTTTCAAGGAAGGGAAGGACAAGCAGAGCAACAAAATCTCTCTTCTTAGCAGGGACCATGGATTGGACATGTAATGAGTCAGAGCAAGGCTTCTAGCCACCTACAGATAAATGATGATTCTCTAGGTAGAGAGGGCTGGGAGAGAATGTACAAGGGAGAGAAACAAGTTTAGAACCAAAGAACGTTTGTGTCATCTAGGCTGAGCCTCATGGACAGCAGGCTGTCCAACATGTGTAAGGAATATTTTGTAGATGTTATAACGATACTTTTTTTGCATTTATGAAAACCAATGTCTAGGCATAAACCAACCATTATGGAAAATATGTGATGTCAGAAGAAATTTTTTATAGTTTTTGAACTATATGGAGTGTTGTCCCTGGATCTGCAGGTCCAAAAGACAGAGAAAAGAGGAAGGTGACTTACACACTGAGGTATCTCCAAGACAATTTCTGCACAGTTTCCCAAAATGAGTCTGTCTTTGACTACCCAAGTCTAAACATAACATAAACTCAGTGAATATCCTTAGTTGGACAATTGGATAGGTGAATGAATCAATGAATTAGTTATTTTCAGCATTTCTTTTTTTTTCTTTTTTTTTCTAATTGGGAGACACTATACTACCGTGATTGAAAGTCTGGATTCTGGGTTAATCCTGAGTTTACATTTATAATCTTCTGCTAATTATATGATCTTAGGTAAATCTTATAATGATTTAAACCACTTCCTTACCTGAGAAGTGATGACACTTCTTTTGTTGGGAGGATTACATAAAAGAATATATTAAATGCACTGTGCCAGGCACATAGTGCCTATTAAAAATGGTAGCTACCCACCATGATGATTGTAGTTATTATTCTTGTCAAAATACTTTGGCATCAACAAAAGTACAAATTAGTCAGTTTAGTCAAGTCAGAGCAGAAGATAAAGCTAAAAAAAAGTGCACGCAGAGTAGTTCAAATCCCCAGTCCTTTACCTGCAAGTTAAATTTGGTCCCAAATTCAATTTACTGCAGTCTCATTTGTTCTGGGCAATGTAGCAAGAACAGAGGATGAATAAATCGTGGGTCTGTCCTCTGGAGTTCACATTGAAGTAGGAGGGGTAAGACACCCACAGAGAGCATTAAAATAACTTTCTGTGTGTCTGTGCTAAACGGAAAGCTATTAAAAAGTAATAGTAAGTGAACAAGAAGCTGAGAGAAAGAAGTAATCAGTGTGAGCAAGCACACTCGGAGAAGACTTAGGGAAGATGGCCGACATGAGTTTGGCCGTAAATACATTGTAGACATTTTCAACATGAAGAAGAGGGGAAAGACTGATCACGGAAATTTTCTGGGGTATCAGCTGAGAAGCAAAGTGAAGATGAATGTCCTATCCATATCTTCTTGACACCTACCGTTACCATGCAAACATGTTTTTAACCGCCAGCCCCTGTGATTCTATGCCTTGAGAATTCTGTGCCATCAGTGCAGCCAGAAATACTGTAAGATTAATACCCATCCCAGGTAACGCTCAACCTATCATGGCTGATGAATAAATAACCCAACTCCCTTGTCCCTCTAACTCCCAGGATGTCCCCAGCAGGATTATGTGCTAGTTGCCAACAGGCATAAGTGTGCTATAGAACAAAACACCCTTTATTGCCTTCCTTCTCTGCTCTTACTTCTCCACTCCCCTATGGTCATTACTTGAAATCATTTTCTAAATAAACGATCTGTGTGTGAATCCTTACATCAAAACAAACCAAGACTGGCAAGATGATAGCGTTCACAGTTGAGTTCAGCACAGATTTCTTAAGCACTTTGTATGTGCCTACACTACACTACACTACACTACACTACACTCTGTGGATTCAGAGATGTAGCAGAGGCACACCCTGACTATATGCAGTTTACAGTCTGGATGGAAATATGAAGTACACTAAAAATAAGCTTTTTTAGTTTCAACTAGATCATAAGGTCCTTCAGGAGTGAGATCATGTTTGATATAACATTATAGTTCCCTCAATAATTAGTATAATCAGGTGTACAGCATAGGGGAGGTGCTCACCTATTTACTGAACAAAAAAGCATGATAATGACAATACAATGTATTTTAAAGGCTCTATAAGTCTTCAAGTGCTTTACAAAAATTATCTCATTTGATCCTCACTGAAACCCTACTAGATAAGAATCATTTGCCCACTGAACAGAATAAGAAATTGAGGCTCAGAAAAGTTTTATCGTTAGCTGTTAGGCCACTGAGCTGGGGTCTGACACAATGCTTAGTGATTCCACAATTACTGACCTCATATAGCTATGTCACCCTGGACCTTTCTCCCTTATATCCATGCATGCAGGTTGTAATTAGGGAGAAATCCAAGAAGAGAAATCTGTCTTCATGTCATCAGGAACTGGGCCAATCATGCAACCAAAACATGGCTATTAATTTTCTTCAAACATTCCCCATCCTCTAACAATCAGAATATGTGCTTCATTGGTTATAATCCTGACTTTACCAGGGAAGATGCAGCTACAAGGAAAGTAGACTTTCATTCCTCCATATGATTATAGAAAATAAGAACCCAAGAAAGACACTGGGTTGAGTATCTGATCCCATCATCTCAATTTAGGGATAATAGAGGTCCCAGCGAGGTCATGTGAATGCCCAAGCTCACAACTGCTCTCCTCTAATAGGCCAAGGCAGGCAACTCCTTCAGGTGAGAAAGGCAAATGCCAGCATTTTGGCTCCTCATAGCCACAAAGAAGGCAAGGAGATGGAGAATTTAGCCTCACACATCACCTCGGGCAATGCTTCTCAAACTACCTACAGGGGATGGGCAACAGTTTCTGTTTAATCCCCAATCTACTGCTGACCAATACCTCTGTAAAAGACAGGAAGTATGAATTACTAGATGTTGCTCTAAATATTTCTAAACATTTACTTTTGATTTCTGTACGCATCTTGTCATGGCCCAGTAACAGTTTGTGGTTTGGCATTGGCCCTCCGACTACATACACTTTGAGTAGCATAATACAGAGGGCAAGGAAGGCAGAGGGGGTACACAAAAGATGGTATGTGTACTGGGTACTGGCTCAGTTTTTCAAGATGTGGTTTGGTTTCCCTCCCTTGTTCTTCCAATACAATCCTTCCATCAGCAATGCTTCCATGTGTCACCTATGACCTCCCACCTTACATGGGACCTTACACTGTATCTTTCATGCCCAGAATTCATTCCTCAAAGTTCCTCACACGTGGATCTGCCCTCACCATCCCTCAACAAAACTGGTCCTGGTGCATATCTAAGCTAGGCTCTATTCTCTGCTAGAAAGAAGGCAATCCTGGGGGCAGTGTCGAAAGTAGGGTACTTATATCCTGTGGGGTATGCAGAATGATCCACTGTGGAATACAGCAAGCAAATATAGTTACTGTTTCTACTAGCTTTTTCTACAATCCTTTTAAAATGTCTACTTTAGGGGCGCCTGGGTGGCGCAGTCGGTTAAGCGTCCGACTTCAGCCAGGTCACGATCTCGCGGTCCGGGAGTTCGAGCCCCGCGTCAGGCTCTGGGCTGATGGCTCAGAGCCTGGAGCCTGTTTCCGATTCTGTGTCTCCCTCTCTCTCTGCCCCTCCCCCGTTCATGCTCTGTCTCTCTCTGTCCCAAAAATAAATAAACGCTGAAAAAAAATTTAAAAAAAAAAAATGTCTACTTTAAGGTAATATTTATAATGTACTTATTATATCAGCATAGTCCATAAAATAAACAAACAAAAATCTCACCTACATCAGGGGAGACAGCTCTTTTTTTCCCCAGACCACAATGCCCAATGGAAAAAAAAAAAAAGTTGTTTTTTTTTTAACTTTAATGTATCCAAGATTCACTGGAATACTTTAAAAAAAAAAAAAAAAAACAGATTCCAAATTCCCTGTAGATTCTGGTTCAATGGGTCTTCGGTAGGATCTGGAATATGGATTTTTAAGAATCATCATCCCCCAACCCAACTATAATATTGATGTCACTGTCCCAGGATCACCATGAAAACCTCTCTGCACATAAAAAAGTAGGACACTTTGTTAGAAGAAATTGATACAATTTTTGTGAGATTTTAGTTGATGACAATTTATGAGTAAGAACAGAGTGCTGATAATTTTTTTTTAACAGTGACATTTTAAAGTAATTAATTCCTACACTTGAAAACAAGGTCACTGTCTCTAAAACTTGATGTTTGTTAAGATTCCAAAAGTAGAAATTAAGGGAGAGAAAGTCCTTTATTCTGGAAAATGCAAACATCAAAGGGAACATTCTGTTCTTTTTGGATGAATCCAAATGAATGTCATACTGACTTGCAGAAAAACTATTAAAACATGATACAACTAAAGAATCCAAAGCATGTTTTGACAGATGTGGGGCTCAGTTGACAGCAAACCAGGCCATTCTTGACACACTCAGGATTTGGAGAAGGGGTTTATTTTCCAAAATGAGCTATGCATTTGGAAGACTCAACTTTGGCAATGAAAACTAGAAGAAAGCCAACTAATGGGATTGGCATGACATCCTGAATGTTTGGTAGATGAGAATTCCTGCAAGAGGAAGGTCAAGCAAGGGACAGTAGATGTGGTGGTCATTAAAGGGTATTCCTGGAGCACTTGGGTGGCTCAGTTAAGCATTCCAGTTCTGATTTCAGCTCAGGTCATAACCTCAAGGTTGGTGGGATTGAGCCTCCAGTCAGGCTCTGTGCTGGCAGTGTAGAGCCTGCTTAGGATTCTAACTCTCTCTCTGCCCCTGCCCCGCTTGTACTCTGTCTCTCAAAATAAAAATGCATTAAAAATAAAAAAAGTAAGGGTGTTCCTACAATAGAGAGAAGGCCTTCAATCAATGGGCCAAGGTTAGAAAAACACTCGTGGACTCTTAATTGAACTGGTGGGGACAAGGCAGCTTCTGCATACTCAGCTCATGAGTTACAGGGGAGATTATCAAAGCAAGGACTCTAGGACAGCAAAGAAAGTCTACAGATGGAAACAAGATTACAAATAAGGGAGCATCTCAGTTGCTTAGTTTGGAAAATCCAATTAGATATCCCATCCCATGATGGCCTAGATTTCTCTGTGGGAGTTAACTTCATTGCTTTATCAAACATGTACTTGCCACTCACAGGGCCATATGCCACACTCCAGGAAAATGCCAGAAAAGTCTCTGCCTCAGCCTTCTTGCAGCATCCATTTTAGTGCAGGGGAGAGATTTAATCAATAGCCATATGATTTAATCAGTAGGCAAATGCAAAACTTCAAGTATATATAAAGTACTCCTGGAGGAGAGTGGGATGGAGAGGATTCCAGTCTGGCAATTGATGGCTAAGCTAAGATCTAAATGTGAATAGGAGGGGCAACTGGGTGGCTCAGTCAGTTAAGCAACAGACTCTTGATATCAGCTCAGGTCATGATCTCAAGGTTTGTGAGATCAAACCCAGCGTTGGGCTCTGCACTGACAGCACAGAGCCTGCTTGGGATTCTGTCTCTCCCTGTCTCTCTCTCTCTGCCTCTCCCCCAACTTGTTCTCTTGTTCTCTCTCAAAATATATAAACTTCAAAAAAATAAAGGTGAATCGAAGTAAGTTGGGTGAAGATCAGAGAAAAGAGCATTCCAGGCAAAGGGAACAGCAGATTCAAAGGCTCAACATTAGGATGGAAGCTTGCATGACTGTAAAATGGGGTATAAGAAGCCCAGTGAGAAAAGTGGTTGAAGAAATTAGTTTCTGAACTTTATTCAAAGTGAAATGGGAAGACCTGGAAACATTTCAGGCAAAGGAAATAACAAGAGGGAATTCTAGATTTCAAAGTATCCCTCAGGATTTAGTGTGAGAATAGCTTAGAGAGAGGCACAGATGGATGAGAGTAATCAGATGGTTATGAGAGCAGCCCTGCTGCAGAATAATGGTGGTTTGGACCAAGGAAGTCACAAAGAACATAAAACTCTAAGACAGAATTGAAAGATAAACAGAACTTGTCACATGAAAGCAGGGATAGCAGAACAGAAATTCACCCACATTAAATGTTTTTCTCAATAACTCATTATTTTAGTTAAAACATTTTCTTTTTTAATATACTTTAGACATATATATTTATTTACTGCATATAATAAATGGATGGATTGATGAATGGATGGAAGGAAGGATGGAAGGATGAATGGATGAATGGATGGAAAGAAGGAACAGATTCAGATATCAAGATGGGACAGATCCTATACTTGGCTCAAGTGAAGTGCTGCTGGTTGCATTAACCAAAAACGTCAAGGTAACCAAAAAAATGCCATCAGGAAAAAAAAGATTTTAACTTTTTTTCTGAAAGAAATGAAAATCTTAATTAAAAAATTATCAGAAGCCTGGTAATTCCAAACTGCACTAAAAATTTTATGCATTTACTGGCATTTTTTGGGCATGACACAGAGCCAAGAGGTCAAAATCCAAAAATTAATATGGATCTCACATTAAAAAGGGAGGAGATGATATATAACATATAAATAGTCTCCATAATAGAAATCTATTCAGGTTTAATGTGGTCATTTCTATTTGTCCTGGATTTTCCATTAGGACTGTCTCTTTCATTAAGTCAATGACAAGGCATCCTTACCTTGCCTTGGTGATTTCTCTCCAGCTGAATGTCCTACTAGGTACCCTGGTAGAGCTTGAGTCCCTCAAGCAATGATGATCATGTTAGACTTCCAGGGCATACAACCCTGAAGCAAACTCCCTTCATTAACTCTTCACCTCGAGAATACATAAAAGTAAATGAGTGATTAATTATTTATTGGTCTAATCTACAACTTGAAAATTTATCAGAAGATAACTCAGTCTGTAAATGGTAAATGAATTTTGAAAAGTTAAGGCTCCCTTTCTTATTCATTCCTTCAACAAATGGTTATATGAGATGGACATTATACCACGACAAGGGTGATATGGCAGTAAACACATGAAGAAAAAATGAAACAAGATATTTGAATCATTACAAATTGAGGAATTCAGCCATTGATATAAATAGTAAAGAAAGACCTCAAGGATAAACCTATGACACTTTTCTTGAAGGGCAAATCTGGCAATTTATGATGTGGTAGAATTAATCAAGCTTCCGTATCACAGCAAGGACACCATGTTTAAGTCAAAATAAAAGTTATAATGACACACAGACAATAAGAAGGTAAACTGATCAACATCTCTTATGTCATTCATTTGTTCATTATTCACTGAAACCTTGTTAATCATACGTGCTTGATGTTGACAATTGTATGATGCACTAGGATAGGTTTTGAACAGAATAGTCATTGTGGGGAGGAAGAAAAGCAAACATTAAATAAAGTGTCTTACAAATAACCATCTAACTTCAATGGTGTTAAGTTCCACGAGGGAAGGTACAATGTGATCGAAAGGGACGGCAGCAGGATGGAAAGGGCAGGCATAGAAGAGGACGAGTAGGAACAAAGAGGTGGAAAATAACAGAAGGTAAAGCACATACAGAGACCCTGAAGAGAGAATTTGGAAAAGGAGAAGGTCCAGCATGTGAAATACAGTCAAGATGAAGACAGTCATAAGATGAAGCTACAGAAAAAGTTAGGCTTGAGAGTATAAGCTTTGCAGAAGAGGCTAGAGATTTTGAATTTTTATCAGAAGAGCAAAAGAAAGCTAATAGTTTAAGTAATTTCATAACACTACTTAGATATTTCTAGTTGGTGTCCAGTAAAAGTTCAAAAAAAAAAAAAAGAAAAAAGGAAACACTGTAAACATTCTAATTTGAGTAAATTAAAACTATACTACTAGAGCAATTACATTTTATAATTTGCTTATGGGAATCAGAAAAAAAATAAGATGCTATTGGTCATTTTCTTTTTATCATCCTGCTCTATTGCCTTCTACAAATGCAATGCTGTAGGTCAAAAATAAAGTCTGAAAAGCCCAAAAAGCAAAAACACAAGAAATAACAAGAGTTGGTGAGGATGTGGAGAAAAATGAAACCTCATGCACCATTGGTGGAAATGAAAACTGGTGCAGCCACTGTAGAAAAGAACATGGAGGTTCCCTAAAAAATTAAGAATAGAATTACCATATGATCTTATAGTTCCACTTAAGGTATTTACCTTAAGACTACAAAAATGCTAATTTGAAAAGATATATGCAGCATAAATGCAAAAGGTTATTGCAGCATTATTTACAATAGCCAAATTATGGAAGCATCCCAAGCACCTAGCAGTAGATGAAAAGATTTAAGAAGATGTGGTAGACATATACAATGGAATATTACTCAGCCATAAAAAGGGATAAAATCTTGACATCTGCAACAACATGGATAGGTCTAGAGAGTATAATGCTAAGCATAATAAGTCAGGCAGAGAGAGACAAATACTATATTATTTCACTCACATTGGAATTTAAGAAACAAGAAAAAGAGAGATAAAAAAACCGTACTCTTAACTAGAGAGAACAAACTGACAGGAGCAGCACATGGGGGGATAGGTGAAATAGCTGAAGGTGATCAAGAGTATAGTTATCATGATGGGCACTGAGTAATGTATATAATTTGTGGATCACTATATTGTACCCCTGAAATTAGTATAACATTGTATGTTAATATACTGCAATTAAAAAGTTCTTTTCAAATCTGAATAGCCCTGTTTGTAGCAAAGACTTCAAGTTCATCTAATTTATGTTTGTGCCTTTGAAAGACCATGACAAGAGTATTCCTGAAAATAAAATAGCTTGATAAAGGACAGCTATGTCTTTCTTCAGGCTTAAAAATAAGTTGAGGAGTGCTTTACTTCAAATTTCCCATACACAATAAGAAAAGAATTCTACTGATATGCCATTTTCATCCTAATAATTGGGTTTTTCTAGTGAAGCAAAGATTTTGGAAGAGTAAACACTGTGATCCATCAGAAAATTTGTACTTACTGCTCATAGAAAACATTTAAACATTTTAACTTGGCCAAGAAAAGAAATAATTTTACTTTTCATTAAACTTGTTTGTGGGGAAATACAAAATTCTCAGCTTCAAAACTGCTTTTCATTTCCCCCAGTAAACCTTACCCTTGCCAAATTGTTTTACAATAATTGCAGCTTTTTGAATGGTTTTTCAACAGCTCTCAAAGATTCATTTTCCTATGAGCATTCCTATTACAGTAGTTGAAAAACAACATTAGTTTGGATGTGTTAGTATTGAACACAAATAAGCCTGTGGTATAGAAATAGCGTTAATTTTCTTTAATCCCCAGAAGGCAGACAACCATTTTCATGAAACTCCCACACGCACAATTTTCCAAGTCTGTGGGATTAAGATCATTATCCTATTAAAAAAAACACATCCTCCCTGTCCACTGCTATATAATTAAAGAGCAAATGCTTCCAGCCAATCTATCCCCACGTAACACTTAGCTCAAGCTGTTGGTATCTCGCCCACATCCTGCTGGCACTTTCTCTTCCCCAACTTGTGGACAGCTTCTAAATGCATGTGGTCATAACTGTAAGCCTGAGGGCTTTCCTTGGCTGCAGAAAGATGCTCAACCTTTACAGGGAGGAGAAAGAAAATCTGGGAAGCTTATGACCCCAGGAAAGGCCTTCAACCAATGGCACACAGGAGTTGATGGTATCCTTGCCCTTCACATGGAACAACTTTGAGACACAATCCACACAATGCCCCAGGGGACCCACAGCAATCCCCTGCTTATCAATTGACCTTGAAGTGACTTCCTTCTGATCCCTCAGTCACTTCACATTCCCATTATGGTGCTTCCTGGTTTTCACTTGATTTCCTATCATAGTTTCCAATCTTAGATTGTGTGAATTGGCCTGAGGTAAATACATTGTCTCAATATGTTTGAAGGTATCATTTTTATTCCCAAACTATCTTTAGTATTTATGAAAAAAATAATGACCTCTAAATTTGCACAGGTAATGTCCTCAAATACAGTAAATGGCAAAATACTTTTTGGATGCCAACAATAAATGTCAGGTCCCGGGAATAAAACTGCGAACAAGGTACTCTTCATGAAGAATATATCCTCAAGCCCATGATAATGAATCTTAGATTTCTCTTCTGAGGGGAAAGGTCCTGCATTTTGCCTTCTAAAATTCCACATTAAGGTCTCACATCCTTTCATGAAAGACTCTAAACCAGTGGTAACTACCCTTATTTGGTATTATAAACTCTGATAAAAATCTAATGATAGTCTTTCAGAAAAGTCCATATATACAGGTGCACATATATAATACATAAAATTCCAGAGATCTCTCAGTCTTCTAAAACCTTTTACATGAATCCATTTAGAGATCTGTGGACCCAGGTAAAAACTTGTGCTCTATACCATGGCTGTTCAATGGAAATACATTCCAAGACAGATATAATCTTAAATTTCTTGGAGTCACATTTTAAAGTGATTTAAGCTTAATATTCTATTTTATTTAACCCAGTATGTCTAAACTCTTATGATTTTAAATGTAATGTAATTAATAAAAATGTAATCAATATAAATGCAATCAATAGAAATTATTAATAAGCTATTTCACATTATTTTTTTTAATTCAAAGTCTTCAAATTCTGGTATGTATTTGACACAGCACATTTCAATTCAGACAAGCCACATTCAAACTGCTCAGTAACCACACAGACCTAGAGGCTACCATACTGGGCAGTGCAGCTCTAAAGTAAGAAGTCATGGAAGTTTGTTTTCCTGACCTTCCTCGTTTCCCTTTATAAGGCCCTTCTGCCCTTAGGGCATCATCTCAGTATGGAATACTTTGCATCTCCTCACCCAGTATCAAGTCAAAAATTATCTTCTTATCTTTTCCTTTCCTGCTACAAAATGCTTCTAGGTAAGTCTCCTGTTGCAAAGATTTAAAAACACATTCATGCTTTAGTGTTAAGAGTTCACAAACTTTAGGATAGGAAATGCAAATTATCTTCCATTGAAATTCCAACTCTGACGATATTCTTCTCATTTCCAGAGTTGAAAAAGGTTCTGAGCCTGCATTGAGACTCAGTGGAAAGGGATGTTATGATCAACAGCCAATGTTGTCCATTGGTACACAGGTGGGTGGAGTGCATATAAGCTATGTATTTCCTGATAAAAGGTATTTATAACTTAGCAGATATTTCTTAAATTACTTTTAAAAAGTACTCTTCAGTGGAAAATTTCAGGCATGTGCAGCTAACCATCACTGAATTGTGCTTTAATTTCTAAGGTCGATGTTTTAAGAGATTTGTAGGATATACAACATGTTAAAATATATTAATATGAATGTAAATATAGATATAGATACAGATATAGCATCTTCAGAAGGAGGATAAGCCAATTTATGACACAAATAAGAATTTGGGGAGGAAAAACAGAAGCTAAAAAATGCTCTGTGGACATGTTTTTATGCTATCAAGAATCAGCAATACCAATGGGAACTATTCTCTGACCACGTTTTTTGGGCTGTTATGATATGGACCTCATCCATCCATCCATTCTTTGATTTTCATGACAACTTAGTAAAGTAGACTGGAAAGGAGAAATTGTCCAGTGGCCAGATGAAGACCCTGTGGAATGAGGAAGTAATTAGTACTCCCAATTGTAAGAGTATTCACGACCACTGGGGGCACTCTTTTCACTAGCTTCTGCTAACACTTCTATCACAGTCTCTTCTCGTAGAATGGCAGATACTGCCCACTTATGGGAAGCTATCCTGTCTACTTTGGTTTATAAGTGTCTGGAGTTAGAAACCCTCTAAGTGGCCTTTTGTTCTCAAGACCAGAATGAGGTACTTAACCGGTTCCATAGTAATCAAATCCTACTCATAATTTCCCCTTCATGTGCCAAGGGGATACATTCAGGCACCCTCCTCCCCTGCCCTGCACAGACTCTCAACAAATTTTCTCTTTTACTGTATTTCCAGCCCTTTCCTAAGGTTGTGCCAATGAGAAATGGGTGGAAAGAAAGGCTTTGAGCTTAAAGGACTAGAAATATTTACTTCCTGCAGAGCTAACTATATGTCATTCGACATAACAGAGCAGCAAGCAGAACCCAGATGTCAGCTTGGTTCACCCAATCCTCCACAATTGAAATAAAATTAAAGTTCCACCTAATGAGTGATAGATGGAAATTCATAATGCTCTGGAAATTTAAGAGGTGGTGTGTACATTTCTTCTAATCACCTCTGGTGGCAAATTCCTGATTCTAAGGAATTAGTTTATAGGCCTCTTTAATGCAGTGATTTTGCTCCGAGACTCTCCATAATGGATATTGATAGGGGAGCATAAGGCAAGCTGACAGGCCACAAACACCCACCCTCACCCCCAGGTGGGATATGTGTGATATTCCTTGGGCACTCCTGGCTGCCAAAGAACAAAGAAAAGGGGGAAAACAAAGGGTTAACTGATAGAGATCATAGTCCTAAAGGACCTGACTCTCGATCTATTTACAGATATCTTAGTAGATTACAAGAAATATATTATTGAGATTACTCAATAGCCCAATCTCCAGAAACCTGTAGACTCAGTTTCCTGGAGCCCCAACACCACCCCTCCATAGTGATGTGGGTAACAAAGGCAGAAGGAAATGGCAGATAGAACTAAATTTCCTTATAACCTGCAGCCCAATGACAAATACTTGAGGCTGGCAGAGTAAAACATTTCTCCAGTACCTCCCTCCTGTCTTAATGCTAACACTTTGCTAGAGGGAAAACAACCTTAGGATGACAGTAGCTAGGCCTCCACCATCCTAGGAGTCTTCTTTAGCATACAAAAATATCACTGGAGACTTCCCCTAGAATTTACTTCCCCCAACTCTGATAGTATATAACCAGTCTCTCCTCACGGTCCCAGGTCCTATCCCGTGCTTTAATAAAATCACCTTTTTGCACCAAAGACGTCTTTAAGAATTCTTTCCTGGCTGTCAGCTCAGGACTCCATGAACCCCACTATCACCCAAAAAAACTTCATCAGATATCACCCCCTATTTTCTTTACTCCCCCAAATCCACTAGCACTGGACTATGTACACAGCTTATAAAGGGATGGGTGGTAAGGCAGCAGGAGGGAAAAAAACGTAGGTTTGCATTACAGCAAATACCTTAGAAATGCATGCATGATATCCCAGTTTGGTAGAAAATGGTACAGAACTCCAGCAGCAATTTTGTTTGATCCTCTGTGTTGCTTGGTCCCATCTCTCCTTTCTGCATCTTCCTAATTTCTTCTCCCTTGCTCTATGTACCATTGTTTAAATATCCATAAGTTTATTATGCAAGACAGTTGAACTACTTATTTGTTTCAAGATCTCTTTACAGACTATGAGCTAGTCCTTCCACAACCAGATGAAACATCTGATCAGTCTATCCTATATCTCTTTGTAAACAGGTAAAGTTCCTTCCTGGTCTCAACTGTTTAAATAACAGGAAAATGTATTTATTTTCACCTTGTCTTTGAATAGGTTCCCAAAAGTAGATCTTGGGATAAAGATTTATGTGCAAGTAATTTCATAATAAATAATTTCCAGGGAAAATAAAGAGTTTCCAGGGGAGCCTAGTAAGCATGACCAGAAGGGGAAGAAGCCAAACCAAAGTGAGATCTCATGCAAAATCTTTCAAAGGCAATGTTCATCCTGATTCCATAGGGAACTTTGAATTGTGAACTGTCCCTAAGAGTTGTCCATGTCAGGGGGCACCTGTGAGTCCTTTGCTAAGGGCCACCCAGGCAGCTTCCAGGCATATGAGGGCAGACTGGCTCAAGGAGTCTCAGGGAAGCCTTCCAAAGATAAGCTGTGGGTGCTCATTGTCAGAATCAAAATCATACAGGAAAGAGCACACAAAAATGTTAAACAGGAATTCAATGGTATGTAAGCAGAATACCACCAATGCACATGACACCCAGCTTCATAAGAAATTTTTAAGCAGCTGGAATTTTCTTCCCATCTCATGCCTCCATGTTTTCAATACACTGCCATCCACAGACCTACGTGCCACAGTACCCCCCTTTCCACTTCCTCTTCCAGAAAAATTTACCAATCCAATGTCACATAATCTCACGATCTTGATGTGTCCTAAGCAGTGGGTAGCTAATTTGATCTTCAAGTCCATGTACCTGAATATTAACATGCGATATACCCCAGGTAACATTCATACTTTGATTAATGCCTATCTTAGAAACTGTAGTCTAAGGAAATGATTCACTAAAATAGCATCAAATCATATACAATGTAGTACAAAAGGTAAGAAATAGTTTTGAGTACATAGACTTTTCTAAAGGTTTCTTTGAAATAAGTGAATCCTTTCCACCGAGAGCTAGTCCTTAGTACAGTTAAAAGAGAAATAGCCATTTAGGATGGCTTACTACATGCCAAGCACAATGCTAAGATAATTGTCTGTCACTGAATCCTCTCCTTATCACGTAAGTATTGCTATCCTAATTTATGGAGAGTGAGTGAAACTGTGGCTTAGAAAGATGAAAGAGTTTGCCAAAGAGTAAGTGCTAAAAAGCAGCAGACTTAGCATTGGAACCCCAATGCGTATAAAAACAAAGACTTCCTTCTTCACAATGCTGTCTTGCCCTCAACAGATATGTTTTTCTCAAAACCACAGAACAAATCAATAACTAGATATTAGGAGTAATGGAAGAAGTGAAATCTGGCACTGTAAGTTGTTTATGGAAACCCTAATGGAAAACTCAAATTTGAGCTTTTTAATTAAATATAAATGTGCATCTGTGTTGTTTAGTGCTCTTTTACTTGCTTGCTCTCCTCTCTCTCTCACACACCTCTACTCTTTACCTCCATCCCATGGGAATACAAGATCAATTCAGAAGACATAGGTTCAAAATAACCTTAAGAACACTTTGTAAGCTGCTAGTTCTCTACGCTAAGAGAAACTAAAGAAAATGAGAAAATAACCAACTTCTCCTAATTTTTTTAAAGTCTGAATCAAAGAAAAATTTACTGTATGTCTGCAGCTTACAGAGAACTGTGAGCCACTTGCCTGTTTTAAGTATCTTTCCACTATATAAATTCTCAGAACACAGGGTTTCTCAAAAAAAAAAAAAAAAAAAGTCCATAAAATATTACAAAGCACAGAAGAATTGAGATGTAATGTTTGTTGCTGCTGGACAATTGACAGCTGCAAAATGATATGTAGAAAATGAAAAATGATTTCCAGAGCCTTCTAAAATGATACTGAAATGATAAATGCTTAATAAAAATCACATCAATGTTAAAGAAAGTGACTACTGCTAGTTGACCTTTTACCTCAAACTGCACTATTTTTAATAATGTTTAAAACATTTCAAAGGGAGCACTACAATATATTTTATTTTATGGCCTTTAATACTTTTCATGAGAACCTTTCATGTTGATGAATGGCAAAAGAAGAAAATACAGAAACTGATTCTAGTATTGTAATGACACCTCCATGTGCATGAACTATGAGACACCATCAGTATTATGCAGTTGCAGGCTGCTATTTCCCTCCATTAGAATTTTAGGGAGGGGGGCACCTGGGTGGCCCAGTCGGCTAAGCATCCGACTTTGGCTCAGGTCATGATTTCATGGTTCGTGGGTTCGAGCCCCTCATCAGGCTCTGTGCTGACAGCTTGGAGCCTGGAGCCTGCTTCTGATTCTGTGTCTCCCTCTCCCTCTCTGCCCCTCCCCTGCTCACACTCTGTCTCTCTCTGTCTCTCAAAAATAAATAAATGTAAAAGAAAGAAAGAAAGAAAGAAAGAAAGAAAGAAAGAAAGAAAGAAAGAAAGAAAGAAAGAAAGAAAGAATTAATTTTAGGGGGATTAAGAAACAAAAAGTAAATGTGAAAATACACTTCATGGTTTGTAAGACCTAGAAATAGCTGTTCAAACTCTACTTCTTCTACATGAGCAAAACCTTCTGATTGTTTAAAGCTAATTGGGACCTCTCTATGTAATATTTATTTTCTCATAGGAAAATATAACCTGATGTCCAAAACAGTAAGGGAGATATAAATGGTCATGTTCCTTAAACTTAGATGTAACTTGAAAACTATGAAAGTCTGAAAGAATGTGTGTATTAGGGGATAAGGAACAGTGAAGAAGGAGGGTAGATTTAGATCTTTCTGTATTTTAACAAGCATAAGCTGGGGTTTTCCCAACAACTATATCCACCTGTGTTCCAGGTACTCTGAGTGCATAAAAAATCACTCTCAAATGGCACCATGTTATAAAGCAACCATTTATGACGTTCATGAGTTCTGAAGATCAGGAATTCTGATAGAAAATGATAAGAAAATGGCTGTCTCTGCTGCATCTGCCTCAAGTGGAAGACTTTACATCTGAGAGGTAGCAGTCAGCAAACTTTTCTGCAACGAGGTAGACAGTGTTTTCGGTTTTGTGGGCCATAAATATGCTCTCTGTCATGAGTACTCTATTCTGCTGCTTTAGAGTAGAAGCAGCAATTAATAATGCATAAATGAAAGCATGGGATTGTATCCCAATAAAACTTTATTTATAAAAACAAAGAGCTGGCTGGATTTGGCTCCCCGAGACCCCTGAAGGCTCGCTGACTTGCGTGTCAGGAGACTGATGAGAGCTGTCGACTAGAGGACTCAGTTCTTCTACATGTGAATCACTTCACGTAGTTTTGCTCTATCTGGGATAATTCAGGCTTCCTCTCAGCATGGAGGCTGGGATCCAAGGATGTGAATATTGAGAGAAAGTGAAGGAGAGAGAGTGGACCACATGGAAGGCATATAACAGGTATCATGAGGCATGACCTTCACTGCATTCTATTCCTTGACTCAGTCACAAAATCCCACAGACTTTAAAGGAGAGGGGAGGGACGTTTGGGTTGCTCAGTTGGTTAAGCGCCTGATTCTTGGTTTCAGCTCAGGTCATGATCTCATGGTTCACGGGTTCAAGCCCCACATCGGGCTCTGCCCTGATGGTGCAGAGCCTGCTTTCAATTCTCTCCCTCTCTGCCTCTTTCTCAAATAAACAAACAAACTTTAAAAAATAAATAGAAGAAAGGGGAAATAAGAGACCCTCCTGTTGATGGAGAGTGCCAAGTTTTGAGAAGGATATGTGAGACTGGAAATATTGCTCTGGCCATTTGGGGGAAACACAATCTTTCACTATCTCATTCAACATACCAATAAACCTCTATACCTGCTAAGTCCTACATTGGACAACTGGTAAAGAAAACTTAGTATCTGCCTTGATAAAAGACCACAAAAGGGTGAAAATACAGTTTTTCAAATACATGTGCAAAGATAACATAATGTATGGAATTATTTGGTTCTTACAGATATGAACTAAAAAACAAAACATTAGGGAACTACCAAAAATGCTGCTAACATAGCCTTACATTGCAACCTTTACACTGGGTCTGAGAGAGAGTTCAGCAAACTACAGCCCATAGGCCATATCTAGCCCAATGACCATTTCATCAATAAAGATTTACTGGCATACAGAAATTATCCTTCATTTAAGCGTTGCCTATGGCTGCTTTTGCACTACAACAGCAGGGTTAAGTAGATACAACAGAGACTGGCTTGCAAAGTTGAGAATATTATCTGGCCTATTATAAGAAAAGCTTCCAACCACTGATCCAGAAGTTTGCCAGAAGACAGAAGGGAAGGGAAAGAGGCAGAAACGTGTTCAAAGGTGTAAAGTCCTGCAAAAGCCTGGGGTCACTCACATGACACTGAGTTTGTTAAGTATGTCAACCAAGAACCATTCAAGGTTTTACTTCTTCAGGACAATATTCCGACATTTTACTTATGCCTGGGTGACGAACGTTTATAACCTTGTGGTACACCTTACTTCTCTGTGTGCATAAGGATTCAGAGATTCACAAAAATTCTGGGGGAAAAAATGCTTAATTATATTAATCAGAGATATGGAAAGCAACACAAAACCCAGTAGCACATCTGCTACCTAACTGCCATCTTAGACATACTATTTCTGAAAGGTTCAGAGATTCTGCTGATCTTGCTTCAGAACCAAATCACATTCCCCCTACCCATTCCCCTTGTTTTTTTGATACTTTTCTCTCCCACCCCCACCTTCCTTCCCCTCAAATAGTATGAGTTGTAGAATCAGAATACACTGGTTTCAACTGTAGCTCTGCTATGAACTGTAGTATAATATTGGTCAACTTGCTAAATTTCTCTATGCCTCATTTTATTTTCCTCATATGAGAAAAATAATAGCATGTTCTTTAGGTATTAAGCATTCAAGTTGCAGTGCCTGGCTTTACACAAGCATGAAATAAACATAGCTTTCCCTTCCCTGCACTATATCACTTTGTCCTTATCAACTGCACAAAGTCTAGCAGAAAAGGGATTTTTTTTTCTTTCAAATCAAAAGTTACCTAGGCAATCAGGTTATTAACTCAATGAATTTTTCCTTATCCATTTACTAAAAGACGAATTACCTCTCTCCTTAGCCTTGCCGGTTTACAGCCTGCGCTTACCACTCTGGTTATTCATGCCAGTAATAGTTCTGTGCTCTGAAAACAATGAGAATGATTTAGCATGAACTACAGCACCTGCCTTCTCTTGGACCCTGCCTTATACCATGCCCACCTTGAGTGCTTCACTCCAGTGCCTGGGCCTTCCCTCAGTCCCTTCAAATCACACTCTGCCCTCTACTCAGCAAATTTTGCTCCTCAGTATTCACCCACTTGACCCCCAAACATACCCTTCAAGACCCAATGCAAATAATGCTCCCTCAAAGATGTTTTCCTTGACCTCCTCCTACACTGAACTAAAAAATGGCCCCTCTTGTCTTTCCTCATAGAACCCACAATTTTGCTTTGTTACACTTAACAATCGACAAACTTCAGCCTGCAGCCAAATGTGACCTAAAGCCTCCTTTTATACAGTACATGAACTAAGACTGGTTACATTATGAGTGGTTATGTAAGTATCTATGTAACATCCTTGATTTGCCTCTTGACTTACAAAATCTGGTCCTTTGTACAAAGAGTTGGTTGATCTTGTACTACACCATACCTCTCTTTTAAAATGTTCTATGTATCAGGCATCCGGCACAGAGCCTGTCACAGAAGAAAAATAGATTAGACATATGAGTAAATAACTAGTAAACTAATTAAAAAGATTTTTAAGCTCTCATTTTGAGCACACTCTGCATGAAGGGCATCATTTGTTGAAGTGATCATGGGAACAGAGAATAGTTTAAACTAAAGCATCGCTTGTTGATACCATCTCTGAAGGAACCTACCTTGCTGATTGATTATGAAAGATAAATCTGTAAATGTTGAGGAAAATTAGCTCTATGCCTTTGTTCATCTGGGTTTTAAATGTCTGCTTCCTGCTGAAATGTCTTGTCCCTCCCTCTACCGAAGTTTCACTCATTCTTCAAGGCTAACCTCAGCCCCCAGCCTTCCCAAAGCCTTCTAATCTAGATTTAGATGACTGAGATCATAGTCTGTTCCTATCTTTTAAGACCATGGTTCTAAAAGTGGTGTTTCAGAACCACCACCATCATCATCTGGGATATGGGGGCCTCCCACCTCAGCATGACTGAATTAGAAACTCTGGGGGACAAGGGTGCAGGACCGCAATCTGTGACATAACAGTCTCTCCAGGTGACTCTGCTTTTAGGCAATAACTCTCAATCCCAATTACCTATTATAATAACCTTAACACTTAAGAAAAATTTTTTTAAGTTTATTTATTTTGAGAGACAGAGAGAGTGAGTAGGGAGGGGCAGAGAGAGAGGGAGAGAGAGAATCCCAAACAGGCTCCACATGGCCAGCATGGAGCCCAATGTGGGAATCTAACTCACTAACTGTGAGATCACGACTTGAGCCAAAACTAAGAGTTGGACGCTTAACCAACTGAGCCACTGCAGCACCCTGCACCTCAACATTTTTTAAAAGTATGCCCAACACATGAAAAGATACTCAACATCACTCCTCATCAGGGAAATACAAACCAAAACCACACTCAGATATCACCTCACGCCAGTCAGAGTGGCCAAAATGAACAAATCAGGAGACTATAGATGCTGGCAAAGATGTGGAGAAACAGGAACCCTTTTGCACTGTTGGTGGGAATGCAAACTGGTGCAGCCACTCTGGAAAACAGTGTGGAGGCTCCTTAAAAAATTAAAAATAGATCTACCCTATGACCCAGCAATAGCACTGCTAGGAATTGACCTAAGGGATACAGGAGTGCTGATGCATAGGGGCACTTGTACCCCAATGTTTATAGCAGCACTTGCAACAAGAGCCAAAGTATGGAAAGCCTAAATGTCCATCAACGGATGAATGGATAAAAAAATTGTGGTTTATATACACAATGGAATACTACGTGGCAATGAGAAAGAATGAAATATGGCCTTTTGTAGCAACATGAATGGAACTGGAGACTGTTATGCTAAGTGAAATAAGTTGTACAGAGAAAGACAGATACCATATGTTTTCACTCTTATGTGGATCCTGAGAAACTTAACAGAAGACCAGGGTGGGAGGGGAAGGGAAAAAAAAAAAGAGGGAGGGATCGAAACCATAAGAAACTCTTAAAAACTGAGAATAAACTGAGGGTTGATGGGGGGTGGGAGGGAGGGGAAAGTGGGTGATGGGTATTGAGGAGGGCACCTGTTGGGAGGAGCACTGGGTGTTGTATGGAAACCAATTTGACATAAATTTCATATTAAAAAAATAAAAAATAAATAAAATAAAAGTATGCCCAAGTCCCCCAAAAAGAGTTTGATTTAAAAGGATTAGGTAGGGACTAATTATGATTATTTTAAAATACATACATGCATGCAAGCATGCATATATATATATATCTGTCCACCCACCCACCCTGAGGTCATTCTAATGAGCAAAGGAAGTTGAGAACTATTCTTACATGTTCACAATCCAGATCACTGACTAATCTTTACTAGAATAGTCAATAGTTCAACAGCCTTGCCAAATAATACTTTTTATAGGCATATCAGTAAACGAAATAAACAAAGAAACAAAAATACTGACCAGGACATCATTCCATAGTCAAAAGGAAAGAAAAACTGCTTAAGATATCAACAACAACAATACCCAAAAGAGACCACTTAGAATAAGTCTTCAATATTACATTATCACCTGAACTTTGCAAGCTAAAATTCACATGATTCAAAATTGTCTAAAACTTTATGCATTCACAACTCACCAGAAATCAGAAAAGAAATATATTCAGCTTAGGTAAACTGTAACTTCAAAAACTTAAAGAACAACAGTATTACATCACTAATACATATCTGCCATTTTTGTGAATACATTTGTCCCATGTGGTATTCCAGTCACTTGTTCCAACTTCTTGAAGTATTGACTTTATAAGCATCTTCTTCATTGAGATGGAAAATTTTGCTTTTGAATATACAGCATTACTTCATAAATCTCTTGGGAGACTAGACAATATAGCTTGCCAGGAAAACCATCATTTTAATAATTTATCATGATGGACATACTGTAAAGAATACAAATCTGGCAGGAGGTTTTTGAACTTGACAGATAGTCCCTATTCCCTAGATGAGATCAAATCAAATAGTATTTTTAAGTCCACCCAAGATTTGAGGGGAGTGGTGAGGAGGGAGAGCAAAGGGAGTATTACTTTTCAAAGAAGTGATAACTGGCAACAGTGCATTAGCTTTGACTTACTGTAAACACCTAATAGAGTTTTCTCAGCCAAGTGGTATATCCACACAATCATCTAAGGAATAATCAACCTTCAGACTAACACTCCTGTTTAAAAATGAACCAGGACAACTCATAGATAAAGTGGTGCACAGCTGGAATGACCTCCTGAGGGGTAACAGAATTGGGGCAATTCCTTCTCCAGCACTTTTGTCATCTGACAGGATACTTCCAATCAAAAGCTCAATCACCTCTGTTTGTGCTGTTCCTTCATCTCTTCCCCTAAAAATACCATTTCTTGCTCCTAGCCCTGATCTCTTCTGATCAGCTGCTCTTTCCCATGAGCCTTTTTTTCAGCCAGTCTAGGCCAAGACTTCTCAAGCTGTGTTGATTGGCCAGACTTTTTTGTTTTATTAAATCCATCATAGATCGATACTTTTGTAATATCCAGTAAAAATTAACCACAAGAAAAATTATATTTAAGAAGAGTATATAAAACATACGTTCAATCTTTATAATTGCAGTCATGAAACAGACGTAAAATCACTCTGTTCAACTGCTATAAAAGTTCCTTCACATTACTTTCAATATCTGTACTTATCTCTGTACTGACTAGTAAAACACAGTTTGTGAACCAGGACCAATTGGTCAACCACATTTGGAGAGGCTATGTTTAGATAATCCAGATCTTTTCTTCTTTTCTTCTCTACAATCAATAGCAAACATCTTGGCAGCTTCTCCCATAGTTATTTGATCTCCTGCATGGGTCTTATAACTCTAACTATAGGGAAACCTCTTAAAAATAAAGACCATGTCAATGAAGTTTTAGTCCAAGGACTCATTATCAGTCTCCTCAGCTTAGCAATCCAAACAAAAGAAAACATTTTCCTCCCAAATGAATTAACCAGACTCAGAAATATGTAAATAAAAGGGAATAATTCAGGGGTACCTGGGTGGCTCAGTGAGGTAAGCATCTGACTTTGGCTCAGGTCATGATCTTGCAGCTCATGGGTTCAAGCCCTGCATCCAGCTCTGTGTTGACAGCTCAGAGCCTAGAGACTGCTTCAGATTCTGTGTCTCCCTCTTTCTCTGCACCTCCCATGCTTGCAATCTGTCTCTCCCTCTCTCAAAAATAAACAAACATTAAAAAAAAACTTAGAAAGAAAGGAATAATTCACCTTCTCCTTCAATAAACATCTTCTCTATTATTTTCCAAAGCAAGTTCTGAGAACACAAGCCCCACAAGATGCTGCATCTAGACATAGTACAAATATCCTGACAGAAACAGTCACTTTTCACAAAGTACTAGGTATTAGGTACATGCAAAGATGATGAAACCTTCTCTATGTTCAGGACATAATGATACTTGTGTTAGTCAATGTTCCCTATAGAAACAGAACTAGTAAGATGTGTGTATAGAGAGCGACTTATTGTAAATAATTGATTCAAGTAATTATGGAGGCTGGCAAGTCCAAAATCTGCAGGGTGGGCTGGCAGGTTACAGAATCAGGAAAAGGCCAATGTTGCAATTCGAGTATGAGGGCGGTCTGCCATAGAATTCCCTCTTGCTCAAGGAAGTCAGTCATTTGTTCTGTACAGGCTTTTAACTGCATGAAACCCACACAGATTATGGAGGGCAAGCTGCTTTTTTCCAAACCCTCCAATTTAAATGCTAATTCCATCCAAAAACACCTTCACAGAAACTTTCAAAACAATGTTTAACCAAACCTCTAAGCACGTGGCCCAGCCAAAATGACAAATAAAATTAACCATCATGACATCCTAACTGGAGCCATAAGTTACATACATAAAACATAATAATGCAAGGGAGAATGAGTTAAGGACTAATGAACAGAACATACTACGGCTTCCTCCCACTGCACTTATGATAAGGACTCAATTTTTAACATGACTTTCAAGGCTTTGCATTCTCTGGGGCCCAGTTAGTTCTCTGACAAGCCACGTCTAGCATTACTCCATCCCTTGCTTTCTAAGCTCCAGCCTCTGCTTTTCTTTCAGAGTCTCAAATCATTTTGTGTCTGCTCCAGTCATGGGGCTTAAATACTATTCCTCCTTCTGCAACATTGTCCCTTGCCTCACCACCTTTCCACATCATTTTACCTTTCACCTCCTACTCATTCTACACTCTTAGTTCAAACTTCTCAGGGAATCCTCTCTGACCTTGAACTCAAGGCTCCAGTGTGGGTCAGGATACTTTACTTTCTTATTAGACCATGATCCTCCTCTTCATTGTGCTAATACCAATTTGTAATTCCAGATTCATTACTGTGATTAGTTGATGGCTGCCTGTTATCCTGGGTTCTACAAGAACTAGGACTCTTGGATTCTGCCCACCATTGTAGTCACAATATCTACCTCTCCATTCTGTCCCCAGAAAAACAGAAACCCAATAAATATGCGTTGACTGAATAAATGAATGAATAAACATCAGAAACAAAATGCAAAATGTTTCATAGATTTCCATCGCTACTGAAATTGTAAAAAGGGAGGGAGAAGGAGAAAGTAAGTGGAGCTGCTAGAAAAAAAAATGAAGTTTGCTCAAAAAATTAAAACTAGAACTGCCATATGATCAAGAAATCTCACTCCAGAAATCTCACTCCTGGTAAAAAGTTGATAGTTGAACAATGCAGGGGTTAGGCTCTGAGAATGTTAGTCTGCCCTGGGGCACAGAAAAAAAAAAAAGTTTAAAAGAGCAACTAGACTTTATTTTTTTATACTTCTTGTTTTTAATTTAAATCCGGATTAATTAATATAGTATAATAATGATTTCAGGAATAGAATTTAGTGCTTCATCACTTACATATAACACCCAGTGCTCATCCCAACAAGGACCCTCCTTAATGCCCTTCACCCATGTAGCCCATCCCCCCACCCAACTCCCCTACAGCAACCCTCAGTTTGTTCTCTGTATTTAAGAGCAACTAGACTGTAAAGGAACTAGTCCCTTGGTGCTTTCCAAAAAGCGTATGGAGGTTCCTTAAAAGATTAAAAATAGGAAAACTGTATGATCCAATAATTCCACTACTGATATTTACCCAAAGTAAAGGAAAACACCAATTCAAAAACATATCTGCACCCCTATGATCACTTCAGCATTATTTACAAGAGCCAAGACAGGAAAGCACCTAAGTACCATCGAGAGACGAATGGATAAAGAAGCTGTGGTGTCTATGTACAATGGAATGTTACTTGGCCATAAAAAAAGAATGAGATCTCATCATATGTGACAACATGGATGGACCCAGAGTATTATGCGAAGTAAAATGAGTCAGAGAAAGACAAATACCATATGATTTCACACACAAAACAAACAAACAAACAAAAAACAGATTCATAAATACAGAGAATAAACTGGTGGTTGAGAGAGGGGAGCAACATTGGAGGATGGGCAAAGTAGGTACAGGACATGAAGAGATACAAACATCTAGTTATAAAATAAATAAGCCAGAGATGAAAGGTACAGAATAAGGAACAATATGATAATAATATTGTATGGTGACAGATGGTAACTCCATTTAACACGTATTTAACATAAAGTATAGGACTTTTTAATCACTATGTTGCGCACCTTGAAACTAATATAACACCATATATCAACTATACTTCAATAATAAAATATTTAAGTGGCTAAAGTAATAAATTTTATACTATGTAAATTTTGCCCCAAAAAAATATTTTTTGACAACAACAAAAAAGAAGGAAAATTCTAAGAGAAAATACATTTACAGTACCTAACTGTATTTATGGGGGAAAAAACATGTATGAGTGGACCCATGCAATTCAGAACCATGTAGTTTAAGGGTCAACTGTATATCCAAAAGGAAATAAAAACAGGGTAGCAGCCTGATTCACAATAACCAAGATACAGAAGCAACCTAAGTGCCTGTCAATGGATGAATGGATAAAGAAGTTATGGTTGATACATACAATGAAAAATCATTGAGACATGAGAAAGAAGAAAATCCTGTCATTTGTAACAATATGGAGGGACCCTGAGGGCACTGTGCCAAGTAAGGTAAGTAAGACAGAGAAAGACAAATAATGAATGATATCACATATATGTGGAATCTAAAAGAGACAAACTTGTAAAAACGGACACTAGAATGGTGGTTCCCGGGGGCTGGTGGTGGGAGAACTGGGAGATGTCCGTGAGTACAAGCATGCAACTATGAGATATAAGCAAGTCCTGGAGATCTAACCCACAGCATAGTGATTACAACACTGTATCATATACTTCAAAGTTGCTAAGAGACTAGATCTTAAATGTTCTCACCACAGAAATGGTAATTATGTGACAAGATAGAGGTGTTAACTAACACTGCCTGTGGTAATCATACTGCAATATATAAATGTATCAAGTCGACGCCTTAACTTTACACACTGTTAGGTGTCAATTACATCTATAAATAAACACACACAAGTATACATACATAAATAAATATCGATACTGTAAGCAGGTTGCTTTCTCTCCTATCAGTAATATTCTATCATGAAAGGAAGCCATCTATGAATTGTAAAGATAAACTGTGTTTCTATACTGTAATAGAGTACATCTCCTAGAAAGACTTCCTTCCCATCTCTCATTTCCCAAACCAACATTAGGTCATAAAGTCCTTCAAAATCACTTGGCTTTGGTTTATTTATGTTTTTAATTATCTTGTTGGCATTTTGTTAGCATCCTTTTTTAAAAAAAAATGAATGCTCATTAATTTTTGAGATTAAAGATATAAATCTGAAAGGTAACTGTAAAGTAACACACCAACTAGAAAAAATATATAATACAATTTAATAATCTTACTAGCACACTAAAAATATCAGCTATTGCCCATGTATGTCAAATGATGACAAGGATAATAAAGCTCAAAAGTATTGGGAATAACACAGCCAGAAGAACAGCAAATAAGGCATCTTTAAAAAAAAGATGCCTTATCTTTCAGAATAAGGGCGTGTTGTTGCAAATTACAATATCAAGAAGGCAGTAAAAGGAACTGAATGCTCTAAAGGTTTGTAAATTAAGGCAAAAAATGAGGACTTTAAGTATCATTTATTATCCTGGTTCAACAGAGAAGATTTGGAAAGTAAGTCACAATTACCAAGCTAAGTTGCAGAAAAACATCAGCAGAATCAGACTCCAAGAAGGTACTGATGATGGGGGGAAAAATATCCATCAAAGGCACCTAGAAATGTTGTGGGCTTTTTTTTTTTTTTCACTTAAATCTCAATGGCAGGATTATAGCTAATTTTATCTTCTTCTGAAGGCTTTTCTGCATTCTTATTTTTCTAAATTAAAAAAATGTGGAAAAACAACAAAGAAGCAAATTAAGTATGAAAAGACACAAACATATTTAAAGTTGTGAAAAGCTTCTAAGCCAATACTTTTCCAGATGGACAGGGAACACTTTCTATTCACTTTCATTTCTTCATTTATTTACTTCACATATAGTGTCTGAGAATTTACCACTGCCAGGACATTGTTCTAAGTCCTCTGAATACAAAGGTTCCACCAGTCTCCTCCCGTCATCTTCCCTCTAGGACAGGAGCTATGGACATGGACCAATAGCCCTAGAAACCAGCACTGTGATTTTGTCCTCGTGTTACTGCTTGTAAATTTAGTCAACCACAATCTCTATTAAACACACCCTGTGCTTCCCCATTCTGCAAACATTTACTTTCTGAGCACAGCTCTGTGTCAAGTACGGTGCTAGGCATTTTAGACACAGCAATGACCAGGAGAGAGATAGTCCTTTGCTTACAAGGAAAACACTAGCACATCTACAGATTAAATGTAGAAACCGATAGCATGTTTCACAGGTGCACTCATTTCTCAAAGCAATATGAATGACTCTGTTGAATATTTGTTTCTTGATGATTCCTACTGAAGTAGTTCAATGGCTAGATGAGCAGTCATATCAGTTAGGATTCCATTTGCCTGAACGCAGCAAAAAGCCTAAATACTGAAGCTTACCCATCTGGGGTTTATTGTTGCCACAAAAATAAATAGACAGTTCAGAACTGAGACAATAGCTCCCAGATGCTTGCAGAGACTCAGTCTTCTTCTATCCTTCCTTTTTTCTTTGTTACCTTCAGCAATGGTACTTGTGTAAGATAAAAGTGGTATATAGCAATATTTTTGCCTAACAAAGGTAAAATTGGAGTCATTTATGAGTTAATGTCAACCTAAGCAGAAAAGAAATATCTGAGATCCTAACTTTAATAATAGATACCAAACAATGGAAAGGTAATCCCTTATCCAGGATTGATTATTTAAGTGGTACCTGAAGAAGGTAAAACGTACTTAGGAGTTGTAAATGTATGGGTAGGTGCCACAAGTACAGATAACCAGTCAGGACTTAGGCCGAACATTACAAGGCAGCAATAATGAAAGTTACTGGGCACGCTCTAGTTGATAGCATGCTGCAAAGGCTTTCTCTGAATTCTTTCATTCCTCCCAATGCAATTTTACCAGCCAGGGCCCCAGCATGAAACAGACAAGACAGCCAAATGGACTTTCGCAAAGACATTTACACAAGAGGCAGTGGGGTTAACGGAGGTGAACAAAGCATAGTGCAAATCCTTCCACAGAAGAGGCCAAGGGTTGAGTGATGCTCTAAGAACACGTCTGGCCATAAAGATGGTGCTAGCCAGCAAGATGTATTTTTCTGAGAGGGCTACAGCTAACCTATCGTGACCCCACAGAGAGTGAGCAGGAGAGTACAATCTACTTATTTCACTCTCTTTCAGCACCTAGACCTCCCACTGGCACTCTCCATTGGCTGAACCAAGTTGGAAAACAGAGGACAATAGGATGGGTCAGCTTCCTGGGCACATCGCAAAATAGGGAAGGGAGAAAAATGGGACTGGAGAAATGAACAAATTATCTCCAGCACAAACCCTACAACGTAGGTATTTTTGCTGTTCCTGGCTTACAGATGTAGAAACAGAGGCCTGAAGATGTTAGTTCACTCACCTGAAGATTGAGTCTGAAATCACTTCTGACTCAAGAGATCCAACATTCGACCCTCAGGATATCGACCATACCACTACTCAAAACAGACTTTAAGGTCAAACGGACCAATGGGATTGAAATTCTATCCCTAGTCTCTGATTTCTAAGACAAGGGAAGATATATGAATGGTCTAGTTTTGTATAGTTTAAACCACATTCAAGTCTGCACTGGGAAACTGTCCTCAAATCAACCTATCACCTGAGCTATAGAAAACTGATTCTCAAAGTCTGGTGTCCAGACCACTAGTAACAGCATGACATACTGATGTTGTGTTAGGTATGCATATACTCACCCGGTTCCCAATCTACTGACTCAGAAACTCTGGGGTGAGGCTCAACATTCATATTCAACATTCTCTCTCAGTGATTCTGATGCATGCTCAAGTTTGGACAACACTGCAATAGATGTTCTATCTCCAATTCAGAGGAGAAAATCTAAACACCTTGAAGGCCACTTCTTCAAAACTCCTCAATGTCAACAGTCACGCTCAGGCGGACCCCTCAGTTTAACACATCACACTATGCTGCATCCATCTGCAAATGGAGAAGACACTAGGGTTTGTGTCCAGGCAAGCAAGTGGCACATACCACTGTGCTTCTGACTGCTGCCCTATTTTTCAGTTAACCTGACATGGCCTAATTCATGAGAGAATCAGTCACAGTTGCTGAAGAGAGGAAAAGGGGAGTGAGCCGTAAGCAGCTCTAATCCTCTCCCCAACAAGCTTTGTGTTTTGTCATAGTTCTGGAGCGACTTTCCCCTGCTCCCTGAGGACACACGGGGACATGCCACTTTGCGCACAAATATGATCGTCCTGAGTAGACTTTCCATTTTTAGATTGCTGGTAATCACACTGACAGACTCCTGTGGGTTAAATAATCACTTCAAAAGTGTGCTTTTTTCTACCTTTCCTCTGTTGTGAAGCACTTCTTATCTTTCCTAGTATACCAGAACTACCTCAGGAGTTTCTTAAAATTCAGATCCTCCTTCCCAAAGTGTCACCAAGACTAAATTTATATACCTGAGGTAGGGCCCAGGGATCTGCATATTTAATACGCTCCCTTGATGATTCCAGAGTATGTGTTCCAGAGACCACACTTACCAACAATGGTTGGTCAAAGATGCAGGCTCGGGAATTGGACAAATTGGATCCATATTCCAGGTCCTCCTCTACAGTATCTGTCAACTTGGGTAAGTTATTTACCTCTTTGTACCTCTGATTCCTACTTTGTCATCTTGCAATTATTTAAAGTACCTATATCCTAGACTTGTTGGTGAAACCTAAAGTAGTTTATGCAAAGCACTTACCACAGTACCCAGCACATAACAATTACTTACTAAATAGTACCAGAGTTCCGATGTTGCTAATGACAATTATCACCATCATCTAAGTTACATGGATCAGAAAAAGAGGAAGAAGACATATCTGGGCCTTTTTCTTCTGATATGTGTAAATTCTAACCTGGGATGCCTCTTTGTAATAAGTGTCTTAGAAAATCAAATTAAATTTAAAAAGGTAGAACTCCCTCTCCCATCATGTGGGTGGGGAATATAATGAATTGGCTTATTAGGGGGCTTCAGAGGAAAAGAGATAGCCAAGTCTCACCTCACTGACAGGTCTAGGTGAGGACAGAAATAATGGAGGTAGAAATAGAACAAGCATGGCAGGAACCCACAGGATGTTCATGGAGCTACAGAGAGTGATAATGGCAGTAAATAAGCTTTGTCAAAGTGTGAAGTACAAAGTAAATGTAAGAGATTATTCTCAAACTTTAAGTTTGAAGGAAACTCTTTGGAAAATGAAATTTAAAAAATTTTTTTAACATTTATGTATTATTGAGAGACAGAGAGAGACAGAGCATGAGCATGGGGGAGGGGCAGAGAGAGGAGGAGACACAGAATCTGAAGCAGGCTCCAGGCTCCGAGCTGTCAGCACAGGGCCTGAACTTACAAACTGGGAGATTATGACCTGACCCAAAGTCAGACGCTTAACCTACTGAGCCACCATGGGGGCCCTAGAAAATGAAATTTTTAAAAAATGGAAATTTTTGACATTTCAAATGGTATATCACTTCCTGCGATTGCCTACCCCTTCCCAAGAACTAAATTTAAGAATATAAAATGAATTTTATTTCATAAGGGAAAGAAAATATGGATTTGTGGGATTTTTTTTAGGTCCTTACTAATTTTAACTCATTTTCTTGCAATGTTAGTAGACCAAGACACTGTTCTACTTTCTTCTAGTAGACCGAAGCGTATACCTGTTACCACACCAGCCACTACCTCTGCACAAAAAGCTCAGAGTGCTCTTTTCCCTTTTCTTCCATCAGATAATATCTTCTAAAATAAGTTTAATGGCTTGTCAGAATTACTAAAGGCACAGTCACAATGTAATCCTGTACCTCACCAGGAAAGTAGCATAACCAATCTTTGACTCTTTGTTTCCTCATTGATGAGAAGATAACTCTTTGCCTGCATCAGCTGATTACTTGGAGTCCCCTGTGTCTTTGATCCTATATAATTTTCCAAATAATCAGGTCCTATGAATTTCATTTAGAAGAAAACAATAAACTATTCAAGCCCATGAGTCATCACATCATGTGGTGGTCTACAATGATCCCACTGTCAATGTGACATTATGTGGACATAGATGAAGAGACAAGTTAAGAAGGCTTATTTCAGCACTGTCATTTCCTTTAACAAGAAAGAAAGGAAGGGTGGGGTTAGCTATTCCACATTCAGCCCAGGTGTCTGCTCACCCTCTTGATGGGAATTCATCAGCACTTTCAGCCTCTTGGAGAACAGTGCTGGGGGAGGTGGAGCTCAGTGAGGCTTTCTCCCTGATGAACCATAAGCATGGAACAGGTGTTGAACTAGGAGCACTCGCTTTCTTGAGAACTCATCCTTTCTGAAGGATCCTTCACTCCTGTATGATCTCTTTTGATCCATGATCATTTAACTTTTATTTATCTGTTCTTGGCTGTCCCATCTGGATTATTTAAAAACGGGAGTGTAATAAATATATTTAAAATTTTTTACCATTAGCCATAGCACTGTGGACATTGCTACATGAAAATATGCTGTAAATGAGTAGAACCACGAGAAATATTTGATATTCAACCATTTTTGACCTTCAAAACTAGCCATTTCAATACAGTTCAAACTAACACATGCTGTCTCCTCAGCCTAGAACCTCTTCTCTGTTTCTTTGCCAGTTAACTCCCACTCTTGCTTCAGAAGCCAGTTTAACTCATCATTTCTGAGACCAGCCTTCCCTGATGAGGTTAATTCCCTTGATGACAGATTCGTATGATACCAACCACTGCATCTTCACAGCTCCAATCTTAGTTTTAATCTCAGACTTT
Organism: Lynx canadensis; assembly: GCF_007474595.2. Taxonomy (NCBI): domain Eukaryota; kingdom Metazoa; phylum Chordata; class Mammalia; order Carnivora; family Felidae; genus Lynx; species Lynx canadensis. The sequence goes on along the minus strand of NC_044304.2, from coordinate 47,324,945 downwards.
TATGGGTTTTTTTTCAATACTTCTTTCCCTCCTACAAGATGATAAATTTGATGCAAACAGAATGTTTGCTTTTTTTCTCACCACCGTTTCTCTAGTACAATGCCTGGCACTTTAGTAGGCATCAGTGAATATCTGATGAACGAATAAATGAGCCCCACTAACCCACATGCATCTGGTGTGTGTGACTAAAATATTTCCTTCTTGTGGTAGAAAAAAAAAACAAAACATTCAACTCTCCAACCCTTCTCATAATTATACAACTTGCTACAGGTAAGCATCCCATCCATGTTCAGACGGATGTGATGATTCAGTAATGCTCTATGTCATCTTTGGTTCCACATTTGCTTATTGCCTTTTAAAGCTTACTTTCTGCTTTAGCTTCCACTAGTAGGTTCTGTCCAATTTTGGGCACTGAGATTAATTCCCTTCTGAGCCAGCGTGGATTTAATAAGTTCTTAACCTCAAATGACTTTGAACATTAATGAATCTAGTGGGTGAGCTTCTGACTTGCCCATTGGTCTGATAAATTGTCATAATCCTTTTAGTCAAATCCTGCCAGCTGCCTTGGTCTTAGAGTCTAGATCTCTGTGTTACTTTGGCCCCGTATCTCTAACACCTTTCTTTTTTTTCCTTACACGCATACAACTCATTCTGGAGTGCCTATTTGTCATCTGAATCCCAGTTCTGCCACCAGAACATCCCACTAGTACTCCACTGTCCAAAGATCACAATCAGATACCCTATTGAGTGGTAGTTCTTTAGCACAGTTAGGTAAATTCAAAGAGAATGAACTCCAAAGCCTGACTTACCCCTTTTTAACCTTAGGTAGTTCTTCAGACTTTCTGATAACAACATACTTATGTCATTAAAAGTTGCTAAAAAGGTGGCATAAGAAAATGTATGTGTGTCTAGCATAATGCCTGGCAATATATAAAAAACACAAGCTAGGGGTGCCTGGGTGGCTCAGTCGGTTAAGCATCCAACTTCGGCTCAGGTCATGATCTCATGGTTCACGGGTTTGAGCCCCGCATCGGGCTCTGTGCTGACAGCTCAGAGCCTAGAGCCTGTTTCAGATTCTGTGTCTCCCTCTCTCTCCACTCCTCCCCGTTTTGTGCTCTGTCTCCCTCTGTCTCAAAAATAAACAAACATTTTTAAAAAATTTTTTAAAAAACACAAGCTAAATAGTGACTATTATTCTTCATTAATAAAGATAATGTGACTATGTAAATTATACTTTCTGCCCTAACACTAGAATATCAGAATAAAAACTAAATAGTTTTCTCACCAAAGTTTTTATTTTATTGTAACTTTCATGGCACACAGTGTCATATAAGTGACCAGACTGGGTTAATTAAGAAATAAGCAGTCAGTAAAAACACTGGCAGACAAAATTCTCACTGTTTACGAAAATAAAACAACTGTTTTTGCTTCTAACTGCTTTTCTGTAGTTTTCCTTTTAATTGCAAACTAATTCTCAGATCTGAATCTGTAGACTGAGGCTTTTGGCAAACATCATCACCTCCCCACTTTGGGAGTCTCCAAATCTCCTTCAGTTCTGAAGCTTGGGGACTATTTGTGGATAGACTGATGTTTCTGTCTGAGCACTCACCAAAACTAATCTTTGACATAAACACTGGCCCACTGCATTTGAGAACTGCTGAACAATCTATGAGTATTGGCACCATTAACTCTCAAACCATGCAACCATTCTCCTTAAGAGTCTGTACAGGAACTAATGCTACTGATCTTTCTGCAAACAAAGGGTTCAGATCATCCTTATTTTTCTTATTTCCACTTTCTTTCATTAATTGATTTTTCTGTGTAATAGACACAATACTGCAGTTTGCATCACATAAAACTAATTTATGGGATAATTTGCAAGTTTAAACTGACTTAGTTGCCTTCTCATTTCCCTGTTTCTCATTTTTTCATGACTGGGGTTTCTGTGTTGTTTTTTTTTCCCCCTATGTGTGTGTGGTTTTTCCTTTTAATTACTGATTTATTTTTTAACAGGCAATCTACTCAGGGGCACCTAGGTGGCTCAGTCAGTTAAGCGTCCAACTTTGGCTCGGGTCATGATCTCGCAGTTTGTGGGTTCAAGCCCTGTGTGGGGATCTGTGCTGACAGGCATGGAGCCTGATTTTGGTCTGTGTCCCCTTTCTCTCTGCACCTCCCCAACTTCTGCTGTCTCTCTCTCTCTCTCAAAAATAAACATTAAAATTTTTTTTTTAAAAAAGACGTAATTCATTCAACAAGGCTTCAACATCAAAGTGTACAAAAGGTATACAATGAAAAGTCTACCTGCCAACCCAGGTAATCTGTGTTTCTCATGTCTTGTTTATCATTGCAAAGATTTTTATTCATAAATGGCAATGGCCAATATACACATTTTTCATCCCTTTTTTTACACAAATAGTAGCATATTATATCTGTTTTAGTACACTTTTCATTTAAATATATATGCATATATACATACATACACACACATACATTTATTTAAGGTTTTTATTTATTTATTTATTTGAGAGATACAGAGACAGCACAAGCAGGGAAGGGGCAGAGAGAAGCAGACAGAATCCCAAGCAGGCTCCACACTGCCAGCACAGAGGCACTGCAGGACTGAGACTCACAAGACCAAGAGACCATGACCTGAGACAAAACCAACAGTCTGATGTTTAACTGACTGAGACACCCAGGAATCCTTCATTTAAGTATATTTTTAATATTTTTTCTGTATGAACACATACTGAGCTTCCTTATACTTTCTTACAATTGCATATTCCTTTATGGTAAGAATATACTGGAATTTATTTCATCAATGTCCTATGACAGACATGTTGACTAAGTCTAATCTTTAGTTATTACAATGGCGCAAATGATTCAACAAAGATCAGTTAATGTGTGTTTAAGCCTAATTACAGGGTACATTTTAGTGGTACACCTGCTGGGTCAAAGAACAGAGTTACACGTTATAAATTTTTACACATACCACAGCCCTCCAGAGGGATATATGAGTTTACACACTTCACAGTGTGTCAGTGTTCTTTCCCAGCAATTTACCAACTAAATATATGAACTTTTCAAACTTTTGCCAATTTAGAGATGGAGAATTATATTGCAATGTGGTTTCATTTACATTTTTATAATGAATAAGGCCTAGCATCTTTTCAAATATTTAAGTGTCATTTTTATTTCCTTGACTCTAACTTGTATATTTCTAAACTTTGGGCTCTTTTTAATTTTTTTTTTCAACGTTTATTTATTTTTGGGACAGAGAGAGACAGAGCATGAACGGGGGAGGGGCAGAGAGAGAGGGAGACACAGAATCGGAAACAGGCTCCAGGCTCTGAGCCATCAGCCCAGAGCCCGACGCGGGGCTCGAACTCACGGACTGCGAGATCGTGACCTGGCTGAAGTCGGACGCTTAACCGACTGCGCCACCCAGGCGCCCCACTTTGGGCTCTTTTTAAATTGACTTGTCTTTTCATGATTTCTGAGCCTCTTTAAATATTGGTGGTATTAGCCCTTTTTTGACAATGTATGTTGAAAATATTCTTCAGTTCATACATATATTTTTTTTACTTTGTTTATTGTATTTTGGAGAGAAAGGGACAAGTAGAAGATTATTTTTATCTCTTTTAATTTTTTATGTAGTTTATCATCCTTTTATACTTTTGGGATTTCAAGTTCATGTTACGAAAGCCATCCTATCCCATTCCATTCTCCCATGGTTTTCTTCTAATAATTGCATAGTTTCATTTGTTTCCTTATTTAAAACTTAGATCTATTGGTATTTTTCATACTGTATGAAGTGTAAACCCACATCTTTTTCCTTAGATGTCTAATCGATTATTAAATGGTCTAGCTTACCTCAGTGGTTTGAGAAGTCACTTTTCTCAAATATTAACCCATAGTTAAATTAATGAAATGTAGTGTTTCTAGACTATAAATTCTACTCCACTGATACTTCAGTTCATGTGCCAGTATCACTTTCTTTTCATTATGAAATGTTATTGTATATTCTAATGTCTGGCAATACTAATCTTTTAAATATAAACTTTACATCACTTTGTCCATTTCAGAAAAAGGAATGCCTGCCTGTGGGCATTTTATTGAGGATCTCATTTATGGAGTAACGGAGAAGGCTGAAATCCTAATGATACTCTCTTTCTAGTCAAGAATATGGTATGCCTTTCAATTTGTTCATGTTTTCTTCATAAAGATCTCATGCATTTTTTGTTAATTCCTTGGTATTTTACCTTGTGTGTTGTCAGCAGAAGTAGAGTCTTTTTTTCATAGTGTATTTTCAAACTGGTTTGTTCAATATGTGAAAATTATTTACTATGTATATATTTTTATTCCACTAACTGCATTATTGTTTCTAGTAGTTGAAGCTCTTATATTTTCCAAGTATACAATAATACTATCTGGAAATAAAAATATTTTACCCCTTTCTAAAACATTTTTATATTTGTATTTTGTTGTTAATATTATATTAGCTAGAAGCTATAATACACTATCAACTATATACAGCACATAGCTATGATAGTATCTAACACCAATTGATGCTGACTACAGTCAGAAAGCTTCTAGTGTTTTCTTGTTAGGCATCATGTTGGCTTATAGGATGTATTCTTCCTTAAAATGATATTTCATCAACTTAAAGAAATTGTAGAAGCTTATTGATTGTATTTACTCTGAATAGAAGTTGAACTTAATCAAATGTCTTTTCAGCATGGAAAATCATGATTTTTCTCTTTATATCATGACCAATGTGGTTCAATATAATTAAACCTTTTAAGAGTAAATATTTATGATTATTAATTATTTAGAAGTAGGTGTTGACATCAAACTTAGTGATCCACAGTACTTTTTTTTCCTTCTCAACTATGTGCATCAGTTTTGCCAAAATTTTTATATTCTCTCTTTAAAATATAATGGAAATTTTTAAACATTATTTCTGTATGCTCAACATAAATTTAAATGGGATTATAATTTTCTATTTTTTAACAGTTTGGGAGAAGTGCCCTATCCTGGTGCCTTTTCATGGCTATCACCTTGACATTTTTCTCTATTTCTTCTATGAAAGCCACTCTGATCTTATTGTATAATTTTCTGTGGGTACTTTTGGCAAATCACTTTTCCCATGAAAATTCTCATTTTTATTGTGTTCAATTGCCACACGCATACAAACAACTCCTAGGAAAATAAATTTTCCATGGACTACCATTCCCAGTTTTCTGAACCATACTGGAGCCATATGGCTTTGTTGTTGTCACCTAGTTCACCCCAAACTGAAGGCTGCTAACAAGAACATCACTTTTTGCCTTTAAGGGTGAACAGAATACAGGACCAGAAAATGTGCCAGTTTGGCATGTGGATTATCTTGAGCTGAAGATGACTAAAGCCTAACAGACTCAGGAAGAGCTGTTTACCTTCCCCTCACTACCTAAAATAATTTAGATACAAGGCCTGTACTAGAAAAAAGCTAATACCAGTGATAACTTTTTGTCAGAAAGACTTACATTCAAAGAATGACAAATATTTGTTTACCAAACATTTGCTATTTTCATCTTCCTGTGAACTGTCTTCCTCCCCTTTGATGCCCCAGATCCCTACCCCACCATCTTAGCTCTGGATGACATATAAGCCCAAATTGCCTGATTGTCTTTGCATCTCACTTCTTTGTGGTTCCATACATACAAAATGTATATTTCTTCTGCTAATTTGTCTTATGTCAGTTTTAATTATTAGACCAGCCAAAGACCAAAAAGGGAAGAAGGGAAAAGTTTTCCTCCCCTACAGTTTTGGCATCCAGCATGGGGCCCTCCACTGCCTGGACATTGCTTGCTTTGTGGCTGCTGAAGCTGAAAGATCCTGGTATTTCTAACAGTTACTGGCAGAAGGTAAGCATTCTTATCACATCAGCCTCCTGGATCTCTGCAGGGTCTGGTGGAACCAAGAGTGGTGAGAGTCATCATCTTCTAAATTCAGATTAGTAGGAGAAAATATTTGCATGAACTAGTTCCTTGGGTAGAGCAACTCTGGTTTATATTTGAGTACTGTTGTTTTCTATTGACTCCTTTCCTCCCAGAGATAGTCATTGTTTTCTTTTGTCTCTGTCTGCTCTGTCATTTGTCATAAGGAGGAAAAACCACAGAGTGGAATATAGGTATATATAAGTCTGCTGTTCAAGCCAGCTGAGTTCAAAGTTCTAGCCAGACTAATATCAATTTACACAAACTTTGCTGGGGGGCCCCTAAGTAAAAACTGAATGAGGTTTTCCAGTGATCTTGATCTGTGTTCTGAGAGCTTGGCTTTGTAAGAATATTCTCCCTGGTCTTTTCTGTCCAGAAGGTGTACTCACGGTGTACCATGGTGGCCCATTGAATAAACTGGTGTTCTGAGACACAAAGTCACAAGGTGCACTCTCTTTGGCTGCATCAGCTCTCAGGGGGAGTTTATCATAAAGGATTTTGGTCCTTAAGGGACGTTTGTCATCCCAACCTTTATTGCTTTGTTAGTGCTGCCAGAGCCCCAGAAGAGTAGCACTTGCCTGGTGTCACAGATTAGCTATCTATGACTGGAGGCTCTCACATTCCTGTGGGAAACTGGACACACCATTTTCATTACACCAAGCTTACTGCCTGTGATCATGTAGGCCTTTGTTTTCTTAGAGTAACCCTGGGAGTGAACTTTCTGGAATTCATTAGGGCTATATCTTTTGCACTGTCTTGTTGGACACCTCTTGCATATGGGGTTAAGCCATAAAAAGGCTAAGTGGTGAGAGTTGTTATTTAGATTAAAATCCTACTTGTCAGTGGCCAGACGAAGGATCTTTTGAATTGAAAAAAAACTTCTGTATCTGAAAAAATCTTAGAGAGCCCTTATCCTAATTGTCTTACTGGTATCTGGAAAAACCAAATTAAAAAGTACATACAAAGAAATATAATGGCCAGCTTTAGAGACTGCCTGAACAATATGCAAGGACAGAAATTAGAGTAAAAATTCAAGTCTACATCAGACATAAATTTCCCTTCTGAAAACCTAGGCCTGCTTCCTTAGCAAATTTCCTTAGGTCCACTTTTAGCTTCTTATTACCAAGAAAACCAACTGTACTTTGAGAAAATGTATGCTTCTAGAGGTTATAAAGGATATTCAGAAATTTGCCAATCTAATGCTGGCCTAATAGTTCATAATTGATTACTTCTTATGTGAATTTCTTCAAAATCTGAATTATTTTGGTGTAATATTACCAGTCATTATTCTACTTATCTTTTTTTTTTCAATATATGAAATTTATTGTCAAATTGGTTTCCATACAACACCCAGTGCTCATCCCAAAAGGTGCCCTCCTCAATACCCATCATCCACCCTCCCCTCCCTCCCACCCCCCATCAACCCTCAGTTTGTTCTCAGGTTTTAAGGGTCTCTTATGCTTTGGCTCTCTCCCACTCTAACCTTTTTTTTTCTCCTTCCCCTCCCCCATGGGTTTCTGTTAAGTTTCTCAGGATTCACATAAGAGTGAAACCATATGGTATCTGTCTTTCTCTGTATGGCTTATTTCACTTAGCATCACACTCTCCAGTTCCATCCACGTTGCTACAAAGGGCCATATTTCGTTCTTTCTCATTGCCCTGTAGTACTCCATTGTGTATATAAACCACAATTTCTTTATCCATTCATCAGTTGATGGACATTTAGGCTTTTTCCACAATTTGGCTATTGTTGAGAGTGCTGCTATAAACACTGGGGTACAAGTGCCCCTATGCATCAGTACTCCTGTATCCCTTGGGTCAATTCCTAGCAGTGCTATTGCTGGGTCATAGGGTAGGTCTATTTTTAATTTTTTGAGGAAACTCCACACTGTTTTCCAGAGTGGCTGCACCAGTTTGCATTCCCACCAACAGTGCAAGAGGGTTCCTGTTTCTCCGCATCCCCTCCAGCATCTATAGTCTCCTGATTTGTTCATTTTGGCCACTCTGACTGGCATGAGGTGATATCTGAGTGTGGTTTTGATTTGTATTTCCCTGATAAGGAGTGACGTTGAGCATCTTTTCATGTGCCTGTTGGCCATCCGGATGTCTTCTTTAGAGAAGTGTCTGTTCATGTTTTCTGCCCATTTCTTCACTGGGTTATTTGTTTGTCGGGTGTGGAGTTTGGTGAGCTCTTTATGGATTTTGAATACTAGCCCTTTGTCCGATATGTCATTTGCAAATATCTTTTCCCATTCCGTTGGTTGCCTTTTAGTTTTGTTGGTTGTTTCCTTTGCTGTGCAGAAGCTTTTAATCTTCATAAGGTCCCAGTAATTCATTTTTGCTTTTAATTCCCTTGCCCTTGGGGATGTGTCGAGTAAGAGATTGCTACGGTTGAGGTCAGAGAGGTCTTTTCCTGCTTTCTCCTCTAGGGTTTTGATGGTTTCCTGTCTCCCATTCAGGTCCTTTATCCATTTTGACTTTATTTTTGTGAATGGTGTGAGAAAGTGGTCTAGTTTCAACCTTCTGCATGTTGCTGTCCAGTTCTCCCAGCACCATTTGTTAAAGAGACTGTCTTTTTCCAATGGATGTTCTTTCCTGCTTTGTCAAAGATGAGTTGGCCATACGTTTGTGGGTCTAGTTCTGGGGTTTCTATTCTATTCCATTGGTCTATGTGTCTGTTTTTGTGCCAATACCATGCTGTCTTGATGATGACAGCTTTGTAGTAGAGGCTAAAGTCTGGGATTGTGATGCCTCCTGCTTTGGTCTTCTTCTTCAAAATTCCTTTGGCTATTCGGGGCCTTTTGTGGTTCCATATGAATTTTAGGATTGCTTGTTCTAGTTTTGAGAAGAATGCTGGTGCAATTTTGATTGGGATTGCATTGAACGTGTAGATAGCTTTGGGTAGTGTTGACATTTTGACAATATTTATTCTTCCAATCCACGAGCAGGGAATGTCTTTCCATTTCTTTATATCTTCTTCAATTTCCTTTATAAGCTTTCTATAGTTTCAGCATACAGATCTTGTACATCTTTGGTTAGATTTATCCCTAGTTATTTTATGCTTCTTGGTGCAATTGTGAATGGGATCAGTTTATTTGTCTTTCTGTTGCTTCATTATTAGTGTATAAGAATGCAACTGATTTCTGTACATTGATTCTTTATCCTGCAACTTTGCTGAATCCATGTATCAGTTCTAGCAGACTTCTGGTGGAGTCTATCGGATTTTCCATGTATAATATCATGTCATCTGCAAAAAGCGAAAGCTTGACTTCATCTTTGCCAATTTTGATGCCTTTGATGTCCTTTTGTTGTCTGATTGCTGATGCTAGAACTTCCAACACTATGTTAAACAACAGCGGTGAGAGTGGGCATCCCTGTCGTGTTCCTGATCTCAGGGAAAAAGCTCTCAGTTTTTCCCCATTGAGGATGATGTTAGCTGTGGGCTTTTCATAAATGGCTTTGATGATCTTTAAGTATGTTCCTTCTATCCCGACTTTCTCAAGGGTTTTTATTAAGAAAGGGTGCTGGATTTTGTCAAAGGCCTTTTCTGCATCGATTGACAGGATCACATGGTTCTTCTTTTTTCTTTTATTAATGTGATGTATCACGTTGATTGATTTGCTAATGTTGAACCAGCCCTGCATCCCAGGAATGAATCCCACTTGATCATGGTGAATAATTTTTTTTATATGCTGTTGAATTCGATTTGCTAGTATCTTATTGAGAATTTTTGCATCCATATTCATCAGGGATATTGGCCTGTAGTTTTCTTTTTTTACTGGGTCTCTGTCTGGTTTGGGAATCAAAGTAATACTGGCTTCATAGAATGAGTCTGGAAGTTTTCCTTCCCTTTCTACTTCTTGGAATAGCTTGAGAAGGATAGGTATTATCTCTGCTTTAAACGTCTGGTAGAACTCCCCTGGGAAGCCATCTGGTCCTGGACTCTTATTTGTTGGGAGATTTTTGATAACCGATTCAATTTCTTTGCTGGTTATGGGTCTGTTCAAACTTTCTATTTCCTCCTGATTGAGTTCTGGAAGACTGTGGGTGTTTAGGAATTTGTCCATTTCTTCCAGGTTGTCCAGTTTGTTGGCATATAATTTTTCATAATATTCTCTGGTTGTAATAATTCCATTTTCATTCATGATTTTATCTATTTGGGTCATCTCCCTTTTCTTTTTGAGAAGCCTGGCTAGAGGTTTGTCAATTTTGTTTATTTTTTCAAAAAACCAACTCTTGGTTTCGTTGATCTGCTCTACAGTTTTTTTTAGATTCTATATTGTTTATTTCTGCTCTGATCTTTATTATTTCTCTTCTTCTGCTGGGTTTAGGCTGCCTTTGCTGTTCTGCTTCTATTTCCTTTAGGTGTGCTGTTAGATTTTGTATTTGGGATTTTTCTTGTTTCTTGAGATAGGCCTGGATTGCAATGTATTTTCCTTTCAGGACTGCCTTTGCTGCATTCCAAAGCGTTTGGATTGTTGTATTTTCATTTTCGTTTGTTTCCATATATTTTTTGATTTCTTCTCTAATTGCCTGGTTGACCCCCTCATTCTTTAGTAGGGTGTTCTTTAACCTCCATGCTTTTGGAGGTTTTCCAGACTTTTTCCTGTGGTTGATTTCAAGCGTCATAGCATTGTGGTCTGAAAGTATGCATGGTATAATTTCAATTCTTGTATACTTAGGAAGGGCTGTTTTGTGACCCAGTATATGATCTATATTGGAGAATGTTCCATGTGCACTCGAGAAGAAAGTATATGCTGTTGCTTTGGGATGCAGAGTTCTAAATATATCTGTCAAGTCCATCTGATCCAATGTCTCATTCAGGGCCCTTGTTTCTTTATTGACCGTGTGTCTAGATGATCTATCCATTTCTATAAGTGGGGTGTTAAAGTCCCTTGCAATTACCACATTCTTATCAATAAGGTTGCTTATGTTTATGAGTAATTGTTTTATATATTTGGGGGCTCCCATATTCGGTGCATAGACATTTATAACTGTTAGCTCTTCCTGATGGATAGACCCTGTAATTATATAATGCCCTTCTTCATCTCTTGTTACAGCCTTTAATTTAAAGTCTAGTTTGTCTGATATAAGTATGGCTATTCCAGCTTTCTTTTGGCTTCCAGTAGCATGATAAATAGTTCTCCATCCCCTCACTCTCAATCTAAAGGTGTCCTCAGGTCTAAAATGAGTCTCTTGTAGACAGCAAATAGATGGATCTTGTTTTTTTATCCATTCTGATACCCTATGTCTTTTGGTTGGCGCATTTAGTCCATTTACATTCAGTGTTATTATAGAAAGATACGGGTTTAGAGTCATTGTGATGTCTGTATGTTTTATGCTTGTAGCGATATCTCTGGTACTTTGTCTCACAGGATTCCCCTTAGGATCTCTTGTAGGGCTGGTTTAGTGGTGACGAATTCCTTCAGTTTTTGTTTGTTTGGGAAGACCTTTATCTCTCCTTCTATTCTAAATGACAGACTTGCTGGATAAAGGATTCTCGGCTGCATATTTTTTCTGTTCAACACATTGAAGATCTCCTGCCATGCCTTTCTGGCCTGCCAAGTTTCAAAAGAGAGATCAGTCAGGAGTCTTATAGATCTCCCTTTATATGTTAGGGCACGTTTATCCCTTGCTGCTTTCAGAATTTTCCCTTTATCCTTGTATTTTGCCAATTTCACTATGATATGTCGTGCAGAAGATTGATTCAAGTTATGTCTGAAGGGAGTTCTCTGTGCCTCTTGGATTTCAATGCCTTTTTCCTTCCCCAGTTCAGGGAAGTTCTCAGCTGTTATTTCTTCAAGTACACCTTCAGCACCTTTCCCTCTCTCTTCCTCCTCTGGGATACCAATTATGTGTATATTATTTCTTTTTAGTGCATCACTTAGTTCTCTAATTTTCCCCTCATACTCCTGGATTTTTTTATCTCTCTTTTTCTCAGCTTCCTCTTTTTCCATAATTTTATCTTCTAGTTCACCTATTCTCTCCTCTGCCTCTTCCATCCGAGCCGTGGACATTTCCATTTTATTTTGCATCTCGTTTAAAGTGGTTTTCAGCTCCTCCTGACTGTTCCTTAGTCCCTTGATCTCTGTAGCAAGAGATTCTCTGCTGTCCTCTATACTGTTTTCAAGCCCAGCGATTAATTTTATGACTATTATTCTAAATTCACTTTCTGTTATATCATTTAAATCCTTTTTGATCAGTTCATTAGCTGTTGTTATTTCCTGGAGATTCTTTTCAGAAAATTCTTCCATTTGGTCATTTTGGATAGTCCCTGGAGTGGTGAGGACCTGCAGGGCACTTCCCCTGTGCTGTGGTGTATAACTGGAGTTGGTGGGCGGGGCCGCAGTCAGACATGATATCTTCCCCCAGCCCACCACTGGGGCCACAGTCAGACTGGTGTGTGCCTTCTCTTCCCCTCTCCTAGGCGCGGGATTCACTGTGGGGTGGCGTGGCCCATCTGGGCTACTTGCACACTGCCAGGCTTGTGGTGCTGGGGATCTGGCATATTAGCTGGGGTGGGTAGGCAAGGTGCACGGCGGCAGGAGGGGCAGGCTTAGCTTGCTTCTCCTTAGGTGATCCACTTCAGGAGGGGCCCTGTGGCAGCGGGAGGGAGTCAGACCCGCTGCCGGAGGTTTGGCTCCGCAGAAGCACAGAGTTGGGTGTTTGCGCAGAGCAAGCAAGTTCCCTGGAAGGAACTGGTTCTCTTTGGGATTTTGGCTGGGGGATGGGCAAGGGAGATGGCACTGGGGAGCACCTTTGTTCCCCTTGAAACAGCTCTGTCGTCCAGGGGCTCAGCAACTCTCCCTCCCTTTGTCCTCCAGCCTTCCTGCTTTCCAAGCAGAGCTGTTAACTTATGACCTCCCAGATGCTAAGTCCCGCTTGCTGTCAGAACACACTCCGTCTGGCCCCTCTGCTTTTGCAAGCCAGACTCAGGGCTCTGCTTGGCCGGCAGGCTGCCCCTCCGCCCGGCTCCCTCCCACCAGTCCGTGGAGCACGCACCGCCTTGCCGCCCTTCCTACCCTCTTCCATGGGCCTCTCGTCTGCGCTTGGCTCCAGAGACTCCATTCTGCTAATCCTCTGGTGGTTTTCTGGGTTATTTAGGCAGGTGAAGGTGGAATCTAAGTGATCAGCAGGATGCTCGGTAAGCCCAGCATCCTCCTATGCCGCCATCTTCCTAGTAACTCCCCCAAATGTGCCCTCTACTTATCATCTTAAAATGTTTTACGTCACAGAAATAGCCAAACGTTTTTGTCAATTGCATTATAATAAACTCTCATCAGACTTTTAATCATGGCCATTTTTAAGACTTTTTAAATTTATTTACCAAGAGTTATTGTTTTATTCTGATGCTTTTGCAAATACGTTTCACCTTCAGAAAGATTCACGGAAAGGACTCTGACAACTACTTTAGAATACAGGTCTCTGATAATTTTAAGATGATACCACTGAAGTGGGTAAGAATGTACATAACTTTAATAGAGAAAAATGACAGCTTCTCTAAACTGTTAATAAAAGATCAAGATAAACAAGAATTAATTTGATAGGACTGAATAAACTGATGGAGATGACTATAATTTTTTATGACTTTTTGTTTGAAATCTTGTTGGTTCTTTTATATTATATTTCTCTAGATTTAAGAAAACCTTTTTCTCTTTTCTCTTAGGCTCTCAGTAAATCGGTAAGATATATCTTTATGAAAAAAATAAAACATTTATTTTTATTCTCCTTATCTGATCCCTTCAGAATTTGGAAACTGTTAGTCGAATATTCTTATTTTCATGTCAACACCATTATTTTTATAAGTTCAAAAGTAATACGTCCTCCTTGTAACAGGACACATTGGAAACATTGATTAGCAAGGCTTTGACTGGAATGTCATATTTGAGAGTGACATGCATAGAGGAAGTTATAACCAGGCAGCTTTATTGACTTAATGGAGTGAATAAAGCCCATTGGAAAAATGGGCCAGTACCTTGCTTACAGGGTTCCCGGAAGCTTTGCCAGGTGAATAAGGAAGGTCATCTTCTGGCAGGCCCAGGAACCTAAGAATATTTGGGGGACCTCAAGAAAAGAGGCATTAACCTATATTTATAGGTAGGGCAGGCCAAGTCTGATAGCTTACCCTTGACTTGGCTTCCTGGCTTTGAGGCTTCTAAGACTTCAAATTGAAATTACTTATGAAAAGTTCTGGCAAAAGAAATTTAAAAGAGCCTTTATAGTCCATCTTTACTCTTGCACTTATGTAAATAACCAGGCCAGGTTTATTGAAATTAGATTTATTTTGCAAACAAATTAGTCATACTGTGGCTATCTTTGATAGAAATGGTGGTGACTGTGGAGGGAAAGATTATGTTTCAGTAATCCAACTTTATGCATATTAGATTCTAGTGCTTTTAACTGTCTTTGAGGGTTTTTTTTTCCTGCTGCAAACTAACAAGATTCTGATTTCTTCTAGTTAATCCAATACTTAGCTACAACTCTGCAAACCAACAGTTCCAATTTTCTCCCACCCTCTTAATTTAGAAACATTGAAACCTAAAACTGCCGTTTTCCTCAAACCCATACAGACTAAACTGGGACAACTTAATACAAACTTTAGAGAAATCACCATAACTGCTCATGTATAGACCATCTTCAAGCTTGTTGCTGTGTGGACCACTCAGAAAGACCACTAGAGGCATTCAAACTACAAACCAGGAAAACCTATCAGATTGCCACTGCTTGCCCTCACTCCACCTGAAGATGCTTCAGGCTTCATCAGCTGGCTGTCTTTAGAATCTAGAAGCTAGAATTATAGTATGCTCCAATTTTGTGTTCATATAAATTCCTCTTATTAAATACCTGACTGCTTATGCAATGTAAGCATAGCTTTATGAGGCACCTGCATCACTACCTCCTGAAATAAGTTCAAGTGAACTGACCTAATGCCAACAATAAGAGATTGGTTCAAGAAGATGGAAAAATCTGCCAACTCAAGTTCTGGATTATGAAGCTTCTTGGGGAAGTTTTAAAGACAAGAATGAGGGGGAACATAATACATAACCCCAAAATATGCCACTGTGACATGTGGATTATTTCAAGTTGAAGATAATCAAGGCCCAGTGATATTAGACTCATTGCCTAAAAGAATTTAGATAAAGGACACTTACCAGGAGAAAATAATACCAAAGATAACTTTGTATGAGAAAGACTTAGCTACATGTCATGGCAAATATTTTTGTTACCAAAAATTTGTTCTTCTCATCTTTTTGTGAATTGTCTTCCTTTCCTTTGAAGCCTTACCCTCCTGTTTTTAGCTCTGGATGGCATATAAGCCTCAATTCCCTATCTTTGTGGCTATCATATATATGACATTTTCCTCCTATTAATCTTGTAACAATTATTAGACCAGCCAAAGTGCCTAGAAAGGAAGAAGGAAAAATTTTCCTCCCCTACACCTTTCACATCATGTTCTTTACCTTCAAGAACTTTGATGACTTCTGAGCTTGGCCAAAACTGGGCTCTTTCTCCTCTGCTTTTTTCTGGTTCTTCTCACATGATCTCTGCATGAACTCAGTTGTTTTTGAAAGCCCTTGAAAATATTTTGGGTTTCTTTCCAGATTTGACCAAAAAAACTGAATTTGTATCTTGTTTTACAATTTTATTGATGTTTTTGGATAGGTTCCAGAATGAAAAGATAGGACACTGAGTTAGGAGGTCATTTTCCTATCAAATGACCACTTTTTTCTTTCATTCTTTCTAAATATTTTGTAGTGTGTAAATCATTTGGGGTTATTTTTAAACCTGAAAATAATCATAATTGTGTTTTAGAAAAACTTAAAGTATCTAGGCAAGAAACTAAAATCATGAGAATGAAACTCCATTTTTCAAGAGAACACATCTAATAACATGCCTCTTACCTTCTCAAGTTCAGATCTCTGTATTTATACAGAAAGGGTACCACCAATTTAAACTGAACATCAAGAGCACACCGAAAGAGAGAGGGACAGTCCTTACTTTGTAAGAAAATTAGTCTGGTTGATTAAATACAATTCTCAACTCCTAATAATAATATTATCCTTTTTCATACAATGCCCACTCTCTTTCATGCTCTCCCCACTCCCAGAAAAGAAAACTGGTGCATCCCTGGCACTGATCATTCTCCTAGACACAGCAAAGTAATCATCTACATTCTCCATTCTCAATGCAAACCCTCAATCTCTGGCCATGGAATCCAATCTCTGTCCATGGAATATGAGCAGAGCTTAGAGAGATATAAAGGGAATTTCTCAGAAGACATGAATAAATGTAGGGGTGTGTTAATACATTTTGTAAGGTAGCATCAAGATATAAAAGCTTCTTGACCCATAAAAGAGAGCAGAAGCAAATTGGGACCAACAAATGAATTATTGTTTTCACAAAAGTCCATCAATCTCTATCCACCCCATGTGTTTCCTGAATAGCACAAATTTGCTGATTAATGAACCAGAATATCATGGTTCCTCCCCCTCTCTTATGGGGACATAAAGAGGTCCAATACTTCCCAAAGAATCAAGAGGTACAGAATGTCCTGGGACTTGACAGCTATTTTGTAAAGTTGTAAAAATGGGTTGCTAGTTCTCCCACAGGTCACTAGGTTATTCTGTTTGACACTCAATCCACTACTTAATATTTGTTGTATAAATAGGGATAAAAACCTAGCAAGTAGAAATAAATGTGTAAATTGGCATTGCTGCTGTTGTTTTAACCCAATAAAGTAAAAATGACAAGCCATAAAGCAGAGAAGTTGGAAGTAATTAAACACACTAGATAATTAAAACATTTTTTCCTTACAAAAGAATTTCCTACAGGTATTCTTTCAAAGATCCTATCTTTCTAATATGTTGAATTATTCTGAATAATCTAAAATTTTTCAGGACCTAACATACATGTGAAATTCTAACTGCTGTATCAACTACCAGTTGTTGAAGAAAACTATTCCTTTATCTGTTAAGACCCCATGTGATTTTTTTAAACTTTTTTTTAACATTTATTTATTTTTGAGATACAGAGAGTGACAGAGCATGAGCAGGGGAGGGGCAGAGAGAGAGGGAGACAAAGAATCTGAAGCAGGCTCCATGCTCCGAGCTGTCTGCATAGACCCTGACACGGGGCTTAAACTCACAAACCGCGAGATCATGACCTAGCCAAAGCCAGACACTTAACCGACTGAGCCACCCAGGTGCCCCAAGACCCCATGTGATTTTGAAACCACTGCAATCAATTGTGAATTGTATATACTTTTCTTCTTTACCAAGATATTTTCCCTCTAGTCTCTTTTTAATAGTAATAACATATTCCCAGTTTTTAAGGCTGGAAACTACACAGCCACCTTCTATTTGCTCACTTTTTTCCAGTTAGTTGTCCTGATGATTCTTCCTTCAGGTCACCAGTCTATTCCATGGCCATAAACCATGTAATATTTCTTTAGCATTGATCTTTATAGACCCTTCTTAATTGTTGTTCAGGATTCTAGCCTGAAAATTCTAGGTATTGCCTATTTCACTTTCCTGCTCAGACCTCTTCATTAGCTCCTATTTTCTATTGGTCAAATTGAGGCTTGACCAACTCTTCATGACTTTTCCCTACTTCTGTTTGCTGGATTTTTTTAAATACACATTCTCGAGGCGCAGGAAGATGGCGGCGTAGGAGGACGCTGGGCTCACCGCGCGTCCTGCTGATCACTTAGATTCCACCTACACCTGCCTAAATAACCCAGAAAACCGCCAGAGGATTAGCAGAACGGAGTCACCGGACCCAAGTGCAGACGAGAGGCCCACGGAAGAGGGTAGGAAGGGCGGCGAGGCGGTGCGCGCTCCACGGACTGGCGGGAGGGAGCCGGGGTGGAGGGGCGGCTCGCCAGCCAAGCAGAGCCCTCGAGTCCGGCTTGCAAAAGCGGAGGGGCCTGACGGACTGTGTTCCAACAGCAAGCGCGACTTAGCGTCTGGGAGGTCATAAGTTAACAGCTCTGCTCAGAAAGCGGGAAGGCTGGAGGACAAAGGGAGGGTGAGCTGCGGAGCCCCCGGACGACAGAGCTCAGTTTGGCGGGGAACAAAGGCGCTCGCCAGCGCCATCTCCCCCACCCATCCCCCAGCCAAAATCCCAAAGGGAACCGGTTCCGGCCAGGGAAATTGCTCGCTCCGCGCAAACACCCAACTCTGTGCTTCTGCGGAGCCAAACCTCCGGCAGCGGATCTGACTCCCTCCGGCTGCCACAGGGCCCATCCTGAAGTGGATCACCTAAGGAGAAGCGAGCTAAGCCTGCCCCCCCTCCCGCCGTGCACCTTGCCTTCCCACCCCAGCTAATACGCCAGATCCCCAGCACCACAAGCCTGGCAGTGTGCAAGTAGCCCAGACGGACCACGCCACCCCACAGTGAATCCCACCCCTAGGAGAGGGGAAGAGAAGGCACACACCAGTCTGACTGTGGCCCCAGCGGTGGGCTGGGGGCAGACATCAGGACTGACTGCGGCCCCATCCACCAACTCCAGTTATACACCACAGCACAGGGGAAGTGCCCTGCAGGTCCTCACCACACCAGGGACTATCCAAAATGACCAAGCGGAAGAATTCCCCTCAGAAGAATCTCCAGGAAATAACAACAGCTAATGAGCTGATCAAAAAGGATTTAAATAATATAACAGAAAGTGAATTTAGAATAATAGTCATAAAATTAATCGCTGGGCTTGAAAACAGCATACAGGACAGCAGAGAATCTCTTGCTACAGAGATCAAGGGACTAAGGAACAGTCACGAGGAGCTGAAAAACGCTTTAAAGGAAATGCAAAACAAAATGCAAACCACCACAGCTCGGATGGAAGAGGCAGAGGAGAGAATAGGTGAACTAGAAGATAAAGTTATGGAAAAAGAGGAAGCTGAGAAAAAGAGAGATAAAAAAATCCAGGAGTATGAGGGGAAAATTAGAGAACTAAGTGATACACTAAAAAGAAATAATATATGCATAATTGGTATTCCAGAGGAGGAAGAGAGAGGGAAAGGTGCTGAAGGGGTACTTGAAGAAATAATAGCTGAGAACTTCCCTGAACTGGGGAAGGAAAAAGGCATTGAAATCCAAGAGGCACAGAGAACTCCCTTCAGACGTAACTTGAATCGATCTTCTGCACGACATATCATAGTGAAACTGGCAAAATACAAGGATAAAGAGAAAATTCTGAAAGCAGCAAGGGGTAAACGTGCCCTCACATATAAAGGGAGACCTATAAGACTCGTGACTGATCTCTCTTTTGAAACTTGGCAGGCCAGAAAGAATTGGCACGAGATTTTCAGGGTGCTAGACAGCAAAAATATGCAGCCGAGAATCCTTTATCCAGCAAGTCTGTCATTTAGAATAGAAGGAGAGATAAAGGTCTTCCCAAACAAACAAAAACTGAAGGAATTTGTCACCACTAAACCAGCCCTACAAGAGATCCTAAGGGGGACCCTGTGAGACAAAGTACCAGAGACATCACTACAAGCATAAAACATACAGACATCACAATGACTCTAAACCCGTATCTTTCTATAATAACACTGAATGTAAACGGATTAAATGCGCCAACCAAAAGACATAGGGTATCAGAATGGATAAAAAAACAAGACCCATCTATTTGCTGTCTACAAGAGACTCATTTTAGACCTGAGGACACCTTTAGATTCAGAGTGAGGGGATGGAGAACTATTTATCATGCTACTGGAAGCCAAAAGAAAGCTGGAGTAGCCATACTTATATCAGACAAACTAGACTTTAAATTAAAGGCTGTAACAAGAGATGAAGAAGGACATTATATAATAGTTACAGGGTCTATCCATCAGGAAGAGCTAACAATTATAAATGTCTATGCGCCGAATACCGGAGCCCCCAAGTATATAAAACAATTACTCATAAACAGAAGCAACCTTATTGATAAGAATGTGGTAATTTCAGGGGACTTTAACACCCCACTTACAGAAATGGATAGATCATCTAGACACACGGTCAATAAAGAAACAAGGGCCCTGAATGAGACATTGGATCAGATGGACTTGACAGATATATTTAGAACTCTGCATCCCAAAGCAACAGCATATACTTTCTTCTCGAGTGCACATGGAACATTCTCCAAGATAGATCATATACTGGGTCACAAAACAGCCCTTCATAAGTTTACAAGAATTGAAATTATACCATGCATACTTTCAGACCACAATGCTATGAAGCTTGAAATCAACCACAGGAAAAAGTCTGGAAAACCTCCAAAAGCATGGAGGTTAAAGAACACCCTACTAACGAATGAGTGGGTCAACCAGGCAATTAGAGAAGAAATCAAAAAATATATGGAAACAAACGAAAATGAAAATACAACAATCCAAACGCTTTGGGACGCAGCGAAGGCAGTCCTGAGAGGAAAATACATTGCAATCCAGGCCTATCTCAAGAAACAAGAAAAATCCCAAATACAAAATCTAACAGCACACCTAAAGGAAATAGAAGCAGAACAGCAAAGGCAGCCTAAACCCAGCAGAAGAAGAGAAATAATAAAGATCAGAGCAGAAATAAACAATATAGAATCTAAAAAAACTGTAGAGCAGATCAACGAAACCAAGAGTTGGTTTTTTGAAAAAATAAACAAAATTGACAAACCTCTAGCCAGGCTTCTCAAAAAGAAAAGGGAGATGACCCAAATAGATAAAATCATGAATGAAAATGGAATGATTACAACCAATCCCTCAGAGATACAAACAATTATCAGGGAATACTATGAAAAATTATATGCCAACAAATTGGACAACCTGGAAGAAATGGACACATTCCTGAACACCCACACTCTTCCAAAACTCAATCAGCAGGAAATAGAAAGCTTGAACAGACCCATAACCAGCGAAGAAATTGAATCGGTTATCAAAAATCTCCCAACAAATAAGAGTCCAGGACCAGATGGCTTCCCAGGGGAGTTCTACCAGACATTTAAAGCAGAGATAATACCTATCCTTCTCAAGCTATTCCAAGAAATAGAAAGGGAAGAAAAACTTCCAGACTCATTCTATGAAGCCAGTATTACTTTGATTCCTAAACCAGACAGAGACCCAGTAAAAAAAGAGAACTACAGGCCAATATCCCTGATGAATATGGATGCAAAAATTCTCAATAAGATACTAGCAAATCGAATTCAACAGCATATAAAAAGAATTATTCACCATGATCAAGTGGGATTCATTCCTGGGATGCAGGGCTGGTTCAACATTCGCAAATCAATCAACGTGATACATCACATTAACAAAAAAAAAGAGAAGAAGCATATGATCCTGTCAATCGATGCAGAAAAGGCCTTTGACAAAATCCAGCACCCTTTCTTAATAAAAACCCTTGAGAAAGTCGGGATAGAAGGAACATACTTAAAGATCATCAAAGCCATTTATGAAAAGCCCACAGCTAACATCATCCTCAACGGGGAAAAACTGAGAGCTTTTTCCCTGAGATCAGGAACACGACAGGGATGCCCACTCTCACCGCTGTTGTTTAACATAGTGCTGGAAGTTCTAGCATCAGCAATCAGACAACAAAAGGAAATCAAAGGCATCAAAATTGGCAAAGATGAAGTCAAGCTTTCGCTTTTTGCAGAGGACATGATATTATACATGGAAAATCCGATAGACTCCACCAAAAGTCTGCTAGAACTGATCCATGAATTCAGCAAAGTTGCAGGATACAAAATCAATGTCCAGAAATCAGTTGCATTCTTATACACTAACAATGAAGCAACAGAAAGACAAATAAAGAAAATGATCCCATTCACAATTGCACCAAGAAGCATAAATACCTAGGAATAAATCTAACCAAAGATGTAAAGGATCTGTATGCTGAAAACTATAGAAAGCTTATGAAGGTAATTGAAGAAGACTTAAAGAAATGGAAAGACATTCCCTGCTCATGGATTGGAAAAATAAATATTGTCAAAATGTCAATACTACCCAAAGCTATCTACACATTCAATGCAATCCCAATCAAAATTGCACCAGCATTCTTCTCGAAATTAGAACAAGCAATCCTAAAATTCATATGGAACCACAAAAGGCCCCGAATAGCCAAAGGAATTTTGAAGAAGAAGACCAAAGCAGGAGGCATCACAATCCCAGACTTTAGCCTCTACTACAAAGCTGTCATCATCAAGACAGCATGGTATTGGCACAAAAACAGACACACAGACCAATGGAATAGAATAGAAACCCCAGAACTAGACCCACAAATGTATGGCCAACTCATCTTTGACAAAGCAGGAAAGAACATCCAATGGAAAAAAGACAGCCTCTTTAACAAATGGTGCTGGGAGAACTGGACAGCAACATGCAGAAGGTTGAATCTAGACCACTTTCTCACACCATTTACAAAAATAAACTCAAAATGGATAAAGGACCTAAATGTGAGACAGGAAACCATCAAAACCTTAGAGGAGAAAGCAGGAAAAGATCTCTCTGACCTCAGCCGTAGCAATCTCTTACTCGACACATCCCCAAAGGCAAGGGAATTAAAAGCAAAAGTGAATTACTGGGACCTTATGAAGATAAAAGCTTCTGCACAGCAAAGGAAACAACCAACAAAACTAAAAGGCAACCAACGGAATGGGAAAAGATATTTGCAAATGACATATCGGACAAAGGGCTAGTATCTAAAATCTATAAAGAGCTCACCAAACTCCACACCCGAAAAACAAATAACCCAGTGAAGAAATGGGCAGAAAACATGAATAGACACTTCTCTAAAGAAGACATCCAGATGGCCAACAGGCACATGAAAAGATGTTCAGCGTCGCTCCTTATCAGGGAAATACAATCAAACCACACTCAGGTATCACCTCACGCCAGTCAGAGTGGCCAAAATGAACAAATCAGGAGACTATAGATGCTGGAGAGGATGTGGAGAAACGGGAACCCTCTTGCACTGTTGGTGGGAATGCAAATTGGTGCAGCCGCTTGGAAAGCAGTGTGGAGGTTCCTCAGAAAATTAAAAATAGACCTACCCTATGACCCAGCAATAGCACTGCTAGGAATTTATCCAAGGGATACAGGAGTACTGATGCATAGGGGCACTTGTACCCCAATGTTCATAGCAGCACTCTCAACAATAGCCAAATTATGGAAAGAGCCTAAATGTCCATCAACTGATGAATGGATAAAGAAATTGTGGTATATATACACAATGGAGTACTATGTGGCAATGAGAAAAAATGAAATATGGCCCTTTGTAGCAACGTGGATGGAACTGGAGAGTGTAATGCTAAGTGAAATAAGCCATACAGAGAAAGACAGATACCATATGGTTTCACTCTTATGTGGATCCTGAGAAACTTAACAGGAACCCATGGGGGAGGGGAAGGAAAAAAAAAAAAAAGAGGTTAGAGTGGGAGAGAGCCAAAGCATAAGAGACCCTTAAAACCTGAGAACAAACTGAGGGTTGATGGGGGGTGGGAGGGAGGGGAGGGTGGGTGATGGGTATTGAGGAGGGCACCTTTTGGGATGAGCACTGGGTGTTGTATGGAAACCAATTTGTCAATAAATTTCATTAAAAAAAAATAAATAAAAAATAAATAAATAAATAAATAAATAAATAAATAAATACACATTCTCTTACCTTTGCAATTGTATTCCGTTTCAAACACGATTTGATTCTCTAGGCTTCCCCAGTAAAGGCAGTTTTATAAAATGTACAGCAGGAATTATTTTGCCATGAAGCTTACAAATGCTTCTTAAATATTTACCTGTGTTTAGGATAATTATAAGAAAGAGTATGGGAAAGGAAAAGCATCAAACTTTGCATTTAAACATTTCCTAAGTTGCAAGTACTAAGACATGACAAAAATGTATTTCTATAGGGGCACCTGGGTGGCTCAGTCAGTTAAGCATCTGACTCTTGGTTTGGGCTCATGTCATGATCTCATGTTTTGTGAGTTCAAGCCCTGCCTCTGGCTCTGAGTTGACAGCATGGAACTGCTTGGGATTCTGTCTCCCTATGTCTCTCCCCTGACTGCCTGCTCTGTCTCTCAAATAAACTTAAAAAATATGTATTTTAGGGGCGCCTGGGTGGCGCAGTCGGTTAAGCGTCCGACTTCAGCCAGGTCACGATCTCGCGGTCCGTGAGTTCGAGCCCCGTGTCAGGCTCTGGGCTGATGGCTCAGAGCCTGGAGCCTGTTTCCGATTCTGTGTGTCCCTCTCTCTCTGCCCCTCCCCCATTCATGCTCTGTCTCTCTCTGTCCCAAAAATAAATAAACGTTGAAAAAAAAATATGTATTTTATTATTTTTTTCAACGTTTATTTATTTTTTTTTTTGAGACAGAGAGAGACAGAGCATGAACGGGGGAGGGGCAGAGAGAGAGGGAGACACAGAATTGGAAACAGGCTCCAGGCTCTGAGCCATCAGCCCAGAGCCTGACGCGGGGCTCGAACTCACGGACCGCGAGATCGTGACCTGGCTGAAGTCGGACGCTTAACCGACTGCGCCACCCAGGCGCCCCAAAAATATGTATTTTAAATAAAGCTTTTAAGTTTAACAAACTTAAAAAATATTTATACACACACAGACACACACATACACACCTATATATACATATATATATTTCTGCACATGTATATAAAATTTGGATACAGATGGAGTTAAGATGACAGTGTAGTTAGAGAATCCTGGCCTTGTCTTGGCCCTCAAACACAACTAGATCAACATCAAACCATTTTGAACACCTAGAAAATCCATCTAAGGATTAACAGAACAGTCTGCATAATTTGAGGGAGAGAATGCAGCAGATATGTTGTGCAAAGAGGTGAACTGGGGGAAAGAAGAGCCAAGGGGCTGCAGAGGGGAGGGAGCCATTTTCACGTAGAAGAGAAAGACAAAGGGGGACAGAGAATAGTACATTAGGTTTGCTCAAGAAAGCATTCCCCCTGGGGCACCTGGGTGGCTCAAGAGGTTAAGCTAAGCATCCAACTTTGGCTCAGGTCATGATCTCACTGTCTGTGGGTTCAAGCCCCACATCAGGTTCTGTGCTGACAGCTCAGAGCCTGAAGGCTGCTTCGGATTCTGTCTCTCCCTTGCTCTCTGCCCCTCCCCTCACACTGTGACTGTCTCTCTCTCTCAAAATAAATATACATTAAAAAAACAAAACAAAAACAAAAACAAAGCACTCCCCCTGAAGATCACCACAGGTGTGAACCACAGGGGTCTCTGAAGTGTGGTGTTTTGAAAGTCAGCTGCGTCTGAGATAAAACTCTGGAGAGAGGCAACGCCTGGTAGGTGGACAGCTTAGAAACAGACAGCGGAAGGCAGAGAGCTCATGAAAGCAGGGAATCAGGAAAGGTGACTGACTGCATGTCTGTGAGGGCACACACTTCCTGTTCTGGAGACTTGAGAGGCCGATGAAGCCATTTTCACCATTAGCCCACCAACACTGATTGATACCAGTGAGCTAAACAGCACCACCAAGTGGAGAGTGAAGCCCTTAAAACAAGCTCCACCTCCCCCCCCCACCCCCCTGCCACACATCCTCCAGGTACATCTCCACTAAAGTAAGTAAGCCTGAGAATCAGACCAGCCTGCCCCTCCCCCAGAAGACCAGCATGAATCCCTACCATGAGCTTAGTCTACTGACCACAGTCTGGAGCAAAGTTTCAGCTCTAAAGGAAACTGGATCTAGCTTCATTTGTTGTTGTTGTTTCTTTACTGTTGCTGTTTGTTTCTTCATTAGTTCATTTTTATTGTTTTGGCTTATGTTTTTTTTTGTTGTTGTTGTTTTTCTTTTGTTTCTTGGATAGAAAAAGAGCAAAGTTTTTTTTTAATTTTTTGTTTTATTATTTCATTTTATTATAATTATTTTAAGTTTTAATAATTTTTTCTTTTCTCCTTTATTCTGTTTCTATCAAGTTTCTTTTAACAAGCAGACCAAAACACCTCTAGGATCTGGCTTCCTTTATTATATTTTTAAATTTTTAAATATTTATTTCATTCTACTATTATTATTTTTCATTGTTCTTCCTCCAAAATGACAAGACAGAGGAATTCACCTCCAAAGAAAAAAATGAAGAAATGATGGCAAGGGATTTAGACAATGCAGATACAAGTAAGATGTCTGAACTAGAATTTAAAACGATGATGATAAGGATACTAGCTGAGCTTGAAAAATTATAGAAGACACCAGATAATCCCTTTCTGCAAAGATAAAAGAAATAAAATTTAGTCAGGCTGAAATTTAAAATGATATAACTGAGATGCAAACCCAAATGGAGGCCATAAAAGCCAGGATGGATAAGGCAGAGGGCTGAATTAGTGATATAGAAGATAAAATTATGGAAAATAATAAAGCTGAAAAGAAGAGGGAAACAAAGGGATCATGAAGACAAACTTAGGGAACTCAGAGATTTGTTAAAATATAGTAATATTTGTATCACAGTAATCCCAGAAAAATGAAGACAAAAACAAAAGCAGCAGGTTTATGTGAGCAAATTATAGCTGAAGATTTTCCTAATCCAGGGAAGGACACAGACATCAAAACCCAACAAGCACAGAGAACTGTCATTAAATTCAACAAAAGCCAGCTATTACCAAGACACGTGAGAGTCAAATTCACAAAATACACAGATAAGGAAATAATACTGAAAGCAGCAAGGGAAAAAAGTCCTTACCCTATAAGGGAAGACAGATAAGATTTGTAGCAGATGTGTCCAAACAAACTTGGCAGGCCAGAAAGGAGTGGCAAGATATAGTCAATGTGCTGAATGGAAATAATATGCAGCCAACAATATTCTATCTAGCAAGGCTGTCATTCAAAATTCCCAGACAAACAAAAACTAAAGGAATTTGTGATCACTAAACCAGCCCTACAAGAAATTATAAGGGGGGATCTTAGGGTGTGTGTGTGTGGCGGGGGGGGGGGAACCAAGCAGTAAAGACTAGAAACTACCGGAGAGCATCAGCAGAAACACCAACTCTACAGGTAGCACAATGGCACTAAATTCATATCTTTCAATAATCAATCTGAATGTATACGGACTAAGAGCTCCAATCAAAAGACAAAGAGTATCAGAATGGATAAAAATACAACACCCATCTATATGCTGCCTACAAGAGACTCATTTTAGACCTCAAGATACCTGCAGATTGAAAGTAAGGGTATAGAGAACCATGTATCATGCTAATTGATGTCAAAAGAAAGCTAAAGTAGCCATACTTATATCAGACAAATTACATTTTAAAACAAATACTGTAGGGGAACCTGGGTGGCTGGTTAAGTGTCCAACTTCAGCTCAGGTCATGATCTCACAGTCCGTGAGTTCAAGCTCTGTGTCAGGCTCTGTGCTGACAGCTCAGAGCCTGGAGCCTGTTTCAGATTCTATGTCTCCCTCTTTCCCTCTCCTCCCCTGCTCATGCTCTGTCTCTCTCTTCTCAAAAATAAATAAACGTTAAAAAAATTTTTTAAACAAATACTGTAACAAGAGACAAACAATGAGATTATATCATAATTAAGGGGTCTATCTATCAAGAAGATCTAACAGTTGTAAATATTTTTACCTCCATTTCAGAACCCAAGTACATAAATCAATTAATCACAAACATAAAGAAACTCATTGATACTGATACAATTATCATTAGTAGATAGAGCATGTTAACACCCCACTTAGAGCAATGGACAGATCACCTAAGCAGAAAATCAATAAGGAAACAATGACTTTGAATGACACACTGGGCCAGTTGGACATAACAGATATATGCAGAACATTTCATCCTAAAGCAGCAGAATTCAAACTTTTTTCCAGTACACATGCAACATTCTCCAGCTCAGATCACACACTGGGGCACAAATCAGCCCTCAACAGTACAAAAAATTGAGATCATACCATGCATATTTTCTGACCACAATGCTATGAAACTCAAAATCAACCACAAGAAAAAATTTGCAAAGTCCTCAAATATATGAAGGTTAAAGAACATCGTACTAAAGAATGAATGGATTAACCAGGAAATTAAAAAAAGAAATTTAAAAAATGCAGGGAAACAGAAGAAAATCCTACCAAGGAATGAATGTGTTAACCAGGAAATTAAGGAAGAAATCAAAAAATACAGGGAAGCAAATGAAAATGAAAACATGACAGCCCAAACCCTTTGGGATGCAGCAAAAGCAGTCCTAAGAGGGAAGTATATAGCAATTCAGGCCTATCTTAAGAAACAGAATGATCCCAAATACAAAACCTAACCTTATACCTAAAGGAGCGAGAAAAGGAACCACAAATAAAACCTAAAGCCAGCAGATGTGAAATAATAAAGATTAGGCAGACATAAATGATATAGAAACAACAACAGCAAAAACAATAACAGAAAACAGATAAAAAAAACTAAGAGATGGTTCTTTTTTTTTTTTTTTGTAATTTTTTTTTTCAACGTTTATTTATTTTTGGGACAGAGAGAGACAGAGCATGAACGGGGGAGGGGCACAGAGAGAGGGAGACACAGAATCGGAAACAGGCTCCAGGCTCTGAGCCATCAGCCCAGAGCCTGACACGGGGCTCGAACTCACGGACCGCGAGATCGTGACCTGGCTGAAGTCGGACGCTTAACCGACTGCGCCACCCAGGCGCCCTGAGAGATGGTTCTTTGAAAGAATTAACAAAAGTGATAAATACCTATCCAGACTCAACAAAAAGGAAAAAAGAAAGGACCCAAATAGATAAAATCACAAATGAAAGGGGAGAGATCACAAACAACACCTCAGAAATACAAACAATTACAAGACAACACTATGAAAAAGTATCTGGAAGAAATGGACAAATTCCTAGAAACTCACAAACTATGAAAACTGTAACATGAATAGAAAATTAAACAAATAAATAAGCAGCAAAGAAAGTGAATCAGTAATCAAAAACTATCCCAACAAATAATAGTCCTGGGCCAGATGGCTTCCCAGGGGAATTCTAACAGACATTAAACCAGAGTTAATACTTATTCTTCTCAAACTATTCCAAAGAATAGAAATACAAGTAAAACTTCCAAACTCATTCTATGTAGCCAGCATTACCTTGATTCTAAAACCAGACAAAGACACCACTAAAAAGGAGAATTACAATTCAATATCCCTAAAGAACATGGATATAAAACTTCTGAACAAGATATTAGCAAATCTAATCCAAGAGTACATTAAAAGAATTATTCATCATGATCAAGTGGGATTTATTCCTGGGCTGCAGGGCTGGTTCCGTATTTGCAAATCAATCAGCACGATACACCACATTAATAAAAGAAAGGATAAGAACCATATGATCCTCTCAATAGATGCAGAAAAAGCTTTTGACAAAATACAGCATTGATAGGGAAAGATGGAACATACCTCAATATCATAAAGGCCGTATATAAAAGACCCACATCTAATAGCATCCTCAATGAGGAAAAACTAAGATCCTTTCCCCTGTGGTCAAGGAACAGGAGAAGGATGTCCACTCTCAACATTACTACTTAACATAGTACTTGAAGTCTTAGCCACAGCAGTCAGACCACAAAAAAGAAATAAAATGCATCCAAATTGGCAAGGAAGAAGTCAAACTTTCACTATTTGCAGACGACATGATACTGTATGCA
This sequence comes from Lynx canadensis, assembly GCF_007474595.2. NCBI lineage: Eukaryota > Metazoa > Chordata > Mammalia > Carnivora > Felidae > Lynx > Lynx canadensis. The sequence goes on along the minus strand of NC_044304.2, from coordinate 47,295,360 downwards.
GAAAACCCAAAAGACTCCACCAAAAGATTGCTAGAACTAATACATGAATTCAACAAAGTCAGAAGACATATAATCAATATGCAGAAATATAGTGCATTTCTATACACCAATAACAAAGCAGCAGAAAAAGAAATCAAGGAATTGATCTCACTTACAAATGCACCATAAATAATAAAATACCAAAGAAAACACCTAACTAAAGAGGTACAAGATATATACTTTGAAAACTATAGAACACTTATGAAAGAAATTGAGGAGGACACAAAAAAAATGGAAAAGGAGTCCATGCTCATGGATTGGAAGAACAAACATTGCTAAAATGTCTATACTACCCAAAGCAATCTAGACATTTAATGCAAACCCTATCAAAATACCATCATCATTCTTTGCAGAGCTAGAACAAACAATCCTAAAATTTGTATGGTATCAAAAATACCCTCAATAGCCAAGAAATCCTGAAAAAGCAAAATAAAACTGGAGGCATCACGATTCTGGATTTCAAGCTATATTACAAAGCTGCAGCCATCAAGGCAGTATGGTACTGGTGGTACGAACACAGACACATAGATCAATGGAACAGAATACAAACTCCAGAAATGGAATCTCAACTATAGCATCAACTCATCTTTAACAAAGCAGGAAAGAATATCCAATGGAAAAAAAGAGAGTCTCTTCAATAAATTATGTCAGGAAAACTAGACGGTGAAAGGCAGAAGAATGAAACTGGACCACATTCTTATACCATACAAAAAACCCGAAAAACTCAAAATGGATGAAAGATCTAAATGTGAGACAGAAAACCATCAAAATCTTAGAGGAGACCACAGGAAGCAGCCTCTCTGACCTGGACTGGAGCAACTCCTTACTAGACATGTCACGAAAGGCAAGGGAAACAAAAGCAAACATCAACTATTGAGACTTCATCAAGATAAAACTAGCAGCAAAAATAAAAGGCAGCCTATAGAATGGGAGAAGAAATTTTCTAATGACATATCTGATAAAGGGTTAGTATCCAAAATCTATAAAGAACTTATCAAACTCAACACCCAAAAAACAAATAGCCCAGTTAAGAAATGGGCAGAAGACATGAACAGACACTTTTCCAAAGAAGACATCCAGATGGCTAACAACCACATAAAAAGATGCTTAACATCACTCATCATCAGGGAAATACAAATCAAAACTATGATGAGATACCACCTCACACCTGTCACAATTGCTAAAATTAACAGCAGAAGAAAGAATGAAGTGTGGATGCAGAGAAAGGGGATGCTCTTGCACTGTTAGTGGGAATGCAAAATGTTACAGCCACTGTGGAGAACAGCATGGAGTTTCCAAAAAAAAACTAAAAATAGAACTACTTTATGATCTAACAATTGCACTATTAGGTATTTACTCAAAGGATACAAAAATACAGATTTGAAGAGGTACATGTACTCCAATGTTTATACCAGCGTAAGTAACAATGGCCAAACTATGGAGAGAGCCCAAACGTCCACTGACTGATGAATGGATAAAGAAGATGTGGTATACGTATACAATGGAGTATTACTGAGCCATAAGAAAGAATTAAATCTTTCTGTTTTCAATGACATGGAGTTAGTATATATTACGCTAAGCAAATTAAGTCAATCAGAGAAAGACAAATACCATATGATTTCAATCAAATGTGGAATATGTGGAACAGATGAACATATGGGAAGTGGGGGAAGAGAAGAGAGGGAAACAAACCACAAGAGCCTCTTAATGATAGAGAACAAACTATGGGTTGACTGAGGGAGGTGGGTGTGGGAATGGGCTAGATGGGTGATGGGTACTAAGGACAGCACTTGTTGTACTGAGCACTGGGTGTTGTATGTAAGTGTTGAATCACTGAACTCTACTTCTGAAACCAATATTGTCTGTATGGTAACTAGCTAAAGTTAAAATTTCAAGAAAAGAAAAAGAAAGAAAAAATTGGATAAAACAATTTTACAATAAAAAATATATCCATTTTTTTTTAGTTTCATTTTTTCCCCCGAAAGCATTTCCTTTTATAAATGAGAAAACAAGACCCAAGGAGGTTAAGTAATTTCCCACCATTGGATCACACAAGATATATTTGAGTTTATGCCTACCTGTCTTGTTTAATTATATGCCCCATCCGGTTATCCTATCAATGGGAGGTTCCTCTTGTGTTCACTGTGCTTATGTTTATGTTATCCACTAAACAAGAAAATAGTCAGGACAGATCTTTAACACAAGGACGGTTAAATGACTTGTCAAGCAGTAGCTGAAGAGACAAGTTCCCTGACTTTCAACTGATGACTCTCTTCTCCCAGGCGGATGCTGTTTTCAAGTTTTGTGAACCTAGTGAGAACCAGTCACAGTATTTACAAAGTTGTCCAGTTAGAGAGGGATAAAGGATGTCGATCTGAAATCTATGAGCCCCCTGGCTCTGTTAGAACTTTGGGCTGCATTTCCAAGAGAAATACATCATAATCCAGAGAATTCCATCAAAAGATACATTCATCATGATTGGGCATAACACTTTACCATCACTACAAAAATTTTATTAATTTTTACTTAAATTATCAAGACAACTCTATTTACTTCTCTCCTCCTTTTGCCTATGTTGACATCTAAGAAAAAAGTTAGGATGAGTCTTCCATAAAGACATTGCAGTGGTTAACTTATATTATGCAACAGAAGTTAATGCTTCATAGTGTGAGCCCTTATCATCATTCATTGCAGTTTTTCAATTGTTAAGGGAAAAATGGGGTTTCAAAAAATAAAAAAAAGATTGAGTGGAGTGTGACACTGATTCAATTACAAATACAATGCAATGTAAACCATATTAAACATTTAAGGTCTAAGTCACTCCAAGCAAGATCAAATACTTTCTGAGAATGTGAGCAAACTCCTTAATTATTAAGAATTCAGCCTCAAATGAAAAAGGAGGAATTCAGTAAGATGAAAAATTATGTAATCACCAACATGCAGTCATGAGAGTTTCTATTTCCTGTAAGCAATTTTGGAGAAGGAAGGAAATAAACCATATGAATTAGGAGTCTGGATCACCTGGCTCCTCATGTTGGATACAATGAAGAGAATAATTTGTCCTTTGTCAATAAATGTAATGAGCTGTGACTTTAAATCCCCTGTGGGAAATAACTATGTTTTATTGTTTATCTGCAGTGTGAAGGCTCCCTCTGAAGACTTTATGCAACATGTCATTCAAGCAGATGAAAAATTCACTCTGTAAAAGTGCTACCTGCCCCTCTTCTTTGAAAATACTAGGTTTCAGTAAAAGAAAACAACACCATTATTTGCCCTGTTTTGGGCCCTAAGAAGAATAGAATGTGTAATCAAAGTTCCCATAATGCAAATAGAAGTCCAGGAATTATTATCTAAAGAAATGTCACTACCTCATACAAAATTTTTGAAAATCTATTTAAATTTACCTAAATGGGTCAATGATTTTAGAATTCATACAGGAAAAGAGTGGGTTAGTGATATAGCATGGCTCTGGAAAGGTACCCACTGCCTACTGTTCTGGAAAGTAAATGATGTTGCCATTTATGATGCATCATGATGGGCTTGGTGGATCTAACCAATCATATTAGGAATTAAAGATACTTCATTGGGCAATAAGGACAATGCTATTATTTTTATGTATAAGTTGTTAGATATCCTTTCAACTATTAATGAAATGGACTTGAAGAATAATTTCAGATACACAGAAATCCAGAGTCTGGAGTAAGCCATCTGATTCTTTCAAATTGGACATTTGCATAAGAAAGGGGGGGTGGTCTCTAACAGTGAGAAGTGTTCTCACTATATAAAGTGCTGAACTTTAAGTCCAATGGCAGACAACTCTGAAAGAACAGAATTGAGGGACAAATAGAGAAACCACAAAGTTCTGTTTAAATGTTATTATGAAAATACTTTTTCAAGTGAGAAATACCCACATCTAATTCACAAAATAACGAATAGAATATATATTTTAACTCCTTAAAATTGATAAATATGATATATAGTAACTCAAGGACTGAGTATACTCAACCAAACACATGCATCATCATGCACTCATTCATTAATTCAAGCAGTATTTATTGAATGCCTTCTGTGTGTTGAGCACATGGGTAGTAATGAATCAAATAAAAATCCTTATCCTCAGGGAGCTTACATTCCATCATTTTATTCATTCTAGATAAACCAGGGTTATTGCATTTGTACTTGAATAAATGTTTCTTATTTTCAGAACTTTATTTTGTAACAATAGCTGACACCTGATTGCTGAAGATTACAAAATTTCCAAATTCTAAGAATCCTTATCCAGAAACGGTAAATCATCACTAATCCTTCCACTGTATTCTGAACTCATTCACATTCTACAAACTCAGCCAACAAAGAATTTCCTACTCAAACCCAGAAGTTTCCTGTCTATAAAAACTGGAATAAGAAGAGTGACCAGTAAAAACAGAACAGATTAAAAAAAAATTAAGTCAGCACAGAAAGCTTTGTCTTTTGGGTTAATAGATAATACACTTTTTCCTATCTCATCACAATGAAAAGCATCCCAAAAAGAGAGAGAAAAAACACAGACATAGAGAAATGGAACAAGAAATAGGAAGAAACAAGAAAAGACAGCTACAGAGAACAAGACAGAATAAACCTGGGTCACCCTATTTATAGCTATGAGGGAATTGGTTCTAGTGTCAGACCAGGGGACATCCCCCAAAGGGGGGGATATCAGGACTCTTCAACCGCAAATTACAAAATAGTCCACCCCAAAACACTTAGGCAAAAATGTCCACTAGAGATAGTGTTCGTCTACATATAGATGAGGAAACTAAATTAGGATTCCTTGAAACTTCAACTCATTTGAAAGACAAGACAAAACCTAACCACAATGACAACAGAAAGAAGACTGGATAGAAAAGAAAACAAGACCATTGTAACCAGAATCACTTGTGCCAACCATGCCTTGGGTGAATTATAAGAAGATGACTGTTCTGGGTGGAGAAATTACAAACAGCAACCATTCTGAGTCGACAAATTACAAACACACACTCCTTTCTGTGGGCAGAGACAGCCAGGTCTTCCTCTGCTCTACCTGCATGTTTTTCCTTCATCAAAACTCAGTCGTTTCTCAGAGCACCACTTTCACACTACCCAACATAAGTCTCTCCTTTTTATGTGCTCATGGAAACTTGTTCTTTCCTTCACAGAATTTACTCCAACCCAAAACTGTGTGTTTGTACATTTACCTGAAAGAACAAACAGTAACATTCAGTTACACTTACATGCAGACAATATTCCAAAAGCTTTGAGTCTGGTATCTTATTTTTGTCTCACACTAACCCAACAAGCTATTTTGTTCAAATTTTATATATAAAAAAGCAGAGGCATAATAAAGTTTTGAAATTTGCTGATGATCACTCAGCTAGTCAGTGGAGGTGTTAGGATTTGAACCCAGGTAGCCTAACTCAATAGATGTTAACAATTTATGTAATGGCTGCCCCATAGACAAGATGACATGAGAACAGGAAACAGGTCTTGTTTCTTGATAACACAGTATCTGGTACATATACATAATAGGCCCACTAAAAATATTTGCTGAATAAACGAGTATACACATGAATTAATAATAAAGGAAAATGTAGAATGCACTGAAAAATTCTGAAAATTTTAAGAGAAACTTGTAATTGATTGGACATATCTATTATTTTTTTTCTATTAGGTTAAAGCTATTAATTACTCACTTTTAACAGGAGAACACTTTGGTTTAACTAACACAAATTTTCTTTGCCAGTGTAGAAACACCAGATTAAATTAAAAGTCCCAAGAGTCTGAGTCTAGTACTCCTGCCTATAAACAAACTGCCAGCCTAGCTCAGCCCAATGGGGTACCACAGGTACATCCTTGCTTATCCTGATCCATGGGAAAGGAGGTTACCACGTGGTATTCAAGTATTTACATCCCTAGAACAATATGAGCCAAAAAAATGCTCAATGAATCCCTACCAGAACTTCCATCGGTGACTCTAAGAGGCTTTTATACAAATCAGATGGCCCTCAGGTAAAAAGCAATAATTTTATCATTACTTTAGACTACTGAAGACGAGCTCCTAACAGCATAAACACTTGGATTAAGCAGCCTATCTCCTCTTTGTCCCATTGTCTGCTACAGCAAGAGCCGCAGCCTGAATTTGGACATTGACATATACCATCCTCCCATTTTATGTACCCAAGTGTTCTTTAGAGACTATCAAGAGAGGCTACTCTCAGAACTACAGCATGGACCAGGAAACAGCAAACTTGGTCTTCAAAAGATGAGATAAACATCTTAGACTTACAGGCTATATGGTCTCTGTCACAACTATTAACTCTGCTATCGTAGCATGAAAGCAGCCACAGACCATATGTAAACAAATGGGTACGGCTGTGTTACAATACAATTTTATGTATAAAGAGGGCCTAAATGGCCTATAGAGCTGGAGTTTGTTGACCCCTAGACACAGACTTTACTTAATTAACAACCGCCCTGGTTAAAATTTTATTTCATTCTGGTTAAAATGCCATCTCATTCTGGATAAATTTTCAACCTGTTCCACTGTACCTTCTTGGTAAAGTCCCAGAAAAAGTATCAGTAAAAGAGACTGGGAAGATGCCTATAATTTTGCATGAAAAATGTAACCATATCTATGGCTTACTCTTTGCCTGTGAAATAAAACAACATATGCTGTTTTCTGAAAAGTCTCAGAATTTTCTCCATTACTTTAGATATGTAATGTTAATTGTTGAATTTCTTTTCTTGATATATCCATTGATTTAAATTAATAGTCTAAAACTTTGGGTTTACTCTTCTGTAGAAATTCCAGCCTATGGATAATTAATGAAACTGAGAGGTCATTTTAGTTGTGCGTCATTGCCATAAGATTTTATTCTCTTTAAGAGTTTTAAGAGGCTGAGGGAAATAGTCAAAGCATCTAATTCTGCTTATCCACAGTAACTGTAACCTCATGGTCTCTTTCTGATTACTGTAGGATGGTGTTACTGGCTTAGAGAGGTTTTAGATTGAGATGGTGATGACCTGTCTTATTTTCAAACACATTTTTGGAACTTCAAAAGGATTACTATCCCGTCTTTTTAAAAAGCATTCCTATACTGGTCTTTTAAAACAGATCTAATACAAGACACCCTTTGAAATCTCTATAAAATACACCTAAGAGATCTTATAGTAAATGTCAACACCACAACCACCAAGGTCTCTTAAGTCTAGGGGTGTGTTCTCTCTAGGAATCCCAAGTGTATGGAGTCAGGATTTTCCACTTCTATCTCTCTGTCCCTAAAATAAACATACTACCTTTTGCAAAGATTTGGGACTTATAATGGCTGTAATGTATTTATGTCTCATGCTATGTGTTAGGCAGTTTGAACTACTTCATGCAACCCTATGAGGTAGAAATCATTAATCCTTTTCCCAGATGAAAAGTCAGAAAGTCAGAGAGATTTTGTAAATTGAATAATGTCACACAGCTAGATGGTGGCTGAGACAGAATTCACACCATGTCTACCATTAAATCCTGTGCTCTTGACCACAATGCTATGTTTCTCAATATTTTCTGTCTTTTCTTTTTTTTATCAGAATAAGAACACTTAATATGAGATCTGCCTCTTAAAAATTTTAAGTGCACAATACAGTACTGTTAACTACAGGTACAAAGTTGTACAGTAGCTATCTAGAATTTAATCATCTTGCTTAAGGGACACTTCACGCCCACTGAACAGCAACTCCTTACTTCCCTTTCTCTCCAGCCCCTAGCAACTACCATTCTACTCACAAATTCTGCTATTTTTCTAAGGATAGCTTTCAACTTGACTCTGGGGAATGCTTTCAAATTCATTTAACCCTAGCCATGGTACTCTTACGAAACCCTGACCCTTGCACCGTCTTCCTTCCAGTGCCCCATCTGGCTCCCCAGCCCTTTGCTCCTACTAGTGAAGGTAACAGTTAAGCCAAAACTCTGGAATTAGAATCCCAGGTCTGCCAATAACCTACCACTTGAGTGGCATTAGGCAAATTTCTTAACATTTCTGGGCTTTACTTTCTTAACTATAAAATTATAAAATTAACTATAAAATTGAGATTGACTTCCAGGGTACAGGTCCCTGGAAGTACACTCTGAAATAATAATCCATGTGAAAATTTGGATTAGGAAATGTCCTTGAGAAAACCAGTAGGGAAGTGGTAAAGTGGAGGAGAAATGAGAAGGCAACATGTGATATCAAGTAGAATCCCACAGACAGAAACCTTCGCTCAGTCCCAGAGGGGAGCTCTTGAAATAGTGCAGGTCTTACCTTGAAGTCATTTTAATAAGGGTCAAGGGAGACAGAGTATTTATATTTCTGCACTTCTCAAATCATTGGTTCAGGGCTATGCCAAGGAGGCATAAATTCCCAAATGCCCTGGCTCTCCATAAATACAAGCAAACCAGGCTCCAGTAGCCTTAGGGCAGGGCTATGTCAGAAAACCAAGGGCTGGTTATTAGGTCTGGAAACGCATCAAGGTTGGTCTACATGACAAGGCTGAAGGCAGCTGGGCAGGTCCAAGTGGAGCAAATATTTCACCTATGTGGGGAGTAATAATAGTTCCTTCTTGTGGGGCTATTGTGAGGGTTTTTATTTGTAAGGTTCTTCTAAGAGTGCCTGGCACATTGTAGGCACTATTAAGTGTGTGTTACATCAAACAAATACAAAGATTACAAACATGTGAGGTAACCTTAAAACAGCCAAGAAGATTTAAAGAAAACTCTGGATTCAAAGTCTGGTGGTGTTTTGTTTGGTTTGGTTTTAAATTTTTCTTTTCAGGGTGATTTTTCAAATTCTCAGGCAGGACAGGAAGAGCTCAGCACCTCCAGCAAAGGCAAAGATGAGGATCCTGGCCACAGTAGCATGAAGCCCAGGAGAATCAACTCCTCACTTAACAGCTCTGTTTGAGTATAACTTGAGTTAAACTAAGTAAATAAACAAATCCAAGAGTTCCAAGATCTCAACACAAGGTTATGTGCCAAGATCTCTACCAGGGCTGAACAAAGACCCTTAGTGACCATATAGGAATGGAGGGTAGAGCCTTTTCACACTACCACAAGTACAAGGCAGCCAGAGTGGCACAGGGGCTCAACCTCCAACTGTTCTCCCTACTCATCTGTCCTCTGCCCTCCTGCCCTGTTGACACTCTTTGTCCTGAAGCCCAACTTTACCCCCAACTCTCCCAGCAGCTTACTAATCTCCCTCCAGGCCCCATCATGAAGTGATAGCTCTCCCTCCGTGGAGCAACCACTGTACTTGGGAAGAAGAAAAAAAAATGGGAAGAAATGGGTCCAATTTACCTACAATTACAGCAGAACTTGTTTCCAACTACCTGCAATTATTTCTGCTTATAGACAGTTTCTTCTTAAAGACAGAGGCCATGTCTTCTCCCCCATTCTGTACCATCAGCTATCTAACATTAAGGAACCAAATAATTTTCTTTCTTAGAAAAACTTCTTGGGGCAACTGGGTGGCTCAATTGGTTAGGTGTCTGATTTAAGCTCAGATCATGATCTCACGGTCTGTGAGTTCGAACCCCACATCGGGCTCTGTGCTGACAGCTTGGAGCCTGGGGCCTGCTTCAGATCCTCTCTCGCTCGCTCTCTCTCTCTCTCTCTGCCCCTCCCTGACTCACACTCTGTGTGTGTGTCTCTCTCTCAAAAATAAACATTGAAATAAAATTAAAAAAAAAACAAAAAAACCTTCTTATTGAAGAAGAACATTGAAAGCAGGGTCTTACTTTTATTTACCATTAGATGTATGGCTATTGCCATGACCTAAATCTTGCTCAAAACTCAAGTATGGCTGACCTCAAAGGGGGATTACTAGCTCTGTGGAATAATTTAACAAGGAGACCTCTCTTTCCTTCCTTCCAGGCTAACAACCAAAATGCCAAAAATTCCCAGAGAAGTAGGTTAAGGCATGAAAGGAGATCACAGCTGTACTTCTGTTTCCTAGTATCCTAAAGTGCAGCCACACCACATTGGTTGTCACCAAAATGATTTTAAGCAGCATATAGGTAACCCCTTTTTTTATTTGAGCAATGTTTTATTTTAGTATATATCAAAATATGCATGTGTATGTGTATATGTGTGTGTGTATATATGTGTGTGTATATATACATAACTTCAAATTTCCTTAATTTTCAAATTAAGACTCAAGAATGGACTCAAGAAGAAATTTTTCAAAGAGAGCTCAACTAGGATGTAGAGGAACAAGTCTAAAGTTCTAAGTATCATTAAAGGTGGGAAAACCCTATAAAAGATCAGGGTGAGATGAGCCAAAATGACTTTAATCCAATTTACATTTTGACTAAAAGCCAGTAAGTCAATCTATTTCTCTTGGTAGCAAATGTGGTCCTTTAAACAAGGAAAGATTTTAAAAATTACGTTAAAAAATTTCAGATGAACATTTAAAGCTTTTGCATAGAAAAAAGTTCTTGAAAATATAGATTTCTATTTCTGAAATTATATTATGGTTAATCTACATTAATAGCTTTTGTAAATGTGGGTGTGCTTTTGTATACTCCAACTTTAGCCCCTTAGTTCTCTGAGCTGAAATTTCACTGAGAAGACTTTGATGATATGGGTGATGCTGAGTCTCAGTGTGCTGGGACTGTATGCCAAGACTGGCTTCCACCTGCTCTAAGGAGGGTCCACACAGGAGTCCCAGGGCTAGAGTCAACGGTGGTTAGACTCGACAATCCCTACTCCCCATCCAGAGACCACCACAGCCACCTGCCCTCTCACCTTTCACTGATTCCACACCCCACCTGTTCTCCCAATGACTCCACACTCCACCACTCTACCTTCACCAGAACTTAAGTAGAATATGTTTTGTATTTAGAGGTACGTGGCCAATGTTACAATTCCCTCATTTTATGAAATGAACGGACTCAAGAAGAAATAAAGCCCAAGGTCTCCATCTCACCAGGGTAATCTAGACAAACCTAGCTCAAAGACAAGAAAAGTGCTTAAAAGAGAGAGAGAGAGAGAGAGAGAGAGAGAGAGAAGTGAGAAGGAAACATGAACCCACTGCCACAGAATCACATTCCATTGAAAGGGGAAAAAAGCAAAAATGGTCTCAATTCATTCAGATCCATAGTCTTGTTATTCCACAACAAGATTAAATCTAGTAAATACCAGTAAATAGTTTCCACCAGCTTGACAATGCTTCAGAGAAGTGCTAAGTATGGTCTTAGAGACTGGTTTAAATTTCAGCTATTGAGGCTTTATATTAAAGACAACATTTCTACTCATTTTTGATGTACAAATTTCTCAAGAAAAATGTCTACTTCAAATAAAAGGAAAAAGTATCTCCACAATTTCCCCAAAGAGATAGAAGAAGGCATTGATCTTTGAGCAAATATCATGTGGAAGCTAGAGAATTCCTATTACTTCTTGAATTTACATAGTGTCTCCCTAACTTCTGGGGATGAAGGAAAGAAAAATTAGGTTAGTCAAATAGTAGTGAGAAATGTTCCTCAAGGGACCCACCACCACTCTCCCTGCTAGGAACTCTATTTTAGAGAAGCATGATTAGTCATGTATTGAACTAATCATGGCAATTAAGGATAGAGTGAACTCATAATTACTGCAAGTATAAGACAAGAATGCACTGTCTTAACCATCTGTTAAGCATCTTCATGGCACTGTTAGAAAAAGACAGTCTTCACCCTCAGTATGCTAATATATAAGACAAACAGGGCTTGTGCCAATTAAATGTAGGTGGGAGGGTTGTATTAACAAACAGATGAACACATATTACTTAAGAGCATAAAAACATATGTTGATGATTTAGGTGGATTCAGAGCTAATTCCATGTGCATTCCTATAAAGACAGATAAGACATTTTTTGAAATAAGGGAGAGCGAGTTACAGAAAGTAAAAGGATTCCCAGAAATAGAGAAAAGGAGCAAGAGGTGATGACAGTGGTGGCAAGCAGAAAAGAACAACAACAACAAAAAAAACGAATGTCCCCATAAGCAGTTGCTTGGTTCTCTTTTCTAACATCTTTTTGGGTTACAAATTCCATTTTTTCCTAATCCATACATTTCTTAATTTTGCTGTTTAAAAATATTGTCTCCACCATGGAAAAAATGTAAAATTATAATAATAACTGGGATGCAATCTGAAAAAAATCACAGAGTAGGCCTGTTTCCCATACGGCCTCAACAACCCATGCTGGTAGCGACTCACTACCCTTAAATCCATACACATCCACCTTGAGGATTACCTCCTGGTTCAGAACACATTAGATACTATATAAAAAAAAAATCTGTTTGCTGCTTCTAAATTATTAATTAAACACACCCTGTAAAATCCCATGATCCAAACAATCTCAGTCCTGAGTATGTATCTGAAGGAAATAAAATCAGTATCTCAAGGAGGTATCTGCACATTCATGTTCATTGCAGCATTTTTCACAATAGCCAACATAGGGAAAAACCTACATGTTTTCAGTAGATGAATGGATAAAGAAAATGTAGGGTTTTTATGTATACACAGTTGGAATATTATTCTGCCATAAAAAGAAGGAAATCCTGCCATTTGAAAAAAAAAACATGGATGAAACTGGAAGGCATTATGCTAAGTGAAATAAGCAAAATAGAGAAAAAACATACACTGTGTTATCACTTATGTGGAATCTAAACAAGTAAACAAAAACAATTTCACAGAAATAGAGAATAGAATAGTGGTTGTCAGTGGCTGGAGGGGGAAATGAGGTAATTTGGGTCAAAGGGTACTAGTTTTCAGTTATAAAAGAGTAAGTTCTGAAGACCTAATGTACAACATGGTGACTATAATTAATAATATGGTACCGTATACTTTAAAGTTGCTGAGAGTAGATCTTAAGAAGTATTACACACAAAAAAAATTTAACTATGTCTAGAAGTGTTAATTATCTTGTTCTTGGTAATCATTCCACCATGTATATGCATTACCAAATCATTACAATGTCTACTTTAAATATATATATTTGTTAATTATCCCTAAATAAAGTTAAAGAAAACATTAACACTACCTAAGAAATAGCATAGCTAGATAAAATATTAGATACACAGTTAAATTTAAATTTCAAATAATTTTTTAATGTATGTATGTTCCAAACATTTGATGGGACAGAGAGTCTAGTTTTTTGTTTTTTGGGTTTTTTTTTTTTTTTATGTTGGTATGATTTTCATTGTATTTTGTTTGCTTTTTTTTTGTCTACGGCCATACCATCCTGAATGCGCCTGATCTCGTCTGTTTTTGTAACAGCTGGAAATTCTCCTTACAAGAGAAACTTCACTTTGTCCATCATGATAAACCACAGCAAGTACTGTGTGGCTTAGGCAGGGTTAGAAGAGAAGTTCAAAGAATTGGAGATCTGGTGCAAAGAATATGAGTAGTGTTTTTGAATGTGAGCTGAGGACAGAAAATTATGAACCTGTGGATGTGTATGTATGTTCACAACCCTCCTCTATCCTCAAATAAGAATTTTGAATTTCTCATTTCAGCTTTCTGACTTTGATGATGAAGAATTGAAGAGATGCGTAAGGAGTGAAAGACCTTGGAGGAGTAGGGATGAAGATATAAATCAGATCAGAAAGTACTGAGATTTCCTTGGAAGAGAAAGAACAGAAGAGGAAAGAAAGAAAAGGTAGAGTAGGAAGGAAAAGAGTGGCAAGGACTTTATTTTAGTACTGTTTCTTTTGCACTTTTGAGCAAGTGAGACGAAGAGAGACATTTTGGTGGGGCAACTGTTTTCCAAGTGAATGAAACTGAAAGAGGCTGCAACTGTCAGAGAAGATTTTTAAGATGTTTGAGTTAATGTAGAGGTGAATTTTCTTCCTGTCAATAGGTTTTTGATTGACAGCAGTAAAGACTTAAGGGTTCTTAACCACTTTCAGTAGAGTATGTTTCTTTGAAACTAACACTCCACAGAGACTGGACCATTGGGACTCTGCTGATATATCAGGGTTGTACATAGATGTATACTGTGGACTAGGAGTAAATTAGACATGGGATTGAAAACAGGTCCCTGTCTTCCCTACCCTACAAACTACATATGTCCTTACATGTCTCCTGTCTCCTTATGTTTGCAGGTTTTTTATGGGTTCAAGAGCCCATTTAAAGAAGAAATACATAGTTCTCCTAGATAAAAAAAAATAATCATTTTTTAAAACTCATGAAGGACAAATAGAATTCATAAAATGCCCATGATGATAAAAAAAATTATTATTTGGACTATACCACTCTTTCAGATTTCTTTCTATTATCCCTCCCCCACTCATGCATCATCAAGCAGCTTTAGAACAAGCGTTCACCTCACTTTGTCCCACGTAGGCTTCAAGTTTGCTGTTACCCTAATTAAGCTGGTATGATGGCAGCCATAGATAGATCTTGTAAAACTTTTTTTAGATGGAGTAAGTGGTTTGTCTTATTCTTTCCTGCCTCCCAACTACACGCATTATATTATTTCATTTACAATTTACATATGCACTTTAGCATCAGCATTCACTGCTAACTCATTGATGTGAATAAAACATGAATGAAATGGCAAGGGCATTTCTAGAAAGCCCCCTCTTCAAGCTGGTCTTCTATAGCATGCATTTATAAGAAATGAAGCTCAAGGAAAAAAGAAGGGAGTGAAACTTCCTGGGGAGTACCAAGGGGCATCTGTGCCTGCCTTAGTGTGGAGCCACTTCTCTTACTGCTTACCTGTGCCAGAGAATGCATTGTAAATTATAGCAGGATGGAGACAGAAGGTGAAAGGAGAAGCAAAGCAATGTAGTCATACTTTCTCATTCTGATAATCAATCCCTCCAAATGACAATGTTTAGTATAATATGATGAATTAAAGGAAGGTGTTTTGGGGGGCACCTGGGTGACTCAGTCATTTAAGCATCTGACTCTTCATTTTAGCTCAGGTCACGATCTCATGGTTCATGAGTTAGAGCCCTGCATCAGACCCTGTGCTGACAGTAAATGGAGCCTGCTTGGGATTCTCTCTCTGTCTCTTTTACTTCTGCCCCTCCCCTGCTCTCACTTTGTCTCTCTCAAAATAAATAAACTTAAAATAATTTTTTAAATAAAAAAAATGAAAGGTTTTTTTTAAGGTCATTTTTACTTTGAAAAAGCTGAAAAAATCAAAACAGTGTGGTACTGTGATCAATTGATTTACTACAAAGGAGCCAAGAACATACAGTAGGGAAGTGAGAGTCCCTTCAATAAATGGTACTGGGAAAACTAGATGGCCACATGTCAAAGAATGAAACTGGGCCGGTGTCTTATACAATACACAAAAGTCAAGTAAAGGCTTCAGTGTAAGATCTGAAGCCACAGAACTCCTAGGAAAAAACATAGGCAGTGAACTCTTTCACACTGGATTTGGTGTTGCATTTTTTAATCTGACTCCAAAAGCAGAGGCAACAAAAGCGAAATAAACAAGTGGAACTACATTGAACTAAAAGCTTCTAAAACCGAAAGATCATGACAAAATGAAAAGGCAACCTACTGAATGAAAGAAAATATTTGCAAGTAATATAGGATAAGGGGTTAATATCCAAATTTATAAAGATTCAACTCAGGAGCAAAAAGAATCCAATTTAAAAACGGGCTGTAGATCTAAATAGACGATTTCCCAAGGAAGATCTATAGATAATAAAAAGGTACGGGAAAAGATATTAAATGTTACCAATTACCAAGAAAATGAAATCAGAATCACAATGACATATCATCTTGCACCTGTTAGAATGGCTATTATCAAAAAGATAAAAAAAATAACCAGTGTTGGAAAAAATGTGGAAAAAAGAGAACCTTTGTCCATTGTTGGTGGGAATGTAAACTGGTGTAGCCACTATGGAAAATAGTATGCAGTTTTCTCAAAATATTAAAAATAAAACTACCACATAAATGTCAGAACATATACCAATAATATTTTTTAAAAACAGTAGATTATAATAGCCCTAAGTAGTGTTTGCTTTGATTGTTGTATCAGTTGGCTATTTCTACATAACTATCCTAAATTATAGATTTATGTGCCCTTTTCATAGAATGGGATTATATGCTGGGGAGTTGATCTGATCTCTGGATACTGATGAGTCTGCAGTCATCTATGAATCACTATATTGTGTTTTTGTAGCCTATCCATGATGGTGTAGGGTCCACAGTGCACCTCTCTCAAACCAATATATGACAATTTACTGTGTGTATATATGAAGGTCATTTTTCCAGTTTTATTAAGATAGAACTGACATAAATGTATATGTTTAAGGTGTAGGGCATAATGGTTTAACATACAGATACCGTATCACGATTACCACAATAAGTTAATTTACATTCATCATCTTATATAGATATAATAAAAAGAAAAAGGTAAAATAAACTACTATATGATCCAGCTATTTCACTTCTGGGCATTTACCAAAAGAAAATAAAAACACTAAATCTGAAAATATATATGCACTGCCATGTTCATTGAGGCATTATTTACAATAGCCAAAACATGGAAACAACCAAAATGTCCACTGACGAATAAAAAAGATGTGATATATCTATATCTATCTATCTATCTATCTATATGGAATTTCATATATATGTGATGTACATAGATATATATATATATATATGGAATTCCATATATATACAGTATATATAGTGGTGTGTGTGTGTATGTGTGTGTGTGTGTGTGTGTGTGTATATATATATATACATATATATATGTGTATATATACATCTGTATATATACACACACACACATATATGGAATACTACTACACCATAAAAAAGAAAGAAATCTTGTCATTTCTAACAATGTGGATATGCCTTGAGTGTATTACACTAAGTAAAATAAGTCAGAGAATGACAAATATAGCATGATTTAACTTATATGTAGAATCTGAAAAACAAACAAAAGCAAAAACAGACCTCAACGAAACAGAGAAAAGATTGGTGGTTGTCAGAGGTGAGGGGTGAAGGTGGGTGAAAGGCTTCAGGTAGGTCAAATGGTATAAGCTTCCCGGTATAAAATAAAAAAGTTGTGGGGATATAACACACAGCATGGTGACTAAAATTAATAATATTAAACCATATTTGAAATATGCTAAGAGAGAAGGTCTTAAAAGTTCTTATCACAGGAAAAAAATTATACTGTATCAAAAGAGATGTTAACTAGACTCATTGTGGTGATCATTTTGCAATATACACAAACAGTGAATCATTATGTTGTACACCTGACACTAATGTTATATATCAACTATATCCCAATGAAGAATAAAAATTATAACAGATCACATATAGATTTAAAAAAATGATAAAGTACCTGGTAGGTGCTATCAATATTAACTAGTACATTATTTTTTAGCATATCATATCTGTTAGCAGGGCAAGAAAAAAATCAGCTTGGAGAGCTAGGGTAATGTGATAAAGGGCAAAAGATATTAACTGGTATAATAATTTTTGAAAAATACAACTACATAAAAGTTTGACGTGAGCAAGGTTTCAAATATTTTATTAAAGTAGAAAGAATTTGTTCTCATAAATATCCATTATTTTCCTTAATTTAATACTATTTCCAGCTCATGATGACCTCCTTGCAGGTAAAGTCCAGTTCCCCTGCCAGATACATTTTATACAGTGAGTGTTCATATGTATGGGAAATTAGAGGAATGGAGAAATAAAGACAGAAATTGGGCCATGAGAGAAAAATCACTGTCTACAGATGAGCCACAAAGAGCCAGGAAGGGGGCAGGAGGTTAGTCACTGGGAAGAAAAAAAAAAAAAAAAAAAAGATCATTATAGTCCTGACAAAAATAGGAACAGGAGGTAAGGTTTTCAGATGTAAAGTTGAAAGTGAATTATAAATAGCTGAACAAGTATTATTAAACCCTGATTACCCACAAGAGATAGCACATACCTCTGTCCATAAAGGCAGTGCCTGTAGGTGACTGGAAATAATCAGTGTTTAGGAGAAACTTCAGCTACAGGGTAAACTATATGATGTGTCTACATTCAATCCCCAATTCATGGCCATTCTCTAGATGCCACTCTCTTCACTGAGCTTTCTTTGTGTGGCCTGGTATAATTTAGAATGGAATAGAGCCATGGTATGCTCATCAGATGCTACCCACACTGTTGACATTAATGCTGTTTCATGATCAAGGAGATATAACCATTAGAAATCATTTCAGACAGATGATCCAGATGAACCTTGCGGGTTCCCTATCTGATTGTGTGCATGCAATCCTGTCCCTGTTGAGAAGCAGCCAACAGTTTCCCTTAGTGCCCCTCCTTGGAATAATCACCCATCCCAACCAGACATTCCCCAAATGGCAAGGACCATCATGCTATCTCGTTGGGTACCAGCCTCACCTGGTCTCAAGGGGTCCAGGAACTCTCTATGCTCCATTCTCACTCAAAATGTACGTTTTCCTCCCACAGTGAAGTGATCACATGTGAACCAAGAAAGGGACTCGCAATGGGTCAAAATGTTGTTACCTATCCAGAGTTGTATTTGAATTCTAAAATATATTCAGGTGTTCTGGCAATATCAGTTGCTGGGGGTGTGGCAGGGGGGTGGTTGCAGAGCATTTGTTGGCATTCCAAAAACCCACTACATGAATGAATGCCAATCCAGAGTGTTCTCAGAAGATTGGGGAGAGAAACAAGCTCATTAGAAAGCCACAGATCCTCCTGGAATTAACGTAACCACATCATCAATCCATTTCACCCCAGGGTCTTTTCCAGGAAACCCAGTTGGCCTAAAGAGGCCATGCTTCAGACCATTTATGGGAGAGCCTACACTCGTCAGGTAGGGAAAGGAGTGTGAAGTTTTCTCCTCTAGCTAAGTACACCTCCCACAGCTATCTAGTTACTGGGATCTCTCTCAGTAGTTATTATTTCCTTCCTTTTTCTGCCTCCCCTCCTTCCTTCCTCCATCCGGGCATCTGTCCACCCATCCAAGAAACCTACAATAACACCAGCAGCCTCCTAGCTTCAGAGGGCAGAGCTGAAAAAGCCCAACAAGGCTGCTGCCCTCATGGAATTTATGTTCTAAAGGAAGAGAACGAATAAGTATCGATTTTAAGGATATGAGACAAATAAACAAGTCAGTATGATAGAGTAAAAACTTAGAAAGAGAGGTGACCACTTTCAATAGGATTGTTAAGAAAGGCTTCTCTAAGGAGGTGGCATTTTAGCTGATAAACAAAGGCAGAAAGCAGGCCACCAATGGAGCACTGAAAAGGGAATATTTGAGAAATAATGACTTGGACAAAAAACTCAAAAAGGAAATGGTTTTATATGTTCAGGAAACAGAAGAAAATGAAAGGCCTAGACCACACTGAGCAAAATAGAGAGCAACACATGGTAAGGTGGGAGAGTTGAACAGAAATAGAGCTTATGGAACCCTGTAGACTTGGCAAAGAATATGGATAGTATTCTAAGAGTCATGGAAAGCCAGTGGAAGATTTTATAGTGTGGGGGGACAAGATGGGATTGGCACTTTTTTTAAGTGGCTTTTTAAAAAATGTATTTATTTTGAGGGAGTGAGAGATCGAGTAGAGGCAGAGAGAAAGAATCCCACACAGGCTCCATGTTGTCAGCATAGAGCCTGATACGGCGCTTGAACTCACAAAGTGTGAGATCATGACCCAAGCCAAAGTTGGATGTTTAACCAACTGAGCCACCCAGATGCCCCAGGATTTGCATTTTTAAACAGATCCTTCTACTTAATCTGTGGAGGACAAACTGGAGGGGAGGAGAAGAGAGAAACAGCAGATGGAGCAGTTTGGAAATGATTACAGCAATGCCAGTGTGAGGGGAGAGAGACATGAGTTTGAACATTCCAGTAGAGATGGACAAAAGTGGATGGATTTCAACTACATTCTGGAGGTAGAAATGAGAATTTGCAGATCATTTGAAAGAATTAATGGAGACAATTGAAGAGTTAAGAACTTTAGCTTGAACAACTGGAAAATAAGGAGAAATTTATTTGGAATATGTTCATTTAGAGATGTCTGAGATCCCGGAAGACCTGAGAAAATTATAGTTGAATGGTTCTGTCTGAAGGGCAGGGAGGGGGTAGGACTAGAAAGCTTCCATCTACACAACGGGCCAAGGTCTATGGGAATCTCCGTAGTATGGAATACAGAGTATTTTGCTTACTACTATGGCCATATTTGTTAAATACCTACTGTGTACCAAATGTTAAGAAGCCAAGGATATAGTAACTGTTCTCAGAGGGTGTGTGTGTGTGTGTGTGTGTGTGTGTGTGTGTGTATACACACATATGTGTGTGTGTGTGTGTGTGTGTGTGTATATGAAAAAATATATATATTTAGAATGTATTAAGTGATAAATGAATGACATAGAATAAACCTAAAGGAGAAATGGCTGGGAGGCCACAGTGTCACAGTACAAGGAATATCAAGCAGTAAGTTCAGCAGACCTGAGTTTCAATCTTAGCCCCTCACTGGCGAAGTATGCTTGAGCAGTTCTTTCAAGTTCCCTAAGCCTTGGTCTCCTCATTCTAAAATGGCACATTACGGCTACACTCAAGGTGTTGATGAAATGTCAGTGGAAAATAGTTTGCCAGTGTAAGACTGGCATCCACCATAGACAGGAGCAACCAAGCAAAATTCCCAGAATAGGAAGGAGCTGAGTTGGACCTTGAAGAACAGGTAAAAGTGAGAACAACTGTTAGAGATGTGTAGGCAGGATGTTCCAGGTTAGGATAGCCTCATAGAGATTAGCAGGCATTGCCATGCTCCTACAGGTACCAGATTCTAGTGTATCATCTGTCAATCCACACGTTCCCTTGACAGCATCACTCTATTTGTGGAAGTCAATATATTCATCTTTGTGAATGAGTTTCAGGTAAATTGACATAGGTGATGGTTTCCTGTTCAGAATGTGAGAAAAATATCAATTGACCTTCATTTTCATCCAGTGTACTAGTGGTCACCTGGAAGGAACTTGCAGTCCACTAAGAAATACTCAATATATATTATCTATATCTATATCTATCTATTGACAGACAAGTAGATATTAATTTATGGTTCTATGTATAGAAGATAGAGCTATATGTATTTTAACATACAGTTATATATAGAGAAGATACAGTTATGCATGTATACTAAATATTAATTATGTATAAGGCCCAATGTATCAATATAGCAGTTCTCAATATAACCCTACTGTATATGCAAAAACAATAAAAGCTCTTTGCATTTTGGGGGGGGGCAGGATTAGAATGAACTTGGCCACCAGAATGTAGTAAAACCTGAAGGTTGTAAGATTCGAGTAGGTCTTGTTCAGGTTCATCTCTCAAGTATATGGTTTTCATTTGCCACCTCCTTATGCAGCCATTGCCACAGTAAATTACAACCTCAGGGTAACATCCTCTTAAGAAATAAGCCACATTTGGACCTACACTCAGTGGCACAGCAGTTGTATCTTCAGAGCTGTAGAAAAGGAAATGTCATGAAAACATTCTGCTTGGCTCTGCCAAGAACAACAATTTCCTAGTCACAATAATGAAAACACTGTTTAGTTCAAATAAATCTGTAGAAAAGGTGCAGAAGACTTAATTAAGGTTATACTCTAGAATATAAATTTTATCAGTCTTAACATCAAAATCGCTAGTGCAGCTGAACAAAAGCTGGGAGGGGGGAGATGGGAAAGAGAGCTAGGGGGGTGTAGGGAACAATTTCGTTCTATTAGGATATATTAGTACTATTTAATTTTTCAGTCATGTGGATATTATTTTGATCATTTTTAAAATTAAATCTAAATAGAAAAGCAAATCCTTGATGAAGTAAATCTCACCTTTGTGAAGTTAAAGGCCATACGTTGTGCCTAATTCAATCCTACTTCTGCTAAGCAGAAAGTATTTGTATATTTTACATATTTGTAGAATACTTAAAACTGTGAATGGCACTGCGCTGTTAAATACATTATTGAGGCAGGCTCTTGGCATACTCCAGAGTTAAGAGCACCTCTTAAAATGTGACTCACAGACCACTTGCCACAGAATCACCTGAGACTGTGTTTATTAAAAAACAGTAACAACAATACCTTCTTAGACACCATCTGGAACTAACAGATTCAGATTTCCAACGATAGTGTCCAGAATCCATGCCTCTAACAACCCCTGTCCCAAGTGGTACTTATAAACATTACAGAGATAAGATTCAATGTTTTGGTGTTTCATTTCCACTGAAGTATTGTCTCCTTACAACCATAAGCATTCAACTCCTAGTCTAAGAACATGGAATTAAAAATGAAGTTCCAAACTCTGTTCAAAGCCACCCAAATGAAAGGCTTTACTTCAGATTAGCTTCAATTTCTTTGGTTTATCTGTTAGAGAATCTTACAAATTTTCTGAAGTCTGACAACTATAGTTGATTGAATTTATCCTTAAACAGAAGTTATAGTCCATATATTCTACCACCAATGTAGAAAAGATACAAGTCAGAAAAGATTCAGACCAAAACCCTTGGGAGCATTGTTCTGGAGGTCCCTCATTAAATTTCAGGCTTAATACCACTAGTTATTTGACCCTGGAAAGGTTCTGAAGAAGCTCGAGTGGCCAGGTTACAGGACTCACCCAGTGCTTCTTGGGAGATAGGATAATTACCATCCATGTGGAAATATACTGAACAAGCAGCAAGGTTGAACTAGTGCACTTAGTGTATAATAGCCGAAGAGCAACCTTGTTTAGAAGGTGTTCGAAGCAGTGACTCAGGCGATTTTCCATGAGCTAAGAAAAAGTTTTATTATTGCCTTGTGAGCAGCAAGTTAGCAGGATATGTGTGTGCAAGGGGAGGAGGGTACAGTACTTCCAGAGTTCTTTTCCAAAGGGTAACTTCAACAATGTCACATTCGCTGAAAAATTTTTCAGTGATGCTGTTTTGCCTCCCAGATAATGTTAAAACTTCATAACAAGGCAAGAACACTCCTTCACAATCTATTTTGTGCTTATCTGTCAAACCAAAGCAATGACAAAAGCTTAGCAACAGCACTACACTTTGTATTCCTGTACTCATGGCAGACATCATCAATCAGGCAAGGCCTTCCTTCCACTTGAATGCGTTGTAACCCTAGATTCCTCCATACCACGAAATTCCAAGAAACTCTTGTCATTTACAACAGTTGGCCAAAGAATTGATACCTTCTTTCCTCTGTTCCAGCTCATACTGAGCCACTGCCAAATAAACTTCTATTCATCTTGTAATACTTCAGACATCATTCCCTCCAGAAATCATCAACCCTCACTATTATTTTCTTTTATCTCAAGCTATTAGCACTTGATATCCCCATAACATTTTCTAACTCTCACAGAAGGCCATTTTTATGATGCACTGACATTATTGGTGGGCGTTCCCATCTCCTGGCTAAAATTTGAAATCCATAAGGGTGCCTGAAATCTGGAAGTAAGCTGCATACTGTTGTAAGATTTCCATACCACCATCAATGGCTTCCCACAAATGGCCAGAAATCTTGGCTGGTTACATGTTGGAGACCACATAATGGAAACTAATTTGTCTTTATTGCTATTTGATAGCTCTTTCTCTGAGATCAAGGTCCATGTTATACTCACTAGTTGAGAATGTGGCTTATATTAAAAAAAAGAAGAAGAAGGAGGAGGAGGAGGAGGAGGGATATTTTCCTCCTTTTCTGCCCCTTCCCTGGAGCCTCTGCCTCTTGATCCCCATTAATACCTGGTCAAAAAAAAATGTCCTGCTATCTTTTAGAATTTATTTCACCACGACTTACAGGATTTTATCATCATTTGTAGGGAGTCAATATCATGTCGTCATTAAGAGCATGGACTCTGGATGTCAGCATGCCTGAGTATCCAGGAACTTCTTGCTAGCTTTGAAATCTCTCTGCACCTTTCCTTCTTCATTTAAAAGTGGTAATAACAATAGCCCTTACCTCATAAAGCTATTGTGAGAATTAGGTGGGATAATGTATGTAAAGTGCTTAAACCACTGCCTGACATGTGGTTAATACACACCAGAAGATACTTGTCACTAGCAAATCATCACCACCATCATCATCATCATCATTTACTCCAAAGTTTCTCCTGGGGACCCAGGATCAAGACTATGCAGGCAGCCCTCCCCTTGGGACTCAGCTCAGAAGGAAGATGACAGAATGACAGCCACAGGACATGTAGAAGGAAAAACAAAGCAAAGTGAGAAATTAATAAAGGTAGAGAAAAGACCACTTTACCTAGGAAAGTCTTTTAGGAGGGGACAGTTCCAATACTACTGGTATATTTCCGTGTTAAATTTAATTCTCACAAGAAATACTTTCTCAAGCATCTATGTGAAACTCCATAGAAAGGCATAAAACAACTTAAGAAAGTCCCTGCCCACAACAAACTTCCAAGCTAAAATATCCAAAGAGTACAAATATTTAAATATTTTAATATATAATATTAATACATAAAAATTTAATATAAATGCATACATACTTAATGGTTATGATAAAAAGTAAATTAAAGAATCCTATGTATACTGAAAAGATTTTAAATTTCAAAATTTTTTATGTATCAACAAAAAAAGTACGCCTCAACCAAAAATTAGCACAGGACATACAGAAATAGTCAATTTGAGGAGAAAGTCCAAACGGCTAACAGTAAGATACATTTTAAAGATCAGCAAGATTTCCAAATGATAAGAAGTTTTGGAGATGACAAGGTGAAATAATAATGTAGTTACTAATATTTACTGTGTGCTATCTCTGTGCCAAACATGTTTCATTTTTTTACTCATTTATTTTTCCCCAAATTCTTTAAAGTAAATACATCATCCTCCATTTTCAGATGAGGTAACAGTAATAGAAACCACATATAAGACACATATTTAGTGTGATGGTTAGTTTCATGTGCCCAATTGACAGGACAATGGTGCCCATATATGTCACCAAACATTATTCTGGGTGTTTCTGTGAGGGTGTTTTTGGATGATATGAACATTGAAATCCATGGGCTTTGAGTCAAGCAGATCACCCTCTACAATGTATGCAGGTGTCACCTAATCGGCTGAAAGCCTTAATAAAACAGGGCAGCATTTGGAATCAAACTGCAACTGTTCCCTGGGTCTGCAGTCTGCTGGCCCTCCCCATCAAATTTTGGTTTCACTAAACGTCCACTATTACATAAATCTAACTGATTCCTTAACAGAAATCTCTTTTTTGGGCTCTCTCCATGCTCACATGTACACAAGTTCAGTCAGTTCTGTTTCTTTGGAGAACTCTGAGTCATATATTTAGAATATGGTGGAGTCAGGTTTCAGGCAAGATTTCCTGAGTCTTACAAACTTCAGTATCCTTCACAGCTTTTCTTTTCTTTTTTAAATTAATTTATTTATTTTGAGAGAGACAAAGACAGTGTGAGTGGTGGAGAGACAGAGACAGAGAGAGAAAAATCCCAGATAGGCTCAGCACACAGCCTAACATAGGGCTCGAATTCAGAAAATGGTGAGACCATGACCTAAGCTGAAACCAAGAGTCAGTAGCTTAACTGACTGAGCCACCCAGAAGTCCCCAGAGCTTTTCTATAAAAGCTTT
Organism: Lynx canadensis; assembly: GCF_007474595.2. Lineage (NCBI taxonomy): Eukaryota > Metazoa > Chordata > Mammalia > Carnivora > Felidae > Lynx > Lynx canadensis. The sequence goes on along the minus strand of NC_044304.2, from coordinate 47,269,721 downwards.
GTTGGTACAAAAAATTCATGAAATCCTTTGGGGTAACGATTTGCTTATACACATTAATAATATTTTGAAAGTTCATTTATTCTAGAGATTTCCTCTAAGCAAAGAGTCAAATTCAAACAAAGGTTTGTGTACGTGGCATTTTTTCTTAGAGTTAAAAAACTTGAATCAATTTAAAGGTCCAACAGTGAAAGCGTTAAATAAATTATGATGCACACACAGGAGTAAATATTAGGCAGTTATTAAATTATGTTTCTTAAGAACAATGCCATGGGGAATTACTCAGGAGATATTAATTTTTTTAAAACAAGCTAAATCATTATCTATATGGTGTGAGCTGAATTAGGTTATAAATGAATTTGTATTCATAAATATTCAGAGGAAAAACTGAAGATAATTACATAAAAATGTTCAGACAGCTGTATTTCTGGGGGGGGTGTTATTCACTCATTTCCTTCTTTATCATTTTCTATATTTTCCAAGGACTTTATAAAAACAAATGTTTTGGTGTCTGGTCTTATTGTTTTGGGGTCAAGGCAAAAAAGGTAGTAATGAGACCCAAAGGCCTTTATGAAGGAAATCTATGACATGATGGGAAAAACAGAGTTTCTGGAGTATATTCCAAACTTGTATTCCCTGCAAGTTCCCTTTACTGAATTCGTACGTGGGAACATAAATTCCTTCACTTGTCTCAACCTCTGTTTGCTCACTGGTAAGGAACAGGTAGTAAGGATACCTACCCACTTACTTCACAGCAAGGATGAAGGGATAGAGTCTTAGCATCAAATGATGCTGACTTATACTCAGTACTTTATTAAAAAAAGTATGAAGCATGACTTGTGATGATTTTTTAATAGCTCTTTAAGATATTTGTACATATGGGGTTGTGTGAGTGGCTCAGTCAGTTAAGTGTCTGACTTCAGCTCAGGTCATGATCTCATGGTTTGTGGGTTTGAACCCCACATCAGGCTCTGTGCTGACAGCTCAAAGCCTGGAGCCTGCTTCTGATTCTGTGTCTCCCTCCCTCTCTGCCCCTTCCCCACTCACACTGTGTCTCTGTCTCTCAAAAATGAATAACCATTAAAAAAAATTTTTTTTAAAGTATTTGTACATATGCTCTCCATGATTTTTGAAGTGGATACTTCAGTGTTTTTTAGTACATTCACAGAGTTGTGAAGCCATTAATACAGTAGAATTTTAGGAAAGTTTTGCCACTCCAGAAAGAAATCCTTGCCCGTTAGTAATCACTCCTCACTTCCCTTGGCTCTTAGAACCCATTAATCAACTTTCTATAAACTTGCCCGATATGGACATTTCATATAAGTGGAATCATACAGTATGTGGCCTTCTGTGTCTAGCTTTTTTCACTCAGCATATTTCCAAGTTTCACCCATGTTGAAGCATGTATCAGTACTTTAATCCTTCTTTTGGCCAAATAACACTAGACTCTATTAACATACCACATCTTATTTATTCGTTGATTGACTGATGGACATGTGGGTTGTTTGTACCTTTTTTTAAATGTTTATTTATTTCTGAGGGAGTGAGCAAAGAAGGGAAAGAGAGAGAGAGGGGGATACAGAGGATCAGGAGCAGTCTCTGTGCTGACAGCAAAGACCCTGACACAGGGCTTGAACTCACAAACCTGAGCCAAAGTTGGACACTTAACCAACTGAGACCCAGATAAACTGGATTGTTTATACTTTTGAGCCATGATGAATAATGCTGCTATGAACATTCATATACAAGTTTTTATGGACTTATGTTTTATTTCTCTTAGGTATATACCTAGGAGTAACACAGCTAAGTCATTATGGTAACTCAACATTTCACACTTTGATGAATTGCTGAACTATTTTCCAAAGTGGCTATGTTACTTTATAATACTACCAATGATGCAGGAATGTTCAGATTCCCTTTAATGATTTTTTTAACTACATATTTTTTAACTATATATTTTTTCTTAGTTGCTCTAAGGCTTATAAAATGCATCACAGTTTATACACTATGTTTATTTCGATGAGATATACTCTATTCTTATATAGCTCTATCCCTTGCTCCCTTTTACTGCTATTATTACTATACATATCACACTGATATATGTTACAATCCCAACTATACATTTTTAAAGAAGCTGAGAGAGCAAAGGTGAGTACGTATTTATCGTCTGTTATATTAACCTTATTTTTTGCGACTTTGGTTTTTCCGTGTATTTGAGTTACCTTCTGCTGTTTCCTTATTCGAAAACAGTTTAGCTTCTATCCATTGCATCTTTGCTATTATTTTGAAATATATCATATTCCTATACATTATAAACCTAAAAATACAATTATATACATATTGTGGGGCAACCCAATTGGGTGGAGGCCGGTCATGTAGGCAGTGAAATAATTCACCCAAGGCAGAACAAAGGAGATAGAAGTTTACTAAATATACTGCAATGGAGCAGGGTGCAGGAAAGCAAAGGGGGGGGGGACTGTCTGCCAGGAGGCGGTGGGGGTGGGGGGCTGTAGTTATGGGGAGTAGTGATGAGGTATGAGAACGAATGGAATTTTCTTCTTTTGGTACCTGTGCCTGGTTGTTAAGTAGTATGTCGGTCAGCTAGGGCTTATGGCTAAGGTGGGTCACCTCCTGAGCCCATTTGCATCCAGCTTGGTGGTCACTGTGGGCCCTTTGACCTTAATCAGCTTCCACTGCTCAAGCCTATTGCCTAAAAGTAGCCTCTACACATACTGTTTGTACAAACACTTTATAAATCAGTTAACAGAAAAAAAGAGAAGAGAAGACAACAAATTCCCTCAAGTTTTGTTTATCTGGTAATGCCATTTCATCTTCACTTTTGAAAACTAGTTTCACTAGATACAGGATTTTATTTTTTAAGTTTAGTAATACTAGTTTTAAGAAATAATACTAGTTTTCTTTCAGCACCTTGACTCTGCCATCCCCAAACCTTCCAGCCTGCACTGCTTCTGACAACAAATCATTTGTTACTGACAAAGATCGCTTGTCAGTAAAGGGTTTTTTTTTTTCTCCTTTCTATTTTTTTTTTAAATGTAGCTTTTGAAATTTGACTATGATGTATCAGGCCATGGATCTCTTTGCATTTATCCTACCTGGAGTTCTTTGAATTTCTTACATATAGAGATTAAGATTTTAAATCAGATTTGGGATGTTTTTAGCCATATCCCAAGCAAAATTGGACCTTTTAAGTAATATAGCAACTCTGGATACTAAACTGTCATTACTCCCACTTCCAGGGCTTGTTACTGATTTTTCTGGATAGTTTTTTACTTATTTAGTCTCCTATTTGGACTATTTCACTGAAGTCTGTTTCTGACACCATATGCAACCTTTAAAATTGCTCCTCACGGGATAAAGTCTTGAGTGTGTACACATAATCCCTGGGCATCTGAACTGATGTGCCCCTAAGGGTATCACACTCAGCTGTGAGTCTCCATTAATTGCTATATTATTCCTTTATTGTTTTTGGCAATGTCCCAGAGCATAAATGGCTCCACAGCCTTATCTGATGGAGTTAAGGCCCATTTTCTTCTTATTTATTTATTTACTTATTTATTTTTTATTTTGAGACAGACAGAGAGAATGAGTGGGGGAGGGGCACCGAGAGCAGGAGAAAGAAAGAATCCCAAGCAGGCTCTGCACTGTCAGCAGGGAGCCTGACATGGGATTCAAACTCACCAACCAAACCAAACCATGAGATGTAATCTGAGCCGAAATCAAGAGTCAGACACTTAACCAACTGTACCATCCAGGTGCCCCAAGGCCCATTTTCAATGGCACAGTTTGGCCAGTCTAAGGCCACTCAGACCTCAGAAGGACTTCTCCTAGCTGTCTCTTTCCCTGGTTCTCTTAAATTTCTAGCTGGTCTACCATTTTCTTACTGTTATCAGGTAGCTACCAGCTGAAGGGTGCCACTACTAACTGGTCACTGCCAAAAGTTTCACTTTTGCCAAAAGCTTCACAGTTTTTGACAACTCTGCTAAACATGAATTCACCATTCTCTGTTCCAAAAACAAGTTCTATTTGGGAGATCTGTGGAATTCTCTCTTTTTATGATCTATTCCCTCAAGCATTATCTCTGTATAAATGCAACAAGGTGGTGGGTGGAATGGGAGCATGCACGGTGGTCTGCTTCTCCCACAGTGACACCCTGCTTTATCATCAGGGCTTTAGGCAAGGAAAGGAGCTGCTTGTCTTCTCAGCTTGCCCATCCTGATGTGGAAGAAGGTGCTTACTTATAATCCCCACCTTAGAAGGAAGGTGAGATGGGTGTTTCAGGACCCAGGATTCTGTGCCTCCCATGCCTGGAGTAGACTTTTCCCCAAGGAGTGAGACTGTTATAAGAAAGGGAGACCAGTTCTCCCAGCAGCATCTGCCCAGAACAGAGCTTCTGCAACAGGAAACTGGTACATGGGGGATGAGGTATCCCTGGGGCAAGACCCTCCTGGGATGAAATGGTAGCTATGGACTGGGAACTAAGAAAGAGAGAGGCTCATCTTCCTGGCTGTAGGTGCCTGGAGTATAATCTGTAACACACAGAGCTGAAAAGAGAGGAGAGCAAGCAGGTCAGGGCTTAAATGCCACAGATCCTTACTGCTCTTACCAACATATAGTGGATTTTTTTAATGTTTCTCCATTTTCTATAAGACCTTAGTACAATTTCCTGAGATTTTTAATGTAAACCATTTAACTACTGAAAATTTTATATATATAAAATTATACAATTTTGTGGCTTACATAATATATATTTAAATATTTGTACATTTATACTTATAAATTTGTCATATAATTGTATATATTTATCATCTATCTAATTTTCAGAAGTTGCATGTTCATTAGACAGAGGGTCCACTATGCTTCTTACACAGCCAATCCAGAAGTCAACCTAATTGAGTTTTATAAGGCAAGAAAAGTCATGGCTACCTTAAAGCCAAAAGCACCCTGAAAGAATCACAGTGCATCACTGCAGACTTCCTGGGTGAAGGGTGAATACACTTACTGGCAAAGTCACATTGCTGACAGCTCTTTATATTGGTGCCATACTCCACTTCTCTCTTACATAAACTTGGTGCGCTAGCAAAAAGAAACAACAATGGAAATTCAGCCTAAGAGTCAATCCAGAATTCTCTCCTGCCTTGGAAATGAAACTCCAAATGCCTAACTACAGGATTAAGGCACTTAGAATACAAGCACCAGCTAGAGGCTGCAGAGAATAAAGCAAACAAACAATTCCACTTAAATGTCTTAGACTGTGAGCCCTATAAGCCTGAAGCCTAAAAGTGTAACAAAACTACTTGGAAATCTCACCATTGAAAAATCACATGTAAAATATACCTTTCTATTTTATTCAAGGCAGCAGTAAAAGACCCATTGAGAAAAAAGTAAAAATCTTAGGGAAAAAAAAAACTGGTAAGCAAGTAACTTTAAATGTCAGGCAGAAAATGCAAGGTTAGGCCATTTGGAAGCTTGTAATTTATTTAACATCGAAATCTCAGAATCAATTTTATACTTTACCTCAAGTTAGAGAACTTATCACAGCAGAGGAGCAAAATATTGGAAAACCTTCACTCTCCAAGTACTGTAATTTAGCTACAGAATACCTAACTAATGGCAGAAGAACAGCAAGGAGTGGTACAAAGAATTAAAGTAATAAAGGTATGGCAGAGCAAAACACCTGGAAATGCTTCAAGAGCTACTGCCGATCAAGCAGCCCTGGGAGCGGGGAGCAGGGAGCAGAGGCAAGAGACAGAATTGACATGGTAGAAATGTCCAATCCATAAGCACTTCTACAGGAGGCCCAGAAACATGACCATCTCCTAGGAATCAGTTATGGAGAAGTCCAGTGTCAGCATCATCTCAAGAAAGCACAAAGACAAGACCTCCTCTTTTATGCATCTCAGGAGGAACCCCTGAGGCAGCATCTTGAACCAAATGTTCCTCTGGTTTAGCATGAGCTGTGGGTGGGACAGCAGGAGTTTGTGATTTGAGGACAGAGCTCTAGAAGGTGATTGTGATACTTTTCCCCACTATGGACTTCCTGCAACTATTATCCCCAGGAGACTAGCAATAGTCTTTTTTTGAGGATATACAGCCAGAAGAATTATTTGGAAGTAGCATTTAAAGGTCTTAGTATGTAGCTACCTCTCCATCTGTATCCTGAGAGCCCACCAGGCTCCCAGTCCTGCAGCCTTAGGGAACTACAGACCATGTGGTTATTGGCCCCCACAACTGGCCTAGAGATCTTTTTCTACCTTCTCAAATAGTTAACCCATGTTTTATTAAGACTCATCTCAGCCCATCTTCTTGGATGTGGTCCTTCTTTATTCAATTTAGGCCACGTCCTCTGGACTCACTCAGAAACAATTGCTTTCTTCAGCTGTGTTTCTCACAATGTTATCATCTTAAGTTTTCTCATCTCTAGACTAGTGTTCTCAAATTTTAGCATTCCTCAGGATCACCAGAGGGCTTGTTACAATACAGATTCCTGGGCCCCACTCCCATCTAATTGAATGTGTCTTGGGTGGGGCCCAAAAATTTGCATTTCTAACAAGTTTCAGCTAATGTAGGTTGTCCAGAAGGCACTACTTCTAGGACCACAATCCTTGCAAGTACCAAATTCTATATGCGCCTTGAATCACAAGAGTATTTCTAAATGTCTAGCACTTAGCAGTTTCTGCTAGTGCTCAGTGAATGAAAGAAAGATCAACCAAACCAATAAATACATTAGTACATAAATATATTAGTATATACACTGCAGAAACTGAAGTAACACAAATACAGTTTTTCAAAAATGGTAGCCATCCAATGGAACTATTCCATAGGTAAATAAGAGCTGTAAGCCCTTTCTAACTGGCAAGTTATCAACTCTTTTTTTTCTATAGTCAGTACTTGTAAACATGAATAGATACAATACACATTAGGAAATCAAGCAAAAAACACAATATAGAAATTCAGAAATACCTAGGCTTCTGACACAACCACATTTTTCCCCAGAAAACGAGTCAAAGGTGCAGCAATTAGCCAGAATAAACTTGTCATTGTATTTACTAAGAGTCTTAACCTTGAACTTGCCTGGTCAGCCCCCTGGTTTTCCTCATTGTTGTTCAGCAAGTCTGTGATCCTTTCTGGTTCCCTCTAACATCCTGTAGCTGTGTGTGTCCCCCAGGTAACCTCTTCAGGTTGTCCCAAGATGACTCTACAATTTTGTTGCACCATTTTTAACACCACTGGTATGTTTTTAAAAATAGTTGTAAATGACATATCATTCTTCTTCTAAGAACAATTCAATGGCTTCTCATTTTACTTCCCATATAGCCAAAATCATTACAATAGCTCAAGGACCTACATCATTTTGCCCCAACCCCACCCATCACTCCTCTGAATTCAGCTCCCTTCTTTTGCTCACACCCTCCCCCTGCAGGAGAGCCACACTGACCTCTTTGATGCCCCCACTACAGGGAATGTGAACCTTGCACTTCCCTCTGCTTGGAGACTGTTGCCAGATATCCATAAGGCCTCCTTTCTACCACCTTTGAGTCTTAATTCAAATGGTAAGGCCCTCCTTAGTGAGGCCTTCCTTGACCCCAATCTAAACATTAAAACTCTCCCCTCAATACTCTCTATCTCCCTCTTACATGCTGTATTTTTCTCCATGGTATTTGTCACCATCTACATATTACATATTTTACCTCTTCATTTACTTATTATCTCCTTCCACTGTGATGTAAAGTGCACAAGAACAGGGATTTTCATCTGTTTTGTTCCTTGCCATAGATGTTGGCACATAGCAGGTGCTGTGTTGGACTCAAAGAGAAGTGCTTTCCGGTACCCCTATCAAGGGCTGATTTGCTGCCCAACTGTGGGGAGTGTGACCAGCTGAGGCCTCTAGCCATCAACTGCTTCAGGTTCTGCTTCCACTGCCGGGAGCTGCCTTGTCCAGGGTTACATGGGTCCTGAGGTCAGCCACCTGCAGCTCCTGGCACAGCTCACTCTGACAGGCAATGTTCACTGCAGACTCCCCCCTCCTTCAGGTGCCTGAAATTTGGCAGGGCCTGTATCATCATTTGACTTCCTCCTCTGCCCACACCTGCATGCATCCTCCCCCTGCCTTTAACAAACGTTAATCTCTGATAAACAAATGGCACCCTAACTTTGTCTCAACATCTACTTTCAAAGCCTTTTAACCTGTAACAACTCAATAAATACTTGTTAGATGAGTGACAATACAAATGAATATGCCCCAGGTCAGGAGTGGCCCTGGCATTATTCCTGCAGGGGGTAGGCAGCTCAGTCCCCACTAACCTCAGAAGTGATAGTTCAAATGATCTAAAACTGAGGAGGAATTAATTGGGCGAAGATGGTGAGACATTTTAGGCCAAGGGCCCAGACCTGTGCCACCAGGAAACCTGGAAGAAGCCTTAGTGACTGGGGAACAAGAACCAGGATCAGTGGCTCCTAGAAGAGGAAGAGGGAAACCACATTCTTTTCTCTTCACCCATTGCAGCCCTTGATGGCTCTTGATGGCCAATCAGGAAAAACCAGATCCCCATGAAAACCAGGACCCAAATTATTAGCAATATTGGTTCATCATTACTCTAGAAAAAGGTGGACCCCATTCCCTGTGGTAGGCAGAATTAATGCCTCCCCCATGGGGTGCCTGGGTGGCTCAGTCAGTTAAGTGTCGGCCTTGAGCTGAGGTCATGATATCACAGTTTGGTTCATGCATTCAACCTCCACATTGGCTCTCTGCTTTTCACAAAGAGCCTGCTTCAGATCCTCTGTCCCCCTCTCTCTCTGCCTCTCTCCTGCTTGCACTCTCTTTTTCTTTCAAAAATAAATAAATAAGTAAGTTGAAAAATAAAAACAGCGAGGTATTAAAACACCATAAGAGACTCTTAAATACAGAGAACAAATTTAGGGTTGCTTGTGGGGTGTTGGATGGGGGGGATGGGCTAAATGGACAAGGGGCATTAAGGAAGGCACTTGGGATGAGTACTGGGTGTTATACGTAAGTGATGAATCACTAAATTCTATTTCTTAAATCATTATTACACTATAGTTTAACTAACTTGGATTTAAATAAAAAAGAAAAAAATAATGATAGAGATTTAAAAAATAATGATAGAGATTAAAAAAATTAATTAATGTCTCCCCAAAAATGTCTTCATCCTAATTCCTGGAACCTGTGATTATGTTACAAACATGGCAAAGGGATTTTACAATAGGGAGAATGGAGAGATTATATTAGATTATCTTAGTGGATGCAATTTAATCACAACAAAAGCAAGATAGGAGGGTCAAAGAAAAAGTGGAAAACACTACACTGCTGGCTTTGATGTCACAGAAAACAGGTAGCCTGTAGAAGCTGCAAAAGGCCAGAAAATGGGTTCCCCACTACAGCCTCTACAAGGTACAGAGCCCTGCTGGCACCTTAACTTTAGCCTAGGAAAACTAATCTAGAAATATAAGACTTCTGGAACTATAAGATAGTAAATCTGTGTTGCTTTAAGTCATTAAGTTTGGAGCAATGTGTTACAGCAGCAAGAAGAAACTAATTCACACCCATTCTTCACAAATATCATTACCTGATGTTCTCTCATTTCAGGGAGACAGAAAATACCTGTCTTCTGTACCAAAGATGGATATCCTACCCCACAGATGGAGCCAATGAAAATTTATGCATAAAGAAATACACATACACATATGCATGTATTCCAACAGATGTTTTTGTTTTATGAAGAAATAAAAGGTTGAACATTTATATACTTCTAATAATTGCAGTGTCTGGGTTTGTCTTTACATACATATATTGACGTTTTAAGAATACCAGCTTTGTGCTAGGATTATACTTGGCCCTTGAGGTGTATTCTTTTATTTATTTCACTTTATGCCCATCATAGCACTACAGAATAAATATTACTATCTTCATCTTACATGAGAATACATTCAGGGCAGAGAGATCAATTATGTCCAAAGCCAAGATTCAAGCACGGATTGGTCTATCCTTCTTCAAGTACATCATGCTTCTGAGAAATTTAGGGATTTCTCAATCCAAGCCTCTTCCTACCTCTACATTTTATATATTTCCACTGTGCCATCCACCTCTCCCCATACACAACACTGTCTATTCTACAGCCACAATGAAATTATTTCCCCTCCACCCACCTGGCTTCCTACTGCCTGATCTCCATATCATCTGCTGCTTCTGTGCAGAATTCTCCTCCCTCTCATCTCTGCCTGGTAGACTACTTATCCTTCAGGTGGTGGCATGGGCACCATTTCCTCCAAGATAATAATAAATCATCTTTGAGTACTTAGTATTCACTGCATTTCTGTTTAATGTTGCAGCCTCAGGGTGACTCATCATGGCTGAATGTTAGTGGTGCCTGGAGCAGCTCTATCTCCAGGTCTGCCCTGAAAGTCATCTAGTCCCCTGCATAGTGCACACTCTGCACCAGGAGCCTCAATTGAGTCGTGGAGCAGCCTGACGTGTCCCACGGAATAGCTTGCTGTCACTCTGGGCCAGGGACTTGGCTATCAATTCTTAATCACCCGTGTCTCATAGGCTCTGAAAATCTTTCAAGCCTGCTGGGTTCTCAAATATGCTCCTATTGTCTCTTCCTTAAATATGCTCCCTATTGTCACATCTCCCTTAAAAAAAAAAGACCAAAAATCCTAAAAGATATTAGTTTCTCCCAATATGTCGTTGCATAGTATTCTTTTCTTCCCCAGTCATTTTACACATATTTCATGAACTACTGCTATACGGTATCTGCCTTCCTTTATCTGTCCCTAATACCCAACTTCTATGTGGTTAAGGATCACTTTGATCTTATCTATAGCTGTTTGCTATACCACAGTGCATACCACAGTGCATACTCAGTGCATACCACAAAGCCATAAGAGAAACCTAATACTAATTATATAATTAGGTGAGAATGAAAATACATCCGCTTTCAGTTGTTAGAAAAGTAAATTTATTGAGTCAAATATAACACACGGATCTTAGGAGTGCTTGGGTGGCTCAGTCAGTTAGGTGTCCAACTTGATTTCAGCTAAGGTCATGACCTTATGGTGTCTGTGCTGACAGCACAGAGCTTGCTTGGGATTCTTTCTCTCTGCCCCTCCCCATTCACGTGTGTGTGTGTGTGTGTGTGTGTGTGTACGTGTGCACATACTCTCACTCATAATAAATAAGATAAAATAAAACATAGCACATGGATCTTAGAGCTTTCAGTTGTTAACTAAAAGAAAAATGTTCATTTAGTGTTTCGTTGTTTGAGATAAATCTTTTAATGGTGATCTCAAACAGCCACTTCTACTTCCCGACCACATTACATCATTAACTGTCAACTCTGAGTTTGTCAGACTGCTGTCAGCTGATGATGAGGACCTGCTTGAAGTTTTCTTATTTTGTGGAGCAGTGATTCTCTTTCACCGAAGTTAAGGCCTTAGGGAAAGAGTCTTTTCTACCCCATTTAATCGTCACTCTGTGATCTAAGGGGACAAGGAGCAGATTCATATAAACCATTCTGTGAAAGTAGAAGAAAAAACTCTCTCATGTTCCAGGACACAAAAAAATCCTGCTATTACATCAGTATAAGCTGGAGTGTATCTGCTGATCAGTGTCATGGCCTTAAAGACATGGAATTAGGTTTCAGGGGTTGGCCTTCCAAAGCAATCTGTAGGGATGACTGATTAGTAGAGCAAGAACAGAGTATCAACAGTGTAGAAGTAAAGATAGTAACAGCTGTCAAGTAAAAGACCACTTCTTATGTGCCAGGTGTTGGGCACTGCCTGCATTATATCTACTATTCATCACTAAAGCCCAGAGACCATACTATTGTTATTTGTTTTTCACAGATGGGGATGCTGAGCTCAGGAAGGATAGAGGGACGAACTCAAACCCAGGTATTTTTTACTCCAAATCTTGTGCTCTCCACCAGTATGAGAGTTCTTCCCAATGACTATAGGTTCAGCATCTGCTCAATGAATTTGCTCCTTAGGGCACTAGGCCTTGAGTAGAGGGACTAACTTACTCTTAGAGGGGAAGGCCTTACTTCATGTTGTTTTTAACTGTATATATATTGATATGAGTTGTTTAAGGCTGTGATTTTAAAAAAGAAGTTTAAGATTATCAAGGAGTAATATAAAAGAGTAATGAACAAGAGTTGAAATGAGTTCAAGCAGATTTTAGTAATAGTCAAGATCTGTCCTCAACAATTGTGCAGAGAAATAGCCCTAATATAGAATAACTGGTTTTGCATCTTATTAACAACAACAACAACAACAAAAAGGCTACTGTGGCAACATATGAAAAGTAACAGACATAAAGTCAGAGGATCTGGGTTTAAATTCTGTCTCTCCCTACATCTTGCACAAACCTGGGAAGGTAAAAATAATATCTATCTCAGTGTGCTAATGCACATAAAAAATATCATGTGTATAAAAGCTTAAGACTCAATAAAAGTGAATTGAATCTGACTTCACACTGAATCTAAGAAATTATACATTCCAAAGGGAAATAATTCTGGCATCTATTGGTTGCATAACAATATCACTGTTGTTATCTGAAGTTTCTTTTTTCTTTTTTTTTTTTCTTTTCTTGAACACACTGGCAGGTGCTTAACAGGTCATGGAAAAATGATGAAATAATGTTTTCCATATAGAACAATAGGACTAATATAGACCCTTCAGCCTGACTACCAAATGACTTTTGGTATTTTTAAAACATAATACAGGTGCTTTATAATCAAATGCCCATTAGCCTAGATTTAAATTTTAATTAGTAATTGATATTTTCACAAGTCTTGTACCATTGTTTCTATAAGTGTATCATAAGAATAAGCATGTCCTTAGAAAATGTTTAAGCTAATTTTAATAATAATTTAACATGGGCAGCTAATCAACCCCTCTTCGTTCACCTGTAATAAACTGATTTTTTTTGCCAATACAGCATGTAGTACCTCATTTTAATGCATAGCTAGCCACATTAACGTGTTTCCTTGCAACTCATCTAAATCCTTCATTAGACATAATAAACCTCTTCAATGAAGAAAAATGTATTGTGCATCTAATATGTGCAGGATTCCTCTCCAGGCACATGGTGGTGGAGGGATAATAGAGGACAATTCACAAGAAGCTTGTTGGAATCAGGAGACTCAGTATAGCAAAACTGACTCTAACAGATCTGGAACACAACTACGTGAAGTTTCTTGTGGGCTATGGCACCTTCAGTGAACACTGGTTCCTAGGGCCAGAAGAAGACATGTTCCTCTGATCAGAGAGTACATACCTACAAGAAAAGCTGGAAATGGTTCTTCACACCCCACCCCGAGTGCTAACAAGCCCTAAACAGTAATAAGTGCCGCACAGCCAGATGGCCTACAGAGAAAACAAATGTCTGTCCTGATTGTCACCAATAAAATCTGTGAGGATTCTGCATGGGATTTTCTCACGTCACAGGAACCAGATTAGCCATAGGTGAAATGACAAATATATAACTTTACAAGATCAGAAACAGAGCCCTCTGGGGCCAAAATGGGGACTTTTCAAGTCATCAAGCACATTTCAGGCAATCTGACTGACTAAATCTAACAGACTGAAAGCCACAATTCACCTGGTTAATTGACCTTTATTATTATTTTTTAAAATTTATTTTGGGCTAACATTTTGCTCTGTCTCTAAGCCTAGGCTAAAAAGAACTTACAAGATCAAGTATGTGGATAAAGAGTACAGTGTAATATTTAATGGATATGCTGCCAAAGAAATGTGTTTTTCTACTTGTAATATATTATAATTCATGAAAATGATTAAAGTTTCATCAATAAAGTTCTCGGAGACATGCTTTTATATTATCTAGGCTACTTCCAAATGTATTTTGACTGTAATAAGCAGTGGTGGCTTCTCTTCTACTTTCTGGAAATTATATTACCCTTAAGGCACTAATTCATTCTGGTTTCCCAGGTTGACTCCAATATGATGTAATCTTATTCCTTTCCATGAAGCCAGTTCATTAAGTTAAAACTAAATGTCATTTTGTTGTCTTTGTTCTACTTTTAAACAAACTCATAAAATGGAAAATAAAGTATTTTGTCTGCCATGTGCCCTAAAATAACAGACATTTTAAAAATGCTAAGACATTACACAGTGTAAAGTAGTCAATGAGTAAATGATGCTGGCAAACAGAGCTCTAAGGTCTCATAACTATGCAGCCCACTGACCCAGATAAACAGCAGCCATTTTGTTTCTGTTCCAAAAATTTATTTTCTTCTCTTTACCTCCAGGGGAGGAACACTCAGGTGCACAAGAAAAACAATCACAACCTTCAGCAAAAGCTACCTGAAAATGTGGACTTCAAAGAGCAAGAAAGAATAAAGAGCACCAACAACAGGGAAGAGAAAGAAAGGCCTTGTAATGACAGCTGAGAATTGAATTCCCTAAGAAGTTATCCAGTTAAGTCAAGATTTGTGATTCAATGTTATCATTACCAACCACTATTCCCTTGGGGACCTCAGGGATTTGCCAAGATACAGGTTGAGTGCTCTGTCTGCCCCTCAAATAAGTACTTCCTTTCATCCTTGACAGATACACAACAATCTTATTTAAAAAATGCTTCTCAAGGAAGCAAACACTCTAGTCAGATAGTATCCCCTGGGCAGCAAGGATGTGTTTTTATTAAATATTTGTTTAAGTAGTTTTCAAGGTTCATGTAAGGACTGCAAATGATGGGATAGGGCCAGCTTCACACCAAAAGCCATATATATCCACAAAGATATTTCTTAGAAAAAACAGAAGAGTGCCACCAAGACACTGGTGCATGGAACCAGTGTCTATCAATGAGTAATTCGAAAGACATGGCAGGATAGTTGGGGGTAACAACAATCAAAGAAATTCATCAAGCTGGCCATCTAATAAGAAATAAGGGCCTCTCTTGGGGCGCCTGGGTGGCGCAGTCGGTTAAGCGTCCGACTTCAGCCAGGTCACGATCTTGCGGTCCGTGGGTTCGAGCCCCGCGTCGGGCTCTGGGCTGATGGCTCAGAGCCTGGAGCCTGTTTCCGGTTCTGTGTCTCCCTCTCTCTCTGCCCCTCCCCCGTTCATGCTCTGTCTCTCTCTGTCCCAAAAATAAATAAACGTTGAAAAAAAAAAAATTAAAAAAAGAAATAAGGGCCTCTCTTACTCCACAGTAGATCTCCTGTGGAACACAGACTCCTAAGTTACACAATTGGGACAGATCTCTACCTGGATATCTTTCTTTATTACTGTAGTCAGAAAAGTGTTTATTGATGAGGAACACCAAGGACAGATAAAGAAGGAAAATGTCACTGAGCATTACGGTAAGTTTGCAGCCAGGTCCTACCAACCCAATACTATTAACTCACCTGGTGACCCAGCAGTTGTGTGATGCATAAATGCATGAATGTTTGTTATTCACCCAACGTGTCATAAACTGAAAGGGTACACTGTCATTAAAGACATCCTCAATCAGAGTGTCCACCTTCATCAAAACTCAAGTATATATTAAACTTAAGGGATCCTTTGTCATCCCTATAAGCTGCCACCATGTTAATGAGCTCACTTAGAAATAGCCTGGTACAAATTAATATAAAAACTCAACAAAACCCAGTAACTATTCACTTGGAAAATGAAGTTAATTAGAAAATAAACAGTATTTGGAGAGATTAAAAGAGCACAAGTCATTCAGAATCTTGAAAGCCATACAAAGGATTTCTTTTTTATCCTCAATCAGTGAGAAGCTATTGAAGGGTTTAAAGTAGAGTGTTAACATGATCCACTTTGCCAACTTCAAAGTTGACTCTAGTTGAATGAAAATAATGCATTAGAGTCAAATGCTTCATGTATGTATTGTCATCCCCCCTCCTTTTTGAAACTGTTATCAAAAAATGATTCATGTACTCCCACCAGGCCAGGCAAGGTGATGGAAAGGATATTTACAACTTTGAATGTAAGTTTCATGAGGGGAAGAACTCAAGTCTTCAGACTTTTTCTTAACCTCCTCAATTACTACCTAAATAAATGTAACTTGATTAACAGATGTGCTATTAATTCTAAAAAATGGATGATAGGGGAGTAAATTGTTTTCTCATTTTGGAACAACACCCATTATGCGAATTCCCAAAGCCTAATCTTTAAGAAACAATTTTCCATGTTGAGATAACAAGTTGGTGCCTGTGTCTGGACTTTTCACTCTCTATGGAAACATCTATCTTGACAACATTCCTTCTAGTGGTCTATTCTCCTCTCCTGCTGACATGAATCCTTCTTCCCTCCACTTCATTTGTCCAGTGCATAGACTGACAAATATCCTTTCCATTGCCAAAATCTATGCAGGCTCCTCTAGCCCAATTAGACTCTATCCTTGGGCATGTCCCTTAAGAGCCCACTTGTAGCAAGAATTCTAAACTGGTTTAGCCAGAATTTCCCTGCTCACTATCTGATCACCTTTGTTATCTAATCATGACCCTTATCCTCTACTATCTATCCATCAGGCAAAGTCTCATCACCTTGCCTGGCCTTAGCAAGAATCCTGTAAGGTCAGTTTAGCCAGAATCCCCTCTTCAACTGCCATTTACTCTTAATAATTTTTAATCTACTGACATATTTCCTCCCACAACCATGCTCCTTGGCTATAAATTTCCACTTTTCCTTGTTGTATTGGACCCAATCTCTCTTCCCTAGTGCAAAACGCCACTGCAATGGTCTCTACAGCTACCATGGTTGTCCTCCTGAATCAAGTAGTCCTTACCATTCTTTAACAAGTGTCATGAAAATTTTTTCTTTAACAATACAGAAGGGGCTTAGAGTATTTTCAAAGAACCAAGTCAAACCTTTTTCTTCTAAGACAAAAAACAAAAAACAAAAAAAAACAAAAAAGGGTTTACAGTTTCTGATGAGAAAATCAGTTTGAAGGACATTTAGATACATTTCCCAATTAGGATGTATATAGAATAAACTCTTTTTTTAAATTTTTTAATTTTTAATTTTAATTTTTAATTTTTTGGGGGGTTGGAATGTTTATATATATATAACTTATTGTCAAATTGGTTTCCATACAACACCAGAGCTCATCCCAACAGGTGCCCTCCTCAATGCCCATCATCCACTTTCCCCTTTTCCCAGCTCCCATCAACTGTCAGTTTGTTCTCAGTATTTAAGAGTGTCTTATGATTTGCCTCCTTCTGTCTCTGTAACTTTTTTGTTTCCTTCCCCCCCCCCCCGCCCCCTTCTAACTGGAATCTTCAATGAAGATATTCTGGGCTCAAGACATCCTTGGCCCAATATCCTGTATCATCTCCAGCACAATCCTCCCTATTCATTGAGAGTCTTATATAGTAATCAGCCAGTAAATATTTGTTGACAGTAAGAAATATGGAAAATGCAAAGCCTTTTAGCTATCACTGATAATCTAAAAACATATTTTATTTTCATGGGCAAGGAGGAAAGCTGACACATTTCAGAAATATTTACAAAGAGATCTGAAGAGCAAACAAAGGGGTTTCTAGTTTAGTGTAAGGTAATTAAAATTTTCAGTTAACAAAAACATCATATTTAATGTAAAATTTTTTAATCTATGTTTTTCTCTATCAATGAACAAAGCTTATTTTCCTGTCAGGTACAAATTCCTCAGCAATACATTTTAAAACATGCTATACACATAAAAATAAGGCAGAAAGTTAAAAATAAATGAGGTTATAAAGAAATAAAAGGGGAAGGAAAAAACACATTGGACAAGAGAGACATAATCAAGAATTCAAAGACCGATCCAATCAATGGCATGTTAAAGACAGGGCAGCCAAAGTCCCTTATGTTCTCAAAAGAATCATGAGTCCACCCAACTGTAACACTTTACTTTGGAATTTCCCTTAACAGAAACCATTGTAAGCTACAAAAATTCTTTTATATTTTGTTTTTTCCCCATGGTAAGCAAAAGTGTTGCAAGGAAAGTGTTACTTTCAGTAACAGATGCCTTTAGTGTCTTGGCTCTGTTCATATTTTAACTGAAAATCTATCACATTGTCAATCTTCATTACCCCTTGATTTTGATAGGTGTCTTTCCAAAAAAAAAAAAAATGCACATAAAATGCTAACCAATCCATTCACAAAATTTACCAATCTGGGTGAAATTTTACTGCCATTCTTTGACTATGTAATTTTTTTTTATAAAATAAAATTTTAGAAAAGACTTTGGGATTATTCGTAAATCAGGCTATAAGAAGCATATGATAGATTTTCAGGTTTTTTTCCATCAGCTTTATTGAGATATAATTTACATACCACATATTTTATTCATTTAAAATGTAAAAAAGCAGGGGGCACCTGGGTGGCTAAGTCAGTTGAACATCTGACTCTTGATTCTGACTCAGGTCATGATCTCCCAGTTCATGGGATTGAGCCCCACATTGGGCTCTGCACTGATACCATGGAGCCTGCTTGGGATTCTCTCTTTCCTTCTCTCTCCACCCCTCCCTTACTCTCTCTCTTTCTTTTTTTTTTTTTTTTTTTTTTTTCAACGTTTATTTATTTTGGGGACAGAGAGAGACAGAGCATGAACGGGGGAGGGGCAGAGAGAGAGGGAGACACAGAATCGGAAACAGGCTCCAGGCTCTGAGCCATCAGCCCAGAGCCCGACGCGGGGCTCGAACTCACGGACCGCGAGATCGCGACCTGGCTGAAGTCGGACGCTCAACCGACTGCGCCACCCAGGCGCCCCTCTCTCTCTTTCTTTCTATATAAATGAGTAAGCTTTAAAAAAAGTAAGGTTTAATCTTTTAGTGCAATTATGAATTATACAACCATCACCACAATCAATTTTACAACATTTTATCACTGCCAAAATAAACCCTTAGCCCCTATTCCCCTCTTCTCCCAGCCTCTGGCAATCACTGATCTCTCTGTCTCTAGAGATCTGACTGTTTTATGAAAAGAATTATATAATATATGGTCCGTTGTGACTACCTTCTTTCACATAGCATAATTTTTACAGGGTTTATCCATATTGGATCAGTACTTAATTTCTTTTATTGCTAGAAAATATTGCATTGTATGGATATGACACACTTCGTTTGTCTGCTCATCAACTGATGGAGACTTGAATCAATTCCATTTTGGGATTATTATGAATAATACTTCATGAATATTCATTTACAAGATATATATGGGCATATATTTTCATTTCTTCTGGATATATACTGAAGGGTGGAATTGTAGAATCAATCATTTTGAGAAATGACCAAACTATTTTCCAAAATGGCTGAAGGTTCCAGTTTCCCTCTGAGAGGTTTTAAATTCAGAAATGTACATTCAATATTTGAAAACTTATTAAAATAGAGTTTTACATAGTGAGTATCTAGAAAATATAGCCTGTTTGTCTAGAAATTTTTCTTAGAACTCTGGACATGTTTCTCCCCTAAATCCTAGTTTTGCCTTCCTCCTTAAAGACAAAATCTATTAAGTTGTGTAGTGAAGCAGTCGGCTAAAAGACAAGCTGGAAAAAGAGATATCAAAGAGGTTTCTGTTTTTCAGACAAATATTTCTTCTGCTAAATTAGGCTCAAAACTACCCCAATCTGATTCTATGGAGTTTAGTACTTGTACTTCCAGACTATGCTTAGGATAGCAATTAAAATCTTGAGACTCCACGTTTAGCCTCTATATTACAACTGTTGTTATTATTTACTGTTATCTAATTAGAATTACATTTTTATATACATGATGCAAGGTTTATTTTTCACCTCTGTTTTCCCTTCATTTTCCTGTATTTCAAAGTTTCTGTATTGTGATGCTTTCATTGTTATAGTACTCTTTTGAGCATGTACTTACATTGCTTACATGAAATAGTATCTAAATTCTCCCTTATTTAAAAATATCTTTCTCCAGATAGGGAAAGGTTTTTTGGCTGCCGAGAGAATTCTTTTTCTTCAGTAAATTGTAGGTGCTAATATCCAATGTAAGAAATAAGAAGTCAGATGCCAGTCTAAATTCTTTTCCTTTAAAATTAACTTATTCTGTCTGAAAGATTATAAGATGTTTTCTTTATGGTCAAAGTTGAAGAATTTTACTAGTTATGAGACTTACTATTATCCCTGCTTAGAAATCTAGGAATCTTTCCAATCTCTTATTTAAATTGATCTTTAGCTCAAGGAAAATGTCTTCTATTATTTATTTAATATCCCTCCTCCTATCCTTTTTTTCTTCTTCCTCTGAAGAGGTTATTACTTGTAAGAGGTCTTGAATCTGACTTCCAAGTGTCTTTTTTTCTCTCATTATTTCCATGTGTTTGTAATTTCAATCTGTTTTGTGATATTTCTTTCACTTTATTATCAAGGGCACTAATTTAAGTCTCTATAGTACCCATTCTCTCTTTTAATTAATATTTTAGTTTGAAAGGCATTACAGTGAGTGTGTATGGATGTGTGTATGTGAGTTTGTTATCGTGGAATCTATCTACATAAGTGATCTATCATTTGCTTCTTCAAATTATCTGTCTCTTTCAGGGAAGATGGCAGCAGAGTAAGAGGACCCTAGGCTTGCCTTGTCCCATGAACGCAAGTAGGTTACTATTAAATTATCCTAAATACCACAGAAATCAACCTTAAGACCGACAGAACAAACTCCACAACGAAAAGTAGAGAAGAGGCCATATCGAAGAAGGTTGGAAGCACAGAGATACAGTTTGGGAGAAAAATGGATCATGGCCACTGCAGTGGGGAGGTCACAGAGAAGGAAGAAGGACAGACTAACACACAGGGGACTCTATCTGGGGAAGATGAATCCCCATACAGCTGGCTTAGGAAAGCAAGAGGGGTCAAATTTTATGAGTTACTGCAACCAGTAGATCTTAAAGCCTGGAGTTTTAAAAGTCAATGGGCTTGGATCAGGGAAAGCCCAGAGGCATTTGGGCTGCTCTTAGATAGAAGGCAGGGCAAATAGTTCAGGGACATAGAACATGGAAACAGTGATTTGGAGAGTACATGGGCGCACAGTGGGGAGGTTATTTGCTCTTCTCAGAGAGTGCCCCAAAGAGTCAGGATTCACAGAGAGACCTCTTCTGGAACAAAGGAACTGGCCAGCCCATTTCCTTTCCTACCACTCTGCAAAAACAGAGGCACCTGAAGGAAACAGCACAGCAGCAACACTCACTACCTGACTTGCTTAAACCAAGACCCTTACCCCTACCCCATGTTCTGGTAGAAACACCCTTTCCACTCATGTTTGCTTCAGTCTCAGCATGGCGGGCTACTTCCCCAAGAAGACCAGCCCAAACCCCTGCCAACACCAGATCTCCCAATCTGGGATCTCTTCTTCATAAGGTCATTACCTTCGAGAACAGGAGAGGTAGCTGACTTTCCTAACACAGAGAAGCAGGCATAGAGACTTGGACAAAATGAGTAGAGGACTATGTCCCAAATAAATGAACCAGACAAGGCCACAGCCAGAGATCTAAGTGGAACAGATATAAGTAATGTGCCTGAAAGAGACTTCAAAGTAATGATCATAAAGATACTCGCTGGACTTGAGAAAAGAGTGGAAGACGGGAGTGAGCTCCTTAACCCAAAGATAAGGAATAACATAGCAGAGATAAAGGGCACAATAAACAAAATGAGAAACATGATGAATGGAATGCATAGCAGGCTGGAAGAAGCAGAACAATGAATTAATGACCTAAACAACAGAGTAATGGAAAGTAATCAAGCTGAACAAAACAGAGAAAAAACAATTATGCAATATGAGAATAGACTTAGGGAACTCACTGACTCCATCAAACATAATAACATTCACAGTATGAGTACCAGAAAAAGAAGAGAAAAAGAGGCGGCAGAAAATTTATTTAAGAAATAATACCTGAAAACTTTCCTAATCTGGCGAAGGAAACAAATATCCAGATCCAGAAAGCACAGAGAACCCCCAACAAAATCAACAAAAGCAAATCCACACCAAGATATATTATAATTAAAATGACAAAATATTGCAATGAAGAAAACATTTTTAAAGCAGCAGGACAAAACAAGACAGTTACATAAAAGGGAAACCCCATAAGGCTATCAGGAGATTTTTCATCATAAACTTGCTAAGGCAGAAGTGAGTGGCATGACATTCAAGTGCTGAATGGGAAAAATCTACAGCCAAGAATATTCTATGCAGTAAGGCTATCATTCAGAATTGAAGGAGAGATAAAGAGTTTCCCAAATGAACTAAAACTAAAGGAGTTCATGACCAATGAACCAACCCTGCAAAAAAATATTAAAGGGGACTCTGATGGAAAGGAAAGACCAAAAGTGACAATATAAAAGTAGGAAACAGAAAAAGGAGTAAAAATGAATATTTTTGTAAAATGTCAGTCAAGAAATTCACAAAATAAAGGGATCTAAAATAGGACACCATGTACCTAAAATGTGGGGAGGAGAGAAGTAAAAAAATGGGTTCAAATTTAAATGACCATCAACTTAATATAGACTGTTATATGCAGAAGATGTTATATATAAACCTAATGGTAACCACAAATCAGAAATAACTAATAAATATGCAAACAATAAAGAGAAGTAAATCTAAATATATCACTGAAGAAAACCAGCAAACCATGAAAGAGAGAAAGACAAGAAAGGACCAGAGAAAATCTTCAGAAACAACCACAAAAAAAGTAATAAAATGGAAATAAATCCATATGTATTGATAATTACTTTGAATGTAAATGGGTTAACTGCACCAATCAAAAGACACAGCATTGCAGAATGGATTAAAAAAGAAGAAGAAGAAGATGGCCCATCTATATGCAGCCTCCAAGGGGTTCATTTTAGACTTGAAGACACCAGTAGATTGAAAGTGAGAGTATGGAGAAACATTTATCATACAAATGGATGTCAAAAAAAGCTGTATATGGGACAAACTAGACTTAAAAAAAATAATGTAACAAGAGACAAAGAAGGGCACTATATAAAAATAAAGGGGACAAACCAACAAAAAGATATAACAAATGTAAATATTTATGCACTCAACATGAGAGCATGTGAATATATAAAACTGTTAATAATAAACAGTAAGGAACTCGTCAATAATAATACAATAATAGGAGGAGACTTTAACAACAGATTCACCTCAATGGACAGATCAACTGAGCAAAAAATCAACGAGGGAATAGTTGCTTTATGACACACTGAACCAGGGGCGCCTGGGTGGCGCAGTCGGTTGGGCGTCCGACTTCAGCCAGGTCACGATCTCGCGGTCCGTGAGTTCGAGCCCCGCGTCAGGCTCTGGGCTGATGGCTCAGAGCCTGGAGCCTGTTTCCGATTCTGTGTCTCCCTCTCCCTCTGCCCCTCCCCCGCTCATGCTCTGTCTCTCTCTGTCCCAAAAATAAATAAACGTTGGAAAAAAAAAAAAAATTAAAAAAAAAAAAAATGACACACTGAACCAGATGGACATAACAGAGCAGAATACACTTTTTTTTTCAAGTGCACATGGGACATTTTCCAGAATAGGTCACACATTAGGCCACAAAACAAGCCTCAACAAATTCAAGAAGATTGAAATCATACGATGCATCTTTTCTGACCACAATGCTATAAAATTAGAAGTCAACCCTAAGAAAAATTCTAGAAAGATCACAAATACATGGAGGTTAAATAAGATGCTACTAAAAAATGAATGAATCACCCAAGAAATAAAAAGAAGAAATAATAGGTACATAGAAAAACAAATGAAAATAAAAACACAATGGTTCAATTGTGTGGAATAAATTCCTATCCATTCCATATCAACTACCAAAATTAAAACAGGAGGAAATAGAAAATGTGAACAGATTGATAACCAGCAAAGAAACCAAATCAATAATAAAAAAAATTCCCAAAAAACTGAAGTAGGGCCAGATGGTTTCACATGCAAATTCTACCAACATTTAAGGAACATTAAGGAAGAGTTAATACCTTTTCTTCTCAAACTATTCCAAAAAAAAAAAAAAAAAAAGAAGAAGAAGAAAGAAAAGAAAGGGAAGCCTCCAAACTCATTTTATGAGTCCAGTATTACCTTGATACCAAAATCAGATAAAGACACTACAAAAAAAAGACAACTACAGTCCAATATCTCTGATGAACACAGAAGTGAAATCCTCAACACAATACTAGCAAAGGAAATCCAGCAATACATTAAAAAGATCAACCACCACAATCAAGTAGAATTTACTCCTGGATTGCAAGTGTTGTTCAATATTCACAAATTAATCAATGTGATACATCACATCAATAAGAGAAAGGATAAGAGGTGTAAGATCATTTCAGTAGATGCAGAAAAAGCATTTGACAAAGTACAACATCAATTCATGATAAAAACCCTCAGCACATTATGTTTAGAGGGAACATATCTCAAAATAATAAAAGCCATCTATAAAAAATGCACAACTATTATCATCCTTAATGGGGAAAAACTGACAGCCTCTCCCCTAAGATCAGGATTAAGATAGGGATGTCCACTCCCACCACTTTTATTCAACTTAATACTGGAAATCCAAACCACAGCAATCATATAACAAGAAGAAATGAAAGGCATCCAAATAGATAAGGAAAAGTAAAACTGTCACTATTTGCAGAAGACATGATACTCTATATAGAAAACCCAACAAAGATTTCACCTGAAAACTGCTAGAATGATAAGCAAATTCAGTAAAGTCACCGGATTCAAAACTAATGTACAGAAATTGATTGCATCTCTATACCTCAATAATAAAGCAGCAGGAAGAGAAATCAAGAAGGGAATCCCATTTACAATTGCATCTAAACCCATAAAATACCTAGGAATAAACCTAAGCAAAGAGGCGAAAGATCTGTACTCTGAAAACTACATAAAACACTGATGAAAGATATTGAAGATGATACAAAGAAATGTTAAGACATTCCATGCTCATGGATCGGAGCAACAAATGTTGTGAAAATGTCTATACTACCCAAAGCAATCTACTCATTTAATGCAATCTCTATCAAAAGGCCAAGAGCACTTTTCACGGAACTAGAAGAAACAATACTAAAATTTGTATGCAATCACAAAAGACCTTGAATAGCCAAAGCAATCTTGAAAAAGAAAAACAAAACTGGAAGCATCACAATTCAAGTTATATGACAAAGCTGTAGTAATCAAAACAGTGTAGTACTGGCACAAAAATAGATACATTGACTAATAAAACAGAATAGAAAATCCAGAAATAAAGCCACAACCATAGGGTCAATTAATCCTTGTCAAAGCCGGAAAGAATAACCAATGGGAAAAGGACAGTCTCTCCAACAAATGGTGCTGGGAAAACTGAATAGCAACATGCAAAAAAAGAATGAAACTGAACCACTTTCTTACACTATACACAAAAATAAATTCAAAATGGATTAAGGGACTGAATAGAAGACCTATAAATCATAAAAATACGATAAAAAAAACATAGGCAGTAACTTCTTTGACATCAGAGGTAACAACTTTTTTCTAGATATGTCTCCTGAGGCAAGGGAAGCAAAAGCAAAAATAAACTATTGGGATTTTATCAAAATAAAAAGGGTCTACACAGAAAAGGAAATTCAACAAAACTAAAAGGCAACCTATAGAATGGGATCAGATATTTGCAAATGACATATCAGATAAAGGATTAGTATATAAAATACATGAATAATTTATAAAACTCAACACCCAAAGGAGAAATAATCCAATTAAAAATGGGCAGAAGACATGAACAGGTATTTCTCCAAAGAAGACATACAGATGGTCAACAGAACATGAAAGATGCTCATCATCACTTACTATCAGGGAAATGAATGAAAATCAAAACTACAAAGAGATATCACCTCTCATTTTCCAGAATGACTAAAATCAACTACACAAGAATGACAGGTGTTGGTGAGGATGTGGAGAAAAACAAACATTAGTATACTATTGGTGGGAATGCAAACTGGTACAGCCACTGTGGAAAACAGCATGGATTTTCCTCAAACAGTTAAAAATAGAACTACTCTATGATCCAGCAATCCTACTGCAGGGTATTTACCCAAAGAATACAGAAACAGTAACTCAAAGGGATACCTGTACCCCTATGTTTATAGCAGCATTATTTATAATATCCAAGGCATGGAAACAGCACACTCCAAGTGTCCAGTGATTGATGAATAAAGAAGATGTGGCATACATACACAATGGAATTAATATTCCATGCAGCCATAAAAAAGGAATGAAATCTTGCCATTTGCAATGACATGGATGGAGCTAGAGAGTATAATACTAAATGAAATAAATCAGTCAGAAAAAGACAAATACCATGTAATTTCACTCATATGCGCAATTTAAGAAACAAAACAAACAATCCAAGGGAAATAAATGAGAGAGAGAGATGGAGACAGAGAGAGAGAGAAAAAACAGGATGGTTCCCAGAGGGCAGGTTGGTGAGGGGATGGGTAGAATACACGATGAGGATTAAGGAGTGCGCTTGTTGTGATGAGCACCCAGTCATGTATGGAATTGTTGAATCACTGTATTGTATACTTGATATAATATAACACTGTATATTAACTAACTGAAATGAAAATAAAAAGAATAAAATAAAAATAAGTTATCTATCTCCTAACAACAGTTCTCTTTTGCAAGAAATCATTTTTCCTTGGTGTTTTGTTTACTGTCCATCTCTCTACCTGCAGAGTCCAAGTTAGTGTGGTTTATTTCTCAGCACCAGCTCTGCCCATAGGCAGCACTGTGCCAGCCCCCTGCCAGTCCCAGCCCAATGCAGCAGGAGCAAAACTCTACACTCTG
This sequence comes from Lynx canadensis, assembly GCF_007474595.2. Taxonomy (NCBI): domain Eukaryota; kingdom Metazoa; phylum Chordata; class Mammalia; order Carnivora; family Felidae; genus Lynx; species Lynx canadensis. The sequence continues at coordinate 47,242,920 of NC_044304.2, read as the reverse complement.
GTTTTCTCAGATATGAAATAGCAATCTTCCTGCCTCTACAGTAAAGCCATTTTAGCTACCTATATTGTGATGCTGCCACCTTTCCACAAAAAGGAATGCCATGGAGCCCGCCCAAGAGCCATGCTGAGGACATGAGGTCTCTACTGGCTGATCTCCAAGCCATAAATTCAGGTAATGATTGTATCTCCTTTCAAATCTAGGGCCTGAAGCCTCTTTCTCACTCCAGTCCCTCTTGCTGCTAACCTGATAGCTTCCTAACTCAGGATAAATAAAAATACTATTTTTAACACTAACAGCAATAACTAACATTTCTAGGGCACATAATATGACATATTCACAATAAAATGGAGGAGGGTTCTTTCCACTGGTGTCTATTTATCCTTCATTAGTTAGCTCAAATGCATATAATAGACACTTCAAAGCAGGCATACATCTCTGCAAATATATTAAGACAGAATTGGAAGAAATTATGAAGTTACAAGAAAATATTTTAATGACTATTACAAGATTTAGATGAAGTTCACACCATAGAGAAAGTACAACCAAATTCAGAAGCTTGTTATCAGAGAAACATGGGACTGAATCTCTAGTATAAACTACTTTACTGCATCTAAAATTCCTCACTTACCAAATAGGAACGAGAATACCTTCTACACCAGGTCTTTGCAAGGATTAAATGATAAAACATCTTTTAGGACCTTGCCTGTTACAGATGCTCAATAAATAACAGCTGCCATTTTGCTTTCCTTCAAATTAGTTTTTTAAAACAAAGCCTCACGTGAGGAGAGTGTGTGGTGTATTCCAAGAACAGTTTCTCCACCAGAGCTCAAACTCCCCGAGGGAGGCAATTTTGTCTGTCTCATTCACTGCTCATTACCAGATACAAGAATAGTCCCTAGCACTCAGTAAGTATTTGCAGAATGTTGAACCATCCTATCAGCTAAGGTTGGTAGAGCACCTTAGTTTAAAAATAACTTGAGCATTCAATGTTCAATTTGAGCAGCATCGTAGTCTCCCTATTACCTACCTCTTTTTGCTAAAGGGGAATTCAAGGCTTAGGAAGGTACCAGTGACTTGCCCAAGAAAGGCAGACAAGGGAACAACGTCCAGGCTTCAGACTCCAGATTAGTGATCTTTGCTCTGGGACACACTACCAGCTACTATCCCCTGCTGCCTTCTTCTGTAGTGTGAACAAGCTCCACTACAATTTCTTTATTTAAAAAAAAAACAAAAAACAACGACTTATTCCAGTGGGTCATGTAGGGTCTAGGAGCCAAATGATGCAAGATGTCCATTACCATTAGCAAACCGAACCAGTGTTCTCATTCCCTTTAGCAGTACAGAAATGGCCTCAGGCAGCTAAGGACACAAATGCTTCACAACCGTGAATGAAACTTTCCAGATCCCAGGAGAGGCCAACAGCAGCACAGTAAGCTCAGACACAAAAAGGTTACAGGACAAGATGCTCCAGGCCAAATTTATTCATAGACCTGGAGGAAATGTCAGAGATCCTTTGTGAGATGAGGAAGGTAAAAATGTCTTCATTTGACAGAAGAGGGAACTGATTTCCAGAGATGGTGAGTCATCTGCCTGAGGTCACAGAGCAAGTGAGTGAGAGAACAGGGTCAAGCAAGAGCAGGTGTCCGGCCCCCCAGACTACATCATTATCACCACTGCAGCCTGATGAGGTGGCAATGCTGCAGTGGCTTCTGGCTCTGCGGTCCTACACTGAGTGTATCCTGTGCATCGAGCTGTGTGTGCTATGTGCTTCACACATTTTATCTCATTAAATCTTCTCCTGGCTCCATTCATTCTATTACCTTCAATTTAAAACAAATTGAAAAAAAAAAAACTTGTCAAATCATATAGCTAGTGAGTGCTGAAATCAACAAACTTTCCTGTCCCTGGGTTAAACAATTCTGAACACAACCAAAAATAACTGACTTATGTGCTTCCTTCTAGAAGACAAGGTGAAGAATCAACCCAAAGAGTATGCTTTTTAAGATTATTAGCTTGCTTGGCTAGAGATTCTTCAAGACCCTCAATTCACTATGAAGTGAATTCTGCCCTTTCCTAGTCCATTCCCCCACTTGGAAGAACAGCCTTAAATCACCCAACCCTGGTGCTAAAATACCTCAGACATCTTCCTCTGACATTTCCCCTCCCAGATGCTATGAAGACTCCTGTGATGTGGTCTTCCCTCTAGGACAGTAGGTCTGATAAGCCTGGCTCTGTTTGACCAGTAGGTTATTCTGGTGGGTTTGGGGGACATCAAAAAAAGCAGAAGGCAGAACTGGAACTCAAACCCAGATAAACTAAAATATAAAGTCCACGCTGCTAATCATCACTCACTAGCCCCCTCTTCATCAACTGCTCCTTCTTCATGAATCTCATTTGGCTGATTTTAGAAGCTTTCCCAAGTTAAACAAGTCACACTTAAAGGCTCAGGCATCCGGTTACCAACAAATCTGTTCACCACTATCAGAGCAGTTTTCAATACACCTGCTTCCCCCACCTGCTGCTGCCAAGAGACTGTACATGTCAGAAGAATAGGAATCTTATCTTCATTCATCCCCTCATTCATTCCCTCAACATTTATCAAGTACATCCTGCATGGCCAGGTTCTGTCCTAGGTATTTATTCAATATTTTATTTTCATCATTTCAGCACAAAGAAAGCATTCAATAAATATTTTTAAATGAATGGATAGTTGAATGGATGAAGAGGTCAATGGGTAGAGCTATAAAATAATCCTACTTTGTACGAACATGCAGAAGACAACCAGTGTTGGGCCAGATTGCCTTTTACACCCTGACAATTCTTCCAGACTCTTATTGGAAATGAAATGAAAGGAGGAACACATTATTTTTTTCCTCCTAACATATGATGGAGCTAATAGAATGGCACAAGAGTATAATACCAAAAAAATGAGACTCTGTTCTACTTCTTCTGGTTGGGAATTGTTGTAGCCCAACCATTTGAGAGGAGGAATTCATGTCAGTAGCCTAATCATATTACTGAACGTTTTCCATGGCAGTCCTGAAAATTGAACGCACTGTTTCTCTCATTCAGAGTGATGTGGGAGGGAGGCCAGTTAACAACCTTTCAGCCTTCACCCAAGTGTCCCACCTGTCACCCACCCAGACTTCCCCACGCACACCCCCAAATAAACTCAGGAAAACAAGGAGACAGAATGTCAGGAGAACACTGAAGTTGTCTGTCTCTTTGCTTTCTCTCAAGGACTGTAATAGCAGTTGTGATGAAGAACCCTCCAGTGCTACAGACAGAACGGTAGAATGGAATGCTCTCTAGTTACTAAAGAGAACATTGCATACATGCATACTGTCCGGCCTACAATTTTTCTTTTCTTCCTTACCTCTTTCATGGTCATGAACAAAGAGGCCATGTAAAAAGCTCTCAAGATGGAAACTGTCAAGGAATGTTGTCTCTCCTCCTAATCCCTTGGGACATACTTTGTAGTGGTGCTGAGAACATTAGAGAATGGGATTAGCCATGTCCATAATCTTTGTCCCTAACAAATCTGCATACTCATGCCTCAGGTGGACATGAAGAAGTAGCTCAAAGCAACACCAGCTCTTTCCCTAAGACCAGGAGCAAAGGGCCAGAGGAGCCATCTCTTGTGTTTTTCAACACTCTGCCAGGACTGAAACATGGCCACGTTTATGAGGCTAAGGAAAGAATAGTCACACTGGGCAGAGCGGCTGAGAGAGGGACAGGAAAGCAAAGAGGAATAAATGTGAAGAAAACAAAGCAAAACAAACATGAGCAACAAAAACCAGCTGGAAACTAGCCCAGAATGTCAGCAGAAATAACAGGTTTAAAGACCGTTAAAGGTCTTTAAAAGCTTGGGGGCGATCAGGGGGCTCAGTCAGTTAATCGTTGGACTCTTGATTTTGGCTCAGGTTATGATCTCACAATTGGTGAGATCAAGCCCTACGTTGGGCTCTGCGCTGACAGCACAGAGCCTGCTTGAGATTCTCCTTCTCTTCTTCTCACTCTCTGCCCTTCCCCCACTCACCTGCACTCTCTCAACACACATAAGCATCAAAAAAGTAAATTAAAAAAAATAAAGACACAGGCTGATTCCAACTTCTTGGGAAGTAGAAAGAGCTTTGCTCTCACCCATATGCAAAAAACAAACAAACAAACAAACACAAAATAGGACACTGAACAAATTCCTAACTTCTTACAAAAAATCAAGAACTGGGGTCATATGAAAACGAACTAATCCAAAATTTAAGGAAAGACAGGTGTCTGCAAGCAAAGGCAGGACACTAGCGCCCATTTACCTGGAGAAGACACCTTTGGACATCAGTAAGAAGAATTCATCTAAATTCTAAATACATTTAAAAAATTAGTAAAGGCCTAGCACAGGCTGGGTAGAGAATAGAGGCAGTTGTAAGAGGGATTTGGGGCAGCTTATAAGAGGGATTTGTACCCACTTGTAGGCTTTTCTAGTGGAAACAAAGATTGGCCAGGGTCCTGAGAAAGTATCCCTTGAGGTGCAGGCCCGAGAAGGAAACAGCAGCCCCAAGCATGGAGAACCCTGCCCAGAATATTCTTTAGACAGCCAAAGCCTTACAGCACTGGAGAGGACAACAATCACTGTCCCCCAGGGGACACATCATGACTTTCTCAGACCCTAGGAATTTCTGCTTGTGTGGGCCTCTTCCTCCATTTAATATTCTATCATTTATATATATAAAGTTATACTTTACAACTGTGTTATTGTACAGGTGAGTATCATGCAGGCTGAATAAATTATTCTATATTCATTACTATTATACTCATTTTCACGTATCATCTTCAATAGTTAACATTAAAGCATTAGTGAGAAGCCCTAAAAGAACGATGGGCTGTAGATCCTGTGCCTACTTGGACAAATGGGGGAAAAGCCCTCCGGTCCTCAGTGAGGGTCAGACTTGCAGCTAGGAGCTAAGCAGGAGCGGAGTGAGGGGCACAGTGGAGGCCCAGAGACACAGTGCCACCTGAGAGCAAGCGTTCCTCAGAACCACAGAACCCTCCACTTCCAAACATGACTAGCCTAACCATCTAACTACTGACAGCAGCACAAGGGCAAGATCAGGGAAAAAACCACCCATGAGGAAAAAGGCAAAACTATAGGGTGGAGAAGAGATGAGTGGTTGACATGGGTTAGGGGATGGCAGACTAGTGGGGAGAGATGTTGACTCCAAAAGAGCAGCATGAGGGCAGGTTTGGGAGGTGATGGAATTGTTTTTTATCACTCATTCATTCATTCATTCATTCATTCCTTTTAGACAGAAAGAGTGGGGGAAACGAGCATAAGGAGAGAGAGAGAGTCTTAAGCATGCTCCACGTTCAATGTGGAGCCCAACATGGGGCTCAATCCCACAACCCATGGCTCATGACCTGAGTCAAAATCAATAGTCAGATGCTCAAATGACTGAGCCACCCAGGTACCCCTGCTCTTTATCTTGATTTTGTCTGTAGACACAGAATTTCAGGCATTTATGAAAACAAAGAAAGGAAAAAAGAGACAAACAAATAAACAGATTCTTAAATACGGATAAGAAACTGTTGGTTGCCAAAGGGATGGCTGGTGGGAAGATGGATGAAATAGACCAAGGGGATTATGAGGTACAGACTTCCAGTTACAAAATAAGTAAGTCACGGAGATGAAAAGCATAGCATAGGGAGTATGGTCAAGAAGATTGTAATAGAGGCTGTTTGGTGACAGACAGTGACTACACTTAGCGTGGTGAGCACTGAGTCGTGTCTGGAATTTTTGAATCACCATGTGGTACACATAACACCATATGTTAATTATACTTCAATTTTAAGAAATGGCATATACCAAAAAGAGTGAATTTCATGAAGTGCAAATAAATAATTAATAATTAATAAAATTTAAATAGAAGTAGCTGGAAAACATTCATCCCTCTTTCTTCATTGAACATCCTAAATTCAGCATTCCAGCTCTTCAGTGTTTGCCATGCTTACTACCCTGCCCACGTAGCTTGCCTTTCATGAAGGAAAAACCCTAAAAGAAAAAGAAGACAAAGGTCCCCAAATGCCAATTTCAATACATGTTACTAATTTAAGCACTATTTGTGACTGAAACACAGCAAGTTTTGAGGGTAACACAAAACTTTTAAGGGCTCTGAACACATTCTTCTTATATTGATGGTCCAAATCTCCTTGTGTTACAATTCATTTGCTGCTTGGATAAAGAAATAAAGTGCAATTATTAATGTGCTTTTGCCATAAATAATTAACCTCATCATGGGTGAAAGTGTGAAAGCTGGCTTAAAGAAACACTTCCTCTAATAGTAATTGATATTTATCTCTTCTGTCTTTCTAACTATTAAAAGCTGCTCATAACACTTAGTACTGCCACTAGGGGAAAGAATACTTAATCCATCATAATTTCAGATGATTTATATATAGATTGTAAAGGGGGCAGTTCTTCTCTTGTGCCATTCATAAAACAGTAAGCTTCTAATAAATCACTCAGCCAAGATTTCCATGCAAGCATCATCACCTCATGTTTTAGCTTAAAGGACTAGGTCCTCCACGCCATCATTATAAATCAAATTTCCATTCATATGATTGATCCCATGTGTTCTTCATTAGCAGATTTCAGATTTGAGTAAATATGCTGTTCTCTGCTCAGTCTGTTCAGGAATACGACCCCCTGTCTATTCATAAGAAATACAACATCCCTAGCCTTCACTGGCATCAGAGTGGAAATGGAATCACTTTAGTGATAATATTTTACTGGCTCTTTCCCTCATCCACTCACACAGGACTTCTGGTCACCTGTACTGATTCACTGTGGCAGTTCTGGAGCTCTTAAAGGTTATCTCAGAAGTGTTCAGTAGCCAGACTGTCAGCTACCATCACCAGAAAGCATCCACCACGTCCCCTCTCTGGTCTTACCCTGTCCTCTGACCACGAAGACCCTAGAGACAATCTCATCACTACCACTGCTAGTGGGATCCACCATTAGTTACCAACACCAGACCAAGAGCAATGCAAATAGCCTGAGATCCCTAAGATGCCCACTCTGGAGACACCAAACAGTGTTCTCCACCCCAGGTCTTCCCATCACACCATGTCACTCAAATAGCTATCCGTCCACAAACTATCACTAAGTCCCTGTGAAAACAGCTCCTTATCATTCTCCCTAAAAATCTCTTCTGCTGGTCTGAACCAGGACAGACAGATGCTGCACTTTTCACCCCCAAAGCCCATTCTTCAATCTAGGTGTGAACAATACTCTCTCTAGTTTTTTGGCTTGTTTTTAATCATTTGTTTTATGTGCTCACACAAGTTCCTCTTTATTTCCCCATTCTTTTTTATTGTGGTAAAATACACGTAATATAAAATTTACTATCTCAATCATCTTGAAACGTATAGTTCATTGGTATTAAATACATTCATAATGCTATGCAGCCATCCACACTGCCCAGCTCCAGAACTCTTCATCTGGCAAAACTGAAATCCTGCACCCAAGAAACACACTAAATCCCTATCCTCCTCCCTCAACCCCCACAACCACTATACTATGTTCTGTTTCTATGAGTTTGACTATTCTAAGTAACTTCCTAAGAGGAATCATACAGTATTTGTCCTTTTGTGACTGACATTATACTTAGCATAATGTCCTCTTTCAGGCACGTTTCTCCTCAGCTTTATCAATCAATACCAAAAACCTAAGTAAAGTAACTTCTCAGGGCTAACAGTTTCCCAACCACACTTGAATTTCAGTGTAGGCCCAAGATAGGACACAAGGTCCATATAAAGCCTTTGGATTTCAAAGCCAATTGATTTCTTTCTAATACCTGCCCCAGGGCCACCTACATAATGTCACCACTCTGTATCTTATTCACAGTTGTATTTGGAATGTTAAAGAGCATAAGCTTAAGAGAATCGGTCATAAGATAATATATTTTCTTTTTCCTGTATTCTTCTTTTGTCAAATGCAAAAAGCCTGACTTGGTGCTTTTAGGTCTAGCTCAGACTCATGTCTTGCTACTTTTATAGCATGTTCACATGATTCAGGGAAGAGAAGTCTCACCACAACTTTAGAGAATATGGCAGAATAGGTACTATTTCAAACACACCTGAGGAAACTGGGGTCTGAAGAAGTTAAATAACCTGCCAGAGGCCACACAGCAAATCTTGGTCTGAGTTGAAACTAGGCCTTTTTTATCCATACAACACCTCCCTTCCATCCACTATCATTCATAAAATTTCTTGATAGGGAATTGGGAATTATGATCCAAAGAGCATTAAAATATCCTACAATTACTCCAACACTCACACATGCATTTCTTTCTCTGTGCCCTTTTTAAATTACAGATTTAGATTTCCCAGGCTAAGAGAAAGGAAGGAGATGAGCTTCATTGAAGAAACTTAATTCTCAACATTTCCAGCTAAAGCAGCAATCTAAAGGCAATCTTTTATGTTGCTTCCTGAGCCACAGAAGTTCAAGAAACTGCCACTATTTCCTTGTAAATATAAAATATTTTTGAGTACCAAGACACTTAAAAATCATTTACAGTATTCAGTAATTGGTAATTTCTCAAAATTTTGCATTATGTCCTAAGTTTTGCGGCCATCTAGTTGTTTTATAAGTTACTTTAAAGAAATTATCTTATATAGATCTAAACCATCCATACTACTGTGAATGAAAAACTCTCATTACAAACAGGACAAATTGTGTGCACTCTACAAATCCTCTCTGACATCTCTAGGCAATTACCATGTGATGCAGAAATATTATCATAAATGAAATATTAAATGTAATTATGCTAAGGGTCATGATTTAAGTATACGTTTTTCAGTATCCTGGAACATAAATTCCCCTTTTTAGGCTCAGTTTCCTCTTCTGTTCATCAAGGGGATTGGACTGGGCCACCTCAATGGTTTTCTAATTCAAAGCTGACAACCCAAGTCTAGAAATGTTAATATGGTAATTACTACAGTGTCCACTAGATGGCAGAAGAGGTAACTTCGCCAAAGGAAGCATTGGCTAAAATTCTAACAACACTGGTGCTGGAAGGGCACTTTGGAATATGGTCTCATCGTTTATATATATGAGGAAACTGAAACAGAGTTTCAGTTTTTTATACATGAGGAAACTGAAACACAGGCGCCCCAAATATTCCACTTGGCCTGTTCCTCTGCAATACCAGGCACTATACTCCAACTCCACAGTTTGCCTATCTATATAATGGGACTAATTTTGTCTACCTGGTTGTGAGGTTATGATGAGATGGCATGTATAAAAAAAGCACTTAACACAATGCCTAACATATGCTACATATGTAATAAAAAATGAATTGTTATTTTTACTGAAAAATTTGTTGGAAGAACTGAAAACAAAGTAGATCTACTTTCCAAAGTGTCAAAATTATAATGTGTAAATTATTAATAACCTGGAGGGAACTTATCAGCTCAAATTTTATCACCTTCTATAGGCAGGTGTTTCATCTGATATGCAAACTCTCTTACTTAAGTCATTCCCTTTCTTTCCTTCCTCATCTGCCTTAGAAGCACTACTACTTCTTGGGAGGATGATTTTTGCTATTTGTAAGTTTTAATTTTTTTACCAGTACTTGCCCTTAATATTAGAACTAATGCCATTAATACCTAATATTTACTGGGAACTTACTCTGTATCAGACATTGCACCAAGGGCTTTTTCTGTATCAACATATTTGATCTTTACAACCTCTGAAGTAGGATACATTTACTACTCTCATTTTGTAGATGAAGAAATTAAAGCATAGAATTCACACAGAAATTTAATATGTTCCATCACATAACACAATGTACCCAGTAAGTCTGGAATTATTCTTTTTTTTCCAAAGAAAGCATTTTTTAAAGTATATTTTTAATTTATTGTTATTTACTTTATCTATTTGTTTAATATTTATTTATTTTTGAGAGAGTGACAGAGAGAGTATGATCAGGGAAGGGGCAGAGAGGGAGACAGAGGATCCAAAGCAGGTTCCTCACCAACAGCACAAAGCCTGACGCAGGTCTCATACTCACAAACCATGAGATTGAGACTACAGCCAAAGTCAATGCTTAACCAACTGAGCCACCCAGGTACCCCAAGACTGGAATTATTCTTGCTTTTAATCAAATACATGGAAATTGATCATCTTCCCAAAGATCAAACTCTCTGAAACTATTTTTTCTCCCTCAGGAAGCTGGTACCATATAATATGACTTCATAGCCCAACATGAAGAAGAATATGAACTAACCTACAATATCAGAGTATAGTCCCATCTCAAGCAATATCATAGACTCTCCACTTCTTTTCTTTATGGGAATATGTATAATATTTAAAAAGTATATTCTAATGCTATAATATTATATACATTTATATATAAATTATAAATAATTATTTTATATTATATTATTTTTATATTTATTATAGTTTATATTTATTAATACAATATATTAATCAAGGCAATTATGGTATATTATATAATTAATATATTAACATATAATATATATTATATTTATTATATATTATATAATTATATTATATGTTATATAATATATAATATTAATTATATCAACATATTACTATAATTAAAATAAATATCAATATGCTATTTATTATATTTTATAAATAAAAATTATTATTTAATAAAGATCATGACTCACTCTTTACTAGCTGATTTGTTTTCTTATTGTTGCTTTATGGAAAAATAACAAAAACATAACACCTTATATATGTTTCGATTTTTGTCCAGGGGCTTAATTAATGCTGCGATTTCCCCCAAATCCCTCTACAGAGATCTAATCGGGTCTTCATATAGCCCTTAGATCGAACTAACAACTTTTCTTCTTAGCTCCCCAGCCAGGTCTCACCGTGCCTTGTTCTCTCTTTTTCTTGTCTTCCCAAACAAAATCAAACTCCTTGAGAATAGGTATAGCAAGTTATACTACTTATAATAGTTTCCTGGGGCCTCCTAATACAGAAATGTTTCCTGATTGTGATGAGACAATCAAGGACAAATAGGAAATACTAGGAACCCAAATCAGCTAGGATATTAGTTTGGCTCTGTGACCAAGAATCTGTCAACAATCAACCCCTCTCTTGCCAAATATGTTGTCAAGGAAACTTGGAGCAGGATGATATAAAGGATTAGCATAGAAAAACTTCCTTCAACACCAAAATATGTATAACTACTGTGTTCAGGCCAACAAAACATTGAATGAACCTTTAGTACATGTCAAGCACTAGGCTATATGCTGTGAACTCAAAGGTGAGACACAGTCCCTGACTTTTGGATTTATATCCATACATTTTAAACAGAAATAATTAAAATGTTACATGTGAGTAAAGGAATAGAGTTGTATGAATTCCTTACTCCTTTATCCTTTTTCACATTTGCTACTGATAATAAAGGAGTATAATAATGCAGGGGAATTTTTATGCTTTGAAGGGGAATAATCATTGAGTACTCATGAGTCAAATTGGGCCCCTCATCTTTATATGAAGGACAATACCACGAGAAGAGTAACACAAACTTAAACACATGGAAATGGGCAAGATGAAGCTACAAGTCCCAGAAAAGGATCCATGGAGATTCAAGGAGAAGGAGTTCCAGGTACTTAAGGAAAACAACTTTGCCAGTTACTGAAAGGGGAAACAAACTTGCCTATGGTGGATTTCATGCATAGTGGCATTCAGCTGAAAATAAGAGTAGATTTTAGTGGTGGCTGGGTTAGCCTACCAATGCACCGGGCCACTGTGATGTATGATGGTAAATATGTACCAGTAATGCTAAAGGCAGATACAAACTACAGATGTGATGCTGCAGAAGGAGTTGGTAATATAAATCTAAAGACCAGATGATGGGGGATTACCCAACTCAGGATGGGACGGGATCAAATGGAATGCCTTTCACATTAATTCATACCATCTATAATCTAACAGCTGTCATTGTAACACTGAATACTTAACCAGCCAAAGAGTCAGCCTCAAACCTCACCACCAGTGCTATGAGCTGAACGAACTGTGTCCCTGAAAACTTTCTATGTTGAAGTCTTAATGCCCAGGACATCAGACTGTATTTGGAGATAGTATCTTTAAAGCAGCATTTAAGGTTAAATGAAGTAAGTGGAGTGGCCCCTAATACAGTAGAACCGGAATCTTCGTAAGAAGAGATTAGAGCACATGTGTTTGTGCATGCACACAAACGCGTGCATGCACACACACACACGGAGGACCATATGAAGACACAGGGTGAAGGGGGGCCATTTACAAGTCAAGGAGAGAGAAATTCAGAAAAAATGAATTCCAATGACACCTTGCTTGGACCCTAGCCTCAAGAATTGTAAGGAAATACATGTCTGTGGTCTAAGCCATCCCATCTCTGGTACTTTGTTACGGCAGCCCTAGAAAAGTAATATACCCAGTGCCCATAGTCATCACCTACAGCCACCATCATTCCAGACACCTAAGGACAACCTTGTGTAGAGAAGTTGCCTCTTAAGCTTTCATGCACAGCCGGTGGAGATAATAAACACAAGTATGCAGCGGCCCCATTCACAATTTCTCAGCTGCCTCCGAACACAAAATTTCATTTTCCTTCTTGTCACTGTCACAAAACTGCATGCATGGCTAGGCTAATTCATCTTGCAGCATGTACCTTCTCAAGCATGTCATGGGAGATCTATTGGTTTTTCTCAAAAAATAAACACTTGAGTATGTTTTTAATAAGTTTTCCTCCCAAGGTTCAAATCCACGAGGTTGAACATAAAACCAGAGAAAGTATCAACAAAATCACTTGCCTTGGGTTATGGGATGTATCCAATCAGCTACAATAATAAAATGCATAACTTTTTCATTATAAAAGGAAACAATTTATTGATAAAGCCAGTGTTATCTGCCCCAATACTCAGAATCACTGTTTAGAGAGGAAAGGCCAAAACACCCTAAGTGGCTACATGAAGCAAGTGACTTTATGAGACAGAAGCCATTGACATAGTAAAAATTTTGTATTACTTCCCTTTTAGCCAACTTGCATAGCAGAACCGTCAGATAGTGTCTTATACTGTCCACTTAAATCCACATCTTTTCTTCATCAGTGTCTAGCAGATGCCAAACCCATAGAAAAAGATCAATGAATATGGCCCAAACTCTGAGCAATATCATCTACTATGGCAGGTCTTCTTAGTGAATGGGGGGGAGGGGCTACTCATGATAATTATAGGACTTAAGAAAGAATGAACATGGTGAGGGAAAAGATACAAACTGAGAAGAGGATGGGAAGGAGAGGGAAGTGGTGTAGGAGCAACCAGGTAAAAGAGGGAAACCCTTGCAGGGAAGCCAGAAGGAGTCCAGTGCCAGTGTGAAATTTACCAAATATGAAAGGAATAAATGACACCAATTGTCCACTATTTCTTTCAGGAAACAGGAGCATAGGAAACACTTCCTAACTTATTCTATAAGAAGAGTACTATTCTAACCAAAACAAGACAAAAAAAAAATTACAAGAAAACTACAGATCAATATCTCTCATGACCAAAGATGTAAAAAATCATCAGCAAAAAATTAGGAAATTAAATGCAGCAATGTATAAAAAGAATTACATACCATAACCAACTGGGATTTATTCCAGGTATGCAAAGCTGGGTCAACATTCAAAAACTACTACATCAAGAAACTAAGGAAGACAAAAAAAAAAACTCTTTTTTTTTTAAGTTTATTTATTTTGAGAGAAAGAGAGAGAGCAATGGAGGGACAAAGAGGAAGAGAATCCCAAAAAGGGTCTGCACCATCAGCAAAGAGTCCAGCCAAGGGCTCCATCTCAGGAACTGTGGGATCAGGACCTGAGCCAAAACAAAAGATGCTAAACTGACTGAACCACCCAGGTGCCTCAAAAGAGATCCTTAAATACAGAGAAATGATAGTTTCCAGAGGAAAGGTGGTTGCGAGGAAGGGTTAAAAAAGATGAATGGAATTAAGATGTACAAACTTCACATTATAAAACAAGTAAGTCACAGACAGCATAGGGAATATAGTCAATAAGATTGTAATAATGTGGGGTGATACATAGTGACTACACTGATCATGGTGAGCCATGAGGAATGTATGGAATTGGTGAATCATTACCCTGTACACATGAAACTAATGTAACACTGTATGTTAACTGTATTTCAATAAAAAAAGTAAACTGAAAGAAAAAAACAGGTAGCAGGCAGGATATAGCGCTGAGTGGTAGTTTGTGTATCCTTGCTCCAAATCACAGCTTTATGTATATCATGCCAGAAAAAACAATTTAATAAAAATTTTCTAAAACCACTCTAAACTTTTGTCTACATTTTGTGATAAATGTTCATTGTTAAAATATGTCATATTGTTTTCATGTGTGTGTGTGTGTGTGTGTGTGTGTGTGTGTGTTTAAGTTTATTTGGGGGAGGGGAGGGGCTGAGGGAGAGAGAGAGAATCCCAAGCAGGCTTCCTGCTGTCAGGGCAGAGCCTGAGGTATGGCTTGATCTCACAAACCATGAAATCATGACCTGAGCAGAAATTAAGAGTCAGTCGCTTAATTGACTGAGCCATCCAGGCATCCTGTGCATGTTGTTGAAAACTGAGAAAAGTAGAGATTATTTCAAAAGGAGAATAAAAATTATATTTAGTTCCACTATCCAAAAATAGAGGATATGCATTTAATATTAACATATGTCCCTCTGTATAAGACATCCTGACGTTGACACTCAATATTACATTATAATTGGCACACAATTAAAACTTACAAAGATTCTAGGGGCGCCTGGGTGGCACAGTCGGTTAAGCGTCCGACTTCAGCTCAGGTCACCATCTCACGGACCCTGAGTTCGAGCGCCGCGTCAGGCTCTGGGTTGATGGCTCAGAGTCTGGAGCCTGCTTCCGGTTCTGTGTCTCCCTCTCTCTCTGCCCCTCCCCCGTTCATGCTCTGTGTCTGTCTCAAAAATAAACGTTAAAAAAAAATTAAAAAAAAAAAAACTTACAAAGATTCTTAATGCATGTGAAAATTCTATCCTATAGGTATTTCAAGATTTACTTATTCATCCTGTAGAGTTGGGTATTTGGATTCCACTTTATCTCTATAATGTAATGCTTAAATCAACATCTTTGTACTTAAATCCTTATTTTTTAGAATGAACAGAAATACATGGAACTACAGAATATTAACATTTTTGAGGCTTGCAACATACTTTTTAAAATTCCTTTAAATTCCCATCTGTAGCCTATGAGAGGTGTCCATAAAAATTTTACAGTTACATAGGTTCATCTTATAATTAAGAGCCACTATCCCATTAAAAAATAGAAATCTAGATTACAAATTAATTTTTAAAATACTACATCCAGTTCAAACTGTGTATTACTTGGCTAAAAGAAGTTAAAGGTTGCTCTATGGCAGGACATAAGACATTTATTTGCTCCAGATTTGGGGGCTACAGAGGTAAGCACCAAAGCAAAATCTCAGAGCAGCGTAATTAATCATCATGGACATTTCACTGTCAGTGAACATAAATCAAAAGGCAAGCACTTTTCCTCCCTGAGTGATATGAAACCAGCATAAACATGGAGAGAGAAATCTGATGCTTGTCAGTGGCTGATATGTATTTTTCACTTCTCCTGCAAATAAGTGGTAGAATGTTGCACATGAATACCTTCTACCCTGTGATTTATTTTCTCTACCAAGTATTACTCAGATAGAGGAAGACTGGAGCAGAAAGGCTTTCTCCCAGCAACTTGGTGTAAAAATGCCAACAGATAAAATAATCTAAATATCAATATAAATTGCTCAGCAATACAGCCAGCTTAAAATGATCATGGCTCCTTCAACTGTTTAGAAACCTTGTTTACTTCAAACCACAGGTGTAGGAGATTATATTTTTCATTCATTAAGCAATAAAAAAGACAACAAACAACACAGAAACTGGATCTCCTAGACCCAGATTAAAATCCCATTTTTGCCAGCTGTTTCTATGTGATCTGAGACAATGTATCCATTCAAACCTGTTTTTCTCCACTGCAAAAGGGAGAAAATAAGATCTGTATGCCATAAATTGTAATTAAGAATAAGCAAGATGATAGACACCAAAGGGACTACCATGGAACCTGGAAGTTAAGTCTCAGTGTTGGTTGAATCAGAAGCTCTTCCTACATTCAAAGGATCAAAAACTTTTATGACATCAATCTCAATAATTTAGTATCTCTCAGTGATAGCAAAGGTCAACTGTACCTTTATATTTCATTGACGAAAAGAGTTTGAACTGTATTTTAAATCATTAGAGTCCTAATTAGAATGTGTAACTCTTAGATAAATAACTTTAAAGACTCATAAGCAAATTCATGCTTCAGGACAGCCCTGTTCAAAGTGAATTTTTATATCAGCTGCCAAGCCTCACATTTTTCAACCTTGTGTTTGTGTAAAATCCACACATCATTTCACTGTACACATTTTATATGCACTATTACTGTTTCTTTCACTTTTATTAAAGAAGAGATATGATTAAAATTTCCATAAAGTGTGTATTGAGAACTCCCCAGAGTGAGCAGATATAATATTGTATGAGATACTTATTGAATTCGAGTTCGGTATGATGTATATATATTATGGAATTCTTAAAAAATGTATGCTGTTGACTTGAATGCAGTGCTTTGGTGGAAAAAAATTCCATTCCAATCTTTAAAAAACAGATACTACAATATCTTTCCAACAGATAAGCAAGATGATAGGGAATCTGTTGGAGTCTGTTATACAAATTCACTGCTGGATTTCATGAGCCAAAAGTAGACCCAGTGGCTGAAGAATACTGGTGCAAAAGATAGTTCCAACTTCTTTACAAACCTTGCTCTTTGCTATTGTAAAAGAAGAATCCCTGTGTGAGTCCACCATGATTCCCATTTATAATTATATGGGTATCTTAGGACCAAGAATTCCAGAATTAGACTCTGGACCAATGACTTGAATATAATTATCTATTAAAAAATGCTCTCAGAAGAAACCTACAAGTAAGTGGCAAAAGGACAATAGAAAAGAAGTAACAGCCAACAAGGGTATGGCTTCAGATAGGAGCGTAGACTTTGTCTGATCCTGCTGAGAATTCCGGAATATTAACATAAAACTTCAAGTCTGTCTCTCTGGATTCAATGGAGCTCAGCTTCCTTGCTGATACATCAGAAAATCATTCTGTCATAGTTAGCCTGGGGTAGGAGGGTGGTGAAGGATCAATCATCTTTGACTCTCCCTAAGGAACAAGGGGGCTCCAAAGCCAAGAACCATCATCATCCTCTGATGAACACAAGTGTTTGCTTTTAGTAGCAAAACGTGCAAAGGCTGGGAGAGAGATGGAGGAGGACTTAACTGGGCACCAATTTATCTAACTATTAAATCTTAAAATAACTTTAGACATATGTTTAATTTTTAATTTGTTTGTTTGTTTTTGAGAGTGTGAGCAGGGGAGAGGCAGAGAGGGGGGTTGACAGAAGATCCAAAGCAGGTTCTGCACAGACAGCAGAGAGCCCCATGTGGAGCTCCAACCCACAAACTGAGAGATCATGACCTGAGCCCAAGGCAGACACTTAACTGACTGATCCATGCAGGTATCCTTAGACTTAAGTTTAGATCACAAAAAAACATGGCTTCCCCAATGGTAGATAGTTTCTCTTCATTACATGAAGTTATTTCTCTTCATGTTCTATTGCCACATTCACCAAGTCATTCAGTGTGTTTATAATTACATCTTATAATCAAGGGCCCCTATAATAATGATTTCGTTGATTAAAATAAAGGAATTAACTTGCTTTTCACTGATTCTACACTGTCCCATTTTCCCACAGTATATCCATATGGGTCCAAATCCCCCCACAAATGGAGAAGATCCCTAAAAAGAATATGCAGAACCATCCTCTTCTTACTATACAACTCAAAATGTACTTCCTAGGGATAATCCATGAATAGTCTTAGGTGGCATCTTAATCTGCAGACAAGTAGTTTCATTCATGACAGAGTAACTCAGCAGAAATTTAAAAGCGCAAGAATGGACTATCCTAAAGGTTCTCATAAATATTTATATAAAGACTCTTTCTTAGCCTTCACCAATGCATTTTCAAATCTCAAATATCTAGATACCTCCTCAATGCCAATGGGAGCATTCCTCCCCTATTGACCAACTGGGGCTCAACATAATTATTTAGTGGTCCTTGGTTGAATTTGAGAAGAAATTCACCTAGTTATTCCAAAAAATATTTTCACTTAAGCAAGTGAAACAATGTACCATCTTTTATTGCCCATACTTGGCAAGTGAGCACTAGCATATATTGTTTTTGTATATAATTCTGCCATCTCCCTGAGGAGTGCAGAACATATTGGTGAGGGGAAAGTGTTATTTTACCTCTTTTAAACATAAAAAATTTTGAATACACCATTCACTCAACCGAAGTTGTTAGGATCTTCTTGAATTCCTACTTTAATGCTTTTGTAAATTTCCTTATTATAATCCCTACTTTCATACATCGTCATTAGCATACTTTTTGTCTGTCTTCCCTACTTCTATCTGACTTTGTGTAATATTTCTAATATTTTGGCCAACCCCAAATAAGCTTATATTTTCTTTAGGATTTGGGGAAGTGTTGCTTTGGATGGTTTGCAAATATGCTCATTCCTTTATAATAAAACTAATTTCTCAAGGTCCTATAGGAAGAGAATATGGAATGAGTTGGGGTGGACCTAAAATACTCCCTTGAGACACTTAAAACAATTTTAGCAAAGAGTATAATGAGAGAAGCAGAAAACCACAAGGATCAGGCTAAGCCATGACACTGAGCCACATTATGTGAATGTGTTTACAACACATTCCTATTATATGCATGTTTCAGTGAAATGCAGACTTTTAATGAAATGGAGCAAAACATCTCGTAAAAATGTTAGGGAGCTGATATCTAAAGTATGCTCTTCTCTAAATTACTGTAATTGAAGTTATTGTTAGGTTGTCAGAAGGGTGACTTCAAGAGTTCCCTAATTGGTCCCCAGGCATGCCAAGATTTCACCAAATAATGAAATTCTTCTATTAACCCATGTTCCCATAACTTCCCCAGAGAAAACTGCTAGTTTCCAGGTTAGCGAAGATGTTAAACCTCCCACTGCTCTGTGTTTCTGATGGGTGCATTGATGCAGGGGAGAGAAAGGTTTATATGCAATTGCTCGTTCTATATCACAGGCATTTCTGGTGGAGAGGTGGATAGGTGGGTAGGTGGAGAGAGGAGTTACCAGTAAGACATGACTCCCAAAGACATCCAGTCTATTTCTAAGGACAGAGACACGGACCCCTATATAATTATATTGTTTACAAAGATGTATACCAGGCAATTCTATTTTTCTACTAATTTAAGTTCTATATATTTGGTTGCTGAAAAAGCCAAGCACAGAAGAGAGAAGACTGGTTGCATATGATATCTTGCTCAAGGTTAATGATTTACTCAATAGTTACTGTGCTCACATCTGTGAACTTGCCTAGACACACAAGACCAGAAATTTCTACATGTAAAACCACCATCCTACTAGTAACCCATGTTCCATATGCCAGGTCCAAGATCACATTACTGAGGGAGAGAAATCTAAGTAAACTCAGAGAAGTGAAATGAGCAGCAAAGAGGTGATTGAGCAGAAGCCCAATGATTTTCTTCACTTTTCCATAATTATATTATGACCTTCCTCACCATGAAACAAAATGGCCACATATTTAGAGGAAGACAAAGAAAATGGGTGCTAGAAAAGAGAGAGGGAATGGGGATAAAGGAACAGATCATGCTGGACTCTCAAAATTAGTATTCTATCTGCCTATGTATATTTTTAAAAAAATTGTATAGAATTATGATTTATTTCTTAAATGTTTGATAGAATTTAACCAGTAAATCAAGCTTAACCTAGAATTTAACAGGATAATTTTTTAAATCAACTTTTCATTTTAGAATAATTTTAGATTTACATGAAAGTTGCCAAGATAGTACAGAGTCCCCATTTATCCTTCACTTAATTTTCCCCAATGTGGGGTTTTCCACCTTGGCACAACTGACATTTCAGGCTGGATAATTCTTTGTTGTGGGGGCTGTTTTATGCATTATAGGACATTTAATAACATGTTTGGCCTTTACTCACTAGATGCTGGCAGCACAGTTGCCCCACTTGTGAGAGCAAAAAATGTTTCCAGAGGAGGACCAAATCATCCCTGGTGGAGAATCACAACCCTAATGTTAGCATCTTACACAACCATGGTACATTTGTAAAATCTAAGAAATTAATCCTGGTGCATTACTATTAACTATAAACTATTCACATTTCAACAATTTTTCTATTAGCATCCTTTTTTCTGTCTGAAGATCCAATCTAGGATATCATGCAACATTTTTACATTTATTGACCTACATTTTATTGGTCATAATATTTATTTTCCTTTTGTTACCTATAGAATATGCGGGGATATCCAATACTCATTTCTGATGCTGTTAATTTGTACTTTCTCTCTTGTTACTTGATCACTACAGCCAGAAGTTTGCTTGGTGTCTATTTTATTGAACCTTTCAAAAAACAAGCTTTCAGTTTTAATTATTTTCTCTATTGGTCTATTTTTTTCCTCCTATCTTTACTATTTCCTTCCTTCTACTCTTAGTTTAACTTAGTCTTCTTTTTGTAGCTTCTTAAGATGGAAACTTAGATTTTTATTTGAGACTTTATTCTTTTCCAATAAAATTTAAAGCTACAAATAGCTATAAATATACTTCTAAGTACAATTTGGATATATCCTGGGAACTGTGGTATTTGTGTTTTCATCTTCATTTAGTTCAAAATAACTTTTCTTGTGTGTGTAATTCTTTCACCCATAGGTCATTTAGAAGTGTGTGTTTGATTTACAAATGTCTGGAAAACATTTTTTCTGTTAATAACTTTTTGTTTGGTGGTAAAAAGTTCTCTGTACAATTTCAATTCTTAAATACACCAAGTTGTTTTATGACCCAAGATATGATTATCTGGGTAGATATTACATGTGCATTTTAAAAGAATGTGTAGTCTGCAGATGTTGGGTGGAATGTTCCATAAATATGAATTTAGTCAAGTTGATTTATAATGTTTATCAAATCTTCAATACCCTTACTCATTTTTGTTCTACATGTTTTATTAGTTATAGGGAAAAGAAAGTTGTAATTTCCATCTATAATCATAGATTTGCCTACTTCTCCTTTCACTTCTGTTTTACATTAGGTATCCTGAAGTTGCTGTTAGGGGCAGACACATTTCAGATTCTGGGTCCTCCTGAAGAATTAACCTTTTGTCTTTATGAAATGTTCTCTTTATCCCTGGAAATATTCCTTGATCTTAAGTCTACTTGCATAATAATTATTTTATGCAACATTTTTATACTTAGTTTTTTCCATGGTATATCATTTTAAATTCTTTTACTTTTTTTATATTTGTGTATTTATTTTTAAAGAAGGTTTCTTATATGCAGAATATAATTAAATCGTGGGTTTTTTATCTAATGAGACAAATTCATTTGCCTTCATTTTTAAATTTTTTTTTTCTGGTTATAGAATTCTAGGTTGACAGTTTTGGTTTTGGTTTCATTTCACTATCTTCAAAATGTGTTCCCTAGATCAATGGGGCAGGACAGATTCCAGAAATAGACTCACACATATATGATTGATTTCCTACAAATGTGCCAATGCAAGTCCAGGAGAAAGTCTTCTAAACAAATTATCCTGTAACAATTGAATAAAACTATGTACCTTCTCTCAATATCTTTTGCAAACTTCTTTTCAACTTGATACCTGAATGGGCTTGAGTTTCATTCTAGGCTACTTTTTCTTCTCCAGCATTCTTATAACTTCAGAACTTCTCAAAGCTTGGGGAAAAAAATTAACCTCACACCCATCTCACACTGTACTCAGAAATGAATACAAGCTGGATCATAGACCTGAATGTAAAGCTAAAACTATATCTAGAAAAAAAATAGGAAAATTATATATGTCCTTGAAGTAGGCAATTAGTTACTGGGAAAAAATTAGCATAAAATACAAAAAAAGGGTTAAATTAGACATTGTCAAAATGAAAAACTTCTAATTAAAAGACATGATTAAGAAATGGAAAGATGAGAGGCACCTGGGTGGCTCAGTTGGTTGTACATCAACTTTGGCTCCGGTCATGATTTTGCAGCTAGTGAATTTGAGCCCCGCATTGGGCTCTGTGCTGACAGCTCAGAGCCTGGAGCCTGCTTCAGATTCTGTGTCTCCCTCTCTCTGTCCCTCACCCAATTACACTCTGTCTCTCTCTCTCTCTCTCTCAAAAATCAAATAAACATTAAAAAAAAATTTAAGAAATGGAAAGATGAGCAAAGACAGGGAAAATATTCACAATACATATATTTGACCAAAGACCTGTGTCCAGATTATTTTATGAACTCCTAGAAATAATAAAAAGACAAGCCAGTAACAAATGGACAAGACACTTGAATAAGTTCCTTTATTTTCTAGTTTACATAATTTGTGATGACAAGTCTGCAGTCATTCTTAATTTTGTTTCTTAATATATGCCCTTTTTTTCTGGCTGCTTTGAGATTTTCTCCTTAATCACTGGTTTTTGGAAGTTTGATTATGATTAAGTGTCATTATTAACTGTGTGTGTGCATTTGTGTATTAATCTTGTTTAGATTCTTTGAGCTTCTTAGATCTGTGGCTTTATAGTGTTTGACACTGTACTTTTGAAACAAACGCAAATTTTTTTGTTGAATATTGCTGAAGAATTTGAAAGTGCTTTCATTTCTTCAACTAGAATTTCTGTTAATCCCTTTTGTGACTTTTAATACATGTTACCTTATAAGACTGCTTGATATTGTTTCACAGGTCACTGACGTGCTGTGCTTTTTGCAGCCTCTTTCTCTTTTCTCCCCTCATGTGTCATATTTTCCTTTAAATATTTTCCTTAGTCCTATATGTTACACTGATAATAACTGCTTAAAACTCTTTACCTACTGTTTCTATCATCTCTCCCTTATCAGTTGAACTGATTAAGTGATTTTTCTCCTATAAGTTGTTTATATTTTCTTCTTTACATGTTTTTATTTTTTATGGACGACAGATATCTTGGATTTTATAGTGTTGAGTGTTCAGTACTGGATTTCACCAAGTCTCCTCAAAGGTAGCTTGACTTTTTTTCTGTCAAGCACTTCAAAAGTTATTACAAATCTAGTTGATCCTTGCAGGGTTTGCTTATAAGCTTTCAATGGAGTGTCTACTGTAGAACTTTACTCTAGGGCTAATTTACTTAAAGTGCCACCACCCTGGAGTTTCCAGTATATTTTATGCTTATTCAGTGATGTCTCTCCACTCTGGCTGGTAGGAATTCAAAAGGCTCCTGCCTTATACGAACTTTGGTTTACAGCTCCCCAGTAATTATTACTTCCCTTCCAGGTGTTCTATGTTCAGCCTCATGGAATTTTACCCTACCTGTCCACATACTGGTATGAACTTAAAAATTTGAGAGAATTTTTCTGCAGATCTCCAGTTTTTCCTTTCCTTTTCTTCTCTCCTGATCCCCTCCTTCCCCTTTTCTCTCACTGTGTAATTACCTTCTGTCCCATGCTCTACACTCAAATTCTAGCTGCCACAGCATTCCTGAATCCTTATCTCTGTCTCTTCAACTCAGCAAGATCACTAGGCCTTATTGGGTTCTTCCTTTCTATACCACAGTGGAGAAGGTGCTTCTAGGGAGACATCTGGGAGTATACCTAGGATTCACTTATTTGCTTGCCTTCTGTCATGAATCAAATCCTATTTTGCCTACCATCCAATAACCAAAAATAACTGTTTTATGTATTTTATCCAGTTTTCTACACGTTGACAGCAAAAGGTCAAGCCCTATAACAGATGCTATTTTATGGACATAAGTGCAAGTCTCCATGCAGCCTTCTAATGGAGCTCTCTGCCTCCACTAATTTTACTGATGACACAAGTGTGCTGGATGCTGTACTGGGTAATGTCTTAAAATAAACCAGTTAACTTTAACTGATATGGGAGGCTGTGCTTCTTCCCAAACATTCAGAGTCCAAAGGTCATAAGGGTAGAAACTAACTAATTTGAACCTAGTTCTTGCCTCTCAGTTCGCTACTCTTTGTTTATAGAGACTTATGGATAACTCATCTGAAACTCAATTTATGCATGTAATTTTCCATTTCTAGTGTGTTTTTTCAAGGCTTCACTTGGTTTTACCCTCTGCTTTAAAAAACTGTAGATGTTAATGTGTTCGCTTAACAGCTAAGCCCCTCTGAATCTCAATTGGCCTGTCTCAAGACTCTACAAGTAGTAAACAATAAGAGGAAGTAGGAAAACAAAAAACAATTATATCTCTGAAAATCAAGAATAACATTCCTTCCATTAGACCTAGTGGAGAGTGGTATTTAACTGTTTTTTTTTCAAGAAAACAAATCTTAAAATAGTAAATTCTTAATTTAAATTAATATCTTCAATCTATTCTTCCAGCTCACCCTCTCAAATCTGATCTCCAGAAAATTAAATGAGGTTTACATGCACTGACATTCCGTCAACTATGTCCTTAAGGAATAGATTCCAGGGTCTGCCTTGTTTGAAATGACTGTCATGAGTTGACTTGTAAAAAGTAATTGGTTCTATAATTTCATACATGTCAAAATCTGCAACACACTGTTTCCTAATTGCTGTTTTGTGTGTGCACATAGGTATAAAATCAATTTAGTTGCTCGGGTAGTTCTCTGGCACTGTGTATATGCCACAAAATAATAAAAGTCAAGGATTATTTCTAGCCTATAGCTCAAGCTTTTCAAAGCCTTTCTGTCTCATCTAAAAGATTATGTCAAGGTCATTATAGTCTTCTGGACCTCAATTGTCTCTACTATAAAATGGCAGCTAGAAATAATTGACATAAATAACTTTAAGGTTCCTTCCATTCCTAATGTTTTAGAATTCCATTTTTAAGTATGTTTATATGGCATTGTATCAATTAGGAACACCTATTAATTGGCATGTTCATGCTCATCCAGAACAATAATTATCCATGTTCAAAACGGTATCAAGTCAACTAAGTAAGATACAGCATTTTCTGCATAAATGCAATACTAATTATATGAAAATCAGTGAAAACCTTCTAGAATGTTAGCTATGGATAGGATACAAAGATAATTTTTCCTAATGATTCTGAAAATATACCGTGCATCAGAATCCACTGGAGAGCTAGGGAATTGCTAAGCCCTACCCCAGAAGGTTTTGATTCAGTGGGTCTGGAGTGAGTCCAAAGAATATAACTTCCTAACAGATTCCCAGGTGATGCTGATGCCACTGGTTGAAAGATCATACATACTTGAAGAACCACTGATTTAGCCAAACTCATTGCTTTCTTCTACTCCAATATCCCATAGATTAATGAAAACAGGTGTAAAGAAGGTCCTCTGTTCAACCTCATAAAATAAACCTGTTCCAGAACCAGTTCTCCTGGTCATTAGCCTTCGCATTGTTTCTGTATGATCTTCCATATTGTCTTAGTTTTCTAGAACATTCAGAGACATGTCCTGAAGCATGTTATTAATGTGTTTCTCTAGATTACTTGTTATATGGTTTCTTTTGTAGACATAGTAGAGTACATAAGCCAAGACAGAAGGTTTATAACTTAAGAAATGAAAAATGGGGAAATTATATGTTACCTGCCCTTGACTCTCATCAGTATAACTTAGCATCAGCCGTTTTAACTGCAACCTATTTTTATTTTTTGTAGCCCCCCTGACTTTGCAAAAGTGCTAATATTCATTCAATTGTCATAAATATAAGTTAAAATGAAACTATTTTACATAATAATTTAATATTTAAAATTAAATGTAGAGAGAATTTTTCATATACAACAAAACTATTAAGAACACCAGCTATCCTATAAGCAAAGCAGCTAAGAGACTTTAGTAGTACATAATATGGATGTGACTTCTTAAGGTAGAAATCCCAAGAATTCCAATTGTAAAACTTGTAATGGTTTCATGAATTTGAAGACAAAAGATCTTTATTTTTTTAAACTACCTAGCACTGTTAGTGCATAATGCAAAACAAAGAAATTCAATGAAGCCGTTTTATTCTATTCTGTTTTATAATTCTAACCCCTCAAACTGAACCTCTTAGATGAAACAACCCTTGGAGGAAGGGCAGGAAGAATAGGCAGAGGAAAGGAAAGAAGAAATGTAGAGTAAAACAAAGCTGCTTCTCAGATCATCAGATCCTGATAAAACTAAAAGAACTCAATGAGATTGGCAAGTCCCAGAAACTAGAAAGACTGAGGCTAGTCCAATTGACACACTATTAATTGGGGCTTCTTGTTGTCACTTCTGGTCTAGCTAAGCAATAGATCACAAATTGTAGGAATGGTGGGACTTTGGAAACTACTTGTCAGAGGTACTAGACCAGATTAATAGGATTCTAGGAAGTGGACTAATTAAGTCAACATCAACACCTTTCGCCCAATTCTCTAGTTCTGAATTTTTTTTTTTCTTTTGAGAAGGTAATGAGAACTGAGTATTGATTAAGACCTGGTTCAGCATTGCTTAAAATAACAGCAACCATTAGCCAAAAGTATGTATGTTTTTTATCTTTCTTCTCTATTTCATCATTTCTTTTTTTTATAGCTGCACTGCTTATCCAGGAAAGTTAATCTCAACTTCAGCTTCCCACTAGGAGCCCCTGGGGAGTTTTAGAAAATAGATACCTAATTCCCAACCCAAAGCAATTACATAAAAATCTCTGTAACTGGGGCCACCTCAGTTGTTTCTGACACGCAGCCTGGTATAAGAAAGTCTTTTCTAAAACCTTGTCCATAAGAGTTGACAATGTCCAGTTATTTTTCCACTATGTAACATCAAGATATATTTTCTATAGATGAACTCAGTAATAATTTCCATTCAGAAAGAAAAAAGTGTAGATGAGCCAAGAACATAGACTCTTGTGCCAGACTGCCTGGGTCCAAGTTCCCTGGTACACATTTATTAGTTGAGCAATGGTCAGTCACGTCACTCAATCTCCCTGTGTTTCACTACAGGCAGTGAAAGGAGAATAATACTCTATAAAAGAGGACAATGCTATTATTTATGGCATAGGGTTGTTGTGAGATTAAATCTCTTACAACTGTGCCTGTTACAGAGTCAGAACTATCATTAATTCCAAACCTGTCCAGGAGACAAAATAGCCAAAGTGCTAAAAACACAGACTTTAGAGTAAGATAGATTCATTATCAGGGCCGAGAGTAAGATAGATTCATTTCCAGGTCCTGATTCTGCCAACATACCAACTGTGGGAAACTGCAAAAGTTATTTAATCTCCTTAGTAATTCATAAAATAGATATAATAATAGTTCCTATCTTATAGGGGTGTTGGTGAGGTTAAATGAAACAATTTATGTCATGGGCTTAGCATAGAGCCTCACTCCACAGTGAGTTCTTGTCATAATTCTCACAGCTAACCTAAGAAAAAGGAATGGGTTCATTATACACTCCAGTAAGACCTTTGGTTAACTTTTCCATTTCAGGTGAGACAATAGCTTTCTGTTTGTGAAGGTCCCAATCTCTTCTCTAGGAGAGTAAGAAAAGGAGAACAATTCATAAAGGAATTGGTCAAGTTTGAAACTGCAGACCTCAGTTACCCCTGGGAGAAAATGGATTTTCATCATTAATATCTGCTGTCTCTAGCCCAGATGCAAGAGCCAAAGGCATCTTAATTATAAGCAGCTCTGTAAATTCATCTCCATAATTCTAATACTTCAAAAATTAACCTCTTGTCCTGAGAAGGTGAAGTTAAATGTCAGTCCCAGATGGAACTTGAAGGGGCATTCAGATTCAACATCAGCATCACAATTGGCCACACAGCTGTGTATTCCTTCTCCAAATTGCCATCGATTTTTCCCAAAGCATAGCTCTGAAGATATTTTAAAAATAAAGATTTGAGGGAGAATTCTTTTTTTTTTTTTTCCTCAATTTTAGTCAGAGTACACCTGGAGATTAGATAAGATTTGAATTTGTATTTGGGCAAAAGTCTCATTTTGGGTAGAGATGATGAGAGGAAAGATGATTTGTTTATTGGCTTTTGAAGGTCAGTATAGCAAAGGAAGATATATCTGATCCCTGCTGATTATATGGTAGAGCTTTCTACTGGCTTTAGAGTTTAAAGATAAACACCACTTTCCTAATTCGATAATTGAGAACACAAATTTATCTAGCCTCTGGTTAGCAGTAAAACAACATGGATTCAAAAAATATAGCCCCAATGGATGTGAGTGATCCTGTGTTTACAAGTCAGTCAAACACATCCCAAAGCAGCTGTCTAGTCAGATCATATAATGGAGATGAAATAATAGTAGGAGTAACACTGTTTCGATAACTAATTTTTGTTATTTGAGATAAGCTTTTGTTTTTTAAAAAAAAAGGAATTTTTTGTATAGTATGATGTCAAGAATAACACATGGCAGAGAACAAACTGAGGGTTTATGGGGGGTGGGAGGGTGGGGTGGGTGGGTGATGGGTATTGAGGAGGGCACCTGTTGGGATGACCACTGGGTGTTGTATGGAAACCAATTTGACAATAAATTTCATATATTTAAAAAAAAAAAGAATAACACATGGTGTTCATGAGCAAAGGGTACAAGATGGATTCTGCCAGAAATAATATGACTTTTAGAGGTCAAGTAAAACAGACAAACAAACAAACAAATTGTCATGTGAAAGCACCAGGAAACCCAAGGATGGGCTTGGGGAACTACTAGAGAAACATCTTATCAAAGAGCTGAGCTTTTATAAATAAATCCTACCAGACTCTATTTAATCATCTTTTTGTCATCCTCTTTTAAGTATAGAATTTGGCCCTATTAACTAGCAAAACAAAAAGAAAAGGATTATTTTTATCAAGATAATTCAACCAGAAAACTAAAGCAGAGAAGGAGTTTAGATCTTTTCTTTTTTCTTTTTTTTTCTGGGAAAGTCATCTATCAGCCTATGGTTCTTGATTTCCCTATCTGTAAAATAGGGATGAGAGACCTTTCCTTTCTGTAGTTCACACTCCTCTCCCAAGAAAATAGTAATTATTGAATATAGAAAGAGGAAGAGGTAATTTGTAGTATTATGACTGCCTGCCAAGTGCCTATACCTTCATCTGGGGTATTTCCATTAATCTAGACAAAATTTTCCTTTTTTAAAAAATATAATTTATTGTCAAATTGGCTAACATACAGCGTATACAGTGTGCTCTTGATTTTGGGGGTAGATTCCCCTGATTCATCACTTACATACAACATCCAGGGTCCATCCCAACAGCTGCCCTCCTCAATGCCCATCACCCATTTTTGCCTCCTCCACCCCCCTCCACATCAACCCTCAGTTTTTCTCTGCATTTAAGAGTCTATTATGGTTTGCCTCTCTCTCTGTTTGAAATTATCTTCTCCCCTCCCTTCCCCCATGGTCTTCTGTTAAGTTTCTCAAGTTCTGAGAGTGAAAACATATGATATCTGTCTTTCTATGACTTATTTCACTTAGCATAATACCCTCCAGTTCTATCCACATTGTTGCAAAAGGCAGGATTTCACTCGTTCTTATTGCCAAGTAGTATTCCATTGTATGTATAAACCACGTCTTTATCCATTCATCAGTTGATGGACCTTTGGGCTCTTTCCATAATTTGGGCTATTGTTGAGAGTGTTGCTATAAACATTGGGGTACATGTGGACAAAATTTTCTTAAATGGGCTCAATACCTACTTTTTCATCAACAGAAACTAAGGCTTAACGAAATTAAGCCACTTTTTTTTTCATACAGAACAGAAATAAATTCGATTTGCTAAATAGTTCCTTTCCATGCATGGAAGGAAACAGCACAGGATTGATGTCATGACTTAGTGTCATCCTGCTAAACCTCAGGTAGATGTAATCCCAGGAAAGGAATACTATCTGATCATAAATTTCATGTCCACCAAGTGCAAGAAAATTCTGAGAGTATATTCAGATTTGGTACGAACAGTGTTAAATAGTGGATTAGCAATGCCGCAAGGCTCTAGGTGTTATAGGTTGAATTGTATCTCTCCAAAACGATAGTTGGGGTCCTAACTCCATTACCTCAGAATGTGACCCAGTTAAAATGAAGACATTAGGGTGGATCCTCATCCAATATGACCGATGTGGTTTTAAAAAGGGAGAAATATGGACAGACACACACATGGAGAAAGCTATGGGAAGAATGAAGTTACCACAAGCCAAGGGGCCACCAGAAGCTAGGATAAAGTCTTAGAACATATCCTTCCCAGCACCTGCAGAAGGATCATGGCCCAGCTGATACCCTGATGTCAGCCTTCTAGACTCCAGAAATGACAGATAATGTATTTTTTTTTAACCCATCCACTTTGTGGCACTTTGTGATGGCAACTCTAGGACATGAATACAAGGGGAAAGAATCTGGTGCCACAAGAGCCACCTCTTAACAATCCTCTATTAGAATGTGAGTTCATTCAGCTCTGAATCCTTGGCTGACAGAGAGCTTGCTCTACGCAACAATTTTTGTTGAAGTGAATAAAATGGGAAGAGTATAATGGGAGGTTTCCCTCTGCCAATTCTATGTTGCAGAAGCAGGTCACACATTGTTTTTGCAGATAATCTTTGGAACAAAAGATGTAATGCTTACACAAAGGAGGAGAGGAAAGGGTGGAGGACCCTAGCAAAGTGGAGAACGAATAAAGTGACTGAGGAAACTCTCTTTCACAGTGTCTGGTTTGTTGTCACAACTCCGAGTACCTGGAGGAAAATTAAAGTCACAAAGATTATCATCAACCTTGGTATGTTTTGTTTTTTTCTTTTTCCTTGAGACTCAGGGTAGCAACATGTTTGGAGGGTTGCAGGCACAAATCCAATTCACTCTGTCATTGAATGCTGTCGGATGAAGTTACCCCACTCATTTGAAAACATTATCTCAGTGTGTTAAGCTCATTTCTAGGGACCATCCTATTTTCATGAAGTATTTTCAGATAAATATCATATTTCAGCAGTATGTTCAAGAACCACAGCTAATAAAAAATGTAAAATTTGCATTGTAGTGGAGCTTAATTCTCACAGAGGAAGGCTCTTTGCTTCAGATATAAGGAAGTGAGCTAATATGGGATGATCTTACAGCTTTCTGATACCAGATGGACCAGTCTCATGAGCAGCTTTCAGATATTCTCCCAGGGGTTACTCATGCATGTCCTCCTCAAAGGGAATTCATTCTGGTGGCTTCCAGGGACAATGGAGAATCAGAGCATGTGACTAAAGTGGGTCTCATGCAAGTTTTCTTGAATATAAAAATAATTATTATTATTATTAGCATTTCCTTCCTATTTTCTCTGTGCTATGCACTGCAGTGAGTGCTTTTCTCACAGTACCTTATTAAGTCATCATGAAGACCTATGTAATACCATACTTCTGGAGAGAAGAATTATTATGATTGCTATTTGATGGATAAAGAAAATGGGACCTCAAAAAGGTCCAGTAACTTGTCCATATTTGTTCAGCTATTAAGTCCAGGGCCAATATTGGAACCTACATTCTCTGACTTCCAAGTATTCTATGTGTGACACCTCCACCTAATTTATAATATTTCATTTCCCATTATGCAGTTTTCAACCTTCTTTACCATGACACAGTTGTTTGGGATATAAAGGTTAAACAGGAAGCCATCATGTCTAGTTCTGGGAATTATTTTTTCTCTATTTATTTTGCATATTTGTGTAGAGAGAGCACCATAAACTAGTATTACTATCATTAAAAAAGACCAAGAAAAATAAATAAATATAATCTTTGCTAAATAAATTTATCTATAGCCACCAAACATCCCAGATTTTGACAGGAAAGTCCTAGTTTTAAATATTTAGCCCATCTATTTCTCTTTGCAGTGTAGAAAATGCAATGCCCTCAAAGACAGATGGAATCAAGGAGGGTATTAGGTCAACTAGAGCCCCCAGAGTTCCACTCTCTGAAAAAAAAAAAAAATTAAAAAGCTTGTGCAGAAGAATCAACACATCTTACAAATAAACAAAAAGCCCCTTTTAATTTACCATAAACATAATGATAGCAATTAGAAACCAAAACAAGAGAAAAGCCAAGGACAAAAAAGGCTTCCTAGAAAGTGAACTCCAAAATCCATTCCAACAGTTGCTAAAGGAAAAGTAACCACTGCTAACTGAGCATATTCTATGCACCAGTATGTTATATAAACTCTCAATGAATCATTGTTCTCATTTTTTTTCAGATGAAAAAATTAATATCCAAGGAAGTGATATAAATTGCCTAACAGGCTCACAAGCAGCCAAGCCAATGGATGTAGTTTTGGATGTAGTTTTGACACTGAAAGCTGTTGTCGTTCCACTGAATTGGTTTCTAAATAGCACACATCTTAATTCCAATTCAATTTTTATATCCAGACCACATGTGGGTCACAAAGCAAAGTTTTTGCAACAAAGCACCAAGCCGGTGTCAGCAGATATCAGTGTCAGAGAGGAAAGGGGACAGAAGATAGACTTCAGCCTTGAAGATGGAGAGGTTCCTTCCATTAGTTAGAGCTAATGTTGTTCAAGTACTTGAAGGTTGTGAGATCATTTCTTAATTTGATGCAATAGCCCTCTAAGAGTAACAGATTAGTCCATTAGAATGGTAGCATTTGTATCTGCAGATTTTAATTCTTCAGAAAGAATGGAAAGATTTAAACAGCAAGATCTTTCCCTCAAAACTGGTTAGTTTGGAGAAACATAAAATTTGCTAAGACTTCTATCTTTATTCTGAATTCTAAGACTCTCTCTGAAGTATTGAGACACTTACATTTAAAAATTATCGGACGGGTGTGGTACTAAACATCATACATTTAATTCTTCACCACAAACCGAACACAGGGTCTTTCAGTACCTACTGTCTTCTCTTTCATCCTCTTCAAATTGAAAAAATCAAAATAGCAAAAGGAGGCAAGTTACAGCACAAATGCTCCTGGTTCTGGCTCCGTCTTATTCTTTCCACTGGACTCAAAATATTTAAGTTCAGGAATGTAAAAGACCCAGACTGTTTAGAGGATGAAGCGACTAACTAATTTTACTTTCCTGACACATTTTGATATGTATGTATTATGGTGGTTACACTGAAGCGATTAATTCTTAACATGACAGAGGCAGCATGCAAACAGACTTACAGCTTATTTTTAATAAGTGCTAGTACATTTATGCCTTTCTTGCCAGACTTCCCTTCTACAAACATTTGGCTTCCCAGATTATATCCACGAAAATTAATGATCTGTCACTAGGCTTGCCTATGTCTTAATGAAGTAGTTACTCAGAGTGATTGAAGTCAGGTGTGAGCAGCTTGCTTCTCCTGTGGATGATAAAGCCCTTCCTTCATTCTTTGCACAAATTTAATTAGGTGAAAGCCAAAAAAAATTAATTACTGCTGCACAATGATTCTGCATTTTTCAACAAGTGAAAGGGGTCTGTTCGTGTTTGAAAGCTTTTCCACACAGTAAAGACAATAAAAAGAAGACATATCAAAAATTCAAATGAATTTGTAAATGCTTTGTGAAAAGCAAAATGCACGATTCATAAAAATGTATATTTTTACTGAGCAACTCGTAATTCACAAAGCTGAGGGCTTGGGGAAAAAATGTAAATAAAAAGAGTGGGGGATTGATAAAGAGTACCTGAGAGTGGGAAGAGGTCAGGGAGGGTGGGGCAATGCTAAGTGGAGTCACCTCCTCGAAGAAGATGACATTCATGTTAAACCTACAGGTCATCAAGGGTCAGCCAGGAGGAGGTAAGAAGGAAGGGTGGTTTAGACAGAGGAAATGTTCAGCGCAGAGACTGTGGGGCAGGAACAAATGTGTCATCTTAGGCAGAGTTTCTTAATCTTGACATTGGTAACATTTGGGGCTGAAGAATTCTTTGTTATTGGGTGCTGCTCTGTGCACTGGAGGATGGTTAGCAGCATTCCTGACCTCTACCCCTAGATGCCAGTGGTACCCCACTCTCCTGCAACTGTGACACCAAAATGTGTTTAGACATTGCATCAAGTCCCCTGGGGAGTAAAATCTCCTCTGGTTGGGAATCATGGTGTTGGAGGAAAATATGTAGGCCATATGGCCAGCGCAAGGGCAAGACTTAAATCTGCAGCAAGAACATAAAATTAAACCAGAGCTAAGTCACCCTTGTTAGCACCACTTCAGGCCTTGGGGCCTCAGAGGTCCTTGCTCGCTAGCACACCACAGGGCTCTGTGTCACATTCACGCTGGCTCTGTTTCAGTGTGACAAAACCAGACTTCATCTATCTCAAGGAACTACGGGACACGAGAAGTATTCTGTCCCCCACTGCCCATGTCCACCTCAAGCACGCTTACCTCCCCTTGTATCACCTCCTCTGCCCCAAGCCACGTCACTGTGTTCCCCACAGCCTGCCTCCAAGGGCTTGGCTTTCCTGCCTGTCCAGTCAACTGATGCCTTAGTTGCTCTAAAGAAGACAGAAACCTTACTCAGAAACCAAGAGAGGTGAATATTCCAAGATTTTAGAGCAAATGGCTTCATGAGGATGTTGATCACAGAAAGTACCCTTCTAAGTCTTAAGAAAGAAGTAATGAGTGAATAAGGAATTTGGAATGTATGTTTTTATACATATTTTCTCCTCTGTTTTGTTTCCTTATCTATGAAACAGGACCATTTTTAGTAAGTACCTATTTCGTCACCAGATAGGTTGGGGGGAAAAACAGGTTTTAACAGCCTGCCCCTAAATAAGCCATTACAAATCGAAAGCAAATGGGTGAAAGAAAGACAGAGGAGCAAAGGTGGTGAAGCAGCACTGAGGTATCCCAGGAAAGTGAACTTCTCGAGAATCAATTACTAATACAGAATTACACAATATGGTGACTAGCAACAGGAGCTTTGTCTTTCCTCTAAGCCCCAAGACTAGATGATGCTCCATGAAGCCTGTGATAGCACAGAGACCATTCCAGTCCTTTCTTTGAGAGAGCATGAATTAACAAATCCATCTTCCATTTAAAGAAAGTCTATAAAGGGGTGCCTGCATGCCTCAGTCAGTTGAACATCTGACTCTTGATTTCAGCTCAAGTCATGACCTCATGGTTTGTGAGATCGAGCCCCACCTCAGGCCCTGCTCTGACAGCACAGAACCTGCTTGGGATTCTCTCTCTTTCCCTCCCCCACTCTCACGTGCATGCTCGCTGTGTCTCTCTCTCTCTCTCTCAAAATAAAATAAAATAAAATAAAATAAAATAAAATAAAATAAAATAAAATAAAATAAAATAAAATAAGAATAAATAGTGCTGTTTGGGCATATTTACTTAGTTTCTTCTATGTCATATGTCCCCAAAAGCCAAAATGTTTTAAGAGATTTTTCTGAAAAAGGGTGAGTGCAACTGTAATTACTTTATCTTCTGGGCAAGCACCTGGATTCTACAACTTCAGGTTTGCGAGGCACCAAACAACAAAATGCCTGGTTCCATCACTGACATAAACCCACTTCCTAATAAAATGAAGCATGATAGGCTTCCTATAGGCCATGTGGACACAGATATTAAAGTCAAGAACCTTATTTGGATAGAATTTGATTTTATCTAAAATAAAAGACACAATTGAAAGAAGGCAGAGTTGTATGCATGCATTTCTTTTGTCAGGTATTGGCATCAATCAGCAGTTTTCTTAAGTTCCCTAATCATCAACCCTTTTGAATACTCATGGATTGTAACAGTATGGAAATCTTTGGGGTTTTTTTCCCCACTATCTAGCTGGACCAATCATTATGCAGTTGCTAGAAATATATAAATACATAATTCTCTGATAATGCATTCAGGCTTTGGCCAGAAAAGGAATGGCTAGAGTTTGTAAGGGTATAGATCTATTTCTGGCCGTAATAAAGGAGAACTGGCAGGCAGACAGTTGAACAACAATGTTATGATCCATGCATAATCTGATATGGACCAGGCTGGACTCTAAATCCCAAAATGGGCCCCAGACAAACCCCATTTTCTGACCGGCAAACCTTTATTGAACTGCTGCTTCATTCTAACTGTACTACATGTTGAAGTATATCACTGATTCCTCCCAATGATCAGCTTAAATAAACACCACTAGCCTTTTTTTTTTTCTTTTTTTTCTTTTTTTTTTTCTTTTAAGATTAGGAACCAAGTCCCAGAGACACTAAATATCTTGCCCAGGCTACCAGCCTCATCAAAGGCACATTTGAGATCCACCTACAGATCTGACTGTGTCTCAAGTAGGAGTAATGCAGTAAATGCAGGAGTAAGAGCTTTGGATGTTGATCACAATGTTTCCGTCTCAGTGTTAAGTACGGCACATAGCTCTCAATAAAGACTGCTGATTCAGTGAGCCAAGGAAGTCAATTAAACCGCAAGTGAATTCATATTAGTCACATGACTGAGCAATGGTAGACCTGTGGAATGAAGAGAGAAATCCTGGCATTTAGAAACCAGCCATTTATGAGTTAGTGAGCTAGGCAAAGTGGCTCTGCAGCTGTCAAGCTAACACGTGCCTTCTTCTGCCTGAAACTCTGTTCCTTCCCCTCTTCATATGGGTAATTTAGGTTTATCTTAAAATCTCAGGCAGACCTCACTTCCTCAATGTCTTGCCCTCACTGATTAGACCAAATCTCCCTGCTATATACTCTTAAAGCATAGGAATCTCTCCTATACAGAACTCACCACAGTTAAGGTTTGTATTTTTTTTAAGTTCATTTATTTATTTGGGGGGTGGGGGGAGAGAAAGAGAGCAAGCACAAGTGGGGGAGGGGCAGAGAGAGAGGGAAAGAGAATCCCAGGCAAACTCAGTGCTGTCAGCGCAAAGCCCAACATAGGGCTCAAATCCAAAAACTGTGAAATAGTGACCTAAGATGAAATCAAGAGTCGGATACTCAAGCAACTGAGCCACTGAGGTGCCCCAAGGTTTGTATTTTATTGTGTGACTATGTGACTGACATTTCTGCCTGCATGAGACTGCACATGCTTCCCCTGGTGTCAGGGACCAGTTGGGTTTGGAACACACGTGTCCCTATTGCTTAGACAGGTAAAGCAAGCACCCAATAAATATTGAATAGGAGAACAAAAGGTTTAGTTCCCATAATGGCTAACAACAAGCAGAAAGCTGACACCCAGCAGCCATTTCCAGCCCTCTGATGTTCTTTTTAAACTTGGCCATGCGGACTTTAATGCTAAAGAGGTTTCCTTGTGTTATGGACACAGAAATTTCAAGTCAGCATTGCATACCACATTTATGTCATTTCTCCTTTGACTTTGCACCTAATTTCTTAGATGAGCAAATATTACCCCGGCATAAAAAGTTAGGCTGTCCACGGGATGCTGAAATACATCATAATAAATGCAATGAAAGCATTTACTTCCAAATGTTTACCTCCCATTGATGGGGAGCAATTTCCAGAAGCACAGAGGACAATGCAGAGACCCTGCAGCAGACATCGACCACATGTGCTCTCACCAGCACATACTGGGCAGGTGCACTTCAAAATGAGCCTCTTGCCAGCAGGAAGTAAAATGGATCTGATCAAGGTATTGGGATGAAATGTGTTTCTGTAGTAAAGTGGCTCACAACAGCCCTGAATGGAAGAAATTGTTTTACTGTCGATTCTATCACCAGCTCGCTACTATTAAACAAAGCTGGTGAAGCTCCCAGTGACCACTTTCAATTTCTATTTTAACACAAGAGCCTCTGTTTTCCCCCAAAACATGGTATTAAAGCTCTGAGGGTCATTTATTCTTTCTTCATACTAAGTGTGCTTGTATCTTGGGCTCCCTCTTCAGCCAAAGATCAAGGACCATGTAAAAGCAGAAACAGGCAGCAGGGAAAGCTTCCTGCTACTATAACAGTTGTCATACCACCTTATCTTTCTCTGAGCATCTCATTTCCATCTTTGACTAAATTTCCTCAACATATTCTGCCCCTTCCCAAGACCAACTTAGGAATGGTTTCTCAGATCCTAAGACCCTACTGCGTCTCTCACACACCTCAACAACTGTCACACTGATACCTGGACAGCTGTTGACTTGATCATCTCTCACCAGTCTCAGCTGCTGGAAGGCACACAGGGTTTTCCAGGGCCTGTGTGGTTTTTGCCTGTAGAGAGCTGGGAAAGGCTTTGAATCTCAAGATCTGAATGGTGGCTGTGCCACTTAATTCAGGTATATACAGGCTTTCTCTGCAAAGAGATAGATACTACATACCTTCAGCTTTGCAGGCCATCAGGGCAGTGTTGCAATGCCTTGACTCCACTTTTGTAGCACAGAAGCAGCCAAAGACTCTACAGCAATGAGTATGTGTGGCTGTATTCCAACAAAACTTTATCTCAGGAAATTCACATTTCATAGAATTTCCTCATCTCATGAAATGTTCGTTTTCTTTGGAATTTTTCCCCAACCAATTTTAAAAAGTTAAAAGTGAAAAAACCATTCTTAGTTCTCAAGCCACACAAAAGCAGTGAAGGCCCACTGAACTACAGTTTCATGATACTCCCACTTAATGTGTATGACCTTGGACATAAAATTATACTTCTGTATGACTCAGTTTTAGCATCTATGAAGTGATCTCATCTCTCCCATGGATTTTTGCAAAGATTATATTTGTCTATTTATTACAAGTACTTAGAACATTACCTGACATGTAATATGCACTCAGTGTTGTTTTTGTTGGTGTTATATTATATGCCTAAGAAATGATTTTTTTTAAATATATTTGAGTTTTATAGCTTATTATCTCCCCCTTATTCAGTCAGTCAAGTACCGAATGGTTGATTATCTCTCAAACATCTGGTTCCCTTTCCTGGCTCCCCTTACTAAGGTCTTAGCTTAGGATCTTTTCCTCACTCTCCAGGATTACCACAGAAGCCTTTATATTGATCCTCTGCCTTCATCTTCCCCTTCTAATCCAATTGTCCACATTGGTCGTTAAAATTATCATTCTAAAAGCCGGGTGTAATCATGTCATTTGTCTATGATAATCTCCCTTTTCTGTTTCCCTAAAATGAGTTCTGTGGATCATTAATTCTAAGAGGCATAAAAATGCATTTGTTCGCAAAAGAGCTATGTGTTTAAATAAGAGTAGACAAAACTGAATAAAACAAAATTAAACAGATGATTGTCTTTACTGCAGTATTTATGAGAACTTTTAATATGCTAATGTGCATTGTAAATCTCCAGGAAATTGACAAAGTGAGGTAATTTCCCATTTTTCAGTGATCAGTGTTTATCTCCCAGGACTATCTTAAGGAACATACTT
Source organism: Lynx canadensis (assembly GCF_007474595.2). Classification (NCBI taxonomy): domain Eukaryota; kingdom Metazoa; phylum Chordata; class Mammalia; order Carnivora; family Felidae; genus Lynx; species Lynx canadensis. Next base: position 47,203,538 of record NC_044304.2, on the reverse strand, counting down.
TGCAAAATGCTGGTATATCCAAATCTTTAGGTTGGTATATATGGTCCTCCATGGGTTCAGTTCCCAAACGGTTTAATTCACTACAACTGTTCATGTGGCTGTTGCTCTTTTGGTATCTTGCTGCACCCTTGTGCTTACTGAATCTTCTGTATGAAATGCTTGTCCCTCCCTGATCTGTCTGCCTTGTTATTCTTTAAAAAGTACTCCCTACTCACGTGAGGAAAGGTTAAGGGATTGTCCTTCATGTCCTCATAGGGACTTGTTCATTCCTTTTTAGAGCATTTATCACATGGCTGTGAATATGTATATACACTTTTTTTTTTTTTAACCACAAAACAATGACTGTGAGACAATGGAGAATGTGAGAGATTCTGCTTGTTCATTACAAAAAAAAAAAAAAAACAGCCTTAAAACAAAGTCTTGGGTTTCTAAATCTGATTTCACATCTCATACCCTATGATGAAAACACCAAAGAGAGCATTATGCTGATCCGTTGTCTGGATGGGAACAATGAGGCTTGGCAAATTCAGTAAGTTATCCTCAAGTTAAAAACTGAGTGCCAGAAACCCAACATAACATCTTTCAACCCCCAGCCCATGGTCCTGTCCATTATACCACAGAGCCTCCCCTTACAAAGCACAGACCCCTAGTCCAGCACTCGTAACTCCTCCCTGATGAGTACCCTTGACATCTGCTATTTTTCTTTCCCTAGTGCCTTTACCCCTTTTCTGGTCATAGCACCTCAACTTTCCTTTGGGAAAGGACCTCCCTCTCAGCCCCTATAGTCCAGCTGATCCTCTACCCCAGCACCAGAAGTGAGGCTGCGATGTGACCTAGTCTGTCAGCCCGTTCCATCACACTGGCCACAGTCATGGGTCTGGGAAGAGGCTATAACTCAAACTGGCCCCCAAAAAACGTAATTCAAAGACTTTGCTAAAAGTCTTTGCTGTTAACCTGTGAAAACGTGAATATGGGGTTTCCAGAAGCTATTTTTCCATTTTATGGACAAGACTTGCCTAAAACAGCAGACAGCTCAGATGAATGCAGAGCAGAATCATGGAGACAGGAAGAGAGAAGGAGAGGGCAGATGGGGAGAAGGGGAAGCCTGGGGGAAAAGGGAGAGGGACAGAGAGAAACAAAAAAGACAGAGACAGATTCCAAGGCCCAAAGAAATTGCTTGAGCCCCTGAATCAAGCTGTGCCTGAAGAGTATTCCAGTATTTCCTGGTATATAATTCACTGAATTCTTCTGGAAGGCTTGAAGCAGTTGAAGTTGCAGCTTTCTACCCTGAAACCAAAACCTCCAGATGAGTATAGATGTTGTATAACTACAAGGATCACAATGAGAGAAGGTTGTGCCATTAACTCTAATAAGCACTCTCGAGAACTGTGTAAGACTTGGCCAAAAGCTTTGAGATAGGCTTACAACAACACACTGCTGAGGATGCCACAGGCTCTTGGTCTAACAGAAGACAGATGATAAGGTCTCCTGTCTGACAGCCAGCCCAGGAGGGCTCGGTGTTCTCTTAACTTATTCCAGGACCTCAAAGGGTTTGACTAACAAATAACATGGCAATGATTGTAGAGTTTCAGTGAGTTCTCCTAGACCCTGTCCCTTTCACATCATCTGGCTCCCTTTATTCCTAAAGATGGAGCATAAACTCCTTTTATCAGCCTATACTCTCTCTAGAACACACAACACTCCTTTCCTTAACATAAAATAAGACTTAAAAATTGGCATAAACTATTGTCAGGATGAGAGATCCCTTGCCTTGGGAACACTCTTTTCAGCTTAGCAAGGCGCTAGTCATCTCAATATAGACAATACTTCCCCCAGATATGTGGCTATCTTTGAGCATGCAGTAGCATCCTCCCAGCTCTGACAAGGGGTCAGATTTCAAACTCAGAAGAGGCCAGCACTATTCATATCTTGCATGTAACAAGAAATCACCTCCATTTGAACACTGGTAGCTAATGAGGCATGGTTTTCTAAATGTATTTCCTAAAAAAATTGGTCCATGGGACTAATAGGTAAAAATTCTCCACAGTCATAAAAGTGTTCACAGTTTTCAGGTAAACAGGTAGATACAGGACTTCTTGAGGTGTCTAGTACAGTATAGTCACATGCAAGGTAAACTTAAAGAGGGAAGACGTCATATACAATATTTTTCAATTGACTTCAACCATGGGTTTTTGTTTGCTTGTTTGTTTGGGGTGCTTAAAACATGATGAAGTATTACACAAAAGTCCCTGTAAGAAATGTAAGGAATCATTTTCCAGCTATCCAAGGAGGGAAGCCACTGAGTAGACAAAAATGGAGAACTGCCATCGCCTGTGGTTTTCGTATAACAGCAGTTCTATTTTAATGTCACCAAGACTAACCCAGCCAGCCTAAGCCTTCTCTCCTTCAACCCTTAGATGAATTCCCAAGGAGGCAACCATCAGCGTTGATTGTGAAAGTGACAGCTGATATCTGGCCAGGAAACAGCTGTCATAGGCCAAGTCCCAAATGACCAAAGCAGTCTGGGTGGCCCGATCCTCCACTTAGGGGGAATCACGAAATCTGATCCTTCACAGTCATGGCACCACCTCGAATGCGCACAATCAAGCTCCCTAAGCAACAGCAAAACAGATGGAAGCATCTCTCCTTCCAGGTTGAGTTTTATTGCTATTATAGTACAATTCGGTCCCATTCCACATCATTATATTTGATAACTGTCATAAACCTGAAATCACTGCTATTTGAAGTCAGCACTAAGTCATTCCTGGAACTGAACCATGCCAGGCTCAATCAACAAATCCTTGTCAGCTTCCCCTTCCGCATCCATGTAAATAACCAGCCTGGTCATTCTCATCAAAAAACTTCAGGTGAAGGAATCAGGCAGGTGTTCAGCAGGTCTCGTGTCCTAAGACATAAGACTCTATCTGGTAGCTCTTGTTTTAAGAGAAGACCACAACAGGATAAGATTTTCTTTATCCTACATTTAAAACTCATGTTCTAAAGTTCAAAAGTAGAAAATTAAAAATATGTATAGAATGCTTGATCAGGATCTTAGGAAGAACTTGCTTTGATCCTTAGAATCTTTTTTTCATTTTCAAAACCAGTGAAAAGCTCAGTTGGTTTGGGTCCAATGTTATAAAAGTTGCAGTCTGGGGTTTAATTCCCCCATGGCCTTGTTAACCAACTCCCAGAGAAAAGCTCTACTTCTCAGGGCAGAATATACCCCTCCCCCTTCCTGCCCCCACTGAAGAATAATTTATGAGATGGGGGGAGGGGGCATTGTATTTCTGTATCGTTAGAATTAATGTGTGTTGTTTCACAGTATAATGTATATGAAGGTATCAGACACTTGTAAAATGTCGAATAAATGTTAATCTCCATCTTGAATATTTTTGCTTCTTACAGAAATCACTTAAGTTGAGAACTGTGTAACATAAAGATATTCCTCCAAGGCCTCAACCTTCCTGGTAAACAACTTCATTTTGCCTTACAAGAACTTGAAAATCTTGCCATGAGGCCTTGCTGGCCCTATTATCAAAGCATAAAAACCAGAACATTGCAAATATCAGCTAAAAATAGTGACAGTGAAGTAAGAAGTGTCTGGATTTAAAACCTGGTCCAACCACTCTTTAGCTGTCAATTGGCAAAGGTAATAAAGCTCCTAGGAATCTCTCTCCTAATCCTTAAAACGGGGATAAATATTTGAAGCTACCTCAAAGGACTCTGGGAGCAAAAAGCAGGTAAGTCAAGCAAAATGCTTAGTGCCTGACACAGTTAGTACAAAATAATTAAAGGGATAGAGATTTTTTTTTCCCAAAATATTAAGAACATATACCCTTCAGTCAGATTTTCTGAGTCCAAATTCCGGCCCTCCCAATCCCTGCCTGTATCATTTTGGGGCAAATTCCTTTAATAAGTGTACCTCAGCTTTCTCAAATATAAAAATGAGGACAGACCTGTCACATAATGTTGTGGGGGAGTAAATGAATTAACTCATGCAGAGGACTTACAACATTGCCTGGAAATTAGTAAATGCTAAGTGTTACCTATTACACACTAAACCCACATATCCAACCCAGTCAGCCTTGACTGCGTTTTTGGACAGGGAATCATAAGTCAGTTGTCCAGAACACCTGTTTCCTCGATGATTTAAGAACATATCAGGCATCTTACATATTTAATGGATAAAATGTGACTTTGAGCTACTCAGAGTGAAAAGGCCATGGGTAGAAGAGTCTGGAAACCTTGGTTCCAGTCTTTCAAGTGTTATTAGCTGCATGGCAGTCTGTTTCCTCTGGAAAAGGACAATTATCAGCAGCGGATTCAGTGGGGATCACCAAAATCTCTGCAGGCTCATGTTCCCCATCTCCTAGCTTCTGGAAATGTTGGTTGTTGACAGCTCACAGCTGCAGTCCTCACCACAAATTGCCCCTAGTGAGGGTAACATGCCCCGCCTCACCCAGAATCATGTCCCCCACCCACCTCAGGGGTGATCTTTCCTTTAGGTTCAAAAGCCCCACTCTTTGCCTTAATTTGTAACAGCTCTGACTAGACATCCCAACCCCAGTGTTTCCCTTAAGGTAGGTGGAGGGCCTTAGTGGCAATTCCACTGTGGAATAGCCATTTCTATTGCCCAATCCTGGCTTCTCACTTCCTGCCAATTCCATTTTCTGAGAATACTCCTTAATAAGCTCTCTCTATGCAACTCCCCACCTCAGAGTCTGTCTTCAGGGAACCCAATGTAAGACACTATGCTAAGTGCTATTCTAACAACCAGAGATAACACCAAATAACTATTTTTGTTGAGCACCAACACATACAAGGAAAGCTATCAGCTCTAGGGAAACACAAAAAGAAGATAAATACAGAAACTGTCTTCAAAGAACTAGAGCCTAGTAGAGAACACAGATGTGAAATAATCTGTTACATAATTCGTGCATTTAATGAATATAATAAGTAGAAACAAGCATGTTATAAATGTACAGAATGGAGACATGAAATAGTGGGGGATGAGGAGAGAGAGGGGGGTGGTGACTGGATGGAACTTACTTGGGGTAGTAATTCTTTTTAATTGACCACTATTTACATGGACCAGGAATCTCCTCCAAAAAATCAAAGTTCATTGGTTTCTGACCAATAAAATCATGGGCCCAAAATGGCACACACAATTAGAATTTTGTTACTTGCCTAAAAGTATCTAATTATCATGTAAACTATTTAATCTGCTCTGAGGTCAGAATATATTTGCCTTCCATAATTCACTTAACATTAAAAACCTAGAATCACCTGATTTATAACTATATAATCCTAGTTGGGTTTTAAACACTTAAATCCATGTTGACTTATGATACTGTGTTTCAGGCTAAGTGGTGATTTGAAAATATACAAATACCATCAGACAGAATTTTGCCTAACTTAATTATTAGTGGTGTAGCAGCCGAGGGCAGCCGGCCTCAAAATGTGTCGCTTGAGCAGATTGATTATTTTGAATGTACAGGTTTTTTTAATTTTTAATTTTTATTTATTTTGAGAGAGAGTGCGCATGCATGAGCTGGGGAGGGGCAGAGAAGTGGTGGGGGGCAGGGAGGGTAGAGAGAGAATCCCAAACAAGCTCCTCACTATCAGTACAGAGCCTGTGTTGGGCTTGAACTCACGAACCATGAGATCATGACTCAAGCCGAAATCAGGATTCAGATACTTAATGTGTGGGACCCAAGGAATTTAACAAAAATCCCCTACCCCTGGACAAGCAGAGCAAGACTAACTCCATTTTGTGCTACACCCACCGTCTCATGTATAACCCCCACATGACCTACTTATTGCTTAAGACACTCCCCCACCCTAGTCAAGCCGCTGGGCACACCCTTACTGGAAACCGGCTCATATAGGAATGCGGAACCCCTAACCGCCAAAGAATGTAAACCCTGACTTTTGCCCGCCAAACTTGCGCGCCAGTTCTGACCAGAGTGATAGGCTAGTTCAAACAGTTACTATAGGGTAAATTGTAATTCAGTTGGCCACCTGCATGTGGACTGACATGACTATGCAAACTTTCTGTGTGTGTTACAATCTCATTGGCCACCGGCCCCTATAAAACTGCTACGCCTCTTAACCTAGGGGTCCAAGTCCCTGCTCCGCTGTGTTGGGTATACTTGGGCCCAAGCTCGAGCTTGCAAATAAACCCTCATGCGTTTGCATCGGTATCAGCTCCTTGGTGGTCTCTCGGATTCGAAATCGGGGGCATTACAAATGGACTGAACCACCAAGGCAACCCTGAATTAACAGTCTTTAACAAACAGCCAGTGAAAGAGGAACATTCTGATGACTCCTTTGTCTTCAGAAAGCAGGAAATAAATCCCCTATGTAAAAGGAAACCTCCCTGTACCAGGAGGTAAAGAGACATTCTTATCACCAGACACAGGGAACGTAGAGACAAAAAAGCTATACAAAAAAACCTTTGTTACTCTGTACTGATTTACTGCCCTGGCCCAAATTCTATTTAAAATTCTTTAAGAATTTAAATTCTTAAACATAAGTCTTCTTTGACCTGTCAACTCATCACAGATTTATTGTCTCTTCATCTAAAATATATAATAACTGCCTGTGTTGGTCATTTCTCTAGGTTTCCGTTTCATTAATAGGCCTTCATGCATGCCTAATTAAACTTTGTTTTTATCTCCTGTTCATCTCTCTCATGTCAATTTAATTCTTACACTACATAAAGAACTCTGAAGGAAAGAGAAAATTTTCCTCCCTAACACTGGGAAATTGCCCCCCTACCTAAATTTCCTCCCACGTGAAGGTCAAAAGACCATAGTGTTCCCAGTCTCTCTCCAGCCCTCCTGGATAAGGAAAGTAAAAATGCCTTTCTTGGAGGTAAGGTTGCCGAACTCTGGGGATGAATATTACAAAGTCCACTTATACAGGTATTTGGCATATTATCCACTACCTGATCTTATAAATATAGTAAAGTTATATTTTGGGTTCTATCTAATTTCTTTGTCTCGTATCTTCACTTGGGTACTTAAACCCCAACAGTTTTAACATTAAACTCCTGGTTACACTGTGAAATGAGAATTCTGACAAGGTTAGGACACCACAATTCAATCTAGGCTGTCATATTGCATTTCTAATAAGGTTATAACATGACAATACAAGGCTTGACAAATCTCTGGAGGTTCAGTTGTGTTAAAAACAAAAGAAAACAAAACACAAGCTCAAAATGGAGTCGCCTGTCCTCCGCAACAGCAAACCAAGATCTAATTACAGTTTCAACCTATCCCAGCAATGTGACCTTTAAAAAGTCAATCTGGAAATTTCCTTATCAGCACTAGTGAAATAATCTGCATGATTAAAAAACAAAAAAACAACAATAATAGCAAAACCTGCCATCCTTCCTCCCCTCCCCCCACACACACCCAAACAAAGATGTCCTGGCCTGAAACAATCCTTCCTTTTCTTTTGCTAATAATTTTCTTGCCCCACCCTCTCCCTATGAAAACCTTCCATTTTGTACTCCCCAAAGCAATCTACATTTTCATTTTGTAAAACTCCTTAGAGCATCTCCCTACCTAGGATGTTACTCAATTCATAAATTGCTTATAAAGCCAATTAGATCTTCAAATATATCCCATTGAATGTTGTTAACAGTTGTTATAAATATGGAGATGGGGTGCCTCGGTGGCTCAGTTAAGCATCCAACTTCAGCTCAGGTCACAAACTTGTGGTTCCTGATGTGAAGTCCTACATTGGGCTCTGTGTGGACAGTTCAGAGCCTGAATCCTGCCTCAGATCCTGTGTCTCCCTCTCTCTGCTCCTCCCCCACTTGTGCTCTCTCTCTCTTTCTCAAAACTAAACATTAAAAAAAATATGGAGACAGAACCCAATTTAGTCTTAATTCCTCTGTTTGATTCTCCTTTGAAGAACCAATACCTAATGTTTCTTTGTTTGCTTTTTTTTTTTTTTAATGTTAAAGGGAAAGGTATGAGAAGCAATTGTGGGGAAAAAGAAAAAAACAAACATTGAAACTACTCTTTAGTTAAGTTAGACTTACTTCAAATCCTGAAGGACTCAAGATGACAGGCAGGCTCGTGGTTACATGGGCTTTTTTTTTTTTTTTTTTTTTTTTTTAGAATTATTTCCCCTTCCACACAAATACAAATCTCTGTAGTCCTCACTTACATGTCTACTATACTCATAACCAAAAGCATTTCTCTCTGTTCTGGTCAGATCATATATAATGCAAATCCCCAAACACAAATCTAACTCCTATATGCCCTCTGGGAGGATTTTGTCAATAACAAAAAAGAGGGTTTCAGCTAGCAAAAAGTACTTTTCAAGGTCTCAAAAAGTTTGTAAAAACAATCCAAGTAACCTGGGAACAAAAAGGGTCTCTGTAAATCTCAGCACCTTTGGAAATCAGATTTAGTACCTAAGAATATGAGGAAGATGAAGCGGAATTAATATTTCCTGAGATTTTTACTTCCTCATTACCCCATCTTGACTAAGAGTTGATGAATATGTTGTATTTTCTCAGATGGTTTTGTGCCTCAATTTCAACATATCACAGCTTGGGTTCTTAAAAAATATGTGATTCCCACTGATATTCAATCATACCTCCATTCCTATGGCCAGCCTATCAACTCACTCTTGGCCTCAAGCAAGACCTGCTAACTGGTCTGGCATCTTCTCTTGTACCCTTGCATCTCAGATTCCACACACCAATTAGAGAGGTCACATTAACTGAACCCAACATCATGGAAGACAGAAAAGCATCCCCAGATGGTTAGGAGCTGGCTTGGCACTATCACTACATACTGTACTTGACAGGAACCAGTGTAGCTTGAACAATTGGGCCTGTGTGGTTTCCTGTTGACTATACATAATTTCACAGAACATCAACATCAGGCAACATCTGATGGATCAAGATAAAACAGGACCTTTTTATATAATCATGCCTGAAGAGACAAAACATAAACATTGTCCAAACCACCAAAATAGCCAGATATTCCTGCTCCCTGCCCTTCCCAGATAATGATGACTGCTGCTTCTTTACTAGTTCAACTCTATCCTCACTCCTTTCCTCTCATAAGAAACCCAATCATACAATTATCCCATTCTAAGATAGCACACAACCCAGAACAAACCTTTGCTTCCTTGAAGACTCTGCAAATTGCCACACAGAGTTCCAATCCTAAGAGCCCTTTCTAACCCCATATTACAGAGACAAATCGTTCTCCATGAGTAGTCTCCTGTGAGAATTAAGAGAAACCTCATTAAAATGGAGTCAGGAGGCCACCAGGGGGAGATCTCATGCCCTACCACATGTAGTTAACTATGCGCCTAACAGAAAGAGACATACTTTTCTGGTCATACTACTTCAGTTACTTTACTATCCCAACAGAACAAAGAAAGCTGCTTCTCCCCTCCTGGCGACAGCCCAGCCAATGACAGACTATGAAAACTCAGCCAATGAAAAGCTACTACACTTTGGACACCCAGGTTACTCCAATGGACCTCCTGTTTGCAACAGCTCCTCCTATCTTCAACTGTTCTTCCGCAAAAGAATGTTCCTCTCCTTTGTTCTCCCCCTTTGACCATGGTTTTGATGTATCACACATGTCCCAAATTGCAATTCTCTACTATTCCTGAATAAACCCATTTTTGCTGGTAAAATAATCAACAGCTTTATTTCTATGGTTAACACTCACCTATTGCAATGACCAATGAACCCACTTTCTTGAACCATAGGTGTGTTCGGGTGGTCTTTGGCTGCAGAACACTGACAACCGCTTAGCTCAAAAAAGAGTGTTCTTCGGCCAGACCGCCTGGTTCAAATTCCAGCACTGCCACTTACTCTCCATCACATACTTCCTAGGCCAAGTGACAAAACTTTGTTTGACCTTAATATCCTCACTTGTAGGGCATCTGGGTGGCTCAGTTGGTTAAACATCTGACTTCGGCTCAGGTCATGATCTCACAGTGGTGGGTTTGAGACCCAAGTCGGGCTCTGTGCTGACAGCTCAGGGCCTGGAGCCTGCTTCACAGTCTGTGTCTCCCTCTCTCTCTGCCCCTCCCCTGCTCGTGCTCTGTCTTTCTCTCAAAAATAAATAAACATTAAAAAAAAATTTTTAATATGCTCATTTATAAAATAGGGGAATTGTGATCATGTGTATTTCCTTCAATTTTCTTTGAGGGTTATAAAGTAATACATGTAAAATGCACACAATATATCACTTAAAACACCCAGCGGGTCAAATCACTCCTCTTTCAACTAATAGGCAAAATCATGAATACATCTAAAAAGATATACCTACTTCTTCAGCCTAATGACGCCTTAATTGTCTCCTCTATAAAATGGGTCTAAAAATATCATTATCAGTAATAACACAGATAAATTTTAAAAAATATATTGACCATATCTTTGGAAAACCTCTAATCATCAGCATTTAATAGGCACAAAGCAAATGTAATTTTACTTTCCTCCTTTGGGAAAATTATTAACTCTTTTAGGGCCTCTATTTTCTAAAATGAACAACAGTAGGATTGGATAAGACCAGTGCAATCCAAATATATTTTGTGGAATACCCCAGGTAGGTGCTTTGGGGGTCTGCAAAATTTTATTTTAATTTTGTAAGAAAAAATGACATAAGACTGCTACTGTCATCCTTCTTAATATCCTGGAATCTATATGGAAAATGGTACTTTAGCATAGTGTCTTATACCAAATAGAAAATCAGTAAATATTTGTTGAATAAAGTTCTAAATTCAAATTTTTGAGTTTGAAATTTGTTTCATCAAAAATTACATCATGTACAAATATTCTACCAAATATTATAAAACTTGAGTTTGTTAATTCATGCTATTAAAAATTAATTTCATGTTTTATATATTGGGATACCAAGTTGATTTTTATTTTTTCAGAAGAAAAAAAAATCTGCAAGTACCAAAGTTAAAACTATAACTTGACTGGCTCATCTCTAGGTATCTCCTGACCTGGGGTTCAGAGGTGTTCATATATGCTTTGGAGGATCCCAAACACTTCTGATTAAAAGAAAGCCACACACACTTGGGGCGCCTGAGTGGCGCAGTCGGTTAAGCGTCCGACTTCAGCCAGGTCACGATCTCGCGGTCCGTGAGTTCGAGCCCCGCGTCAGGCTCTGGGCTGATGGCTCGGAGCCTGGAGCCTGTTTCCGATTCTGTGTCTCCCTCTCTCTCTGCCCCTCCCCCGTTCATGCTCTGTCTCTCTCTGTCCCAAAAATAAATAAACGTTGAAAAAAAAAAATTTAAAAAAAAAGAAAAAAAAATTTTTTTTTAAATAAATAAATAAAAGAAAGCCACACAATACCCTGAATCATTTCAACAGGGATGTTGTTTGCTACTTAAATAGGCAACTGCTAAATTTTTTTTTAATGTTTATTTATTTTTGAGAGAGAGACAAAGCACAAGCAGGGGAGGAGGGGCAGAGAGAGGGAGACACAGAATCTGAAGCAGGCTCCAGACTCTGAGTTGTCAGCACAGAGTCCAACATGGGGCTTGAACTCACGAATTGTGACGGCATAACCTGAGCCGAAGTCGGACACCTAACCCAGGTGCACCAACAACTGCTACTTTTTAAACATGTGGATTGCCTAGAGAGGCAGAAAAAAAATGTTTGCTTTGTGTAAAAAAAAAAAAAAAAAAAAAAAAAGGGCCTCCATCCTGTATTTATCCACACAAGCCAGGACAGCCATGAACACATACACATACCAGAGCCAACGAATACACCATGACTACTGCTGGCCTCCTGATTCTGTGTGCAGTGAATTATACTTGCAGTGCTGGGATATCACTTTTAGAGACACCAGTAACAAACCCTTGAGATGATTGCACTCCCTTCTGCCTGAATAATGCTATCAAGAGATACTGAATCATGTTATTGTTAACAATCCAAACTTCACTGAGAAAAAAATTCTATAAGCCCTGTTCAGCATTCCTCTGATTATATGAGCTGAGATGTTGAAAAATCTTAAACATGGACTGTTTGAAGGTGATCGTGATAACAAAAATTAGACTGGAAGAAACAGTGATCATTTCCTCCATGACATGGCTTGCTTAATAAGCAATCTTCATAGTGTTTCAAAGTATCAGCAGTGATCTAAGCCATTTCTGTTACATAGCAAATAAGGATACTGAGGTCCAGAGAAAGAACATGGTTTCTTGATGACAAATGGCAATGTTATAAAAACATTATACTATAATCTTAGTCTCATAACTCTTCCTATTATACCATATGTATTCAGTATACCTTACTTTAATTGAGATCTAAATGAATTGCAGTATATGATCTAGTGCAGAGAATATTCTCGTTCTGGGAACATGGTGGACAAGTAAATGACTCTCCCAAAGAAGATAACCAAAATGCTAATACGTGTTTTTAAATCTTTAGAAATGCAAAGATTATTGAAGAACAAAATAAGGAATAGTTATTTGAGTATTTGAGGCCAAAAGCTAAGTGAAGATAGGTAGAGCACAGAAACCACCTTCACCTTTAAGACAGTAGGTACAGCTGTTGAAATTAACCACTGGTTTTCATGTTCTTGCCAGGCTCAAAACACTAAAGACCAAGTTCAAGGCCATGCAAGAATGGTCCCAGCCTATAAAGCTAGAAAGTCAAAGAACTATACTTCTGGAAAATGAGCGAATTAGGAAAAGAAAACAAAAAGTGCTCTCTAGTAGGGGACTCCAGGAAAGCTTTCCTTCCTGGAATCTTCACAATGAGAGGAACTAAAAACAAATCTCCAGAATGTGTAACCCACATGGCCTGAATTCACACTACAAAGGTGGCCTATGAAATCTCAAACCAAGAATTTACTTTAATTGTTACCCTTGTGGTAGAACTTCCAAACACAGAGCAGAAGCAAATAAAATGCATTCCTAGGATAATACACCCTCATCTCAGGCTTTTAAGAATCTCCACTGATAATAATCCAAGAAACATATTGTCATCATAGAGATTTGTTTAAAAATACATGCCAAGAAATAAGTAGGTATAAATTCACAAAGATTTCAGATACTAGGGTTATCAGACACAGAAATAAAACACACATTCATATCCACTTAAAAACTGCAAATCTCCAAGCAAGTTTTTAAAAGAACTAAGCTAGGGAAAAAAAAAAAAAAAAAAAAATATATATATATATATATATATATATATACATATATATGTAACATTTGATATTAAAAACTCAAAGAATGGTGGTCTGGTTTCAGGTAAGAAAGAGTAAATAACCACACTCTGCCTATCCCTCCCACTGAATGAAGCCATAAAGCTTACATGCAATGCATGGAACACCTTTCTGAGGACTCTGAAAAGTAAACAGGAGCATGCCAATTGGGGAAGAAAACTAGATTTTGAAGCACCACTAAAACAATGAGGGGGTTTGCCATTTTATCCCACTGGTATCCTCCGACCTACAATCATTGCAACCAAAAACTCAGAGCTGGACATCGACCCTGACAGAGACCATCACAGGAAAAGCAAAGAGGTCTCCTAAAGCACAGGAAGAATAGGAGAAATCTCTTTTCCCCTTTTTGCTGTTCTCTTGCAGTGCAACACCCAAATAGTTTCACAGCTATTGTGGGAGCCACAACACAGCACCAAGAGGCACTCCCAACAGCCCAGAACTCTGAGAAAGAACTTTCCTCTTTAATCGGAGAATCTGGTGGGGTGAATTCCTATTGCTCTTTTTTTTTCTCTCTGTCCTTACCCTCTTGACAATCCCAGATATGGATTAAAGTTGCCAAAAAGTGGAAACAACCCAAATGTCTTTGAAGGATGAAGGGATAAACAAATTGTGACACATCTGAATATTTAAATGATAGGATACTATATAGCAATAAAAAGAAAAAAAGATATTGACAGACTCAACCACTTAGATGACTCTATAATCCATTACACTGAGTGAAAGAAGCCACTCTCAAAAGGGTTACACACTGCAATTGATTTTATTTATACAACATTCTGAAAAAGACAAAAGTATAATAAAAGAGAATAGATTAGTGATTGCCAGGAGCTATAGGCAAATAACTTACTCAGAGGCTCATAAGAGAGAGAGCTAGTCAATGTATTCAACAGCTTCATGAGGTAATGACATCTTTGCAGTTACAAGTATTTAAAGCATGAGTTAGGTAATAATATATCAGGGATATTACAGAAGGAATTTATACTTTAAAGTCTGCATAGATGCCCTTTAAACATTCCATTCCACCTTTCAGAGACTCTCACTTTAAGCTAAAGTCTGATTAGCGCTGAAGTATACCTGGACATACCTAACATTAAATAAATATGGTCCCTAGACTTTTGGGGGTGACAGCTCACTGAAAAATCCTCAACAAATAAATACTTTTTTTAAAAACTTTGCAATCAATAAACTTGTACTGGAATGCCAACTTTGTAATAAACTCTAAGGAGACAAAAAAAAAAATTCAGACATGTTCATCACCCTCCACAAATTTGTAATACTGCTTGGAAGAGAAATCATTAATACCTGCAGTGTTAAACAACATAAAAATGGTAAACACTAATGCACAGTAATAACTTAAGAAAGTCCATGAGTAAGAGCTTGTGTAATTTCCACATTGATTTACAGGCAGTAAGAGCTACGGGAAGTGGGGAGTTTATTGGATATTTTCTGTATTCCTTTCCTGATCCCCTGTGTATCCTGCCTCTACCCCCTGTATGGCCATGAGACTGATCCATATGGATACACCAACAAACTCCTGTGTCCAGATTCTGACTGGATTCAGTCAATGGGAGGCCCAGGAAGAGATCAAGAGGGAAGAATAAGAGTGAGGTAAATATGTTTATTTCCCCGGTTCCTGCCTGCCCATTTACTACAGTCTCCTATCAGGTGTCCATCACCACTCCTCTAGTTTCCCCTTCAGCTTACAGATGGTAAAGGTTTCCAGCCCTCAGGGGGCTTCTACACCCTTCTTGGTTTTCCTCAACACAGGTTGCACCTTTGTAAATAGTCCATTTGTTAAATTATTTTCAAATAACTCAATTTGAGTTTGCCATTGGCTGGAGCCCTGACTGATCCTGTGGAGAAGGGGCAATATTCTCCGTGCATTGTAGTGATTGGGGAAGCTTCAGGGTGACTGGAGCAGGGTTCTGAAGTATGAATATAATGTAGACATTACTCTGTTTATAAGGCTTGTCTGGTGGCAATTGATTATGTTTGGCACAGGCTGGGATTCAAAATCAAAACAAGGAACATGATGGAGAAGCGCAAAGCCTACTGACAATAAGGCGGGCCAAACTGACTTCAAGGAGAATGGTGGGTGTATGTGCATGTGACATGGGGGTGGGGGGAGGAAAAAAACATTCTAACACTCAAAAAGTGTTTAGTGAACTCACAATATAAGCTCAAATTCTGAGGAAGCAGCAATGAGCAAAACACAGTGGCCCTATCTTCCTTGAGTGCTTTCATTATGCATGGTTGTGTAACACATTATCCCCAGACTTAGCAACTTAAGACAACATAAAATTTTGTTGTCTTACACTCATTTGGGGTAAGTAATTCAAGAGTGTTTTAGCTGGGCAGTTCTGATTTGGGTTTCTCATGAGTTTCCAGCCAAAATATCTCCTAGATCTGAAACCATGTGAAAGCTAAATTGGAGCTAGGAGATGGCACATTCACACAGCAGACAATGTTATTTTGTATATTGTCAGGAGGTCTTCAACATGGACCTTCTCTGGGGCTGATTCAGTATCTTCACAACATGGCAGGTGGCTTCCCCCAGAGTGAGCGATACACGAAAGAGCAAGTAGGAAGGCACAACATCTCTTATAATCTAGCCTCAGAAATCATAATCTGTCATTTCCACAATACTCTATTGGTCACAAACATGAGTCCTAGTCACTGCGAGAGGGGAATATACACAGATAGGACTGGAAGAAGATTAGAATCTCTGGGGACCATCTTGGACACAGGCTATGACATGGAGTTTACAGTCTCTGTAAATAATAACAAGCACACACACCAAAGGAGTAATTATAACCTGTAGTCATTACAGGGAAGGGAACCCACAGAATCATTAGTTAACCTAGCAGAAAAATCTGATTGAACATGAAAGCCAACACAAAGACTGATGGACTCACATCAACTATAAGGTAATTTAAGAGCACGTGATCGGGGACCATTGGCTCCTTGCCCAGTTTAGCTCTGGTACGCTCACCAGTTTCCAAATGGATTTTTTTCTTGCCTACAGTTACAGTGGCAAGGAGCACAACAATCCTTGGAAGTCTTTCTCATTTTTCCCCCTGATTTCAGTATTCTACATCTTCCCCCATGGTTCCTTTGTTTCACCCAAACCAAGACCTATTCTTTTTTTCCTAACAGACAAAAATCTCACTCATTTTCTAATCCCCTCATGGCAATTCCAGTTAAAACGAGAAACAATGGGACACCTGGGTGGCTCAGTCAGTGAAGCGTCCAACTTTAGCTCAGGTCATGATCTCACAGTCCATGAGTTCGAGCCCCGTGTCGGGCTCTGTGCTGACAGCTCAGAGCCTGGAGCCTGCTTCGGATTCTGTGTCTCCCTCTCTCTCTGCCCCTCACCTGCTCATGCTCTGTCTCTGTCTCAAAAATAAATAAAAACATTAAAAAATAAAAATAAAATAAAAAATAAAATGAGAAACAAACTCAACAAAAATAATCAATACATGCCAAATAAATGTAACATTTTATTTTCCCTGTTTATAAAAAAAAAAAATAAACAGGTGTTACACTAGACAATACTGAGAACACAAAGAATGAGCTATCTGCAGCTCCAGGTTGTCAGGTAACAGAAGGGACCTCTGGTTTCAGAGGTTCCAGAGTTTTCTGATACAGAGAGTCTGAAAATTTGCATTTCTAACAATCACCAGTGATGCTGATGCTGATGGTCTGTGGATCACACTTTGAAAACCACTGGTATATGTCTGGTTACCAACCTGAGCTGCACACTACAATCACCCGGGAAACATAAAGGTATAGACAACTGTTCATACTCCAGGTATTGTGATACAGTTGGTGTGGGGTGGAGCCTAAACAATGGGATTTTTTCAAAGCTCCATCAGGTGATGTTCATGTGCTGCTTACATGAGACCCACTGGTGGTGAACTTACCTAAAGCTATCACGGCTCTTGCCCAGTGAACCTGCTTACTGTCACCTCATTCAGAAAACAATAGGTGAGCGCTCAGATTTTCACACTGGACTCTGATATCTCAAGATTTCGGGGGCACTGCTGCAGGGCTGGAATGCTTGTTTCCTTTTCCTACTTTAATAAGACTACCTTCTCTTTCATCATCTCCTATATCGTTCTTCCTCCCAGGGTTTCATTCGAAGAAAGGGTCCCTTGGCTATAAGAAATATTTGGAAACCACTCATATAAGAGAAAGGCCACTAAGTTGAAAATGAGCAGGTATTGCTTCTAGCTATGTCATTGTTTTCTTCTCTGAGCTTCAGCTTCAACCTTAATCATTTCTGAAACAGTAGCTAACCTTTGTATAGTCATTTGTGGTTATAAATGATAGTTTACTATAATAGACAACTGGTGACAATTTGCTTCACATGATCATTACAACAATCCTATATCAATAACTGATATCAGAGACCCTATTTTGTAGACAGGACAATCACCTACAGGTCAGATTGAAAAACACACCTACGTTTATCCAGCAAAGGCAATACTCAATCTAAGTATTCTCAGTTTAAATTTTGATTCCTTCTATATCCTGATGCTGCTATTAACATCTTCTCTCTCATGACTGACATGAGTCTCTGTCTCATTTCCTTCTTTTCTACAAAAAGGGAGCAATTTTTCTATTTGGAGGGGTCCAAAACATCTGGTAATAATCTCACCTAAGGGTATGAACAAAGGAGCTGATTTGAAGGCAGGGGTTCTCAAAGCATGGTACCCAGGTTCATCACCTGAGAACTTGTTAGAAATACAAATTCTCAGGCCCTGCCCCAGATGTAAAGAATCAAACTTGGGAATGGGTCCCAGCAATCTATGATTTAACAAGTGCCCTTGGTTATAGTAACAGATGGTAAAGTTTGAGAACTACTGGTTAAGAATCTCTAATGCAATCTTCAGGAGCTCCATCCTGGAGTAAACTTGGTGGCAAAGCTAGTGTTGCTAAGGTAGGCTCATACGGCTTAAAAGAGCCGACCATTAAAGTTTCAATAATTGTGCCCACTGGTTAGGAATATTTACATGATGGAAATTGGCCAACACTAAAATTAGAGTTTATACCTCTCCCCCTTTGCCCACAAGAGAGCTAGTTTACCAGCACACAATTACAATAAAATTCTGACCACTGATCCTAGTTCTCAGACATGGTCTGAAACTTCATTCCTAAGGTCAAGATTTTATGCCCTACCTTGATTATGCCAGATGCCCCCACTTGCTCCATTCACCAAAAATTGGAGAACGCATAGCCAATTTTGGTTACAATTGTCAATAGCTTGTCATGATTTTTAGGAGAGGGTACAAAAGCTCTCCATGATCTGACTCTAACTTCCATTTCAGTATCATCTTTAATCACCCTCTTCTAATCTGTCCACATTAGCCTTCAGCCATACTGTGAAAATCATTTCCCATTCCCTAATTCTTCAAGCCATCTCTACCTCCTTCAGTTCACTGCACATACTATTCTCTCAGCCTGAAAAATGCTCCCTCCCTGCCTCACTCATTTTCTAGGTCTTAAATCAGGTACAATCTCCCCCAGGAAGTTGTCTTACCTCTTCCCTCCCAACCCTTCCCTTCCTGCTCCCTAACCCATCCCACAAATTAAGAAAACTACATGGCATTATTTCTGATGAACACAAAAGCAAAAATCCTCAAAAAATATTAGCAAATCCAATTTAATAATACATTAAAAGAATCATACACCATGATCAAGTGGGATTTATTGTAGGTATACAAGGATGGTTCAACACCTGCAAATTAATTAATGGAGCATACCATATGAACAAAATCAAAGATAAAAATTATGATCATTTCAATAGATGCAGGAAAAAATCTTGACAATATTCAACATCCATTTATGAAAAAAACTCTCGACAAAGTGGATATATAAGAAATGTACTTCCACATAATAAAAGCCATAGATGACAAACTCACAGCTAACATCAGAGTCAATGGTGCAAAGCCAAAAGCTTTTCCTTTTAAAAACAAGACAAATACCTTCTCTTGATATTTTCACTCAACATAGTAGTGGAAGTCTGAGCCAGAGAAATTAGACATTAAAAAGAAATAAAAGGCATCCAAATTAAAAAGGAAGAGGTAAAATTCTCATTATTTGAAGATGATATTTTGTACATACAGAAAACCCTGAAGACTCCTCTAAAAATCTGTTAGAACTAATAAATTTAGGAAAGTTATAGGATACAACATTAATATATAAAAATATGTTGTATCTTTGTATACCAAAAACAAACTATAAGAAAGGCCATTAAAAAAATCCAATTCACAATTGTATCCAAAAAAAAAAAAATGCCTAGGAATAAATTTAAGAAAGTAAAAGATACAATTTAATTAAGGAGGTGAAGACTAAAAGATATTAACGAAAGAAATTTAAAAGACATAAATAAATGTGGAATTATTCTGTGCTAATGGACTCAAAGAACTGATATTGTTAAAATGTTCATATTCCGAAGAAATCTACAGATTCACTGTAATCCCTATCAAAAGTTGAGTATCATTTTCCACATAAATAGAACAAATTTTAAAATTTGTATGGAACCAAAAATGCTCCCCAATAGCCAAAGCAATCTTGAGAAAAAACAAAACTAAAAGCATTATGTTCTCTAATTTCAAACTCTATCAAACTATAGTAATAAAAATAATATGACAAATAAATAAAGATAAATAGATCAATGGGATAGAATAGAAAGCCCAGAAATAAACCTATCCATATATGGTCAATTAATTTAAAGGAGCCAAGAATATACAATGAGTAAAAAATCAAGTCTCTTCAGTAAATAGTGTTGGATAAATTGGACAACCCCATGCAACAGAATAAAAGTACACTACTATCTCAAAACAAGAATTAGCAATACACACACACACACACACCTCAAAATGGATCAAAGATTTTATTTATTTTTAATTTTTAAATGTTTATTTATTTTTGAGAGAGAGACAGAGTGTGAGCGGGGGAGGGGCAGAGAGTGAGAGGGAGACACAGAATCCGAAGCAGGCTCTAGGTTCCAAGGTGTAAGCACAGAGCCAGATGCAGGGCGCAAACTCACAAATTGCAAGATCATGACCTGAGCAAAAGTCAGATGCTCAACCGACTAAGCCATCCAGGCCCCCAAAAATGGGTTAATGATATTAATGTAAGACCTGAAACCATAAAACTCCTAGAAGAAAATAAAGCTGGTAAGCTCTTTGATGTTGTTGTGGATGATTTGAATTGGCACCAAAAGCAAGGGCAACACAAGCAAAAAAAAAAAAAAAAAAAAAAAACAAGTGGGACTGCCACAAAGTAAAAATTTCTGCACAGCAAAGGAAATCATCAAAAAAATAAGGCAACCTATTGAATGGGAGAAAATTTTTTGCACATATTTTATCTGATAAGGATTAATATCCAAAATATACAAAGCACTCACAATTCAACGGCAAAGAAAGAAATATTTCTATTTACAAATAAGCAGAGACTCTGAGTAGACATTTTTCCAAAGAAGACAACAGATAGCCAACAGACAAATGAAAGATGATCGACATCACTAATCATCAGAGAAATGCAAATCAAAACCATAGTGAGACGTTATCTCTTACCTGTTGGAATGGCTTTTATCAAAAAGGCAAGACATCAGGTTGACAAGGATGTAAGGAAAAGGGAAACTTTGTGCACTTTGGTAAGAATGTAAGTCAGCAAAGCCACTATGGAAAAGAGTATGGAGGTTCCTCAAAATATTAAAAACTGAACTACTAAATGACCCAGAAATTGTACTTCTAGATATTTATTGGAAGAAAACAAAAACACCTACTTGAAAAGGTATATGCAACCCCATGTTCACTACAGCATTATTTATAATAGCCAAGTCATGGAAACAACCTACATGTCCATCAATCGATGAGCAATAAAAGAAAATGTGAGATATATTCACACACAAGAATATTACTCAGCCATAAAAAAGTGAAATCTTGTCATTTGTGACAACTAGAAAGAACTTGAGGACATTTTGCTAAGTGGAATGAGTCAGACAGAAAAAAGATAAATATCTTATGATTTTACTTATATGTGGAATCTAAACACACAAACACCCACAACAACAACAAAAACCTCCAACCTTCTGACTATAGAACAGAGAGGTGATTGCTTGAGTTAGGAGATTGGGAGGTGGGTAAATGGGGCAAGGGTATCAAAAGTAATAAACTTTCAGTTATAAAGTATATAATCCATGGGGATGTAACATACAGCATGGTGACTACAGTTAAGAATACTGTATTATATATTTTAAAGCAACCAAGAGAGTGGATCTTGAAAATTCTCATCACAAAACAACTGTAATCATGATGACGGATGTTAACTGGATTTATTATGGTAGTCAATTTACTGTATATACAAATATTGAATCATTACGCTGCACACCTGAAACTCAAATAATGTTTTGTCAATTATACCTAAATTAAAAAACAAAACCAAAAAACAACAGAATGCATAATAAATGATAGTATATTTATGCAATAGAATACTATACATAGTGGTAAAAATGAAGTAAAACTAACTACAACCGAATGAATAAATCACACAACATGATACAGAGTGAAAGAAGCAGATATGAAAAGAGTGAATACTATCTGGTTCCATTATGAAATTTCAAAAAAATAGGTGAAACCAATGTATGGAGGTGGAACTCAGGACAGAACAAAGTTAATGGCTAGAGAAGGTACATGGAGGCTTCTGGATGCTGGTGACATATTGTCCCTTGATCTAGGGGCTGGCTATATTGTATGTAATTCTAAGGTTTCATTATAACTCAACTGTTAATTCACAGCAAATTTGTTCATTGCTTTGTATGTATGTTATTCTATAGCAGAAAGTTTTTACTGACAAAGTTAAAATGTCTAAGACACTGTGCTGGGTGCAGTGTGGGGAGACAAAAATAATTAGGCATGCATTCTCTGGCTTTTAGATTGTTAGAAAAACAGTTAAGACATGTACATCTGGAAACAAAACTAACAGCATGGACTATAAGTGATAAGTGACCATAGCTAACAGGGGTGTGCTGGAGATGCTTCTATGTGCTGATTTGTAAACATGCCTTGCTGACTCTGCATTCAGTGATATCAAATCAGTAGCTTCAAATCAGCTACAATGGAAATATTTATACCACAGAAATTGGCAAATGCTGCACATCAGGGCATTTCCCCCAGACAGCTGGTTGTTAAACATTTACCAGCACACCACTAGCTACGGAAACCAAAAGTATTAGTGAAATTAGAAAAGGCAGCATCTTAGCCTGTCTGAGCCCCAACATAGCCCAATGACAAAGGGCATAAGCCTTTTTAAAAACTTGTAAAACCAGCATTTTTCACAAGGTAAGAGAAACAGGAGTGCTCACAAACTCTTAGGTCTGGGATACATCACCCTACTGCCCTCCAGTGGTAAATAAAATCTTGTATGCTTTTCTGGAGACAGTTCAAGCCAACAATTCCCAGGTACAGTTTGATTTAGTTTATGATGCTTATAGCTGAATGCCATTGATTCCATAAATTCTGGAAATTACAGAGGGAAAGAATTGATAGGTCATATTAGTATACAAAGCATCAAAATATCTCTTGTTGGAATATGCAAGGATTGGAAACAAAGCATCATCCAGCAAATAAAGGAGTCCATCTATCAGATGCTGATGCAAGTGGTATGGCAGAAAACTAGTCTAGCCCAGCATGCTTTTTACAAATTTACAAGAAATCTTGTGGAATTTCAGAAATCCTACAACCTTGTAAATAATACATCTTGCTCTGTGAGAATAATATAGTGAATAATACATTAGTCACAGAGGATCTGAAATCCAGAACAAAGAATGAGACCGGGGAGAATTTAGGGTGACGGAACCATATGCTCAAGGCAATGCAGTATTACTAACATTAACACTGCTAACCTAATATACTTGAAGAAGAAAGAGCAGGAAGCAGAGGAAGAGGAAGAGAGAAAGAAGAGGAAGAAACAGGAGGAAAAGGAGGGGAGTGGAAGGAACAGTTTTAATTCCTTAGAATTAAAACAGGAACTATTGCTGTTTTGGAATTACGCATGAAAAATTAAAATTAATTAAAAGTAAACATGTTGGGAAGCATGTAACCCATAGACATGAGGATATTAAACTAGCCAGAAACATCAATTTACTGATCTTCATGGTGCCTGGAAAAGTTAGGGAAAGCAATCTACAGCCTGCCTCTGAGTACTTTAACCAGCCTCAGTTCTCAAATGTTTCTGGACATCCAAGCCCCAGTGCCTAACTCAACCACAACCTGGCATTCCTTTTACTATTCTAGGTACACTGGATTTTAGAAGATATTGCATCAGGTTTGTTTTAACGGACAAGAAACCAAGCCAGAAAAAAAAAAAAAAAAAAAAAAAAAAAACAATGTTGCTGTGGTTTCTGTATTCAACCACAGAGAGGGAAACATTCCCAGCCTGCATTTGTAGATATCTAAGTAGGCATAATGGATTATAATAGGTATCCTTCCAGACTTCCCGGAAGACTTTATTTGACTGCTACCTACAGACTTGGGATCTGTCCACCCAAACGGCATGTGACCCAGGTCAGGCCCATCACAGCACACCTTTAATCTGAATAAAATGGCTGATTAAGGAGTGAGGCTTGTTACCAAAATAGAGATAGTTCGAATTCCTTCCTTGAGCTGATAAACAGATATTCTAAGATATATATCTCATCTAGAAGCCCCAAAACAGCAGAAAGAGGCAAGAAATGAAGAAAGTGATAGACCCCCAATGACAGCATTTGAGCTTCGAAATCCAGCCATATCAGGAGATAAAATGACCCACAGGCTTCTGAGTTGCATGAGCTGATTGTCTTTTTAACGTTTGCTTGTGTGTGTATGTGTGTGTCTTAGGTGCAAGAGAATAAACCTAACACTGGAGACAGAGGGTTCACATTACAGACGTTCATATTAGAGGTGTCAAAACATCTATTTTATCTGGATACTGTCTTATCAGGAGTGAGTCTGGGGAAAAGAAATGGATTATCAAGGGGTAAAGTATAATAAGCCATGAAAAACCCCAGGTAAACGTACAAAGCAAAAGCCCGAGCCCACTTACAATGAAACATCCATCACTCTTGGGAAAAAGGTAAGCAGATTTCTTTTTGGTTTATCAATTCCATTTGTACAGATCAGGATACCGAGTCCTCTCAAAGTTAAACATCATTCAAAGTTAAACTATTGATTCCCCTAAATAAAGATGGTTATTATTACTACCTAGTACTTAAAAGCCCTAATACTTTACTTACAGTAACTTATTTTTTTTTCACAGCGAATGTCTTTGTATTTTTACTATTTGTAGAAAACTGGCATTTAGATTTCAAAATGTATGATGTTACAAAATTACCAGCAGCAGTCTTAAGCATGTCAACAATGTTTATGAACTCCACTTTGCTTACACAAACAAGGCTATTATTCCAAGTTCAAAAAGCAGGACTTGTCCCAGGAGGATGTTACACGTCCTGTAGATGCTCAGGCGATCTTGCTCAGGACCCATTCGTGACCGTGTCTTCTTCCATCTCCTCTTCACCGTCATCAGTGGGGCCTGATCTGCGTTCCCTGCCAGGTATCTGACCAGACTGCAGCAAGCCCTTCAGCCGCTCTACTTCAGCCAGAGTTGACACATTTGCTATAGCATTCTTGATGGCTTCTACATCCCCTGGAGACGGCCCACCTTTCTTTTTGTCAGTCGGCAAACTGGCACCTGGGTTGAAAGTTTTGCTTCTCCTGGCAATATCCTTTGCAAGTTGTGCACCCCGTTTGCCCTTGAACATTTTCTCTGCTTCCTGACGCTCTTTCAGTTTCACCTTCTGGAAACCCAGTACTCTGACTTGCAGAACTTTACAAATTACATACAGTCTGTAATGCTTCTTATCTGTTACAGGATTTCTTAGGATACTTAGGTAAGTCAGTGATTTGAGAGATGCCAAGGGGTCCAGATCACCCAGTTCCACGAGACTGTTGTTGGTGAGAATGAGCTCTGTCAGGCAGGGTAGAGTCTGATCAAGTCCCTCACCTATATGGCAGATTCTACTGTTGTTCACTAATAATGTTTTCAGTCTTCTCAACAAAGGAAAACCATCCAGTTTCCTGATTTCATTGTAGAAAAATCAATAGCATCAAACCGGTCTAAGGTGGCACCTAGATTTTCAATGACAGGAATCTTATACCCCCGGAGGTCCAGCTCGTGGTCCCGCACAGCGTTGGTATACTGCGCCGCTGCTCCATCAGCTCCGCAGTCAGTTTCACCATCCTGCCGCCTCCCGCCGCTGGTGCCGCGGCCCGACGGCTGCTTCCCGCCGCCTCTGGCCCGCCAGATTTCCCAGCGTCCTACAGTGACTTAAATAATCCTTGAAACTACCCCGTATAGTAGGTTCTACAGCTAGTAAGTGATAAAGCTAGGATTTGCACCTGGTTGTTCCGGTTCTCAAGTCCATGCCCTTCATCAGTAGGCTATCTGTGGCCTCTCAGAAAGCACAGGAGATGGTAATTTTGGGATTTGAACGCAAAGATATAGGATTCCAACTTTCTGCTACCCTACTTTGCCCTGAAAAGATAATGCCTATGCAGTCCAAAGCCAGGAATGGGCACTCTTCCCTCTTCTCTCTGTTCTATGATATCTATACATCTCTTCAACATACACTGACATTATTGGTCTTACACCATTAGCTTGTTTCTACTAGGACTGAATGTTACCACAGAACTGTAAGTTTATGTCAACTGTATACACTACAACCTCCTGATTTCAACCAACATCATTCTTCAGAGAACCTCACATTCAGGCAAGGTCTTCACCTGACCACCAGTGCTGTGTATCTATGCCAGCCTGTCAACAGAGTCATAGACTAAAATGCCACATGTCTAAGCCCAAATATGCTCTTCTTTCTAAGCCCCCATTTCTGTAAAATGGAATAATACAGTATCATAATCTGGTTCTCAACCTTATACTCCTTCATTCTTTCATTTATTTCTTTGTTCTTCTCTCTCCTTTATTTCCACGTCAAATATCAATCCCTGCTTCTTCTATATGTTCTAGACAATTCCATTCCAGTTGCCTCCACACCAACCCAAACCTCCATCTCATCCATGGAATGTTTCAAGAACTGCCCAATCCCCTACCTAATCTAAAATAGTTTCATTTATTCACATATTCACCTAATATTCACATTTCTATTATGTGCAAGACTCTATGCAAGGTAAGCACCAAAGAACATAGTCTCCTTGACCTCAATAATCTTCCCAAAATAACACCTATAAATTGTAAGTGCCACCAAAGCTCCTCATTACCTATAGAAATGAATACCTAACTTATCCTTCATTCAAGGCCTTCTGAAACTCAACCCCAACCTAACTCACCACCCCTATTTCCCAGTATTTCCCTTCATGTGCTCTTTGCTTCATTAAACTTATGACCATCAAACCAACAGCTAGCACTGGCTCCTGGTTCTTGGAATGTCCCCACCACGACCACCTGATGACCGACACACTGAAAATAAGTGTTGCCTTTTATATTATTTTATAATGTGAAAAAACATGCCCTGCACAATTAGATATTCATCAATTCCTTCATCATTATTTATGGATCAGTTCTATGGACTCTATCATTATCCAAGACAAATGTTCACTCAACAATTTTATACTTGCAGAGTTCTTTAGAAAAGGTGGGTCCTGGGGCGCCTGGGTGGCGCAGTCGGTTAAGCGTCCGACTTCAGCCAGGTCACGATCTCGCGGTCCGTGAGTTCGAGCCCCGCGTCGGGCTCTGGGCTGATGGCTCGGAGCCTGGAGCCTGTTTCCGATTCTGTGTCTCCCTCTCTCTCTGCCCCTCCCCCGTTCATGCTCTGTCTCTCTCTGTCCCAAAAATAAATAAACGTTGGAAAAAAAAATTTTTTTTAAAAAAAAATTTAAAAAAAAAAAAGAAAAGGTGGGTCTTGGGGCACCTGGGTCACTCAGTCAGTTAAGCATCCAACCTCAGCCCAGGTCATGGTCTCATGTTTCATGAGTTCAAACTCCCCACTGGGCTCTCTGCTTTCAGCACAGAGCCTGATTTGGATCCTCTGGATCCTCTGTCCGTCCCCCTCACCTCCTGCCCCTCCCCTGCTGGATATCTCTCTCTCTAAACAAACAAACAAACAAACTTAAAAAAAAGAAAGAAAAGATGAATCTTTACAACCCACTCTGCCAGGCACTTCCCCAGAATTTTGTCATTTGCATCTGTAGATGGGAATATGAACAGCACGTATTAATGATTTCTAAGAGATATCAATAGACTGTAGATCTGGAAGCTGCTGAGACTGCCTCCTGCTTGGTATTTTAATTAATCAGTTCAACTAAATAAAATCTGGTACAGACATTCTACAAACAGAACTCAAGACTAGTATCCCCGTCACATCTGGGCATCAGAGACACAGCCAGCAGAGGAACACCATCTGCAGTAACTGCAGTTTTCTCTAGCTTTATGTTGCCCAGTCACCAAGGAATCAACAGGGAAAGAACTGCCATTAGATCCTCAAGGTCTAAGGCATGTGGTCCATGGTCTCCCCCAAAATTATTTAATACGACCTTCCCATAAAACATAAGACTTTAAATTTCCCCTTCCCAAAAGGTAACCTTTATGGATACAGGTTATTTTTCTCAAATGTGATAGCTTCTAGAAGTCAAATAAAATAGTTCTGCATGTGGCCTTAGAAACCACCATTAGCCTCTGTATACAAAGGTAGTAATAATGTAAATCACATGAAAAGAAATACACTACCAAGACCTAGTAATTACATGATCAAGAAAGTTGCCTGCAAATTTGTAAGGCATTCCCAAATATAGATTCAGTCCAGAATTAACAATAACCACATCGTGGCTATTTATAATGAAGGGTTATAAGATTTATAATGAAGAGTTTATCAAAATGGCAGCCCAAATGTTAAACAGAGTCATCAGATTTGGAAGAAAAAAGATAGGTAGTATCTCACTGTGTTTTCAAACTTTTAAAACCTTGATATGACCAATCCAGAAAGATGGAACTTAGCTTGGACTCACTTGAATATTAAATTGAGGTGCTATTTTACTGCAGCAAACACTAATGCTTTACTTCCCCACCTTGCGTTGTACTGATTTTGCTAGGAAAAATAAAAAGCTCAATGTTTGTGAATAAATCCCATAGATTTAAAAAACATTGGAAAGTATGTCACAGAAATCCTTGCCATTTACGAATTCACACTCCACTGTGAGACCATGGTTTTCTTAAATAGAATAGGAAATAGATGAGAAGATGTTGGAAATATTAATGAATAGAGTGCTGTGCATTCTGTTGGATTTCTCAAACTCTATTTTGAAGTAAAGACAATAATGCTTTCAATTTTATTCTGGGCTTAAATATCCTGCATCTCTAGGTCTCCCAACAGTGCTTTGTGTGACTATAAAAACAAGCAGAGGACTACACTTTCAGGTCAGTAATGTTGCCTGGGAAACTATCTACCTACCATTCCAATATGTCTGCCTCTGATAGAGCAGGCAATTCTGCATGCATGCCGTTTCCCCCCACAACAAAATAGAGCTGGAAAAGTGCCCTCAAAGTTTTTACAGTTACAAAGTCCTGTAGAAAAGATGGGATTTTTACAATCCATACAGATTCCCCATTAGGTATTTTCCCTGAAGCCTATAGGGTAGCTTATCTGTAGAGCAGACGCCAAGGAGAAAGAAACATGAACATCAAGGGCTGGTGACTTCTCAAAGACCCCAAGATACTGTCATCCAGAAGCTGCTGAGCCTGTACCTTTACTGGGGTTTTAACCCAGCTATTCAACCAAATGGAATTAAAAAGAAATCCTTCTGAAGTGACAAAAAATGACAGGAAATTCTCTTGTCCTTTCTCCCTACTTAGTAACAGAAGAATTTTAATATGGAATAATCTTTTCCTTTGTGCTCTTTTCCCAGAGGGTTTCAAACACATCAGAGACACCACCGGGTAATTCTGACTTTTCAAACTTGTAGTCTCACTTCTCTCACTCAGGTTGACTTTTTTCATTCGCCCTTTCTGGATGATAGAAGCCTGTTTCAGTCATTTTTCACCACATAGGTCTGCTCTTCCTACTTGACTTGGGAGAGCTAATGGAGCAGTTAAAAATAAAAATAGAATTCTCAGAGCACCAGAATCTGAGTCCCAGCTCTATCACTTCCTAGCTGTAGATCAAAGACATTTGTCTGTATCTCCCCATCTATAAAATGAGGTTATCTACTCTGGTCTCACAAATTTGTTCAGAGGCTTACATAAGACTACGTGAATATATGGTATCACTTAAATGCAAACCTTTAACTATACCTGTTTATTTCTATTTTAATGTGTGGAGATAAGTCTTGGGTATTAAAGAAAAAATGAGAGGCTCGGTGTCAAATGAATGGGGCAAGGAACAAACTTTTTTTTAATTTAAAAAATTTTTTTAATGTGTATTCATTTTTTTACAGATGGAGCATGAATGGAGGAGGGGCAGGGACAGAGAGACACAAAATCTGAAGCAGGCTCCAGGTCTAAGCTGTCAGCACAGAGCCCGATGCGGGGCTCGAACTCCCAAACTATGAAATCATGACCTGAGCCAAAGTTGGAGCCTCAACCAACTCAGCCACCTAGGCACCACATTTAATTTTTAAATTTTTTTAATGTTTATTTTTAAGAGAGAGAGACAGAGAGAGAGAGCACAAGCAGAGGAGGGGCAGAGAGAGAGGGAGACACAGAATCTGAAGTGCACTCCAGGCTCTGAGCTATCAGCACAGAACCCAACACAGGATTTGAACCCTCAAACCATGAGATCATGACCTGAGATGAAGTCAAACGCTCAACCGACTGAGCTACCCAGGTGCCCCAGGAACAAACCTTTTATTAAACAATTTTAATATCACTTAATGCTCTTCACAACTCTGTAAGATTTATTTCTTTTATTTTACAGATGAAGAAAATGAGGGCTAAGTATCTTTCCTCAAGTAATATAACTAATGCATAGAAAAATAAGGAGTTGAACCCAGGTCTATCTCAAGGCCCAAGGCCATGTATTCCTTTTCGAGAGAAAGAAGGACCAGTTGGACTTAAAACAATTCCAACAACATTATAGCATCAGCCAGACTGGCAGGTTAGTAGATGGATCCGTGAGAAATGCTTTAGTGATAAATGAAAGAAAGCCAAATCCCAAATGGTTGAGTACAAAGGGAGATTATTTTTATACAGGTGTTCTGTTTCAAAGGGGCTCATGCACCCCAATGTCTATAGCAGTACTATAGATAATAGTCAAATTATGGAAAGAGCCCAAATGTCCATTGACAGATGAATGGATAAAGAAGATGTGCTGTGTATACACACACATGCACGCACATACACAATCGACTATTACTCGTCACTCAAAAAGGATGAAATCTTGCCATTTGCAACTACGTGGATGGAACTAGAGGGTATTATGCTAAACAAAATTAGTCAAAGACAACTATCTTAATGATTTCACTCACATGTCAAATTAAGATACAAAACAGATGAACCTAAGAGAAAGGAAACAAAAATAATATAACAAGGAAGGGGGTTGTAGGTGGGAGGATGAGCTAAATGGGTAAGGGGCATTAAGGAAGACACTTGATGATTTGAGCACTGGGTGTTATACATAGGGGATGAATCACTAGAATCTACTCCTGAAATCATTATTGCATTATATGCTAACTTGGATGTAAATTAAAAATAAATACATAAATAAAAACATAAATAAATAATAAAAATTTAAAAATTTTAGTATCACAGCCTTAGATTGCTAGAAGTAGTAATCAAAACCAAAAGAAAAAGAAGATTCAGCCAAATTTCCTTACCCCATTCTAACCCCCGCAAATGCAAAATGAAACTGATGTATGAGATCCCATACATCTTTAATTTCTGAAGAAAAAGACTTTCCTGAGGATGAATGGTCATCTATAGACTTCTACTAACCTCCTGTCTTTTTCAATTTCTGGAATTTTATCTTGTTTAATTTTTTACACATACTACCTCCTCAGTCTCCTCTTTATGTAAAAGTGTACCACCCCTAGTCTAAGAACTTTGGAGTTTGGACTAGAAACAAGAGACAAGTGACAGGAAACACAGAATATTTGTAGTGGCTGCTTCTTCACCCTGCTCAGAATTCCCCCTTGGAACCAATGCTATTCCCTATGGTAATCCAGGGACTACTAGGAGGCTAGCATCCAAGATGAGGGATCTAATCCTCACCCCATGAGGCATAAGGGCTAATTCACCTGGCCACACCATCAGAGGGCCAGTGCCCATATTTCCCTACTACTAGCCTAGAGAACATGCCCTACCACAAATGGTTCCTTTAGCAACACTTTCCTCATTTAAGCAGGCCTGGACTACCTTGGGTATAAGATTGATCCTTAGGAATTTATGTCTGCCCAATATTAGTATTGTGACCACTGTGTGTTAGCCTAAGTTGGGGGGTGGGAAGAAAAGAGGGGGGGGGGAGGGAAAGAAGTCTACCCAAGGTAAAATTCTATGATATGTAATACACAGCACTCCCTCAAGGGCAATATTCTCAATAATCTAGTATGCCACAAACCTCTTTGAGAATGTTCTGAAAACTAGGGACTTCAGAGAAAAGGCTGCATACACAAAACAGTGGTGTATAATGTCAAGGTTATTATGGACCCTAGTTAGCAAACCCAGAGATTCTGGATCCCAGGTTACCAACTTCTGTTCTAGCCTACTAGTGAGCATACCCTAGGGCTTAAGAGTAGTGACAGAGGGGAACTAGTCCCTGCCTATGCTTAAACATAGAGGAAGAAAATGTATGTCTTACCTGGGAATGATTTGCTCCCCAGGTTACCAGTGATGTCTGGTTATAGTGTTATCATCAAGATTAGGGTAATGCTATTGGCATGTAGTGGGAGAAGCCAGGGATGGAGCTAAACATCCTACATTACAGAGAAAGAGCCCACTGTGGCAAAGAATTATCGAGCTCAAAATGTCGACAGTACTAAAGGTAGAGAAACTAAAGGTTGAGAAAGGAAGAGACAGAAACACAGATGAATGGCAATGTGTTTTAAAAAGCCATGCTATAAATTTAATCTGGGGTATGATAAGACCACTGCAGAGGATACTTAGTCCAGGCCTGGAAAAGGAACTTGGAAATCCTTCTCTTGTTACTGTTGTGGTTGAAGGAGGCTGTCCTTCTTGGGGTGTGCCACTGATTTGCATACATCAAACTCTCTGTCCATGCATCCTGCCAAACATCCACTTAATCTAACTTCAGCCAAATTTCCAAATAAATGATGGTCACTACAGATAAAAAAAAAAAAAATCTAGTTTTGCAATTCACAAGGAGGGCCATTCGTTGGCACAAGCTATTGTTTTAAAACACAAGTAAATTTAGCAATCCTGTATTTTCCCGTTTCTAGAAGACCTTGTTTAAGTCATTGTACTCCTTATGTCTCAGTTTCTTTGTTCCCATAGCCTGGACTATGTCCCTACTGCGCTAGGAGTGGCAGCCTAAAAAAATGGTTAGGATTATGGACTCTGGGGCCAAAATGCTAAGTCAAATCCCAGCTCTGCCACTCATAAGGTGTGTGGCCTATAACACATTATTCAGGCTCTCTGTACCTCATTCCCTTCATCTATGGAATAGGGATAATAATGGCAGCTACCTCATGGAAATGTGAGGATTTAAAAAATTCTACATGTAAAGCACTTAGAATATTAGAATATCATTATTATTGTCATCATTAACATCTCAAAGTTATATGGAGAATAATATTAGATTTAGTCGTCCCTAAACAAAATAGAAGGAGATTTTATTAGCTATTTGCCATCCAAATGGTAAGGTATCCACTTTTAAATACATGTGTTTTTAACCTAAATTTGAATCAACACGTTTGCTAATTATCGTCTTTTATGTTTGTCGAAAGTTGGCTCATATGTCAATATTATTTTAGAAGTACAGCTCCTTCTGTTCTAAATTGGGGGAGAGGGAAATTTATATTTGCCATTAAAATGCCAAAGTGGCAACACAACATTATGGTATCTGTTCACAAAGGTTTGAAGGAATAAAAGTCATTCCCAATGTTGTCTTTAGTAATTCAGTATTTTATTCTTCAAATTATTTCAATGGTTCCTTGCTGCCCAGAGCAGAGAATCCACATGCTTTGGTCAAGCACTCTGCCATCTGGCCCAGACATTTAGCTCACCAGCCCCCTGTCTGAAACATTTCCCAGCAAACTCTAAACCTAATGTTTACTCTCTCTTCCACCACTGTTGATT
Organism: Lynx canadensis; assembly: GCF_007474595.2. Taxonomy (NCBI): domain Eukaryota; kingdom Metazoa; phylum Chordata; class Mammalia; order Carnivora; family Felidae; genus Lynx; species Lynx canadensis. The sequence continues at coordinate 47,170,011 of NC_044304.2, read as the reverse complement.
CCAAAAGTCCAATTCACTCATATCCCTACCTTCTTAAATGTGATCCACCTTCCTGTCAAATAGCCCCTCTGCCATGAAGCCTACTCTCATAATATTCAACCTCCTCCTTCCCAAACCAGACAACATCTTCTCTTCTTTTGAATTCCCACAATCTTTGATTTACACCTTGCAGGTGCTTCTAAACCAGTGAACCCACACACCCTGCACAGAGTATTGGACACAGACGTTTCCATCTGAAGTGTGGAAATGATTTTTGTAATACCCACACTCTTACATTATAAAGAACTAGGAGGAGGAGGAAATCAATTCTGATTTTGTGATCTGAGGTTTGTGAGTCGAAGCAATTCCCTCTGGTTTAATCAATGACTGAATTACACTGTTCATTTCAGTAACTAAGCACACAAGTCCTATCCTCTGGAAATCAGGAATATTCAAAGTAAAATTTTGCTGGCGGTCTCAGAGTCATGGAGTCAGAATTGGCAGATGTAGAAAATCATCAAGGCTTTTCAATTATTTACATTAATTGTTGTCATCCGCAGACCTGGGATCTTCATGGCCCAAAAAAGTAAAATATTAGCACCTGGACTACATGCCCTCACCATTTCTGTTTTTGGCTGGGCCTTCTCAAGCCTATGTCATTGCCTATTCTGTCTTTCATTTCTCCCATTACTTAGCTTAAATATGAGTTGCTCTGAAAGATCACTGGTAATTCTGATAAAATATAGTCCTGTTACTTTTCTTTTCTTTAAAAGGAGCATGATAATTGCCAACTGCAACGAACGGAGCTGAAAATAACTCCCCAGGCAGTTGTGCATTAGGAATTAGATTAAAATGAGCCCAATTTATTTTTAAATGACCTGGTAATTTGTAGGAAAGATTTAAGCCACTTAAATTTTCATCAGTGGAAAACTGGGAGGCTCAGGAAAACCAACCGTTGGTCACTGGGGTGTGAGAATGGACCCTTTTCCCAGAAGCCAGAGAGGCAGTGTTGATGAATTATTTCAAGATTTACGTTCAAAAAGCAACAGGAGAGAAGAAAAACTTAATTTAACATGAATTTAATCTGCTTTCAAAGTCTAAAATAAAGTGAGTTCAATGTCAGCTCACAATTACAAGTGCCAAGATCTGTACTTAGAACTAATTTTCCAAGTACAACTAATTAGGATTTGAAATCAAAGCCCTAGGAATAGTTTTTGAGGCTCCTCTTCTGCTTACTCTTAAAGCATGAAGGATTCTGTTCTCAGCTCAGAGACTGAGTATGGGGTATGTCATATATTTTATTTCAGTACAAATGTAAAAATCTTCTAGCCTTGTCCTTAAAATTCAAGATATATTAGTGATTTTCTTGATATACATGACTGCTAATTTTCCTCCTCTCACTGTTTATTATCAACCACTTCTCCATGGATTAAGTGTGTGTGTGTGTGTGTGTGTATATATGTGTGTGTATAGAAAGATGGACACATATATAGATACCTACAGATAGATGTGTGTGTATATGTATTATGCATATATATGTATATATATGTATATATGCATATTTCATACATCTAAAATCAAAAGAAATAGTTTGTTGGTCACTGATATGTCACTTAAGTCTCTGAATCATCCGGTTTGGGGAGAGAAATGTTAATAAAATATTTTAAAAAGAAAACAAATTTCCATAATGGCATAAATTACACAGAAACAAAAGACATAAAAAGGTGCAAAAATATAGAACCTCAAACATTTATTTACTGGTGCTGAAAATATAGCAGGCTTGAGTGAGGCACAGAAAACTTTCAAAAGATGAGCACAGCACAGATGTCTCCCATTTGCTTTTGTTTTCTACACCAGAAACACTTTCTCTCCTCATCCCTGCTCTCTCAGAGTGGTTGACATATGGGTAGTCGGTTTATAGACAACCATACACTCCAGTTTCTGGATGGGCTTGACCAGTTGAGAACCTCAGCAGCAGACCAGAGGCAAGAAGTGAATTCCCCTGGCTCATTCCTCAGGGTTACAGCTCCACTCTTTAGCCCCATGTTCCTTCAGTGTCTCTTGCAGTTTCCTTACACTCTTCGCAAACCTATGTAATTGGTTTCTCTTCAAACACACCTTCATCCAACTATCCTAATCAAAGCGGCCATCTGTTTCCCTCCTACAAACTGACTGATACAGGTGACATTGGTACCTTCACGACCTTCACAATCTACTCAATGAACAGGGGCAGTTTTCATGTAACTCTACAGCCACCATTAAGCAGACATAAAGACATAAAGACATATATGATGAAGAGGAGGAAGGAGTCACTTTGAGTCAAGATCTAGAAAGGTTTCATAAAGACCATGGCATTTGAGATGGACTTCCAAGGACCAGCAGGAAAGACTGGTGGAGACAGGGTGATCACATAATGTGAAGGGAAGATGAGGCCCAAGCCTGAAAGGCATCAAAGCAATGGCAGTTTTCAGAGGTTTTTAGTTGAAAATCAATTATGCCCAAGAAAGAAGAGACAAAACTGAGAAAAATAAAAATAAAAAAGCCTGGAAAGTGAAACTAGATCAAGCTTTAGAAGACTTTGAACTTCTGGTTAAACAGTTCTTACAAACAATATTTTGTGGAATATAAAAACTTACTGAGAAGTTTTATGCAAAAAGGATATGCTAGCAAAGTATTACCTTATCGTGAGTGTTTAATAAATATTCATCCCAGCAGAACATAAATTCCATCAGACTGGGGGCCATGTCTGTTTTGTTCGGCTGTACCTCATCCCTAGTACAGAGCCAGGCACATGTTACATACTCAATTGACAGGTGATGAATGAATGAATGAATGAATGCTTGAATAAAGATATTTTATTTAAAGCAGTCTTTCATAGAAACTAGGGAAATTAAAATGGAAGATAGAACTTAGAGTAAGCTGTGATCAATGAGAATTAGAGGGAGGATAAGAATGGGAAAGACAATCCAAGATATCCTGGTTGCAACCATATCTATGGAACACCTCTGTTAAGTATGGCCAGCTTTCTATTACTACATAGGCAGCATTCAGATACAATCAAAGTTCCCAGGTTCAACACTTAAGAGACATGTGGAAAATAAATACAGATCATACCCTGCAACAACTAGTTATAGAAATAAATATAAATTTCATGAAGGAGAAAATATACAACACCATAGTTAATTATGCACTAAACTATCAAGATTGTCTTTAAGGGCTATAAACATTCAGGAAAAAAAAAGATCACATCAAAGAGAGGTGAATGAATTTGGGAAGGCTAAAACTGCAGACTAAAAAATTAAAACTATGCAGATGAACCAGTTTCCCAAAGCTTACTCAGGCACTGGTGAGCCTACGTGAATTTATACAGGATGGCAAGTGATAATGAGTTCTATGTGCATTATGATACAAAGTATTTTTGAAAATGTTTGTTTTTAAAAAGTGGAATATTTGAAAAAGATTTAAGTTTATTATAGCAATGAGGTAAAAATGTGACAAAGATACTTAAGTTTGGGAAGCATGGGTAAAAGGCAGAGTGGCAAATACCTTTTGCAAAGAGAACCCCATTTACAATTAGGAAAAAAGGGGTTTAACCATCTGGTTTGGTGATCCTAAGGGTTCATATTCATCTGAAGAGGAAATGAAGTGTACATGGAAGGGTAGAATTCTGAAACACAGATAACCACCTAAAGACCCTCAAAAAACTTATCCAATACAACTTTCCTATGGCTCAAGAATTATTGTTGCTTTTGCCACAATCAGGTTACTGTGTATATTTTTAAAGTAGAGCTAATAGTTGAACCTGGATGGAACTAGTGGGTTTTACGCTAAGCGAAATAACTCAGATAAAGACAGATATCATAAGATATCACTCATATGTGGAATTTGAGAAACTCAACAGATGGACATAGGGAAAGAGAAGGAAAAATAGTATAAAAACAGAGAGGGAGGCAAATGCTAAGAGACTGTTAAATAGAGAACAACCTGAGGGCTGCTGCAGGAAAGTGAGTGGGGGGATGGGTTAAATGAGCGATGGGCATTAAGAACGGAACTTGTTGGGGGGCGCCTGGGTGGCGCAGTCGGTTAAGCATCCGACTTCAGCCAGGTCACGATCTCGCGGTCCGTGAGTTCAAGCCCCGCGTCAGGCTCTGGGCTGATGGTTCAGACCCTGGAGCCTGTTTCAGATTCTATGTCTCCCTCTCTCTCTGCCCCTCCCCCGTTCATGCTCTGTCTCTCTCTGTCCCAAAAATAAATAAACGTTGAAAAAAAATTTTTTAAAAAAAAAGAAGGGAACTTGTTGGGATGAGCACTGGATATCATATGCAAGAGACGAATCACTGGGTTCTACTCCTGAAGCCAAGACTACACTGTATGTTCACTAACTTGAATCTAAACGAAAAATAGTAAAAAAAATAAAGTACTACAGCTAATAAACAATTCAGTATCAGGTCACCTAAGTGTTACACTCTTTGAATCAGTAATTTCTCTCAAAATTATTTACTATAAGGAAAAAAATCACTGGAACAAAAATAATAATTATGGGGTTCCTGGATGGCACAGGTGGCTGAAGATCGACTTTTGATTTCTGCTCAAGTCATGATCTCACAGTCATGAGATTAAGCCCCACATTGGGCTCTGGACTGGGCATGGAGCCTGCTTATGATTCTCTCTCCCTCTGCCCCTACCCAATTCGCGCATGCACTCACATGCTGTCTCTGTGAAGAAAAGAATCAGAATTAAGATAACGACAATGCTTTTGATAGCAAGCATAATTTTGTGTTCTGCCTTGGTTTCAATTAACCATGACCAACAAATATGACCTCAAATACTTTTGAAAACAAAATGCTTTGTAAAGTTTGTACCTTCGTAGATTAAAAAAATTTTTAATAGGAATTTATAAAAACACACCAGTGGTTAATATAAAAAACAGACATTGTTTTATTAAAAGAACAAAATTAATGGTGATTTTTCCACTTTGTTTCAAATTTGATTAAAAGCAGTAAAAATAATAACTCCACTGTAAACAGTGGAGAATGCAGCCTCTGTGCCAGGTGATGCACTATGTGTTTTACATAAATTATTTAATTTAATCACAAGGGCCATCCTGTAAGGCTGGTATTACAATTGTTATTGACGGCAGAGAATTTAGGGTTTTGACAAATCAAGCAAATTGCTCAGAATGTAGCAACTTCAAAGCCACACAACTACAAATGATTAGATTCCAAGTCTGCATGATTCCATATTGGTCACTGATTTTCAAAACTGTGTTTTAACACTGTGTGTGTGTCTGGATATATGTGTTTAAAAATGAATGGAAGGGGCGCCTGGGTGGCTCAGTCAGTTAAGCCTCCGACTTCAGCTCAGGTCATGATCTCGCGGTCCGTGGGTTTGAGCCCAGCGTTGGGCTCTGTGATGACAGCTCAGAGCCTGGAGCCTGTTTCAGATTCTGTGTTTCCCTCTCTCTCTCTCTCTGACCCTCCTCCGTTCATGCTCTGTCTCTCTCTGTAGCAAAAATAAATAAATGTATAAATAAATAAATAAATAAATAAATAAATAAATAAATAAATAATAAAATAAAATAAAATAAAATAAAATAAAATAAAATAAAATAAAATAAAATAAAAATGAATGGAAATTTCAGAGTCCAAATTAAAATAGAATAATAGATCCATTTTCTACTGACAGCCAACTAGAACCTGGGAAGAAGGAACAAAGCACAACTATCCCAGCATTCTCTGGGGGAGGGAAATGTCAAGCATCCAAAACAGCTTAGTTAAAAACATTTATTTAAGCCACAACACTCAATGTTTATCTTTTTTCACTTCTATTCCCTCCATAATTCTCTACAAAAGAAATCTCCTTTCACGAACTAATCTCCACCAAAACAATTAAGCTGATAGCAGAAGAAGAACTCTTAGTGTAATTTATATCTGCTGAGATAGTAATGTATCCTTTCCTTATCATGATTTTCTCCCAGGCAAAATGAAGCAAGTACAACACATTTTGAAGTCATTCCACAGATCAAATCACTCAGAGATATGATATAATTAGTTTTATGACAGTAAACATTTAATTAAATTAAGGAGGAACAATTATGTTAAAAAGGATGAAAACATCAAAAATTAACATACCGTTGACATTAATATGCCAAAATGAGAATGTGATTATGGATACAAATATTTAAATTGATAGAATTCTCACGAAGAATAAAATGTGCCATTGTGAGCATTTTATTCTGGATGTAGAAACATAGTATCTTTTTAAGTTACAAGCCTGGGAAAAGTATATATTCCCCATAGTTTCTGTGAACCATTTTACAAGACAAATTTAAGAAGAGAACATCTACAACCTGAACCAAGGATGATTTTCTTGGTACATTTTTTACCCATAAAACTCTATCTTTCTGAATTTTTGACATTACATGCTCTTGAATAATAGAATCAATGTTCTTAGATCCAGTTTTAGCACAATAAAATCTGTTTCTCGCACTGGATGAATTAATGTCTACAGAGGACAATTTTACCAACTATAACCAAAACAAGTTTATGTTACCAACTATTGAGAAGTACTAATGAGTTAATAGAGACCTAATAACACAGACACTGAACATTAATCATAAAGTGATGTAATACTGAAGCAAAAGTGGAATGAATCAGAGAGACAGAAAAACTTTACCAATGTCTTTTGTTTTTAAGCCTAAGTTTTGACATAATCTCTTCCAAGGGAAGCAACTTGACAGGTCTAAGACTGATATAAAGGCCTTTATTGTGTTTTTTCTATTTATCTCAACTAATTGCCTTAGACTCTAAGATTTTTTTCTTGCTTGTTATTATTGAGTGGTCAATTGACATGAACCCAGCTAAATAGCCCCTATCTCCATAAAACAAACATAAAGAATTTTAGGATAAATACTAAATCAAATGAAAAAATTAGAGAGGCTATTGCAGAGCAAGGCCTACAATAATATCAAATAATAATTCTATTAATAAAATAACAATAGGGGAATAGTGAAAATATTTTCTAAAGAATTTCCTTAAGAAGAAGACAAAAGGGCGGAAAAGCATGGAAGTTTTTTTTGTGTCTCTCATCTATGAAATACAACCAGATCAACACTAAACAATCCTGCACATCTGGAAAACTGATCTGAGTATTAACACAACAATCTGCACAACCTGAACCATAGAACTTAGCAGGTACATGGCACAGAGAGGTAAACTAGGGGAGAGAGAAGCCGTAGTGGGCAGGGAGCTGTTTTTGTTTGCAGAGAGAGGACTGAGATGGGGGGGGAGAATACGGGAAAAGCACCCCCCAAAAAGCAGCTGGAGAGAAAGTGGAAAAGTGGAAACAGCTGTAGGGACTGAAGTAAAAAGGAAGAAAGGAGCAAGGAGAGGGTTTAAATTCCATTAAGACTCTACAAATAGGGGTTGCACAGAGTCTGAAATGCAGCAGCTCGATACCTGGTGGTGCTCTGGTGGGAAGAGCAAATCCCCAGGAGGAGAGTGATGTCTGGAGGCCTCATGGTCTTCAGGCCACATGCGGAGAGGCAGTTCCCCTGCTGGGAGGACACGTGGTGGAGGCTGTGTGGCTCCCCCAAAGGCAAAGGCCCCAGTGGACCCAGGAGAACAACCACATTCGCTGGTGCTGGAACAATGCCTTCAATGAAAATGAAATGATGGAAGTGAAATAGAATTTGAAAAAAAATTGCACGAAAGTAAAAAATATAGTAGAAAAAATTAAAGAAAAATATTTTTAATAAAATTTGAAAATAAAAAGTTTTCTCTTTCTGTATTCAAGAAAAAGAAAAGAAATGAAAAAGAGAATAAAGAAAAAAAAGGAAAAAACAAAATTTAATAGATGGACCAGTGAATGGACTGAAATATGATTAAAATTACTTCATTTTCCCCTAGAAGTCAAACTATGAAATGCTTTATAGTACATAAACTAAGAAGGCGGAAAGACGTGTGTTCCTGAAGAGGGAGGTTGGCCCAGTTGGGCGGGGCTTAGTGTAATGGCTATATTCTCCACTATATGGTGCTGCTTAGCTTACTGGGGTGGATTGTTGTGGTGCTTGTAGGTGTGTATGCACATGTGCGGAAGCAGTGAAAATGGCATCACCCAATTACCCAGTCTCTAGTATCAGAACTCTGTTCTCCCTGATCAGCAACTGAGCACTTGTCCTTTGTCTTCCACTTCCATACACTCCCCACTTTCACACTGTCCTTGACCAAGCCCCAGGCCGCACCTTCCTCCTGAGTTTTATCTCAGATGCGGGTGTTTTTCCTGACCCCTTACTTCTGAGGGACTGCGGCTTTGACCTGTTCTGCCCCTCTGCAGAAGGGTCTCACCATGCAAAGGCCAGGTGCCAGCTGCACCCAGGAACGTTTCATTTTCTGGAAGAAAGGGACAAATTCCTAGAAACATATAAACTACCAAACTCAAACAGGAAGAAGTAGAAAATTTGAACAAACCCGTAACCAGTAAAGGAGTTGAATTAGTACACTAGCAACAGAAATGATGAAATGCTTAGAAATGAATTCAACAAAAAATATATCAAACTGATACGACAAAAACTATTTAATGCAGGCACTCCCATTCATTGCTGGTGGAACCACAAATTGATACCACATGAAGGGGGTGAGCCGACAATACCAATCTAAATTCCAAATCCATATACCCTTTGAACTACCAGTTCCACTTCTAGAATTTTATCCTATAGATACACTTGAACATGTAGGAAATTGTGCAAGCTAAAATTCATTTGTTGCATCATTGTTGTAAGGCTGAGGATTAAGAGAAACCTGTTCAATCATAGGAGAATGGTTAGTTTAGAGTAGTTCATATGAGGCAGTAATATGCAGCTGTACGCATATGACAAAACTTTCTATACACTGATAAAATGTCCTAAATATTATTTAGGTTAAGAAGCAAAATGTGTAGGGGTGCCTGGGTGGCTTAGTCGGTTAAGCGTCCGACTTCAGCTCAGGTCATGATCTCACAGTTTGTGGGTTCGAACCCTGCGTCGGGATCAGTGCTGTCAGTTCGGAGCCTGGAGCCTGCTTCAGATTCTGTGTCTCCCTCTCTCTCCGCCCCTCCCCTGCTCACACTCTGTCTCTGTCTCTCAAAAAGTGAATAAATACTAAAAAAAAATTTTTAAAGAAGCAAAATGTACAGAAGTTTATCAAATATCTTTTGTATATAAAAAAAAATGAGGGGATCCTGGGTGGTTCAGTCCCTTGAGCTTATGACTTCAGTTTGGGCTATGATCCCACAGTTCATGAGTTTGAGCCTCATATGGGGCTCTCTGCTATCAGCACAGAGACTGCTTCAGATTCTCTGTTCCCCCCTCTCTCTTCCTACCTGATCTCTCTCTCACTACCTCTCTCAAAAAACAATGAATAATCTTTAAAAAAAGGGAAAAATGAAAATAAAATCTTTTTGTTACAGAAAAATTCATTAAAAACCTCTTTAAGAATGCCTAAGAAATAAATATGAGTGTGGGACACCCATGTGAACTAACCACAGGAAGGCAAACCTGGAGAGGAATCTATACATGGTAACCTTGCAGATGACTTATTAATCACACACACATTAATCACACTAGTTACGTAGTTCATATGTCGTTTGTATTTTAATGTTTATTTTTTTTATTATTATTTATTTTTGGGACAGAGAGAGACAGAGCATGAACGGGGGAGGGGCAGAGAGAGAGGGAGACACAGAATCGGAAACAGGCTCCAGGCTCTGAGCCATCAGCCCACAGCCTGACGCGGGACTCGAACTCACGGACCGCGAGATCGTGACCTGGCTGAAGTCAGACGCTTAACCGACTGCGTCACCCAGGCGCCCCATGTTGTTTGTATTTTAAAATGTGGCTAGCAGCATTATAAATTCTATTACCATTCTAGTAGTCAAGATAAGGTAGGTTATACTGTTGTACCTAACCCTAAATTTCAGTGACTTCTCATAACAGGTTTATTCCTCCCCACACTCCATGACCGTAATGGGTCAACTGGGGTTCTGTTCTACATGGTTCTTTATCTAGGATCCAGGTTGACAGAGAAACACTGTCAGTCCCCATGCAGAAGAAAAAATGTATCCTGGAGGTTCTCACACTGGCCGTTAAATCCTCCATCCCAGAATTAGTAGGTCACTTCTGCTCATAACCATTGACTAGAAATTGTCATAACCCCCACAAAGCACAGAGAGGGCTGTAAGGAGAGCAGGAACACCTTCCAGTAAGCTGTAGTAATGACGACCATGACCATCTTAGAGAACAACTTTACAACGTGTCCTAAAAACAAAGAACATTTGAAATCCATAGATTATGAGCTGGAAATTACATTTCTGAGAACCTAGTCTTAAGGAAATATCCCCCAGTGTTAATAAATAAATGGCTAGAAATAGTCACCTCTGGACCTAACACCAAGATTGAGAGAACTGTTCCTTATCCCTTCCTGAGGCAGCTCAACACCCCCCAAGTACTACTCCTCTGCCCACACACACACAAAGTTATAAATGAGCTGTAAACAAAAAAGCAAGCAAGCCCCAATGGAAGTGGAGTAGTTTGCCTTTAATGCCTGAGGCATTGGTCAGCTTTCTTATGCATTCCAATTATGAAATGTGAGTTGAAAATCCTCTACAATGAAGTAATATATGATGTTCATATCAATGGTTCATCTCCGGCTCCTGGGAAAGGAGCTATGCCATAATTTTAACCTAAGTTCATTTTAATTTCAGTAGCAACAAAGGTCTTTATTTAGTCAGGTCTTCACTAACAATGGAAAGTAGATAATTACAGCAGATGAAAAGATACTGAAGATTTTTTTTTAAAAAAAGGAGCCTAATCTCACTGTAATTATAGAAGTATGCATATATTTCAAGAGAAAGGTCATTTAGCTAATTTGAGGTAAAGTTGCACTTACTATACTTTTTAAAGCCACTATAATGGGTGGCTTTTAAGTACTTACACCCTACAATCCAACAGGCCCAGGTTTGAATCCTAGTTTTGTTCTTTAATCACTGTTTGAGTTTGGACAAATCAATTAACATGTCTAGATTTCTGTCTTCTCAACTAAAAGGAACATGAGGGGTATGTGTACACATCTCATGATGCCATCATAAAGATTAAATGAGATAGTAGATGCCTAGCATTTATTAATGGGCACATGGTTATTGCCAAGTAAATGTTCTATGTCTTTTTTCCTGTAGCTTTTATCTGTGTTTTTATGTTCTAATAAGTCCTGTCACAATGTCATTTTTAATATTTAAACCTGAGAACCTCCACATAATAGAATGATAAGGACATACACCTATCTTTCAGGCAAAGGAAAATATGACAAGTACAAGTGGAGCAACAAAGGGTGCCCCTGACAGATCAGAGAGTTACTACATTCAGTTGTGAGGAGACTGGCAAATATGCATGGAAGCAGCAATATTTACATAGGTCAGGAAGAATGGGTAATATTTCCAAGGTCAAGGCAACCTAAGAACAAAGAGATCATTTCGGGTGGAAGGATCATTATTACAAAAGCCTCACCAAAAGTGTGCATTCAGAACAGCAGCAATGCAGCCTGAAGACATGTTCAGGAGTAGTGGGAAGGCACACTGGCAAGATTGGGGGTAAAGGGAGGGTCAGGACTGAGGAGACACCCGAATGCCAGGACAGAAGACTGCATATCATTGGGTAAATCCAAGTGGGAAAGCAGATTGGATTTAGGTTGACATGTTTAGTCCAATAACATTCCAGGACAAGAAGATTAAAAATGAAAAGGTAAAGAGGAAAAATGCGATATGCAATGTGAATACACATCAAACAAAGTGTGTTTGGCAGAAGGAAAGACCAAGAAGCCTGGACAAGAAGAACAGAGAATTCTTATTGGAGGATGGACTGATAGGTCGGTGAAGATGGTGATGAGGATGACAATGACAAGGACGACGCCAATGACAACAGCAGCTACCATTTAATGAGCACCTGCCACAGATTAGACACTATGCTAAGTGCTTGCATATGTTTTTAATTTAATTCTCAGAAAATGCTAAAGATTTCTTCTCATTTCACCATGAAGATTTCATGATGAAAGTCAGGTCCAAAGAAGTTAAATGTTTAACCCAGAATCTCCCAGCAGGGAAAGGGTAGAGTCAAAATCCAGCTCAGCTGATTTCAGCTGAAATCCAGCTCAGACTGTGCTGGTTCTATGGCACCTCATTTACTGGAGAGGATTGCATGCAAGATACAACTATTCCCTGGATCTATTTTCAGGGCATAAGAACCCACACCTCTTGTTTATTTGGACTTAGCTCTTGCAGCTTTAGATTTGCTTCAATCGACCCAACTATAAACTCCTTAAACGTAGCTACGCATCCCTTGTTTCATCTTTGCATCCCTAAACAGTACACTACATACTGTTGACTTATATTTATTCATTTATTCCACAAATATTTACTGACTGCTTCCAATGAACCAGGCCCTGTGTTAGACACTACTGTTAAAAAATAATCAAGTAGGGTGCACCTGGGTGGCTCAGTTGGTTAAGCGTCTGACTTCAGCTCAGGTCATGATCTCACAGTTCGTGGGTTCGAGCCCTGCATTGGGCTCTGTGCTGACAGCTCAGAGTCTGGAACCTGCTTTGGATTCCCTGTTTCCCTCTCTCTCTGCTCCTCTCCTGCTCACACTCTGTCTCTCTCTCTCAAAAATAAAATAAACATTTAAAAAATTTTAAAAATAATAATAATAAAGAACTCACAAGAATCCAAAAATGAAGGTCATTATTATGTAAAGATTATAGGTTTGTGGGCATTTTTTAAATTATCCTTTCAGTTTTGTGTACATTTGAAAATTTCCATAATAGAAAGTATTTTAAAAAGAAAGGAAGAACAGATTCCACTGTAAGTATTCTTGCCAAGATTACCAATGGATTCCTTATTGCTAAACATAATGAATACTGCTCTGTCCTCATTTTCCTTGAAGCTGTCTCCCTGGACACTAGAATTGACAGAGAAGGCAAATCAGAGAGATAGGAGGAAACCATGGGTTAAGGAACCCACACATTCTGTTTTCTATCTACCTCTCTAGCTGCTGTTTCTCAGCTACCTTCCGACTTCCCCTTTTCTTTTTTCCCCTCTTTTAAATGTGGAAGTCATGCATGCCTTCATTCCTGTACTCGTTTTTTTCTTATCTGGCTCATTTTTCTGTGTTCCCATGCTCTCCCCATTCTTTCAGTATTATTCATATGGTGAAATCTTCCCAGTCTGTATTACCAGACCAGATCTTGCTCCTGAACATCAAACAGGAATCCAATGTCTAGGGGGTATATATTCTTGGATATTCCATAGGCAATTCAAAGTTAAAATGTCACAGTTACGGTCTTCATCTTCTTCCTCACCAAGCCCCCTACTCATAACTGCTGCCCGTGCTTTGTTATCTAACTCAGAAAAAGCAATACTGGCACCCAAAAGCATCCAGCAGAGGATGACCCCACCAACAACCTTGCCTCCTAAGAATCTGCGTAATTTACCCATGTCATTTCTCTGTTTAGTAAACAACAGAAAGATACATGAATGGAACTCAAGACATGTTCTCAGAGGATTCATCCCAGAGAACAAAACAGAATTGAATGTTGTTTCAAATATTTCATTATACCCAAAACTGACTGAAAATGTTTTCCTTGAAAACACTGAGTACAAATCTAGCTTATGACTGCAAGCCTGTTACTACTAGCACTGTATTAAAATAAAATTGTTAGAGCTCAACCATTATGTTTTATTTGAACATTTATTCAAAGACTTAATAGTTTTAATTTTGTGCTAGAGGTAAAAAAAATAAAGTCTGTTATTTTGAGATGCTACCTCTTCAACACTGCAAGCTCTCAGTAGTGAACTCATCCTCAAATGTAATCCAGGTAGACTTCATTTGAACCTTGAGAGATGAATCAGATTACCAAAACCCAAGAGGTTTTGGAGAAAACAATATTGAAACACCAGTCATTCATGATAACTGACTTCCAATAACTGAAATTCTAATATGTGTATAAGGTAGACAGGCCCAGTAGGTGTCTGAAGACCAAAAATACCTCATATGGTCAGGTATCAGCTCAATTTAACCAAAGATGTTACTACAATGCAAAGCTTCTCCAAAATAACTTCAAATGGAAGCTTTTCTTAAAGATACTGGGAAAGCTATTTTCAAGGCAGATTGAAACATATACATGGAATGACCTCCAAAATTTTCTAATTATGAAATAAAAGGATTCATCCTCAAAAAGATGGAAATGAATCTTGAAATAGTGATGTCATAACTCAAAGTTGTCTCAAAAAACTACAATAACTATGTCTATGTCTAATATTATTTCCAAGCCTCAAGGGGCCACAGTAGCCTTAAGAATAGAATGCAGTTCAAAGAACCAGAGGGGAAAGTAATATTGAGAAGTCAACTAACTTTGTCTTCTGTGCCCTGTGAGTCCCTCCCTACACCCAGGGTATCCATTTATGATAGCACTTTGGGCCCCTCCTCTTTCTGCCCAACAGCAGTCAATGCTGTTCATCAAAACGTAGCAGGATAATCTGCTTTCACACTCTGCCTCCCACTACGTAAAAGATGCTCAAGGGTATGCTAGAGAGAGGCACTGGTCTATATCTCAGATTTAGACATCTCATGTCTGCAGGTGGAAAAAGTGCCTAATCTAATTCCTGTATCTATACTTATGAAACAGAGAATCTCTTTCCACATAAAGCTTCACCTATGTCATCTGGGATTTGAAATGATCTCTGTTCTGGGACTTTTGGGATCTGATCATTATTTTGAAGGCCTAAGGGAAAAGGGGAGGAAATATACCCTGCCTAAGAATCAAGTCCCAGGGGCGCCTCGGTTTCTCAGTGGAGTCATGATCTCATGGTTTGTGAGTTCAAGCCCTGCCTCAGGCTCTGTCCTGACAGTTCAGAGCCTGGAGCCTGCTTTGGATACTGTGTCTCCCTCTTTCTCTGCCCCTCCCCAGACCATGCTCTCTCAGAAATGAATAAATGTTAAAAATTTTTTTTTAAAGAATCAAGTTCCAGGCAAGATGCAAAATGTGCATCTTCAATGTCCCTAACCTGCTCCTCTCCCTACCACTGCATTCTGCTCATCGGCCTGGGTCACTCTCCTAGTAACATCCTTTGGTCCAGACTTCCCAAACCCTAACCTTGCAAAACTTCCTTGCCCTAAATCTGAGCTGATAAACAGGGTGGGGGTGGGGGGAGGGGAGTACTAAAATGATCTCCAACACCTGTTTACAAGTAATTGATCTACACAGATTTTTCTGGTGATCACATACCTTCAATAATGGCTAAATATTTCAAAAATCAACTGAAAGCATGAAGACCTTCCACTCTAATATACTTGGACCATCAATCCTACAGGGCCATAGGAAGAGTAGCACTCCCAACCTTCCCTTCCAGTACAATGATCACTAAGAACATGAGATTCACATCTTAATGTGCTTTGTGTGATCCATCAGCTGGAGTTTTTATTTGGCACAATCCCTTGCGCCATATTAGTCATGCACATGTCAGCTGTTTACCTGACCAGCTCTGCCTTGTACCACTCTTTACTTCAGTTTCTGAATCCCTGACCACATTTACTTCTTCTTGAAGATCTGCACACATTTTCCCCCTCCCCACTCCCTACCTGTGCGTACACCTTTGCCTCATCAGTTTTTCCTCATCAGTTAAAAAGCCTATCCAAATGTTAAGCACACAGGGACCCATTTCCTGACCAGGTTTTATTTACATCACGTACTCTCTCAGAGCCTCATGCATTTCTTCCATAGAAGCCGTCAAAGCTCTGATAACTGTTCTGCTCTTTACCATCTGTCGCCATGTGGAGGCAAGCAGCACAAGGACAGGGACCATCTCTGTTATGTCCAGTGATGGATCTCCAGAATTGAGCTTAGTGGCCCCGCATAGAGTGTGGTGTCATCAACATTTGTCAACTAAATGAATAACTTGACAAAAATGGACACTTTAAAAACAGTCACAATATCACTGTCCTGCAAAGTGGGAGTTATCAAATAACACCCAAAGAGAAGATCTGGTTAGAGAACAGGTAGGCAAAAAAGAAACATGAAATGGCCTAAACTTTTTGCAAATGAAAGGAAAACCTTGACAATCCATATGCCTTAGAACGTGGAAGACAAATCCACTCACATGCCTTATCTTTCTGGAGAATGGAGGTATTTGCATAAAAATGAATTTAAAATAATAAAAAAAAAAACAAGCTGTACTGTTAGCCATTAAATAAAAAGCTGAAACTTGAAAAGGAAGCTTCAGAAATTATCATAAGCCAAACAGAGAGTCTTTTTGTGGGTTTTTTTGTTTGTTTTTTTAACACAAGGATTAGTCCCCAAACAATCCCAGAAAAATCCATTCAAGTTTTAACCACCAAGAAAAAAGTTCTGAACAGTCGTCTCACTGGATTCATAGGCTGCCAAGTACTCAGTGACCAAAAGAACTCACTATCTTCCGCAGGGGATTAGACCAGAGCAGGGGTTCTCCACCTGGGCCTGCTTCAGAACCACTTGATCTTTCTACACAGGTGCTGGGCCTATCCACAGAGCTTCGATTTCAGGAGGTCTGGGTGCAAATTTTTACTTCTAACAAGTTCCTAGCTCATGTTGATGCTTCATGCTGGTTTGGGGGATCACACTTTGAGAAGCATTAACAAAATTTGGAATAAAAAGCAGGAAGCCTACAATGTAGGCAGAGGTGGGAGACTGAACATACCCTTCCCCCCATTTCCCTTATTCTACCATACCTCCCCCCAAAAAAATCCAATCCATCCTAACTCTTTGCTTAGTTCACACCCTGAAATAAAGACAGCAGGTAGATCAAGTGTACCATCCTTAAAGCCTACTTCTTGGGGGCACCTGAGTCATTCAGTTAAGCGTCTGACTGTTGACGTAGGCTCAGATCATGATCTTATGGTTTGTGGGATTGAGCCCCAATGGGGCTCTGCACACCCCCTCCCAACTCTCCCCTGCTCACTTACACGCACTCTCTCTCAAATAAATCAACAACAACAACAAAAAGGCTGTTTCTTGTAGCCACATATCTCCTCTTGAACAGAACTTCCTGGTCTACAGAAGTCCAGTGCAGAGCCACACAAATGGACATCATTATTGGTATACCTTGATTTAAAATAACAAAAATGGGGGAGCCTGCATGACTCAGACGCTTAAGCCACTGACTCTTCCTTTCGCCTCAGGCTATGATCTCACGGTTCATGGGTTCAAGCCCCACATTGGGCTCCACCCTGGCAGCATGGGACATGCTTGGGATTCTCTCTCCCTCCCTCTCTGTCACTCCCCGATCATTCTCATTCTCTCTCTCAAAATAAACTTTAAAAAAAATAAGTAAAAAATAAAATAAAAATAGTTGCCACTTGTTAAAAATTCTCCATGTGCTCATGGTTACAGTGCTATTTACTATACATACACAGCTTAGTTCATATATACTTATTATAACCCTGGAGGTACATGGAAGCCATCCTCATGCTTCACGTATTCCACATATGCTAATCTGCCCACCCTCTAAAATTGTAACTCTAAAAGCAATACTCTCGGAATTTTGCATTCATTCAGACATGTACACGTTTCCAGCTAAGGTCAAATAAGGTGACACTCTGCCTCCTTTCAGGTCTCATGTGTAAACAAGTAACTTTTCCACAGTCTATTTAGTACCTTGTATTTTCACATTTTGTTGATTTCACTGCTTAAAATGGCCCACACATATTTTCATGCTGTCTAGTGTTCTCAAGTTCAAGAAGGCTATGATGTGCCTTATGGAAAACATACATGTGTTAGATAAGCCTTGTTCAGGCACAAGTTACAGTGCTGTTTGCCATGAGTTCAATGTTAAAGAATCATCAATATATATAAAATAACGTGGCTTTAAATACAAACACATAAAATAAGATTATGTACTGCCTGGTTGACAAAAATGAACAGAAGCTCATAGGAACCTAAATGTATTCGCTAATTTGTGTTGATAGCAACTTTATAGACCATAACTACCTCAGATAATGAGAACTGATGTATTTGTAACAACACAGAAGATAGTTTTTACTTCTATTTTACAAATAAAGAGATTTTTGCTTAAAGGGGTAAGAACACATGGCAGGGAGTAGTAGAGTCTCGGTTCTAGCCAATTTCCGTTCAGGCATGCTCTGACAATACACACTAGACACAGAGGGACTGAACATCCTAATGGATGAATTCTGGGTTCAAATATGGGCTTAGCCCTGACTTGACACTGGGTAGTTAGCTCCCTGTATCTGAGGTTCCCTGTCAACAAAATGGACATATTCATGATGCATGAATGAGTTAATATGTGTAATGTACTTAAAACAGAATCTGAGTTCATTTCAAAACTAACAGTCTATAGGATCAAGATCAGACCTTATAGTAGGTCCTGAGGAAAGCAAACAAGTAGGTAAGAAAATTGTCGTCCAGCTAACAAATCAGGCTCTGAGGCCCAAGGAATTTACATTCCTTGGGTACTGTGTCTCCCCCATGGATGGAGACCACAACGGGAAAGTTATAGTTCTATGCACACAGCCATGTATCATCTCTCATGCAC
This sequence comes from Lynx canadensis, assembly GCF_007474595.2. Lineage (NCBI taxonomy): Eukaryota > Metazoa > Chordata > Mammalia > Carnivora > Felidae > Lynx > Lynx canadensis. The sequence goes on along the minus strand of NC_044304.2, from coordinate 47,151,423 downwards.
TTATGTGGCAGGAAGCACTCCGTGCATGGATTAATAAGTTCATTCTTTCCCTAATAACCAAGTTTGAAAGAATGCTATTTGTCAGTTCTTTCAAGTCTATGGCTTTGTAATGTCCCTAAAAAAAATATCAGTTTCCTGGTCCCTTCCTAGGTATAAAATAAGGTTTATTTCCATCTTCCAGAAAAACAACCGTGCTATAAGGTACTGATTGCCATGTTATTTGGTTCTAAATAATACTGAGAGGTACTTACTAAAAGTAAAGGTTTGGATTTTTCTCCTTTGCTTTCTACAAGAGACTAACGCTATCTTCAGTTTTGTAGGGTTATTTATCAGATTTGATAAAACAGCACATTTAAAACACTTCGCACAGTGCCTAGTCAGTACCAGGACACAGGAGCATCTTGCACAGGCTGATAGGTCCCAGAAATAATTTCTTTAAATATCTGTTTAACATTTATTTAGTAAAGATGCTAACTGGCTGCACTGAGAGAAGGATGGAGAAGAGAAACATGCTGGCCAGTCCTTCCTCTCTCAGGAATTCAACTTTGGCCTCAGACTCACTCTAGAGCTAGGTTTATCAATATCAGCTCCCTCGACACTTAGCCAGGATTATTTATTGCAGGGGAGACAAATAGGTGTCCTGTCCACTGTAGAATTGACAGTGGTGTCCCTGGTTTCTACCTACAAGAGGCCACTAGCGTTCCCCACCAGTTAGAACAACCAAAAAATGTCCTTAGATATTGCCAAGAGCCTCATCCCACAAGATGGGGGTGGGGGATCACCCCCCTAGTTGTAAATCACTGCTCTAGAGAATGACGAAGACATTTACCTGATGAGCACCAAGGGGACCACCCCGGTCCCCACTCAAATCTGAAATGTTTGGCCTGTATCCATGCCATGCCATCCATTCGTTATTTGTATTATCAGCCCCGTGAGGTTGCACAAGACCCCTGGGTATCCCATCTCACCACAGGCTAGTGATACATAGGACAGAAAATGTGTATGACCTAAGTGACACAGTGTATATACCACTCACTGTGGGGATGACATCTGGTAAACAGTCTCTCTTCCCTTCTCACAGTGATGCTCTCACACCACTCACAGACTAGCACGTGAGCACAACATGATCAGACTGCCCTTAAAGCTGCTGTGTCTAGCGTGTTGCAAGTTTGATACGTGGTAGCTTTCAGTGTTATTACGAATACAAAATTTTACCCCATAGCTATCTACTTAACCTGTGTTTTTTTAAGCCAAATCCATCTACATTAAGAGAAACCAATAAAATATTGTTTTCACTCTCCTTTTAACCTAAGAGCTCCAGCTGATACCCTATAGCAATCTCTTGAAAAGTTGGTGACAAGGCTTTGTTTCTAGGTGAACACTTAAATTTCTTTCCTGCTCTGTGCAGTTGCGAGTACATGCTGCATTTTGATTCAAACTGTATCACAGGTGCTGATTCCCCGTCATGCTGTTCACAGACTGGACCTAGGGAGGTTGATTTAGGACATGCCGGGAGCACCCACAGCCTCTCCAAGCGCTCTGGAGCATCACTTCAGATGTAGTCCACTGCTTCGGGAAACTAAAAGCATAAATGCCTTCACTATAAATAACAGTAAGCAGGTGCCATATGGTTTGGCAGTTGCATGTGGTTACATATCACATCATTATCTCTTGCATTAAACACCCTGATTAACAAGGGAGTGAAGCTGCCTCCCCTTTGAAATTTTAACCAAGGGTGTCAGCAACTCAGCCAGGAACTGGGGCAACACTAAAAGTCCAACAAGCCAAAAATTACCCCCATAGTGTGATCCTTCACCAGGCAAAACCTATAAGTAGTACTGCCTCCAGCTTCAGCAACAATCCTAAGGAAAATACTGCATTATTCTCTTGTCAAATGTTCATTTACCTCTAGGAAAAAAATGAGCCCTCTCAGAAGGAAGGTAACAGCTGTGCATATGCCTTCCTTGAATGAACTTTCCTTTGTTACATTTAGATAGAGTCTTAAAATCACCTTTGCTGGAGAACATGAAATAAACAAATTCAAGAGATTAAGGTTTAGACATTTAAAAAGAGACAGTTGGCACATTGGAAAGAAAAGATCTGTTTTAATTATCTGTTTTAATAACACTGTCTTTCATAAAGACAGTATTTGCCATGAGCTGGGCAGAGTCTCAGAGCAGCTCATAAATTAGTACATTCACTCACCACCGCAATCCAGGTGATAAAGGATCTTGTCAGTATCCCCATTTCACAGCCAAGAGGCTCAGACAAGTTGAGGAATTTGGCCAAGGAAGTGGCAGAGCTGGAATTTAAACCTAGGAAGTCTTTTCCATAGTCCATGGGCTTAACCACTGGTGTAAATTGTTTTATGATTCGAGTCGTATTCTCAGACACTCAAGGCTTATTCACAACGGGCCTTGTTAATAACAAGGTTACTGACTATTTAACCTGGACAAAGTCTCAAATTTTTGAGATTACAACCTTTAATCTATTAAGCAGGAATGATAACCCCTCGATCCACAGATAATATGCATAAAAATTCTTTAGAAATCTAAGAAATTATTAAGTACTGTGTCACAGCACAGTGTAGTGTGCTATAAATTAGTGTAAAGACTTCACACGATGGGGGGGGGCTCACTTTTCTGAACATCAAAGCACATAATAGAAGGACTATTTTATGACATGAGAAAATGTGCATAATCTACTTAAAAGGGAACAAAGCTGAACACACACACAAAAAAATTGTGCATAACTTGATATGTGTAAATACATTTACAACAATAGGTACAGAGAGAAACATTATGTCATGAAACTTTAGAGAAAGTTGATGTTGTATAAACATATCCAGATGTACAGGCACACCAACATATGTGTATCTACATACATATATATCTGGTATACATATCTCTTTAAGACTAGAAGAATTTAAGGGAAAATATTAACAATGGTTATCTTGCAAAAGCGCCTTTCTGTTTTCCAAACTTTCTGCATTGAAAAGATGTTGCTTTATCATTAGCAACAAAATGAGAAAATGTTCATTTTTAATATGTGATTATAGGCAGACAACATGAAGTCTTCTAATATGTGAAATAATTTATTCTTAACTCAGAAAATTGGGGTAACAATGAATCCACAGAAACCCCCATTTTAACACAGGTGGTGAAGAGCAAGTCTTGCGTTTATTATTGCACTCTCCACTTTCCCAGGTTTCCAAGGGGTTACCAAAACAATGCAATATGCCCAGGAAGAAAATAGTTTCACTGAACTAGCAATATGGTGAAATGCTCTGCCCGGAGATTCCACTATATCTGAATTGGCCTGGCTGTTGAAAGAACCTGCTCCAGTCATAGGAACTGTTCCTGGATCATTATCAGAAAGCATTTTGTTTCTCATCCCTTTGCAGAAGTAGATCTGAAATTCCAAGCATTCTTTCCTGTTCATTTTCCTATGGTTCAAAATAACCTCTGAAGTTGGTGAAAACCAAAATGTGCATTATTAGCACCCTGTCTCTATCCTACTGCCATCAGTATTGTTTTCCTAGGGTATGGCCTGAGTCAGAGAACATCCTTCCTCCACTGCGTTTAACGGCCCCCTTTACACACAGATCAGCTCTCCACCTGCCTCAAGGGCTTCCGCCATCTGGCTGCAGTTTGCCTTTCCAGTCTCATCTCCTGCTGCACCCACATCTGTATCCTGTGTGGATTTCTCACCACTGCCAAGCCAGGTTCCACAGTCTCGAAGTCTCCGGCCCTTTTACTGGTGGTGATCCCTTTTCCTCAAAGGTCTTCTTCCCTCCATATCTCGGCACCCCAGAAAAATCCTATCCAGTCTCCCAAGCCCAGCTCCATAGTGTCTCCTTGAAGAATATTCTGTGTTTTTTTTTAATTGAAGCTAAGTTGACATCTAATATGTTCTTGGTTTCAGGTGTACAGAGATTTGATAATTATATACATTACAAAATGCTCGCCACAGTAAGCGTGGTTACCATCTGTCACCATGCAACATTATTACAATCTTATGGACTATATTCCATATGCTGTACTTTTTATCCCCATGACTTAATTACTTTATAACTGGATGTCTGTACTTCTTAATCCCCTTCACCTATTTCACCCATCCCCGACCCATCGCCCCTTTGGCAATCACCAGTGTGTTCTCTGTATTTACGAGTCTGCTTCTGTTTATTTGTCTGTTCATTTGTTTTGTTTTTTAGATTCTACATGTAAGTAAAACTATATGGTGTTTGTCTTTCTCTAACTTATTTCACTTAGTCAAATATGCTCTAGGCTCATCCTTGTTATTATAAATGGCAAGATCTCTTTTTTATGGCTAATATTCCTGCGTGTGTGTGTGTGTGTGTGTGTGCATGTGTCCACTCCATTTTCTTTATCCATTCATCCAATGATAGACACTTAGGTTGTTTCTATTTCTTGGCTACTATAAATAATGTAGCAATAAATATAGGGGAGCTCGATAAAGCATTTTAATTCCTCGACCCAAAAATGTTCTTTCTCCCCCTTTAGGCAGTTTTTCTCCCAGTACTTTCTTCTTGCTTTTTTTCCCCCTTAAAACATTCCTTTCTCTACTTTATATTGTAGAGAGTATGGGCTCTGTGCTGAACGCTTGCTAGGAGCCTGGAGCCTGCTTCTGATTCTGGGTCTCCTCCTCTCCCTGCCCCTCCCCTACTTATAATCTGTCTCACTCTCTCAAAAATAAATAAATGTAAAAACAAATTTTATACTGTAGAGACTAATTAGATACCAGGACATCAAACTTTTCCCCACACAGAGAGCTTACCATATAGCAGGTCTCTGCCAGAAAGTAAACAGAATAAGCTAGCATTTGTATAGGACATTAATATACCCAGTGCTTCCATGTATATAATCCCAAGTAATCCTCACTAGCTCTCATGACAGATGTCACCAATATGATTATCTTCCTTTTGTAGATAAAGAGGAAAAGGTTGGACTTGCTGGGGTGACCTGATATTTCACCAGTGGTGTCTCTCTCCCATAAAGCTGCTAGCATTTTACTCCAAAAGATTTTCTTATTGGCGCCTCCTGTTGTCCACCACCTTAATTAACCTGCTTCTTGGAGAGGCCATCCCTGACTTGGCAGAGACAAAAGCTTTCCCTCAACTAATGAGACCCCAGAAGGAAGGTTACAAAGTGTTGTCTGTGACTGGTGGAGCCAAGGTGGCAGCAAAGTCACTGGTAAAGCTCATACTTATCAGGGTGACTGTGAAACCCACATGGCTGGCCTGACTCACCATTCACCCCACATGTCCCCTCAGTTTCAAGAGTCCTTTTACCTTCCAGGTGGACGCTGGATGAGTGTGTCCAGGAGCCAAGCTGCTGGGAGCAGGGCCCTTTCCAAGCTCTGAGCAAGCATGTCAGTGTCCAGGAGACACAGATGCCCCTGCTGCTCACAGTGAGCCCCTGCCATTCTTGTCATCCAGGAGTCTGCCAAACTGTAGTTGCTCCCTTAGGCTCAAGACCTATACAAGTCACTCATTCAACTAACTGCTAACTCGCCCCTGCTACAGGACAGGGATTATCACGGGCTCCCAAGACTGAGCAAGAAAGAAGACAGACGGACACCTTGACTCATAGAATGGTGTTATCTTTCCAGAAAGACCTTCCTCACACATGAGCATGTGTCACCTTGCAATATTATAACAAAATACCATACAATGAGTGGGTGAAGAAACAGACCTGCATGCCTCATGGCTCTGGAGGCTAGAAACTCAAGATCAAGGTGCTGGCCAACGTGGTTGCTTGTGAGGGTTCTTTTCCTGGTTTACAAATAGACATCTTGCTATATCTTGACCTAGCAATGAGAGAGTTCTTCTGTCTTGTATCTCATCCTATAAAGGTAATAATCCTATAATAGGTCTCACTCTCATTACCTCATCTTTTCTCTTAAGGGTTTTTTTTTAAGTTATTTATTTATTTAGAGATGAGATAGTGACTGAGAGAGAGAGAGAGAGAGAGAGAGAGAGAGAGCATGTGCAAGTGAGGGAGGGGCAGATTATGAAGGAGAAAGGGAATCCAAAGCAGGCTCCATGTGGTCAGCACACAGCGAGACGTGGGGCTTGATCTCATGAACTGTGAGATCATGACCTGACCCAAAACCAAGAGTCAGACACAACCAAATGAGATACCCAGGCGTCCCCCCTCACTACTTCATCTAAACCTAATTGCCTCCCAAAGACCCCCTTTCTGAACACGATTATGCTTGAATTTAGGGCTTCAACATAAGACTTTGGGGAGAATATAAACTTTTAATCCATAGCAGCATGTTCCCTAAAAGGGTGCTAAAACATTAGCATCCTCTCACAAACCCCAGTGAACTATTCCTCAGTAATGAGAGTCCTCTACTAATTCACTTATTTATTGAAATATTTATTGAAGATACACTGTAGACATTCCTGCCCTTGTGCTATCTACACTCAAGAAAAAAGGCCCAGCCCACTTCATGTGTCATGTTTTCATTTTTTTTTTTTTTTGAGAGACAGAGAAAGCATGTGCACACAGACATGCACACAAGCAGGGGAGGGGCAGAAGGAGGGAGAAGGAAAGAATCTCACAGAGGCTCTGTGCCCAGTGTGGAGCCCGACATGGGGCTCAATCTCACAACCATGAGATCATGACTGAGCTGAAATCAAGAGTAGCACACTCAGCTAACGAGGCCAACCAGGTACCCCTAATGGTCATGTTTTCAAATCTGGACTGTCTTTCCTAAAGACTCCTGGTTTTGCACTCCTTCCCTATGTCATGTTGCTGTTTAAAACCAAAGAAACATAATCTCAATACATCATGCCCCACAGTGATGGAAACCAGCAATCTCCAAATGCATTAGTTCAGTAATATCATTAGCCCCGGCTCCGTCTGACACACTGAAAATAAAAACAGAAATAAAGCCTTTTGCCAATATGCATCTCTTTCAAATGAAGGAGATGAATGAGAACTCGGTGAAGGGAAGACCAAACTCAAAGTACATACACTTGTTCCCAGTGTGCAGACTCCTCAGCTTCTTTCCAGGGAGATTCTGACTCAGTGGGTCTGAGACAGGGTTCCAGAATCTGCACAGTTCATTCATATGCTCCTGAGGTGATTATAGTCAGTCAGCAAAGGACAGATAAAGACAGGCTCCAAAAGAGGAGTGGCTTATCAAACAGAGCACTCCTGGGTGAGAAACTAGAATGTTCAAAAAGGATAGAGGTATGAATATAGATGATATAGATGCAGATGTAGATCCCAACCCTTCTTGTCCCTTTGCATGAAGTCTAGAGACCCAGGATGTTCCAAATGGTTTACTATTATAAGGAAAGATGCTTAAAGGAACCTGTCTTAGAGGTAAAGACTTGTCAGAAGAGATTGCACAAGGTTTATTTTACCTGCCACTATGCCTTAACTGTACTACAAAGAGAACTCTTGGGGTGGAAGGCCACTTTCATTTCCCCTCTTCCATCCCAGTCTCTAAACCTTGAGGGAGAAAAGAGGGAGTGATAGAGGTTGGCTGATATACAGCTTGTCGGTGCACTAATGGTCTGATGCCACACACCATTTCACAAAGGCTACTCAACAGCCCTTAGATATTAGAACCCAGTTACTCTCAGACTGAGATAAATTTAAAGTAGTACCCAGGGGACAAGTCTATACGAGGTCAGTAACTCACACTGGACCTGGGAGGTCTCTTGCTAGAATCTGTACAGAGAATGAGAGTTGTTTACTAGAGAACCAATGACTTGCCTAAGGCCCTTGTGGATCCGCGACACAAAAGACTGTTTCCATCAGCATTGCAGTCTCCAACAGAGATTAACTCATGCCAATGGTAGTGAGTATTATTTCACTTTCAAATTATCTGGATCTGAAATCCTCTAGCTAGGTTATTTATCTAGTATAGACGAGAATTTGTTATTACAAACTACAATTCTAGCTAATCTTTTTAAATTCTCTACATTGGGCGCCCCTGGAGCAGGAAAATAACCAGACTCCAAAATTTTCCCAGAAAATAAATTTACTGTCAATTCTCTCATATACTTTCTCTCTTCCAAGTGATCAAACAATAATGGGCAATTTAATCTAATCTTCATTTAAGTGGACATGCTCCTACAATCATTTTGCTATTATAAATAACCAGGTATGTTACAGCCTCTTTTAAAACAGCACTAGATATCCTATTCTATTCTAATATACTTCTATAGAAACACCTGTGTAGAAGATCCATCAGTAATACTAAGAAAACAGAGACTTTGGGTTGGGGCAGCTATCATTCACATTATAATGAAAAAGTAACAAAGTAGCCAACAATGTATATTTAACTCTGATATTTAACTAACCACACTATATTAAGTGTAAGTCTTAGGTGAAGGAATGAAACCGAACAGGTAATTAGGATTCACTCCACTTAAAAAACAAAAACAAAAACCCAGCCTACTTCTTGATACACATATGATGACAATTTGGTTTGTCATGCACCAAGATTCTAAGTTAACATATGCCAAACAAATGTTTGTATGAAGGAAATTTACAAATCCACAAAGTATGGGCTAGTTTAAAAAACAAACAAGCAAACAAAACACTTCATCATAAAATCAGAAGGATCAATGTTCTTAATACTGACTCTCAAACTGGCCAGGCAAGTAGCAAATCTGGTTACTGACTCAGCGGTGGTTTGCATGCTCCCCTTGCACTGGGCCCATGCTCTCCAGCTCACCCGCCCCACCACTCTCCATTCCCCCCCACACACCTATAAATTGATACATTTCTGCTATTTACTCTGACCCCTGATGACATTTGAAAGGTCATAACCCTACCGTAGAAATTAACTAGGCAAAGATTAAGCTCCAGGGGCCAACCCCATCCTATGTTTTGCCACTTTGATACCAGAAAGAGAAAAAGGGAAGGAACATACAACTGCAAAGGAAGAACAAGAGGTTAATTATGGTATTTCAAATATTGGCAGAGATGATAAATTAACTGCCTCCTTGACCCCTCTCTGACTTTCCCCCTTCTTCACCTCAAGCTCTAGCTGCTGATGTCTGGATTCCCACTACATTTAGCTATAATGCCCTCCTAGACTCCTAATAACAGATCCCTGTGCCCCAAGCTTAAAAGAACCTACATCTATGCTCCTTAATGGAGAAGTTAAATCTCCATAAAAACTGAGTTCAGGCCCAAACTTCCTTCCCCCGATGCGGACCTCTGTGTTCATATTATAAACACAACTCTCTTGTGGTAAAGTAAGCCCCGATTTACAAGGGGTTCATTCATTCATTAAAAAATATTTAAAGTACATCTACCAAAACTCAGACATCATTTTGGGAATGATGATATAGCAGCAAACAAGTAAAAAGTCCCCAGTGTAAAAGAATTTGCTTAGAAAAAAAAAAAAAACATAAGGATAATTTCGGAAACTGGGTCTGTACCATGAAGACAATAAAACAGGATGAGAGAGAGGAGGACAGGGCCACCATAGGAATAGCCTCACTAAGGAAGGGGAAGTTAGGCTGAAATATGATGGAAAAAGAGAAGCCATCCATTCAAATATCTGGAGGAAGAACATATGCAAAGGTCCTGTGGTAGGAACTAGCTTGGTACCTTTGAGAATAGGAAAAATGCTAGTGTGGCTGGAGGTTGAGAGTGAGTGGGAGTGAAAGGAGAGGACATCAGAGAAAAAGTCAAGGGCAGATCCTATAATATCTGGAAGACAATATTGAGTAATTTTGATTCTATTTCAAGTGTAACATGAGCCAGGTGGAAGAAGCTAAACAGGGTGAGAGTGGGAAGCATGATTAAATTTATAGGTCACAAGATCCCTCTGGCTGCTGCATGGAGAATAGCTGATGGGAGAAAAACTAGCTGCAGGGAACAGTAGTCTGCAGACTACTGTAACCATGCAGATGATGGTGGCAAGAGCTGGGGTGCGGCAGGAGAGCTGGCGAGTAGTGGTTCAGATTCTGATAGTTTGTGGTGGAACTGGCAAGACAAGCATAGAGCAGTTGATACCATTCTGCTTCACCTGTCTCCAATGGTGCTGAGGGACTGGTGATCCAGGTGTACCCAAGGGCCTACTCCCTGAGGCTGGCAGTGCATTACTGTCCTAGAGCTGGTGCTTAGTACAGCCACCAGCCATGTTTAAAACAAACAAACAAACGAAAAACCTTGAGGTGCCTAGGTGGCTCAGTAGGTTGAGTGTCCGACTTTGGCTCAGGTCATGATCTCACCATTCAAGAGTTCCAGCCCTGCATCGGGCTCTGTGCTGACAGCTCAGAGCCTGGAGCCTGCTTCAGATTCTGTGTCTCCCACTCTCTTTACCCCTCCCCCACTTGCTCGTGCACTCTCTCTCTCTCTCTCAAAAATAAACACTTAAAAAGTTGTTTAAAACAACCTTAGACAGTATTTGTTAGAAGAGACAAGTAACAGCCTTGGTCCTGCAGATAACCCCCTATACAGCCTCAAGACAGAACTTTGTCCTCTGTAGGGCTCAGGTATCTCTTTGAAGAATGAAGCCAATGAAACAGGTAAGTGAGAGTTTCCCCCAGCAGCACTGGCACACCAGGAGCCTCAGTCCATGACAGGTAGCTCTCCTTTTACACTTTGAAGCCACAACTAGCAACAATGATGACAGCCAACATCAGAATTTTACTCTGAGCTAGGCCCTGTGCTAGGGCTTTCGATACATTGTCCCAATTCTCATCTCAACATGGTGAAGGAAGTAAGACTGTCCTCATTTAACAGATAAGACAAAAGAACCAAGAGGTGAAATAAGTTGCCCAAGGACAGCACCTAGTACGAGGATAAAGTGGGACATAAACCTAGACCATTTAAGCCCAGGATGTAGGCTTATAACCACCGTGATATGCTTCCTCCTAATAAATAGCAAAGTGGCCCCTCCTCTCCTGTCCAAGTCTGCTTCCTACCCTACTTGTGTACCATCATGTGCCTCTGGCCTCTGTTTTCCCTTCTAAAAGGTAAACATCTTTGCCCTGCCCAAAAAAATCTTCAAGTAAAGGGCTTCTAAGCTCCTCATCCTTCCCATCTTCATACAAAGTTCTCTGGTTTGGTACCTTCCCTTAAAATCTATCTCCTGAACATGGACCTATTTCTCCACATGTGACTCAGCCATGACAAAGCTCCCTGAGATTATTTCCTCCCATTGTGCAGTTTCTGAATATACAGTTTAGGGATGCACTAGTACGTTCTTCTAGCTGCATGTATAATATCACACAGGGAATTCCGGTTAAAGAGTACAGGGTTCAAGGTCAGCAAATAGGCATGGAAAACAGGAAAGCTGCATTCAAGTCCAAACTTTTGCCATTTGTCAGCAATGTGGTTTTGGGTAAGTCACTTAACCTATCTGAATCTCCTCTCCCCATCCATGCAAGGGAAATAATAATACCTCTTCTGTAAGGTGGAAGATCAAATTAGATCATCCAGATACAGGACTTGATAAAATCCCTAAAATTTAAGTTCCTTAAAAATTTTAAATATTAGCAATTATTATCTTTATGGGGGAAAAGACTAGACAAATGACACAGAATGACACACACGGATTCCCAAGACCCTAAATGACAGAATATTGCACAAGAAACAGCACCACTTAACTCCAGTGACTGGACAGAGAACCTGGACGCACCCATCACAAACAGCATACTGGTTAACCACATGGGCTCTGACAACATTCAGCGTCACCACTTAAAAGCTGTGAAACTTTGCACACCTTGCTAGCTCTAAGTTTCATTTGCTTCAGGGTAAGTGGAAATGGCACAACACCCTCCTGGTTGGATGGTGTGAGAAGGACAGGAAATAACGTATACCAAGTGCTCACCCCGAGGCTTGACACATGTTGAGGGCATTACGAGTACTGGTGAGAAGTCCCATCCTCCATTCACTTGACATGTATTTATCAAGCACCTACTCCGTGCCATGCATGGTTCTAGGGGCTTTGATACAGCAATGAATACATAACTTCTGTTCTCATGGTGCATGTACTCTAGGAGAAAACATGGCCAATAACCTAACAAATCTGTCAGGTGGTGATAAGAGCCATGAAGACAAGTCAAGCAGGGTAAAGGAACAGAGCGTGATGGGGTGATCAGTGAAGTGCTGATTACAGGGAGGTGTCACCAAGCAAGAGCTCTGTCTGTTTTGCAGACAGGAGTAGACAAATAGATGGCTCTATCCTTGCACCTTGATTTAGGCTAGCTTTATTTATATATGTATATATAAATATATAAAATATATATATAATTTATTTACACATATATAAAAATATATAATTTATTTGTATATATAAATATATAATTATATAACATATATAAATATATAAAATATATATATATATAAAGGTTCATGTTAGTACAGCTTGTTAGCAGTCAAAAGGTAATTTCCATTTGGCAACATTCTAATGAATAAAACATCGCCAGGAATAGCAAGCAGAATCTGATCCACTGGAGGCTATACACAGAGCATCGGAAATGAAAGGCTCTGACCTGGGCCACCCCTGCAATGAGAAGCAAAGATAGCACATGTTCCCAGGTAGTTAGGAAGAGAAAGATGTTTCTGTAAGTGAATAACACACTTGATCTTCCGTTCAATTTCAGAAGTAACTTAGCTTTTTCCAAATCAGCCAAAAATAAATTAAGAGGAAAATGGACTCCACTGGAACATCTCAAATTAGAAACCTTTTCATATTTGAGGTCTTTCATGCCTCTGGCATCAGAAGGCTGGGAAAGTAGAGCTAATCTCAATTTTTTCCTTACCCTGTACACTCAGGCTTGTGAGTCTTCTGAGATACCTGTGACATTGGCATTCAAATCAATCCAGCAGGCACTTACTGATTCTCTGCTACATACCAGGATGCCAAGGTAGAATATGATCCATATTGCGAATGAGCTCGCAGCCAAGTAGGGAAGACATCTGTATGAACAAATAATTGCAATCAAGCGGTATGAGTGAAAGAATGGATCTTTAAGGTGTAGGAAAGAAAGAAAGGAGGGGGGCAGTGAAGAAAGCTTCCTACAAGTAGAAAACCAACTGGGCTTTGGGAAATGAACATGGGCCAAGTGGGTGAGAAAATCATGCCAGAAAGAGGCAACAGCATGAATAAAAACATAAGTTCTAAAACAGCATGGCACACTCAAAAGAACTATGAATAGAATTTGGGGTTTCAGGGGCACAAAGTAGAAGTGGACTGATGTCATGTGAAGACGTTCAAAAGCTAGATAGGGATCAGGTCTTGAAGAATCTGTTTGTACTGCTTTCTTACTTCCTGTGTTTAAACAGGGTACTAATTGGCTATCCATTTAAAAATACCCAGGAAAACCCATTAGTTAATCTTGTTCCTCAGAGTCATTCACACATTCATCTCCAACTTTAATAACTTGTTATTCATGGCCTGAAATCTCCTTATCCTATTCCCTCTAGAGCCATACCTTAATGTATGAAATTGAATTTATGGCTAGTGAAGGGTAACAGATTAATAGCACTATAAATTAATCTATTCATCCATATACTAAGAGTAGAAAACCTAAAAAAGAGGCAGTTCAATCTAACACCATCCATTATTATGCCTTAAAACTCAAACCCAGAGAAATGAGATGAAAATTTATAACCGAAGACTGAAGAGCAGGGGGCAAGCGAGAGCTGGGACCACAGGGAATACTATGCAATGTTCAGTTTCCAGAACCCTCTTAGGAAGACACTTTCAAGCAGGAATTTCTTACTTTAAAAAATTGCGTTATGTTTATATTACATCAAATAGCAGTGTTTTATTGCTTCACTGATAAAGGAAGACATATTAAAATATGATTTACTCCAGTCTGTTGTCAACAAATAATACAATGATAGTAATAATAAATGAGTGAGTGAGTGACTAAATAAGGGACATACAAGTTATTAAGAAATCCTCTGTTTTGGAAAGACAGATACCATATGTTTTCACTCTTATGTGGATCCTGAGAAACTTAACAGGAACCCATGGGGGAGCGGAAGAAAAAAAAAAAAAAAAGAGAGGTTAGAGTGGGAGAGAGCCAAAGCATAAGAGACTCTTAAAAACTGAGAACAAACTGAGGGCTGATGGGGGGTGGGAGGGAGGGGAGGGTGGGTGATGGGTATTGAAGAGGGCATCTTTTGGGATGAGCACTGGGTGTTGTATGGAAACCAATTTGACAATAAATTTCATGTATTTAAAAAAATTCTCTGTTTTGGAAAGAAAAGGGGAGACAGACTTTGATAATCTTTCATTGGCCATAGTCTTATCGGAGCCATCGAGTATACAGCTTGTTCCACCATGCTATGTGCCATTCATATGACAGATATTACTGACCCATTGGCATTCCTTTCTCAGCCAGTTGCCCCAGGCTGACATTTTGGAGCTGGCAACCACAGTATGCCAACCTCAGCTAACAGACTCCTACCTTTTTCTGACAAAACCAGACGCTCTCCGTTGAAATCCATCTTTCATCTTTTCACCCAAGTTGTCTTCCAACTTGTCGAGGCCAACCATATCGTTCAGCCATGCTAAGAGCTCCCATTGGCTTATTCATGCCTAGAAGGATAAATATAAACTTCTTACTGTAGTCTAGAAGTCCTTTCACAATTTGGACTTATGTCACCTCTGTTTCTGGCCTCACCCCACACCCTTCTCTTTTCTATAAACTAATTCAGATATACCTACAATCATTCCCCTGAGATTCAAACCTTTAAAAACACCTGGATTTTGTACATGGTATTCCATTCTTCTTTATCTGGTAAACTACTAGTCAGGCTACAAAGTGTGTGAATCAGCTGTCACTTCCCCAGTGAGCCCTTCCTGTAATGGCCATCTGTTAGCATCTACTCCTCCTGGTTCAGGACACATCCTTCCCTGACTTTCAGCATAGAGGGTTCAGGGGAGGTTACAAGAGAGGTCACTAGGCCAACAAGCATGGCATCATCCTGGACACAAAGACTGGTTCACAAATGGACATGTGTCACCAGAGGTACAGAGTACATTCCATCTAGGACTCCTCCACACTACTAGGAAATAGGCATGAATTTTAAACATCTAATCAAGAGTCACCCTGCTGGGTAGATCATTTTTGCCATCATGTGGGAAGAGGTTGCAGAAATATCCTTCCCTGAGAAAGAGATACTGAAAACAGGGATAATAATCCTCTTTCTAATGACAGTATTGGAGTCCTTGGACTTTGTTTTTCTTAAGTTTGAGGTTTTATTTTGCAAAGAGAAGGATATCACTGACATATTCCCCTAGTGTCTCCAAAAAAAGAATTAATCACCATTTCCTTTATGGTCCCATAGATCTCTTCTTGAAATCCCCCAAAGAGCAATTATCATGTCCCATCATTATTTATGTGGACAGCTGTGTCCATTACTAGAGTGAGAGCAGTGAATGTCTTATTCACCTTTGGGACACCAGTGCCTGACACAGCATCACTACAAATGTCTGCTGAAGAATAAATCCCAGTCACATTGCTAGTTTCATTCTCCTCTCAGAAGATCTCTGTGAATTTTAAGGGCCAATGATCCTCACATTTTCCTTCCCTCTTCAATGTGCTGTCATAATTTCCCATGGTACCAAAGGCAGTTGTCTTTCCAAACCCGCTTGTAAGTCATTCAAATAATGAACTATGCATTTCAGTGGAGTTACAGGCCACATCAGAACCTCCAAGAGGCTAATGTGTTAAAAAACATAATGTTAAAATGCTCATGTGCAGGGAGGGTGGGGGGTGCCTGACTTTCTTAGTTGGTGAAACATCTGACCCTTGATTTTGGCTCAGGTCATGATCTCCTGGTTCGCAAGATCAAGCCCTGTGTTGGGTTCTGTGCTGGCAATGTGGAGCCTGCTTGGGATTCTCTATCTACCTCTACCTCTCTCTCTCTCTCCCTTAAAATAACTAAATAAATAAACATTAAAAATAAAAATAAATGTTCATGTAGGAACTGCAAGGAAATCTAATTTTTTTAATGTAAATTGTGGAAAATAAAATTCAATCCAATCTTCGGGTGCCTGGGTGGCTCAGTCAGTTAAGCATCTGACTCTTCATTTCAGCTCAGGTCATGATCTCACAGTTGTGAGATCCACACCCAGCATCGTGGAGCCTTGGATTCTCTCTCCCCATCTCTCTCTCTCTCTCTCTCTCTCTCTCTCTCTGCCCCTCCCCTGTTTGCATAATCTGTCTCAAAATAAATAAATAAAAATTTTAAAAATATTTAAAAAATAATACAAATTTTAAAAATAAAATAATTTTTAAAAATTCAATCCAATATTTGTGACTGGTGGAGCCAAGGATATATTTCAAATCCATAAAGATAAATAGCAAAATGGTTAAAGAATTATGAGAGTGGTAGGATATCTGGTGATTTATTTCTCTACTTCCTTCTTTATTCCTTTCTGTATTGTCTTTATCATTTCTTTTTACAAGGATCATGGATTTATATTTTAATAAGAAAACAAAACCTCTTTTTGTTTTAAAAATAAAATTACAGGGTGCCTGGGTGACTCAGTCGGTTAAGTGCCAGACTTCAGCTCAGGTTATAATCTCACAGTCCATGAGTTTGAGCCCCATATTGGGCTCTGTTTTAACAGCTCAGAGCCTGGAGCTGCTTTGGATTCTGTGTCTCCTCCTCTCTCTGCTCCTCCCTGACTCATGCTCACTCGCTGACTCTCTGTCTCTCTCTCAAAAATGAATAAACGTTAAAAACCTTTTTTTATAAAAAAATAAAATTACATGTCTCATTTGGCTCAATATAAGGAAAGATGGAGAGGTCCCACCTTTAAATGAATCAGAGATTCAGCCACCACCTCAGCCTCCTGCACCAGACCCTCCTCTTTAGACCCTGACATTTTGGCCAGAATCCTAAATAATTGTTCTTACTTTCCCCATTCACCAGGTTTTGCAGATGCAGCCCTTGATATCTACTTTCCCTCTCCCATGATGTAGATAATGGCACCACTAACCCTATCTGTCATGTTAGAATATTCACATTCAAGGAATTTAGAAAAAGTAAACATATATCATGATATAGCCATATGGCAATCAAAATGAATATTTGACTTAAAATTGCAGGCAGTTGCTCAGGGCCTAGGTCTTGAGGTTTCAGTTAAAACCAAACAAAAAAAGGGGGGCATCTAGGTGGCTCAGTTTATTAAGCGTCCGACTTCAGCTCAGGTCATGATCTCACTGTTCCGAGTTTGAGCCCCACACTAGGCTCTGTGCTGACAGCTCAGAGCCTGGAGCCTGTTTTGGATTCTGTGTCTTCATCTCTGTCTCTGTCCCTCCTCCACTCATGCTCTCTCTCTCAAAAATAAATAAACATTAAAAAAAAAAAATTTCTTTCTCCCTCAGTTAACATTCTATGGCAGGTATCACTAGCCTCTTGAAGTAACTAAGAAACTGAATATCGAGAGGCAACCCCTGAAGAATGTGTTTTCAAACACACCAGTTCCCATGCACTGTGCTTACTTACAAAAAAAAAAAAAAGAAAGAAAGAAAGAAAATACTGTAGGTAGGATGAAAACAGTAATCACAATGGCCAACAATGACCTTGACCCTGTAGGGGCAATCCTTAACCATCCCAGATACACATGGGCTTCTTCCTATCTTCATCTGGGCTTCCATAACTGCCAATCTCATGCCCACCTTAAATGAAGTTTTCCAAAATCTTTTCCCCCAAACTTCAGCTGGTATTTATCAAGCACCACCTTTGTACCAAGTAGGCGTTTGCCTGGGAATGTTCACAAACCAGGTATGAATGAAGCAGAGCTCTGGTATGTAGCAGTTGCTGGTCTCCATGGTGAATTCCTCCACCATGGCCAATTTCAAGCTACCAGTGAAAAGTCACTAAACATGGAATTGTTAAGAGACGTTCAATGAACAACACTATAGAGTGTATCCCCACTGCAAACAAGTTACATATAAATGATTTCAAGAGCAAGGATAACAGCAAAAGGTAGAAAAACAATTAGGAAGTGGAGATTTTTGAGCATTTGTTACATTTGTCTTTGAATAGAATTTCATTATAGTTTTCTGCCATTAAAGTTTTAGTAATGGTTGTCTTTAACAGCGTCCTCTCAAAATTCCTTACAATTTAACATTTAGCAAGAACGAGTCATTACGAGCCACACTCCTCGTGCTGGAGCTTGTGATAAGGTCTGAGGATACATGAATAACATATAGTCTCTGCTCAGCAGCAGCTCTCAGCTCCATAATAGAGAGAGACATAAGGAAATTACAGCAAAGTGAAAACTGCTAAGGGGAAGTGTCAACAAAACACTGAAAGCACAAACAAGCCTGAGGGGAGAGTCAGGGAGAAATTCAGAATATATTGGGCAAAAGATGCCACATCTGAGTTCAGTCCCAAAACATGCTTAGAAGTGGAGAGCAAAGAGTACAGGCAGCAAGACGGAGACAGTGCCATTTGTGTCCAAGAAAACAGCACATGCAAGAGTTTAAATGCATGAAAGAAACAGATCCTCTCTGGAGATTTCAAGGCATTTGGAACACAGAGTTCATGTGAAGAAGAAATAGAAATGAACATTCAAGTCCTTTTCCCTTTATGTCAAAACTATCCTCCACGAGAGTGGTCTTAAGAAACTTCAAGGACAAGTTCTCAAATAGGTTTTTATATCAACATCCAGCATGCATTTCAGTATAAATGTGCCACTTAACATTCCATGGAAGAAAGAGTGGGCTTCTTGAAATAAACTAGAGATTGCAACAATGAATAAGGTACATACCCACACTTGAAAAGCTCACAAAAGCCACACTAAACAATAGTAAGAGAAAGATCATCTCTACATTCACTCTTGTACCAAAAACATGAACATACTGAAGGGGACCGTGGTGGACTGTGTGACAGGGATGCTAGATTTCCTTCATTGGTGAAAGAATTATTTCCCCCCATGCTGGAATGTTACTAGAAGATGATCTGGGACTCTCAGTCCTCTTTGAAAATGGCCTCATCCATAGTTCCACCCCCTACCCAGAGAAGCTCACATAATAGAGAGATGGTCAATGAAGGGCTATAAAGCCCCTGGCCCCTTGCCTCAACTCAGGACAACACTGGGGGGAGCTCCTGACAGACTGGGTGAGAATATGTTGAGAGTGAATCCTGTTGCCCAGTCCTGCTTTTTTCTCCTTCCTTCTGCTGGTATTGATCCTGACAAACACCCTGCATGCTTATCTCTGTCTCACAGTCTCTTTCCAGGGAATCCAACTTGCACCAACAACCAAACAAGGTTTAATTCCTTCCTTCATTCAATAAATATTGGTTAAACTCTGTCCATGCGCCAAGCTCTATGCAGGGCACTCACGTTGCAAAAGTGAACAAAACAAATTAAAACAAAGTACATAGTCCTTGTTTCATGAAGTCTAGCAGAGAAGATAAATATGAATCAAATACTAATACTAATGAATGTGCAGAATGCACAATTAAGAAAATAATTGGTCTGAAGGCAAAGAATAGAGCTCCAAGAAAGCATGTAAAAAAAAAAAAAAAATGAACTATGACGGGGACTCAACGGAGGGAAAGCAGTGGCAAGAATTATAAAAGGTCTGGTATTTTCCCTGCTTGAACATTAAGAACAAGCCTGCCACAGCTATATGGATGCTAGTGGAGGACAAGATTCCAAGGTGAGTGATGAAGGACAGTTTATTACTCACAGCAATAGAGTGTCAGCATTTCACAGCATTTCCTTAACCCTAATTCCAAAGGAGTGATATGAAGATGGCCCAGTGGCACTTGCCCAAATGGTGAGTCTTATTATAAGGCAAGAAGTGCTGAGCTTTAGGGAACCCAAATCTTTTATAATGGGCAACAACAATGCTTTCTCCTTGATCCAAAGTGAGACACTATCTCTATCTTCCAAAGCTGGTCACCATTCAAATATACTTAAAAAGTTAGTCTGGAACAGTTAAACCCAACACAGAGACAAATACAAGCATGCAGAATCATTAAAGACCCATCCAGAATCATCTCCCAACAGGTGGAGTATACAAACTGGCCTCTCTCTGTAAGATATCTTTACCTTTAGTTCTGTACATCCTTAACTAAAGCTTATTAGAGACATGTTCATGGTGACTATTTGCCTTCTCTAAAATGGGATCTTAGCAGTCCTGGACACACTGTGTATTTCCTCTTGGTAGTGCACTGTTTTGTAGGGTCTGTGGAGTTAGTATGTAGGATAGAGGAATCTCAATTTTTCTCTTAAAAGACTTAAGTAACTGGGAATTTTTATGTACAAATGCTGGTTGTGAGATGGTGTAATGGTGTTCTTGTATATCTGGAAGCATTCAGTTGCAATGGAAATTTTTACAACCTAATTTTTGGTATCCCAACTATAGATGCCAAGGACCCAGAAAAATATTCACTACAAGATATAAATCTTTGGGTGTATCAACTGGGAAAAGTTTGAGAAAGCTACTATCACATGGACCAAGTGCTGCACTAACATGAAATTCCATAAATATTTATCCTCTGAATTAGGCTTTCAACATTGCAGACAATATTCCCATTACATGTATAAACACTGTGAGGTCAGAAAAGCTTCACAAATCTCAGTTAGGTAGATCTATGTTTTCCATGTATTTCTATGGGCTCCAGAGCTACAGCAAGAATTAGAAGAGTGTAAAATTGGTATTGAGAGCAAACGTTCTGGAATTATTCAAGTGTATTCCGACTCCCTAGGATGAAACAAACTGCCAAGTGATGTATGTAAAGGTAATTTTAACGATTTTTGTCTCTTATATAATATACCCTATGTAATATTGTACTATGAAATATAATGTAAAATGTTCTGGAACAGTTCTCAAAGTGGGTCCCCTACCACCACTATCAAAATGAGCCATGTCACTTGGGAAGTTGTCAGACACAAATTCCCAGGTCCCACTCTAGACATACTGAATCGGAAACCCTGGAGTGGGATCCAGTGATTCACGCTTTCACAAACCCTCCAGTTGATTATAAGTATGTTAAAGTAAAGAAGCATTGCTATAGAATTATCTGGGGATGTTAAAGAGATGAACAGTACTGTTGAACCCAGGAAAAATAGATACATCCTGCCAACATCATCCTAGTGACTTTAATCTGAACCTTTCCTCCAACAGCCATAAAAGAAAATGGTTGACAACTTTTATTTTATTTTGCAATTTAAAAGCCCAAGCAATAAACCCAACTGCCTGAATTATCTTTCTTATCAAAACAAAGCAGATTCCAGTCGGGTGTGATATACAGTGGCAACCACCAGATTCAAAGAAAATCAATATGCAAATCAATACATTTAACTCCAAGTCTTGTCTGTCAAATCTTTCATATAAACTGGCTTAATTAGGAGCTCAGTGAAATGCAAGAATAGGCCTAACTCAATATCCCATGCCAAAGCTTTATCAATAATATACAATTTTCCAAAAGAAAACACAAGGGATCAATAATAAAGCTGTCTTTTCTTCGAAAACTGAAAGCTGAGCTTCCCTCAGAGATGATTTGGTATCTCAACCTATCATATGTCCACTAGTAGAGCCTATAAAAGGATGAAAGCTTTACTTTTATTTATATAGAACCCTTGTCATTAAAAGGTTGACTAATCTTCAAAAGCTGACATTTCTTAAGATTCATCATCCAGAGGAAGCCACTATAATGGTTGTCAACATAGGCTCTGCAGTAGAACCATCACAGGAACCATTAGAAGGCCTTACAATCAGGCTTACACCCAAGTTCACTGGCTCTTAAATTTTAACATGCATCAGAATAAACTGGAAGGCTTCTTAAAATAGAAAACCATACTTTAATAACTACCCCCCCCCAGACCAGTTAAATCAGCATCTTTGAGGCTAGTACTCCAATTTCACCATGTTTTAAACTTCTGAAGGTAATTCCAATGTATAGCCAAGGTGAGAATCACCAGTCCATAGGCTGACTCAGCCTGCCAACATGTCCAAGATTTGCCGAACACAGAATGTGTACAAGAGAGGAAAGGGAAATAAAAAGAAACACCTGGGAAATTTTTTGTGAGCCTAAGATGAGGAAGAGTTTTCCCAACACACAAAATGTTCATTCACTTAAATAACGATACATGTTTCAAAGTGTTTCTAGACACTGGACAATTGGAAAACTGGTAAAGCAGGGCATCTGGGTGGCTCAGTCAGTTAAGTGACCAATTCCTGATTTTGGCTCAGGTCATGATCTCAGAGTTCATGAGATCGAGTCTAGTGTCAGTCTCTGCACTGACACCTCAGAGCCTGCTTGGGATTCTCTCTCTCCCTGTCTGCCCTCTCCCGTGCATGTGCTCTCTTGCTCGCTCGCTCGCTCTCTCTCTCTCAAAATAAATAAATAAATAAACTTAAAAAAAATGGTGAAGGATGCTAATGTTAGTAAGGTTCAAATAATATTGTAATCCCGTAAGATGTACTAATCACAAGACATGACCATCTCAGCAGATCTCAGTTGCATATTGAGGGAGGCCACTGTGGTCACCCAGGAGAGGTCACCAGGTAGGCAATGAACCACGACAGTGGGCAAGAGTAAAGACTAAGTATCTGAGTGTAATACTTACCTGTGTTAGGATATGGAAGGAGAATACTGTTGTAGCCAAAAGAGACATTACATGAAGATTCTAAGAAAGGAAAGAGAAGATCAAAATCATATCTCTTGGGATGTTTCAGAACAGAACTAACGAATGTGTTTAGTTACAAAATTCAGCAAGAAAGTGGCCTCAATACATAGCTCATTTGGTCCAAGAATGTCAGAGCAGTTCTCAGAAATACAGTGATAAAACAATATAATAATAATGTTAATAATAATGATAACCAAAACGTATTGGGTCTTTTTATGAGCCAGGTACAGTTTTAACAGTTTTACATATATTAACCAATTTAATCCTTCCAATCCATAGATTGGGAGTTGTCAGAGGCCTGGAGAGATGATGTAACTTGTCCAAGGTCACAAAACTGTTCCAGGTGGAACCATGATTTGTACCTGGCAGCCTGGCTTCACAATGCATGCTTGAAAACACACCAGAACCTTTTGGGTGCTTTTCTGCCTTGCAGAGAAACTATCACATACCTCTAACATCAGTTAGTGTAGCTCTCATTACTATCAAGTTCAAGAGAAAGATCTTTTATTATATCTATTATGTTAAATATATGCTCTGAATACTTAAAGTGCTTAGCATTTCCAGAAATCTCATTTTTATTTTCTAACAACATAATGACAATTATGAAAGATAACATGAAGGTACCACTGCTTCTTTACTATTACCTCTACTAAAAAGAAATAACAAAGAGAAAAATGGCATGAAAAAATCTCAAGTAACAGTGACTATCCTTTACTGAATCTTTGTTTTCCCAAAAACAAAAAGCATTTGTGGCATAAAAATTATTATACTCTTTGAAATGGTAAGAAGAATAAAGATGCCTCGCCAATTTGAACACCTATAATAAGGGACTACAAATCCTAAAGGGATTAAGTAAACAAAAACAGTAAACTAGTCAATGAATATGCTTGGCTACAAAACAGAATAAAGTGGCCCAAATAAATAGTACGTTTTACTCAAGAGTCTAAAAACGTCTTCAGGGGCGCCTGGGTGGCGCAGTCGGTTAAGCGTCCGACTTCAGCCAGGTCACGATCTCGCGGTCCGTGAGTTCGAGCCCCGCGTCGGGCTCTGGGCTGAGGGCTCGGAGCCTGGAGCCTGTTTCCGATTCTGTGTCTCCCTCTCTCTCTGCTCCTCCCCCGTTCATGCTCTGTCTCTCTCTGTCCCAAAAATAAATAAACGTTGAAAAAAAAAAAAATTTTAAAAACGTCTTCAGAGAAAACTGGTAGATTTCACCAGAACCCCGTGCCATGCCAGTCTGCCAATACTTACTGCAGTTAACAGCTATTTGCAATCCTGCTTTTTATCTATTAGGTTGATGTAAATTATTAATTTATTTGCTTATGGTCACTCTCCCTTTTAGAAAGTGAGTTGAATGCAAGCAAGAACTAGTCTTATTCCCACCACAAACCCCTGTTTTTAAGAATAGGGTCTGAAACATAACAGGTGCTTAATAAATATTCCTTAAATGGATGGATCAAACTGCTAAAAAAAAAAAAAAAAAAAAAGAAAAAAAAACCTAATGCAAACATGCACTGCTGAGCAGGGAGCAACAGTACTGACCACTCCCACTGCAGATAGTGGATATGTTGGCATGAAGTTGCCACTATGTTGGAGGAGCTTTAGAGATACTCCTTCCTGGAAGAGGCAGTTAAGATAGTGGAGCAGCATGGAAACCCTCAGCTTGTCTTGTCCCTGAAATGCAGCTGGATCAGCACCAAACCATTTTGCACACCTATGAAGTTGATCTGAGTATTAACACAACAATCTGCATAACTTGAGCCACAGAACTCAGCAGGTACAAGGTACAGAGAGGTGAAATGGGGGAGAGAAAAGCCACGGAGGGCAGGGAGCTATGTGTGCAGAGAGAGGACAGAGAAAGGGGGAGAGCACAGCACATCAGTAGAGTGTAAGCAAAACACCTCCCCTGAAAGTAGCTGGAGAGCAAGAGGGAGATAGAGTGAAAACACTTGCAGGGACTGAACAAGAAATCCATTCCCCGAGACCACTGACGGGAAGAAATGAGAGGGTTTCAATACCACTAGCACTCTATCAACAATGGAATGCAGAGTATCAAGTTCCAGTGCTCTGGTGAGGAAGGAGCGTGAATCCCCAGGAGCATGCAGTGGGGTTTGAGGGGTCTACTGCCACACGGGGAGAAGTGGTACCTCTGCTCGGAGAGTGTTTGGTAGAGGCCACAGAGACTCCCAACAGGCAAAGGTCCCAGTGGACCATGGGGAGCAGGCACATTTGCCGGTATTGGGATAAAGATGCCAGAGTGTGGTGAAACCCGGCACGGGCTGTATGTTGTGATTTGCCATAGTCTCTGAACCTCTGCCACTGCACAATCACATGAACATTTTCTGGGGCAAGCTGTCACCGGGTCATTGCTCAGCGAGACCCTCCCAAGGAGAGTTAGTTCAGGTCAAAGCTGTGGGGGTCTCTAAAGTGTGGGGTTTGAAACACAACCCCAACTGAAATAAAACTCCAAAGGGAGGTGCTGCCTCACAGGTGGATGACGTGGATATAGACAGGGTAGAGGCAAAGAGTTGACGGAGGCCTGAGACAAAAGAAAGGTGCTTGATGGCACGGTGGTTAGAGCCCAAAGATCCTGTGCCAGAGCCTAGGGAGTTGGGTAAAGCCATTTCTATCTTTCCCATGCACCACACTGATCCACCCCAGTCCACGAAGCATCACCACCTAGGGGAGAATGGAGCCATTACATCAAGCCCCACCCAACTGTGCCTTCCAATCATATCCCCTAGAAGACCAACACAAGTCCCTCCCCCTGCTTAGTGTATGGACTATAGAGTACTGGTTAGTTTCAGTTCCAAGGAAACTGGATATAACTTCATTCAGGTTTCATTCATTCATTCAGGGAACTATTCTGTTTCCTGGTTCATTTATCAGTTCATTTTTTTTTTTTTTTTTGCTTCTGTTTTTAACTTTTTTCTTTATTTTCTTTTTCTTGGATACAGAAAGAGAAAATTGTATTTTTATTTTCTTTTTTAATTTTTTAATTATATTTTTACTTTATTTTTTTATTTTAATCTTTTTTATTTGCTTTACTTCATTTTATTCTAATTTATTATATAATTTTTATTTTTAAATATTGTCTTACCTTTTTTTTCTTTTCATTTCTTGCCTTTTTCTCTAACAAGCTTATTTCAACAACCAGACCAAAACACACCTAGGATCTAGCTTCCTTTATTTGATTTAGTGTTTTGTATTTAGTTTTTTAATTTTTATTTTATTAATTTTTTTCTTCCTCCAAAATGATGACAAAGAATTCACCCCAAAACAAAGAGCAGAAAAGAAATGACAGCCAGGGCCTTAATCAACACAGATAAAAGCAAGATATGTGAACTAGAATTTAGAACCATGATAATAAGAATACTAGCTGGGGTTGAAAAAAGCATAGAATCCATTTCTGTGGAGACAAAAGAAGCAAAAGCTAGTCAGGACAAAGTTTAAAATGCTATACCCAGATTCAATTTCAAATGAATGCCACAACAGCAAGGATGGCTGAAGATAGAAGACAAAATTATGGAGAATAATGAAGAAGAAAAAAAAAGGGAAACTAAGGCAAAAGAGCATGATACAAAACTTAGGGAAGTCAGTGACTTATTAAAAAGGAACAACATCTACATCATAAGAGTCCCAGAAAGTGGAGAGAGAGAAAAGGGGGCAGAAGGTTTATGTCAGCAAACTATAGAGGAAAATTTCCTAATCTGGGGAAGGACAAAGATCTCAAAATTCAAGAAGCACAGAGGACTCCCATTAGATTCAACAAAAACCGCCCTTCACCAAGACATATCATAATCAAATGCACAAAATACACAGACAAGGAAAGAATTATGAAAGCAGCAAGGAGAAAAAAGTCCTTAACCTATAAAGAAGACAGATCAGATTCACAGCAGACCTATTCACAGAGACTTGGCAGCCCAGAAAGGAGAGGCAGGATTCATTCAATGTGCTGTATCTAAAAAAATATACAGCCAAGAATTCTTTATCCAGAAAGGCTGTCATTCGAAATAGAAGGAGAGATAAAAAGTTTCCCAGACAAACAAAAATTAAAGGAGTTCATGACCACTAAACTACCCCTGCAAAAAATTTTATGGGGCCTCTGAGTGTAGAAAAGACAAAACAAAACAATACCAAAAGGAACAAATACTGGAAAGGACAAGAGAACGTCACCAGAAACATCAACTCTACAGGCAACACAATGGTACTAAATTCATATCTTTCAGTATTCACTCTAAATGTCAATGGACTAAATGCTCCAATCAAAAGACACGGGGTAACAGAATGGATAAGAAAATAAGACCCATCTATACTGCTTATAAGAGACCCAATTTCGACCTAAAACACCTGCAGACTGAAAGTAAGGGGATGGAGAACCACCTATCATGCTAATGGTCATCAAAAGAAAGCTGGAATAGCCATACTTATATCAGACAAATTAGATTTTCAAATAAAAGCTATAACTAGTGATGAAGAAGGGCATTATATCATAATTAAGGGCTCTATCCACCAAGAAGATCTAATAATTGTAAACATATATACTCCCAATGTGGGTGAACCCCAATATTTAAATAAATTAATCACAAACATAAAGAAACTCATTGATAATAATACCATAATAGTAGGGGACTTCAACACCCCACTTACAACGATGATCAGATCGTCTAAACAGAAAATGAACAAGGAAATAATAGCTTTGAATGACACACTGGACCAGATGGACTTAACAGATATATTCAGAACGTTTCATCCTAAAGTAGCAGAATACACATTCTTCTTGAATGCACATGGAACATTCTCCAGAATAGATCACATACTGGGTCACAAATCAGCCCTCAACGAGTATAAAAATATTGAGGTCATACTGTGCATATTTTCAGACCACAAAGCTACGAATCTCAAAATTAACCACAAGAAAAAATTTGGAAAGACCATGAATACATGGAGATTAAAGAATATCCTACTAAAGAATGAATTGGCTAACCATGAAATTAAAGAGGGAACTAAAAAAAAAAAAAAAAATACATGGAAGCCAATTTAAATGCAAATACAACAGCCCAAAACCTCTGGGATGCAGCAAAGGCCGTCGTAACAGGGAAGTATATAGCAATCCAGTTCTTCCTAAGGAAGGAAGAAAGTTCTCAAATATATAACATAACCTTACATCTAAAAGAGCTGGTAAAAGAACAGCAAATAAAGCCCAAACCCAGCAGAAGAAAGGAAATAATAAAGATTAGAGCAGAAATCAATACTATCAAAATAAAATAAGAAAAAAGAGTAGATAACAGGAGCTGGTTCTTTGAAATAATTAATAAAATTGATAACCCACTAGCCAGTTTGTTCAAAAAGAAATGGAAAGGACCCAAAAAAATAAAATCAAGAATGAAAGAGGGGAAATCACAACCAATGCCACAGAAATACTAACAATCTTATGAGCAATTATATGCCAATAAAATGGACAAATTCCTAGAAACATATAAACTACCAAAACTGAAGCAAGAAGAAATAGAAAATTTACACAGACCCATAACCAGTAAAAAATTGAATCAGTAATCAAAAATCTCCCAACAAACAAGAGTCCAGGGCTGGGTGGCTTTCCAGGGGAATTCTACCAAAAATTTAAAGAACATCTATTCTTTTGAGACTGTTCCAAAAAATAGAAATGGTAGGATAACTTTCAAACTCATTCTAAGAAGCCAGCATTACCTTGATTCCAAAACCAGACAAAGACCCCACTAAAAAGAACTCCAGACCAATGTCCTTGATGAATATGGATACAAAAATTATCAACAAGATACTAGCCAAATGGATCCAACAATACATTAAAAGAATTATTCACCATGACCAAGTGGTATTTATTCCTGGGATGCAGGTCTGGTTCAGTGTCCACATATGAATCCATGTGATACATCACATTAATAAAAGAAAGGATAAGAATCACATGATCCTCTCAATTGATGAAGAGAAAGCATTTGACAAAATACAGCATTCTTTCTTGATAAAAAAAAAAAAAAAACTTAAGAAAGTAGGCATAGATGGATCATAACTCAAGATCCCAAAAGCGATATATGAAAGACCCACCATTAATATCATCCTCAACAGGGAAAAACTGAGAGCTTTCTCCCTAAGGTCAGGAACACCACAAGAATGTCAACTCTCACCACTGTTATTCAACATAGTGTTAAAAGTCGTAGCCTCAGCAATCAGACAAAACAAAGGAATAAAAGGCATGGAAATCAGCAAGGAGGAAGTCACTTTCATCCCTCACAGATGACATGCTATTATATGTGGGAAACCCAAAAGACTCCCCTAAAAAACTACTAGAACTTATCCATGAATTTAGCAACATCACAGGATATAAAATCAACATACAGAAATCTGTTTCATTTCTATACACCAATGGTGAACGGCGGAAAGAGAAATCAAGGAATAGATCCCATTTATGGTTGCACAAAAATCCATAAAATATCTAGGAATCAACCTAACCAAAGAGGTTCAAAATCTATACACTGAAAACTATAGAAAGCTTATGGAAGAAATTGAAGAAGGCTCAAAAAAACGGAAAAAAGATTCCATGTTCCTGGATAGGAAGAACAAATATTGTTAGTGTCGATACTACCAAAGCAATCTACATATTCAATGTGATCCCTAACAAAATAACACCAGCATTCTTCACAGAGCTAGAATAAACAATCCTAAAATTTGTATGGAACTAGATAGAAAAGACCCTGAAGAGCCAGAACAATACTAAAAAGGAAAACCAAAGCTGGAGGCATCACAATTCCAGACTTCAAGCTGTATTACAAAGCTATAATCATCAAGAGAGTATAGTACTGGCACAAAAACAGACACAGAGATGAATGGAACAGAATAGAGAACCCAAAAATGAACTCACAAACCTACGGCCAAGTAATCTTTGACAAAGCAGGAAAGAATATCCAATGGAAAAAAGGCATTCTCTTCAGCAAACAGTGTTGGGAAACTCGACAGCGACATGCAGAAGAATGAACCTGGATCACTTTCCTACACCATACACAAAAATAAACTCAAAATGGATGAAAGACCTAAAGGTAAGACAGGAAGCCATCAAAATCCTAGAGGAGAAGATAGACAATAACCTCTTGACTTTGGCATCCGTAACTTCTGACTTGGCATGATTCTGGAGGCAAGGGAAACCAAAGCAAAAATGAACTATTGGGACCTCATCAAGATAAAAAGCTAAGGAAACAATCAGAAAAACTAAAAGGCAACTGATGGAATGGGAGAAGATATTTGCAAACGACATCAGATAAAGGGTTAGTATTCAAAATCTGTAAAGAACTTACAAAAATCAACACCCAAAAAATAATAATCCAGTGATGAAATGGGCAAAAGACATGAATAGACACTTTTCCAAAGAAGACATTCAGACATGTGGCTAATAGACACATGAAAAAATGCTCACCATCACTCATCATCAAGGAAATACAAATCAAAACCACAATGAGGTATCACCTCATACCAGTCAGAATGGCTAAAACTAACAACTCAGGCAACAACAGAGTTGGGAAGGATGCCAAGAAAGCGGAACCCTTTTACACTGCTGGTGAGAATGCACACTGGTGCAGCCACTCTGGAAAACAGTATGGAGGTTCCTAAAAAAATTAAAAATAGAACTACCCTGTGACCCAGCAATTGCACTACTGGGTATTTTAATCCAAAGGATACAAAACTGCTGATTCGAAGAGGCACATGCACCCCAGTGTTTATAGCAGCACTATCAACAATAGCCAAATTATGGAAAAAGCCCAAATGTCCACCGAGTGAGGAACAGATAAAGAATATGTGGCGTATATACAAAATGGAGTATTACTGGGCAATCAAAAAGAATGAAATCTTGCCATTTGAAACAACATGAATGGAACTGGAGTGTATTATACTCAGCAAACTAAGTTAGAAAAAGACAAATATCATTTGATTTCACTCATATGTGGAATTTAAGATACAAAACAAATGACCATAGGGGAGGGAAGCAAAAATATAAAAACAGAGGGAGACACACCATTAGAGACTTTTACACACCATTAGAAAACAAACTGAGGCTTTCTGGAGGGTTATTGGGTGGGAAGATTAGCCAAATAGGCAAGGGGCATTAAGGAAGACACTTGTTGGGATGAGCACTGGGTATTATATATGTAAGTGATGAATCACTAAATTCTATTCCTGAGATCATTATTACACTATATGTTAACTAACTTGGATTTAAATTAAAAAAAAAAAAGACATGGTTGCCAAATTTATTGAAAATAAATAAAACCCAGGACTCTGTAAGCTAAATTTGTGTTTCAGACAAACAATGAATAGTTTTTAAAATTATTTAGGATATACCTACACTAAAATTTATTTGTGGTTTATTTGAAATACAAATTCAACTAGCAATCCTATATTTTATCCGGCAACCCTACTATAAGACAAAAAGCATTTTTCGTGACAGAATATTTAGATTAGGATAAAGTGCTCAATTTGCCAGGAAATGGTAATAATTCTAAACTTGTAGGCTCCAAAATAAGTAGCCTCAAAATAAAGCAAACTTTGCCAACCTCAGGGAGAAATGGACAAATCCAGCATGGTGGACAAAACCTCTACATTGCCTCTGTGCTGTCAGTGGCTGCTTTCCTCTGGAGCTACAGCCCTCAATGCAGTTCCTACAGGTTTTCACCACCCTGGCAAATGGTAAGGCCTCTGCACACCTAAGAGTGGTAATGGTTCCTCTTTGTTGCTAGTTACTGGCACTTTATCGTTCCTTGTTGACTCCTTAACCATGGCAACGTTTCAGCAAACCAACCCTTCAATAAAATCTTGTCAGCTAAAAATAAAAAAAAAAAGAGAGACAGAGAGATACTCATCCTACCTATACTCAACAATCTATACCTATATTCAACAATAACATTTCTAAGGCCTCTGATAAAAAAAAAATGAGATGTTATTAAATATTCTTTTACAAAGAGGCACCCTACATTATTCTTAATAGTAAACAATTCAAAACAACGTAAACCTCCAAAAAGAACATAGGAATACAGTAGGGGATGGAATATCCACACAATGGAACCTTTAATGATGGGAGAAAGACTCCCAATATAACATAAAACAAAAACAACATAAAATAAAACTTTATGCACACCACTATGCCATATATATCAGCACATACACAGGTGTAGAGAAAAGAGACTAGCAAGAAATCTACCATTAATGTTCCTTGGTAGTTTTCTCTCACTGTGGGAATAATCATCTGTGGGTAAATTGTTGTTGATATGCATATTGGTATTTTTCAAACTTTTTACAATTTACCCCCCAAAATTAATTTTTTGAAAGAAAAAACATTTTTAATTTTATCTTCTTTCACTTGTGACAAATAAATGATAACAAGTAAGGTGAAAGCCTAATACATAAAATTTTCCCTTCCCTTCTCATGGACAAAAAAAATTTGTTTTTATGTTTATCAATTTTGAGTTCACAGTATTAAGTACTTGACTAGATTGTGTAACACTTCCAATTTCAGCACATGCCAAGTGGGAAGTTAAACAATTTTCAAACTTGCACTTTTCTATAGTATTTTTTTTCACATGAAGCTTTAAATGGAATAGCAACATATAAAATGGAATTATTAAGTAATTCAAGGTTAGGGTTGGCATCCAGAGTGTGGAGGCCATCCATCTTCTGCCTCTGCAAGACCATCCTCAGGGACCTCTGAGCTCTTGCAAGAGAACTCAGCAGCCACCACACTAGAAGCTCTTCAAGTAAAAATCTTTTCTCCCCACTCCCCTCAAAAAATCTTTTCCATCCAATTTCCCAAAAGCTCAGACTAGGGTCCATCCCCCCATCCCTCCACCCCCACCGGTGATGAATAATCATGTGCCGCCATTCTTGAGTGACAATATTTGTGCTTGTTCATAACGGCTATACAAAAACCTGCTGGGTTTGTGATCACAGGCCTCTTCAGATGTGTGCACTGTAACATTAAAATTTCATGGCACCTAAGAAATGCAAAGATACTCTTAGTCCATAAAGGATTCTGTGGCATTTGTTTACTGTTGTGGTTTAATGCCATGAATGCTGTGACCACAGCATACTTGAGGGAATGCAGTCCAGGTTAGCTGGATTTATACTACATGGATAGCTGGTTTTAGGCTAATTGTTGTAAGATGCAATTTCTGGGCATGCTCCCCACATCCCAGGACAGTGGAATCTAAACTGTGTTCCCTGGATCTTTTGCACCCAGGGGTTACCTGGGAACCACTGCAGGGGAACTGGGGAAAACGGGGTACAAAAAGATATGCTCTGCCTCTCTTCCAGTGAGAACAGTTTTTTTTTTTTTTTTTTTTTTTTTTTTAGAGAAAGAGAGCATGCACATGCCCACAAGCAAGGAGGGGGGGGGGCAGAGATTGGGAGAGAGAGAGAGAATGCCAAGCAGGCTCCACACTGTCAGCTCAGAGCCCGACATGGAGCTCCATCTCATGACCATGAGGTTCATGACCTGAGCCAAAATCAGGAGGTGGATGCTAAACTGATTGAACAACCTAGGCACCCCCTCTTTTTTTTGGGGGGGGGGAACAGTTTTATTCTTAATCTTATATATGGGCACTTCACATAGTATTTGATTTGAAAAGAGGGCACCACTGATAAAATTTGCAATTTTCAAATGACTACTAACAGACATGTGTTTTCTATGCATTACCACCCACTAGGACCTGACCTTGAAGGGAGGTACTGGTAACTCTAACCCAAAAATTACCCCTGCTAACATGTAGGTATATAATAGCCAAGCTCATTTCCTTTGCATCCTTTCAAA
Organism: Lynx canadensis; assembly: GCF_007474595.2. Taxonomy (NCBI): domain Eukaryota; kingdom Metazoa; phylum Chordata; class Mammalia; order Carnivora; family Felidae; genus Lynx; species Lynx canadensis. Next base: position 47,117,975 of record NC_044304.2, on the reverse strand, counting down.
GATATATAAATAGACCTTGAGAGCATTATGCTAAGTGAAATATAACTCAAAGGAAGACAAATACTGTATGATCTTACTTACATGTGCAATCTAAAAACATTGAACTCACGGAAGCAAAGAATAAAATAGTGGTTGCCAGGAGCTGAAGGTGATGGGGATTTTAGTCAGAGGGTATGAGCTTTCAGTAATAAGATAGTAAGTTCTGGGGGCACCTAGGTGGCTCAGTCAGTTGAGCGTCTTACTTTTGATTTTGGTTCACGTCATGATCTCACAGTTGTAAGATCGAGCCTCATATCTGGCTCCATGCTGAGTGTGGCGCCTGCTTGGGATTCTCTCTCCCTTTCATTCTGCCACTGCCCTGCTCAAGTGTATACACACATTCTCTGTGTCCCTCTCAAACTAAGTAAATAAATAAACATTTTTTAAAAAGATAGTAAGTTCTGAGAGGTCTAATGTATAGCACAGTGACTACTGTTAACAACAGTGTTTCACATACTTAAAAGTTGCTATGATGTGGCAGCCGGGTGGCTTAGTCAAGTGTCCAACTTCAGCTCAGGTCATGATCTCCCAGCCCATGAGTTCGAGTTTCAGGTCAGGCTCTGTGCTGACAAGCTGCTTCTGATTCTGCGTCTCCCTCTCTCTGCCCCTCCCCCACTTGCACTCTGTCCCTCTCAAAAATAAACAAACATTAAAAAAAAAAGTTGCTGTGAGAGTAGAGCTTTAATACTCTCACCTTAAAAACAACAGCAAAATGGTAATTATGTGAGGTGAAGAATGTGTTAATTAGACTTCTTGTGGCAACCATTTTGAAACAAATTCACATATCATACCTTGAACTTACACAATGTTTTATGTCAATTATATCTCAATAAAGGCAGAAAAAATAGATCATTTTCTATGTCATAAAACTTTTGAACAAAAGTCTATGTACTTTTAGTTTTGTTTTTCAGTTAGTAATATATCTTGTGTATATTTTCATGCCATTAAATATAAATCAACATTATTCTCAGATTACAAAATTTTACTGTAAACATCTATCATAAATCTGTCTGCTCTTAAAATAATTTTCTAAACCACTGAGCAGGCAGGCAAAGTATTTTGCTGGGTCAGGAAGAGAAAGCCCTCCCCAAGACCTAAAATCACAGTTTAGAGTTACTTACCAGATCTGACTCCACACAGACCCACATCTAACAGCTGAGGAAAAACCAATGAAAAGCAAAGCCATCTACAGTTGTTGTAATGAACAGGTATCTCTGATCCATGGTCAGTGTCACAGCATTTTAATATCCCCAGTTAAAGGGTGCAATCTTTCGTGGTTTCTTTAGGCACAGCTTGTTTGGACTATTCTTGTCAAATCCTGTGCTCCATAACACTGAATGAGCAGTGGGATAGAAACGACCCTGAACGCACTTCCAAAGTATGACTCTCTTGGCGCTCCACTCACTAAGAATCCTGAAATCTCTTCCTGTCCTTCAAGTCTTTAAACGTCGCTGTATCTACCTGGAGTAGTTTCTTAAGGTAACACGCATGTGAGAAGGAGCATAGACTCTTACACAAAATGCACGAGCACTAGTTTTTTTTTTTTTTTGAGTCCTGGTTTTTGAAGTTCTATTCAAAATGACCGTGAACCATGCATACTTTAATAGCCACCAGAAAGCTCTTTTCTGTAAGACAATGTCTCAAGAAGATTTCTCTGGACATAAGTGCAAGCTCCTCTAGAGGGGCTGGTTTAACAACTGATGATTTGGGGATTTTTTAACTGAAAATGTATAACACAAGGGCTAGAGGGGCTATGTCTGTACCATTCCCAGCCACCGTTAGTCACTGTGAATTCATTCATCAAATGTGCATTTCCTACCTTAAAACTTCCCAATGGCACCCAGTGGCATGCACAAAGAAAAGCAGGTATAAAAGTTGTAAGGCAAGAATGACATCTTGGTTCAAGAAACAGAAGGAAGGCAAGTATGGCTGATATAGAGAAAAGGAAAATGTCATAGATCAGACCGGGGATTTAGGCAGGAGCCAGATTATATAGGCTTCTAGAACAGGGTAAGTACATTGGTTTTATTTCAAGTGTGTTGGAAAACCATTTGGTGGTTTTAATCAGGTGAGAGACAGGATCTGACATGTATCTTTGAGCTGTGACTTCAGCTTCCTTGTAAAGAATGGTTTGAAAGAATGTGCCAGGCTTTTCACATTAGGACCACAGACACGAAGGAACACAGGCTCAATCCTGTCTGTCTAATTGGCTTTGCAAAACTCCTCAGTCCCTTTCTTTGCCCTGGGAAGCTGTCTTTTAAACTCATTGCCAAGCGGAATGAGTTCCCAAGTGGGATTGCATCAGCAGAAAATCATTTCCCATTTCTAAAGCACCCAAAAATGTAACAAACATCAAGAATATAATAGTCTTTACCCAGTCACGCATCCCAAAGAGTATTTATAAAGTACCTATTGTAAGCCACGAATCAGATGATAACTAATATTGTACATGTGACATGTTTTATAGATATTAAGAAAATATGTTAAAGGTAATATAATGTCAATGGTGGTTTTTACTGATGTTCTAGTTGAATGGGTAATATCAAAGAGATTCTGGGGATACCTGGGTGGCTTAGTTGGTTAAGCCTCTGACTTCGGCTCAGGTCATGACCTCACAGTTCATGATTTCAAGTCCTGCATCAGGGTCTGTGCTGACAGCTCAGAGCCTGGAGCCTGCTTCAGATTCTGTGTCTCCCTCTCTCTCTGGCCCTCCTCCTCACTCACTCACTCATTCTCTCTCTCTCCCTCATTCTAAAATAAATAAACATTAAAAATTTTTTTAAAAATAAAGAGTTTCTGTATACTCTCACCTTGATCAGCAACAAGGTTTTCTCTTCATACCCTCCTCAATTTGGCTAGCCTCATAAAGGGGGTCATACTATGATGAGTCAAATGGGAAAACTGGGAAGACTGGGTAGAGAAGAATGCCACTTTTCCCTGGACAAATGCAGTTTGACCAATAGTGATCAAAGGCTCTTTAAAAGAAGGGTAACTCTGTGTACCCAAACTTCCATGCAGCTTCCTGGCATTAATTCTGGAACACCCAAATTCTTGGTAAGCAAGAGGGGCCTCTCCATAAAGGTCCCACTTTCTCATTACTTCCCATTACCATATATCACATCTTCTTCAAGAATAAGCATCTTTACTTAAAGAATGCACCAAAATCGTTCTCATTCTTGGGCAATACCTTCTTTCAAGTCTAATGGTCACATCTGATGTCCACCTCTGTTTCTATTTCTACACAGGGCAATCAAGTTCCATATGTGAGGGAGCAGATTCCAAGGAGGTTCTCTGGGTAGCAGTTATCAGGGAAACATCCTAATTAGTACTTATCCTACCACACTAAAATCAAAATCAAGTACAGCAATAAAGGCACAAGGGCCTATGTGTCAGTCTTACTGATCTACATTTTTGTGATTTTTAGAAGATTCAGTAGATAAGAGATACGAAAGTGCTCTTCCATTGCTTTCTTTGGATGTAATTTAATCTCTAATATTGCCACCTTTGACTCCTGGATCTAGGGCACCAGCTTCCACAGTGCCCAACACTGAATACAAGTTTTCAAAATCTACCAGGTAACCACAGTTAGCACTTCAAAACCAGCACTGCTCTCAGTTCAAAAGCAGCTATCCAGCCTCCTCGTAAGATAGAGGGGCAAGGCACTGGAATGCCCAAAAAGTGTAAATCACAGCTTAATACCTCTCTTCTCACTGATAATTCATTATTTATTACAAATGTGTTTTATAGGCACAATAGAGAATGACAGATAAGGTTTCTGCTTCTCTACGTGAAGGAGGGGAAGGGTGTTAAACAAGGAAGCCAATGAATACAAATTAAAAAATAAATACAGGAACCCATAAACCAACACGAGAATTTCACAAACTACTATGAGAACAATAAAGCAGGGTAACAGGATAGACACCAACATGGTGGGGGTAAGGAGCGTGTGGATGCTATTTCAGAAAGAGAGGGGCATCCATTTCCTAAAATTGCTGTAACAAACTACCAAAAACTGGGTGGTCAGAAACAACAAAATTTATTCTCTCATAGTTTTGGAGGCCACAGGCTAAAATCGAGGTATTGGGAGGGTCATGCTCCTTCTACAGACTCTAAGGGAGGTTCCTTTCTTACCTCTTTCAAATTCTAGTAGCCCCAAGCATTTCTTGGCCTGGGGCATTTTGTGACAGTAAATTCCCCGATCTGCCTTCATCTTCACACAGATATCCAATTTCTGAGTGTCACTGTGCCCAAATTTTCCTGGTCTTAAAAAGACACTGCTAGTTGGATTAGGGCCAACCTTCATAAACTCATCTTAATTTGACTATATCTGCAAAAACCCTATTTCCAAATAAAGTCACATTCAAAGGAACTGGAGATGAGAATTTTGACATACCTTTGGAGGGTGTTGGTGGTGGAGAATCGGGGCAGGGCCACAATTCCACCTCCAATAAACAGAGAAAGGCTCTCTGAAGGAGTGACATTTGAGGCAAGGTCCACAATGACTGTTGGTAGTTGGCCTGGCTGATTCAGTTGAACAGCCTCCTAAGCAGAGTACACTGGCCTCCACCTGGAGGCAGCTGCTTAGACAATTTTTCAAGAGAAAGAAAATTTATGATGTCATAAGGTTTGTGGAGGAAGAAACAAAGGCAATGAGCAAACCGGAAACCACTATTCAGGTCCCTATGTCCTCATTACTTGCGATGGTGAAGAAGCACCAACACATAAACAATAAATAGTCAGGGAATGGTACAGAGAACTACAGCATGTCTAGTCCACAGCTATTTAAATCGATGCTTGTAAAAATGATGCAGAAAAATAGATACTTACTTGTAAAATTCAAAAATGGGGTATATTTTACATGTTTTAAAAAAATTATGCAAACATATACATACCTAGAAGACTATTAAACCATCAGAATTGCCACCCAAGTAAAACACTATGATGTTAAGGTACTGAGAATAAGGGTTTTATACTCTTAGCTAATTTGGGGATGTGTGGATAAATACAACTCTCCATAATAACAAACTAATTTTGTAGGAAAAAATTCCATTTCAAAAAAATTGTTATGTTATATGTAAATATCACAATCATCTATTTGCTATAACATCTACCTAATTACAGTGTCACACTATTCACTTCAAGTTTATTTTCCAAGGTATCAAATATTTTGGATACAGTTGGAGTCCCCAGTGCAGAGGTTATGTTTTAAAACCAAGAATTCAAGGCAAAGAAAAATAGGTCACAATATTTTTAAAACAACATGGCCTCATGACAAGAATGCAGGCGTCTCTCATCAAGCTTTGTTAGAGAAAGAAGGCTTCCACTGCTGTTGAAATCATTTCTTGACAAGAAAAGCCAGTGGTTTCCAGGATAAACCAGTAAAATAGCTTTAATGCTACCATGAGAAAATTTATATACTACTCTGCTTCCCCCATTTTACAAAGTGCTACATGCCCATCATATAACCACATTGTATAAGTGTTGTTAGAAGGGAGAGTGCATCATCAAAAGTTGGGGATAGGCTGAAAGACACTCTAGTTCATCATCACATGTATTTACCAGCAGCCTCCCCAATGAAACATAATGCTTTAGTCAGGAGGTAATTTTCTTTGCATTTAGGCAAAAATGTAAAGCCAAAAATGTCATTTTAAAGTATCTAATGTGTCAAAAATTTCAGTGGAAAAATAAATTAGTCTCATCTGATGATACAGTAAAATATATCTAGGGGTGCCTGGGTGGCTGGGTTGGTTAAGTATCCAAATCTTGGTTCCGGCTCAGGTCATGATCTTGCAGCTTCGTGGTTTAAACCTCATATCGGGCTCTGTACTGGAAATGTGGAGCCTGCTTGAAGTCCTCTCTCTCTTTCCTCTCTCTCCGCTCCTCCCCCCACTTGCACTGTCTCTGTCTCACTCAAAATAAATAAATCAACTTTAAAAAATACGTTAAAAAAATAAAATATGTCTAACATGGAGAGGAAGTTAATTTCAGAATCAACAAGACTGTTAAATTCCCAGTCATAAAATGAGAAAGGGTGAGGTCCCTGTCTGGGTTACCAAACCTAAGCACTTAGACTTCCATAAATGTTAGCACTCAAATCAAAGCAACAATTGTTTTTACTTTGTTACTTTTCCAATCATGGTTCAATTGACATTTCATACCACTTTTTGCTTTTTGAAAACCCATTTTATAATAAATAAAAAAACAATGAATCAAAATAATCAGATGTTTATAAATAAATAAAAAAAAAAAGAACACTGCAAATTTCTCTTAGTGTCCAAGCTCAATCATTGTTTAATTGACCTTAGGCAAGTCACAGGCTTGTTCAGCCTCAGGTTACTTCATCTGGAAATTAGAGATAATCATGCCCACTTAGCATGTTGAGAGAATCAAACAGAACACAGTATATGACACTGCTTTGTAAACTGTGAAGAGTTATAGGAATATAAATAATTTTATCACCCTCTAAAGATGGTGATGAGTATCAGGCAATGGGACAACCCTACCCGGCTCTCTCTCCAAACCCTTAAAATTTATTACAAGGCATTACATACTGATGATGACATTGCCATTCTCTCGAAGCTTTTATTTCCCAGAAAACTATGGTCTTACCATCTCTTTAATATCACTGTAGGATCAACTCTCAAATAGTAGGACTCCAAAGATCTATTCTTTAAAGTCTTTATTTGGAAGTACTCTAATTTTCTCAATTATTTAACCTTCTGGAAATGAGAAATTACTGAGAAATATTTTCCATATTCAACTCTCAACAGAATTCCCTTTAGGGCCTTTAGCCAAAAAAAGCCAAAACAAGGATTTTTATTTTCAGAGGCAAACGTAATGAGAGTTGAACCAAGAAGCATCTCTTAAAAATTAAATGGTTTTCCCCGACCAGTTGTAGAATTTTTTTTAAGTTTATTTATTTTGAGAGAGAGAAAAGAGAGAGAGCAGGGAGGGGCAGAGAGCAAGGCAAAGGAATAATCCCAAGCAGGCTCCACACTGTCAGCAAGGAGACTGCGTGGGACTCGGTCTCACTAACTGTGAAATCATGACCTGAGCTGAAACCACGAGGCAGACGCTTAAGTGACTGAGCCACCCAGGCACCCCCTGATGTAGGATTTAAAATTAAAGAAACACCTTCAAACGGGTCTTCTTTTTTCAAAGCAGCCACTTTGTGTGGCTGCCCAGTCATTCTAACATGAACTCTTCTGGTTGGTGCAATTTTGGAGTTTTTCTTTGTGAAATCAGGGTCATTTTATAATCTGTGCCACATTAGGCTCTTTACATTTCATCAAGACAAATCATTCTTCATATTCAACAATGTGGCCAGGAGTGACTTGTGACTATTTCCAATAATCTAATACACCTGCAAAGGTTGACAATTTTCCACCCTTGTCAGTGTTCAAAAGAATATGCTGCAGGCTGTAGATATATTACCCTAAGAGAAATTGCAAAAATATATTGGTCAACATCAGCATCTTTAGGAAAAGTGATTACTTGCTGACAACATTGAAGAGAGAAGCTCACAATTGGATAGAGGAGCTCTAAATGTGTTTATTAAATATTGATCACAGCAACAATTCTAAAATCATGTTTTTGCAAATAATAGGAAAATGCTTACAGTAGTACATGAAAAGGAAAACAGAATAAAAACCGTATCTGTTCTTTCAGATAACCATTATTTATTGAACCCCCATGTGCTAGGCACTATTCTGGATGGTGAGGACCCAGCAGTGAAAGTTTATCAACACGTACCAGTTTTGCTTAAAAGCAAAAAGACTGGTAATAGTTCACGTTTGACACAATGTTCTAGGTTCTGTGCCAAGCACTTAAGTAATTTACCTTTTGCTCTGTGTTATTACTACAAGAAAAGTGTCATTATACCAAGTTTACAGGTAAAGAAATGGAGGCATAGATTAAATAACCAAGTCAAGGTAACAGAAGCAGAGGAGCAGAGCTAGATCTGGAATCTAAGTCTGTTTCTTCTTATTCAACTCTCCGTTTCACCCTGCTGTACCCACATGCATGACACAATGTCCCCTCAACTAGCTATTATCTCCTGCACTCTCTGCTCACAAATACAAAATAATTCAGCTGCCTTTTCCACCTGAGCAAAACTGGGGCACACCTGAGAACAAGATCCAGACTTGTCTCCTAAAAAACTGTATCAGTGTCGAATCCTCTAGGCCCTTCTTCAATAAACAGAACTGTAACAAATCATCCTAGTAAACTCTCGCACCTACTCAATTCTGTGTTGTCTATTATTTAATTCCTTAGACTCTGCTTCTCTTCTAGCCCACCAATTTCCCTGTATAGGTGACATTTGAACAACGCAGGAGTTAGGGATATCGTTCCCTCAGCACCCCACACAATCAAAACTCTTGAGTGTAACTTCTGACTTCCCAAAAGCTTAACTACTCACAGCATACTGTTGACTGGAAGCCTCAGCAATAACATTAATAGTCAATATATATTTTGTATGTTATATGTATTATATATTGTATTCTTTTAATAAAGTAAGCTGGAAAAAAGAAAAAGTTATTTTGTTTTTTAGTATTTATTTATCTTTGAGAGAGGAAGGGGTGAAGGGGCAGAGACAGGGAGGGACAGAAGATCTGAGGCTGCCTCTGTGCTAATAGCAGTGAGCCTGATGCAGGGTTTGAACTCATGAACCATGAGCTCATGACCTGACCTGAAGTCAGAAGCTCAACCACTAAGCCACCCAGGTGGCCCAAGAAAATGTTATTTTAAAAGCCCTAAATGATATCATGCTGAAAACGAGACAAAAACCTGAAATTAAAAACACAGATCTGATAACATTTTGGGATAGTGAAGGTAACATTAGCTGCCACAGGATATAAACTCCAAATTCCCAGTTATGGAACATGATAGAAATTTATTTCCTTCTCCTGGATACCCAATATTGGCATGTCTGACAGCCTTCAACATGGTCCTCTATGCATCAAGACCACCTCATCTTTATTTGAGGACTCACTCTTCTCTAATCCTTTGAGCCTTGCCCCATTAAGGTGGCAAATGAAGAAAGATCATGTGGAAGGCAAGCCAGGTTCTTAATCTCTTCAAGAAGTCCACTTCCACTCATATTCCATTGCCCAGAACTAGTCTTACAGTTCTGTGAGATGCAAAGCATGCTGGGAAATACAGTCATGGCTAGGAAACCACTTAGCAGCTGAAAAGGGACCATGAATATTTAGAGGTCAGGTGATATGCTGGTCACACATCCTAACTAGATGGTACGGAAAATTACAATGAAAAGATCTACAAATGATCCAAAATGTGAAAGAGACATGAAGGGCAGAAATCGGATGAAAGCTAGGAAAAATTAAGATATGTTAGGTAATAAATGTCAGGACAATGGGCAAGAAAGAATATCTTGGCTCCTTTGAAAGGTTACCTCAAAAGAAGTTAAGAAAGGATTCTGAAGTGAAATTGTTGAAAAAGAGCAAAGGGCTGAGATCATAATTGTTTCAATCAATAATATGAAGAAGCAAACAAATTCCATTTAAAATGATGTCCTGTTTCCAGAAACTGCATGTCACTTTACAAGCTGAGATATGGCACACATTTAATTGCTGTTTTGTCAGAACCACTAATTCTCTTGATTGTGTTGTGAAAACAAAACTACTGAAGAAAATCTTTTTTTGAAGCCCTCAAAGAAAAATTAATATTTATACACAGCTGTCCATTTGAAACCATGCAAGTTTGAAGTCAATAATTAGCATCATCAGAAAAGTTTCAGCAAGTGCCCTTATTGTGAGGTTATTTTCATACAAGGTTTTCCCCCCTAAATAAATCTGTTGGGCATGAATGTGAGATGAAAATAGGGGAGGTAACTTGGCAAATCAAGTTCTCATATGTAAAGAGTACATCATTCAGGGAACACCAACCATCTGGACTTGGGTTTTATCCAGCTAAATAACAAGGATTTAAGATATTTTTAAATCCTCATACTACTTAAAGCAGAATCGGTAAGGTTTTAGGAATCATACGCCTCAAATTTTGTGATGAACAGGATGAGAAACAGGTTTGCCTATTTTTCAGATGAGGGCATGGAGGCTTAGATGGAGTATGTGACTTGGCCAAATCACAAAAATAGTGGTGAAACCAGGTTTGAAATTTATGTTTTCTGACCAGGAGCCACCCATTAAAGAAGCTCCAACACCCACGAGGCTTACCTTTAGATTTCTCCGGCAAAGAGCTCCATGCATACCAATATCAGCCATGCCTACAACTCTGGATATCCAACATGAAATGGGTCATTAGTACAACAGCAGATTAATGTCAATCAACAGCACTTTGACAATAATGACAGATACCAGACAATGGGCCAGTAAGGTGGAAGAGAAGACTATGGGCCAGCCTCTACCAGAGAAAGGAAAGGGCTCTATGGAACACACAGGCCTAGAGACAGCAAATGTAAGTTAACTTCCGATATGTACTGATTCTGGGGTCTGGTCTCATGACTTGGTCCCTGCACTAACTGAACTCTGATTCTGCTCAGAAGTCTGGGATTCTTCCAGTTACTACTGTTTAGAAGAAGAACCTCATTGTTTATGATTTATGGTATTCTGCCTCCACCCATCCATTCCACAGAGCTTTTCTGAGTGTCTATTAGGAGCCAGTGGTCAGGTATAAAAACGCAAATGCTGAAAAACACACAGAGTTGGCCTTTGAGAAGCTCACAGTGGAAAGAGGTACAGAAAAATATCACATCCTGTGATGTTCCTATGTGCGCTTAAGGAGGAGTGAAGGCCTTGAGTTCTCTTAAGTTGCTTAAGAGAAAGACAATATTCAATACCCAGGACCACAAGGGCAACCCAATCACTACTAAGGATTTAAGGTTCCAAGATCAGAAATTGCATCGTGTTGCATAAAGCCATCTACTCCAAGGATGGTCTGCAGCCCTGCAGTACAAGCATCACCTCAGGCCTGGTCACATTTCCAGCACAACTCCAGATGAATTGTGGTCTCCATTTTAACACAATCCTCAGGTGATGTGCATGTATATTCAAGTTTCAGGTGATAAGTGTCATAGTGGAACTTATGGCTACAAATGGCTGTGTCTAAAAGGGATCAGAGAAGAAGTAACAACACGATTTGGGGTCCAGAATTTCTCAAGTTCAATGTGAGGAATGGTTTTCTTACAGTAAAAATTCATCCTTTTTAAATGCACAGGTTGATGACCTTACAAATATAGTCATGTAACCACCAGCACCACCAAAATATAAAAGAGTTACCCCAAAATTTGTCTTTGTGACCTTTTACTGTCTATACCCTCCCCCTAACTCCAGGCCCTAGAAATCACTGATCTTTCTGTCCCCATAGTTTTGCCTTTTTCAAAATGTCATATAAATGGAGTAACGTGGTATATAGCCTTTAGTATCCAGCTTCTGTGACTTAGCATAATGCTTTTTGATATTTGTCCCTTTTGTTGCAGGTATCAGTCATTTGTTTCTTCTTATTGCTGAATTATATTCAATTTTCTGAATGTACCATAATATGGTTAGTCATTCACCGGATGATGAGCATTTGGTATGTTTCCAGTTTGGGGCTATTTTGAATAAAGCTGCTATGAGCATTCCAGTAGAGATCTTTGTGTGGACCTATGTTTTCCTTTATGTGAGGTATGTATCTAGGAGTAGAATTTGGGGGTCATTTGGTAAATATGTTTAAACTTTGTAGGAAATTGGCAAAGACTTTTCCAAAATAGCTAGGTAAGAGGTGCAGTTGATGAGCTAGAATTATTTAATGAGGAGATCTCACCAGATACACAAACACATTGAGACATGAAAGAACATGGTGGGTTCAATGAATGAGTAAATATTTCAGGAGAGATGGAATGTAAGGTAGCAGAAGAATAGGGTGGAAGGGATGCAGGAAAAGCACCTTAGGTGGACAACTTTGAAGTGCTCTCAAGTAATTTTCATGAGCTTGCTTTGAAGTTTAGAAAGCCTGTATCTGTGGATTACAAAGATCATCAGGTTGTTTGTTTTCATACTGCAAAAAATTTCTTTTCCATCACATAAGTTAAATGGGCAAATACCAATACTCCAAGAGTGCAGAAAGGCATCTACCCACATGCCTATCCTAGTCTTCTGTTATGCAACTAGAATTACAGAGCATGGGAATGAAAATTATTTATAAAGGAGAATTAATGGGTTCTACCCTCAAAGGTCCAGCCAGGAGAGTGCAAGAACCCATTACAACTAATCTTTTGATTACAAAGAACACAGAAATCTCTCAACTGCTCCCTCTCCTTACCTATCAGCCTTGTGTCTGCAAATTTAAAAATACAAGGTACTCAAAATCCTTTCTCTTTCTCTAAATGCATTTCTCAGGACTCCTCGACCTCTACGATATATATGTGTGTGTGTGTATATACATACGCACATACATATACACACATACACACATATATATGTAATATATACACATATACACACATACATACACACGCATTATATATATGTAATATATACATAAATACAGACACACATATACATACACATACGTAGGCTTAGTCTCTGGAAAATCAAAATGTCCTATGGTGCTAAGGAAAATATTGGTTTCCAAGATGGTTGGTAGGCAAGACTGATGTTGATGTGTTTTATTTTGGATTTTTTTCTTCTAATTCCTTTCTTTTTTGAGCTTCCTTTAGACTATGTTGACCCAAGCAAGATAGGACTGCTTCAAAGGATCTGATATTACATCACCTTTTCTCCCTTCCTCTCTTTCATGAATATGATCATCAAAACGTGAGTCACTGACATTTCCTCCAAAGTTTTCTCTGTACTTTATGTTACTGGAAGGGATGTCAGATCATCTTGGAGCCCTGATATGTACCATGCAGTCACCTCTCCTATAGCTCTTCCTCTGTGAATGAGACTAAATCTAAGATAATGAGCTTGGGAGCTTATTATTTGAGATCAGGAACCTGACTAAGGACAGATAAGAACTTGTAGCTCCATTCTCCCTCATTCTAACCCCACCTAACTCTATACACCCTGCATAGGAGTCCTAGGTCCTAAAAATCAGCTGCTTCCTTCAATGGTCAGAAAATGGCAAACCCAATCATGTTCTGGTCATATCTTGTTATTTTCCTACATGCCTTCAAGTACAAATACAAATCCTGACCAAGTTACTTAAAAGGAAGGCAATATTCAACATCTGGGGACCATATGGAGAGTCCAATTACCTCAAGGATTTAAGGTTCCAAAATAAAGTGCACAGTGGGCAATAAAGCCATCTACCCATGGCTGCAGCACAAGCATTATCTTAGAGCTTGCCAGAAGAACAGAATATCTAGCCTTGCTCCAGATCTAGTGAGTTAGGATATACCTTTTCATAAGATTGCCAAGTGTTATGTGTGTACATTCAAGTTTAACACAGTGACTCAAACCTGGAGTCCTAAAGCCCACTTCAGATGGTTACAATCCTCACTATCATAAACCACTGCTTTGCCACTGTGGAACTCTTCCTCCTCACCTGTCAAATGGTAATAATTATCCCTATCTCAGAACTCTTGTGGAAATTAAATGTGCTTATCAAATTAAATGTTCACTTATCAAAAGTGAATGTGTAGCCTACATGATAAGGAGCCATGAAATGATTAAACCATGAAAGTGCTTCTGGGCCTGTGTGTCTCTGAAGGGCTGTTTCCTAGTGTTACACAGGAAATATCATGATACACAATGTGAGATCCATTTTCAGTCCAACCTCTAAACAGCAAGTGACTCTCCACATTCACAAGAGTCTAAAATAAGGATCACAAATGAGAAGAAAAAAAAAAAAAAAAACAAGGTCAAGGAGAAAAAGAAGGATGCAACAGACTCTCTGTTTTTAACACAGAGTGTTTCTCTTTATTGAGGAAAGAGAAGATAGGCAATGAAAGAATAAATAGATCCTGGCCCTCTGGTTCCCAGAAACAATGTTATTCACTCTTTCCAGCAGTGCCTTACGACTGAATGAGTGAATTTATTTTCTCTAGGTGTTTAGATGATCCAGTGGCCTCTAACACTCTCATGAGACTATTTTTCTTTTCCAATCTACTGTCACACCCATGCAGATTTTTAGCAGAAATATCTCTTAGTGTATTGGGAAGACCATCAGGGTCACTGGAAGAAAATTCCAGAAGTGTATTTGGAGAAGAGTATGAAGCCTGCAACACTAACCATTTTCTCTACTACAGACTACCTGTGTGAACAACGGAAAATAATGTGACCTCTCTGAATCTTAGCCTTCTAGGCTATGAAATGAGCAGAATGGACAAAGTGCTGTTTTCAGCTCTTTTCTGGCTTCAGAACTACAGGATAATTGTAATGCACACCTGGAAATTTCTTCAGACTGTAGGGACTAACAAAGTACTACCCAGTTAGAAAGGATATCTGAAAAGAAGATGGAAATGAGCATGGCTAAGGATGAATGGAAGGTAGGAGGGAAGAGGCTGGAGGGAGGTATAGAAGGATGAAGTTGACCAGTGTTCATGAGGGCACCATGTTATCTCAACAGATGGGCATGAATATTACCAGCTAGAAGCCATTCTTATTGCATCCCACATGATGAGTGAGGGTTGATGCCCCAGCTGTGCAGGCAGCTGTCTGCCATGAGGCTAAACACCCAGCTAAATGGGAAATCATCTCTGGAATTTATGAGCCATACTCAAGCAGCAGCCAGGGATCTGAAGCTCCCCATCAATCATGTCACCCCTTGCATGTTCCTTTTCCTTGATTTAGACAAATAAATGCAAAGGGGTCTGGACATCATGAATCCTCCCCCGCCCCCCCCCCCCCCCCAGTTTGTACACCAACCACACCACCTTTTGTTAGTAATACTTCCATCTCTATGAGATATGCAATTTCTAGCTAACAGGTATAGTGTCTACAGTGAGAAACTACACTAACAACTATTAACCCAAATCTCATGGAATACACTATTGGGGTTTGTTTTGTTTTGTTTTTGAGTTAGAGAAGCACACTAGCCAACTAAAAACCTACGCACAAGCATCTCAACACAGGAAAGCCTCCTATGGAAGTTCAATCTCAACCCCCCTTCTTTTACAAATGAAGAACTGTGGACCAAGGTCGTGCCACCTACTGGTAGAAGGCCTGACATTTGAATCCAAGTTGTATGACCACTACCTTAGTTCTTTTTTCACCATTCTCTTGCTAAAATGCATGAAATAAATAAATACATTAAATGCATAAGGCCTTCTCTTTGAAGCTCAACCCCAACAGTCTGAGCAAGTATGACTTGGGGAAAATCACCTAACCTATGTGAACCTCAGAATTCCTCATTTGCAAATGGGGATCAAAACAGCTATATTAAAAACAATGTGAGAGTTAGCTCAGGAGCCACTTTATGTAATTTCTGGCACAATAATACACCTTCAGCAAATGGGGGAGAGCGACAGAGTTTTATTATTCCTGTACTTTCCTGCCACACAACTATTAGTATCTTAGCACAATTTCTGCCAGTAGTTTCCCTCTAGCATCATTTTACTCATTTGTAATCACAAGATACAGTTACTGTCACAGGGTAGTTTATTCACGGTGCTGTGCAATCTTCACAGTTCTCATCTAAATGGATCTATGTATTTCACTGAGTGGATTATATACTACCTGAAAACACCAGTACCCCATTGTTAGCTGTTTACCATTTTTTGCCTTTCGAAATTTACCTGCAATAAACTTCTTTATGCACTTGGTTTTGTCCACATTTTGAGTTAGTTCCTCAGGCTAAATTCCCAAAAGTAACCATTTTGGTTCTTTGAATATAAAGAATTCTCTGAAATTATATTTCACTCTAAGAAATACTTAAATCTCCACAAAGTCATATACACACAGCTGGGTTTATGAGATTCAGAATTTCTTCACACATACACACAAATATACATACACACACACACACACACACACACACACTCAAAAAAATAAAATGCAAACCTCTTTTATACTATGACAGAATATATTTGGATCAAACCATTTTTAGAGGCATATTTAAGCACAAGGGACGAACAGAACCTATAAGGAACTTGATAACTTTGTGTTAAAAATGCGAATGATGCAGACAAATGCAGTATTGCCTCCAAAAAGGAACAAAATGTCTGAGGACCGGATTTACAGGGAAAGAGCTAAAACTAATACGTATGTATAACTTGGTTCAGTAAAAAGTAAACAAAGAAATTCAAATAGCCTCTAAGCTTGAGAGAAGTAAACATCAGAATAGAAAGGAGACATTTACTGTATTTTGCATTTTACCTTTTTGCTTCACAAAACTTTTAAAAACAAAGTTCTAGGGGTGCCTGGATTGCTCGGTCAGTTAAGCCACCAACTCTTGATTTCCTCTCAGGTCATGATCTCATGGTTCTGAGATCGAGCCCAGTGTTAGGCTCTGTGCTGACAGCTCAGATACCTGCTTGCGATTGTCTCTCTCCCTCTTTCTCTCTGCCCTTCCCTCACTTGTGGGTACATGCTCACTCAGGCGTGCACATTCTCACTCTCTCCCTCTCTCTCTCTCTCTCTCACGATATAAATAAACTTAGAAAAAAAAAAGAAAGTTCTATAACACACTTCTCAATTCCCCTTCCCCCAATCTTGGTCCATTAATATTAGACTTAATTATTTATAGCAGCACTTTCAACAATAGCCAAATTACGGAAAGAGCCTAAATGTCCATCAACTGATGGATGGATAAAGAAATTGTGGTTTATATACACAATGGAATACTACTTGGCAATGAGAAAGAATGAAATCTGGCCCTTTGTAGCAACATGGATGGAACTGGAGAGTGTTATGCTATGTGAAATAAGTCATACAGACAAAGACAGATACCGTATGTTTTCACTCTTATATGGATCCTGAGAAACTCAACAGAAGACCACGGGGAAGGTTGGGGGGAAAGTTACAGAGAGGGATGGAGGCAAATCATGAGAGACTCTTAAAAACTGAGAATAGGGGGCGCCTGGGTGGCGCAGTCGGTTAAGCGTCCGACTTCAGCCAGGTCACGATCTCGCGGTCCGTGAGTTCGAGTCCCACGTCAGGCTCTGGGCTGATGGCTCAGAGCCTGGAGCCTGTTTCCGATTCTGTGTCTCCCTCTCTCTCTGCCCCTGCCCCATTCATGCTCTGTCTCTCTCTGTCCCAAAAATAAATAAACGTTGAAAAAAAAAAAAAACTGAGAATAAACTGAGGATTGATGGGAGGTGGGAGGGAGGGGAAAGTGGGTGATGGGCATTGAGGTGGGCACCTGTTGGGATGAGCACTGGGTGTTGTATGGAAACCAATTTGACAATAAATTTCATTTAAAAAACATATTAGACTTAATTATTTGGCATAATTAAAAAGGTAGAGGAGGGGGAGGAGTCATCTTTTTGCTCATGAATGAGTTTTATTTACACTTTACATTCTGATCCCTTCTTCCCCTGTGAACTATCAAAAACCATGGAGGAGTTGAAAAAATGATGTGGAATTATCATTTAGCTACAGAGTTTCACAATCTAAAAAACATCACATTACTGTTCCTCTTCTTTTTTCTGATTCTCTTTGTTTCTTCTGAACGTGGACTGAGGGGCAAGCTGGCCCGCCTCACACCCAGCAGAGGGAAGAAATGTGAATGTGCCTGCCTTATGGAATGTGTCTTTTATACAACATATGAAAAGCTTATCAATATGCACATTATCCTTCCATTTGAACCTTATATGTCATTGGTATACAGAGTTTCATAACACTAGTCAGCAGCAATTTTTAAAAAGTGAGTTTCAAGAATGCCATTCTGACTTGTATAATTCAGAGAAAGATTATGAAAACAGCATTCCAACACATTAGCTCATGGAAAGCACATCAAAAAGCACCATTTGTAAGCAAAATAAGAAAGGAAAGGAATAGTTCAAGAGAGCAATTGTGAAAAATAAAAAAAAAAACCCACAGAGACATTTATTTGAAAAGGGCCCTACACAAATCTGTTTTAGTATTTATGAAGTGGTTAAAGAAAATGAGAAATGAAGTATGACTCAGTACCCTAAGGCCATAATATTAAACTTTCTGTAACCCCAGAACTGTTTCTCTGAACAAAATCTTACTTAGAAACTCAAAATACAAAGCAAGTCAGAAAAGCAAGGTGGGAGCCACAGTGCAAATTCAGGAGCTCCACCAGCCCAGACCCTGAGTTAACTCCACAGGACCCCAAAAAAGTGTGAGGGGCCCCCCAGTGGGACACCACTGTCCTAAGAGACGCTGGCAAAGGGCTGAGTTTGAGATGGGAGTGATGGCAGAAGAAAAAGAATGTGGAGAGAGCCCTTAAAAGGGAAATTAAAATGGAAGACAAAACAGGGTGTAAAAGTAGGGGAGAGGAAGAAGGGAATAGATGAAGGAAGGAAGGAAGGAAGGAAGGAAGGAAGGAAGGAAGGAAGGAAGGAAGGAAGGAAGGAAGGAAGGAAGGAAGGAAGACAAGTCACTGTGCTTAATATTAACTCTCTCAACTTTTTGCCCAGAGTAGTTGCTTTTTCAATTGTTAAGACAGCAAGTGCTTTTTTGAGACCCATGAAAAATGGCATCAGATGATGGCACTCAATCAGTTTAACTAAAGCAACAGTGGGGCAGAACCACATTTCACACACACCTGGCTTCTCAACCTTAAAAACCTGAAATAAATGCAATGCCCTTTCCAAACTCAAAGTATAAAGTAAGATCTTCTATATGATGAGTCAACACACCCCAAGATACATTCAGAAACACATGTTGAGAATGTTAGCCCCGTAATACAGGAACACATAGAGCAACTAATGGGAACACACATCCTTGACTTCAGGGCTCCTCTCAATCACCTTCCCAGGGATTTTGAATTCCCCACCTCACTGTTCAGTCCCACTGCTCACACACATCTCTGAGCCAGCCACATCCAACTTGCCCAAACATCCCACAGGCCTAAATCCCTGTGAGCAGTTCTCTTTGCTGAAAAACCTATCCCTACATCTCTCTTCTACCAAGTCCATATAAAACCAAATATCAAATATAGTTTCTCCATCGCCAGAGTTGACAGCACACTTTGTTCCATATGTTTTCTATGGTAGACTTGTCATTATATTGGACAATAATTTGTGAGGTTTTTACCCTCTCTTCTTAGATAGGAAATATCACACAAATATGGGGACTGATCTTTATTCTTGGTACCAGCACAGCATCTAGCACATATTGACCATTAAAGCCTTTGGTGAAAATAAAAACCAACATGCACTGAATGTTCATTAGGGGCCAGGCACTGAGCTTTAAGCACTTTACATCCATTACCTCATTTAAGCCTTACAACAACCCAACACATTCCTTCTTATTTTTGCCTTTTTATAGATGTGCAAACTGACACACATAACTGTTAAACACCTTGGCCAATGACCTAAGTTCACCAGCAGTTGATGCCAAGACTCAGACTCAAGCAAACTCCAGAGTCTGAGCAATTAACCACTAAGCCGAATGACTAACAGGCAAGAAAGCAAATGAAGTTAAGATAGTGCAAAGTTGAATGAGTTTTTCAAGTTTGCTTGCTTGCTTATTTATTTATTTATTTATCTATTTAGAGAGAGAGAGAGAGAGAGAGAGAGAGAGAGAGAGAGGGAGGGAGGGAGAGAGGGAAGGGGGAGGGAGGGAGAGGGAGAGAGGAAGAGAGAATGAGCGAGAACAAGGGAGGGGCAGAGAAAGGGGAGGAGGCTGCCAGTGCAGAGCCCAACATGGGGCTTGATCCCACATACTGTGAGATCATGACCTGAGCCAAAATCAGGAGTCAGATGCTTAGCCAATTGAGCCACCCAGGCACCACCAAAGTTGATATATTTTAAAGATCCTTTCAATTCAAACATTCTAGCAAAATATAAAAATTCCTGCTTTGAATCTTAGAGCACTTCTACCCTTTCCCTTGTCTAGCCACCCTTTTTATCACTGTAATTTGCACAAATTTGATGACTTAGGAAATTCTAAACTAGACATAATGCCTCTTCAACTCAATAGCTTGGATGTGTAATTCTCCAGGTAAGTATGCATGTATTTAGTGATGGGTAGATGGGTGAATGGTTGATGGGCAACCTAAAGCTCCACCTCTAACAGCCCCCTTCCTTGCCACTCCATCTAAAAGGCCAAAGTTGTGTGTAAATAGCAAATGGCAGGGTTGGAGGGCAAACAACAAAGGCTGGCTATTTTTTCCCAGAACTAAATAGTAATAACCTCTCAAAACATTATTTTCATTCTGGCTATGATCTCAATGGCCGTTTTGATTTCAAAACACAGAACTGTGTATGTGTGGGTGACTCAGTGAGTTCATGACCTGATGTGAGTCACTCCGCCTTAAGGAGAATGCTAATTCTGATCCCTTTGCTTTGGAAAAGTTCTGAAATTGTGACAAAAGGTAAGATTTACTTGCATGAATATCTATCCAGTAGCAATCTGAAGCCTGCCCAGACATTTGTAATCAACATGCATGCAGGCATCCTCTGATTCCAAAAGAAAAGAAAAAAAAAAAAAAAAGAAAAGAGAGAGAGAGAAAAAGAATGAAACAAACAAACAATATAGAGATGTGAAGTATTAACAAATAACAATGGAAATCCTATGCCCTTAGGCATGGGATGCTTGTGGATCCAGGAGCAGTTTTGAAGTACTAATGCTCTTGGGTATCCTCATCATTAGCTTCCAAGGAACTGTTCTTTCTTGGCTTAAAGAAAAGAAAAAGAAAAGAAAAAGAAGGCAGCAGTACAAAAAATAAATAATTATTGACCGTCTATTATGTGCTAGGCTCCGGGCTGTTGACAATATTGCAGTCAATGAAATAAGCATAGTCTTTTATGGAGCTTACCGTTCCATGATAAATGAGCTACAAAAAGACAGTGGTGTGATGGGTGCTCTGATGAAGAAGACATTCAGGGTTATACAAGGCTAACGTCAGATTATGTAACCACAGAGACCCTGCTTCAAGTGCAGGGAAATTCGCTTTCCCATTCAGAATGGCTATTAAACAGGTAATAAAGTATTCACTAAGCAGAGAACAGAGGAGAAGAATACTCCAGGTAAAGTTTATATGCTGAAGCTAAAATCAACAAAGAACATTTAGGACTGAAACAAGTTCAATGAAGCTACAACACAAAGAGGGTGAAGGGAAGGTAGAGAATTAAGAATCAGGGAGGATACCTTATTTATCAAACGATCACTGTGAATTTTTTGATCTCTTCTGATGCATACATCCTGCTCTTTTATTGAGTTAGAGAAATATGAAAAAATATTTTAATTCAGTCTAACTTTGGTCTTTCTTCTTTATTTCCTTGACCAAGCTGAAACTGGTCATCTATGCACTCAGTGTGCTGTGGGCCTATCCATGAACATGGTTCCTTTTCCAAAAGGCTTTATATCTTGAGATCAAAGGTGTCATCTCTCTGTAGGAATAAATTCTCTGCGCTGTCACAATTTTTATAGCAGTAGTATGATTTAATTTAAAAAATAAAAGGCCAAGACATGTCACCTCAATGTAAGTATTATTACTAACTACAAACTTTTTCTTTCTACTCTCTTAGTTAGGTTTTGGGGAATAAGAACAATGTCTTACTTACAGAATGCTTTACATCATATACTTTATTTCATATGAACCAGACAGTCAACACAAGGATACACTACTATAGGTGAGGAAACAAATTTAAGAAGGTCATGTAATTTCTCCCAAGGCCATATTAGTAAGTGGAAAAAACAAGTTTAACATCATGGCTGCTCCCAGTCCCATATTCTTTCTTTTTATAAAGATGTTTTTCAAAATGTAATCCAAATGTGTCAACCCTTGTGCTGTATATTGTATAGGATACCTAGATCATACCCTCAAAAACTTTCAGGAAAATTGTGTGTGATTTTGGGTAAACTATCTCAATCTCTCAGAGTCTATTTTCTCATCTATAACATGGCAGTGATAGTACCATCTACTCAGGATGCTTGAGAGAATTAAGAGAACACATATGAAATGCTTAGCATTTAGCAGGTAAATATTAAGTATTTAATATTTACATAGGAAAAGTATGTATGTGGAAAAGTACCAGTATGAGGCACTATAGAATTGGACATTTTCTAGGGCAAGTAGGGGTTCTGAGAAGAAAGATCTTACTATAGGCTGGATCCTTGCTACTTCAAGTGTGGTCTGTGGATAAGTAACATCAACATCACCCAGGATCTTATTAGAAATGTAGATCTTCAAGTCCAGCGCCAGTCCTGAGTCAGAATTTATATTTTAATAACATTCCTGGATGTTATATATGCCAATTAAAGTTTGAAGAGCACTTGGCTCGACATGTTTTTGGTGATATGCAAAATTCAGATACTCAAGGAGAAGATGGGGACAATGGGCTTCCTATGGTTGAGAAGAGAAGGGAAAAAAGGTTTAATAAACCAAACTACTGAAATGTCTTTAGTGGGTGAGTATCTTACTTAAACCAAAGGGTTGTTTGGGGGTGCAGTAAGAGATGAAACTGGGCTTATAAACCCAGGTCATATTATCCATAGTCTTGGATTCTAGCCAAAGAGGTTTTGCCCTTATCCTTCCTCGGGTCTAATATCTTTATACATTTCTCCTTTAAGCTCTCATTTCCAATATAACTACTATCTTATAAGAATATGATTCTTAACGTGTGATTAGCTGACCATCTGGAACAGAACCCTTGGGAAGCTGGTTGGAAATGCAGACTCCTGGACCCACTTCCTAGCTTATCTGAGTGCAGGTCCTAGAATTTCAAGTATGAGAACCACTACTGTTATACAATGTCTGTCACAAGGACAATTTATGACATAAAAATCTGAAGATAAAATACAACTGTCTTTAGAGTTCTATTCCTAATTTTTGAACAAGCAGTAGGAACACAATCCATATGAATTCTTTAACAAGAAAGACCATAATCAATGGTCTCTATGTCCCTAATACCAGGAGAAGCTGGGTGATCCACAAGCATTTGCTGAATGAATCAAGAAATGCATGCGTGCATAAATGACTAAGCAGATGATTTCAGAGATAACTCTGAAGTAAACAAATATGTGTACGAATTACAGTTGCATTTTCATACTAAAAGTAATGAGCAATGAAATCAAATGTATTCATTTTCAGAAAGAATAAAATTCACAGTTGCCACCAACAAACTTCTTTTGAAAAAGCTGACATGAATTTGATCAATATCCAACAAACAGACTCCTTTATAAACTGACTCAAATATGGTTTGGGGAATATCGTTTTGGTTACAGTCAACCATAGTCTGTGTTGGAGCTTCGAGGATGCCATGAATTTTTCCTGTAAAGCAATGCATGCATCTGAAGGAGATTTTAATACTGCATTTCAAGTTGGGGCTTGATACAGGACTAGCAGAATTTAATACACTACTATCCTTACTGTTCCAAGAAAAACCAGAGAATTATTTATGTTATCTCGAGTTTTCGCAAGTAATCACCTGAGAAAGTAAGTATGGATCAGGTTAAAATTCAAAAAATTTGGAATGTGTTAGAAAAATGGATGAAATGAAGAATAAAGTATTTCCTTACATTAACCATGATTAATTGCATAGAACAAGAGGCAGTTCAAGCCACTGTATTGAAACAACTCACTTCCAGTGTTAATAATGGTCAACAAGCAGTGTCAGCACCCCATTTAAGCAAATTGCAGCATGGGAGTCTACAACAGGGAAATCTTTTGCAGTCTATGTAAGTCAGGATGCTTACCTCTGCAAAGACAGAAAAATCTAACTCAAACTACCTAAGCAAAAATGAAAATGAAACCAAACATAACACATTCCTGAAAATTGCAGATTTTTTTCTGGCTTTATGCAAAACTTGATCTAGGCCTCAAGCAATGTCACCAAGACCCAGTATCCCCATCCTGCCCCAAATGTTCTTCTCCATCTTGGTGCAAATCTCAGGCCCCATACAGTGCCAAGATGGCTGCCAGCAGCTCCAGGCTACCTTGGAGCTTCCAAGGTTCAAACCCAGTATAAAACCAGATTTTCCTCTCTGTAACAGCTGAGTTCATTTTAATTAAACCAGTTTGGCCATATTGAACCAATTAGTAAGGCTAGAGAAGGGTGAAATCACACTGATGAGCACAGACTGGGTCATGTGCTCACACTCAGACCCATCATTGTAGCCAAGGGAACTTAGCACTTTCATAGATTAGGCTCTAGGGTTCCACCTCTGGCATCAGGAGTGGGGCCTCACCTCAACAAGGACTAACAAGAGATGAAGAGTTTCCCAAAGGAAACTCAGGGTTCTACGATGAGCAAAGGAGGAAGTGGACTCTGGCCATTCAAAGACAGCAAATATATTCAGTGGTTTTCCAAGGACAGCTTTTATAGGCCAAATTTGACACCAAGGCTTACCTCAAGGCATTCTATGTGACACTCACAGATGGAGGAGAAGACATCCATACAGAGCAGCCACGCTTTGTGGCAATTGGGCTACTTCATTCCCTGGTGCTTAAAATCTACAAATGGCTCAGGACAAGTTTCAACCTACCAATGAGGCTTACAGGGTGTTTGAGGACTTGGCCTCTGTTTCTCTCATCGTCCTCATTCTGACTCTCAGTTGGTAACACTAACCTTCCTTTGCTTTTTAAGCTTCTCCATCTCTCCTACCCTAGGCCTGTGCATATACTGTGGCTCTGCCTGTCGCACATCTGCCATCCATTTTGTCATCTCCAAACCCTTCACATAACCCCTTTGCTGGGAACTTTCCCATCATTCAGGTCTCCCCTGAAAAAAAGCCTAAACCCGTGTTAGCCTCTGTTGTCTTCTCCTACGGTACCCAAGTGTCCTTTAATAACTCTGAATTCATCTTACAGAACATATTTAATAGTGTCTTGCCCCGGCTGTATCATAAACTCAGTAAAAACAAGAATTAGGTCCTCCTTCCTTTCCATTTCCTCCATCCCACCCAGGAAACAAAGCTCCAGGGGAACGTTTTCAGGGGCTCAGAAAACATTAATAGATGAAGGAATGGATAGATGGATTGAAGGATGAAAGCTAAAAAACAAAAAAAAAATAGTACTACGAACACATACATTAAAATATTTTAGCCCCACTAACATAAGTATATATGTGCATGGTATTTACATATGAATTATATATTCCATACATTAGGTATTTATGGAAGGTATACTCTGTGCCTGGATTGGTTTGAGGCACTGGAGATATATCAGGGAAAACAAATAAAAACAGTATTAAGACCTAAAATAAACATTATAAATAAATCAACTACCTAACATGTTAGAATGTATTAAGTTCTCTGAGAAAAAAAGTCCAGCAAGATAAGGGGATTGAGGAAATCTGTGTTGATGAAATGCAACTTTTAACAGATGGGCAGAGCAGTTGCCACGGAGAAGGGACTAGGTGAGCAAAATATGAGGAAGGGAGGCATAAGCCAGGCAGATACCTAGGAAAGGAGCCCACTGGGCAGGAAAGCAGCCAGTACATGGGCTTAAGTGAGAGCAAACCTGGCTTCACACATGCCTGCTGAAGGACCCTAGTCACAAACATCTTATTACTAAGAAAAATGAAAACTACTTTTGCGTAATTGCCAAAGACAATTTTACCTATCTTTAATTACTGAATGTGCAAATACCACAGATATGCTAGAACTTTTTACCTCAGTAGACTGACTCTACAACTTGAAAGGTTTCTCTGATCGGTTGAGAAAATAGGAAAAAAAAAAAAACCACAAAAACAATTTCACCCACTGGGTATTGACTTAGAAATGTTCATTTACATTAACTTTATTCATCTGAGAATTTAATGGGCATGTCTTAATTATCCGGAGAGGAAAATGTCTATTAAAATGTGGGAAAACCATGTAATGGCTATGATAAGTTTCTTTTTATTACTGCTTTAATAACTGCAAACTTCAATGAGTACCAACAATTGTATTACTATTAATGCCTATTTTATTCATTAGAAGTTCAGAAACATCTAAGCAGCTAGCTTGAATTTTTTTCTTTTACCCTTAGTAATGATAAGCTTTGTTATTTGCCTTCCTCCCATCTGGCTTGCTTCAACAAAATGATAAAGAAAAGAGTATAACAAATTTAATTACGTGAGCCATGTTTCTAAGACTGATACTGTACTAATGAGGACACATTGAGCCTCACAGTCCCACAATTGCTCATGGGTTGGTTACAGAATAAGACTTTCATTCTAAACTTCTTGAAATGATTACAAGCAAAAATGTCTCTTACAAAGCTTGAAATAATACGTCAAATGGCAACAACAATAACAGTAATAATACCTCACATTTATTGCTACTTACTACGTACTGGGCACTATATACTGTTTCATTTAATGTTCACAATATTCCTGATGAAGTGTGTACTGTTTTTACTCCCCACTAAATAGATTAATGAACTCCAAAAGTCACTCTGCAAGTGGTGGGAGTCATGTGACTCGACCCTATTATGTGATTCTACCCTCTTCACCATGTGGACTGGACTTGGGTACAATACCTGATTAAAGCAGGACTGATCAGACTACCCCTCCTGGGACACATACTAGAGGTCTATGGATGGCTGGAACCTCCTGTAACCCACAGACAGAGAAGCAGAGAAAGGCTCTCTGCTGTAAGAACAGAAGAAAGCAGAGATGGAAGGCAGTGCAGACAGAGAAGAGAGAGATGTTCCTTTGATGACTGATTCCTTTGCAGGACCTATTTTGGGCACCACCTCATCAACCAGGATCTGTGTATTTTCTAACATATTCCCTGCTGTGGCTGAAGCTGAGGAAGGTATCTCTTGCTTCCACTTAAGCACATTCTTTAGATAGTCTTTAATTCATCTGAGAATTTAATGGGAATGCCTGAATCAGGAAACTTAAGGTGTCCCACCAACTACCATCACTGACAGCAGAGAAGTAAAGACCAGACTAGTCACAGGCAACAACTGAAAAATGAGTATATTACCAGGATTTTTTTTCAGAGTGTGTTGCACATCCAAACCATTACTCAGCATTAACTCTGCACCCTTTTTGAAAGGCATCAGCACAGCACTGTTAATAATAACCCCTTGAAATCTGATACTGAAGACACTATGCTGTTTAAACATCTTTTCCAAAATCTAACCCCAAAAAGGGCTTTATCACCTTTCACTCACACTCATGAATATCTTTGAGTACTTGCCATGCACAATCACTTAGTTTTGCTCTCATTCCATGCTGTGGTTTTCCTCTGTAGCACCTATCACAATAGTAAATAATCATATAAAATTTGCTTATTTTTCATCTGTCTCTCCTGCCAGACTTTTAATTCTATGTGGGCAGACTAAATATGTTTAGAGCAAGAGCTGCTATAGAGGGGCCTCTCGGGAAATTTTTAATCAATTAATTAATCCTCTTTCCCTCCTTATCCCTATTTACAGGAGCTCAAAGAAGCTAAGAAACTTGCTAGCCCTCATGTAGCTGGTACCTGTCAAATACCCAGCTCTTCCTACCTCTGAAGTGTATACTACTTTCCATATGCTTTCACTCTCCCCTGGACAATGTCTACGTGTCTTCTTCAATTCCATGAAATCCCACCTTTTAATGGTTTTAATACTGTAGTAGCCTTTTAAGGATGTTGAACTTAACATATTTTTGGCAAGAAAGTTGCATTGTAAAATAGTCTCATTTTTTCACCTCCAACATAAAATCCCATTATGCTATTGCCTAAAGATACAGAGCAAAAATTAGATATGGTACAAACCACCTTTACAGCACAGGTTATCCTATCCTGGAGCATCTTTGTAAATCCTTTTTTAATAAAGAAATAGTTAAGGACATATAAAAAGCAGTTTCTAAACATGCTTCAAAACAAGGCTAACAGGTAAAAATAAATACAAGTATTTACATTCAAATCCTACTCTGCTAGAAAATGTTCCTCTTCTCTCAATTTCTGTTGTTAGGTTGGGTTTAGAGCCTAGATGTGGTAAAGAAAAGGGGGGAAACTGAGAAGGACTAGGAAGGAGTTAAAGGTAGAAATAAAAGAAATGGGAAGCAGTAAATAAGGAAAACATCCTAAAAGACCTTCCCTGATATGCTAGTGTTCAAAACCTGGCAACTTGCAGAAAAGACAGAAATATGATTTGGGCTAGTACATTCTGTTTTTAAAATCAAGATCCATAATATTTACACAAAGCTGATTTCACATAAAATTTTGGATTTATGTCCTTCGAAAAATTCTGAGTCATCTTTAGATGGGACTCATGCTCTCCAATATGCCCTATTTTCTATCACCCACTCCTTTTTCCAGACTTCACTCATTTACAAAACCAGGCTGTGTATGTATAATTTGATTTGGGCACCTCCAAACCGAATTCACAATTCACTTCCCATTTTCTCAAAACTTGAGTCACAATGGGTTCCTGTACATTCAATTTATCTAGGATACATAAGCTCCAAGAGATGGAAAAAAGATATCCCATCCAAGTGGACACCCAAAGAGAGCAGGGGTGTCCCTACGTATATAAGACAAAACAGACTTAACTTAAAAGCTCTAACAAGGACAGAGGGGAGGAGCCAAGATGGCGGAACAGCATGGAAGTTTTTTGTGTGTCTCGTGTCCATGAAATACAGCCAGACCAACACTAAACCATCCTACACACCTAGAAAACCGATTGCAAGATTAACACAACAATCTGCACAACTGAACCACAGAATTGAGCAGGTATGCAGCGTGGAGAGGTGAATTTGGGGACCGAGAAGCTGTGGAGGGTAGGGAACTGCTTTTCTGGGTGGAGAGAGGATGGAGACTGTGGAGGGCGGCAGAATACGGGAAAAGCACCCCTCCCCAAAAGCAGCTGGAGAGAAAGTGGAAAATTGGAAACAGCCACAGGGACTAAACTAAAAAGGGAGAAAGGAGAAAGGAGAGGGTTTAAATTCCATTAAGACTGTAAACAAGGGGAGCTCAAAGGCTGCAACTCCACAGCTGGATACCTGGCAGTGCTCTGGTGGGAAGGACAAATCCCCAGGAACAGAGTGGGGTCCGGGAGGTTCTCAGGCCACACGGGGAAAAGCGGTTCCACTGCTGGAAGGACATTTGGTAGAGACTGTTGAAGCCACCTGGTCCCAGCAGACCCCAGAAAATGGCCACATTCGCTGGTGCTGGAAGAAGGTCGTTAAGGGTGAGGCCTGGTGCCAGATGTGTGCTGTGATTTTCCATAATCCCTGAAATGCTGCTGCTTCACACTCTCGCAAACTTTTCCTGGAGTAGGCTGCTGCCTGGCCACAGTCTTGGGGCACCAGCAGCAGCAGGGTCCAGCAAGCGTTCATGGGTGCAGCTGACATTCAGCCATCGCTCAGTGAGACCCTCCAGCAGAGGGGCGGAATGGGTCAAAGCCGCAGTCCTTCGAAAGTAAGGGGCCAGGGAAAACAGCCGCATCTGAGACAAAACTTGGGAGAGAGAGGTACTGCCTGGGGCCTGGTCATGGAGACTGAAAAAGCGGGGAGGAGATGAAAGCTGAAGACAGAACACGGGTACATGACTGCTGATCTGGGAGAACAGACTGGGTAGCTGGGTGGCGCCATTTTCACTGCTCCCGCACATGTGCATACACACCTACCAGCACTGCAACAATCCACCCCAGTAGGCTAGCAGCACCATCTAGTGGAGAACGGAGCTGTTACACTGATCCCCGCCCAAATGGGCCAACCTCGCTTTTTAAGAACACAAGTATCACCAACGGCTTAGAGTTTATGGAATATAAAGCACTACCATAGACTGACTTCTAGAGGAAAATGAAGTAATTTCAGTCCTACTTCAATCTGTTAGCAGGTTCATCTATTCAATTTTCTTTCTTTGTTTTTTTAATTTTTCTCTTTTACACTTCTTTTTCTAGAAAACAGAAAGAGAAAGAATTCATTTTTATTTCCAATTTTTATTAAAAATATTTTTAATTTTTATTACTATATTTTTTACTTTTGTGTAAATTTTTTCTAATTCTATTTTCCATCATTTTATTTTAGTCTACTTCAGCATATTCACCTTTTCAAATTTTCAACAATTTCCTTTTTATTTTTTTCTTTCTTTTTCTTTTTTCTCTTTTTCATTTCTTTTCTTTTTCTTGAATGAAGAGAAAAACTTCAGTTTTATTCTCAATTTCTATTAAAAATATTTTTATTTAATTTTTTACCATATTTTTTGTTTTTATGTAAATTTTTTCAAATTCCATTTTACTTCCATCATTTTATTTTGGTCTACTAGAGTGTATTGACTTTTTCAAATTTTCAAACGATTTCCTTTTTTTAATTTTTTATTTTTTATCTTTTTTTTTCTTGAATAAAAAGAAAAAATTCATGTTCATTTCTAATTTTTATTAAAAATATTTTTCTTTAATTTTTTTCTACTATATTCTTTACTTTTGTGTATATTTTTTTAAATTCTATTTTACCCCATCATCTCATTTTAGTCTACTTTAGTGTATTCATTCTTTCAAATTGTCAAACGATTTCCTTTTTTTTTCTCTAATCTGTCAAACCACTTTCAACACCCAGACCAAAACACACCTAGGATCTAGCATCATCTATTCAATTTTTGTGTGTGTTTTTAATTTTTAATTTTAATATTTTTTAATTTTAATTGTTTTTAATTTCAATTTTTCTACCTCATTAATTCCTTTTGTCCCTTCAAAATGACAAAATGAAGGAATTCACCCCCAAAAGAAAGAGCATGAAGAAACGACAGCCAGGGATTTAACCAACACAGATACAAGCAAGATGTCTGAACCAGAATTTAGAATCACGATAATAAGAACACTAGCTGGAGTCGAAAATAGATTAGAATCCCTTTCTGCAGAGATACAAGAAGTAAAAAATACCCAGAATGAAATTAAAAATGCTATAACTGAGCTGCAATCAAGGATGGATGTAGCGGTGGCAAGGATGGACGAGGCAGAACAGAGAATCAGCGATATAAAGGACAAACTTACAAAGAATAAAGAAGCAGAAAAAAGAGGGAGATTAAGGCAAAAGAGCACAATTTAAGAATTAGAGAAATCAGTGACTCATTAAAAAGGAACAACATCAGAATCATTGGAGTCCCAGAGGAGGAAGATAGAGAAATAGGGGTACAAGGGTTATGTGAGCAAATCATAGCGGAAAACTTTCCTCACCTGGAGAAAGACACAGACATCAAATCCCAGGAAGCACAGAGGACCCCCATTAGATTCAACAAAAACCAACCATCAACAAGGCATATCATAGCCAAATTCACAAAATACTCAGGCAAGGAGAGAATCATGAAAGTAGCAAGGGGAAAAAAGTCCCTAACCTACAAGGGAAGACAGTTCAGGTTTGCAGCAGACCTATCCACAGAAACTTGGCAGGCCAGAAAGGAGTGGCAGGATATATTCAGTGTGCTGAATCAGAAAAATATGCAGCTAAGAATTCTTTATCCAGCAAGGCTGTCATTCAAAATAGAAGGAGAGATAAAAAGATTCCCAGACAAACAAAAATTAAAGGAGTTTGTGACCATTAAACCAGCCCTGCAAGAAACTTTAAGAGGGACTCTCTGAGGGAAGAAAAGATGAAAAAAGCAACAAAAGATTAGAAAGGACCAGAGAACACCACCAGAAATTCCAACTCTACAAGCAACATAATGGCAATAAATTCATATCCTTCAGTACTCACACTAAACATCAATGGACTCAATGCTCCAATCAAAAGACATAGGGTAACAGAATGGATAAGAAACCAAGATCCATCTATTTGCTGTTTACAAGAGACTCACTTTATACCTAAAGTCACCTTTAGATTGAAAATAAGGGGATGGAGAACCATCTATCATGCTAATGGTGAACAAAAGAAAGTGGAGTAGCCATACTTAGATCAAACAACCTAGACTTTAAAATAAAGACTGTATCAAGAGATGCAGAAGAGCATTGTATCATAATCAAGGGGTCTATCCACCAAGAAGACCTAACAATTGTAAACATTTATGCACCAAATGTGGAAGAACCCAAATATATAAATCAGTTAATCACAAACATAAAGAAACTCATCGATAGTAATACCTTAATAGTAGGAGACTTCAACACCCCACTCACAGCAATGGACAGATCATCTAATCAAAAAATCAACAAGAGACAATGGCTTTGAATGACACACTGGACCAGATGGACTTAACAGATATATTCAGAACATTTCATCCTAAAGCAGCAGAATATACATTCTTCTCCAGTGCACATGTACATAAGTACAAAAAGATTGAGATCATACCATGCATATTTTCAGACCACAATGCTATGAAACTCCAAATCAACCACAAGAAAAAATTTGGAAACGTATTAGTTGGAAACTGAAGAACATCCTACTAAAGAAGGAATGGGCTAACCAAGCAGTTCAAGAGGAAATTAAAAAGTATATGGAAGCCAATGAAAATGGTAACACCACAGCCTAAAGCCTCTGGGATGCAGCAAAGGCGGTCATAAGAGGAAAGCATATAGCAATCCAGGCCTTTGTAAAAAAGGAAGAAAGATCTTAGATACACAACCTAACCTTATGTCTTAAGGAGCTGGAAAAAGAACAGCAAATAAAACCCCAAACCAGCAAAAGACAGGAAATAATAAAGATTAGAGCAGAAATTAATGCTACAGAAACCAAGAGAACAGAACAGATCAATGAAACCAGAAGCTGGTTCTTTGAAAGAATTAACAAAATAGATAAATCACTAGCCAGTTTGATCAAAAAGAAAAGGACCCAAATAAATAAAATCAACAATGAAAGAGGAGAGATCACAACCAACCCAGCAGAAATAAAAACAGTAATAAAAGAATATTATGAGCAATTATATGCCAATAAAATGGGTAATCTAGAAGAAATGGACAAATTCCTAGAAACATGTACACCACCAAAACTGAAACAGGAAGAAATAGAAAATTTGAACAGACCTATAACCAGTAAGGAAATCGAATTAGTAATCAAAAATCTACCATAAAACAAGAGGCCAGGGCCAGATGGCTTTCCAGGGGAATTCTACCAAACACTTAAGGAAGAGTTAACACCATTCTCTTGAAAATGTTCCAAAAAATAGAAATGGAAGGAAAACTTCCAAACTCTTTCTATGAAGCCAGCATTACCTTGATTCCAAAGCCAGACAGAGACCCCACTAAAAAGGAGAACTATAGTCCAATTTCCCTGATGAACATGGATGCAGAAATCCTTAGCAAGATATTAGCCAACTGGATCCAACAATACATTAAAAAATGTATTTACCATGACCAAGCAGGATTTATAACTGGGATGCAGGGCTGGTTCAACATCCGCAAAACGTGATTCATCACATCAATAAAAGAAAGGACAAGAACCATATGATCCTCTCAATAGATCCAGAGAAAGCATTTGACAAAATACAGCATCCTTTCTTGATAAAAACCCTCAAGAAAATAGGGCTAGAAGGAGCATACCTCAAGATCATAAAAACCATATATGAATGACCCAATGCTATTATCATCCTCAATGGTGAAAAACTGAAATCTTTCCCCCAAAGGTCAGGAACAAGGCAGGGATGTCCACTCTCGCCACTGTTATTCAACATAGTATTGGAAGTTTTAGCGTCTGCAATCAGACAACACAAAGAAATAAAAGGCATCCACAATGGCTGGGGGAGGTCAAACTTTCACTCTTTGCAGATGACATGATACTCTATATGGAAAACCCAAAAGATTCCACCAAAAAACTGCTAGAATTGATTCATGATTTCAGCAAAGTTGCAGGATATAAAATCAACTCACAGAAATCGGTTGCATTCCTATACACCAACAATGAAGCGAGAGAAAGAGAAATCAAGGAATCGATTCCATTTACAGTTGCACCAAAAAACATAAAAACCTAGGAATAAATCTTACCAAAGAGATGAAAAATCTATACACTGAAAACTATAGAAACTTTATGAAAAAAAATTGAAGAAGACACAAAAAATTGAAAAAGATTCCATGCTGCTGGATAGGAAGAAAAATATTCTTAAAATGTTGTTACTACCCAAAGCAATCTATATATTCAATGCAATCCCTAGCAAAGTTACACCAGCAGTCTTCAGAGAGCTAGAACAAATAATCCTAAAATTTGTATGGAACCAGAAAGACCCCGAATAGCCAAAGTGATCTTGAAAAAGAAAACCAAAGCATGAGGCATCACAATCCCAGACTTCAAGCTATACTACAAAGGTGTAATCATCAAGACAGTATGGTACTGGCATAAGAACAGACACTCAGATCAACGGAACAGAATAGAGAATGCAGAAATGTACCCACAAACGTATCGGTGACTAATCTTTGACAAAGCAGGAAAGAATATCCAATGGAATGAAGACAGTCTCTTCAGCAAGTGGTGCTGGGAAAACTGGACAGCAACATGCAGGAGAATGAACCTGGACCACTTTCTTACACCATACACAAAAATAAACTCAAAATGGATGAAAGACGTCAATGTAAGACAGGAAGCCATCAAAATCCTCGAGGAGAAAGCAGGCAAAAACCTCTTTGATCTTGGCCACAGCAACTTCTTACTCAACACGTATCTGGAGGCAAGGGAAACAAAAGCAAAAATGAACTACTAGAACCTCATCAAAATCAAAAGCTTCTGCACAGCAAAGGAAACAATCAGCAAAACTAAAAGGCAACTGAAAGAATGGGAGAAGATATTTGCAAATGGCATATCAGATAAAGGGTTAGTATCCAAAACCTATAAAGAACTTATCAAACTCAACACCCAAAAAACAAATAATCCAGTGAAGAAATGGGAAAAGACATGAATAGACACTTCTCCAAAGAAGACATCCAGATGGCCAACTGACGCATGAAAAAATGCTCAACATCACTCATCAGGGAAATATTAATCAAAACCATAACGAGATACCACCTTACACCTGTCAGAATGGCTAACATTAACAACTCAGGCAACAACTGGTGTTAGCGGACATGCGGAGAGAGAGGATCTCTTTTGCATTGTTGGTGCGAATTCAAGCTGGTGCAGCCATTCCGGAAAACTGTATGGAGGTTCCTCAAAAAACTAAAAATAGAACTACCCTACGACCCAGCAATTGCACTACTAGGCATTTATCCACGGGATATAGGTGTACTGTTTCCAAGGGATACATGCACCCCCATGTTTATAGCAGCACTATCAACAATAGCCAAAGTATGGAAAGAGCCCAAATGTCCATCGATGGATGAATGGATAAAGAAGATGTGGTGTATATATACAATGGAGTATTACTCAGCAATCAAAAAGAATGAAATCTTGCCATTTGCAACTACGTGGATGGAACTGGAGGGTATTATGCTAAGCGAATTTAGTCAGAGAAAGACAAAAATCATATGACTTCACTCATATGAGGAATTGAAGAGACAAAACAGATGAACATAAGGGAAGGGAAACAAAAATAATATAACAACAGGGAGGGGGACAAAACATAAGAGACTCATAAATATGGAGAACAAACTGAGAGTTGCTGGAGGGGTTGTGGGAGGGCGGATGAGCTAAATGGGTAAGGGGCAGTAAGGAATCTACTCCTGAAATCATTGTTGCACTATATGCTGACTAAATTGGAAGTAAATTTTAAAAAATAAAAAATAAAATTTAAAAAAAAAAAGCTCTAACAAGGACAAAGAAAAGGCTTATATAATGATAAGCAATTCATCAAAAGATATAACAATCATGTATATGCACTCAACATAGGCGCACCTAAATACATTAAGCAAATACTAACAGATTTTAAGGGACAAATTGACAATAATAATAATAATAGAGGGAGACCTTCAATATGAATATCTACTCTCAATAATGGATAGACCATCCACACAGAAAATCAATATGGAAACAATGGACATGAATTATACTTCAGACCAAATGGACCTAACAGACATATAAAAAGCATCTCATATGACAGCAGAATACACATTCTTCTCAAGCACATATGGAACATTCCTCAGGATAGATCATATGTTAGGTCACAAAATAAATCTTAGCAAATGTAAGAAAACTAAAATTATACCAAGTATCTTTTCCAAGTACAATGGTATGAAACTAGAAATCAACAACAAAAACAAGAAGCAAACTGGAAAATTCACAACTATGTGAAAATTGAACACTTCCAAACCAATGGGTTAAAGAAATCAAAAGGAAATAAAAATCTTGAAGCAAATGAAAACGGAAACACAACATACCAAAACTTATGCGAGGCAGCAAAAGCAGTTCTTAAAGGGAAGTTTATAGCAATAAATGCCTAGATCAAGAAGATAAAGATGTCGAAGAAACAACCTATTTACATCTGAAGAAACTAGAAAAAGAACAAACTAAGCCAAAAGTCAATGGAAAGAAGAAAAAAACAAAGACTAGAGCAGAAATAAATAAAATAGAAACCAGGAAAATATAGAAAATATCAATGAAACCAAGCTGGCATTATGAAAAGTTAAGCAAAACCAACAAACTTACCTTGATTAAGAAAAAAAAAAAATCAGAAGTCAAAGAGCAGACATCACAAGTGATACCACACAAATACAAAAGATCTTAAGAGATTACTTGTAACAATGATATGCCAACAGACTGATTAATTTAGAAAACAGGGGTAAATTCACAGAAATAGACAACCAAAAAAACCTGAATCATGAAAAAATTTTTAAATGTAGAGAGAACAATAATGACTAAGGAGAGTCCATCACTAATCAAAACTACCCAAAAAGAAAACCTACCAACTACCCAGATTCAGATGGTTTCACTGGTAAATTCTACCTTAAATGTAAGGAAGAGTTAATGCCAATCTATTTCAAACTCTTCTAAAAAAAAAAAAAATGAAGAGGAGGGTATACTCCCAAACTAATGTCAGAAAGCCAGAATTACCCTGACACTGTATATGGACCCTACAAGAAAAGCAAACTATAGGTCAGTATCTCTGATGTATACAGATGAAAAGATTCTCAAAAAAAATATTAGCAAACACTTTTCAGTAGTACAGTAGAAGGATCATACACCATGTTAAAATTAGATTTATTGCTGAGAAGTAAGGATGTTTCAACATACACAAATCAGTAAACGTGATACATCACATTAACAGAATGAAAGATGAAATCATATGATCATGTCAGATGCAAAAAAAGCATTTGACAAGATATCACATCCTTTAATGATAAAAATGCTCAAAAAATCAGATATAGAAGGACATACTTCAACATAATAAAAGCCAAGTATAACAAACCCAGAGTTAACATCCTAATCAACAGTGAAAGATTGAAAGTTTTTCCTAGAATATCAAGAACAAAACAAAGATGCCAGCTCCTATTCAATATAGTATGGGAAATTCTATCCACAACAATCAGGAAATAAAAAGCAGTAAAAGTCATGTAAATCAAAAAAGAAGAAGTAAAACAGTCTCTGTTTACAGCTGATAAAATTCTACGTATGCAAAATCCTGAAGACTCCACCAGAAAGTGTTAGAACTAATTAATAAATTCATTAAGCTTGCTGGACGCAAACCAACATACAGTTGTCAGTTGCATTTCTATACGTCATGAACTATCTGAAAAAGAAATACAAAAAAGAATTCCACTTAGAATAGCATTTAAAAATGAAATACCTAAGAATAAATTTAGCCGAGGAAGTGAAAACCCTACATAGCAAAAACTATAAGACAATGATGAATATTATTAAAATGTCCATACTACACAAAGCCACTTAGAGATTCAGTGCAATCCATATTAAATTCCTGTGGCGTTTTTCACACAAATAAAGAAAATCGTAAAATGTATATGGAATTACAGAAGATCCCACATAGCAAAGAAATCCTGTGAAGGAAAAAGCTGGAGGCATCTCACATGTTCTGATTTCAAACTATATTACAAAACTGTGGTAATCCAAATATGGTACTGATGTAAAAATAGACACACAGATGAATCGTACACAATCAAGAGCCCAGATATAAATGTTTACGCATACAGCCAGCTAATAGTTTACAAGGAAGCAAAGAATAGTCAATAGAGCAAGGATAGCCTCATCAATAAATAGTGTTGGGAAAACTAGATAATCTAATGCAAAGAAAGAAATTGGACCCCAAGCTTAAACCATTCACAAAAATTAACTTGAAATGGATTAAAGACTTAAACATAAGAAATGAAACTGTAAAAGTCCTGAAGAAAACATAAGGAAAAGGTTTCCTGACATTGGTGTTGGCAAAAAATTTTTCAGATATGACACCAAAAGCACATGCAACAAAAGCTAAAACAAACAAATGAAACCACAACAAACTAATAATGTTCTGTGCAGCAAAAGAAAACACTCAACAAAATTAAAAGGCAACCTATGGAATGGAAGAATATTTTTGCAAGTCTATCTGATAAGGGATTAACATTCAAAATACATATATTAAGGGTGCCTGGATGGCTCAATCAGTTAAGCATCCAAATCTTGATTTTGGCTCAAGTCATGACCTCATGGTTCATGAGATTAAGCCCCACATCAGGCTCTGTGCTATCTATCAGTCAGAGCCTGCTTGGAATTCTCTTTCCCTCTCTCTCTGCACCTTACCTGCTCATTCTTTCTTTCTCTCGAAATAAATAAAAAATTAAAAAAAAATACATATATATATGTGTGTGTGTGTATGTGTATAATTCACATATATACATATACACACATATACATATATATGTGTATATATGTATATATATATATGTATATACAAAAATACATATATATATATATATGTGTGTGTGTGTGTATGTGTATAATTCACACAACTCAATAGAAAAAAAAAGCCGAAATAATCCCATTAAAA
This sequence comes from Lynx canadensis, assembly GCF_007474595.2. Taxonomy (NCBI): domain Eukaryota; kingdom Metazoa; phylum Chordata; class Mammalia; order Carnivora; family Felidae; genus Lynx; species Lynx canadensis. The sequence continues at coordinate 47,079,156 of NC_044304.2, read as the reverse complement.
ATGGCAGAGGACATGAATAGACATTTTCACAAAGAAGACATACTAATGGCCAATAAGTACACAAAAAGATTTTCATCATCACTAATCAAAAAGGAAATGCAAATCAAAACCACAATGAGATTACACCTCATAACCATTAAAATGGTTGTTACCAAAAAGACAAGAGGCAATAGATGTTGGAAAAAAGGGAATCCATGTCCACTGTTGGTTGGTAAGAATGCAAACTGGTACAGCCACTATGGAAAACAGTACAGATGTTCCTCAAAAAGTTAGTAGAACTTCTTATGATGCAGCAATCCCACTTCCGGATATGTATCCAAAGGAAGTGAAATCAGTATCTCAGAGAGCTATCTGTGCCTCCACGTTCATTGCAGCGTATTTATTAAGAGTATGATAGCCATATATGAAAACAACCTAAGAGTCTATCTATGAAGTCTATCTACAGATGACTGGGAAAAGATGTGGGATTATGTGTATATATGTGTAGGTATACACACACACACACACACACACACACACACACAATGGGTTACTATTCAGCCATGAGAAAGAAGGAAATGTTACAATCTGTGACAACACGGATGGGCCTTGAGGCCATTATTCTAAGTGAAATAAGTCAGACAAATACAAATGCTTTATGATGCCGGTTTTATGTATGATCTAAGTAAGTCAAGTAAGTGAGTCAAACTAATAGAACCAAGGGGTAGAATGGTGGCTGCCAGAGGATGAGGATTGGGGGAAATGGGGAAATGTTAGTCAAAGGGTAGAAGCTTCCAATTATAAAATGAGTACGTTCTGGAAATCTAATGTACTACATGGAGACCACAGTTAACAATACTATTGTATTGAAAGGTGCTATGAGAATAGATCTTAAATATCCTCACCATGCACACAAAATGGTAGCTATGTGAGGTGATCAAAGTATTAACTAATCCAGTTGTGGTTATCATTTCACAATATATAAGGGTATCAAATCATCATGTTGTATTCCTTGAACTTACACATTGTTATGTGCCAATTATATCTCAATAAAGCTGGGGGAGAAAATGAAGTTAACTTTCACAGGAAAAACAAAGTATGTAAGAATCCACTGCTGTGGATGGGCCCTATAGGAAATACTAAAGGAAGTTCTTCATGATGAAGTTAGAACACTAGACATTTACTCAAATCCACATAAAGAAATAAAGACCTGAGGGTCACGGGGGTGGCTCAGTTAAGCGTCTGACTCTTGATTTCAGCTCATGATCTCAATGTTTGTTGGTCTGAGCCCTGTGTCGGGTTCCATGCTGACAGGGCAGAATCCGCTTGAAATTCTCTCAGTCCTTCTCTTCTACCCCCCCCCCCACTCCTGCTCTCGCTCGCTCTCTCTCAAAATAAATAAACTTAAAAAAAAAAGAAAGAAAGATCTGTAATAAGTTATGAATACATAGGTAAATATAAGAGACATTCTAAATATATTTGTGTTCTACTTTTCTTCTCCTGATTTAAAATACAACTCCATGAAGCAATAATACTGTGGTGATGGGCTTATAATGTATAAAGATATAATCCATATGAGAATACTAGGACTAAAAAGGAGAAAGCACACAAAGCTATATTGGAGCAAAGTCTTTTCTACTTTCAACATTAAGTTGCTCTTAAGCCAAACCAGATTTTTGTAAGATATTAATTGTAATGCCTATAACAACCACTAAGAAAACTACTCAAATTTTATGTAAAGAAATAATTATTTACATATCATACTAAATATAATTAAATATACTTATATGCAACTAATTATACTCATGTTAAATATAATTAAATATCTAGTTTAAATAAATAAGATGAATTGCTATGAATATTATAGAAAACAAATAGTAAAATATCAGACATATCTTGCCTTATTAGTAATTATACTAAATGTAAATGTTTTCACACTTACCAAAAGACAGGAAAGATTGTTTTAAACACATGATGCAACTACATGCTGTCTACAAGACAAACACTTTGGATTCAAAGACATGAATATGTTGAAAATGATATTAAAACATATTGTGGCAGCAGTAACCAAAGACAGCTGAAATGGTTACAGGAACATCAGAAAATGACTTTAAGACAAAGTTACTAAAGACCAATCAGGCCATTCGATAATGACAAAAGGGTCAACCAATCCAATAGAAATACAATTACAAGTACATATGAACAAAATACATGAAACTAATGCTAGTGAATTAAAGGTAGAAATAAACAGTTAAACAAATATAGTTGAATATTTTTTTAAATCTTTCAGTAATAGACTGAACACATAAGCAGGAGACAAAGAACAAAATACAAAACTTGAACAACACTGCAAACCAAGTAGACTTAACAGACCACAACCACGGAATATTTCTTCTCAAGAACACATGGAACATTCTCCAATGCAGATTTTATGTCAAGTGATACAACAACTCTCAGTAAATTGAAAATGATTAAAATGATAGAAATTATGTTCTTTGACCACATCTTAAGAAAATCAGTAATCATTAACAGAAATAAATTTTTGAGGGGCTCCTGGGTGGCACAGTCAATTAAATGTCATGACTCAAGTCGTGATCTCATGGTTTGTGAGTTCTAGTCCTGAGCTGTGTCTGGATCTGTGCTGACAATGCAGAGCCTACGTGGGATTCTCTCTCTTCCTCACTCTCTGCTCCCCTTCTCGCCTGCACATGCTCTTTCTCTCTCAAAAATAAATTTAAAAAAACCTTAAAAAATTTTGTGAAATCACAAATAAGTAGATATTTTAAACACTCTCTTAGATCATCCATGAGTCATCAAAAAAGAAATCACAAGGGAAATAAGTGAGCACTTTAAGATAGGTAAAAATAAAACACAACATCCCAAATGTATGAGATGGGTAGCCAAAGCAATGCTTAGAGGGAAATGTATAGCTCCAAACACATATGATTTAACAAGACATAAGATCTAAAATCAACAACCAAATCCTCTACCTAAGGAAACTAGAGAAAGAAGAGTTAACAGAAAGCAACCTGAAAGAAGCAAATAATAAATATTACATTATAGTGGAAATAGAGAACTGATAAACATGTTCAGTAAATCACTGAAGACAAAATCAACTCACAGAAACAAGTTACAGAAATGTAACCAATAATAAAGCAGCAGAAAGAGAAATTCAGAAAACAATCCCATTTAAAATTGCACCAAAAATAAGATACCTAGAATAAATCTAAGCCAAGAGATGAAATACCTATACTCTGAAAACCAAAAAACACTGATGAAAGACACTGAAGATGACACAACGAAATGGAAAGACACTCCATGCTCACAGATTGGAAGAACAAATACTGTGAAAATGTATATAGAACCCAAAGCAATCTACACATTTAACACAATCCCTATCAAAATACCAACAGCATTTTTCATAGACTAAGAACAAACAATCCTAAAATTTGTATGGAACCACACAAGACCCTGAAGAGCCAAAGCAGTCTTGAAAAAGCAAAGCAAAAGCATCACAATTCAGGACCTCAAGGTATATGACAAAGCTATAGAGATCAAAACAATATGGTACTGGCACAAAAACAGACAAATATAGATCACAAAAATAGATCAATAGAACAATAGGAAACCCAGAACTATATGGTCAATCAATCTTCAACAAAGCAGGGGGAAAAAAAGGGAAGGAGAGAAGAAAAGGGAGTGAGAATTCACTCTCAGTTTGTTTCCTCTACCCAGCCCCACCACATGATGGCAACAGTTTAGGCCTGTTCATCAGCTCATGAACTGTTTATTTTAGAAATGATAGGCATTAAGGAGGGCACTTTTCAAGAAGAGCACTGCCATATGTAAGAGAAGAATCACTGGGTTCTACTCCTGAAGACAAGACTACACTGTATGTTAACTAACTTGAATTTAAAAAATAGAAAAAAAAAAAAAAAAAAAAAAGGAACAGAATTTGTGTATCTCTGAACAAAAGAGCATAGTAGGTTAGGTAAAACCATGTGGTAAAAAGAGTGCAAAGGTTTTAAATTAATTCTTCAGGTAACCAAATGAAGCTTCCCCTGTGTAAAAAAAATTACAGACACCATGGGGCACTTAGGTGGCACAGTCAGTTACGTGTCCCACTTCAGCTCAGGCCATAATCTCCTGGTTCACGAGTTTGAGCCCAGCCTCAGGCTCTGTGCTGAGAGCTCAGAGCCTGGAGCCTGCTTCAGATTCTGTGTCTCTCCCCTGCTTGTGTTCTTTCTCTCTCTCTCTCTCTCTCTCTCTCTCTCTCTCTCTCTCTCTCAGGTAAATTAACACTTTAAAATATTACAGAGAGGCACAGATACACACATCACTACATTATATCTGCAAAGGTATTCTTTCTAAATGTTGTAACAAAATGATAAACCCCAAGTGCAGGAATGTTTAAATTAATACATTTAAAGTCTTTAGCATTGTAAACCATCTAGATCTTCTGTTGTCTATTGGCAGTTATAATAAAGCATCTTATACAAGTATATAAAGTATGTCACATGAGCTCTTTCAAAAACATTTACAAGACTTCAAAATAAAGTATTTATAGAACAAAAAAAAATTGGCTAAAAAGTAAGCACGCAAAACCACAATAATTAAAAAGAGGTGAAAAGGATTTAGGATTCTGGAAACACTGCTTCATACCCTTTGTACTCTGACTACAAATGTTGCACAGTGACTGGCACACAGTAGTCATCTGACAAGTATTTTTGAAATAATTCAAGCAGCTTCCTCTCAACCTTGTTCCCAGTGCTCTGTGCATGTACTTTATTCTTCTCTAGATCTGTCTCATCACTCATGTTCAAAGCATCCCTTTCCAGCAGCCTACTAACCTTTTGCGCATGGTGTTTCTATCACCTGGAACACCTTCTCCCCTTCCTCACCTATTAAATTTGAATGTTACCAATCTATCAAAGAACAATGCAGATTTCAGCACAGTAAACTGAGTCCAACTTCTCTAGGCCATAAAAGTCTTTTAGGATCTGTACTTCTTTGGAACATATTTACGTGCTATGCATCCAAACTACCTAAAGAACATTTTTTAAATTTAGGTGCCCAGGACCCATATTAAAACTAGTGAATCAGTATGTAATTTGCAGGTCTGTATCTTTTAAAGCTGCCCACAGGTCTGCAAATCAGCCGTAGGAGACCATTCTTCTGTACCACATAAAATTGCCTTATAGAGGATACCTACTTGTGCTGGTTTGTAAACATTTTATAGTGTCAAAGGTAAGTGCTGAGAGGACCGAGCTGTATGATAATCCTCTGTTATATCCCCCACAATCTTGTGCACAGTACTGGTCACAGACCCATTACTAGATTTATGGAATACGAGTTAACTTGGGCTTAAATTTCACATTATGCTGTATGGTCCATATAGTTTTAATCTGTATCCCAAACGCAGTGCCTATAGCAGGACTTAGAACAACGTAAGTGCCCAATAAATACTTGATACATTAAAGTGAATTAAAAAGGCACAATTTTGCTACCCATTCTGATTTACAAGTGGTCAGATAATCCCACTTCATAATCCTGAAGCTCTTTCATGCCCATATCTCAAATTATAACCTGTTTGATCTTCCAGTGATGCCATAAGGTGTGAAAGATACAAGTGGAAAATTTAGGATAGTAAAAACATGTCATATTTTAGTTGAAGGAGCCTCTTCAATCAACCAGTTCAATTCCATTATTTAGCCACGAGAAAGAAGGAAATCCTGGTATCTGTGGCAGCATGGAAGTTGAGGGCTAAATGTGAAGTGAGATAAGTCAGACACACAAAGACAAATATTGTAAGTGATCGCTTACATGTGGAATCTAAAACAGCCAATCTTGTAAAAACAGAGTAGAATAGTGGTTACTAGGATCTGGGGGAATTGCAGAGATGTAGTTCAATGTTACAAACTTGCAACTAATAGGTTAAAAAGTCCTGGAGATCTAATAAACAGCATAGTGCTCATACACAATAATGCTGTATTAGAGATTTCAAAGTTGCTACAAGAATAGAGTTTAATTGTTCTCTTCCCCCCAAAAATAAAAATTATGTGACATGACATGGTGGTAACCATGTTACAGTACGTAAATTTATCAAATCAACATGGTACCTTCCTTAAACTTAAATAATTTTTTGTCAATTGTATCTAAAAAAAAAAAAAAACAACAACTAGTCTAAGTGCTTTATTTAATAGAGTACAAATTAACATCCTAAGAGGCAAAGTGACTTGTCCAAGATCATGTGTTCAATTACAACAGGACGTGTGATTCAAAACGAGAGCTACAATCTTACAGTGCCGGGTATTCTTTGTCTCCCAGGGATTGGTTCAATGTTTCTCCTTAAATGTCCTTCTACACTGTCAACCAATAGCTGTTCTCACAGAGAAAACAAAGGTTTAGGCAATTGGCTTGCTCTTTGGGTAAGCTTTACAAACAATAAATAGAATTAGTCAACTTCTTACTAACTTGACGAGTAAGCTAATGCATTCAGTTGTCTTATCTCCTTTCACTGTGGCCCATCTTTAGCCTCGATGCCTTACTTCCTAATTCTTTAAACTACCAGGAGAAACTCTCTTTGGATGGACACTCCTAATACTCAAAGAACCACATTATTGAATAACCCTTGCAAAATAATTTTTCACTTCTGCTACTGGTAAAATCTTCCTAATTTTCTGAACTTTTGGATGCCTAGAGACTGTACTGAAATACGTAGCAAAATGGATGTTAGCCCTATAATTTATCTATAGATTTATTTTAGAAAGGACTGATTAGTACAATTTCCCCATAGTTCCAATGGTCTTTTGACTTTTGGCAATATGGCACTCCTAGAGTAGTTGATTAACAACAACAGCAATAACAACAAAACCTAAATGGAAATTTGAGATTCAATTTGTACCCCTGGCTTTTTTCAACTTTGTATTGTAAAGCAGTTTTAGACTTCAGATAAGTTGCAAAATAGTACCCAATCTCCATCTATTCCTTACCCAGCTTCCCGTCCTATTAACAATTTACGATTGTACAATTTGGCATAGTACAATTCAGATGCACAATACTGGCACACTACTGTAATATAAAACAGACTTTATTTGAATTTCACCACTATTCCTTCCCCTCCATTTATACATTCCTCTTATTTGTATTCTATAGGTATAATTCAGTATTATCAGTTTTCTGCTCAAACTGCTCCCAATTCGGCCAGTGAAAGATCGTTCAGCTTTTCCTGTGTACTTCTGACAAGCCCCATCTTTTTTTGAGCAGTTCCTTACTTTCAGCATTCGTTGTAGGTCTGTCTTGTATTTTTCTCTACCTCAAACCTAGAATAAATTTTTCTCCAAAGAGCCTTGGCTCTTTTTATGTAAGGAATGATATTTAGAAGCCTAAGTCTGGTCACCAATTGTGTTCACTGTTACTGGGGTCCTACTGCTTCTAGGCCTTCTCAACGGGAGGCTAGGACGTTCATGTATGGCAACTAACACATCAGCCCACATCTACATTTCTCCATCTGTAAATGTAACCAAAGCGAAGAGTTTATAGTGATACTTCATATTCTAACTAATATGCACATAAAGTAGTTTCAGAATTCCTAACCAATACCCCTGTAGGAAACACATTTACTAACTAGGTAGTAGCATGTGAAGTGCTTTTTGCTTTTAGCTTCACAGTATCCAGTCAAGATAATATTTTCAAACTTACTTCTTAGTTGTTTTTATTTCCGTCCCATTCATGTAATTCATTCGTAATACAGATAGGTGCATATGCTAGTGGTATATTCTATTTTGGATTCTTCCTACAGATGTTTTTAAGGATACAAACTTGCAATGAGTAGTAAATCGTCCTAGAGATCTAATGTACAATATAGTGAATATAAACAATACTTTTATCATCATCAAACTTGCATAGAGACCAGATCTTACTTATTCCAGCCACTAAAAAGAAGTGATAACTATGAAAGTGGATGGAGGTGCTAATTACTGCTATAATAGCAATCATATTACAATATATAAAGGCATCAAATTAACATCTTGTACACCTTAAATTTACACAGTGTTACATGTTAAACATATTTCAATTAAAAAAAATTTTTTTAACGTTTATTTATTTTTGAGACAGAGAGAGACAGAGCATGAACAGGGGAGGGTCAGAGAGAGGGAGACACAGAATCTGAAACAGGCTCCAGGCTCTGAGCTGTCAGCACAGAGCCCAACGCGGGGCTCGAACCCTCGGACCGTGAGATCATGACCTGAGCCGAAGTCGGACGCTCAACCGACCGAGCCACCCAGGTGCCCCTAAACATATTTCAATTTTAAAAAGTCTTTTCCTACACGATGATTAAGGAGGAATTCACCTGGGGTGCCAGGGTGGCTCAGTTAATTAGGTGTTGACTCTTAGTTTCAGCTCAGTTCATGAGCTTATGCTTCATGAGTTTGAGCCCTGCATTGGCTCTGTGCTGACAGTGCAGAGCCTGCTTGGGATTCATTCATATTCTCTCTCTCTCTCTCTCTCTCTCTCTCTCTCTCTCCCTCCCTCCCTCCCTCCCCTGTGTGTGCTCTCGCTCTCTCTTTCTCTCTCACAAAATAAATAAAGGAACTTTAAAAAAAAAAAAAGAGGAATTCACCTAGATTTTCCTCTAGTACTTGCATGGATTCTTATTTTAGGTTTAGGCTCCTCATCTATTTGCAGTTTATTCTTGTATACGGTGTGAGACAGGACTGTGTTTGTTTTTTGAAGAGCTACCCAGTTGTTCTAGCACCATTTGCCAAAAGATCTATCTTTATGTTACTGATTTAAGATGCCATCTTTGTCATATCCTAAGTTTCCATATGTATTTGGGTCTAATTCTGGAGCTTCTGTCCTATTACATTCATCTGTTTACCATTCATGTGCTAGTAACACACTCTTAATTATCGAGGAAGACAGAGGATGTTTCCATCTCTACTGGTGCTTCCCCCCCTTGCAAAGTTGTTCTTTTCACTGTTTTCCTTCCTCTATGTGCATGTTAATTTTTTTTATGTGAGCTTTAGTGACAACTTGGTCAACTCCTTAAAAGAGTTAGTTGGTGTTTCTATTGGGATTGCTTTGTTTTCCCTGACTTTGAATAGTATACTTAAAATATTCTGAGACACTGTAGGTGTGATCCCTCAAACTTAATCTGTCAAAGAAAAAAATGGCTCAACAACACAAGACTTTTAAAAAAATAAATGCTGACCATAGAATTGAACATTGTATGCACAATATGCTAAGGGGGAAGAACCTCAAAAAAACAAGTGCCTTTCAGGGGACCCCCTCTAGAGGTTAACTACTTTTTAATGTCTATGTACTGCCAGTATCAGTGACACTTGATTCTTCCTCCTTGGAATTGTCTTTTAGATTGGCCCCATATTTTTATATGCAAGCTCCGGCTTGTACTCTGGCAGCAAAGTCCAATGATCTTCAGAAAGCATTATCTACCTAAAATTTAAACCTCATTTATGACACAGCAACACAAAATCTTGTGTTAATTTCTTGCTTCCTTGAGGAAAAGTTACAAATTATTTAGTACAGTATTCAAGCGCCTTTATGATCTGACCTAGCTCTGCCTTTAGGTTTATCTTCTCCCTCGTCTGCTTCCATTGCCCTTCAGTTATGTGACATAGCTCATCATTATTGTCATAGAACTTCACACCTTTGCCATGCATGCCCCTAACATTCTTTTCCCATTTGACTATAGAAACTTAGGGACTATACTCAAATGGCAGACTTGCTGGGATGTGCCTCTGGCTCCCTTATATGCTCCACACAGCAATGATGAACACTGATTGATACCCAATTCCTAGAGGGCAGGTGCCTACTGAACTCACCCAGTCTTCAATACAGGACCCAAAACATAGCACAGTCCCCACACCTCTAATGAAATGACCACGAATGCTACTTTTAAGATTAAAATAAAATTATCATAAAATGACCTTGGTCCACAGGTTTGTCACAAAATAAAAGTAGAAAACGCACCTTTATGTTTTAAAAGTATTTTTAGGACCATAAACCAGAATTTGCCCTGCATGTGTGGAGCGAGAACAGCAACACAGTGCTGTGTTTCATGCTTGGGGCCCTAGTGGAAATGATAATAGATGGCAGTCCAGGAGTACAGCGTATCAATTCCTATCTTGGTCACAGAGAACAGGGCCACTACTAATCTTTATTTTGTGTTGGTACAAATAGGTAAAAGGCAGCCTTTTCTCAAGACACTTCACAATCCCCATTAGGAAATTGTCATAATATATATATTATGTTTTGTTATATTATATAATATACAATATATAAAATGTATGCATTAAAATACATAATTAAATTAAATTATATATACTGTATTATTGTATAGAAGTATAATATACTAATATATACTATGTAACACCATGATAATATATATGTACATACTATAATTCTAAGTATTATCTGTTTATATTTTATATATTATGTATATGGTATATATTATTATCATAAATATATAAATATACTAATCTATGAGAACTACACTGTGAAGGGCACTCCTTAGAGCTGTGCAGATAACATCCTGCCCAACCATACACATTGACTATAACAAAAAATGCAAGATGTGTTATTGAATTGAAAAAATTAAAACAATGTTAAAACAGTATATATGACATCACAATGGTGTGCAAGAGGGGGGTATTATTTTATCTGCTTTTATATGCATAAAAACATGTCTGCAAGGACATTAAGAAAATGTACTCTTTGGGGTAAAAAAGAAGGAACAGAAGAGGGACAGAGGAGACAGAATCTTGTTGCTGTTTGACTTTATAGTTTTTAAGATCATGTTAATGTATTATTTATTCAAAATAAATACAAACTGGGGCACTTGGGCGGCTCAGTCTGTTAAGTGTCTGACTTCACCTCCGACCATGATCCCACAGTTTGTGGGTTCGAGCCCTGCATCGGACTCTGTGCTGACAGCTGAGAGTCTGGAGCCTGCTTCGGATTCTGCGTCCCCCTCTCTCTCTGCTCCTCAACCACTCATGTTCTGATTCTCTCTCAAAAATAAACATGTTTTGGGGCGCCTGGGTGGCGCAGTTGGTTAAGCGTCCGACTTCAGCCAGGTCACGATCTCGCGGTCCGGGAGTTCGAGCCCCGTGTCAGGCTCTGGGCTGATGGCTCAGAGCCTGGAGCCTGTTTCCGATTCTGTGTCTCCCTCTCTCTCTGCCCCTCCCCTGTTCATGCTCTGTCTCTCTCTGTCCCAAAAATAAATAAACGTTGAAAAAAAAAATTTAAAAAAAAATAAACATGTTTTTTAAATAATAAAAATAAATAAATACAAACCAACATATATGAATGGGCAGATTCACCGTTCAGTTAGAAAGCTTACAGAACAACTGTCGAGGACCCACTGTACATCTTCGCAGTGGGGAGACTCTAATGGTAATGCTCCCACCAAGAGATCCTCAACAAGCACTTAAAAACAAAAAATCACATGGAAAGAGAAGTTGGCTCAACCAAGTGAAAAACGCTGGGTCAACAGGCATAAAAACATTTCTAGTAAGCAAGATGAGTAAGTTCTATAAGACCACTATACAATATTTTACCTACAGACACCAACATTATTGCACACTAAAAAATTTGAGATTTATTTTAAAAATTCACTGTTATGTTAAGTGTTCTTACAATACAACTTTCAAAAGTAATGTATCTTGGGGCGCCTGGGTGGCTCAGTTGGTTGGGCGTCCAACTTCGGCTCAGGCCATGATCTCACAGTTTGTGAGTTCTAGCCCTGCATCAGGCTCTGTGCCGACAGCTCAGAGCCTAGAGCCTGCTTCGGATTCTGTATCTCCCTCTCTGACTGCCTTTCCCCAGCTCACACTCTGTCTCTTTCTCTATTGAAAATAAATGAACGTTAAAAAAAAAAAAAAAAAAAAAAAAACACATTTAAATAAATAAATAAATAAATAAATAAATAAATAAATAAATAAATAAATAAATAAAATAATGTGTTTAAACAAACAAATGGCCTGACCAGTTCTGGACCTCTATTTATGGACCAAGACAAAAAAAAAAAAAAAATATTAGTAGTTAAACCCCAGGGAAGTCCTCAGTTTGAGAGCAAACTGAGACAGTAAAACAACCATGTAGATTTAACAGAGTGACCAGGTCCAAAATATGCTAAAAATTAACCAAACTCTAAAAGAAATTACACAAACAACTGAATGATTTTAAGAGTCACAAAATTCATGAAAGTTTAAGCCTACTCATATATACCAAGAGCTGAAAATATTGCTAGGAAAGTGGCTTTCAGAGTCACTGTGATAAAGGAAATTTTCAACTTTTAATGTTTGTAGGCCCTGTTCCTGGACTCGCAGGGAAGCTGTACTTTTACCAAGGTCAGAGTGATTTCACCCAGCTCCAAGCATGGGCTCTGTTTCTTCCCTGAGCACACATTGTACATCTGCTTCATTAGCAAATAATCTAAAAGAAACAATTCAAACTAAAAATAAGAGTAAAAATCTCCTTAAGTTCCATTCTCATTCCTCTGAAGCCTATAAGTGCGCGCATACTAAAAGTTTAAGATAATGCTTGTAGTTTTCTGTCCTTTGTTATGATGATGTGTAACTTTTGATGTAATAAAAAAATCATATATAACCCTGTATTAAACATTCCTTCTCTGGAGCACTCTCTTCTTTCTAAAGATCATGTATCCTGGGCAGCTCTCCACATTGGGGCTCCAATTAAACTCTCATCTTTTTTTTTTTTTTTTTTTTTTTTAAATTCTAACAGGTTTGTTCATTTTTTTTTAAAGATTTATTTATCTATCTTCAGAGAGAGAGAGACAGCACAAGCAGGGGAGGAGCAGAGAGAGAAGCAGAGTGCGAATCCCAAGCAGGCTCCGAGCTGTCAATGCAGAGCCCCACATGGGACTCCATCTCATGAACCATGAGACCATGATTTGAGCCGAAATCAAGAGTTGGATGCTTAACTGACTGAGCCACCCGGACACCCCAAGGTTCGTTCATTTTGCAATGATAACTGCCAAGGAGCATTTTTCAGACTGCTTTTTAAATTATTTGATGATTATAAATACACAACTCACTGAACTTCATTACTGGTGGGTAGAAGAATGACGTTATTAATAACCTGGCCGCCTGATGTTAACTTTACGCAGGTTTTAACACTCAGCTTTCACCTCCTTTCCTTGCAAGTTTCCACTTCACTGTATCTTGCTGCACAAAGTCTGTACTTCTGTTTCCAGTTAACCAAATTAGAATAGAACTGGAAATAACCATACTTCTAGATTTTAGGATCATTTCCAGTCTTAGTAAGCAGGAACCTTAGCATATGATGTGTTAAGGTCTAACCCAGGGAATTAAGTAATGAAGGGAAAGCCTACGTGTCTCTGCTACACTCTGGCATACAAAACCTAGGAATTTGAGTTCCCAGTGCGCAGCATGGGGTGCTGAGGAATGAATCATGAACCACAGCAAAACTGTGCGGACACGTTTCCTACATAAGCTCCTCTGGAAACTTCTCCTTTTCCCCTTCAGTTTTTGTCAGTTTTTAGAATAGTGGAAGAACCAGCTATTGGAAAGCAACCTGAGGAAGTTCTCTTAGAAAATCTTTGTAGACACTTCTCTTTCTGAATCAAGGAATGGACCAGGGCATTCATTCCTATGGGGTGTCGTAAAGCAATAAATTCTCAGATTCTGCCTCATAGGATATCTGTCATATTTTAAGTTAGCCCCATACCCACTATCTTCCAAAAGTCATCACTGCTATGGGAATGATGTGAGCATGAAGACCTATTATATCTGATGTCCTAACTATCTCCCTAAAGATCTCAGTGGCATCATGAGCTGGAAGGATAGTACTTACTACTCCAGAGAATCTTACTATAAATTCACAGAATTTTACTGGGATACTAAATAATCATTCCTTGATCTAAATTCAAGCATATGGGTATTGTAACTCCAGGAATTATGAAACCATGTAACTTTCACCCTGATTTCTTTTTCTGAAATGTGAGAAAATATCCGAGCCATACTTATACCTAGCTCAGGATACAGGTTTTTCCTAAAGATTTTTACACACCACCTGAGGCATTTTTGTCAGCTTAGTGCATCCAGGTGGGCGGGCAGGCAGGCTCACGCGTGAGCGCTCTCTCACGCGCGCACGCACACACTAAAAAAAGTAAAGGAAATCATTTACTTCTACTATACTTTCAAGTGTTTTAATTACATTTATCTTGAATGTATTGAATAAAGAAAGTCAAAGATAATCTAAGCCCCAAACCCACTGTACATAAATCAGAGCCAATGATCTCTAATAAGGCATAAAAGCATATCTAATAGTTCAATTTTCCCTAACATTCTGAACATCTGTTTTAAATACAGCAGTGTGCTACCTGCGGTGGGGCACCCAATACTAAAATATTGGGATCTTTTCACTCCAGTGGCTTCCAATGGGCAGGAGAGAGAGCAGTAGACCTACCTGAGCATGTTTGAATCAAAGCATAATGGGATGTGCTCTCACGTCTGAAGCTCCCATGAAATCAGTTCAAAAATATTTGCACATTATACTGTTGAAAGTCATTCACATGAAATTTTGGGCTTTCCATTTTAGACAAAACGAGTATGACCAAAACCCCAACTGGAGATGCTAAAAGTAGATCTGCACTTGACTTTGGAAATCAAGGGCTTATTCTCCCTCAAAGTCTACTATCTCAGAAAATGGCACCAGTCACCCAATTGTCAAAGCTCCAAATGTAATGGTCTTCCTTTTTTTTTTTTTTTCAACTCTCACTTCCAATCCTTAAGCCAGCCCCCAGCTCTGCCGTCCAAATATAGCCCAAGTCAGTCCTTCTCTTCTTTAACTCATGTATTACCACCGTGACACAAGTTACCATTATCTTTTACCAAAATTACTACACTATCTTCCTTACTGGTTTCAGGCTTCCATCCTTTTCCCTTTCCCTCTACAATCTCCACCCAGTAATCAGAGTGACCTTTTAAAAGCTAAGTTGGCCGCCTGGTTTTGCAAATAAAGTTTTATTGGAACACAGTCATTTGAGTATTGTCTATGGCTCTTTCATGGTACAGAAGCAGAAATGAGTAGTTGCAATAGAGACAGGATGGGCTACAAAGCTAAAATACTCACTATCCAACTCTTACTGGTTTACTAACCTTGGGAACAAAACATTTTTTTATTTTATCCCACAAAACCCAAAATGTTCATAACTATATTAAATAAATGGGAGTAAGTCATACTAGTTCATTCACTTTGGTATCGTTCTACACCAAGGATGCCACATTCACACAATGAGGAATTTACATCTAAAAACTCATTATTAAGGTATTAGGGTAATTGTTTAAGGGGTACAAACCACAGGCATTAGAATCCCAGAGAATATGGTTTAATTCCCAGATTCAATCAAGGTTCACTGAATTCCATTTTCCATTTGCCAATGTGCAAAATGCTACTTATTTCAGAGTGCTAGAGGGGACTGAATGGGATTACTTATGTAAACACTCTACTACATTTATTTTACAAACTTTCATTTCTTCCTGGTCCAAATACTCTTCTCATTTAACCTGTCCTCACACAGGTCCTTGATATTAAAATTCCAACTGCTGCAGAAACGAATACATCCATTTTGAATTTTTAATGTCTCACATGTAAGTTTCTATTTTTCCTTTTTTTTTTGCTGCTGTTTCTTTTACTAACCAAACCATTTCCTTCCCCTAGAATTTACATCCTTTATGGAAATCAAATATACACTCCTCTTGGTCAACCAGCCTAGATGTAGTTACAAGATTATATTTTTACTTCTAGGACTGTTTTTTAAAAGTAAAGCTTGGCAGAGGCAGTAATGAAGCCAACAGAGTCTTCACTATTGCCTCAGATCTAAGCAAACGCCTGTTGATGATACCGGCTTACCTTATGATGCATGGAAACAGGATTATTTTTGCAACACCCCATCTAGGAATGCATATTAGTTTGGCTCATGCTGAGCCATTAGTCAAGAAATACAGTCTGGTAGGAAACACTTCAAGTTTGTGAACTTGGTTCTGATTGTATTAAGACAGGATTACAGAAAGCCCAACGGCCATCTCTGGCTAACCCTCCCAGAGTCACACAGGGCCATCACTTCATAAGCAGCAGACTGAGACAGGATTTGAATGCAAGTAGTTTATTTGTGACAGAATAGTGTAACACACCAAGAGGGGAGTAGACAATGAGAGAAGGAAACAAAAAAAGTCAACAAAGGGCTAGTTACTATTGGATGTAACTGGAGCTTAATATCACCAGGAGCCAGGGTACCTCAAAGTTATCCCCCTGAATGGTGAAAGAGCCACATATTTATAAACTTACTCCAGGAAATCACGGGATGATGGCTCTTCTCAGGGGGCAGTAATTCTCTGACACCCTAGGCCAAGTATGCTGAAACCATCAAATAAGCTTACAAGCAGAGAAGCAGAAGCTATCAGCTCGAAGTCTGGTTCATATAAATGCTAATGGGAAAGCCCAGGGGACTATAGGAGGGAGGACGTGGACTGAATTTTGCACACAAGGCAAATACAAGGCACCACACCCAATGGGGTCAATGCAGTTACCCACTTGAATGTTGAGGCCAAGGCTCTGAAAGAGGGGACAACGTGAGGACAAGGAATACCGATTTACTCATCAAACATTAGTTGACGACCTACTGCAAAACAGAGGACCTAGTCATGACCAAGACATGTAGAATCCTTGATTCTCTTTCCCACCCCATGCTCTTCTGCACACCCTACCATCCACAAGCCAGGCTCTTTCACAGGCACATGCATCCTTATAGATTCTGGCTGTTAACTTTCTCCCCTGAAGGATTTCTTTTCCTACTAGGTTCACCTCAGCAACCTGTATCTCGGTAAAATTTTATAAAGATCTTTATTGTAGCTTATCAAGATGTATCATAATTCATTCTTTCATAGCTATCTGCCCCTAACTGGCTCTGGGCTCCATGAGGGCAAAGAGACTCTAAGAACTCAGCACAGAGTAAATGTCCAAAAAGACTTCTGAATTAAACAGAAGGAAAGTGCAAGAAGAACAAATAAAATCAGAATAATAACATTTTAAACAATAGCATAGAACATATTTATAAGATATGAAAATATGATCATAGAATATTATCTGAATATACATAAATAGTAGGAAAAGTATGGACAGATAATATACAACCCCATTTTAACACTGAACTTTGTCTTTGGTATATCAGTATTTGCTAATTTTACTGCCATGAAGACATATTAACTATATAGTTTAAAACTTAAATAGATCTTTAAGGACAATTCAAGACTTGTTGATGGGAAATCAAGGTCACACCAGTAATAGCTTTCAGATTTCAAGCCCAGACAAGGAAGTCGATGAGTAATCAAACAGGTAGGATCCAGGCACAACAGGATTTTGATGTTGAGGTAGCTCCTAACTCTGATAGGTACCTTTATCTGTGACCTGGTTCTCAGGATGGGACCATGTGGGACTATGTAGGGGCTGGCATATGAGGCCACATGGGGTACAGGGTGATTGGAGATAGGAGCATTCAATGCTTCTTGACTCCTAGTGTCTTGGCCTAGTTCTCAGCCCCAGCTTTCCAAACTGAGTTATTGATCATCTACAGAGCATCAAAACAACAAGATATGGGAGCCAAAATAGCCAACCTCTGATGATCCATTTCTCTGTATCTTAAAATACTAGAACAAACTAGACAGATTTTTAGTGGTCATCTTCTTCAAACTCTTCATTGTACCGATGGGAGTATCAAACATCAAAGAAGAGGAATATTTTAAGCAAGAAGACACTATTTTGATGAACATGCTAACTTGGATAGATTAGGATTGGCTACTAGAAGTTCTATTTGAGGAATCTGGGGCCACAGTCAGGCTCAACTGCAGAGAAATTTGTGGTTGATTAGTAATGTCTGCCATGGCAATGGCTATCTAAGAGGTGACCCACATACTATTCTCTCCTTAAGCCCTTAGCAGCAACAGGACAATCTGTCAATTATGACAGAAGCCACTAACTGAAGGAAGGAGACATGGCATCAAAAGCAAGTTTTCCAATTTTATAATACAATAAAACCTCTATGTTGAAAGAATTTGTCACAAGTAACTAAAATGATGGGCGACAGACTATGGATTCAAACACTAATCTGTCTGACCCAAAACCCATGCTCTTGACCACTAGGCTATAGAAGTTCCTCCTTTTGGCTGTCTTTTTCCACTACCCACTGATGCCACACCCTCAGTTCTGATAGCTCGTCTAAAACAGCCTTAAGAATCAGCTGCTTCTGATTTCAATACCAAAAGCTGTTTGTCTCAGACACAAAAACCCAATGTCCCAAGTCAATCTTCTCTTTCAGGTCCAAAGTTTGCCATTTTCTGAACCTTTTACCACTGAATCTTTTTTACATGTCATTTGGCTCCAGCTCTTCCTTTCAATCTGCTTGATTTATTCAAATGTGCAAGAATGACTCACAAGTTACATGAAGACAACCCCAGCTGTATGCCAGAGATAATTATTTCAGAGTAATTAAAATGATCTATGGGCTGCCAAACTACACACCAAAATGTGATTCTGCACTTTCTCTCTTATCTGCCTAGTTCTTTCTCTGTCTGTCAAAAGAAGCTGCTTGCTACGGTAGGGGCTCCACAGCCCTAATACATTAATCAGTGCTGTGCAGCAGCCTTATTAGAGGGTCATCTCCACATGGGAGACTTTACAGCTTCATAGAAAAAACTCTGGTTTGAAATCTAGAGAACTCCAAGGTGAGCACTCATGCCACTTGCTGTTGTTGAGCTCCCCAAAAGGACGTCCCAAAACATCTAGAACCCAACCAAAACATCACACAACAAGAGGAACGATGAAGAATAAGGAAGGAAAAAGAAGAGATGGGGAAGAAGGAACGAGCTGGGCCTTGGTACAACTGCCCCTTCTTCTTAATCCATTGCATCCACTGGTACATCCAGTTTTTAGCCCCCAAGGTATCTCTCTCTTAAGTTCCGCTCCAACATAGGTCAGGTCCCCTCAAGCAGAGACTCAGGTAGAGATTCTTGTACATGTGTTGTATTATACAAGTGCTCTCAGGAGAAATCTATAGGGGTGTGAGAGAGGTGGGTGAGGGCAGGGGAAAAGCTAGGCAAAAATGGACTTTCAGGTAAGATCTCAGCCTCATCCCATCAACTGTATCACAGTTTGAACCACCCAGTGGCAAGGCAACCAGGCTATGATAGGTCTTCATCAGTGGGTCATTGCTGAGGGCCACCCCCAAGTAGGAATGATGGGGTGGCGGGCAGTGAGGGGTAGAAGAGGTATGCATCTCCTGGACTGAGCAGCCAAGAACAACCTCAGTAAAGAAGTTGGGTATGAGCCATTTGTAGTCAACACCCACAGCAGCTCAGACAGGGAGACTGAGTGAGGCAAAAGACATCTGGGCACTCACAGCACCTGCTCAACTCTCTTATATCGTCTCACGGTGTTGGAGAGAATGCTCAACCTGCCAGTGAACTCAAATTGGCAGTCCTGAGACAGGTTGATGGCCCCCAAAATACCTAAACTT
The DNA here is from genome assembly GCF_007474595.2 of Lynx canadensis. Classification (NCBI taxonomy): domain Eukaryota; kingdom Metazoa; phylum Chordata; class Mammalia; order Carnivora; family Felidae; genus Lynx; species Lynx canadensis. The sequence continues at coordinate 47,059,598 of NC_044304.2, read as the reverse complement.
GACTTCAGGAATTATATGATCCCACTGAAATTGTCTGTAAAATGTCCATATGTAAAATTGACAGGGAACAAAGAATATAGATCTCATAAGAGTCTCCATAGTATCTATGAGCCTCTGGGTTCAGAAGTTCACCTGTGAATTTCCTCAGAGCAAAGTGTAGCTCTAATTCAGCCTCTTCCATGAAGTCTTCCCTGACTTTTCCCTTTTCATCTGGTGCTTACCTCAGAGGCATAGTTGGGGACCTGGGAAAGTCAAATTAACTCTGTTAATTTGAAAATACTGAGGGCAGTGATTAAATCTATATAGTTTACTGAACACTTGTAATAACCGGCATATAGTGGGTGTAAGTGGCATCTCATTTAGTTTTCAATACTATCCTCCAAAGTAGGAACAATTAATTATCTGCTTTTCTCATATGAAAAGCTGCAACACTGAAAAATTAAGTCAGGATTTGGATGCAGGCAGTCACACTCTCAAGGTGCAAGGATGTTGGAGGAAGCCACACCAAATATGTGGCTGGGGCATCACAGTTCAAACCCTGAAACAGGAGAGAAGTTACACAAAGGCATTGACTTTTTAATGCACTAGTCTCCCCATTAATGATGGCCAAGACTCCTAGGACATAGTAAGTGCTCAAGAAACAGAGGTTTTATGAGGGAATAAATTGCATGGTTAAATGAGATAAAGTGAGTGTCAAAGGGCCTCTCAGTTCCTAGGCTCCCTGTATGCTCAAGAAATGCTCATTTCCATTCTATCACAAGTCAGAGTGTTCTTTTTATCCCCTGCTCTGCCAGGTACCTCAAAGTGTCTCAGAAAATAGTGCTACCTACACAATTTCCCCAAATGGGTATCACACAGAGAAGAGGCCACAAGAAAAATGAGACAGCAAGGGAGTAGTGAGGAGGGAAGGCAGAAATCCAAGTGACTACAAAGGCAAAAGGGTTAAGAAAAAGCCAGACTTGTGCTAGTGATGCTCCCTGCACATCCCCTCAGCAAGAAGCCCCTAACCGGGCTGCAGTTAGATTTTAAAAAGCCCAATGCATCTTCCGTCTCTAACAGGATTTCCCAATGCGGCTCCAGATGTGAACAGGGAAAACACTCGCCCGAATTGGAAAGACACTGAATGAGGATGCATATTCCTGCCCTTCTTTAAACTCCTCTCCCCAGCCCTCTGCATTTGGGTCACTTTTTTCTCTGTGGGACTTTCACCCCCTGCTTTAATCAGCTTTTAACACCACAGCACCACCTACCGTCTCTGACGCAGATGGGGAGGTGCACCCTGCTTGGAACAGAGAAAGATTTTCCACCTCACCAGCAAGGGAGCTAGAGGACACCATTCATCAGCCCTGTGACAAGCCTGGCTGAGGCAAAATTGCCACTCAGCATTTCAGGCTGCAGGCTCTCTCCTCTCCCTAATTCAGTGCCAGGTTCTTCCTCTACCTAAAGCATTTTCTCACAAGAGTAAATGGGTAATTCATATAGAAGAAAAGTCTCCCAGGAAATGAGACACAGTGCTGGGAGAGCCACAGAGTTTCTTAGACATCCACTAGGATGATTTGTGGCTAAAAGGAAAAACTACTCGGTAGAGCTAATTACCCCGGGAAGTGACCCAGCAGGCTGATGTGCCCTTCCGTGTAAGAGCACACAGACAAAAGACTACCAATGTGGAAAGACTGCGTTTGACTAAAATCATACCCATCGTGACAAGATGAGTTATCTGGATGCATGATGTTTGCTGAGCAGGAAAAGTAAATCTCTCTTCAGTTCCCCTGGCTACATTCATTCTCTTCACAGGTAGCTGCCCACTTAAACCTGCAAAACACATACCTACCCTCGTATCTATCTGGACCTCCATGCCAGCCATGGAAATGGCGATTATGGCTGCTATTTCCCCATTCTGCTTAGCTCAAGACCACTTCTTCCATTATGCTGCGTGATGTTGGCCTGAGAGCCTGCCAAGTGTTTCCCTGGCACCCTTGCTCACTACCTGCAGTTAGTCTCTGCTGTGGAGGACTCGGGGGATGGGACTGATTCCCTCCTCTGTTTGGCTCATGTTGACCTCATTCCAACCAAATGAGGTAGCTCAGAATTCAGGACAGCAGCCCCACAATGTCCCCACTCTAGGATGCCCTGAGCGGGCTGAGTAGCACACTCATGACAAGCCCTAAGTCTGAGGGCCCAGCCCTAAGCACCCTACTGCCTCCCCCTAGAGAACCTAGCTCTTGGTAGCATCACTTTTCCCCTAGGGTGGTGACTGCTTCCTGCAGTTGCCACTTCTGTAAAACTTTGATGACCTCTTTTTCCAGTCTTGCAATACCACATAACCAATCCCCTGGGTTGTAGCCTCTCAGGCTGAGACACCTGGAATGGTTTGGGTTTTCTGGTTGATACAGCACATGCTATACAATGACATCCAAGATGTAAAGATGAAATGGTTTCTGAAGACCGAGAACTGGTGTTATGAGTCCTACCCACTCTTTTAGAATGCTTTCAATACTAGTTGAAAGCAGGCACCTGGGACTCAGACAGTCCTGGGTTGCATCTGGGCTCAGCCACTTGTTCTTTGTAGACTCTTAGACAAAGTATATAGTCTAGCCTCAGCTTCCTCATCTGTAAGATGGGAAATCAGTATACCAAGCCCACAGACCTGTAGAGGGACCTTATACTGTACAATTCACATACAAAGTGCTTTCTGCAGAGACTAATGAATAATTAGGCTTCAGTAAAGATAACCCAAAGTTCTAGTTTCAAGATATGGAAGTTCTGGGGATATAATATACAGCATGGTGACTATAATTAATCCTGTGGTGTTCATTTGAAAGTTTCTACAAGAATAAATCTTAAAATTTCTCATCACAGGAAAAAAGTTGTTACTACTTGAGGGAATGGGTGTTAACTAGACAGTGTAGTGAGCATTTTGCACTATACACGTATATCAAATCAGTATGTTGCACACGTTAAACTAATCCAATGTTATCTGTCAATTATATCTCAATAAAACTGTGGGGACAGATGATTCAGTACTGGTTTTATTTCTTACCACCATCATCAAGTTTCCAAATAAGAGAACGTTTGAGAGCAAAAATTCCGGGCTCTGGGTGGATTCAAGAGAGCTACCACCCAGAACAACCTGTGAATCCCTGAACTGATAGCACAGAGATGAAATTCCAACCAACAGAAGTCTCAGCCAGGAGATCATGGATGAGACAAGAACATGACCAGTAATAATGGTACATTTAGTCTCTGCCCAGTATATGCTATATGTTTTACATGGAAAACAATGTAATGTGGGTCTATTATCTCTACCGATAAGGAAACTTATCTGAAGAAGTTAAAAGGGGGATGGTTGCTTAAGAAATTAAAAAAAAAAAAAAAAAAAAAAAAACTTGCCCCAAATCATACCAGTAGAGCTGAACCTTAGCCTTGGTCTGGCTGAGTAGTTCCAGAACCCATGCTCTTCAACATTAAGCTGCCTAGTAGAAAGATCAACATGGTCACAAACTAAGAAAGAAGCGCCCTTCAGCAAACCAAGAAAGCAAACATAAAACATGTTTACAACGTACTTTTTGTGTATCTCACAACACAGGTGGTGGTATAAAGGTGTCATATGAGACAAGGCTTCAGGGATGTCTCACCAAGTATCAAATAGCTTAGGTATTATAGACTCACAAGGTTTTCATACCTAGGGTCCTCTCAGACTCTTCAACTCCCAAGAAATCTAATATAAGAAAGTGCAGTAGGAAAGGGGACCCCCATAAAACTCTACCCAGCATGCACTCCACAGCCTATTTTACACTATCCCCGAAACACCAACTTCAGCACTCAATGTAGGTGCCATATCCTATGCACCGAGGAAATTGCAGCCTGGTGGCATCTGTATGAGAAAGCATGTTATAATGAGCCCAAGCCAATCATGGGCTCTGTGCATGCATTTTAGAGATTCACTCTTAGTGTTTAGCTCGAGAAAGTAATTGATCATTGCCAATAAAATAAAAAAGCGCTTCCTGTATCATAACTGACTCAGCCAAGGCTCAGTTCAATGGAGCCCAGCAGCAGCAGCTTCATAACTAGAAAAAAAAAAGTCATAGACGCCTCTGGAACAATAGAGAGGCTGGGAAAAGGCCCCATAGTACTTGGGCTGTACCACCAATCCTATCATGGCTATCCAAGGAAGTGAATGGGGGGATTCACGGGACAGTCTCAATACATCTTGGTTATCTGACTATATTTGTTTCGAGAGAGGAGTTTACAAAATGCTCATCATGCAATCACTGTAAAGGAAGCCTCCCACCTACAATTCACTAGCTAACTTACCTACCAGCTGAGTGGAAAAGACTTAAAGGTCCCAGAGGAGCAGAGGGCAAAAAGGGAAAAGTGGTCCTGGCTCTGAATGCATTGTAAAAGGCCCTGACTAGCAACACTGAAAAAGACTTTTATGTTAGGTGGGTAACATGACTAACCCTAACGGGTCATGCAACCCAGAGAAATTCCCAGCTCTTAATCCTTCTCCTCTCTGAAAGCCACAACAGGAACATTAAAGGAACAGCAGGGCAGGTCTAGCAGACTCCTTCTGGACGTCCCTCTGGGTGAGCATGTTGGGTCACAAGTGGTGACCACAGCTGGGCAAGAGAGCAAGCAAGCACACTGGAACCATGGAGAGCTGGATGCTTTCAATTAAATAATTGCCACTTTGCAAGCATGCCGAGGAGAAACATGTCTCACTTGACCTATCAGTCACTCCCTTTTATTAATAGTAGAGTGTTTGTGCTTTGGCTGCTGTCCTCCCGAGAATCAGAACCAACGCTGACAGGATTTGGTAGCACTTCAAGGTCAGCAACATCTCAACGATGAACATTATGAATGTTATGAACATTAAAAAAAGAAAAACCTAATACTCCCATTGACTCCCCTATTTCCATTGGCAAGAGCCAAGAAACAAGAAAGAAAATAGGACCAAGCACGAGAACAGTATCTTCCAATGTGCAACACTTATCAGGGGTGGGACAGGAGGTGGAAGGTGGTATAAAAGTGAATTTTCTTTCATTTTTTGTAGTACTTTTGTAGCTGTTGCTGTAAGGGTGATGTTGCTTCTCTGACAAATGGGCTTAAAAAAGCAGTGGCCTGAGCGTAACTGAAGTTCACGTCTTGCTCAGGTAACAGTCTGTGCTGGGCATTCCTGATTACTGGCCTTTTCTCATGTACCTGGTGAATTAGGAAAGCAAGCTACTTCCTTCTGTGGCTCTGCCATCCCCTCAAAGTTCTTGGGGCCTGCTGGCTAAAGGAGTACATGTGTATGTAATGCATACACACTTCTTTATTTTTTTTGAGAGAGAGAAAGAGGAGGGAGAGAGAGAGTGCAAGTGGGGGAGGGGGCTGAGGGGGGAGGAGAGTGTGAGAAGGAGGGAGGGAGGGAGAGGGAGACAGAGAGGGAGAGAGAGAGACAGAGAGGAAGACAGAGAGAGAGAGAGAGAGAGAGAGAGAGAGAGAGAGAATCTCAAACAGGCAGCACGCTCAGCGCAGAGCCTGATGCAGAGCTCAATCTCACGACTATGAGATCTTGACCTGAGCTGAAATCAAGAGTCAGACACTCAACCAGCTGAGCCACCCAGGTGTCTGACAACGTACACACATTTCTTACAATTATGGGCCCAGAAGGGACACTTCACTTCCACTCATACTTGATTGGTGAGATCTCATCTTTGGTTACATCTAGAAAGAAGGGAAGCTGGGAAATGTTGTCCCTGACTGAGCAACCCCAGAAATAATTCTATGTCATGGACAGACAGATCAAAACATCAGAGGACAGCTGGCTGCCTCTACAACAGAAAGTGGGCCTAGATTTCCTCTTCCCAAATGCAAAATAAATTTACTTTTAAATAAAACAAGGAGATCCTGGGTTGCTCAGTCGTTAAGCATCCAACTTTGGCTCGGGTCATGATATCACAGTTCATGAGTTTGAGTCCCACATCGGGCTCTGGGCTGACAGCTCAGAGCCTGGAGGCTGCTTTGGATTCTGTGTCTCCATGTCTCTGCCCCTCCCCCTGTCACTCTTTCTCTCAAAAATAAATAAATAAAGATTTTTAAAGAATTAAATAAAACATAAATAATGAGTCAATGCAAAGGAAAAATATTTTCAATAATAGTACAGATGGTATATGATAGAATGCTATTCTGAGTGAATGAAATTATTATTTTTTTTTGAGTGAATGAAATTTAGACAATTCAAGACCAGAGTACTATGTAAAACAACTACAAACAGGAACCAGACTGTTTCCTTTCTATTAATAGAGGTGGTATTTTTTTCCTTCTAGTTTTCAACCCTCTTCAAGAAAACACTATCTGCTAACAACATATTTGAGAACAACAATTCAGGTAAGTGATTGGAGAAGCAATTAGCCACTTGACCCTATCAGCAACACGTAGAGATGGGGACTCCCTCCCAAGTACCGCATTCCCTTGGCTAATCAGGCTGGTGGAAAGAAAACATTGGTTTTCTTATCTATCTACTAAGAACTTATTATTGGTTTCCTCTTTATCAGGTATTCCTGTCTCTGTCCTATTTGTTAACATGCTTTCATTTCTTACTCTTTCCCCTCTTTGGTTCTGAAAATTCTCCTTTAAAATTCTTTGAGAACTATTTGTTTTACTTCTCCCTTTGATGTCTTGCACAGATACTTCACTTTTCAGCTAACTTATGTACCGAATGTATTTGTCAGCTTTTGCTGCAATGTAGCTGTATGATAAAAAGACCCTACATTCACCAGCTCAAAAATAAGCATTTATTTCCCAATAGAGGGTCTACAGGGTAGACTACGATTCTACTGAGTTTGGCTGGGGTGACTCCAGATTATAGGCTGCATTCTGATCAGGTCTGCCTATCACCTTATCTCTTTGAACCAGCTACCTGAGACATGTTGCTCTAAAGCAAAAGGCCAAACCAAATACACGTGCATACTTAAATCTCTGCTTAGTGTAATATTCTCTCACATTCTCTTTTGGCTCTATTCTGTCACATTCTTTTGATTCTATTGACCTAAGAAAGTCACATGGCCATGCTTAATATTAATGGAATGGAAAAGTATTCTCTCATTCTAGAGAGGCACCAAAGTCATGGGGCAGAGGGCACAGACAGATACCACATGCTCTCACTGGGAGAGAATAAAGAATCTGGAGGGAAGTAATCCAATCTACCTCTCACACAAAATTCTTTTTCCAAAGCACTCTGAAGAAATTTACCACCCAGGTAGTCATCTTGACCCAAGGGGCAATCGAATGAAAAGAAATAAAGATCTCTAACAATTGGTATGAAGCCAAGCCAGGACCTCACTTGGAAAGAAGCCAGATAGTTTTAACTTTTTATGAAAGATCTCCACTTGCATTTCATAAAGCAGTTACTACTAGATCATGTCAGAACTGAAGGTGACAAAAGAGCTCATTTATTTCAATACACTAACATTTGATCAGTGAGGTCTAGTCTCACAGTTACCTTTGGAACAGAGTTTGGAAAAAGTGGTTCCCTGGAGTCCTAGGAGGACAAGGATTCTGGGGTCACATCTGGGATCATCAGCTGAATGTTTACAATGGATTGTCCATGTTGAGGCTGCAAGGGGCAACCATACGTGAACATGTTACTCAATATAAAGAAAAAATATCACATAAATAATACCATAGTTGGTTCTTTACCATGGCCATAATCTTGAGGGTAATGTAAATCTGAAAAACTCTAAATGAGGAAACTCTTAAAATAATGGACTCAATCCTTTTGCCAAAGCAGATTTCACACACATGAAAATACTCAACACCTAATTAGCCTGAGTGTTAAATTTTAGGAACTTAACCCAAGAATATAAGTGCCCAAAATACATACAATTTGTACCTAAGCAAGGAATCCCAGTCTCACACTGCATTAATCTAACTATAGTTTTGAGATTAACATAGGCGATGGACCCTCCAACAAGTACACATCTGGAAAATGAGGTCCAATGCAAATGTACTATTTTCAAAGTACATAAGTGATTAAAACAGAAATTCAGACATGCAGAATTCTATTACTTTAAACAGTGAGCTCTTTAATTTTACTTTATCCTTATCCCTATTTATATTTAACAGATAAAACATACAATCTTAATACAGTTGCTATCTTATTCTCAGCTTATTCATTTAGTATGAATTCACCCATTTTCTCAGCTTGCTACATTTTTTCACATTAGAAATCTTAACATGTGCAGAATAACTCATCAAGATATTATTTGATAGACCATAATACCACCTCTTTATGTTCAATATTTTCATCAGATCCATTTAGTACTTACAAAGCTTCAGTTAATTGAGTAACTAAAATATGTTACGTGTTTACTGAAATTGAAACCTAGTTTATTTGGGTTTGGGTTTTTTTTTTTTTTTTGTATTCTACAAATCTAATAATAGTATCCACCCTACAAACTTCCCTGCCTAAAATTTAACTTTCCTCAGAGTGTAGTTCACTAGAGGTGAACTGTGAAGTCTCTAGAATGTATTATCTTAGTGGAAGCATTCCTCTTTAGAAAAACAAAGACCAATTCTGAAATGGAATCTATGGTGCTTTTATATATATATTTGAACCTTCGACATTATCTTTCATTAGAAATCACACTAGTTGGTCACCAAAAAAGAAGAGCCTTTTTTTTTTTTTTAAATGCATCCAAGAGTCTTGCAACTGCTCCTGCCAGTGAAGCCATCAGGACTGAGGAGAAATCTGAGAACAATTGACAATCGCACTGGTTATCTGTTGCTGCATAAAAAAGTACTCCAAAATATAATGGCTCAGAGCAAACATTTACTATTTCCCTATTCACTGTTCCACTATTTGTGAGAATCAGGAACCCCCCACATATTAGCTGGGTGGCATCCAGGATGCAGAAGCGGATGCCACCTGAAGGCTTGAACGGGTGGAGGAGGAGTCGCCTCACTCACATGCCTCTGGCTGGAGGCCTCATTCCTCACTACGTGGGCCCCCACAGGAATTGAATGTCACTCGAATGTTCTGACACACGGCAGTCGGCTTCCCCCAGAGTGAGTGATCCAACAGAGAGCAAGGAAATCGCACTACCTGTATCTCTTCAACACCAGAGTCGCATACTTTCATTATGCTTTTTCTTATCCCATTAGAAGCAAGTCACAAAGTCCAGCACAGGCCGAGGAGAGGAGAATTAGGCTTCACGTCTTCAAAGCAACAGTATCAAAAGAACTTGACGTACTTTAAAGCCACCACAGTAACTGCTAAACTATCATAAGATAACGGGGGAAATACGGATTTCATCGTCACATACACATACATCGTCACATACACCTTCTTTCCAATCCCAGCTTTGCAGGTTACAACCTACGTAACACGGAGCCAGTCACTTGGTGCGTGCCTATGCCCTCTTTCTTCATCACTATGGCACAGGTTATTTGTTGTCTCCCTGCCTTACCAGGTTATTACAAAACTCAAAAAAAGGCAACGTAAAATGGTGGGTTTCTCAGAGTCGTAACTAAAAATCAGATATTGCCAATGACCACCATCAGAAAAATGAGTGATTATTCCTCAGTACTCTTCAGGCAACAAATGACCTCACTCAAATCACACTCAACAAAGGTTAAAGAAAAATTGAATGCGTTGGTTCACATAAACAGAGGTCCTTCAGGAATGGCGAGATCCAGGGTCTTACGCTGGTAGAGCTCTTTGTCTTTCTGTCCTTCTGCTATCTCAGTTTTCGGGGTTTCTCTTTCTTTTTGTTTTGTATTTCCCTTTTTGTCGTGTCTTCTTTACTTCAGGGCTATAACGGCATCTCTCCACGTGGCCAGGAAGAGGACTGCAACCATCTCCATCTTATATCATCCTCAAAGCTTATTATCCTCAAGGTAGAGAAGCACTCTCTCTATGCCAGCATCCACATACCACATCCTGGGAAAGATTCTAATTAACCCTTCTCTGTCATTGCATATTCAAAACCCTGCAGTACCTTCTCTTTACAATTCAACCTAGCCATGTCCTCACCATTGACTATAAGCTTTTGTATTATTCGGCCCCTGACCACCACTCTGTCCTCATTCTTATCACTGTGCCCTCACTCCTGCTATTCGAGCCACATTGCTACAGCCTCAGGGCCTTTGCACCTACAGTTCCCCCTACCCCAAAATCTTTTTCTTCAGATGTTAATATTGTTTATCCTCCCCCTTCATTCAGGCTAAGTGCCATTTCATCACGGAGGCCTCCTGTGAGCCTTCTTTCTAAAAATGCTACCTACCATCCCCATCACTCTCAATCCCCTGAGACGCTTCTTATATTTTTAAGTAAAACCATTATCAGACATTTTGTTGCATTTCTGTTTACTCGTTCATCTTCTTAAACTATAGTGTAAATTTTCTAAGCACAGAGAACCTATGTTGATTACTGGTGTACCCCCACTAACACATAGTAGGTGCTCACAAAATACTGATGAATGAAGGAATGAAAATGCCCATCTATAAACCATTCGCTGTCACTGGAGGATGGAGTATCCAAAATGAATGACGGGTCGTTCCCAGGGGGGTCAAGATTGACAGTACAACCAGAACAACATGGAATTGGCAGTAAGCCTCCAACAGAACAGCAGGGTATGATTTATCAGAAGCAGAGGGAAGGAATACAGGGCAGGAAAAAAGCAAACCAACCCCCAGATCACGTTTATCCCAATCTCACACCAAACCCACCAAGTAAATGTGAAAGGGGAGGTCAGAGAGAGATGGAGTAGATTTTAAAACTGCTAGATATATACTTTCCAAGGCCAGCAGCCAAAAGCCCCTGTGAAGCTCTTGCCAATTTCACAGACACACATAACCAAAAAATACACAAACAAAAACATTATCACAATGCCTACTAAACACTGCAGCAAAACACTAGCACGGTAAATTAATGATCACCAATGAGTGGCACAGCATCAGAAAAGCAAAAGGCGTTTTGTGCAAAAGCAGACGTCGAAAAAGAGGCATTAAATCAAACCAGGGTACCATGAAAAGGCAAAGTAGAAGTGGAAAGGATAATTTCTCACAAAGTAACTTTCCAACGGAGAGAATGGATTGATAGTACTATCCGTTCTTTATAGGAAAGTTCCCAACAATGCATTTCCTTGTCATCATGATCTAATATGGGTTACCAGCTATTACTCTCATTCGTCATGTTCCCCATCCGCACTGTAGTATAAACAATATCGGGGATTTCTTCACTCGTATTTCATGGCACTTCCTGGAGGGGGTGGATTTTGTATTCAAGTGCAAACCTAAGTGTTCCAAATCTATCTAGGCTCGTAAAAACTATAAATGACCTGGTCTGGGGCACACAGATGCCCAATGGTGCTATAAAATCTAAGTCTGGTTTGCTGGAAGTCTCCTTTGCTTTAGAAAATTTACTTATCCTTACAATCTGATTTAAATTAGCCTGGTCCCCATAAAACCAGATTGCTTCTACTCGCCGTCTATGCTATTCCTTCACGCTCTAAAACAACTCAACTCTGATCTCCCTCCTTCCTTGAGCCCTGTAAATTGTACCTACCCCTTACTGAGTGCCTAATACTTCCTGCTTAACTGCACACAATGTCTCAAACCATAACAAAACAGTCCTTAGAGATGGGCAATGTCATCACCATTGTATTATTTTTTTTTAATTTTTTAATGTTCATCTATTTTTGCGAGAGAGAGACAGAGCACAAATGGGGGAGGGCAGAGAGAGAGAGAGAGAGAGAGAGAGAGAGAGAGAGAGAGAGAGACTCTGAAGCAGGCTCCAGGCTCTGAGTTGTCAGCAGAGTCCGATGTGGGGCTCAAACTCACAAACTGTGAGATCACCCTGCCAGTCACACACCCATTACTATTTCCTTCAACTATTTCTTGACCATGGCAACTCCACCATTCTGATACCACATTTACTGCCTCATATCTAAATTGCTATAATCATATCCTGATTCATCCCCTGACCCAATCTCTCCCATCGACAGAATCTCCTGGAAGATTACTATGTTCCTAACAAGAAACTTAAGTATCTCCCAATTCTGTATCAGACCAAATGTACACATGTCTGCCAGATTCTGCTATTTTTTTAGGATTAATCCAAATATATCAGTAATCACTATTTGGAGGGGGTGCTCTTAATTCTTTTTATGTGAGTACAGTTGGTGCTTGATGTTACAGTAGTTTCAGGCATACACCATTACTTGAAGAGTTTAAATGTTATGCTATGCTTACCATAAATATAGCTACCATCTGTCACTGTCCAATGCTATTACAGTATCATTGGCTATATTCCCTATGCTGTACCTTTCATTCTCATGGAGAGTACCTCTTTAACAGGAACCTCTGTCCCTGCTCTACCTTTAAGCAGGCAAAGCTCTCTGTTATTTGGCCCTGACTACTTCAGTTGGAAGGGCAATGCTTCCCGCCTCTATCATACTGATGTACTCCCTTCCCACATCCTCGTGACAGAGCTAGACAGACATAGAGACACAGAGCTAGACAGAGATATCGAGACACAAAGATACAGATAGAGACACACAGATAGACATGCATAGAGAGAGAAACACACAGACCAGTAAAGAGAGACAGAGAGAGAGAGAGGAAGACATAGAGGGACACAGAGACATACACAGAGATACAAAGAGACACAAAGACTTAAAGCCAGAGAGAGAAGACAGAGATAGGCATAGAGAGGCAGAGATACTGAAACAGAGAACCCGGTGTAGAAACAGAGAAGCAGAGATAGAGACAGAGACACACAGAGAAAGAAATAGATACAGAGCTACTGACCCTACAGCTGAATGCTGTGTGTATCCAAGGTACTGCAACAGGGTTTCAAAGTTACCTTTTATTGGGTTTTCGCTATCTGCCAGGAGGCTTGTATACTCTCAGCATAATCCTGACAATCATTTCAGAAAATATATACTATTCTTATCCCCATTTTATACATGAGACACTGGAGGCTCTAACAAGTTGACTTTCTCAACTTGTAAAAGGCAGTAATATTTTCACTCAGGTGTGCATAACTCTCAAGTCCAAGACTATGTACACCAGCTGTTTGGAGACGTTTTTTATGATCACATGGGAGGTGAGAGCATGATATTATTGACATCTAGTGAGCAAAGGTCAAGAGAGCTGCTCAACACCCTGTGATGCACAGGACAGCCGCCCATATCAAAGAACTGCCTGGCCCAAAACATCAATACCGCAAAAGTTGAGAAACTTGTATAAACATACTTCCCAGTTCTAACATCCATCTTCTCTCATACACTTCGGCCCACACCACTTACTCTCTCCTAGACATCAAAGTCACTTGATTTATTTATCCATTAATTCAACCAACATTTACTGAGAGTTTCTGAATTCATAGGCACAGAGAAAAGCATGATTTAGGCATGGTTCCTCATAGTTTATTACAAAAAGGGGTAAGAGATTATCTTCCATACCACTGACACCTGTCAGAATGGCCAACATTAACAACTCAGGCAACAACAGGTGTTGGTGAGGATGTGGAGAAAGAGGATCTCTTTTGCACTGGTGGTGGGAATGCAAACTGGGGCAGCCACTCTGGAAAACAGTATGGAGGTTCCTCAAAAAACTAAAAATAGAACTACCCTATGACCCAGCAATTGCACTACTAGGCATTTATCCACGGGATATAGGTGTACTGTTTCCAAGGGATACATGCACCCTACATGTACTATCAACAGCAGCACTATCAACAGTAGCCAAAGTATGGAAAGAGCCCAAATGTCCATCAATGGATGAATGGATAAAGAAGATGTGGCATGCACACACACACACACACACACACACACACACACACACACACAATGGAGTTACAATAGAATATTACTCAGCCATCAAAAAGAATAAAATTTTGCCCTTTGCAACTACGTGGATGGAACTGGAGGGTATCATGCTAAGGGAAATTAGAGAAAGCCAAATATCATATGACTTCACTCACATGAAGACTTTAAGAGACAAAACAGATGAACATAAGGGAAGGGAAACAAAAATAATATAAAAACAGGGAGGGGGACAAAACACAAGAGACTCATAAATATGGAAAACAAACAGAGGGTTACTGGAGGGGTTGTGGGAGGGAGGATGGACTAAATGGGTAGGGGGCATTAAGGAATCTACTCCTGAAATCATTATTGCACTCTATGCTAACTAACTTGGATGGAAATTTTTAAAAAGAGAAATGATCTTCCAGGTATGGAACAAATAAGTCATGGGAATACAAGGAAAAACATAGGGATTATAGTCAATGGTATTATAATACGATTGTATGATGACAGAGGAGGGCTACACTTGTGGTGAGTACAGCATAACCTATAAACTCATCAAACCACTACAGTGTACACGTGAAACTAATGTAACACTGTGTATCAACTAGACTCAAAAATGTTTTCAAAAAAGAGAAGTGAACATGTATCTTCGAGCCAACATGCCAAGTGTCATGCCAAATATGTGTGCAAAAAAACTACAGGAGCACTAACAAGGAGCATTTAACTCAGGAAATACAAGGGCCATCATCCCCAATTCTTAATCCTAAAACCTGAAAAGTTGTGAAAATTGAAATGGCTTCTTCAGAGCAAAGAAACAATAAAACGCAAAGGTAAACTACAGAAGAAAATCCTTGCAAACCATGTATGTGATAAGAAATTAATATCATATATATATATGTATATATATATACATATACATATATATACATATATATGTATATACATATATATACATATCCATATATATATGGAATTGTACAACTCCATATCAAAACACAAATAACCTAATTCTTTATGCAGAGGACCAGAATAGATATCTTTTCCAAAGAAGACATACAGATGGCCAACAGACACATGAAAAGACGCTTAACATCACTATCATCAGGGAAATGCTAGTCACAACCACAATAAGATAACACCTCGCACCTGTCAGAATGGCTATTATCAAAGAGACAAGAGGTAAGTAATGGTGGGAATGTAAATTGGTACAGCCAATATGGAAAACAGTGTGCAGCTTCCTCAAAAAATTAAAAATAGAACTATCATATGACCCAGCAATCTCACTGTTGGGTATTTACCTGAAGGAAATCAAGTCAGTATCTTAATCTATATCTGTACCCCCATTTTCACTTTAACACTATTCACAGAACTCAGGATATGGAAACAACCTAAGTGCCTGTCAACAGATGAATGGAGAAGAAAAAGTGAAATTTCATACATATAAAATATTATTCAGGCACAAAAAAGAAGTAATTCCTGACAATTGTGATAGTGTGGCTGAATTTCCAAAGGTAATCAGAGAAATCTTTTTGTGACAGATTCAACAATACTTTTTACCAGAAGCCTATATTGGACTGGAAGAAAATTGTGTATCTATGTATCTCTCTCCCAAACTTCTCATGAAAAATAAAGTTGTTGGTGTCTATTTCCTCACAATGTGATATTTATAACAAAGTCCCACTACCAAAGAATTTTGTAGTTCATAAAGAATAGGTACAAGTACTTTTTAAAAGATTCTATGTTTGCTATACTCAACAAGGAACTAAAGGATTCAACATTCCCTTCAAGAGGTCAATCTTGAGGATGACATTGACACAGTTAATGTTGGCATGATATTGGTAAATCAATATTAACAAATGCTTGGCACAGATTTTGAAAATGAAGGCTTGGAAATGGACTTTCATGTGAATATTTAAAACACTCCATGCATGTAATAAAAAGTAGCAGACCACCTCATTTACCAAAAAAATTATCAAGTGAAAATAAGCAGTCACTGAAGAAATGCTCAACTTTACCCATGATAAACCAACTATGCTTTCTTTGGGAATGGGGAAATGGTGGTGTAAAATACATGTAAATATAAGGACATTAATAGTGATGATATGGACGCTACTGTGAATACAGGTGAAAAACTCTATAGAGATCAATATGATAAATAGGTATTATGATTTGATAATTGGCCTTGAACAATGTGAATTTATTTACCAGTGAACAAGGTATTAAGGCAGTTCACTCAGTTAATAAGCTAACACCTGGACAAAAGCTAATGATGAAATCATTGATAGTGGAGGAAAAAAAAACCTGTTTTATGGCCATCTATTATAGTGATGACTTAACATGAAAATTCTGTTTGTGGCTCATCATTAAATGTCCAATAACAGGCCAGACCAGGGGCGCCTGGGTGGTTCAGTCGGTTGAGCGTCCGACTTCAGCTCAGGTCATGCGTTCATGAGGTCATGTGAGTTCAGCTGTCAGTCTGAGTTCGAGCCCCACGTCAGGCTTTGTGCTGACAGCTCAGAGCCTGGGACCTGCTTCAGATTCTGTGTCTCCCTCTCTCTCTGACCCTACCCTGTTCATGCTCTGTCTCTGTCTCAAAAATAAATAAAAACATTAAAAAAATAAATTAAAAAAAAAAAAAAAAGGCCAGACTGGTATGTCTTCCTCAATCAGGTAAATGAATCATTTATTCCATGTGTAAGGACAAGTATTTCGCTTAATTGAACCTATACACATTTATAGTTTAACTGAAAGATTTTCTTTAAAATATTGCTTTTATCAATGGCCCATTCCTTCCATGTTGATTAGCAAGCTGTGTGGCATATTTCCAATCCATTAATGGTTCTTTCACCTTTTCTAACAAGTGTCCCAAGCATGACACAACTCTACAGAGAAGAGATACTTAACATATACCCAAGTTCATCTTTAAGTTGATGAATGTTGGTCATTATTATCAAAAGACAGTCTTCATTGCATCCTGATAACTGGCAGTACAAGTAGTGAGAATTTACTTCATTTTCTCATAGGTCTCCCTTATTTGACTATATTCCAATCTCTGCTCTTCCGTGATTTAATGTGAAACTTGAGAAAGTTACTTGAATTTGATCTACCTAAATTTCCTCCTGTGTAATGGCTATAATAATGCCTAATGTACCTTGTGCCAAGGTTATAAGAATTAAACGACAGTGGCTATAAAAGCTTGTTAATAAAGATAAAACTGTACGTATAATAAAACCTGAGTTCTACTTATCCCAAGACATATTCCTCAGAACACTAGTCTCAAGATAATTTGAGGGAAAAAAAAATGGCTTCTAAAACTATGCTTAGAAAATGCTGTCTATTTTATCTTTCTCTTGGAGATTCCAAATACATAGAAAAGGACTAACAGCTTTGGGAGGCTCTGAAAGAAACTTTTAAAAATCTTGTGATTAGAACCTAACACTAGGCTTAGATACACTTCAGTTTCTTAACACCCATATTTATTAGCTCTGAATTTTGAGATTATTTAACGTCTCTGAGCCTCCATTGTCTCATCTACAAACAGAAATGAAGTAATTCCTCCCTCATAAAATTAGTAAGGAAATTCTTTGAAGTGATGTGGGTAAAGTACTTAACAGAGTGTCTGACACGTGGCAAGTGTCCAATAGATGGTAGCAATGATTAGATTTGCCTTATTAATTCTATTATTAAATTTTGCCTAACTCAACTTTGTCCATATGATTTTGGCCATGGAACGTCTTTTTTCCCTTGTGATAGATGAACATACTTCCTCCAGCACACCTTTGGGAAGGTCCTGTAAATTACCTGTGTTTGTGTCCTCAGTATCTCTCAATCTACCATTTTATAAATTCTCATTAGTCTTAAACCAACTCTGAGACTTCTCTAGAAAGAAACTGCTCCTTTGCTCAAGGAAATGAGAAGATTCTTCCTGGAAATGGAAAGCATTTCCAATGACACAGGACAATATGTGATTAAGTGCAGATGAATGTTTCTGAGAATAAGATGACAAGAGTTCAGAGGCGAGAACAGTACCAGGAAGATGAAGTGGTAATAAAGGTGTCTCGGGGGGGGGGGGGGGGGGTCTGGGTGGCTCAGTTAGTTAAGCCTCTGACTTCGGCTCAGATCATGATCTCAGGGTCCATGGGTTCGAGCCCTGCATTGGGTTCTGTGCCGAAAGCTCAGAGCCTGTACCCTGCTTCAGATTCTGTGTCTCCCTCCCTCTTTCTCTCTCTCTCCGCCCCTCCCCAGCTCTCACTATGCCTCTCTCGAAAATAAATAAACATTAAAAATATATTTTTAATTAAAAAATAATAATAAAGGTGTCCTGGGGCAGGCAACACTTGAGGTGAGACTTGTCATAGGGGAGGACAGCTTTAGAAAGATAGGTGGTAAAGAGGGGGAAATCAAATTTTAGGACTACATATAAAGCCTTCCAACACCTATTTTTGCCCTTGAACACAAGGAAACTTAAAGTGTTTTCCTTATGTAAGCTACCTGACTGACTTGGCTGGCTGTCCCTATTGTCTGTTAGGCTTCTTTTACATCAGCAGGAGTCATATGACACCTCGTCTCCGACCGCATGGGTTCCCTAGACAAAAGCCAACACCACCCAACATACCCTGAATGAGGCTTCTCTCCTAAGCCTGTCTGCTTTTCCACCCTCATAAACTAAGTGGGAGGCTCAAGGGGGATAGAGGAAAGCTCATAATTTTGAATCCTGGGAATTAAGTACATGTTTAACCCTTCTTTCAAAATTCTAGGACAAGAAAAGCCAAAATATTTCGACTCACATGCTAATTAATGATCAGCCATTAGTGGCTGCTCAAAGCCCTGTGTTGAGAAGGATAGTGAGGCCCCATCTGTGCCCAGCAAGGAAAAGACACTGTCATGGGTTGAGTCATGTCTCCTGAGAAGCAGCAGGGAGAAGTGGAAGTCCACACAGTGCCACATGGCTGTCATCCACTCCAGGAACAGATTTCCTCTCCCCTGAGCTCTACCACAGACCCCCAGCACGAAGGGCCCTGACGATGAGAAGGCACAGAGAATCTGGTGGGAGAAGGGGTACCAGGTACTTCTCATGATCTCCATAAGAATGCTTCCTGGTGTTTATCCATGCTCACTCACCCTGAAGAGGCTGAAGACGAGGGTGGAACGGAAGGGTGCCAAGAACAGTCTGTTCAGCTGGCCTTTTCCTGTGACTGCCTGCAGACCAGACTCATAGCCCCAGCTTAAAAATAAGCGTGGGCTCTTCGTGAACAGGGACAGCATCTGATTCATCTCCAGCTGAGACCTGACCACTTATCTTGCTCACAGAAGGCACAGGAGAGTGAAACAATGATCAAGTGCTTAGACTCACAAAAGGCCCTCCAAGCTAGCATTGAACTTTTCAGACTCCTACCTCACTTATCGTAACAGCAGCTCCCGGGGGAGATCTGCCCATGAGCTTCCATCCACCTTTCCTCCCGTCAACTTTTATATCCCCACTGTTGCTCTGTGCTCACGTTTCTTTTTTTTTTTTTTTTTATTTAAAAGATTTTTTTTTTTTAATTTTTTTTTTTCAACGTTTATTTATTTTTGGGACAGAGAGAGACAGAGCATGAACAGGGGAGGGGCAGAGAGAGAGGGAGACACAGAACCGGAAACAGGCTCCAGGCTCCGAGCCATCAGCCCAGAGCCTGACACGGGGCTCGAACTCCCGGACCGCGAGATCGTGACCTGGCTGAAGTCGGACGCTTAACCGACTGCGCCACCCAGGCGCCCCTGTGCTCACATGTTTCTATCTCATCTCTACACGAATGGTCCTCTCCAGGGCAGAGACTTTTATTTCTCTGATTCCTCCTGGGCTTAACTTGAGTGTACCAAGTGATAGAGCTCAATAAATGTGTATAAAGGGATTGGATAAAATAAACAAACTAACAAAACAATAGAGGGGCACCTGGGTGGCTCAGTCAGCTAAGCGGCCTACTCTTGATTTTGGTTCAGGTCATGATCTCACAGTTTGTGGGTTTGAGCCCTGTGTCAAGTTGCACTCTCACAGTGCAGAGTCTACTTGGTATTCTCTCTCTCTGCCTCTCCCCTGCTCACACATGCTCTCTCTCAAAATAATTTGAATTTGTTAGAATCCTTAGTTTGCTGAATTTGTTAGAATCAAACATTTCTCAACTCAGATTGAGAGGTGGGAAAGAGGACAAAAGCTATGTGGGAAAATAAGAAGCTAGGCTGAAACAAGAGAGCTGGAGAAATGAAGCGTGACAATGCCCGTTTCTAGTCATATTGCTGAGACATGATGTAATTCTCATGATGCTGACAATTATGAAAGATCTAACAACAAAAGCCTCAAGTCAGAACCATGCACATATCCAGACAATGTATGGTGTGGCTTAGAAATTGTTAAATTAACCTATAAAGCTGCTGTTTTTTAGTCTAAAAACATAAATCCTCAGTGATTTTGGCTTCACAACTTGTTTCAAAACTTAGAAGATGCAAAAGGCTTTAATAAAAATGATATATGCCATTTATAAAAGACCATGCAGATGGCTTGGGATGGGAGGAAGACAAGCAAATGGATAGGAACTAACTTTAAATGGAAATTCATTTACAGGAAATTGTCTCTAATATATGAAACATCCATGCCTGCCAAAGTTATGAAAATGTGGACATCCTGTAAATATCCATCTCATGCTTATTGTTTTTGAATTTCTGTAAAATCTCATTTTGAGAAGTTAGTTTTCTGCTCAGTATAGTTATGACATACAATCAATTCAATAACATAGCACTGAATTTTAAAATAAAGTTAATGTGCTTGGATATTCAAAGCATCAACCTGATTCTTTTTTCTCATCCTGAACACCCGCCTTTCAGATGAGATTTATTTTTCCCATGCCAAGTATGGATTTAAAAATCAAAGTAATTGAGCCACTGCATACAAGAAAAATACTTTGGAGACCCTTATAACGTTTTCTGTAAATGCATTCTGAAATATGAAGCCTGAGCCAGGAGCAACCTTAAATATGAATGCCTCTAAGAACTTCTTCAGATTTCTCCAGAATAGACATCATTGAGTAAAACAGTCCCTAGTCATTTCTTACATTTCTTGGAGCTCAAGAAAAATGGCTCCAAGTAGTCAAGGAATTGTCAAGGTCCATGGTTAAAGCTAGAGCCAGAAGATATTACAAATTCCCCTCATAGTCCAAACCTTCTGCTACAGTGGACTAGCTACACTCTACCAACCAGAACCCCGATAAAATTCTCTAGGCAGCCATAGAATAAGGTTTGTATGAGTTGTTATTTAGTGTTTCTGCTAATGATAACCAATTGCAACACAACATAAACTCCCTAACAGCACAAATTTACATCTGTTTTATTCACTGGTATCTCTAGCACCAGAATAGTGCCTGGCATCTGCAGGCACTCAGTTAATTGAGTCATTT
This sequence comes from Lynx canadensis, assembly GCF_007474595.2. Taxonomy (NCBI): domain Eukaryota; kingdom Metazoa; phylum Chordata; class Mammalia; order Carnivora; family Felidae; genus Lynx; species Lynx canadensis. Next base: position 47,038,372 of record NC_044304.2, on the reverse strand, counting down.
TATGTATGACTGGTCTCTACCTGTTAGACACTAGGATAACACTTCACACATAACCTCATTTAATCCAAAAATAAGCTATTAGGAACTGAATTGTGTCCCCCCCAAAGCTTGTATGTTGATGCTTTTACCCCCCAATGTGATAGTATGTAGAGATAGAGCCATTAGGGAGATAACCAAGGGTAAATGGGGTTATAAGGGTGGAGTCCTAATCTAACAGGACTGGTGTCCTTTTAACAAAAGGAAGAGGCAACAAGGAGGCACATACACAGAGAAAGGGTCATGTGAGGACACAGTGAGAACGCAGCTGTGTGCAACCAACGAAAAGAGATAGCAGGAAAAACCAACGCTTTGAACACCTCAACCATGGGCTTCCAGGCTCCAGAATGGTGAGAAAGTAAATTGTTTAAGTCACCCAGCCTCTGGCATGCTATTGTAGCAGTCCTACCTGACTGATGCATATACTATCAAATCAGTAGGATTTTCATTCCATTTTTAAAAATTTTTTATCCCACTTTTTAGATGAAGCATCTGAGAGACTAAGTAATTTCACTAATGTTACCATGGCTGGTCTCTGGGTTGCTAGAACGTCACTAGTTAGACAATGAATATCAACAAGAGAGGAGATAAAATTTTAAATATTTTCTGAGGTGTAGTAAACTCTTATAGGTCCCACTAAGGCAGTACAAAAAAAAGAAAGGAAAACAAAGTGCTGTGGATAACAGTAAAGTAGCCCTTGGTTCCCCAGTTTTCTCATTCTCCCAATTTTCTGGCTACACATAATCATGGCCCGTTTTCCTTTCCAACATGGCATTGTCAGGTTTGCCATGCACCCGCTGCATGGCATCTTGAGTGGGATGGGAGTAACTTTGACAGTCAAGAAAGGATTCTACACACCTAGCTGTACCCAGGACAGTACATGGTCTTCCAGGTCTCCCCTTTGGATCGGCAATGAAGGAACAGCATGATTCTTCTCCTCAACCCATCAGCTTCCAACCAAAGCAAACTGCCTAGAGTCAAATAAGGTATCTTATTCCTTTAAGTTCCCCAGTACAGAACTAAGTAAATTCTAAAAATTATTTATGTTGAAAAAGCGTATACATTCGTTTAACTCCATTTAACTTAAAACATAGCACCCGTTGCAAAATTTCTGAAAAAATGGCTTACTAAAAATGGCTTACTCTAGTATCATACATTTGATAAAATGAAAATCTCCTTTATTATCTTCATCCTAAGTCTGGGGCCCTGCTTTCAGCATAAGGTGGAAGCCTGAATATATATCCCATGTTTGGGAGGGCGTTGAAGGACGCAGACAAATACACAGTGAAACCCACAGGCAAAAGAGCCCATTTGACATGAGGACGTTTCACTTAGTCAGCAAGTTATGCTTGGTAAGTATTAAATGATACTCCAGGGCTCAACCAAAGTTATACTCCAAAGTACTGACCTTTAAACTTGAGCAGAATCTGAACCTTGGAAAAAGACCGAAAAAGATTATTTCTCAGCAAGTGTTGGAGGTTTCCCAAGGGTAAGACATCAGAATTCTCAGAATATACCCATAAATTGGCCTTGTTTTAATTCTTTGTAAAGCCACACAAAAAATCACATACCACAAAACTATCCTCTGAAGAGCTTGGCAAAGAAGAATTCAGAAGGGAAGCTACAAAATTAGAGAAGCCAGTCTTGCATAATATATGAGCATGAAGTCCAACGTGCTACACGAGCACCCTGCGGTAACCAAGGCAAAGCACAGCTGGGGGACAGCACAATACCACTTAGCAGAACAATTCATAAACACAACATTCTGATAAGGCCCTCCCAGCCACTCTCTTCAAGAGAAAGGTGCAGCCTTCCTAGACCTTATGTTATGAATTGGTAAAACATTTTGGCTAAATGTCTGTGTTTACAGGAAATGCAAGATCACTATCCTAATAGCTGAAGAATTATACACCAGCTCCTCCTAAGAGCTGTGAGAGTCTACATTTTCATTTGAAATAAGGAAATAAATGTCTCTATAGTTTAACATTATCCCAGATCCTGTATCGCACAGCAATATAATTGGCAACCTTGCTTTAGCAATATTGTGCTCAGGGAGGAAAGACATCCATCTTCTCAGTATACTTTTGTAGCCCATTTAAAAGTACAGAACTGAGCTGAAGAGCCATTTAAGGAGAAACCTGAGAGGGGGCAGGGCTTAAAACAATCATTATGCTGTCTTTCCAAGCTGCTAACCTGCCAAATGGAAAATTCGAATCAGAAATGAGGCCCCAACTGCAAACACATTGTAATCTGTACCTCTAAGGAGACTAAGGCATATTGTCACCATGCAGAGATACAGTGTGCTTAATTAGTATCAGCTTACTTTCCCCCAGTATAATTTAAATTAACCTAACACACTGAAAAGACTTAAAAGATTTAGGCTCATAATAAATTTCATTAATATATTGATAAAGAAACCACTAATCCTATAACTCTCCCCCCTTGGGGCTAGCTATCCAATCAGAAACCAATTTTTTGTAAAGGTAGATACTAGAGTGAATTGTTTAAGAACATGGGCTCAGGAAGGTGCCTGGGTGGCTTAGCTGTTAAGCATCTGACTTCGGTTCAGGTCATGATCCCACGGTTTGTGGGTTCAAGTCCCACTTCGAGTCAGCTCGAGCCCCGTATCGGTTGAAACAGGAGCCCTACTTCTCTTTCCCTCCCTCCCTTCCTCTCTGTCCACCCTCCCCCACCTCCCCACCCATCTTGGGATTCTCTTCCTCTGTCCCTTGCTCACTTGTGCCCTGGGAACACAGGCTCAGGAGTTACAGTGTGCAGGTTCACATCTGTTCAACAGAACTTTCTGCATTAACAGAAATGTTCTCTATCTATATGTTGTCCAGTCTGGTAGCCATTAGCTATGTGTATCTATTGGGCATTTGAAATGTAGTGCAGGCATCTGAGGGCCTGGTTTTTAAATATTTAAATTAATTTAAATGTCTATAGCTTCATGTGGTTAGTGTCCATATTGGACAGTAGAGTCCTATAGCTTTTACTCATTAGCTATGTATCTTTAAACATGCACCGTAACTTTTATGTGCCTTAATTTCGTCACCCCTAAAATGGGGATAGAAATAATATGTCATAGAGTCGTTGAGGTAAACCAAGCAAGGGCCTCAGCACACCAGGAACTCAGGTTCTTCTGCAGTGTCTTTTCATTCCTCCCTTCTCTACCTTCCACTATGCTCCCCTTTGTCAAACTCTTAGGGTCAAAAGACCCTCTTTAACCACCTCACTCCTTCTAGTGAGTTCAACTGCCAGTCATCCCAACAAAATATAGCAATAAACGTTTCTAAAATATAATTCTTAGTATATTATTCCTCTACTATCAGAATCCCCTATAGACCCCTATGATCTTTAACAGAATATACAGTCTGGCTTTAAGACCCTTTATAATCTGACCCCAAGCTGATGTTTCCCCCTCTCTCCCCCTGCTCCCAGATACTGGGTTGACCAGATGGAACAACTTATCCTTCCTCACGCCAATGATGCATATTGTTTACTCCAAGCATTGTTGACAATATGTCCATCTAAAATGCCCACTACCTTTTTATTCCTTCATCATGCTCATTCTTTGAGGCCTATCCCAAGACTCCCCTTTCAAAAACCCATCCCCTTTGAGCTACCCAATAGAAGAGCGGAGACATTTAATAATTATGTAAGTTTTATTACTACTGTATTTTTCATTTGTGCATTTTTTGATTGCCCCTAAGAACAAAAGCTCTTTGAAGACAAGGAATTAGGCCTCTAATCTCCCCAGTAGTATCTAGCATGGTACATTCATCAGTTAGAGGCTTGTTACAAATGTGACCAAGAAATACATCAACATAGATGCTATTCAACTTCAATGCTAGGATTTCTGGAATTCTCCCCAACACATTCAGTCAACCCCACCTGGGAGAACTTCTTCAAACTTTTTCAGCCATATGACCTCCCACCCTCCAAAACTCCCTAAAACCCCATCCCCAACTATTTTCTCCCTGTCCAATGAAAGGACCCTTTCCCACTTCCCTTAGCCAACAGGTAGTTGAGAAAAAAGAAAGATAAAGGTAATCAGAGAGAAAATAACTTGAAAGCTCACTTGGATTAGAGTTGTACTAGTGGTTTCTGGCACAGAAGAGAGATCTTTGATTTCAGGTGGAGTTGTCTACAAAATAACACTCTACATAGCTTTTTGTAATTTATATTCCATTTTCAGACATTCTCTAATGCTGTGGTTCTCAAACTTTGGAGTACATTAGAATCATCAGGAGCCCTTAGTGCAATGCTGATCTCTGGGCATCAATGCTAAAGAATCTACATCCTTGTGTCTGGAGCTACCCAGAAACCCACATTCTAATGACGACTCAGCCCCTTCTCTCACAAGGGCAAAACCAAACTGACAAATGCTGCAAATGCCTCCTCATCCCCTCTCAGCCAGGCTTCTGTTCCCTCTGTCTGCCAAGACAACAGGAATAACTAACTGTAGCAAAAAGACTTAAATCTCCTGGAAATAACAGACTCTTCCCAATGAGGGTAATTAGATGGAGAGGCTGGAGCAGGACAAGATAAGCAGGCACACAAGGCAAAGACTAAAAGACTCACAGTAACCAGAGGTCAAAACAAATGGCAAATGACAAGTCCCAAGTTAAGAGCTGGGAAATTCAGTGTAAGCAGAAGGGGGGAGGAAAAAAAAAAAAAAAAAAACTGCTACTATAAAATCTTACCATGAGTGCAACATCACATTTAATTGCAAAATGTCAGTTCTTGGAGGAGAAACTCACCACAGTTTAACATGAAGTATCTAAGCTGAGTCAGATCGAAAAATATAGTCCAAGGCTCCTCTAATAAGGTCATTTCCTGAGATCAAAGAACGAGAATAAAAAGGGAAGGGTAATTTCCCAGCCTTGGCTGCATCCTGCCCTAGGAAGCAGGAGAACAGAACATCTGCAGGAAATTGGAGGTGTTAGGAGATGAGAGAGAGGATTCTAATAATCCCAACTAGATTGGCCACATGCTTGGGCCGACCCTAGACAGTGTGTTTATACCGGTTGTCCCAGCATAATTATTCCTATCGCCCCTTTTCCTTCCTAGAAGTCTTAATATAGCAGAAAACTATAAAGTCACCCTAATAACAGCTAACAGGCAAGGGCTAGGCACTGAGCTACAGGCTCTACTTTTTATCATTTAAACTCTAAACACTACAGAGTACTGGCATTAATGCTATTATTACAACCTTCATTTAGCTGAGGAATGTTGGAGGTTATTGAAAGTTAAAGTCCTTGTTTACCACCGCACAGCCAGTAAATGATGTTCTGAACTCATGTCTGCAGAGGCAGTTCTCTTCACCCAGGACTGGCAAACCACAGGCCACACACCAAACCCAGACAGCTATCTGCCTACTTTTTTAAAAGCTAGAGTTTTATATGGCTACCCCGTTCATTTGCATATTGTCATTGTGCTTTTATACTACAAAGGCAGAGTTGCAACAAAGACCTTCTGGTTCTCAAAGCTGAAAATATTTACTATCTGGCCCTTCATAGAAAAGTGTTGCTGATCTGGACTCTTCCTGACAGCGCAAGAAAGGCACCCAAAGCAGAAATTCACAAACTGGAGTTTCCTATTAGGGATGAAAGGTCAAAGAAAACATGACAAAAGAGTAATTTTTCTAAGGAGGTTATTTCCAGTTCAGACAGAGGAGTGGTTGCTTTGTTGTTTTGGGTCTTTTTACTTTAAGGTTTATAACAGAATGAGCTATCAATGGTTTAAATCAACAAAGCATTCTTTATAATGGAAAAAGAGGAAAGAGAAAGAAAGAGAAAGAGAAAGAGAAAGAGAAAGAGAAAGAGAAAGAGAAAGAGAAAAAAGAAAAAAGAAAAAAGAAAAAAAGAGCTGATTCCAAAGAGCATACAATAGAGGGGGCACATCAAGAGACATGGAAATCAGCTGAAAGAGTTCCCAATCGCCAAAATGTAAGGAATTCAAACAACAAAGTAATATTGGATTATAACCCAAAGTATAAATACCTCTTAGTCCAGAGTGAAAAATTGATTAAATAATAAATAAAGGAGAAGAAAATTCCTGTGCACAGTTCCAAATGATGTATTTAGACACTCCAAGCTAAAGGAGGAAGAGCCAGCATCCTCATTCCTTAAGTGTGGCCCACACTTAGTGATTTCCTCCCAAAGAGTAAAGGATCAAGTGGTGTGGGGAGAGTAACTCTGTAACAGAGCAACCTAACAAACATGATCTCAAACAGGTGATGCAGACAAATATCAACAGTGATGAGTCATGTGAATAATCTATGCCCTTGCTCCGATGTGATGAAAATGGTACTTTACCTCTGTGGTCTTCCTCCCTAGACTTATAACCCCAGTCTAATCATGAGAAAAGCCTAAGACATGTCCCAATTGGGGAATAACCAATATCCTCAAAACTGTCAAGGTCATCATAAACAAGGAATGTCTAAGAAACTATCACAGCCAAAAGAAGCCTAAGGACACATCACAACTGAGTATGATATGGGATCCTGAATAATCTTGGGACAGAAAAGGGACACTAGGTGGAAACTAAGAACATTTAATACGAGTATTATCTTTAGTTCATAATACATATCAGTATTTGTTTACTGAGTATGACAAATGTACATTAATATACGAGGTTGAAGCTGGTGTGGAGCATATGGGAACTCTACTTCCTGTATGATTATTCTCTAAATCTAAAACTATTCTAAAATTAAATTTATTCAAAAAAATAAGATGACAAAAATAGCACCTACTTTTCCACATTTAAACTCACAGAGGATCTAATTTGGAAGAGATTTCCTTTCCCTGTGCAGTTTACATACTGTAATTCTAATTTTGTCTGGAAGGTGCAAAGCACAGATTTTAAAATGATTCCGACATAAATAATGCAGTTTGTGATTAGCGCCTAAACAGAATAAATTAAACCTGGTATATAGATTACCAAGTTACTCTGAGTGAAATTCTGTAGAAGAAAAACAACACTTGGGATAAAGGAAATGCTGCTTAATGAAATCCTAGAAGATATCACTCAGGCTTCAAGAGTGTAGATGGTCTACTTGGCTTGGCTTTTAAATAAATACAAATACAGCTAATGTCGCACAGTGTTTTTTGAAAATTGATTTTCCTTCTCAGGAAAACCCTGCAGGAAAGAATACATCAAACTTCAAACCTATATACTTTACTGTCTTCTCACTGATAGAATGTCTGAATTCTCTACAGATTGTTGACAAAGGTCATTGGACCCGCCAGACAAAGAATATATTTGATCCAGCTCTACCTCTGTCTCCCAGCCACACTGAACTTCTGTCTATTGCACATAAAGGCTCAATTATCCCAACATGCTCTTTTCACCTTTTATCTCACTGAATACAATTCTTTGTGCCATTATTCATCGAAGGCCCTTCTCCCATATTCAACTAAAAGCCTTGAGAGAACCATGTCTCTTTTGTTCACTTCCATATTCCTAGGATTCTACATACCCAAGTCCTATCAGTAGGTAGGTACTCGATAAATATGTAGTATTTACTCGATGTAGTAAATGTAGTAGGTACTCAATAAATGTAGTAGGTACTCGATAAATATTTGTTGAATGAAGGATTTATCAGTTGTAGGTGAGCAGAGTTCAGCGCAAGTCTACAGGAAACCCCCCTAATTCCAAATCCATGTTCTTCCCTCTACAGTTTATTAAACTTATATGTTGTGAGGAACATCAAAATCTTGCCTTTGACTCATTAGCTTCATTTGTGCTAAATCAGTGTTATAGGTTCAAACTACCCAGTAATGGAAGATAGAAGTGATTAGCCTTACCTTCATGTTCAAAGTGTCAGAGGAAAAATATAGAAAGCAAAGAGTTGTATGTAGTGAGTTTCCAACCACATTATTGATTTCTATTAACATCCTTCTTTGCCCGGAGGTCAATTTCTCTTGGGCGTTGGCCAATTTTTTTAGAGTATGTTACTGCAAGTCTGTGCTAATTCATGTAGTTCTTTAAACCATAATCTTATGTTTTAAATATCTACCTGCCAACTAACACTGTGTCCAGCCTAGAAATGTTCACAGTTTATCAAAAACTTAGATTCAGAATATTGCCATGGAAAGAGGATGAAACCAAGGTTCAAAGAACCTTACTGCAGTCTTGGTTTAACCCCTGTTAATGATTTCTTTTAACAGACTCAACTCTAGGGGTGACTGGGTGGCTCAGTCGGTTGAGTGTTCCACTTTGGCTCTGGTTGTGATCTCACAGTTCATGAGTTCAAGCCCCACATTGGGCTCTGTGCTGATAACTCAGAGCCTGGAGCCTGCTTCAGATTCTGCATCTCCTTCTCTCTCTGCCCCTCCCCTGCTTACTCTCTGTCTCGCTCTCTCTCAAAAAAATTTTTTTTAATTTTTTTTTTAATTTTTTTTTAATGTTTATTTATTTTTGAGACAGAGAGAGACAGAGCATGAATGGGGGAGGGGCAGAGAGAGAGGGAGACACAGAATCAGAAGCAGGCTCCAGGCTCTGAGCCATCAGCCCAGAGCCCGACGTGGGGCTCGAACCCACAAACCGTGAGATCGTGACCTGAGCTGAAGTCGGACGCTCAACCGACTGAGCCACCCAGGTGCCCCTAAATTTTTTTAATTTTTAAAAAAATAAGCATTAAAATTTTTTTAATAAATAAAAAAACCAAACTCTGCATAAAGTACAGTTCGAGGCAAATCATTTAAACAATCTTAACCTCATCTCTAAATTTAGATGGAGAAATTAGTTCAAATATAAAGTATATGCAACCACCATCCTACCTACTCAAAATTCCGTAACAAAATCAATCTGTAGCATTGCATGTTGTTTGGGTACCATTTGCTAATGAAGAAATTCTGTATTTAAGTTCTCAATGAGCCAGATACTCCAATGCTCCCTAAATGTGAAAAGCATAGAGGATCAATTCTAAACAGATCCAAACCCAGAGAAAACCACAGATGACAATGTGGTGTGCAAGAAGACTCACTAGAAACCGTATATGGTTCAGAGGAAGCCTAAATCCAGGCAGAGACCATGAATAGGTGATTAATACAAAGAGGTGTTCACTTCACCAAGATGGCAAAGTGAGAAACGATCAGTGGTGGAAGACAAGTCTCATATTTTACTCTCTATATTTAGGTATTTGTCTTGATTACAAGGGGAATATATTTAAGAGTTTGTTTTGCATGTAAATAACACTGAAATAAACATATTAATAGAACTGAAGGAGGGCTCATCCCAGGTCTAATTTCCTCTTCTTCTAAAGGTAAAAGTCACAAGAAAGTAGAATCAAATTTCCCAGCACTACTCACCTCATCACCTGGGAAAGAGGCAGATGAAAGGGATGATTTTCACGAATGTCACAAAATATCACATTTTATCATCAGAGTAACAGATTCTCAGTTTCCCAGATCCCACACGCATCTCTGTTATTGCTTCTTTACACTTAAAGATCCCCCTTACAATCTGGGCAGAATGACATCAAGACTTGCTTCTTTCACTTTGAGTTTAATTAGTGTCCATTGAGCACACAGGACATTTCCAGGGAGAAGGCTGGTGCAGGGCAAAGCATGAAAACATTTCTTGGTTCTCCTTCCATTTTAGAGCACTGCTTTCCAAAGGTTGACTACACTCAGTTCAGGCAAGCCTCATTTGAATTAACCTCTTTCTCTGATTACACGTCATCCCACTCTGTCGCTCCCAGATTACATAGCAGGACACCAGACAAATAAAGCTGGTATACAGTTAGAAAAGTAAGTATTACAGAGAAGGCAGGTAGCAGTTATTATCCCCAAAGTATGGATTTATCCATTGAATACCAAAAGGTCATTTCTCCTAATCTAAATTCCCTAGAGCATTATAGAACTCCCATCCACTATTGAACCATTTCAAACGTAGACCACAGAATAAGCTGGAAGAAGGCTGAACATGAAATGTCTCTAGATGTCTTAAGTTTCTGTTAAAGGGTAAGAGAAAACAAGAGTGAAGTCTGGGACAATTTGTACCTTGTCCCTTTTACCTTTACACCGTGGCTATATAGCCCTGTTTCCACAATATGGCAAGTCCTCTGGGAAATCAAAAAATAAAAAGCAAGATTATGAATATAAAACAAGTCTCCACACTATAGTGATAGGATAGAGAGACAGGGCAGGAAATCAAATTGAGGTGTTACTGTTTGAGAGACAGGACAGGAGAAGTTGAAATGCAAGGTGAGCAAAGGAAAGAATCTGAAAAGTCAAAAAGAGGAGTTTACTGCATCTGCACCAACTTGCTGTGTATGTGTGTGTGGGGGGGGGGTGGTGTGGAGACTCTAAGGCCCAAATAAAACCCTCCTTTAGTGATGCTACACAATCAGGTTGGCTTAGGCAATACAAACATCATCCCTCCTGATGTACAAACTCCCTTATTCACTAAGAGTTAGGATGTGCTTTTACCCTGCATTAAATTGACCATATAGATGTGCTTGCCATAGAATTCTCTCCTGTGTGCTTTCTTCAAATAGACTGAAAAATTCTGAGCCTGAGGATCATGCTTCTGTGCACAGCTCCTACCAAAAACACTATATATGCACTATATGTGCACCTGTATGCATATGAAACAAAATAATGAATACTGACTCCCTGTTCTATTCCTTGCTCTGGGCAGGCCCACTCTTTCCAGTGTTAGGGAAAAACACTAACAGTCCTCTGAGGTTGCTCTGAACTCCACTAACCTCCTCCAGGAACCAGAAGAAGCTTTCACCTTTTCTCACTGTTTCTTTAATAGCTATAATGCCAACAAGTAGAACAGAAAGACACAAACACCTGTGTGACCTATTACTTGCACCAACTCGAGTGGAGTCAGCAGGTCAAGGAAGAAATTAGCAGTGTCCAAGGGTTTAAAACAACAGTCTCAACACAACCCTTCTGATTCTAACTCAATTTCCTGCAAGAGCTCCTTCTCAGTTTTGCATCTCTTACTCCACCCAGAGCTTTCCCACAAGGTGGAGCTAATTAAAGTATGTTTGGCTCCCCTTGTAATTATAATTTCCTCATTTGCGCATCATCTTTCCTATTATAATGACATTACCATAAGGTGGGGTTTCCATTGACAGGAGCCAGCAGCACAGGGTACCCAGGGCTGCTCTGACAAAAACCTTTGACTCTGCTTAGTCACACTGCTGCTATGTTCCCTGATGCTCCTCTTGTGGCTGGTTCCATTGTACATCTTTCTCTCCCTGCCCTGTCGCTGCTTCTTCACTCCCTGCGGCTGACCACTGTAGTGACGCCTGAATTTGCTCGTTTTATTTATGCTTAGTTTTATTGCTACCATCTCTTTGATTCCTCCCCTCCACCCAAAAGATCCTCCATAAGCAATATTTTCTATTAAATAATAAGTAACATTAAATATGTTACGGTAACTACAATTTATTAAGCATTTCCTTTGTTTCTGGCATCATGCTAAATAGCATGTATGATTTCCTTATACTATTTAATCTTCCTAACGGTCATAAGAGAAGGTATCCATTTCTGTCTGCATATGAGAAAAGATAAGCTCAGAATCATCACTTTCTCCCCATCTGTCTGACTCCCAGACCTGAGTGCTTAACCAATACTGCACTGCCCGTGGCAACCATAGGACGAGGATTTTGTACCAGGAAAATGTCTTTATTATGGACTGCATGTTTGTTTCCCCCCCCCAAATAGGGTTTCATATGTTGAAACCCTAGCCCCTAGGGGGATGGTGTTTGGAGATGGGGGCCTATGGGAGGTAATTAAGTCATGAAGATGGGGCCCTCATAATGGGATTAGTGTCCTTCTAAGAAGAGACACCAGATAAGTTGCTTCTCTCTGTGCTCTCCACCACTTGAGGGCACAGCAAGAAAACAGGCATCTAGAAACCAGGAAGAGGGCCCTCACTAGGAACCTGATCATTCAGCATTGTGATGTGGGATCTTCAAGCCTCCAGAACTGTGAAAATTAAATGTTTGCTGTTTAAGTCACCCAATCTATGATGTTTTTCTTAAAGCAGCCCAAACTAAGACAATATATGTAACTTTAATACCTTAGAAAAACTGTTTATATAAGCTTCCATAAATCTGAAAATGATTTTTTTATATGTATCCTAACTTACCATTTTAAATATTTAGCCACCATTGGCTGAGATGGACAGGAAAATTGTGGTATGTAAGAGGACTTCAGTAACTATTTGCTAGTTCATGTAAGCATACAAAGCATCCATGGGAGGTAGCTCATGTTCCACAATTTCTATCTGGGATTCTTAGTAATTTTTCCTTTGTCATATAAGGATTCTTAATAATTTTTCCTCCTTAATTTATGGGCACATGCCATTTACTAATATTCACTGAATTGGTACAGCATGGTTTCCCATACACAAAGACCAAAAATTCTCATTTTAACACCTAAAATTCTACCATTTGGGGTTCTTTAGGCCTGTATCCTTTTACTAGATTCTTTTTTTTTTTTAATTTAAATTGATTGGGGAAATAATAGGAAGCTACTGATAGCTTATTGTGAGTTACTACTCCCAATGCTTCCTGGCAAAATCAATTAGAAAAAAAAGGGACAAGTAGTGTTAATTCCCGTGGAAGAGAGGGAGAGGCTTGAAATGCAGGAGTCACCCAAGGAGGATGGCAGATCAGTCAAGACAAGCCCTTCCCCTGTCATGCTGGCCTGGATCAGTGCTGCTGTCCAACATGAGGTAGTTCAGCAGGGCTGTATAGGAAGTGGTATCATTTATTCAATGAATATTGGTCATAATTCTAGCCATAGGGGCCTACTTGGCCCCAGTGTATTCAGTCTAAAAAATAAAGTTGAAAGATTACACATGCTATGTTGGATCAGTTCCAGCTGGCCAAGTGACAGCCCCAACTGTAATAAACTTGATTTAAAAGTGGAGTATCTAAGTATCATTTTTGTTGAATCAAAGAGATGAACTGCTTTTATCCTAATTAAAATTATACATCCTTTTTTATTCATAAAACCTCTGTAACAATTTGAATTGCCAAAGTCTTTAATCATGAAATTATTTCCCTTTCAGAATTGACAAGTAGTTATATTAAAAATGCCACCTCTTTTATCCACTAGAGTTGAGTGCTCATTTAACCTGAATCTTTTACTAAATACATGGTGTATTTAATAAGTTTAAAAGAAGGGAGAAAACTTAGAGAAATGTTTCTATTCTCCTTACCGCCTTAATATCAGCTTATTTTTTTAAGTTTACTTATTTATTTTGGAGGGGGAAGGGAAGGGGAGGGAGAGAGGGAGAAAGAGAATCCCATGTAGGCTCCACATTGTCACCTAGGAGCCCTACTCAGGGCTCAAACTCACCAACCAGTGAGATCATTAAAATGCACCAAAATCAAGAGTCAAATGCTTAACCAATTTAGCCACCCAGGTGCCCTGTATCACTTTACTTTTTAAGAGGTATTTCAAGAGCCATATTTTACTAAGTTATTTCTCAGTGTAATATTCAAAAATATTAAATATCCATAGAGTTCAGGAAATCAAATATGTTCTTTCCTGTTCCAGAACTAGAATCCTTCTACATCAAGGTTATAAGTATGACTGAATTATAGTCATTGAAACTGAAATTTTAAGTTAAACAAACATCAGTAAGCTATGCCAGCCAGGAGAGTTCAATCTTTTAACAACTCAATAATTTAAGTTTCTTCTGAAATAGAGATAATAATTCTGGACAAGTCATCAGACCTTAATGAGAATCAGAATCCTACTTTTTAAAATAAGTCTTGAGTATCCTATGGCTTAAGGAGCAGAGATAACTGAAATGATATCTGGAAAAAAACAGATTGAAATGCTACCCAAATATAAGGTATTACTATTTATTATACATTTCAAAGTAAACTATTTTTCTTTTACTTCTTAAAATATCCAATTATAGTGTCTGAAATACCCCAATTTCATTGCTTGGTAGACTGCCCCACATTCTACAATCTTGCCATGTCATCAGTAAATGTTCAGCTATCTGTGAAAAATACTTCTAGGAATTAACCTATTTCCTGAATCTGTACTGGAATCTACTATACTTTTTGACTTAATTATCTTCATTAAAATCTTAGCTAGCAAGAAACAGCGTTGAAAAGTGTAAGTAGAGGTCATTAAGTTTTAAGAAAAAAATATGTAAAGAAGGCAGAAAATCACTAATATTTATTAAGCAATCACTAGGTTCTGAGCTCTTGACATATTAAATCCTTTAATCTTCACAGTTACTCTACCAGGTAAGTATGTTTACTCACAAATAAAGATAAGGCAGCAGAGATACAAGAGATTAAGTTACTTCTAAAAGTTCATACACCTAGTTAGTGGACATAGGCAAGTTATTAAAAGATAAGACAGAACTATCAAGCAATGTTACCTGTACCATAGGCTCCTTCACCCTTCCTTATTCATGGTTCTGCGTTCTGCAGTTTTAGTTACCCAAGGCCAACTGTGGTCTGGAAGCAGATGAACCTCCTTCTGAGATATCATCAGAAGGTCATTAGTCACCTAATGCTACAATGCCTACATCATTTACCTCACTTCACCTCATCACTTAAGCATTTTATCTTCTCATGTCATCAAAGCAAGATGACAGGTAAGTACAGAATACTAAGATATTTTGTGTTTCTTTTTTTCCAAGTTTTTATTTAAATTCCAGTTAGTTAACGTACAGTGTAATATTAGCTTCAGGTTACAATTTAGTGATTCAACATTTACATACAACACCTGGTGCTTATCACAATAAGTGAATGCACTCTTTAATCCCCATTACCTATTTAACCCATCCACCCCACCCACCTCCCCTCTGATAACCATCTGTTTGTTCTCTATAGTTCAGAGACTATTACTTGGTTTGCCTCTCTTTTTTACCCCTATGATCATTTGTTTCTTAAATTCCACATGAATGAAATCATATGGTATTTGTCTTTCTCTAACTTATTTCACCTAGCTCCATCCACATTCTCTCTAGCTCCATCCACATCGTTGGAAATGGTAAGATTTCATTTTTTTTTTTTTTTTGTGGCTGTGGACTATTTCATTGTATATATATGCCACATCTTCTTTCTCCATTCATCAGTCAGTGGCCTTTTGGGCTCTTTCCGTAATCTGGCTATTGTAGATGCTGCTGCTATAAACATCGGGGCGCATATATAGAACTACGCTATGATCTGGCAGTTACACTACCAGGTATTTACCCAAAGAACACAGAATATGAAGATATTTTGAAAAAGAGAGACTACATTGACCTAATATTTATTACATTATACTTTTAATTGTTCAACTGTATTACCAGTTATTGTCATTAATTTTTTATGTGCCTTATCTATAAATTATACTTTACAGTATGTATAGGAAAAAAACATATTATATGAAGGGTTCAATACTATCTACCCTTTCAGGCACCCACTGGGGGTCTTAGAACATACCCTCCATGGATAAAAGGGGACTACTGTATTTGCAGTCAAGAAAGACAACCTATCTGCCCCTTGATTCCTGTCTGTCAACACAGACTTCAGGTCCACAGAAATGTGGGACTCACTATCATATTCTTATTAAGACAAAGCCATAGAATAGCACTATTTCCTGTTGAAACCAGTAGATATAATACACCTTTGTGACATCCTGGATGGGACAAACATCTCTGAGCTGAACAGAGAAGAGACAGGATGTTTTACCCAAAACATCACCTTCCACTGAATCTCTAAGGAGTCAGGAAAAAAAAGTTTCGAACATCCTTAATAATCAGAGGTGACAAAAATGACAGATTAAATATTCAGATAATTTAATTATACATTACATGAGCTGTCTTGTTTTATTCTGAGATGGCCAAGATCGAATAAGTTAGAGACCAGGTCTAACTTCTACCTTAACCAGTAGAACAGCGGACAAAATATATGAAACAGCTTTCAGACACTGGATCATAAGGAACACAGAACTTTGAACCCTAAGAGAAGGGAAACAAATGAGGTAATCCCAATGATTATCCAGCTTTCTGACGAGAGACAGATTCCTGACAACAGAGCAGCTATGGGGTTCAGGGCAGGGGGTGGGTGGGTGAGTCTCAAACATAGAGGTCTTACTGAATTGAGGAAACAGATTGGAGTAAAGTGTATTTCAAGGGGCTGGAGGTTGCAGAGAAGATTTCTAGAGAGGAGAGTAGTTGCACACAAACACAGAGCTTCAGAGTCTATGTTGACATAATCTGGAATCTCTGCAGAGCATGTGCAGGTGTAGAGTGAGACCCCAAGAGTAACTAGGGATGGAAGGGCTGAATGCACAGATTTGGGAAACTTTTAGATTCCAGACAGCCAGTGGGGAGAATCCCCAGTGACCACATGGAGAATTCAGAGGGGGCCCCCAAAAGGTCCACAAGTAGTGATAATAAAAGTAGAGTCCTCCCCCCTAAGAAATGGGACTAAAGTATTCCTAAAGTAAAGGTTACACTATACCTGACCTCAAAACTTTAAACAAGAAGACTTCTTTAAAGAAGTCTTTAAAATTTTTAAAAAGATGACTTTTTAAAAGACAACAAAAGCCATACTCTCAACAACTCAAATATGCAGTGTCTGACATCGATTAAAAATTACTAGGGGTGCCTGGGTAGCTCAGTCCATTAAACATCTTACTTCAGGTAAGGTCATGATCTCACAGTCCATGCGTTCAAGCCCCAGGTTGGGTTCTGTGCTGACAGCTCAGAGCCTGGAGCCTCCTTCACATTCTGTGTCTCCCTCTCTCTGCCCCTTGCCTGCTCGCTCACTTCCTCATTCATTCATTCATTCATTCATTCATTCTCTCTCTCTCTCTCTCTCTCTCTCTCTCTCTCACTCTTTCTCTCAAAAGTAAATAAATATTTTTAAAAATTACTATTCAAGATGTAAAACAATATGACCCATAAATTAATCAAAAGAAAGCATACTATAGACAACATTAGAAGACAAGGATATGAAAACAGCTCTTACATCTATATTCAAGTATTTAAGGTAAGACATGAACAATACTTGTTTTTAATTTTATTTTTAATTTTTTTTAAATTTACATCCAAATTAGTTAGCATATAGTGCAACAATGATTTCAGGAGTAGATTCCTTGGTGTCCCTTACTCATTTAGCCCATCCCCGCTCCCACAATCCCTCCAGTCTCCCTCAGTTCATTCTCCATATTTATGAGTCTCTTCTGTTTTGTCCCCCTCCCTGTTTTTGTATTTTTTTTGTTTCCCTTCCCTTATGTTCATCTGTTTTAAAAGCCCCCAAACTTCTAGAGTTAAAGCTCTGTTATCAAAAGAAAAACTTAGTGATTAACTGTAAAGAAGATACTGCTAAAGAAATCTGATATCGAAACTATCCACAGTGCAATAGAAACTACCCACAAATGAAGTACCAATAAAAAAAAAAAAAAAACTGAAACAATTAACAGCATCATTGAGCTGTGCGATGATATCAAGCAGTCTTACATATGGGTAATTCAAGTCCCAGAATGGACAGAGAGCAGAAGTAATATTTAGAGCAATGATGGTCACAATTTTCAAATTGGATAAATGTTATACACTCACAGATTCAAGAAACTGAACAAACTCTATGCAGGAAAAACACTAACAAAAACCAAGACCCATCATCAAACTACTGAAAACAGTGATAAAAATAAAATCTGAAAATCAGTCAGAGGGGAAAAAAATATGCAACACACAGAAGAAGAAATATAAGAAAAACAGCCTCTTCATAACACATCAGTTGGGGTGCCTGGGTGGCTCAGGTGGCTGAGCCGACTTGGATGTAAATTAAAAAAAAAAAAAATTAAAAAAAAATGACAAGAAGAGAGCAGCAAAGTCGGAGGGGGAAAGAGATTTATGCACACTCTGAGAAAAATTTTTTAGCAATTATTATGACATTCGTGCTAAAAAATATTTTTAAAAATCCTCTTATGCCCCATTTTCACAAACATCACTATCACAAGATGGTTTAGGACCCTAAGAGGCCGCCCTGACCTCTGCATTCTCCTCAATATCCCTAAAAACCAATGCCTACTCTGAATGAGGGGTACAACTTCCTTATTGAAAGGAAAAAGAAAGGTGTTGATATTACCACTTATGACTGGTTCGCAAATTAAATCAGAAAATTGTTAAAGAATTTTTTAAAAGAGGGGAAAAAAAGAAAAATGCCCTCAGTATTTGGGGTCCCAAACAAGTAATTGCCTATTTGAAAGGAATCTGCACAGAATATCCCTTAAAAATTAGGATTATGTTGTTAAATTTACATGAGGCCAACCATATTCTACATGAATCCACAGAACTTCAGCCTAAGAGATAACTCTTCACCTTTCCCATTTAACTCCAGCAATGCAAATTTGACCAGGAAATAATTTTCCAGGAATTAGGCTTCAGGTTTCCCTTGGAAAGGTGAATAGATCTAGAGATATCCAAATTCTCTAGGCTGCCCTCTTCTTGCACTCTGAATCTTCCTGAGTTCTCTGAATATCAGACCACCTCCACCCAGCCCTTGGTTCACAAGCACTGCCATTCTGTACTATCAAGTTACATGAGAAGAAATTAAAGGAGTATGACCTGCTTCTAGATCATCAAAGTTGGGAGTCTCAAGCCACAAGCAAACTGAAACTTTTGAAAACAGTGAAGAAAAGAGAAAAATTAAGAGTTTGGGTCTGTCTTTAACTTGCTTACTCTTACTGGATGACTAAAATGCCCTGTGCCCAACTCTTTTCTTTTCATCTCTCAGGTGATAAGAAGTGACTCCCTCCAAGGACCTTCTCAGATTCATGTATTGAACCCCACCCCAACAGCATCCTGAGTTCCCATCTTCCCTGCAGACCTTTTTGTAGGGCTTACCAGTCTGCATTGTAATTGCCTGTTTTCTTATCTCTTCATCAGATACCAAACTAGCTAAAGACAAGAATTGTCTAACCTGATCCCCAGGTCTGTTAGGGTTTGTGTGGGTCTCCAATACCTAATACAGTGTTTGGTACATAGTACGTGTCTTAGTCCACTCAGGTGGCTTTAACAGAATACCATGAACTGGGTAGCTTATAAACAGATATTTCTAATAGTGGAGGTGACTGGGAGGTCCATGATCAAGGCACTGGGAGATTCAATGTCTGGAGAGAGCCTGCTTACTTGTTCATAGACAGTAGTCTTCTCTGTGTTCTCATAGGCTCAAGGGGAAGGGAGTTCCCTGGATCTCTTTTATAAGGACATGAATCTTGGGGGGCCTGGGTGCCTCAGTCAGTTAAGCATCCAACTTTAGCCCAGGTCATGATCTCGCAGTTCAGGAGTCCGAGCCCCATGTCAGGCTCTGTGCTGACAGCTCAGAGCCTGGAGCCTGCTTCAGATTCTGTGTCTCCCTTCCTCTGTGCCCCTCCCCTGCTCACGCTCTGTTTCTTGCTCTCAAAAATGTATAAACTTAAAAAAAAATTATAACGACATGCATCTCATTCATCATGGCTCCACCTTTTTGACATAATCACCTCCCAAAGTCCCCACCTCCTCATAACATCACACTGGTGGTTACAAGTTCAACATATGAATTTTAAGGGACACAAACATTCAATCCATTCCAATACTCAAGGTATTTTTTTAATAATGAAATGGAATAGGAGGAAAGAAATGAGATCAAATGGCAGAGCAAGGCATGGCAAGCAACAGAGTGGAATGAGAGAACCATAGTCCCACAGATACCCTGAAATGACCCCCTACACCTAGGAAGGAAGATTGCCTGGGGCAAAAAAAGTAGTTGCATCAGATCCAGCTGACGACAGGTAAGCTAGCTTATTACATAAGACATGAAATAAGGATGTGATTGACCAGGCAACATAGGAAACAAACAAGTTCAACAACAATACTGCTCCTATCAGTGATGGGTGACTGTTAGCATGAAGAGGATAACAAGCAATATACTAGTTCCTTTGGTTGACATTCATTTCCTTTACATTAAAAGCCTATCTCAGACACCCACTTACTGTCTACATACTTCCCAAGTATGCACCACTTAGCCCTCTCATGCATTTTCACCATCTCCAAAGTACCTTAGCTTGTCATACAACCTAGATGAAGAGTCACTCACACATTCTGCAACTATTTATTGAGTTCCTAGGGTGTTAGGGGTCTTTCACTATTTTGAGAGACAAACTGTTCAGAGCACATATTCTTGAGTTGGAGAGAAATTAATTTAAATGCTGGTTCTAGCACTAACTAGCCCAGAGTCCCTCAGGCAGTTGTTGAACCTCTGTGTACCTCCATTTTCCCTTTCATAAAATAGGGCTAAAAATACCGACTTCATGGACAGAGCCACTATACATCACTAGGTGTATTATGTAGTTCTGTTCACAGAGGTATGGGAAATAACAAATAAAATGCCAAGTGCCTAACTCCAAATTAGCACTCTCAAGTGTGAGCTGATATTATCCTGCTGGCTATGAATGTTGTCCTCCAGAAGCTTCCAGCGGGGAATGGGAAATGGCTCAGGTGTAGAGAGAAAGGAAAGCATCCACGACAACTGTCAGTGTGGATAAAGGATAAGTGAACCTGGGAAGAGGGTGACTTTTCCCAACTAAGACGACTCCGTGGCACCTTCTCGTGTGCCAGACAAAACACTTCTGAGACGTAATCTATTAAAAGAAAATTAAGTGCCATTTTGAGGGCTACCAAAAATCAAAGGTGAAAATCTAAAAGGCCAAAGTGCATCCTTGTACATCTCCACATTCACGACCAAGTTCATAATACAGGTCACATTCTGATGTCCATAAAATAGCTACATAGGCAGGAGTGGCCTGAATGCAATTTAGTTAAAAATTCATTCTTATTAAGGAGGTATCATGAGCCTGACTTTGTATATAAAACTCTCTGCCCGTCAGAATTAATACTCTCATAATGAAACTTTTCCCCAGTCAAGGATTGAAAGGGACAATGTAAGTCAGGATGGTCAGCTTAGAAATGCAGCTGCCTAATCCAGCTTTGGGACATGCTTAGCTCTCCTCACAGGACAGTTTCATTAATGACAGCAGGGCACAGAAAGAAAGCATGGCTTTAAACTCTAGTCTGTGGAATTAGGCTCGTTAGACTTTTTATATATGGATTTAAGACTTACTTCAGCAGAACACGGAAGGCTGTTTCATTCTCCTCAGCATGTAACTTCTTATGCATTACTAAAATGTAAGTAACTTTTCTAATTGCATGACAAAAATATTCCACACAGCAACTGCTCTTAATAATATACTTACGGTTGGCCATTTCATTACCTGATAATTACCAGATCATTAGAGCAAATAATATATCCTTGTGGGATAAACTTATGGCAGTAATTTCACAGAAAGGAATAGGAAAGCCCTCTGAAAGTCACCAGTAGGCAATATGTAGAATTAGCTATTGAAGGAAAGGAATAGAAATGTACTTTCAAAAAGTAAACAGCCATACAATGATATGTATAGCAATTTCTGGATCATGAAATCACAAAGGAAATGGCTGAATGGATGTGGCCCAACCTACTTATTTTACAGGTAAGGACAATGAGGTCAGCAAAGCAAAATGAGCTCCCTGGGCTCACAGAGCTAAGCAGCATCCCACAGTAATGGTTACTATCCCTTATCACAAAGCTCTTTCTTTTTCATCAAAGAATCCCCCATGTGAAACATAGATTTTATTTTTTTTTTAATTTTTAACATTTATTATTGACAGACTGAAAGAGACAGAGTGTAAGCAGGGGAGGGACAGAGAGAGAGAGAGAGAGAGGGAGACATGAATCCAAAGCAGACTCCAGGCTCTGAGCTGTCAGCACATAGCCTCATGTGGGGCTGGAAACCACAAACCATGAGATCATGACCTGAGCCAAAGTCGGACGCTTAACCCACTGAGCCACCCAAGCACCCCAATGTAGATTTGATTTTTAAAATCTTGATTAACTGGAGGTGCCTGGGTGGCTCAGTTAAGCATCCGACTTCCACTCAGGTCATGAACTCATGGTTCATGGGTTCTACCCCTGCGTTGGGCTCTGTGCTGACAGCTCAGAGCCTAGAGCCTGCTCCAGATTCTCTGTCTCCCTCCCTCTCTGTCCACCCCCCCCCCCCCGAATCATGAGCGCTCTCTCGGTCTCTGTCTCCCTCTATAATAAATGAACCTAAAAAATAAAATCTGAATTAACTGAAATATTTAGGAAATGCAGAGAACTCGTTAATTCGATTTTCTAGTTAAGCTAGGTTTAACTAATGGTTTAACCAAAACTTAACCTTTCTGAGTCATGGTTTTACAGTGGCTAGAGAGCCCAGATTTAGCAAGTCAAGTCTCTCTTACCCGGTTCCAGGCACTAACCTCAGCCACCATTTCACCTGGCTCACCCCTCCTGATCATCCTCTTTCCTACATTCCAGACTAGGCAACCTCTCCCAATATGTGTTCCTATAGCTCTATCTCCCACTGTGAAATCACATTATTTTTGTATTTATTGAATATTTCGTTTTCCTCTCTAGACCAGTTTTCAAACCTGACCATGCATCAGGATCCCCTGGAGGGCTGGTTAACATACAGATTCCTGGACCCTACTGTTAGAGTTCCCAGATCCAACATGGGATAGGGCCCAAGAACTCACATTTCTAACAAGTTCAAGGCAAGGTTATTGATCCAGAGACCACGACTTAAAAACCACTAAGCTACACTATCAGACTCATGAAGGCAGGGTCTGGGTCTGTCATTCATTGTTCTATCCCTAGTGCCTGGCACCGTGCCTGGCACATAAGTGTTCGCAGAAAAGACTAGATTAGTGAACAATTTTTTGCTCTGGGGTGAAAAAAAGTTGAGTAGAACATTAGGGGAAGCTCAATGAAGGGTATATAAGAACTCTTTATAGTATCACTGCAATTATTCTATACATCGAAGATTTTTCCAGGATAAAAACATTTATGTATATACATATACACATGCATATGTCAGTCAATGAACAACAACAAAAACCTCAGGGTGTATGAGGCATGACTAGTGAAAGCCTAGATGTTTCCTTTTTTATTCAGTTTCCAATAGAAGTTGATCAGTTTTCTTGGGCTTCTCTTGCTGGAGAATGTGGCCCACAGTCAAATGCTAAATAAGTGAACATTCAGAGTGGGTTGGCTTCTGGTAAACAGCTCTGTCAGTCCTTTACCTGTAATTGTGGCAGACACCTCTGACTTCAACTCCCCTGGGCCAAATGAACAAATGTGCACCTGGATGATGCTTTCCTTTTATTCAGTGTAGGCATCTTCATCACAGCAAATGACTTCCCAAGTGCCCTTTGCAGGGCCTGTTGAATGCAAATGCTGAGACAGCAACCACCTTTTACACCATTTACAAGCTCCAGGAAGGCCCCTAGGCCCCCAAACATCTCTAATTCTGCCACTGGCCTGGGATTTCCACCAAAAAAGAGCCTCAGTTTTCAAGCCTTGCCTCGGCCCCAAGACTGCTGTGATAATGCCAGCACAGTAGCACTTTCAAATATTAGCCACCGTTTTGGCCCCAAATGAAATTCATTTATCAGCTCACTTTCTAATATCACAGCCACCTTTGGTAAGGAGGACTGAAATAGGCACACCTAGGTATGGAACCTCAGGACAAGGAATACATATGAGGACAAGGGGTCTTGGGGAGAGGCATGAAAAAGCTCCTGAAGGGAGGAAGCAGCTAAAAGGTGAACACCTGGTTGCTGGCTAGGCCTGGACTCACCATGTACTTTCTTGGATCTCAGTGCAGATAAGTATGATCCTTGCTTTCTCAGTCTGTTCATACTGCTAGAACAAAATACCACAGACAAGTGGGCTTATGAACAACAGAAATTGATCCTCCCAGTTCTGAAGGCTGGAAGTCTAAGATCAAGATGGTCAAGTTCTCTGCCTGATGAGGAACCACTTCCCAGTTCACAGGCAACCTCTCTGTGTCCTCCCCTGGAACAAGGGACAAAGCAGTTCGCTGAGGCCTCTTTTATCAGGGCACTAATCCTACTCATGAGGCCTCTGTCTTCATGACCCAATCACATCCATAATGTCCCACCTCCACAATCCCCCTCTTTGGGGATGAAGCTTTCACATATAAACTTTGAGGAACACAAACATTTGGGCAACAGCTCTTGTCCTCAACTCAAACAAAAGCCAAAGTCCAGAAATATTTTTCTTAATGTTTATTTACTTAGAGCACGCATGTGCACATGCAGGGGAGGGGCGGAGAGAGAGAATCCCAAGCAGGCTCAATGTGGGGTTCAATCTCAGGAACGCAGAGCCCAATGTGGGGTTCAATCTCAGGAACCGTGAAATCATGACTGGTGCCAAAATCAAGAGTTGGATGCTTAACTGATTGAGCCACCCCGGCACCCCTGCAGTCCAGAAATATTAATAAATAACGTAAGTACAGCATGCCAGAGGCTGGGCTAGCACTGTATCAACACATCCACTCATTTAACACTGTGTAGGTGCTATTTTATCTCATTAGATGCCATCAACACTGTGTGAGGTAGCTATTATTGTCCCCTTTACAGCTGAGAAACTGAGGCTTAGTGAGCTCATTCACCCAAGCTCCCACATCAGTTAAGAGGCAGGAGTGGCATCTGAACCTGGGGCTCTAACCATATACCATGTTGTTTTCTTTGCTACTCTCTCCAAAATAAAAATGGGTCAGTACTGATGTGAAAGGCACAGTCTATCCAAAGCTGTCTCCTTCTGACTTTCAGTCTTTTGGAAAGTCCTAATACACCACGAAGCCTCAGTTTCCAGGCCTAGAAAATGCATAAAGTTCCTGCTTCTTAGATAGCACTACTCCAGCCTTTGCTGTTATTAACGTTATTTTTCATACCTAAAATTACTTCCTTTCAAAGTCCTGCTATTTATGATCACAGGGATGGAAACTGAGGGCATTATGCTAAGTGAAATAAGCCAGACAGAGAAAGACAAATACTATAGGTTATCACTTTTATTTGGAATCTAAAAAAGCCAAATTCACAGAAACAGTAAGTAGAATGGTCGTTGCCCATGGTGAGGGACAGAAAAAATGGGGAGATGTTGGTCAAAGGGTACACACTTTCAGTTAGAAGATGAGCGAGCTGTGGGGAATCTCAAGTACAGCATGGCGATTATAGATAACAATACTGTATCTTATAGTGGAATGGTGCAAAGAGAATTACCTAAATGTTCTCACCACAAAAAAACAAACGGTAATAATGAGGCACAATGGAGGCGTTAGCTAATGCTATGGTGGCCATCTTTGCAATACATCCATTTTTCAAAACAACACATTGTACACCTTAAACTTACACCATGTTTTAAGACCACTATATCTCAAGAAATCTGAGGGAAAAACATTACCGCCTTTCGCTTCATCTATTCGTTTCATTCAAAAATTTCTGTTCTAGAAATGAAGGGTAGAACGATCCACAAGGAAGGAAAATCCTATGACTTCAGGGAAGATAGCAAGGGAAACAGTTAATATGTACAAGTAAGTAAACCAAGATCATTACAGATGGTGATGCATGCAGCTAGGAAGGAAATAGGATTCGTGATGAAGGAGTTGGGGGTGGCACTTTGAGACAGGCGATTAGGCAAGGCGTGTCTGAAGAGCTGGCATTTATGCTGAAATGTGACTAACCAGCCATATGAAGAGTTTAGGAAAGGGCATGTCAGGGAAAGGGACATCCAACTACCAAGGCCCACAGTTACAAAGGGGCGTAGCTTGTCGCAGAACTACAGTGAAGACAAGCCCGACTGGGCCTGGTGTGCAAGGAGGAAAGCAGTGACAGAGCAGACCAAAAGGTAAAAGAGAGCCAGAGTTACTGTTGGTCCCGGCAAACTCTGAGTGCCATTCAAAATGCAAGGAGAAGATATTGGAGAGTTTTAAGTAGAGAAGTCATAGGATTTGTTTTTTGTTTTTTTTGTTTTTTTTTTTTTTAATCACTTCAGCTGTTGTGGAGAAAATGAAATGTAAGCAGGAGTAAAACAGCAAAGGTCAATTAGGATACTTTACGAAACCCAGATGACACACGGTGATGCTGCTGACCAGAGAGAGCAATCAGGGTAGAGATGGAAAAGCAGGCCAACCTGCCATGAACTCCACAGATTCAAGCCCAGTGACTTGGAGTCAGTGAGGTAAGCAGACAAAGGGGAAATCACAGTTTGGGTCTGGAAGCTAGTGTGTTGGTTTGAGGAAGCAGGTAGGGAAGACACAGAGGAAAGGAAATTAGGCAAGAAAAAACAATAGAAATCTGTTGTGGGCATTTACGTTTGAGACTCCTAGGACACGTTAGTTGAGACACCATGTGGAAGAGGAGATACAAAAATCTAGACCTAAGAGGGGAGCTGGGTCAAAGATACACATACAGGAATTATCAGAATTCAAATACTTTCCTTAAATTTATTCATTTAAATACAAATTAGTTAACATACACTAGAATACTGGTTTCAGTAGTAGAACCCAATGATTCATCACTTACATATAAAAGCCAGTGTTCATTCCAACAAGTGTCCTCTGTAATGCCCATCACCACTTAGCTCATCCCCCCACCCATCTCCCCTCCAGCAACCCTCAGTTTGTTCTCTGTATTTGAGAGTCTCTTATGGTTTGCCTCCCTCTCTGTTTTTATCTTAGTTTCCTTCCTTTCCCATGTTCATCTGCTTTGCTTCTTAAATTCCACATGAGCAAAATCATATGATATTTGTCTTTCTCTGACTTATTTCATTCTAGTTCTATCCATGTTGCTGTAAATGGCAAGATTTCACACTTTTTCATCGCCAAGTAATATTCCATTGTGTGTGTGTATACACTGTGTGTGTGTGTGTATAGAGAGATAGATACACACACATACATATATACAGATATATGTACATACCATATATTCTTTAAGCCAGGAGACTGCCCTCTTTGGAGAGAAGGTATCAAGAGACAAAGGGATCAGAACGAAACTCTGAGGCAGGGGGTGGGGGAAAACCAGCAAAGGAGAATAGGAGGAACAGCCCAAAGAATGTGGTACAACAAAGGCCAAGATGGGAGTGATTCAGGAAGGATGGAGTTCAAAGATGCTGAGAACGTACCAAGATGAAGACAGATGAGGGCCCACTAGACTTGGCCTCAAGGAGGATGTTCATGGCAAGGCCCAGTTTCATGGACTTGGTGAACAGAAGCCCAGGTGAGGCAATTGCAGAGAGACTGGGACTCAAGGTACAGGAAACAGCAAGAGCAGTTTTGCCATAAAGGCAAGAACTGGAACATAGTGGAGGAGGATATGGCGTCAGAAGTAGGCTGGCTGTTTATATTTAAGAGGAGTGATAAACCTCATTCATATGCTACAGTCAGCCAGCCAGCAAACAGAGAAAATGATGCAGAAGGCAAAAGTCCAAGGTGAAAGGGGCTGGGCACTAAAGCACACACAGAGAGGTCAGCAGTGAGGACACTCCTTCCAGGCCAGCACAGTAAGACAAGGTAGGTAAGTTATGATGCACATAGAAGTGGGGGATGGGTAATGAATGGCACCATGAAGACCTCCAATGGCCTTTTTAAGCGTCATACTGTTGGTGTCCCAAGATGTAATGACTATATAAACTAAGATCACAAAATACAAAAATGGAATGTTTTTTCCATCTCTAAAGGACATTTAAGGTCAAACAGTCCAGAGCCCACCTTGTTCACACAGGAGATCCAAAAAAGTTGACTTGTTCATGACATACAATTTCTTAGTAACAGTGAAGAGACTAGAAGCCAGTTTGTTAGGATCTTAATCTTTTTGTAAAATAAGCTATTCCACTCTCCACCTTGTACTTTCATAGGCTGAAAGGTTATCTCATTATATTGCCAACAGTTAACATACCAACTTATATTCCAGATTTTTTCCCCACTTTCCTGCTATAGATCACAACATAGGGAATTAACCTTTGGGGGAGGAGGGACGGGAAAGCAGGCAACCTTCAGAAGATCTCAGTTAGGGCTCCAAAGCTACCATCACAATAAAAGGATATGGGGTGTTTATGGAGCTATCCAGATTGAAATATTGCCATGACAGATTTTTCCCCAGACAGCCTCTCCACATATCCCTTAATCACAAGGCTGAAAATGTTTGGCTTGAGAAAGAAAATGGGTTGGAAATACAAGCCAATGTGACAAGAAGCAAAGTTTATCACTAGAAAGAAAATGATCGCTTGATCTTTTGAAACCTGGGGACATTTTCCCACCAGTAACAAAGCAAACCAGCAAGTTGACCAGCTCAGGCTCAAGTGAGGGATTGAACAGACTCTTAACTATAGAGAATAAACATGGTTACCAGAAGGGAGGTGGGTGGGGGGATGGGTTAAGTAGGTGACAGGGATTAAGGAGGGCACTTGTGACCAGCACCAGGTATTGTATGGTAATGTTGAATCACTGTATTGTACACCTGAAACTAATATTATACTGTATGTTAACTAACTGGAATTTAAGTAAAAACTTTTTTTTTTTTTTTTTTTTTTTTTTTTAAGTAAAGTGTTGACACTTTGCATCCACAGTTTCTGGCATCATACCTGCTATATAGTAGAGCTCAAAAAGTATTTGCCACTACTCTAAGTGAAAAAAAGCCAATCTCAAAAGTTTACACACAGTACAGTTTCGTTTATATAACATTGTCAAAATGGTAACATCAGAAAGATGGAGAGCAGATTAGTAGTAGCCAAGGCTTAGGGATGGGGGGGTGGGACACAATATGAAAGTGTAGCCCAAGGGTGTAGCCCAAGGGAGTTCCTATGCACTGAGGGAAGAGTCCTGTATCTTGATTGTGCAAGTGGTTACATAAATTTAGACATATGATAAAGTGGCATAAAACCACACACACACACACACACACACACACACACACACACACAGACAGGGACAGAGAGACAGACAGGGAGACAGAGCAAGCAAGGGCAAGCAAGCACAATCATTTAAAACTTGGTGACATAAGGAGGGCCTCGATGGCTCTGTCAATTAAGCATCCAACTCGTGATATTGGCTGAAGTCACGATCTCATGGTTCATGAGTTCAAGTCCCACACAGGCCCTGCGCTGACAGCATGAGGCCTGCTTGGGATTCGGATTCTCTCGCTCTTCCTCCCTTTCTCTCAAAATAAATAAAAATCACTTTTTAAAAATTGGTGACATGTGAATAAAGATTATAGCAACGTCACTTTCCTGGATTTCAACATACCACAGTTACATGAGATGTTACCACTGGGGTAAGCAGAGTAAAGGGGAGACAGGTCCTTGCTGTACTATTTTTTTTTAACTTCCGGTAAGTCTACAACTATTTAATGATGCTGAGTTTTAAAGAGTAACTGAGTTTCATGTTCTATATATGCTGCCTAAATCCTTTTCACTGGAATCCTCAGAAAACATCTGTGACAGGTATTTTGAACACTTGAGAAAACAGAGTCCCAACTGTTTCCTAGTGGCTTAATAGATTCATCTCTGGAGCCAAAGTACTGGACTCTAGTTCTACAACCACTTGCTAGCCCTTGAACTTTGGGCAAAAGAAAATGAAGGGCACCCTGCCATTTGCAAACATAGGGATGCACCTTGAGGGTATCAGGCTGAATGAGGAAAGTCAGACACACAAAGACAAGCACTGCATGATACCACTTATATGTGAACTCTAAAGAAAGGCAAAACGGTAAAAACAAAGTAAAACGGTGATTGCCAGGGATTAGAGGGTGGAAGGATAGGAAAGACTTTTTTTGAGAATACTAACTTGGAACCTAAAACTTAATTATTCTCAATGCTTATTATGTAATGGGATAGAGTGCTAATTATTGCGTCAATGGCAATATTATTACAATATAGAAATGTATCAAACTGAGATGTCAACCTTCAATTTACACAATGTTATATATTAAATAGATTTCTATTTTTAAAACTTTGACTCACAGAAAGAATAACTCAATGTCCAGTTTCTTTGCCTATAAAATGGAGACATCACATATTCAGCTCAAGGAACAAGGCCTAAGACATCATCAATTCATCCATGTTAGAGGTTATGATTATTGTTAAAAGCCACCCAGGGGGCTCCTGGGTGGCTCAGTCGGTTAAATGTCCAACTTTGGCTCAGGTCATGATCTCATAGTCCGTCAGTTCAAGCCCCACGTTGGACTCTGTGCTGACAGCTCAAAGCCTAGAGCCTGCTTCAGATCTATGTCTCCCTCTCTCTGCCCTTCCCCCTCTCACATGCACGCGCTCTCTCTCTCTCTCAAAAAGAAACATTAAAAAATTAAAAACAAAAAAAAGGTCACCCAGAAAAGCTGCAGTTCAAATGGTGATCTGATTCCTAAACCTCTCAATTACCAGACCACCTCCTTGTTGAATGACAAGTGAAAAAATGAATGAATACACTTATCTGATGACTCAACACCCCCCACCGCCCCATATACACACGCCTACTTCCCTTCTGTGACTCAGAAACACCTCTGTACTAGTTTCTTAGAATTGCTGTAACAAAGCAGCACAAAGCAGTTGGCTTCAACCAACAGAAATGTATTCTCTCTGTTATAAAGTCTGCAGGGCCATTCTCCCTCCAAGAGCTGTAGGGTAGAACCCTTCCTTGACTCTTCCTTGCTTCCTACCTTCCTTGCCTCACCAGCCCTTAGTCCCCCATAGCTTGTATCTTCCTGATTCCAGTCTGCCTCTTTCTCTGCTACATGGCCATCTTCTCATAAGACACCAAGGATATTGGATCAAGTGGTTATTCCAGTGTAACCTCAAATTACATCTCAGTGACATCTGTAAAAACCCTTTTTCCAAATAAAGTCACATTCACAGGTCACATTCTACAGGTTAGGACTTCAACTTTATCTTTTTAGGGGGACACAGTTCCACATGGAGGAACCTCCCAGATGGTTTCCAAAGCCATCTTAGACCCCATGTGTCCTCTTTTCCCTCTCCTTTAGCACTGAAACCTCCTGTGGTCCCTCCATTAAAAATGAGCTTTTTTCAGTCCACTATCTATTAAAACATGGGGAGAGTCCATAGACATTTTTAGCACAGATGGGCATTTCTCTTCAAGAGCAAGTTCAGCTTTTTAGCACAAAATCCACAAGCACAGGGGGGCAGTGTGCCCTGTTTTTATTTCAAGCTGCTTAAGTGATCATTTATGGCAGGACATAAAAATTATCACTGTTTTGAAACAGACACTAGGCTGGTATTCTAGGTAATGATACCTCTGGGCCAAGTCATTATTTTTCACAAGCTTTAATTATCAGGATGGGCTCACTGTTATTTATTAAATCCTTTGCTCTCCATAGACAGTGCCTGAATAGGATAAACACCATCTATTTTCTCAGCTATTCCCAGTTTGAACAGATTCTTCTCACTTTCCCTTGATGTTGATCAATCGATGACATCAAGAACAGGATCCAGAACAGTACCTATACACCTATGACAGTATATCCTGGTGCGTGTGGCCAAGAATGCATGCCTCAGAATCAGAGCATGCAGGTTCCAATCCTGGCTCTGCCATTTCCAGCTGTGAGATTCAGGCCACGCAACTTCACTCTTCCCACCCTTCTGGTTTCATGAATAGGACGAGAAGTATCTCCTGGGCTCTGTCTATAGCTGAAGTGGTGTAAGAATCAATGTTAAGACTTAATTCCTCAAGTTCAAAGATATTTAAATCAAAGAAGTGAAATGTGGCCTCAGAGAGCTGGCTCCTTTCTCTTTTCCAAGACCTGTAGACCAGCATTCCCCACCCATTTTCTATTCTCCAACTCAGAAACAAACTCAACTCCTCACCTCCAAGTGGCAGAGGGCTGCTACTCCAGGGAAAGAAAACTCCACCATGTTTCCACAACCTGCTACAATTTACCAAAAACTTTCAACTCTTTAGATTGTTACAACAACCTGATGGTCGACATGTTAACCCCTTCATGTACTCACAAGGGTCCACAATTAAGTATTTATGTGAGGGAGACTGTGTATAGAATGATTCCAAGCACAGACTCTACTACTCTTTTGTTTGGGCTCAAATCCCAGCCTTACCTTCTCTTTAGCTTCTTGGTGTCCCATCTGTAAGATGAAAAGAATACTAATACCAACCCCATCTTACAAAATGGAGATATTACCTACCTCCTGGAATTATCTTGAGGACTGAATGAGTTAATATGTGGAAAGTTATTTCATCACTACCTGATTCATAGTAACTTCTTTGAGTTAACTCATAATTGCTATTTAAGTGTCTATGAAATAAATGAACAAATAGATGGTAGGCTCTCAAGAAATCCTAGCTATTAAGGTCTATTACTGGCCATTTCAACGATTAGCCAATTATGGCCCACAGGACAAATCTGCTTCTCTGTTTATATAAATAAAGCTTTATTGGAACACATCTACATCCATTCATTTATGTATAAACTAAGAGTACTTTCCAGCAGAGTAGCAGAAAGTAGTAGTACTTTCCAGCAAAAGTAGCAGTACTTTTCCAGCAGAGTAGCAGTGACCCAGATAAACTATGCCCCACAAAGCCTCAGCTAGTCACCACCTGTCCCTTTAAGAAGTTGTTTGCTGACCCCTGGTGTCTCATCTCTTTCAGGACAAGATTGGGCTTTGTTTTATTCACCATTGTATTCTCAGCATCTAACACAGTTCCTAGCACTCAATAGATACTCTACAATATTTGTTTCAACAATGACTAAATAAGTGAAGCTCTATTTCACATGTCAGGACATAAGCAACAATAACTACCATTATTAAGCACTCGCAACATGTGGGATACCATGCCAAGTGCTTTGTCTTAAAAAATCACTTAACCCTCATGTCAAATCTTGGACCCAGGTACTATTATCATGCCAATTTGGGACAGGAGAAAATGCAAGTGGAGAAGGTAGAAACTGCACAAAGTCACTCAGCTGACATGAAATCATGCTGGAGCTCAAACCCCGGTTTTCTCACTCAAAATCCTAGGTTCATATGTTACTCCCCATCGAAGACATTAAATATTTGAAAGAAACAATTCCTGAATTTCCCTATGGCTACATGCTTCAAACTGCATTCTGTGACCCTTTAACATGGACTCTTGTATGCCCTGATATGAGATTCTAGGACCCATGACTGTAATACACAAGTCTGTCCAATTAACCTTAAAGCTCCAGGGTTTAACTGAGCCCACACTCCACCCACCTGGCCAGTTGCAAAGTCACAACTAAGCCTCACTCCCAGGTGTCTTCTCAAACCACAAGATGCAAATCGAAAAATGACTGGTTTGGCTTTTTTTTTTTGCAGTGGGTCAGATCCCTTCCTCTTTCAACTCAGGAGCTGCCCTAGACTTCTAGTAATAGTTTCTGAGTTGGGGCAAACTTACAGTGTGAATGTCTGACACCTTAGCAGTGAAACCAGGAATTTATTGTGATCTGCTTTATTTTTTGCACCTATGTTTAACACAAATCTTGTCTGCATATAGATTTGCCACCTACTGGACCTATCTGATGCTTCTCCCTAGATTTGCTCATCTGTACCTCTCCTCCTCAGAGCTCAGCCTCTTGCTTGATGGAGAATGCAGTCTACTGCTTCTCTCACCTCTTTTCCCAACACTGCCAGATGTCTCAGCCTCCCCCAGATGCAAACACACCAAATTCTGGAGTCACCCTTATAAGATAATCACCAAGGACAGCCCTCTAGCTAGCATTAAACTCTGATGTGGTTAACTTGTTATTACAGCATAACCTAGCATTAGCCTGACTAAATCCATTATCATTTCTCTTTCCACTCTGCCAAGAATTACTCTCTGCCCTCAGCTATCCCCATGAGACAAACTGGAATGTGCTGTGCCATGGTGAGGAAGCATCCTCGGAGATATTAGAGTGGTGGGTGGGAACAGCCCCATGATGTCCCAGTAATAAGTGACTGATCTTGTTTAATGGCAATCCCACCACTTAAATTAGGTTGAGTTTCCCCAGAAGCACACCTGAGGCAAGGATTCAAGTGAATTAGTTCTTTTGGAAAGCACTGGCATGTGCTGAGACAGTAGATGGGGGTGAGAACAATACCAACTAAAAGGTATGTTTGGAGCAAGTTATCACTGTGGGCACTGGGAGCTTGAGTTCCCTGCAGAGCTCTGGGGACAGGGTGAAACATGCCTCAGACTTTCCCAAACAAGAAGCAGGGACACACACACACACACACACACACACACACACACACACACACAGAGCAGACTCTCTCAACAATAAAAAAGTCCTTCAACCAGAGGCACAGGTGTGCATAGGTAGTCACAAGTGTCCTGTGTATAGAAGTTAGTGCCAAGAGTATACATGTGAGACATGTATCATGTCAGCTAGTTACACCTTCTAAATCCAAACTATGCCAAACTCAAACTTATGCTAACAAGCTACGGATTATCTTTTATAACCAGACAGAACATACTGTGTCCCTCTATTCCAAATGACCTCAACACCTCGAATTCCCTATGACAAACATACAAAGTCACGCAAAGGTGATGAATCCCCATCTAGTTGTCTACACATCGAGTTAGTGCAGCTGACCTCACTTCTCCACCTGAGGCATTCTTGGTGGTTTGAAAAGCCCAGTGTCCTGGCTTCTCAGCAAACGCCTCCTAATTAAACCCTTTCCATCCACAGATTTCCTGGCCCAGTGTGGCCTTCATCAGAGCTGGGGCATCCTGAGGAAAAGCTATTCCTTGGAAGTAGCATGTATGTCATCAACAGCCCTCCATTTTCTGTTCTCAGAGTCCTCTCTCAACCAGTCCCCCTTTATGTAATGAATTGCCTGATCCCGGACATTTTCCCCATGGAGAAGTGATTAAGCCTGTCACCATTATTGCAGGGATGGCTCATTCCCATTAAAATGACCTCATTTCCACTGTTCACTCACAGGCCACTCCAATTATTTGCTGAGTCTTTGTGGGTTGAAAAGGCCAACTGAAATGACTTTAACTTTCTTTCCTATATGTGAGGAAACTTAGGAAGGTGCCGGAGAAGTATAGGAGTCACAGTTATCTTAGCAGGGATACTGGATTGGGGGAGGGAGGGGTAAGAGTAACATGGAAATTTCAGCACCGACTTTAATTTTAATGAGACAACTGTTTGAACTCCAGAGACTCCTCCAGCTCAGCAAATCAGCTTTGCACGGCACACAAGTGTCATTTTTTTCCCCACAATGTGGATATTCAAGGTGACATTGAAATGGCCCCCATATTTTTTAACTAGGTAATTTTAAAAAATGATTATTTGCAAGTGTAGGGGCATGTCTGATTAAGTACAAGTCCTGAGACTTGCCATCAATTCACTGATGCTGGACCAGCCCATATTGGAGAGCCATATGGATGGCATTACTAAAACAGGCACTAATACACAGTTTAATTTTAGATAAAATTGTCTCCTGGTTTTATTAAAAAGTGGGGGGGTACTTAATGATCTAATTATTTGGAAATAGGTCAGTTAATTTAATTGTGCCTCACACGGAAGGAGGGTTGGGGTGGGGGGTGATTAATGAGCCCATATCAGGCAGAGAAGGCAGCCAAGTGTCCAAGCCATGTGAGTTATGCTTCCTTGACAGCTTTGGATTATTAAGAAAACAATTGCCAGGACATAAACTAATATTCAGAAGCAGTTGCCAGATAATATGTTGTCCTTCCAATGGATAGAGTATCCCATGAAAAGCCCTCTTTACAGAGCCACTCTCTTCCAGGGCTGATTTACAGAGCATCATTCCCAGGAAAAAAGCAGTTAAGTTTAATTTATAGACACCCAGGGCTAACCAAGGAAGTGGAGTCAGCAGATGGCTGGCATGAGAGTGAAAGATGAGTTCAGCTGTGCATGTAAATCTTTCTCTGTTTTATTAACTACCGGACATCAAAGACAACCAGCTTCCCAGCTACTTATTAGTACTTTGCCCCTCTATCAAAATGACATTAGCCATCCAAATCTTAAGTGATAGAACATGCCCTGTCCTTGCTGAAAGGGACTTGAAACATCATCCAGCCCATTTCTTTGGGTTTCCAAGTTGGAAAAGTGATAGTCACAAGAATCAACTCACCACCCGAGATCAAAACAGCTGGTTTGTGGCTAAGTAGTGCTAGAATTCTGGGACCCTACCTTTAGCTTAAGGGTTCTCTCCATCACTTCCTCTGGCAAACAGCTCTGGATTTTTTGAGACTAATATCAACCACCAGACTGGATAAACTAACATATATTTAGCCAAATCTCAAGCCATGCCTTTTGGGTCAATTAGGTACATCCCAAAGCTTCATTACTAAGACTCAGATCACCCGAGTGTTATTGGGTACACTGAAGAAGTAACTTACTAGGCAAAGGCCTTGTGAAATAAACATCCATTGATCTTTTTCACATCACAGTGATAATATATGAGGCTAACAAGGGAGAGTCTGGCCATCCTCCAGGAGAAAGTAAGTAGTTTTGAATTTCACCTGTTTGAGAACAGAGATAGGGTCCAGATGATGTACAAACACTTCCCTTGGTTCTAAGATTCTGTACATTTGAATTCAATTTATGTATTTCAAGGCTGAATCATAGTAGCATTCTTGTAATATAACCTCATAAAAATGTTACCTTCTGTCTAGCTCTTCACAAAGCCTGTTCACTTATATAAACTCATTATCTTCTAATAACTCTTAGAGGTTAGAAAGGCAGTAGTAGTAGGTTTTGAACAATCCTGCAGAGAGAAAAGCATAAGGGTAAAGAATAGCAAGTCAGAGAGACCTGTATTCAAGCCTCCACTCTCCTCCTCACTACCAGTGACCTGATGAACTGCTCTGAGCCTTGGTTTTTGCATGAATAAAGGGACTGTCATTATAGCCAAGATGTGATAAGAATCTCTCATTAACAAAGCCATCCAAGTCCCCAAAACCCTATTCCAGAGCTGTTTCTATCTCACCACTCTGCCTCTATGTTGTCTTTCTCCACCTGCCCCTAGTATTAACCATATCTTTTATTTTCTGTATTAGGATGCTTTGACAGCTGGTGCCCTGCTGACCTTCGTGGGGCTACCCTGCCTCAACCAGTGCTAGCCAGTTCCCAGAGATAATCAACAACTCATCCAAAGGTTTACTTTTCAAAAACAAACCAATTCAAGCCCAAACTCCCTACCACCTCCTTCAAAGACTCTCCAGGCCACTAGCCACCTGCCCTAATTGACCCAGAGTCAGGTACCTGAAGACTAGAAGACAGTCCCTACGCCCCAGAGCCCACTGAAACTATTCTTATTAGCCAATCCTCAACCTGCTTTCCCTGCCTCACCCATTGCTTCTCTCAGAAACCACAATATCATCTTTCCTTCTGCCCCTGATGGACTCTGACACTTGCCTCTGTGCCCCCCTCACCTAAGGCATGACATGCCCCCTCCTCCTGGGAGCTGTCAAAAACTCTTTTTTCAGTGACAATTATTTTCTTGTCTTTTGGCCTCACTATACCTCAAATTTCCAATTAATACACCTTCTTTTAAGGTACCCCACCACCTGTTACCCACCCTGTCACCAACATAGGAGGCCAGAGAGTACATGTTCAATAAGTGACTGCCCTGTAAATTTTATGTATCAGCTTGGCCGGGCCTCAGTGCCCAGGTATTTGGTCAAACATTGTTCTGGATATTTCTGTGAAGTTGTTTTTGGATGAGATTAACACAAAAATCTTGGAGCTAAAGCATTTTGCCCTCCAGCATGTGATGGGCCTCTTCCCATGAGTTGAGGGCCCTAAAAGAATGAGGACTGACCTTCTCAGAAGAAGAAAGAGACCACCAGACCACCTTGGATTCAAATCACAACTTTTCTCTGAGCTCCAGCCTGCTGGACTACCCTGCAGATACTGGGCTTTCCGGCCTCTATCATCACATGAGCCAACAACTGCTTCACGTAAAAAATTATACACGCATACCCTTTTGATTTGGTTTTTCTGGAGAATCTTAATGCAGTGATGGTGAGATTAAATGTACAAAAGCACATCTTCCGTGGGTAAAAATGCTCCCAGCACTCTAACAGGCAAAAACAACCCAACAGTTACTCACCATAGTTTGGATACACGATGGTACACTCTTCAAATGAA
Organism: Lynx canadensis; assembly: GCF_007474595.2. NCBI lineage: Eukaryota > Metazoa > Chordata > Mammalia > Carnivora > Felidae > Lynx > Lynx canadensis. Next base: position 47,000,329 of record NC_044304.2, on the reverse strand, counting down.
AGACCAGACAGTGAAAAAAAATAACTGAAATACAACTACACTCAACATGGACAAGTCTGTAAGTGTATCATTGAGCAAGGCAAAACTAATCTGTGGTGCCTGAGTCAGGACACAATTACGCGAGGAGGAGAAGCAGGAGGAGGCCGGGACTCCAGGGCACTTTGGGGGTGCTTCCCACAATGTTCTGTTTCTTGATCTGGGGGTTGGTCACACATATGATCCAATCAGTGAAAACTCCACAAACCTGGGGGTGCCTTACTGGTCAGTTGGTTAAGCATCTAACTCTTGATTTCGGCTGAGATCATGATCCCTGGATTGTGGGACCGACCCCTGCTCAGTGTGGAGCCTGATTAAAATTTTCTCTCTCTTTCCCTCTCTCCCTCCCTCCATTGCTCTCCTTCACTCATGCTCTCTCTAAATAAACCTGAAAAAAAAATCATTAACCTGTATATTAATGATCTGTGCCCTTTCCTATATAGATAGATAGATATAGATAGATAGATATATGTAACCTATATATAACCTTCACTAAAGAACACAAAGATAGAATAAAAATGTTTAAAGTCATTCATTATTCCAATCTGCAGCCTCTCTCCAAGATATGGCATGCGTATATTGGAAACTCAGCAACATAGAAGGGAAATGTTAAGCTTGAAATTATATAACTGAATGTGATATATGTTCTCTACAGTGAATTTTGCAAAGTATGCTACAGCATCTGTCTCTTACTAGAAACACTGAGAAAGTTTGGGCTTTTGAGCCTCAGAATCACCCAGCAGGTACATCACGTAGTCTTTTACTTCCATGGGACACAAAGTCCCACAGAGAATTCGACAAAAAAAAACAAAAAAAAACACAACCCTCTCAGTGTCTAGGTTTTTTCAGCATATGGAATTTCCCACTGTAATTATCTCAAGTGTCTCTGGGCGAGTCGAATAAATTGGGCCTGCAATCTGTACTGCATACTTCAAGAACTAGGAGTTATTCCCTGAACTTAAGAAAAAGAAATGAAAAGCAAAGCAACCTAGAAAACCATTGTGTTGCCCAGACAATGACAGCAAATGTGCTTGAATGTGAGGCTTCTAGGTGGGTGAGGGGGGTGCTTTGTCTTTTTTAGCAGCTGTGTGTTGAGAGGTAGATTCACTCAGGGAACATCCTCTGGTTAGAAATGTGGCCGTCAGTTAGGACTTGTGAAACGGGAAATGTGGGCTGAGGAAATCTGTGTGTGCCAGCAGCTCTTTCTTCAGGCCCTGGTATCTGTAGCACATGGATTATGGCTTACTCTGCTGGACAGAGTCTACACTGCCGAACCTGCACACCCACCTCAGTCCCACCCTGAGGGACTCCTCACTGCTCTGCAACACCATGTGCCATAGCCAGTCTGCACTTCTCACAGTTACAGGAATGCACCAGGCATCCTGACCAGCATGCTTTTGGATACTCTGCTTTATTTGGAAACCTAAAATGTGACAGACTCCTGCTGAACCCTCAAGACCCAGCCTCCCTTCCAAAGGCTTTCCCTAACCCTCCCTACACGGTCCGTGTGGGACATCCCCCTCGTGGGGACATGCCCTTCTCAGGGTACTGACCATGATGCATCACAATCCATGGTTACCTGTCTGCTTGCTCTGCTAGATTCTGAACAGCTTGAGGGCTGAGGCTGTCACTTTCAGTTCTGAATCCCCAGCACCTCTCTCTGTCCCTCCATCAGTTCATGTGTCTGTCCCTCCTGGGAGCCCCCTACACCCTGTGTGTGTGTCCTCATCCCTTTTCCAGGCCCCCTCTGCTCAGTCTTTCCCTCTCTCCCCCACCCTCCATCTGTCTGTCCCTACCCCCCCCAACCAGCTCTCTCTCCCCCCTCCCTCCTTATCCACATAAACCCTCCCTCTCTTCCTCTTCTTATCCCCTCCCCCCCTCTCTATCATATCCCTCTCCATCTGTCAGCATTGGTCTCTCAGAATTAATCTTCCTGTATCCAGGGACTTAACTAACTAATCATCCTTACAGCTCCAAGGCCAGAGAGAAAACAGAGTCTCCTTTGCTCCTGAATTCAGTAAGAAAAATCCTGGGGAAATATTCTGATTGGGTAAGCTGGGGCCACAGGCCTTTCCTTTAGACCAGTTACTATGACTGGAGATGTGACATCCCACACCTGGGACTGTAAAGAAAGGTGCTAAATCAATACAGCATACACATGTTACTTTTTTTTAATTTTTTAGCATTTTAAATTTTTAAATAATTTCACCCTTATCTGTATTTCTTGCACAGAAATAAGTATTGTTCACAAATCCTTAAATCTGCTGGAGCATATGGCCCATAAGACAGGGTCATGCCTGTCTGGTTAACTCCCGTATCCTGTGCACACAGCCGAGTGCCTGGCACATAGTGGGTGCTTATTAAATATATGAGTGAAGAAAGATTAATGATTAAAGATTTTTTAAAGATTAAAGATTAAATCACCTGAAAGAACAGGTGATTAGATAGCTATATGGTTAATAATTTCTTAAGACAACTTGAGAATTTCTCTTTACTAAAACTGATCTCGGTCTCTCAAAGATACATCCCTACACCTCAGCTAACCAAAGGCAACTGGAACTTAACAGTTCACTATTTTTCAATTCATCAACACTCCCAGATACAATGCATCCCTGTGGCCTCACATGATGTGCTCAACTCCCCAGAACCTCCCATCTTACCCACACCCCTTTCTTCTGGTTCTTTCCTGCACCAGTTTCTACAAGAAACCTCGAGTGTCTGACCTACGGGTCCCCTGAATGAAAGAAACAGCCCTGGATTCCACCTGTCAACATGGCCAAACTAAGAAGGGCTGAAGCTCAAAACAAGAATCTCCCTTCTGCTATCTTTCTGATGGCATATCTGACCCAGCTCCAGAGACAGGTGAAAGTAAGACAGGATCATTAGGAACTAAATCTGTACAAATAGGGACGCTTACAGCAGATTTTAAAAATCAACACAGTGCCCTCTTTCTAGGCAATGCATCATTTCTGCCACGGCACCTTTGGAAATAGCTTCTCATGATAGAGCAGCCATCATCAGAAGAACCACATGAAACCGAATAAAACATCAGTGCTGGACAAATAAGGTTCATCATGCATTTTTAAAACCCCAGTGTGCAGAGAACAAAGATTTGGCTCTGATCAACCAGACACACATACAGCCTTGTTTTAGCTGAATGAAACTTTCATCTTTCAACCTCAGGGCTTTCGTATTTCAAAACCAGGCAGGAGTGCAACTAAAACTGTAGAGAATGCCCAGATACCATTCTTTCTGACACACCTATTCGGTGCTTTTCTTGGATGTGTCACAGTCACCGCTGCTCCTTGCCTCAGTTTCCACATTTGTAACACTAGAACAATATGCTTGCCATAGGTCTCAGGAGTCCTAGGACAAATTCAAACAACAATGCCACCCAGCACCCTGTGCTCCTCAGCAAAAACACAATCAGTGGGTTCATGGTATTGGGCCAGTGAGCTAAGGTTGTTAAGTCTCACTTTTTTGTCTATGCAATAGTACCTCCTGCTTCTCATGGTGACCCTAAGGATTCAACCTTAAAAATGGGGCCTGAGGGAAAGGGGGCGGGTTTGTGAGCCACCTCAAACAGGGCAGTGTGTAGCAGGTATTTCAAATCTATTAGTTCCCTGTGTCCCATAACCAAAAGAGAGAGACCCGGAACTTCCCATCTCATTGTTACATTTCAACATAAATGCACACACTTAACGCCCTAAGAGGCAGTGCTCCACAAGTTGCAAAGCTGGACTTGCAAAAGGGACTCTGCACATGAGACTCCATCCCCACTCCAACCATCCATTTATTAAAAACAGACCACAGATAGCAGGAACCCCATTAGTCAAAGAGACGTAACAGAAGACACTGACAGGGAGGGTAGAGCAGAGTCGAGAAGTAACAGAAAACAGCAACCAAGACAATTGAAATAAAAATATTACTTAAAGAAAAAAAAAAGTCAAGCAGGCATGGAAAATAGGAAGAAAGAAGAAGGGATATGAGGACAGAATGCCTGCGTGTTAGCCCAGGTCCTCTGAAAAGCACACAGCAAGATGGAATCGAACCTGTCAGGATCGTGATGGAGAAAGAGCCCTGCAGGAGAAAAAAGGGGGGTGGCTAGAGAAGACTAGGAGAGCTGCCAGACTGAATGCAGGTCTGACCCCCGAGCAAAGGAGGAGAAGAAAGGAAAGTCGGGTACTGCATCCCTGCCTGCCATCCAGTCTAAGGGAGGTTCATGAAGGTCAGGGTCAGCTGCACAAAAAGGGGAGGTCTGCCTGGCACAATCCCTTTGCACTTCCTCAGTGAGTCAGCATTTTCCACCCATTTAGCCCACAGCAGAGCTTCTCCAATGTGGCGATGCACTGGCTTGTCTTTACAGAACCTATCAGACGATGAACAAAATGGTGGGCAATAGAAAACACCACATTGGGGCTTGGAAAGCTTATTAGTGAAGGTAAAAACCTGTGGCTTTTGTTCCAAACAGAATGGTCAAGGGAGATTCAGGGATGGAAGGGTTGGACAAAGAGACAAAAAAAAAAAAATCAGAATCTGCTCTTGTCTTGATTTGGGTTCTCCAGAAGCAGGTTGGCAAGGAGTTTATTGGGAAGTTGAAGCAAGGAAGGAGTCAGGGGTGAGGAGAGGAAGGCAGAAAGATGCTAATGTAAGGTGCACTACTGAGGTAGCCACACACACTGGGAGCTTAAGTCACCCCAGGACCATAGAAATGAGGAGCACCTTTCAGAAATGGCCCAAATGACCACAATCTACAACATTTATTCACAGCTCTTCTCTAAGTGTTTGACAGCTGTCCCTTGGGGAGCTGCTCCCCTAATCTTCCAGGTCCCTGTGTTGGAGAAAGCCTCAGGCAGAAAGCCAGCTCTCAAGGATAAGACACTGCCAGTGCCAAGCAAGTCTAAACTTGTCTGAAAACACCCTTCACAGCTACAGCAAAAACCAGAGGTCAGTCCAGAGCTGAGGTAGAACAGGTATTTGATACAGCTCCAAGGATAAATTAAGTGACTTTAACCTTATACCTTATTTCCATTCTCATATTAAATACTCCCCATTACCCTGGCTCCCACCAGGGCTAATCCCTGCTGTGCTATTGCATGTAACACTTGGTTTAGCTATGACCTCGCACCCCAACCCCCAGTGCATTCGCTAAGCAACAGAGGAGCCTGAGACTCAGCCCTGTGGCCCATTAGATCGGAACTCAGCATGGGGGTGAAGGAAGTAGGGCAACACCAGGCCATTCCATCTCCAAACCACCCCTTCCCCATAATTCTCAACCATAGTGCAAGCTTACCTCGCAGAAGGGTGGGTGCACAGGGACTTGGTGCTTCAGGTGGGACAGGTATCTGAGTCCTGGCTCATACCACAGTAACCTCTTTGCGGCTGCTGGTAGGGAAGATTTCTGTTATAACTAAGCAGCTTGGAACACTGGCAGGCAAACCTACCTCTGAGCCCCAGCTCTGCTCCTGCCATGCTGCAGGAAGATTTCAGACTGGTGAGAAGCTAACACCTTCACCTGCTGCAATTAGCTAATCATTTAAGCACAGTGGTCTTCCCATTGTGTTTATCAGAATCACCTGGAGCACTAAGAAAGCACACAGAGAACTCTGCAGGTTGAAGATGTATATATGGTTCACCTGGGGCCTTTTTTAACTTTTGTGGTTTTTTTTGTTTTTTTTTTTCAAGAGAGAGAGAGCAGGGAATGGGCAGAGAAAGAGGGAGAGGGAGAGAGAGAGAATCCCAAGCAGGCTCCACACTGTCAGTGCAGAGCTCGATGCAGGGCTCAAACTCATGAACAATGAGATCGTGACCTGAGCCTAAGAGTCAGACGCTAAACCAACTGAGTTACCCAGACACCCCTGGGGACCTTGTTCAATTACAGATTGGTTGAGCAGGCCTGCTGTGGGGCATGAGCCTCCACGTTTCTGATGGCTCCCAGGTGATGCCTATGCAGCTGGTCCACAGGCCACTTTGAAGAGCCCAGGCCTACAAGGCAGAACTTGATGGCCTTAGTATGGCTTCACAGAGAATCTGTAGGAGCAGATTTTCTGGGTACTGTTTTCCCTAGCCCCTTGGTTTCCCACAGTGCATATGGCTACCAGTGACTTTTTGGGTGCAGATAAAAAAAAAAAAGTTCTTGCTATGTTGCTGCCTTATGTGGAAACTTAGTAACATATTTTATTGAATCCAGTATATCCAAAATTTTATGGTTTTGACATTTAATCAATACAAAAGCTATTAATGAAGTATTTTACATTCTTTTTCTTTCTAGCTAAGTCTTAGAAATCCAGAAGGCACACTACACCTCTGGCCTACTCCATTCCAAATAATGACCACGTGTGGCTAGTAAACCACTGCCCTCTTATACTCTGACTTACTTCACAGTCTGGAAGTTCCTATTCTGTCCTATGTCCTTCTTCTCAAGCATTGGGCACTTCCTAATGTTGAAGCCAAAATGGCATTAAAACAGCAACATTATCCAAAGAGAGAGAAAATGCCCAAGCACACCTGAACATTTTTTTTTTCGCCTTTAGCTTTTCAGTGGCCTCCTGGAGAGTCTGGGGTGACCAACCACCCCATTTTGCCTGGGGCTGTCCCAGTTTTAACACTGAAAGACCTACCTACATCCCACAAAACACCTCGGTCCCAGGCAAAGAAGGAGAGTTGGTCACCTTTCAAAGTCTGTTTGTGCACAGATCACTCACTGACCCTACTAAGGACTCTTTTTGATGAGTGGCAGAGCTTCCTGGGCTCAGCTCTGGGAGGAAAATGTGTTCAAGATCCCTGTCAAGAGCTAAACATCTGCACACAGGAGTTACAGCACAGTCAGGCTCAAGGATCCCTCCAGGCATTTGGGGCCCCAAAAACGAGTTCTCCACTTCCCATCGGCCCTAGTTCTGAAACTGATTCTGAGCCTTGATTTATTTCACTGGGTTTTATGGGCATTTAAGAATGCTGAGTCATTTTGAAAACTGTGAGGTATTCAGCTGTAGCAATTTCTTACCTGACACAGCCCCAAAGGCAAGGGAATTAAAAGCAAAAAATGAACTACTGGGACCTCATGAAGATAAAAAGCTTCTACACAGCAAAGGAAACAATCAACAAAACTAAAAGGCAACCAATGGAATGGGAAAAGATATTTGCAAATGACATATCGGACAAAGGGCTAGTATCTAAAATATATAAAGAATTCACCAAACTCCACACCCGAAAAACAAATAATCCAGTGAAGAAATGGGCAGAAAACATGAATAGACACTTCTCTAAAGAAGACATCCAGATGGCCAACAGGCACATGAAAAGATGCTCAACGTCGCTCCTCATCAGGGAAATACAAATCAAAACCACACTCAGATATCACCTCACGCCAGTCAGAGTGGCCAAAATGAACAAATCAGGAGACGATAGATGCTGGAGAGGATGTGGAGAAACGGGAACCCTCTTGCACTGTTGGTGGGAATGCAAACTGGTGCAGCCACTCTGGAAAACAGTGTGGAGGTTCCTCAAAAAATTAAAAATAGACCTACCCTATGACCCAGCAATAGCACTGCTAGGAATTGACCCAAGGGATACAGGAGTGCTGATGCATAGGGGCACTTGTACCCCAATGTTTATAGCAGCACTTTCAACAAGAGCCAAATTATGGAAAGAGCCTAAATGTCCATCAACTGATGAATGGATAAAGAAATTGTGGTTTATATACACAGTGGAATACTACGTGGCAATGAGAAAGAATGAAATATGGCCCTTTGTAACAACATGGTTGGAAGTAGAGAGTGTTATGCTAAGTGAAATAAGTCAGGCAGAGAAAAACAGATACCATATGCTTTCACTCATATGTGGACCCTGAGAAACTTAACAGAAGACCAGGGGGGAGGGGAAGGGGGGGGGAAGTTACAGAGAGGGAGGGAGGCAAAACATAAGAGACTCTTAAATATTGAAAACAAACTGAGGGTTGATGGGGGGTGGGGGAGAGAGGAAAGTGGGTGATGAGCATTGAGGAGGGCACCTGCTGGGATGAGCACTGGGTGTTGTATGGAAACCAATTTGACAACAAATTTCATAAAAAAAAAAGAAAGAAAGAAAACTGTGAGGTATTAAGTAAACGTGTTTACTATTAATACTTATTAAGCAAGTATTAGATGCCAAGTCCTGGGTTAACACAGTTACATTCATTATAGGACTTAATTCTCACAACAACCCTATGAGGCAAGTACTATCACTGTCTTTATTTTTTCAATGTTTATTTATTTTGAGAGAGAGAGAGAGAGAGAGTAGGAGTAGGGGAAGGGCAGAGAGAGAGGGAGAGAGAGAGAATACCAAGCAGGTTCCATGCTGTCAGTGCAAAGCCCCACACAGGGCTTGATCTCACAAACTGTGAGATCATGACCTGAGTTGAAATCAAGAGTTGGGACCCTTAACTGACTGAGCCACCCAGGTGCCCCTCACTGTCTTTATTTTAAAGACAAGGAAACTAACGTTCAGAGAGGTTAATTTACCTATAGTCACAAAGCTTAAGTCTCAGAGATGTGGTTTGAACATAGGCCTCTGATTCTAGTTTGAAAACAAAACAAAAAAAAACTGAAGAGGAAGACTGAGAATGGAAAGATACATCAGTGGCAGGACTAATCCCCATACTGCAGGGAAAATGCTCTAAATGTGAGGCCCTCGACAAAAAAAAATAGCAACCAACATGTTCAAAAGTGTTTAAGACAAGAGTATTTATGGAAGCTTGTGAGTCCTGTTCATCCCTCTACCCACAGCTCTGAGTAGGAGCACCTGCTGTTTCCTGTGCCCAGACCACTTCAGCCCCCAACCTTCAGGTGGAATGGGCTGTCCTGGCTGGAGATCAGCCAGGTCCCGGCTCAAATGCAGCTTCCTCCAGGAGCCCCCCCACACTAACTGATGGAAACTTCCACCCCATGTCACTCTGTCCCATTTCCCTGTTTGACTTTGGTTGTAATACTCATCAGAGATCTGCTGTTAACTCGATGTCTGTATTTATCAGGTTTGTGTGGTAATCTCTCCTTCACCATGAAAGCTCCATGGAGCAGGGACCTTGTCAATCTCATCTACCACCATGTCCTGGAGGCCTAGAGCAGGCCTTCAAACTTTTGTTGATTACTGAGCAAACAATACCTGAAAGATTGTGGAATAAACTGCCAACAGGGAGAAAAAAACCCTCTATGTGACTTTTTTTTTTTTTAATTTTTTTTTCAACGTTTATTTATTTTTGGGACAGAGAGGGACAGAGCATGAACAGGGGAGGGGCAGAGAGAGAGGGAGACACAGAATCGGAAACAGGCTCCAGGCTCCGAGCCATCAGCCCAGAGCCTGACGCGGGGCTCGAACTCACGGACCGCGAGATCGTGACCTGGCTGAAGTCGGACGCTTTAACCGACTGCGCCACCCAGGCGCCCCTATGTGACTTTTTTTAAAGAGACCTGCAATCAATACACCAAACCACCCTTGGGAAAAGAGCTTATTTTCTTAGTATTGATGCATCCCCATTTGCAAACCAACAAAACCACAAGAGCTACAGCGAAATCTTCCCTTGCTGGGATGAGTTCCTAACTCTCTGATTACAGGCTGGAGTGTATAGTTTTTCAGTTGCCAAAAGTGTCACCACAAGGGACAACCACTCACATGTGTTGGCTCTGTAGAAGTCAAAATCCAAGTCAGCCAAACCAGAAACACCTTCACGGATCTGGCTGTGCTTTGCATCATTTCCATGGAAACAGGAAGAATTCCCAACACAGGCTTCCTAACTTCCAGCAATTATCTTAAGGTCTGATTAGCATTTTAAATGTCACCTGTATAAATTAAAACTGTTTACAGCTCACAATGGCATTATTTTGTGATTCACGATGCCGCTGCAGCTAGCCAAAACTCACTTTTCGGAAAATCCCATTCTGAATGTCACCTGCTGGATGAGGCCTGGCAAAATCTCCCTTTTGGTGGAAATAGCCAGCTTCCCTTTTCAGTCTTCACTTTGGTCATCTCTCCTTGGAAGATTCTGAGTATGGGGGTATCAAACTTGTCAGGAAGACTGTTAGGAAACAGTTCTTTTGGTTATGAACGTTATTTGACACAACCTACTGCTGGCTTAGAGAACACAAGTGAAGATTTCGGCATCTGGTTCTAGATCAACACCACATACCATCGTCTATCTTGTGGGTGTACACGGTCATTTCCCAGAGATCGGAGGATGGGACAATGAGTCTCTGAGGTCACCTCTTGTCCTAGCCATTTTTTACCAAAAACAGTATTTTAAAATAGCTCCCTTTCATGCATACTTGATGCCACCAGCGTTTCACTGATTTACCCAGTTTCGCACCATAATCGTAGAGTACAGAGGCATTTCCTGTTCCTCTGACCAGACGCAGCTGGGATAAGAAACACACCTGGGCTCCAAGCCACTTGGCAAGGGATTCCAAGCTTGGCTCCGCTACTTAAAGCTCTAGGACCTTAAACAAGTGCCTGAGCCTCTGCCTCAGCTCCCTCACATCCTCCTCTGTCCAGGGGTCAGGCCAGAGTCGGTACCCTCAGTCTAGCTGAACACTCAGACCACTCTGGGAGAAATCTGGAGAGCCAGCCACAAATGCCCCACCAGTGCCATGGTGATCTCCCTAAACTTCCACTTCCCTGCTTTTAACCCTCTAAAGCGGAGGTCAGCAAACTTTTTCTGTAAAGGACTCTATAGCAAATATTTTGGGTTTTGTGGGCCATACGTTCTCTGTCTCAACTACTCAGCTCTGCCCTAGTAGCATGAATGAAGCCATTGACAAGATGGAAACAAAAAGGCAGCTGTGTTCCAGTTAGATTGATCTTCTACCCATCTTCCCCTCCTCTACCATGCTTCAGCCACATCTTTCTGTTTCTGGAACATTCCTTGGGATCTTTGCACTAGCTGTTCCCTTTTTTGGGCAGTTCTGCTCCCAAATCAGCATATGACTGGTTCTGTCTTTCGTGTCTCAGTTTATGATTGTCAACTCAGAGAGGTTTCCATGACGACCAATTGATCAGCTGCCATCTAACCGGTGTCCCTGCTTTATTTTCTCACGGTACTTCCCTCTCTCTGATGTGACACAGAGGAGGCAGGCCCCACAGTAATAGTTTTGAAAACAGACCATTGATACTTTCTCAATCTTATGTGTGAAGCTTAAATTTTCTATCCTATCCATTTCTTTGTTTTTCTAATTATTATCTTTAATTATGGTAAAATTTGCATAACATAAAATTCATCTTACGCACTTTTAAGTATACATTTGAATAGCATGAAGGGGCATCTGGGTGGCTCAGTCAGTTAAGCATCCGACTTCAACTCAGGTCATGATCTCGCAGTTCACGAGTTCAAGCCAGTTGGGCACTGTGCTGACAGCTCAGAGCCTGGAGCCTGCTTAGGATTCTGTGTCTCCCTCTCTCTGCCCCTCGCCCCGCTCGCACTCTGCACTCTCTCTCTAAAATAAATAAACATTATTTTTTAAAAAATAAAATAAAATAAATGGTGCAAAGCACATTCACATCGTTGTGCACCCATTCCCACCATCTGTCTCCAGAATTCTTCATCTTGCAAAACTGAAACTGTCCCTCTTAAACAACAAATCCTTCCTTCCACCCCCCACCCCAGGTCCTGACAACATTGTATCAAGTTGTTACATCAAACCTCACCAGGAAAAATCAGATTAAGGAAATATCAACATCTTCTGAACAATTTTACTACCAAACTTCTACCCCTGAGCCCTTTAATGTGGAGATTCTGGGACCACCAGTGAGATCTGGTATTTTCTTATCTACTTTTTCTTTGTCCTTTCCTCCCTCCCTCACCACAAGGCAAGCTCCATGAGAACAGAAACCTCATATTTTCCCTCACTGGGTGCAAACAGCTAGCACAGGCTAACACAGAGCAGCAAATGTTAGTTAAATGAGTGTTCTAAACAAAGATGAGAATGAATATGATTGGGTTAGACCTTGAGCTGGGCTCTCTAAAGCCTTTGGATGGGTAAAGAAGAGAAGAATTTCAGCAGGAGATAACAGCAGAAAACATGAGCTCCTGGGGGACCTGGGTAGTGTCTAAATTGTATCAGCAGGGCCAGGTACCAACAGGTGAAGGAGGAAAGAAAGGAGGGAGGGAAAATGGGAAGCAGGCAGATGGGAATGCAGGAAAAAAGGACAACGAGAACACAAAGGAATCTCTGCAGAGTAGGCATTTGAGAGTCCTAGAAATAAAGACTAAGGAAGCAAAGAGTGAGCTTGTTAAAGATCTAGGAAGCATGGTCCTTGACCAGGGAATGTCATGGCACCAGCTGGTGAATAAGGAAAATGTCACTTGCAGCCTTGGCAATATCAAGGTGGGGCTGTGTCCAGATGTCACATCCCTCACAGAAACTTCCTTCTCAAAACTTCAGCAACGGGGTGCTTGGGTTGCTCAGTTGGTTAAGCATCTGACTTCAGCTCAGGTCATGATCTCTCGGTTCATGAGTTCGAGTTCCCCTTAGGGCTCTGGGCTGACAGCACAGATAGCTATCAGCACAGAGCCCACTTCAGATCCTCTGTCTCCTTCTCTCTCTTACCCTCCCCTGCTGGTGCTCGGTCCCTCTCTCTCCCTCTCTCTCTCTCCCTCTCTGTCTCTGTCTCTCTCAAAAATAAATAAACATTAAAAAATAAAAATGTCAACAACCGGAGCCAAATGTTGACATTAGCACGGCAGGAGCCGCACTGTGATGAATCTTCTCAAAAAGCGGAGGGAGAAAAATAGTACATCTGCCAGACTGATCTTTTCTGCCCAAAAAGAGGGAAAAAAACTGACCCAAGGAGCTAGCATGTCCTCAATACACCTCTGATCTTGGTTCTGGCTTTTAGGCCCAATGTCCCTATGGCTCTGGGCTTTGACCAGATAGATGAGATGCTGATCAGCAGTGCGTAGGTTGGGAGGCTATGTATATTCCCACCCAGGAGTGATCATTTACAAAGGATAAGACTCACGAACCAGCTCTGACGGTGATTTCGTGCACCAGGCCTCCAGGAACCCTGACTCATGCACAAGTCATGAAGGGATTGTTTTAAAGTGCTTGAAGTCTTACAGCAAATTTATACAAACAGAAGTGGGTTAGGTGTGGGATTTACTGATGCAAATCCCTACTCAATGATTCAGATAGTGTCCTCTCATAATTGGTCCTATGTGTAATATCTACCTGGAGGTACTGCTCCTGCCGGGCTCAATAAGCCTTGGCTAAAAAATTATTGTGTGTAACTGATCCTATCAGGCAGTTGAGTTGGATAACTATATATCTAAGCTCCAAGTTCTTGAATTTCATTCCAGTCTAGGGAAATGAGCTCCATTCAGCCAGGATTTGACAGGAGGATGGTATTGGAAGGAAAGTTAGAAGCCCACTAGTCCCTCCTACATATTTTGAAGATTAAGAAACTGATTGGCTAAGGTTAACTTTCAGGAAACTGACACACAGCTTTGTTATCTGACTCACAAGTATTATCTGACTCACTTTTACTGTCGATGAGCTGCATGCTAGAGAAGGAGAGAGGAGATGAAACAAAGACCTCTGCCCTCACTGAGCTTAAAGAACTTTCAAAGAAACCAGCCTGATGCATAAGAATGTTAACACAGAAATGAGTGATGTGCATGGCAGGTGGAAAAGTCAGAGAACAGGGCCTGGGGAGAGGGCAGGAGCAGTCAGGGAGGACCTCTTGGAGGAGAAAATGCCTGGCCTGGGCCTTGAAGAAAGGGGAGATTTGAGAGGAAGGAGTGAAGCAGGACTGCAGAAAGACAGGTGAGAACAGCAAATGGGAAGTCCGACACAGGCAGGGCAAGAGCAGACAGCGAGCTGAGAACACACCCATCCAGAGAAGAGCATGGTCACAGAGGATCACCAAAAGTCACAGCTTTGACAGACCCTGGGCCTCTTGTGCTGGTACATGCTTAGCAGCCAGCTCTTGGAAGAGAGCAGAACCCTGATTCGTTGCCTCTGCCAATTGTCATGGTGTGAACATTCTCTCCACGGATGACTGCAAAGATGGCTGAGTTTAATAACAGGCTCACAAATTTTCCGAAATTTTGACTATTAGCTCATGCAAGGGACCCCAGCACGCTACTGCCTGGGACCTTTGTTTCAATGGATTCCTTTTTCAAAGTGTTTTTTTAATGGCTGTCCCTTACTGAGCACTTACAGATCACAGTCTATGTAACACTTGACATGCATTATCTTCTTAATTGTCTCCAAGAATCTCATGGGGTAGTTAATTTTTAAGAATCAATATTGCTGTTTTGCAGATAGGAGAGTGGTACTTAGAGGTATCAGAAAGACAAATGCTTGTCACTCTAAAACTCACACTCTTAACTTTTATACTCTCCTCTTCCTCCCGACTGCCACTATTATTCTCATTGTTCTCATTGTTACTGCTTTGTATTATTGATCTTAATCCTCAGAACTCTTCTGACCCAATGCTAAAAAAAACAAGACAGACAAATGACTTGCCAGTGCATCCACTGTCTATCTTGAAATATGCAATATAGTGAGGGTGGCTGTCTACCTTTACAAGTACCTATTATTGCTTAGATTTTGAAGTCTTTATATTTCAATAAACAGGTCAAGGAAATAAAACAATGCCTTATTGAGGAAACACCAACATGTGAGTAGATGAAATGGAAAAGAAACATTGGCTTCTGACCTTTCTTAAATTTTAGATTTCACAGAGTTTTTAGGGACAAGTTAGTAGAAATACGTGACTGCTGAATTTTATCCTCTTGGCAATCCAAGTTATTCTGAGACAGTATCTTTGGCGAGGTTCCAAGGAAACAGAGCCTGAGATGACAGTTCTTTTGGACAAGGGGAAAAAAAACCTATAAGGACATGAGGAAGGTAGAGGAAGAGGAAGAGCTAAGATGTGGTTTCAGCTGGAGTCTAGCCCCAGTCTGATCCCATATGAAGGTTTGGACCACAAATGGAATCACAAGGCTTTCCCAGCTTCCCAGGAGAACTGGACTTTTACACCATATCACTGGTCATGGAACCATAACCTCCCAGCAACTTCCCACTGAAGTTGTGGCTGTTGGCCATGGGAAATTCTTTAGAGTAGGACACGGCTATGAGCCTTTAGCCAACACTCATAACAAGTAAGAGATAAGTACATCAGTAAAGTAAATGGAATCCAGGAAGGGCACCAACAATTTCTATTTCAGACAGGTAACAAATTAAACTCCTAATCAAAACAACTTCACTTTTGCCTAATCAGCCAATCATAGAAATCAGCATAGTTAGATGCATATAGCAAACGTTACAACCCCAACTCCTGGGGTAAGCTATCGCATCTGCTATAAGCACAAACGTTTTGGGTAAAACTGCTGTGAACATTAAGAGAGATACAGAATGTCTTAGGAGGGATTGAAATTGCCTTTGTCCTCATATCTCTAAAGATCCTCTAGGGCAAGGACTGTGTTTTATTCATCGTGGGTCCCTGGAGACTAATATTTGGCACATAATAGATGCTTAATAAATACACTGATGAATCAGATGCTTAAAAATCCCTTATGTAAGGGGGGGCACCTGGGTGGCTCAGTCGGTTAGTGTCTGACTTCGGCTCAGGTCATGATCTCACTATTCGTGAGGTCAAGCCCCGTGTTGGGCTCTGTGCTGACAGCGCAGAGCCTAGAGCCTGCTTCAGATTCTGTGTCTCCCTTTCTGTCTGCCACTCCCCTGTTCGTGTTCTATCTCTCTCTCTCAAAATAAATAAATAAATATTAAGAAAAAATTTTTTTAAAGAATCCCTTATGTAAGGTGACCAACTCACCTCAGTTTGCCCAGAACTGTTCAATTTTAAGATTAAAAGTCTTATATCCTGGACACCTGCCTCAGTGATAGGCAAACTGGGACAACTGGTCACCCTACTCTTGAGTCCTCCCTGCTTCTGCATTATGGCTGCATTCAAATCAATTAACCTTTTCATCTTTCCTACATGTCACCCCAAAGGGAAACTTTTAAAACTCCTTGGGTCATACATCCATAGGAACTTCTTCAAAATGTCCAATATAAAGGCTCCTGCTACAATTTCGATCATATATATTTTTATTGACCCCAAAATAAATACCACCACAACCATCCCCCAAGACTTTTTCATAGGAATTAGTAAACTGTAACCCTTATATCCTTCCTTTTCACCTTCCTTATCACCCACAAGAGTAGTCAGTGTCCTTGTGTGGATCACTCAATGACCCCAAAGCCTTGCTTCAAGCTTTAAAAAAGGCTGACCACCTCTATGGCTCTGGAAGTTTTTCTTCTACATCCCCTCTATCCAAATTTTTCTTTCCCATGTCTCACACTCTCCTGCCCAGATAATGATTTGGTCCTCAAAATAACATAATGGTTTAACGTTGTGAGACCAGTAGAAAGGTAAGCACTGGGGCAGCTTTTTGTGCCCTGTTAAACCCTTTAATTATGCTCTAGTAGCAGGGATCCTTGGCATGCATAACAATATTGGCAATCCAAAAAAAAAAAAAAAAAAAGTTAAGGAAAAAGTGAATTGAAATGAACAATGGGGTGGGGATTATTGATTTGCATAACCCAAAGACAGGGCTGGTTCAGGCCTATCCAGTTCTGCTATCCTCTGCCCTGCCATCTTTCCATTCCAAACTCTCTTCATAGGAGGAGAACTACATCACTGGCAGAGTCAGGCTTCCATTGTCCTTGCTGCCCCCACTGCCACAGGAATAGGGACCCTCTTCCCTACCAGAATTCATACACCAAATCCACTCAGGCTGTGCCCACTGGGGTACATGTTGGTCCTGAGCCAGTCATTCTGGCTGAAGATAGCAGGTTCCTCTGACTGGTCAGGTTGGGGTCACACACCTCCTATGTGGCCAATGAAGGGAAGCAGAGAGAAAGAGGGAAGGATTAGGTGTGGGATTGGCAAAAACTAGAGCTTTGGAAACTCCAACCACCTGGCTTCATACTTCACCCACCAATAGAGTTTTGCCTCATAGCCATCATTATTCCATCATAAAATATCCTGGCTAAGACCCTGGAGCTTATTTAGAACTGCCTTGGGGCAGGGGTAAAAATGTTCTATTAAAAATAACTGCCTGTGATGAATTTGAAAAGCCAAATAAATATCAAAGTTACTGTATCATGCTCCAAACATGGGGGCCATTTTCCCTAAGAGTGGGAGGTTGTGCTGGAGCAGCCTAGGGAAGTTTACAGGTGATTTGGCAGAGCAATCTCTGGTTGATGCCAGAAAGACCTGCCTCCACCCGGCTGCATTCTCTGTTTATTCGGAGAACTCAGTAGCAACTTCACTCTCTAATTGCCTGTAGTTAGTCGTTATGTCTCAGCTGCAAGACTTGGGAATGCCAAGAAACCAGCTCACCCAGAGGCCTTTTGTGTTTTAAGTGTTTAAACCAAAAAAGAAGTTTCCTAAGGAAAGTTACCGCTTGGAACTGTGTGGGCCAACAGGCTATGTTTTGGAGACTTTTCCAAGCAATCCAACTTTGAAATCTTTGGGGCTTACAAAGAAACTCCAAGTAGCAGCATACACAGACATGAGAATTTATAATCCTTTGCGCTTATTCTTGTGTATGGCACAGACTACTAAGTAAGTTGGCCAACTCAAGGAAATTCAATTCAGTTCCATGAACATTAATTGAGCTCTGTTCAGTGAGGATGCTTTCAGCTGCAAATAACATCTGAAAAAGCCAATTAAAATTGGCTTTAAATAATAGGAATTAATTACCTCACATAACAAGAAGTTGGAGAGAGGCAGGTCCAGAAGTTGGTTAATCTAGCAGTTGAACAATGCCAGAAATATTGGTTGGCATTTTTGTGATTCCTTGGAAACATAGTCATGATTTCAAAATGGCTGCCACAGCTTCAAAAAAACATCTTAACACAACAACATGTAAAGGTAGGAAAGAAGATGGAATTTCTCCATGAGCATCTCATTCTCTTTTTCTAAAGTAGAAAACTTTTCCACAATTCCTCTCAACAGACTTTCTTTTTTTAATTTTTTTTAATGTTTATTCATTTTTGAGAGAGAGGCAGAGAGACAGAGAGACAGAGTGTGAGCGAGGGAGGGCAGAGAGAGAGGGAGACACAAAATCTGAAGCAGGCTCCAGGCTCTAAGCAGTCAGCACAGAACTGGACGTGGGGCCCAAACCCATTAAATGTGAGATCATGACCTGAGCCGAAGTCAGACGCTTAACTGACTGAACCACCCAGGTGCCCCTCAACAGACTTTCTCTTAGATCTCTCTGGGGAGAGCTAGATACCATAGCCATTCCTAAACCAATAAGCCAGGAAAGAGGAATATGAGGACTATAAATGCCTTAGCCAATTGTGATTCATTTCTTAGGTCTGAGCACACCTTAGGTGTTTCTGGAGCCCCTTGCCTCCTAAAAATAAAATGAAGAGATTTGTTGATAAGGAAGAAAATATGAAGCAGTGGCTATTGGGTCAGCAACAGTGTCTTCCCGAGAGCAGCTACTTCTATAATCTGCACTGGGCATATGAAGATGGAAAACCACAGCCCTTTTTCTCAAGGAGCCCGCAGTGATACAAGCATCCACTCAATAATTTCTGTTATTTATTGTCCTGCTTAACAATAAAATGGATTTGAAGTGGTAAAGAGCTATGCTAGGCTTTATTTTTTAGAAGTTTCTACAACAGAATCTCCCATCCCACATGCTTTTCTTACAATATGGCTTTAACATTCCTCCTGTCCAGAGGTGGAGTCTACATTCCTACCCTTTGAATCAGGGTGGACTTGTGACTCCAGCTAAATGGCACTACAGGACTCCTAAGGATGAATTTCAAAAGTCAACACAACTGCCACCTGGTTCTCTTTGGAGGCTCCCTTTTGGAACCCAGCCACCATGCTGTAAGGAAGTCCAGACTTGCCTGTGAAGAAGCCCAGCACCAACCTGCCAGCCAGGCTACTGAGCCACCTAGATCCTCCAACCCCAGTTGATCCACTGTAGCTGATGCCATATGGAAGAAAAATGGATGGCTCTATGGCCCCTAGCCAAATCGTATATTTGTGAGCAATATAAATGATCACTGTCTTCATAAGCCACTAAGTTTTGGGGTGACTTGTTAGGCAGTAATAGATAACTGGATCTGAGCCAACTTCAGAACTAAAAATAAAGCACTGTCGAAGATGGTATAAATCACCGTCTATCAGAGCACAGAGGGAGGAAAAATAAATGTTTACTAGGGAGAAAAGAGAGGGCAATTATAGAGAGATCAGACATCAAGGAAGACTACTCAGTGCTAACTCTCAGAGGATGAGTAGATTGCAGAAGATGGATAAAAGAAGCACAAGCAAAGTGAATGTGCACTGTGGTTTTAGAAAACATGGAGTTTCGTGGTGGATGTCTGTTGGGTTTGACTCCTGGCGTAGACCTTGCCAGTGCTCACCAAGATTTCTGGTTCTCCTCTCCTTCAAGACCTATGTCTTCTTAAAGTTAGGTTTGACCATATGACTTGCTTTGGATAGTTAATTGTCATAAAAAGTGTCATGAGTCTCTTCTGATGAAGCATCTAAGAGCCCATACACAATCCTATATTCTCTTAACTTAAACCAGTCCTTAGGTGTCATGTTGAGATGAGGAAATCATAAAATGGTAGAGTTTCTGTTAGCCTGAGTCCCTGAGTATTATATGGTTTTTCAAGTTTTTTAAATGCTGTCCTGACCCAGGTTTGAGGTCCTAGCTACAGGCCAGTATGTTTCTCTTCCTGAACATCCAATGAAATTCACACCACCAACCACCTCCCTTATTAGCCTCTCATACTTCAGGTCACTCTATTTCTACCCTTAGTTCCCCAGGGCCAAATTCCAGATGATTAATGACAGCCCCTATGCCCCAGAGTCCACTGAAATTATTCAAATTAGGTGATCATAAGCCTTCTTGCCCCATCTCACTCCTTTCTTTCCCACCTTTATTGCGATAAAGGTGTTTGCCCACAGTTCTCTATTCATCTGCCTTCATGACCAACCCCAGTGCTTCCCCATTTTGGACCTGCATGGAGTACTGTGTTCTCCCTCAAGGAGTTATGAATATAATAAAACTATGCCACTCTTTCTGGTTTCTCTCTTGATCTGCATCGAGCCCCACAATAGCTCATTCAAGGCTTCACTCAAGTTAAAACACTAAGTACAGGCTCCCTGTTCATCTGTGTTGGACACACAGATGGTCCAACAAGTATAACTTTATTGCTTTAAGCCACTGAGGTTTGAGGTTGTTGTTGACTGTAACATAATCTAGTCCATCCCAACTGAGAACTGTCCAATTTCTATTTTCCTTCCTCTTGTGACAGCACATCAAATTTTCACCGGGAAACCATCTCTCTCTGACTCTCATGTGATGAAGGTGTTAACTTCATTTCCCTGGCTCCAGGAGAAATATCACCCAAGCTTAGACCATCAGCATAATTAATTTACCTTCAAAAAATACCCCAAATCTTACCACATCTTTCTACCTTCATCAACCTGGTCCATTTGCCTCTTCTCTGGTTTCCCTAGTCTCTTGTATAGTCTGCTGTCAACAAAGTAATGAGAGGGGGATCATTTTGAAACATAATTCACATCGTGTCACTCCTCTGCTCAAAATCCTCCTGAGACCACCCATCTCACTCAGTAGAAGGCAAAGTCCTTCCAATGGCCAGCAAGGTCATACATGATGATTTTCCCCCTCTTACTCCTCTGTCCTTGCCTGTTTCTTTCCCCCTAGCCTACTCTTTTTCACTGGCCTCCTTGCTCTTTCACAAATATTCCAGGCTTGCTTCTGCCTCAGGGCCTTTCTACTAACCATCTTTGCTGCCTGGAGCACTCTTCCCCCATATCTAACTAACTCACTCATTTATCTCCTTCAAATCTTTGCGCAAATGTCACCTTCTCAGAAAAGCCTTCTGTAACACTCAATCAAAAATTCAAATCTGCAACTCCCCAGTGTTTCCTATCCTTTTTCCTTACTTTATTAATAACTACAGCGGCATCTAAAATGCTGTATATTTTAAGTATTTATCTGGCTTCACGAGAATATAAATTCCATGAGAGCAGGAACTGTCATCTGCTTTATCCACTACCATGTTCCCAGAGTTGAGAATAGTGTTCAGCACATAATAGTTTTTGTAAATATTTTTAATGAATGACAAAATGAATGAATGAATTCCATCTCCTTAGTTACAGTTATCAATTCACGAATGGCTGAAACCAGAATAAAACTTAACTTCAGAGATTTTGGTTGGAATTATTAGAAATTTATGACAGATGCTGACAGCTGACAATCAAAAATGTATGCCCTCCTAAAAAATTAATGTCAGTCCTTCTCAAACTTCTCAAAATAATCAAATAGGAAGGGTCACTTCCAAACGTATTTTATGAGCCCAACATTGCTCTCATAGCAAAGCCAGATAAGGATATTACAAGAAAAGAAAATTACAGGCCAATATCCCTGATGAATATTGAGGCAAATATTCTCAATGAAAACTAGCAAACTGAATTCAGCAGCACATTAGAAGGATCATATACTATGATCAAATTGTTTAACATATGCAAATCAATAAACATGATATACTGACTGCATTAACAGAATGAAGGATAAAAATCACATGATGATCTCAATAGATGCAGAAAAACATTTCTGAATAAATTCAAGATCCTTTCATGATAAACACTCTCAAAAAATTAGGTATAGAATGAATGTACCTCAACATAATAACCAAGGAGTTGAAAGATCTACACGTTGAAAACCATAAAACATTGATGAAAGGAACCCAAGAAGATAGAAACAAATGGAAAGATAACCTGTGTTCATGGTTTGGAAGAATTAATATTGTTAAATTGTTCACACAACCCAAAGCAACCTACAAATTCAATGCTATCCCTACCAAAATGCTAATGGCATTTTTCTCAGAAATAGAAAAAAACCTAAAATTTGTATGAGAACACAAAAGACTTTAAATATCCAAAGCAATCTTGAGCTGAAAGAATAAATCTGGAGACATCACACTTCCTGATTTTAAAGCTATTACAAAACTACAGTATTCAAAATGGTATGGTATTGGGGCGCCTGGGTGGCTCAGTCAGTTAAGCGGCCGACTTCGGCTCAGGTCATGATCTCGCGGTCCATGGGTTCGAGCCCCGCGTCGGGCTCTGTGCTGACAGCTCAGAGCCTGGAGCCTGTTTCAGATTCTGTGTCTCCCTCTCTCTCTGCTCCTCCCCCGTTCATGCTCTGTCTCTCTCTGTCTCAAAAATAAATAAATGTTAAAAAAAAAATTAAAACAAAATGGTATGGTATTGACATAAAAACAAACACATAGGTCAATGGAACAGAATAATATACTCAGAAATAAACCCACATGTATATGGTCAACTAATCTTTTTCTTATTTTCCCCCTCCAGTCAGCTAGGCAATGTGGTCAGCTAGTCTTTGACAAGGGCACCAAAAATACACAATGCAAACAGAATAATCTCTTTAATAAATGATGTTGGAAAAAGTTGATATCCACAAGCAAAAGAATAAACTTGGACCCTTGTCTTATACCATATACAAAAACTAACTTGAAATGGATTAATGACTTAAATGTAACACCTGAAACCATAAAACTCCTAGAAGAAACTCATAGGGAAAGAACTTCTTGATAGTAGTCTTGGCAATGGTTTTTTGGATATGACACCAAAAGCACAGGCAACAAAAGCAAAAATAAACAAGTGCAACTATATTAAAATAAAAAGCTTCTGCACAGCAAAGGAAACAATCAACAAAACAAGAAGACAATCTATGGAAGAGGAGAAAATATTTGCAGATTATCTGATAAGAGATCGATGTCTGAAATATATAAGGAATTGACAGCAACTTGATATATAACCCAATTTCAAAACAGGCAAGGGATCTGACTATATTTCTTTCCAAAGAAGACACGAAAATGGCCAACTGGTATATTAAAAGGTGTTCCATATCACCCATCATCAGGGAAATGCAAATAAAAACCAAAACTAGGTATCACCTCACACTTATTAGGATGTCTATTATCAAAAGAGAAGAGGTAACAAGTGTTGGTGACAGTGTGTGGAAAAAACTGGTGGGAGTCAGGAACACCTATATGTGACAGACCATCATGTGGAAGAAAAATAAGTTCTTATTGTGCTAAGACAATAAATTGTAGGGGTTTGCTTGTTACAGTAGCTAGCATGATGATAACTACTCCTGGAGCAGATTTGATTGTTCTGGCTGCCAAGAGAATACATCGCAAGCCTGGGGGTATTGGGGCTCCTGCATGAGAAGAGCCTGCCTGAAGTAACTGGTCTCAAAGGAAAGCAGATCTGAGAAAACACCAGATTCACAAGGTCATCATTTGAGCCCCTGAATAAAGTTAGTTCTATCAATGAACTTTTTCCAACATATCAGCCAGTAAATTCACTTTCGCTCAAGCAGGTCTGAGTTGACTTTTCTGTTGCTCAGAAAATCCTGAGACAGAAAATCTTGACTGATAGCAGATGGATGGAAGAACGTGGGAAAAGAGGATCCAAAAGGAGTTTGAATCAAAATCAAAGGTGAGCCTCCACCACCCAAAAACTTTGGAACTCAGAACCATTCACGTAAGTGAAAAGGACACCAGATCAGGATCTGAGAATCTGCAACATCTTGTTACATAACTACCAAGAGCCAGTGTTCTTCCCAAGGGTGTAACCCACATCACAATTGGAATTTCTTTCTTGTCTAGAAGCAATTTGTTCTCCATCCATGTACATTTCTGGACCTTCTAGCCTTTCTAGCCTTCAGTTCGACAGCAGTAGATCTCTACAATTTTCTTCTAGGATTGGGGATTTTCAAACTTTGAAAGACAGAAAACTGAGGTCCAATTTTCTTCAAACAGTAGACATCTTGAATATTTTTGACAGTGTCACTATGGAGCAAGTACTGTCCCATGATCTATCAGTGCTTCGGGTCAATTACCTTCCTGGTAACTGCTATGGAACACAGTATTTCAATCTGCTTGAGGCCATTTTAAAGTTGTTTAAAGTCATAAACTGTAAACTGAAGGAAGCTTACTACAGCGTGACTACAGCATGGTTATATTTTTGACCTCACTGTGCTTTAATGCCCCTCATAAAGAAAATGAATATCTTAAAAGGGTTATTGTAGAGAGTATACGACATACCAGAGAAAGCACCTAGAAAGGTGCCTCGTACATAATAATCAATCAATAAATGTTAGCTATCTTTCCCCAACAAATACCGATAGAGTGCTTACTGTATTCTAGGCTCTGGTTCTGTGCTATAGAGTGGGAATACAATAGTGAACAGATATGTTCCCTGCCCTCAAAGACATTATAGTCTAATGAAGAAAAGGAACGAGAAAACACGCAGATAACTACTAAGTTACAACAGGAATAAATGCTACCATGGATCATATAGCTGAGTGTAGCTGACATTGTCAGTGGCCTGCCTACATTGCATCGGCCCACAGAAGTCAGACGGCTGTGAACATGAGGTCCCACAAGGGGGATAACCAAACTTTGCTGGACTTCTTTATGCATATTTTAAAGTTCAGTGTTGTTTTTACCATGAATCACACACAGCAATTAAAGTAGATATAGGCATGATCTTTTTCGGAGCACAAGACCTCCTAAGAGTCCCAACATAGCAGAGAGACAGGAGGAGACAGTCCTCTTTTAGTAACAGATAGTCCAAATTATTACTGTCATACAAATTGCTTGACATAATAGGTTATTTAATGGACATTTAAAATTTTTAATAAACATAAATTTGTGTTCTAGCAGTACATTAAAATGGAAGCTTGCTTCACTCTTCAGCAGGCAAATAGATGCAAGAAAAATGAAAGATTATTCTACGATCTCTTTATAGGGCCTGCTCAGGTCTTTAAGGCTCTAAATACACAAGTGAGTGCTCATTCCTTGGGAAATTTTTGTGCATATTCGTTAATGGGAAGGATTATGAAAGGAGATTAGAGGAGGAGACTAAATAAAGGCAAAAATCCTCCCCCTCAAATTGCATTACATTTTGTAGCATTAGACTCAAAGAGAGCAACACTCATTATATCTTCATTTCCTATGGGACAATCCAGTTCAACTAATTATCATTAAGGTTTAACTGGAAATTCAACACATTATGCAAATGTCCCATTTATGTACTATCATGTCAAGCGGGTCCTGAAATGTAGCTGTAGTTAAAAACAGTAGATGCTACCCAGGTTCTCTTCTGGAGATACTTCAAAAGCAACGAGTGGCACTCTACAGAGCCCAGGCACAGTAGAATAAATCTTGCAGATAGCTCAGGTCTTGTTACCATGATGGCTCTCTCTTGGTGCAAAGGTGCTCCCGAAGAGGGATTCTCAATTCTCTGCTTTCTAAAGAAATTGAAGTACAACTGCTAGTTGCTTCTGAAGAGCAGCGTGACTTTTCATGATGCTTGTCAGGAACAAATATGTAAGGCAGGCCCGCCAGTCTCACTGCAGGGTAGAGAAATGGGAACCTGCCAGGAGACAGCCAGGGCCAGGGTACATCTATGGACTCCAGGAAATGAATCATATTTTAGCAATGGAGGGAGTGAGAGATGAGGTCCATACTGCCCACTCCCCTAATGCAACCCCTCACATATCCTAGACTACCGTGACTCACTGTGCATGCAGTAGGCCAGGCCTTGGCTCATGCCATTCTCACTGCCTGGAATGCTCTTCCCTTTTCTCTCCTTGCAAACTCCAAACTACTGGCTATGAGAACCTGCATGAGCCATTTAACCTCTAGTAGAAGTGACTGTAATAACTACTGGACTAGGTTAATAAGAGGATTAAATAGAATATTGCATTTAAGTACCTATCACATTGCCTAGAGTACAAAAAATAATAAATGTATATATTATTAATAATAATCATTAAAACTTATACAGTGCTTACTATGTGTCAAGCCCTGTCTGAAGTGCTTCATATTATTACTTTATTTACTAGCAAATCATTTATCATCAGGAAAATGCAAATCAAAACCACAATGTGATACTACCTCATACCTACTAGGATGTCTGTTATCAAAAAGAAATGGAGAAATGTTCTAGGTAGAGAGAAACCATATGCAAATGGACAGTGGTTGGGGGCACCTGGGTGGCTCAGTTGGTCCAACTGATCAAGTGTCTCTTGGTCCAACTCTTGATCTCAGCTCAGGTCATGATCTCGTGGTTTTGTGGGACTGAGTCTTGCATTGGGCTCTGTGCTAGCAGTGCAGAGCCCACTTGGGATTCTGTCTCTCCCTCTCTCTCTACCCTCCCATGTTCATGTGCCACATGTACTCTATCTCTCTCTCAAAATAAATAAATAAACTTTTTAAAAAAATGGCCTGTGGTGAGACAAATCAGTTTGTACATGAAGGACTAAAAAGGCCAGTAGAGCTGGAATGAAGAGAAAAGCAGGAGAACTGTAAACCATGTATTCAGTGAGTAAAGCAGAGACCAGACACATAGGATCTCAGGAGCCATGTTAAGGAGTTTCACCTTCCCCAACCATTCATGACACAACCAGTCTTTGTGTCCAGGGGCTGGTCATTTACACTTAGCCTGTTTTATTTCTTTTAGAAAATTCTTTTTTCACATTGGGTTGGAATCATGTTTCCATCAGCTTCTAGGTGTAGGCTCTTCCCCTGGAGCTCTACACAGAAAACCTATTGCTTGTACTATTGACTCTCCAGATCACATTTCCACTAACCTTCTTGCTGCTAGGTATAACCCATCTTCATAAGACAAGGGTTCAAGACCAGTTTCCATCCCTGTTACCTCCTTGAGGACACATTTTAGTTTGTCAGCGTCCTTCCTCAAATGTCATGCTCAGAACCAAACACTGGAGGTTGGGCCAGGCAGATGAAGACTTTTAGCTCCCTTGTTTAGGACACTTAGTTTCTGTTGATGGAAGCCCTCTTGTGAATGCCATCTCACTCTGGATTCATAATAAGCTTGCAGACAACTAAGACCTTTAAATCCATTTCTTGTAAGCTGCTATTAAACCAGGTGTTTCTCATCCAATATGTATGTAGGCATTTATTTTTAATTTATACTTTGTTTATTTCGGAAATGACTGTCAGCCTAGAAATGAAACCAAGTATATACATCTACACAGTTAAAATGAAGATCCAAGGGAGAGCAGAAATATTACATTTTCACAGTATTTTTTCTGTGTCTAAGTGCAGAGATGTGTATGGACCCCCCATTCAGCTTCAGCCCAGTGATTTAGGACGCTTGGTGCTATTTTTCCAAATCTCTTTCTCTTATTTGAGATGTAAGCCACTCTCAGCAATGTATCATCTGCCAATTTGCTGCTGATCACCATTCTTACCTACTTCTTCAAGGCCAGAAATCTCAGTTCCATCATTTACTAGCTGTGTGACCTTCAGCTGGTTAATTAACTTTTCTGTATCCCACTGTTCTCAGTGGCATAATTGTGCCCCTTCAGAGAGAGGTTGTGAGGATTAACTAAAGAAACTGTTGGGGTTTTCCCATGCTTTCTTTCCCTTCTTGCTGGCTAGATGGAGGATTCCAAGCCTGAGGGATGGTGAGGCCCCGAATCTCTCCATGTAGAAAAACCACTCACATCAGGAACACCTGTGTCAGACTGCCATGGGAGGGAAAACTAAGCTCTTACTGGGCTAAGACAGTTGTAGGGGGTTGCTTGCCTCCACTGTAGATTCTTCCCAAGTCTAAGAGGCACAACCTGCTGCTTCATTAATTCACAGGCAGAGAATGGGCTGCTTTGGTCCTGGACCTATTTGCCCACAGGTCCACTCCTCCTCACCCTCCTCTGTTCTGCATCACAGCAGAAGCTGCAGGGTGTGCTTTCCATGCTCCCCCTCAGCTTGCTTCCTGTGGCTTTGGCCAATGGGAGGTGCTGGCAAGATACTGAAAGGCAGGAAGAGGAGACAAGGGAAACAAAGGCAAAAATGAGCTATTGGGACCTCATCAAGATAAAAAGAAAGGAAAACAACAGCAAAACTAAAAGACAACTGACAGAATGGGAGAAGATATTTACAAATGACATATTAGATAACAGATTAGTATCCAAAATCTATAAAGAACTTATCCAACTTAACACCCAAGAAATAAATAACCCAGTGAAGAAATAAATGGGCAAAAGACATGAACACTTTTCCAAAGAAGTCATCTAGATGGCCAACAGACACATGAAAAGATGCTCAACATCTCTCATCATCAAGGAAATACAGATCAAAACCACAATGAGATACCACCTCACGCCTGTCAGAATGGCTAAAATGAACAACTCAGGAAACAACAGATGTTGGGGAGGATGCAGAGAAGGGGAACCCTTTCACACTGTTGGTGGGAATGCAAACTGGTGCAGCCACTCTGGAAAACAGTATGGAGGTTCCTCAAAAAAATTAAAAATAGAACTACCCTTTGACCCAACAATTGCACTACTAGGTATTTACCCAAAGGATACAGGTGTGCTGATTCAAAGGAGCACATGCACCCCAATGTTTATAGCAGCACTTTCAACAATAGCCAAAGTATGGAAAGAGCTCAAATGTCCATCAACTGTAAAGAAGATGTGGTATATATATACAATGGAATATCACTTGGCGATCAAAAAGAATGAAATCTTACCATTTGCAACAAGGTGAATAGAACTAGAGTGTATTATGCTAAGTGAAATCAGTCAGTCAGGGAAAGACAAATATCATATGATTTCACTCATGTGGAAATTTAAGAAACACAACAGATGAACATAGGGGAAGGGAAGCAAAAATAAGATAAAAACAGAGAGGGAGACAAACATAAGAGTCTCTCAAATACAGAGAACAAACTGAGGGTTGCTGGAGGGGAGGTGCGGGGGGGATGGGCTAAATTCGTGATGGGCATTAAGGAGGGTACTTGTTGGGATGAGCACTGGGTGTTAATGCAAGTGATGAATCACTAAATTCTAATCCTGAAATCATTATTACACTACATGTTAACTAACTTGGGTTTAAATTTTTTTTAAAAAGGCAGGAAGAGAGAACAGCCAGGGTGTTTCTCCTAGGCATCTCCAGTAGTTCCCGTATCTCCTTCCTGCCACTAGTACCCTCCAGACAGACCCACTCAGTTCTACCAGCTTCCCCAGGTGACCCAGTCCCCAGGCTCCAGCTGTAACATCTCTTGCCCTTGTCCATTGCGCTGTGGAGTGCCAGGGGCTTCCCACTACTCTGATCTCTGGTTGTCTCCTACTTGGCATGTCAGTCCTTCTGTCCCCTATGTCCTTCTATCCCCTATGCATCCAACTGTTTCCATGAAAGAGCTTATGTATTAAATATTCAGGTGATTTCTGTTCTCTGACTAAATCAATACCCAAGAAAAGGAATCATCACTCTTCACACCATGCTGAGACATTTACTAATAATGAGCTTTGATGACTTTCTGTTTCATCTCTGATTCAGTAATTGGCAGATGCATTTCGGACAGTGAGCACTCTTGTTCCTTGCAAGTTTTCAGTTGGGAGTGTGGGCGGGGGGGGGGGTTGGGGAGGCGGGTTTATTTTAGCCAGACACAGGAGGCATATTTTAAAATTCCTCTGCCTCCCCTGATCCCAGGGCAACCCTGGGACCCTGCAAGATCATCCTAACTTGTCTTGCTCCTCCTACTCTTGTCCCTTCGATAATCGGTTTTCAACAAGCAACAGAATGAGCTTTTTAAAAATGTAAGTCTGGGGGCTCCTGGGTGGCTTAGTTGGTTAAGCATCCAACTTCAGCTCAGGTCACGATCTTACAGTTGATGAGTTCCAGCCCCACGTTGGGCTCTGTGCTGACAGCTCAGAGCCTGGAGCCTGCTTCAGATTCTGTGTCTGCCCCTCTCTCTCTCTGCTCCTTCCCACTCATGCTCTGTCTCTGTCTCTCAAAAATAAACGTTCAAAACAATTAAAAAAAAAAAAAAGAACAACATCTCTCAACCTCCTCCTTCTTCTCCGTAAAATAATGTTCCTCTCCTTTGTTAAAAAATAAATAAATAAATGTAAGTCTGATCATGTCCCTCCCCTGTTTAAGCCTGCTAATGGCTTCCCATTGCACTTGGAATAAAATCCAAACAGCTCAATGCAGTCAGCATGGCCCTATGTCATCGCAGCATCCCCATCTTGTCTCCCCATCCACATCTCCCACATCTGATGTTCCCTGGACCTTTCTGCTTCTGGCACATTGTTTCCTCCCGTTCCCAGTCCATTTGTGCTCATCTGCTCCCCTGTCCCCCAGAACTTAATGGCTCTCTCCTCTTGTCGTTCAAATCCAACTTAAATTACCTCACCACCCCTTGGCTATTTTCTCTTTTCAACCTGTTTTTTTTTTTTTCCACAGAGCTGCTTATTAACAAAAAATAGCTGGTCCATTAATTTGATTGCTTATGTGAGAGCACAGTCAATACGATCCTCTATCCCCACTGCATCCCCAGCATTTAGAAAATTCAAGACATAATTTGAATAAATGACCAAATCCCCATTTTTCAGATGAGGAGACTGAAGCCCACAAATGTTGAGTGACATGCACAGGGTCTGCCAACCCAAGATCGGATTTTATACCTTCTTGGCCCCGCTGCCATGCTGGTCCAAACAGACCCACCTCCTATCCTAGAACTTCCAATGCTATATGGCCAACACTTTACACAGTTGGGACAAGTGATTAACCCCACCTTAGACTCATCTATGGCTCATTTGTTTAATTAACACAGCTGCCTCTTGGCATCCCACATCTCAGTGAACTTCAGCCGCATGAAAACCTATTAAACAACCACTATTAATTCCACCCTGAATTTTGTCATGAATATACTCACTGCTGAAATGTGATTTTTCCTGGTTATAGATCCTCGTACAAGTGAATATATGTTTGTATCTGTACATAAACGTTTAAATAATGGGGCGCCTGGGTGGCTCAGTCGGTTGGGCGTCCGACTTCAGCTCAGGTCACGATCTCACGGTCCGTGAGTTCGAGCCCCGCATCAGGCTCTGGGCTGATGGCTCAGAGCCTGGAGCCTGTTTCCAATTCTGTGTCTCCCTCTCTCTCTGCCCCTCCCCCGTTCATGCTCTGTCTCTCTCTGTCCCAAAAATAAATAAACGGGGGCGCCTGGGTGGCGCAGTCGGTTAAGCGTCCGACTTCAGCCAGGTCACGATCTCGCGGTCCGTGAGTTCGAGCCCCGCATCAGGCTCTGGGCTGATGGCTCGGAGCCTGGAGCCTGTTTCCGATTCTGTGTCTCCCTCTCTCTCTGCCCCTCCCCCATTCATGCTCTGTCTCTCTCTGTCCCAAAAATAAATAAACACGTTGAAAAAAAAATTTAAAAAAATAAATAAATAAATAAATAAATAAATAAACGTTAAAAAAAAAATTAAATAATACCTCCTTCTCCCAGTATCTTTCACTTGCCCTTGGCAAGGGGCTCTTGAACCTTTACCTAGCTGAAAGAGCCACCACGGTGCTATGATCTATTCAAAGATATTTCCCCTGAGGCCCTGGAGGGTCTTGTAATAATTTAACATTAAAAATAAAAAAAGAAGAATTGTCCTGTCGGCTCAGGACTCATACCCACCTCCAGTGGAGCTCCAAGCTCACACCAAGAATCGAGAAGGTCTGAAAGAGCTCCCAGCTTACTCCTGTACACGCACATGCTGGCATCCAGACTAACAGAGCAGTGCTGTCACATTTCATCTGCCAAAGGCGAAGAGCAAGGGCTGCATGCGGACTTCAAGATCGAGTCGTGCTTTTGAGACTGAACTCCAAAGACGTTCCTCAGGGCAACTAGGATAAAATGTCTCAGGTAATCATATTTTCCCAGACTGCAAATTAGGACACTCAAGTATAGGGAGACATTTCTTTTTTTTATTGTTTGTGTGTGTGTGTGTGTGTATTGATTCTGCGTATATGAAGAAGCCAGTCAAATTTAGAACAAACCTTGAAATGATGGATTTTTCAGGATCCTGGGATGGACTGGTTTGTTATCAAACTGGAAAGATTTTAAAGCAGGATTGTCTCAAAAAGCACTAAATATGATATACACTGTTGTGACTACCTTTAACTTAGTTTCTGAAAGAGATAAATACAATACTTTCCATTTCTTGCAAAAAACAAAAAAAAAAACTTTCAATAATTCAACTTGCCTATAAAGTAGATTGGAAAATTTGTAAGCCAAAATTCAGGATTCTTCCAATTTTATATATCTAATTTTACCCTCTTGTATACCTATATTAGCACAGGCTAGGCTCTTGCTTCAGTAACATAACCCCCAAATCACAGCCTCTTAATTTGACAAAGGTGTATTTCTTGCCTAAGCAACATTTCCATCAGAGATATGAATCTGCTCCAGTTACCCAGGGATGCCAGCCAACAAAGGCTTCATGATCCTATAATGGTACATCTAGAACACAAATCTAGCTTCTGGGTCACCCATGCAGGGGAAAAGAGGCTGGAGAATTATGTATAGGCTATTCATTGACTGAGTCCAGAAGGTATACAGGTACCTTCTGCTCACGTTTCTTTGGCCTAAATTAGTCATGTGGCCTCACCTAAATGCACAGAGACCTGGGGAATGTAAAGAAACAAATGCAACATGGGTGACGACTAGCTCTGCCACACAAACCCTCCAGCCCCCAAGAATTGACCATTCACTTAAGAGCCCCTCAAAATCAGACAGACTTAGTTCCCAGTGCCTCTGCTTAATTACTTGCATAACTTGGGGCAATTTACTTAACCTTTCTAAGGCATGGTTTCCTCATGTATAAAATGGCAATGGTGATGATGATGATGATGATGATGATGACGATGATAAATACATCATCAGGTGTTTGTTAGAATTAAGGGGGCAAATTCATATAAAGTACTCTCAACAGTGTCTCATACAGAGTAAATCCTCAATACATGGTATCTAGAATTTTGAAGAGTATACGAAGGAGGACATCCAATTCCACAATTCTTAAGGTGCCTTTAAAAGTCTGCTGGCCTGGGTCTTTCTCATCTCCGTATCCCCAGGGGCACTACAGTGTCTGGCCTATAATGGATGGTCAGAAAGTTTAAATAAATGTTGACTCTGCTGCCTTCTCAATGCTTCTGAATTATTCTCCCCTGTAGGCCACAGCTCTCACGGTTGCTGTCTCCTCAACCAGAATGTCCTGCTCAGGTCCGCCCGCCTTTGCAATACTATTCATCCTTTAAGCCCGCCACCACCACAGAGCCTGGTCACATCTTACTGGTCTGCAGGCACCCATTTCTTCTTCCTCACAATTTCTACTTCTCCTATGTGGTCATTTTACATTCAACACTTAGATCTTCCTGGTAACAGGAATGTTCATCTCTTATAGTAGTATGTTTTGTACTCCCAGCAACAACTCATAACAACAACAATGATAAAATACCATTATTTTGAGCATCTCCCAGCCAGTTTCTGTACAACAGCATTTGTCAAACTTTAGCATGCCTCAGGGTCACCCTGAGTGAAACACAGATCACTTTCATTAAATCAGAGATTACTAGGCTCTGACTCAGTAGATCTTTAATAAAGCCTGAGAATTTGGATTTCTTTTTTTTTTTTTAATGTTTATGCATTTTTGAGAGAGAGAGACAGAGAGAAAGAGCACAAGCAGGGAAAGGACAGAGAGAGAGAGAGAGAGAGACCTAGTCCAAAGCAGGCTCCAGGCTCTGAGCTGTCAGCACAGGCCCGACACAGGACTCTAACCCACAAGCCGTGAGACCACAACCTGAGCCAAAGTTGGACGCTCAACCAACTGAGCCACCCAGACGCCCCGAGAATTTGCATTTCTTTTTTTTTTTTCAACGTTTTATTTTTATTTTTGGGACAGAGAGAGACAGAGCATGAACGGGGGAGGGGCAGAGAGAGAGGGAGACACAGAATCGGAAACAGGCTCCAGGCTCTGAGCCATCAGCCCAGAGCCTGACGCGGGGCTCGAACTCACGGACCGCGAGATCGTGACCTGGCTGAAGTCGGACGCTTAACCGACTGCGCCACCCAGGCGCCCCGAGAATTTGCATTTCTAACAGGATACCAGGTGAGGCCATGCTGGCAACCCTGGGGACCACACTGAGCACTGCCATTACACAAGACGTTTTAGATCTGTCATCATGTTTATCCTCACCACAATCCTCTAAGGCTGTCAGAGCTTCCTCATATATCTAGCCAATGACACTGAGGCCCACAGAGCTGGAAAAACTTACCCAAGTTTACCCTCCTGGTAAGCAGCAGATGCCAGACTGTGACTCAGCACTGGCTAACCTTCTGCTCTTGAGCACCAGGAAGACTGTGGATATTGATTATATCATGATATACAACAGTTCATTACTTACTGAGATAAAGGTCCCCTTTCCCTTTGCATTAAAGTGTGCATCAGATTTGGAAACCCAGAGCCCAGGAACATTAAGGTGTTTTTTGCTCCTACAGAAGTTTGCTCCAGCTCAAGATAAAGACGAATATGTCCTGATAACTGAAGCCCTAAATCAGAAGCATAATAATAGCAATGGCTACAAGAACAAGGAGAGAAGAGCTGCGGCCACCACCCAGGGCGGCTGCCAGAAGATCCCTTTCTTCTTAGAGGCACAGGCTGTCTTTCCTCGGGGACCTCTGCCTTTCCTCGGTGTTTGCCTTTATGCACTGGTTGACATTTTGACTATTTCCTACGGCATTCTGTGAGAAATAAAAATAAAAATAAATTGAAAGAGTATAGCACTGCCTCAGAGTAGCATCCTGGTAGGCTTGGTGCCCAGCAAGTCCTGAGAAACCAGGCTCCCGAAGTCTATTCTTGTGACCACATTGCCCTCTAGGGGCCACTGGTTTCCAGACACAAGGAGAGTACCTTTGCTTCTCTGCCAAGATAAATGCTTTTGAGTTCCAAAGATGGGATGACCCCCAAGGATCATGGTCGCATGGCTTGTGATATTTGGAGATACCTGTGCATTGAAAACAAAGAGAGACTGACAATGGCCGATGTGACCCTCCTCCTCTTCCATGATTCTCTTGCTACACCAAGCCCAGCGTCCTAGAGTATGTCATCTTCATCTAGTCTAAATGTCAACCCCATCTAGAATCGTGTGCTCAGGTACAGAATAGACAAAAGCAAATGCAAATGCATGGAACATGTAGGGGGGAAATGATCATGATGGTAAAACAGACTCAAGACCATGGAACATAGTTAAAAGAATACTTAGCAAGAAAACACTGAAGACATTGCAAAGCCTTTTCATACCCATCAAGTGTTAGCAACATTTCCAAAATGGTGTCCTGCGAGATGTTAGGGGGACTTCCTGCAGGAAGGCTCTGAGGGCAAATACATTTAAGAAATTTGGGTGAACAGGGGTGCCTCGGTGGCTCAGTTGGTTAAGCGTCCAACTTCAGCTCAGGTCATGATCTCACGGTTTGTGAGTTCGAGCCCCACATCAGGCTCTGTGCTGACAACTGGGAGCCTGGAGCCTACTCCAGATTCTGTCTCCCTTTCTCTCTGTCCCTCCCCTGTTCACACTCTGTCTCTGTGTCCCTCAAAAATAAATAAACATTAAAAAAAAGAAAGACATTTGGATGAACAAAGTCCAACAGATTTCTCTAATGCAGGACTTCTCAGGGCCTTCTTTCATTTTATTATAGGCCTTATGAATCTCCAAGGAGGTCATGGGCATAGTGTGTTTGCCAGGCTTATTTAGTGAGAAACTCTGTTCCTCTAGGAATGCCTTTCACCTTCTCACAGTAGGAATGCCTTTCACCTTCTCATAGGATACCTTGTTTTCCTGGAACGCATATTAGGATTCATAGACATTTACAGGATATTAGTTTTCCTATGTCCAAACTTGTTCAAACTCGAGAATTATGCTAGATGGCTAAGGTTTGTTCTGCACAGCCCTGGGAAGCAATAAAAATATAATAAGACTTATGCAAAACTTAGGCATTCTCTCATTTAATCCTTATAGCAATCCTGTGATGTATGCCAACCAGCAACCCTGTTATTTAAAAGTAACAAATGGAAGCCTTGAATTAAAGTCACCTCACTCAATTTCCTGGCTGTTTTCTTTCATTTTTTTTTTAATTTTTTTAATGTTTATGTATTTTTGAGAGAGAGAGAGCACAAGCAGGGGTGGGGCAGAGAGACAGGGAGACAGAGAATGTAAAGCAGGCCTCAGGCTCTGAGCTGTCAGCACAGAGTCCAATGTGGGGATCAAACTCAAGAATCGTGAGATTGTGACCTGAGCCGAAGTCGGACGCTTAAATTACTGAGCCACCCAGGCACCCCACCAGGGTGTTTTCTAAACCGAAGGATGAAGCTAGTGAATTCTCCATCCCTGCAAGCATTTGAGCACTGTCTGAAATCTACTTAACAGCCATAACTGCTAGCTTTTATTAAGTTATTTATATCCTGTGCTAAGCTCATCTCATTAATTGTCACAGGAATCCTAGGAGGGGTAAACTATCATCATACTAGTTTTCCAGATAAGGAAATGGGGGCTTACAAAGGTTAGGGGACCCACCCTCCAAACTACAGTCAGACTTAGATTAATCCAGAGCTTCATGTCTTGCCATCTGACCCATTTCGGGGAAGCTCAGAGTAGCACAAGGGGACGAATGACCTGTGAAGCTGTGATGCTGTCTCAGAGTCATATCTTACAACCGGCTTTCACTACCTGTGCCCCTATCCATTCCCTTCCTTCCCCACCACCTCCTCCGGCCTTAAAAGCAGGCTCAGCAGTTCCAGGAAATACCTGCTGGAAACAAGCATTGCCAGTGTGTCTAATTATCTCCCCCGCGATGGTTTGCAAAGCATGTGGCGTCTCATATCTCTTTCTTTGTAGTGATTTATGGTGAACAAGTTAAAGTTACTTTGGGGGACTGGATGCAAAAGGAAGCCTCTGTTTCTTCCGGAGAAATGATGACCATGGCAAAACCCTTAATATTCACAGGGTTTGTTGAAAGAGATATTCTGCCAACACCTTCTAATGATAACCTGAGGTATTAATTAGTTTTATGGTTTTGCCATTACCTGTGCTGCTCCTTTCTCCCTCTGCTTTGTAAAAATTAAAATTGGAGGGGTGCCTGGGTGGCTCAGTCAGTTAGGCATCTGACTCTTGGATTCGGCTCAGGTCATGATCTCATGGTTTGTGAGCTCGAGCCCCACATCAGGCTTTGCACTTACAGTGTGGAACCTGCTTGGGATTCTCTCTCTCTCTCTCTCTCTCTCTCTCTCTCTCTCTCTCTGCCCTTCCCCTATTTGCACTGTCTCTGTCTCTCTCAAAATAAATAAATAAACTTTAAAAAAAGAAATTAAAATTGCAGACCAAAAAGCTTCCAAATATTTTAACAGCAAATGTTCAGGGGCTAGGCAGGGGGAAGTGACTGTACATCACAACCAATTCAGAATCTGTGCTAGAAAACAGAAGAAATTCTCATTACTTCTTACCATGAATCAGTAACCATCCAAGATCATTTGAATGAGGTCTTCATCCCTCACCTTTCCACTTCTAGGAATGTCAAGTGTACTGTTTCAAATGAGTTAGAGCCACACACTCAGAAACATCACACCTTGCTATGACTTTTCCTTTTACTGAATCTCTGTCTTAGTTTGCTCATGCTGCCATAACAAAATACCACAGACTGGGTGACTGAAGCCACAGAAGTTCATTTCCTCACAGTTCTAGAGCCTACAAGTCTGAGATCCAGGTGCCAGCATGGCTGGTTTCTTCTGAGGCTTCTCTGTCCTCAGCTTGCAGATGACTGCTTTCTTGTCTTTGTCCTCACACAGTCTCCCTCTGCCATTCTGTGTCCCCATCTCCTCTTCTCATAGGAACACCAGTCACAGTGGATAGGGCCCACCCATCTGACTTCCTTTTACCTTTATCACCTCTTACAGGCCCTTTCTCCAAATACAGTCATGTTCTGAGGAACCGAGGATTAGGATTTCAGCACATGGGCTTGGAGGGGACACAGTTCAGTCCCTAACAATCCCCAGTATTTACTCAGCATCAACCATGGAAGTGTGACTGGAGGTACGATGCAGAGCAGAAGATGCAAAGATCCCACCCTCTTGGAGCCAACAGTTTGATGGATATCCCCAAAACAATGCCTCATACAGTATGGGGCAGCCCATAGACACAGTCACAGACAAAGCGGCAGCCACAGCCACAGAGGTGAAGTCATGCTCACAGTCTCTTATGACCGGTGCTCTGCTCACGGTTTCTCAGCTTTTCTTCCACCCCGCTGGTTGCCCAACCACGCTGGCACCTCCAGAGACTCCCCCTGTCCTCGAAGATTTGTTTCCGTGTTTGTTCCTTCTGTTCAGCAGAGACCTATATGTGACCTCCTGCTCCAGGAGTCCTGTCCTGCCAGCAGTTGTGTCTGGGGGGATTAGTGAGGCCCCAGAGGCCAGGAAGACCCTAAAATAGAAGTAACCTGAGAGTCACTGCTCCTTTGTTCAAACCCCATCTTTGCCACTAATTTCCTGACGGTGTGCAAGTCACGTGCCTCAGGCGTCGATTTCCTTACCTAGACGTGAGCGGTCTCGAGCATTCTGTTGCTCCTCGCTGTGTCGTGAGCCAAGAGTGCGGATTGACAGCATGCAGCACCCGGACGACTGCACCCGGCAGCCTGGCCCTGCAGCACCCGCAGGGGTTCCCCGGAAATGACTTAGGGCCCATGGAGGAGGGGAGACCAGTCGGCTGCCTCGGCTTCCCCCACGAGTCCTGCTTTGGGTGCCTCATCTCTTGAACTTCCTGCGTCAAACTTTGCGAGGTTTCTACAGCCGGAAAGCTTTGAAAGCCACTACTGACTCTAAGGCCTGATTCTGCTCTTAACACCGCCATTAACGACTCTTCTGTCCCGAAGCCAGAAGCCCGGGTAGGAGGCGCCCCTCCCAGCAGCCACCCCTAGTGCAGGGTCAGAGACTGAGCTTTGGCCCTCTGGATTGCACTCCCTCAGGGATGGCTGACCCGACTGTACCTGGGAGGTAAGAAAGCATGGCACGTTGCCCAGGGATTTAAGGGGTGAGGAGAGGGGATATCACACTCCTGTCTAGGGAAATCACACGTCATTCGTTCACGGAGGCTTTTCCAGAAGTTACAGGATCCCCCCTCCCCTCATTAAACCTCCTAAATGTATTCCTCGTCTGCACCGCAGCATACACTTGGTGCTGTCACGGCCTGCCTGAATTGAGGAATCCCACACTGCTGTTTATTTTTAGCTTCCTTGCTTACGTTTCTATTTCAGTCTCAGCTCAGTGTTCTCTCTTTCTCACGTTCTTATATTGGTGAGAAGATCCAGATCTTTGGGCACAAGCTTTTAAGCCTGCCAGTCTTTTGAGGGAGACCGTTGGGGTGGATACGTGGCAATCCCTATATGTGGCTCAGTAAATACACTGTAGGCACTGACTACTTGACTTTGTGCAAGTCTCTGTTCTAGAACACTAGAAGTTTTGGGAATGAATCGGATAGGGATCCTGCCTTTACAGACTTGAGAGCAAAGATGGGGGGTGGGGAGAAGTAATGAGGGTGCTCAGGGCCTCACTGCGACAGCCTCCCCAGCCTACAGGGATGTGGTTAGTGACAGGCAGCCTGCCTGCTGGTTGAGCAGTGATATTAAACAGAAAACCATGGCCTACTACTCCAGGGAGTCATGGACTCTGGGTCCTCACACCCAGAGGCCCGAGGTTCTTACTCCAACAGGAAACATGGTGCAGAAATAATCTCAGAGCATTCTTTGCAGACACCTAAAACAAGAATCTGTCGCCTCTGCAAGACTCTCCCTAATACAAAGGGGACAGCCACCCTGATTTTTGACAGAATTGTGGTTTAGGTGACTGTGCAAAGAAGAGTTTAACATAGTAGGTCTGCAACTACTATCCTTAGAAACATCCGCTTGAAAAGTTAGCCCTTTGTTGGCATCCGGGAACCTGGATTTCAGGAGGGAGCCACCATTCTCTAACTGATGAGAATGGCTCACTGTGCCCGAGCAGGTTGTACAAACAATGTGGTCTATGCTGGGAGCCTGGGATTTTGTTCCAGGCCATACGTGACCAGCCCCTAGCAAAAAGCCTGGGCTCTGAGTCTCTAATGATCTTCCCTGGCAGACAATGTTCACACATGGCACAATTCAATGCTCGAAGAATGAAGCAAGTCCTGTGGGACGCTTGCAAGCTCATGCCTGGCTTCCTCCAGACTCTATATGCCTTCTCCTTTTGCTGATTTTGCTTGGCACCCTTTCCCAATAATAATCTTAGCTGTAAATATGACTTTATGCTGAGTCTCAAGAGTCCTGCTAGAGAATCAATGAATTTGAGGGACACACAGCATGGTGACCCTTATCCAAAATCCCAAAACTCACGGGCTGCTCTGAAGCTCTGTTCTCAACTATTGTGTGGACATGGACCTCACCCACGACCCCTGCCACTAAAACACACGCACATTCCCTCTTGAGGCACAGTCAAGATCTGTCTGCTTCCCTGTAACACATGCCTTCCCATTGACTAGAACCACCTGTCCATCACCAGAAGGCTCAAGATACCCCCAAGATCTGAGGTCAGTTCTTTCCCGGAGGAGGGGAACTTTTAAATCTCCAGTTCAACCAGCATGAAGCTTTTCTTGCTGTTAATTGTGCTCTCACTTTATACCCGAGTCTTGGTCCAAAGACCAAGGGTCTGTCCTGTCCCCTCGATTTGATCACTGAACCTCTTTCTTGATACTATTCCCAGCCCCTCTCAGGTCCTGCTTGAATTGTTCTACTGACGAGCACCACTAGTTCATCTGACTGTGGCTCCCATGTCTCTACATTCCATAGACATTCCACTGGATTTAGAAGCAAACAAAAATGACGAAACAAATTAGAAATACATAAAACAAGCTAAGGAGCAAGGAACACACACAACTATATCCACATTGACCTTAAATTATTGATTGGGTTTGGTTGTTACTCACACATGCTTGCTTCATGACTTGCAATATTGTTGCCGGCTTTGCAGAGCCAGAAGTGTATTTAGAATTAAAGCACCCTGCTCTATAACACTACTATCTCTTCTCTTTTTTTAAGTTTACTTACTTATTTTGAGAGAGAGAGCGTGCAAGCAGGGGAGGGGCAGAGAGAGAGGGGGAGAGAGAGAGAGAGAGAAAGAATCCCAAGCAGGTTCTGCACTGTCAGTGCGGAACCGCACATTCAAACTCACGAACCGCAAGATCATGCCCTGAGCCAAAATCGAGTCAGATGCTTAACCGACTGATCCACCCAGGCGCCCCTGCAACACTACTGTTTGTAGAACAACTACTTAGAGGTTAGCATGCAAGAACGTGGTCACACAGAATGTTTGGAATCTGAGATGCAGTGAAGGTCATAGACTTTGGACCTCTACCTCTTCTTTATTCTCTATGACATCAGAATTGTTGATTGTCCATGAACATAAAAACTGCTCATTTATCTCAGATCTAACCAAGAAGTGCTGAAATTTCTGTTTCCTTTCTGCACTGTGATAAGTGTGGTAGGGAACAGGGGAGAGGTGGGATAAGCAAAGATAGGAAGATGGGTACACAGGTGGCAACGTTGGCAAAATTGTGACCAGCACCAAGCATATGTGTGGACTGAAGGACCTTCAGAAGGGCAGCAATGGCTTCTGAACAGCAAGAGAACAGAGATCATTTCTTTTCCCTTACAAATCATCACTTTCTGGAGTTCACTTCCTCACTGTGACCACTCAGTGTTAGTAATCAAGCTAGATTTTTGTTTCTGCTGGTAATTCTGTAATTTAGATATTCTGTTTCCAGTCAGTGATAATCTACCAGAGATGGACATCAAAGCTCAATTCTTATTTGGAACATGGGACTACAATGGTAACTCTAGGTTTAGTCCCCCTTCTTTGACAATGAAATTAAATATATGTGTATGTATTCAAATACGTATATATATTTAAATATGCCTTCACTGCATATCCAATGTATATTTAAAGGTATATTCAAATATAACATATATGTATGTATATATGTACATTTTATACATTTATCAAACCTTGATGAAACACATTAAATCACCATTTCTAACCCAAGTCTAAAGTATAAGTTAGTAACTTTCCTTTATGAGCCTCCTCTTTGGCTGCCACATTCCTTTTAACTCTCTCCGATCCACAGTCCAGAGTCATAACCCCAGACCCTATCTATGCATCACGGAGGGATTAAAGGTAGTTTAGCTTCAAGAACTCCAGAGCACCTTCTCTTTGCTGCTGGCTAGCACTACCAAGTCCCATTGACAGGTGAACTTTTAACCTTGCTAAGCAGTTTCAGTTAATCAAAGGAAAATCTTTACTTTGTAGTTCTAGCACACATCTGAGCAGCAGCTAGAAAAGTTCTCCCTCACTCCAGTCTCTCCTAGAATATACACTGCCTAGTTTTTCCCTTTGGAGCAGAAAAATAAACAAAACACCTCCCTCTTAGGGCAAGACTTCTTTTATCCATGTCAGAAGGTGGTATCTTTCCCCCATCTTGTCTGCACTGGAGTTCACTCTAATTTCTTTTTTTTTTTAAATAAAATTTATTGTCAAATTGGCTTCCATACAACACCCAGTGCTCATCCCAACAAGTGCCCTCCTCAATGACCATCATCCCCCATTCCTTCCTCACCTCCCTTCTTCAAACACTGATTAAATGTGAACATAACACTGAGGTGATGTACTAGCTCAGGACTTTCAGTTTTACTTAAAACCCATTTCAGGGGCTCCTGGGTGGCTCAGTCGGTTAAGCGTGCGACGTCGGCTCAGGTCATAATCTTACAGTTCATGTGTTTGAGACCCGCGTCGGGCTCCTGCTGAGAGCTCAGAGCCTGGAGCCTGCTTCGAACTCTGTGTCTCCCTGTCTCTCTGTCCCTCCCCTGCTCACATTCTGTCTCTGTCTCTCTCAAAAATAAACATTGAAAAAAAAATGAAAAAAAATTTGAATATAAAATGTTTCAATTGGTGACAAATAATTCCTTTTAAAAGAACTGGATATTTTATGTCCATCAACTGATGAATGGATAAAGAAATTGTGGTTTATATACACAATGGAATACTACGTGGCAATGAGAAAAAATGAAATATGGCCTTTTGTAGCAACGTGGATGGAACTGGAGAGTGTGATGCTAAGTGAAATAAGCCATACAGAGAAAGACAGATACCATATGGTTTCACTCTTATGTGGATCCTGAGAAACTTAACAGGAACCCATGGGGGAGGGGAAGGAAAAAAAAAAAAAGGACGTTAGAGTGGGAGAGAGCCAAAGCATAAGAGACTGTTAAAAACTGAGAACAAACTGAGGGTTGATGGGGGGTGGGAGGGAGGGGAGGGTGGGTGATGGGTATTGAGGAGGGCACCTTTTGGGATGAGCACTGGGTGTTGTATGGAAACCAATTTGTCAATAAACTTCATATAAAAAAAAAAAAAAAAAAAAAAGAACTGGATATTTTAAACACACTATTTTAATAAATAAAACTGGAGTTGAACTTGAATTTTGGATTACATAGAGCTAGACTTGAATATAGATACCCCTTCCTAGCTCTGTGACCTTAACAATGATAGGAAATTCACTTCTCTCAGCCCTCACTTCATTATCTATAAAATAGAAAGGACAATACTTTTTAAATTTTTTTAATGCTTATTTTTGAGAGAGAGGGAGAAAGACAGAGAGGAAACGGGGGAGGGGCAGAGAGAGAGAGGGAGACACAAAATCTGAAGCAGGCTCCAGGCTCTGAGCTGTCAGCACAGAGCCAGATGCGGGGCTCGAACTCACAGACCGCAAGATCATGACCTGAGCCAAAGTCGGACGCTCAACCGACTGAGCCACCCAGGCGCCCCAGAAGACCAATACTGACCTCCCAGTGTTATGAGGACTGAGTTAGCATGGCATGCATCAAGTATCTAGTGCACAACTGGTAAGCACAGAAAAACTAGCAGCTGCAATTGTCCGAGTCATACACTATATCTAATGCATCAGAATTTGGAGTAAGAGCAAATGGCCTTGAGAAAGAACATTTGGGTTCCAGTCCCGCCCAATCCAAGCACCAGCCACAGGTGTCCCAGCAAAGCTAGAGTGATCATACATCTCCATTTGCTAGGGACAGCCTGGCTGAATACCTGCTGCCTAGGAGTAATTTTTTTTTGAAAGAGAGAAAAAAATGGGGGGTGGCGGGGGGGGGGGGGACTGAGGGAGAATCACAAGCAGGCCTCATACCCAGAATGGAGCCCAATGCGAGGCTCCATCTCACGATCATGAGATCATGACCTAAGCCCAAATCAAGAGTTGGAAGCTTAACCA
Source organism: Lynx canadensis (assembly GCF_007474595.2). Classification (NCBI taxonomy): domain Eukaryota; kingdom Metazoa; phylum Chordata; class Mammalia; order Carnivora; family Felidae; genus Lynx; species Lynx canadensis. The sequence goes on along the minus strand of NC_044304.2, from coordinate 46,956,011 downwards.
ACTGAGCCACCCAGGCATCCCTGGGTGCAACATCTTTCACTCTCAAAAGGCCCAGTTTGGGAAAATCAACTATACAGATACTCTAGTTAAATATAATTAATTTGTTAATTAGGCAATAAGTTATGGCTTCATATTTCCTGTAAAACTGGGAAAATACCTGTCTAATATATCTCACTGATTTATGAGGAAGAGGCTAAAAGTGTTATTTTTATCATAAGGGCTATCAAAGAAAATTCATATTTTATGACAATGAATGAGGATTTGCAGTGTTGCATAAAAAATATAACATCCTTATTTTCTAGTTCATTTCTCATAAATTTTTCCTCCTCGTAGCCATAGTCTTCACACATTTTGTGATGAACAGAGCTAAACGCCAAAATCAGCAAAACTCTGTAGCCCTTCTCCTAAAAACAAACTGTGAAGAATGGCAGAATTTTCACACACTCTTAGCTCATAGCACACTCACCATCACTTCCTGTCTGTGTCCAAGGCAGACATTACTAATCAATCACAAGTATTTTACTGCACAGTCTAATGCTGAATGCAGACTCCTTGGGGCACTGTAAGCAACCACTATAATGAACTAGAGTTGATACAATGAACAGATGTTTCCCCTCCCAATTTAGCTTAACAGCTTCATTTTATGGTCAGGGACACAGAGAGAAATGACCCAGTTAGGGGTGAATCTGAGAGTCATACCCAGGCTGGTTATTTCCATTGCACCATACTGACAGATGACTGGCCTTACAAAAGAGGTTCTTGCAGATCAAACCAAAGCAGACTAAATTACATTGTGAAGCAAGTAGTCTACTAAGAGTTTGGCCAATATACCCACAAACATTATAGATATAAACTAAGAGTCTCCTTTCCTTATTTATTCATCAGTATCAAAAGCGAAGCATTTACAGCGGTTTACAAGGCTTTACATAACCTTCTCTGATGTCACCTCCTCCTGCTCCCTACTCCAACCACATTGGCCTTCTTAGGAGCTTCCTGACACATACCTCACATCCTCCCACCTCAGGGGTTTTGCACTGGCTGTTCCCTCTGCCCAGAAATCTCCTCCCCAGATATCTGCATGGCTCACTCCCTTACCTCCTTCAAGTCATTGCCCAAATGGCTCTGTGTCTCTGAGGTCCCTCCTAACCATCTTATGTTAAAATGGTAACCCACCCCCATTCCATTGGCACCTCAACCCCCCCTAAGCAGCCAGGTGCTTTCCCAGAGCTCTGATTACTGTCTAACATTCTATATCATTAAATTATTTATTATGTTTACTATTTACAGTGCTTCCTGCAAATAGAGCATAAACTCTAGGAAGGTGCCTGTGTGCATGCATATATGTGCAATCACATGTGTGTGCATGTATGTTGCGTTTGTACTTTACTACATTCTCAGCTTCTACACTAGAACTGGGCATACTACTGGTACCCAGTTCATGTTGAATTTCATAGTTATAAGGAAACACAATGTACCCACAGAGATGTAGAAGATCCATACATTTGTGATGGCTTAATTATACAAATCATAAAATAATTTTCTAACCTATTTGTCTGAGGAATGCCAGAAATTCCAACAGGACTGGCATGAACTCCCACCCCACTCCCTGCCCCCATCAGCAGAAAAGAAGTCTGAGCGCATTCATGTAGGAAACAAAACCTCAGGTAATTAGGAATGAGTTGAAAGATGTGTACATGACTTTACGATCTCACAAAGTCAAGGGTGAGTCTACCTGACAGGCAGAGACCATGAATACCCTAGAATTTAAGATAGACAAGAAACTGACTGGCTGGCTGTTTTGTTTGAGACTATTTGTCTCAAGAATGAGGTTGTGTCTACACTGGGTTTTTTAAAGGTGCATTATAGTCACTTTAGAAAATCAGATGTTATCCTTAGCTGTCTTTGATTCTTCTGAAGGCCACAAGGACCAAATAGCCTGTATCCATACAACCTAGCACTTGACCTTAATCTTTTTTTATAGATCTCAACTTATTTTTTATGTGTAGATCTGTACTACCTAAGTTGTAAGAACTTCAGGATGGAAACTGCATCTATTTTCTGCTTTGTGCCCTCCCAACTGGTCCTGGACACATACTGGATGCTACCAAATCATCAGCACTGTTCAAAGAAGGTTCGTTTCCTCCTTGTTCATGCTCCAAAGAATCACAAACATCGCTGAAGGACCTTCTTGCTCAGCAAATGTGAATAAAGGAGCTGCACTATAAAGGACTCAAAAGGAAAAGGATAAGATCCCATCCTTGAGAAGGTCACGGTGAAGCTGGAAATACAGATGGGGGATATAAATGATAAATGTTCTATAGCACAATAGTGAAATGCTACAGAGGAAGCTAGAATAGAGAGTAGCCTGGGGTTTCAGGGAAAGGTTAGGGAAGTGAGAAGAAGGGGTGGTGGATGACAGAGGACTAAATTGAGTAACATGCTTAACTGTGTCTGAACTATTTCTTAATAGTTGCTTCTAATCCAACATATCTGTTTGTTCAGGTTTAACTGGATCATGGAGGGGAAATGAAGAGACCTAATTTCACCACAAAAAGGAGCTCCCTGCACAGGCTGAATGTCTTCCTCAGAAAAAATGGGACTTTCCTGGGCACCACTTACAGGCTTGCTCAGTAGCCATAACAGAAAGGAACTGATGCTTTCAAATGAAAATGAAAATAAGAAGACACCCAAGCCCTCCTCCTTTTTCCCTAAGTCTATTGTGCCCAATCACTTATTCATTTATTAAATTGACAAATAATTACTAAGTACTTCCTATATGCCAGTAGGAGAAACAGTGGTAAACAAAACTGACTGGATGACCTCATAGAGCTTTATTGCCCCCCAAAATGACCAATAATATGCCAGATAGTTGTCCCTACATCCAGTAAAGAGACTTGTGTTATTAAGAGGCAAGGATGTATTGCCTGGAAAATTCCATCCCGTGAGGTGGGTGTATCTGAATCTCACCTCACAGTTCCTCTGGGTCCCCCAAATGCCACAAACGGTAATGCAAAGTTTCACATTCCCATGATAGAAGTTTCCTGCCCTCATGCCTAGTGCAAAGCTAGTTTGCTAAAGCCAAAATCACTCCCTGTCTTCAACTTCTCAGTTTAAATATGTCTCAAATAAAATAAGGACTATTTTAGATGACCAATGTAAAGAACACCTGCTATACAGAGCCCTAGAAAGAAATCGTTATAAAGGAATTCAGAAATTATCCAACCCCCTCCTTCATTTTACACATGAGATATCAGAAAGGCAGAGTAGGGAAGTAACCTACTTGAACCTAAGTAACATCATAAGAAATAGCCCAGACTGGACCCCAGGTCTCCTGATTCCTAAGACCTACTTTATCTCCCCTCAGGCTCCAATCCAAACTAAATACTTTCTTAAAAAGTTATATAACAACCTGGAGCTACATTTGATATTCCCACTGAAGTCCCAGACACAATAATTACTAGCTTTGCTTGATGGTTTGCTCTCCTGTGGCCCAGATAATTGCATTTTATCAGGCAAACCTTCCAGAGTGTCCCAAAAAGTGAAGGTCAGCAACCTGCAGCCAGGCAATGCACCTGCAAAAAGTCCCTCAGCAAACGATAAGATGCACACAATGCCTTCGGAGATCCCCAAATTCAGAATTGAAATGGCAAACCGAGCCAACCACCAACATGGATTAAACGTCCACACATTTTATCACCTTGTAATTGCTTCTGGGGTGGTTTTTCCTCAGCACTACTGGTTTCTGAATAAAAATTTTAATTTCAAGGTAGCGCTGTAATTTATTGCACCTGTTCCTTTTGTAGTATAAAAGCCAGTGTAATCTCTTTCCAGGCAAACACGCTCCTGTTGCCATGATCTGTGGTGCCCTCGGTGTCATGTTGATGCGCTCTACCTTAATCAGTTTATAATTAGAAGGTGAAGAGAATGGTCGTGTTTACAAATAGAATTTGCAATGGAGGATGAAGCAGCCACCAATAGATCTGTCTTGAACGTTCAGCATTGACTCCTTTCATCCATCAGAAAAATAAAGGCACTAAAATTATCCATGTCTGTGGCAGAGAAGGGACACTCCCATTTAGCTTGCGACACAGGGAGGCTGGATGCTAGATGCTGCTATGTATGTAATGTAGGATGCATAGGGATAATTCATCATAGGGCTTGGAGAAGGTGAAGTGTCCTGCTAATAAAATCACCATTTCCAGGAGAAAGGTCACAAAGAAGTGATTGATGGAAGTATTAAGTGCCATGAATTTTAAGGTTTGGTTCCAGCCTTGTTCCCCATCACGTGAACTTATACCTAAGCCAGAAGCTTCCTGATGTGCGCACCACACACATAATATTGTTTATTGGGCATGTTGGTGCATTTGGAACTGCACGAGGCAGTGTTATATTAGAGGAGGAGCAAACAGACAAGACCCCTGCCCTCATTAAGCTGACATTTCTGGTAAGGGAGACGTCAGTGAATAAGTCAGTAAGTCAATAAAATGAGAAGGGCTTTGAGAGAAAGAATTAAGATGATACAGGATAGAATAACTGGGCAGGGGGTAAAGAGAAGACTTCAGCAATCAGGGGTGACCTGTTGGAGGAGGTGACATTTGAGCTAAGACCTGAAGGATGAGGTCAAGCCATATGCGATGAGCATGGGCACCACTCCTGTAAACGTTAAAGGGGGCCTAACTTGTTAAGTGCCTAGGACTATACTCAGTTTCATGACTTCATGACTGCAAAACTTTCCGTCCACAATCTTCTGAGTTCACATTTTTTCTCTTATCATGCCAGGATGCACTATTGTAGACATGGCTCAATCAATGGCAGTTACGTGTCAGGTACAGCTCCTACACTTCAGGTCTAGTGATGCCTTCAATACTCACAGCAACCCCATGTACACACAGCAGGTATGTATGTGAGTATTCCCACTTTATAGAAGAGGAAACTGACGTACCAAGAATCAGAGTGATTTGCCCAGGGTCAGACATCTAGCAAATGGGGAAGCTGGGATTTGGTGGGTTGGCTGCTCGGGTCTGAGCTCTTAATCCTGCACCAGGCTACTTCTCAGGGGTGAATCTCAGCACAATATAAAAGGCCAAAGACTAGGAGTTAGATGAACATCTCTTAAAAGATAGCAATGGGATCTTAGAGAAGTCAGCTCATCACATACTGAGATTTCTCAGCTGGGAAGTAACCATAACAGAAACCAGTCTCAAGGGCCTCAAACATGATCATCAGCATGCAAGCCCCTTGAGAGGCAGAAATCTTTTTTTCAAGTGTAAGATGGTACCATCACTGTGATTTGCAAACTGAGGACCAGTTCAAGCTCCAAAAGGCCACAGGAGGTTTATCAGAAGAACACTGTAACTCCCCATGAGAGTTACATTTGGTATCTCTCTTCTCTGACCCTCAGGAAGCACATCCAAACTGATGGAATACCTACTGAATGAATTTTCTCAATTGACTTTTCAAAATTATGCATACAAGGAGACTTCAAGACCTACCCATCTTTAGGCCTTTTCACCCAATGAATCCAGGAATCCCAAGCATCTATTCCCAAGTGGCCTCTTGTAACTGTAAGCAAAATTGTGAAAATATGTGAGTTTTTTTTAACATCTTTCCATCCTCCTGGCAGTACCTATGTGTTTTCTCTTTTGCTTCCTGTCTGCCTCCATTCCAATAACTTCCCTTATGCTGTCTGGCCCTGTAGCAAAGACTTCAAGCATTTGAGCTCTCCCAGTCAAAATTCATCTTTCCTGTGTCCCAGGATTAAAAAAGATCTAGGTGGCTGACAAGTTCGTCTAATGAACAGATACCATCATCTTATATCCATATTGCCCTTTAAAGTCTATGAAGTTCTGTACATCTACAGTCTAATTTAATAGCAATGACAGCCCTCTGTTCTAGGTACTGCCATCCCATTTTACAGCTGCAGAAATTGAGAGTTGTAGATCTGAAGCCATTGGCTTCAAATCACTCCACTACTATGTGACAAAGCTAGAGCTTGAACCAGGTCTTGGAATTCCATATACAGTTCTTTCCACTCTCTATCACACTGTCTACCAACCAAATTTCTATTAAATGATACTCCCAATGCAGGAGTTTTTAAGATGGCACCCATTAACATCTGAAAGCCCAGCAAAATGTTAAGTGTATGATTTTTAATCAGAGGTTTTGGGAGAGAATGACTATAGTACTCATCAGATTATTAAAGACACTCAGGACCCAAATAGTTAAGAAGCACTGTTAATGTCAGTGATGAGGTATTCACTCTTCAGGAAGATGATGAGTCTTATTAACCTTCCAGAAGGGTCAATTTCCTCCATTCATCCTTAGCTGAGCTCTGTTGTACAATTCCATGCTTATATTAAAATTGAAAATTAGAGGCAAAATTGCTTTTACTTCTATTAAAAATGATTTTCCATGTTTTAATCATCATCCTTTATTGTATTTTAAGGCTAGGAGAGGGAAGGGATCAAACAGCCCAGGGCTAAGAGGGATAATAAAGCCTCTAATACATTCCCAGTGAATTTTCCTTCCTTCTTTTCCGTAACATCCTCTCAAGGCCTTAAATGACTAGTTTCCAAACTCAACTCTAAGGTAACGAGGGTACCTCTGCTGGGGTGGAGTAAGGGTGGGTAAGGGACGGTTGGTGTACTCAGGGTTTGCCAAAGAAACGGAACCAAAAGGACAGACAGAGAGATAGATAGGATGGGAGGATTTATTTTAAGGGATTCATTTCATTTATTTATTTTAAGGAATGGGCTCACAGAATTTGTAGGCCAGGCCAGTGAGGTTGAAATCTAGAGGGTGGGCCAGTGCTTAAGAAACCCAGAAAAGAGTTGATGCTAGGTTCAAGTCTGAAAGCTTGTCTGCTGCAGAATTCCTTCTTGCTTAGGAGAGGTGAGTCTTTTTGTTCTATTTGGGCCTTCAACAGATTAGATGAGGCCCACCCACATCATGGGCAGGGGGCAATCTGCTTCACTCAAAGTCCACCAAAGTAAGTCAGTATCATTCAAAAACACCCTCCCAGGAATATACAGAGTAATGTTTAACTAAACATATGGGCACCAAGCCCAGCCAAATTGACACACAAAATTAATCATGACAGACAGATTCTATCTACCACGACCCCGTCCCCATACCAGCCAGAGCAGTTTTTTTATGAAGCTTAAGTTTTTATTTGAAAGACGGGTTCTGCTAAACAATAGTAATAATAGTAATGTTTTAAAGGTTTAATCTACTGTCTTAGTCCAAAGTAGCAATGAAGGTAAAACCTGGCTCTGTATACATGGGTAGTATTTGGGGTCCTGATGCCTTGATGTATAACGATGCCTTTTAACCAGTTGACCCACACTCACTCTTAACTCCCTTCCATCAGATCTCCATAGTGCAAATGGGAAATCTTTTTCTGAATACAAATCTGGTAATATCAATTCCCTATGGTTTCCTCATTGATCTAAGGATAGCATTTAAAAATCCTTTCTCCAGCCAATCAAACATGGATGGTTTAGCCTCTAGCTGTTCCCAAAATCTCACCTCATACTTCTACTCTACTTTTTCATTCCAGCCACATTGCATTTCTCTCTCCTTTGTCTGCCCTAGTCCCCTCCCACCTCAGGGCCTTTGAACATGTTGTTCCATCTGCATGAGTACCTTTCTCTTCCCCTTGGTCAACTACATGGCTCCTATTCAAATCTCACCTCAAGCATCACTTGGTCAGGAAGTTCCTTCTTGACCTCCCTGGCTGGATCAAAGTCCCCTGTTAGATCTTTCATTGCCACAGGTAACTCTTTACCATAATACTTAGAATACTAGCAAATGTATTGGTGTAATACATTTACAGTGCCAAACAGCCTCCCCTCCCCACACTATCCCTAGTGACTGCCTTAACGTTTGTGTTTGGTAAATATTTGCTGAATGAATAAGTAAATAAAGCACATTGCTCTATGATGCATTCAGCAGTGTGTAATCCTATGACAGGAGAAATGCATCCAAAAGAATTTCCTTTCCTGATTTGATCATTCTAAATCCAGGCTGTCTCAAAAGAAAGACCTTCTTGAGAAGTCCCACATCTCAGTTTTATCTGCATCTGTGTTTAATCTGCCATTTCCATGTCTCAGTAAGTAATGCCCCAATGTAAATTATCTTCAAATGTCATATTTCATTTTCCCAGAGTTGCTTTCCTTTACTAACAGTGGAGAAAATCCCACATTGTCACAGAAGCAAAATAAACCTTTTGTCCTCACTTCCAAAAATTATCTCATTAATGAAATCCATAGTACTGAATTATACACAAATCTGATTTCAGTGCACCCACCATACCGGCTCTCAGATTCAAAACATCACCTCTTGAGCAATAATGTTTTTCTCTTTCCAAAACAGAAAGTCTTTGTTTCTAACACTGGGTCCAGGTCCTGATTCAACTAAAGTCTTTCCTCATGAAGTACAAGTCTTCCAGGAAAAGGACTCAGGGCACCCCTGCCCATACCCATCACCTTGTCAGGTAAAAGCCAAACCACTGAGCTTAGCACTCAAGGCCCTAGGATTGGGCACCAACTTGCTATGGCATCTTCCCTACCTGCTACACCCCTCCATGTACCCAGTCAGCATCCATTACAGAAAAACAGACCCATGTCATTCTCTCAACATGATTTGTGTTTTCTCATATTTTATTTCGCACTTAATATTTATAAATGTATAAAGAATTGTTAAAAGTGGACTCGACCAATAAACTTTGTCAAGATTTTCCAGCACTGTAATTGCTAACCCTATTCAGGTCACACGAGTACTCTGATTCCCTAAATCACTTTATCTCTGCCCAGAAGATAGGTCAAGACCTTCCTGCCTTTTTGAGGCTGGTCATTATGATAATCTCTGTATTACCCAGCACTCATCACTTGAGCTCTGGCTACTGCCCATTTTAACTTCAGAGAGAAAATATTCCAGACAGTATAAAGTCTATTCTGAATTCTGAATTTTCACATTTTAACACCCCTAAAATCAGGTGTATCTTCAAATTCCTGTTGACCAGGTAGCAATCATGATAGACTCCCCAGTGCCAGAGCATCAAAACTTGCAGAAGGGGATGGAGACTTAGAAGAAACCTCACAAACAAAAGTTGAAAGCATTTTTAACCACACTCTCCCAACCCAAATATTTGGGAAGGATAGGGAGAAAGAGGAGGTAAATCAATGAATTTAGTAATATTCTAGACACTGGGGTCTACAATTACTTGGCTCTACATAATTACACATCTGCCTTAAAAGTCCAGCATTGGAGCACCTAGGTGGCTTAGTCAGTTAAGGGTCCATCTCTTGGTTTCAGCTCGGGTCATGATGTCACAGTTTGTGAGTTCGAGCCCCACAGTGGGCTCCATGCTAAGGAGCCTGCCTGGGATTCTCTCTCTCCTTCTCTCTCTGCCCCTCGTCTACTCTCTCTGTCTCTTAAAATAAACTTTAAAAAAAGTTTTTTTAAATAAAAGTCCAGCATCAAAGGCTTGTGGCTTTTTTTCATGGATTCTTTCACAAAATGCTTTATTTTTACCCACACAATTCAAGGCATTGTGTGGAAAAACAAGCAATAATGACTCCGTGTCAAAAAGTAATATTAAAGGGTTGAACTCTGAATGAAAAGTTCAAAGAAAACCTTAAGTTTTTTATTTCACTTTTCCTTTTATATATGCACAAGATCAATGTATGATTTTTAAAAATCTATGTCTAATTATAAATGTATTATTTCAATAAGTGCAACATAGAAACACTGTAAGATTTTTTAAATATCAAGTCCTAGTTTAATTAGCAGTGTTTTTTCTTTCATAGTAGTTGTGATATTCTGATTTATAATAATAAATATATACAGTAAAATCTTGGTTTGTGAGAATAATTCATTCTGGAAACATGCACTTGTATATCAAAGCAAATTTCCCCATAAGAAATAATGGAAACTCAGATGATTCATTTCACAACCCAAAAAATTCATATAAAAATGATTACGATACTGTAATATAATACAAAATAATAAATAAAATACAAAATATGAAGAAAAATAAACAAATTAACCTGAATTTACCTTTGAAAAACCTTTGTGGCTGGTGTGAGGGAGATGAGAGAGGAGGGTTATTGTGTAGGACGACTTTCACCATCCTAACTGATGTTGACTATGGTACAGTATTAATAAACTCTTGTCATATACTGTATTTAATGTAACTGGCAATAAGGCAGCAGAGGAAAGGGTCTATATCTGCAGACAGCCTGACCTAGAATGAAATAAAGCATTCCTAATCTTATTCACATATGGAAAAGCAAAGGACTGTCCATTGGTGCTTTGAAGTGACAGAAAATACACTAGTGCCAGTTGTGGGCATCTTCCAATGTTGTGAAAAATCACTTATTTCTGCCAAACACCATGGCCTGAGACACAGCATCTGAGCCTGGGAGATGATCACCCACAATCCCACAGCGAGAGAGACAGAGAAAGAGACAACCATTGGCTCAGTTGTAATCATGTGATGTTCAGCTTCAGGTACTACTCGTATTGCAAAACGTCATTCATTTATCAAGTCAAAATTTATTAGAAATGTTTGCTTGTCTCGTGGAACACTCACAGAACAAGTTATTCACAATCCAAGGTTTTACTGTATTTAGTCTTTGTCCATTGTTCCTGGCACAGAGCTCTTAAAACCCTTGACATTGTCTAAGTGTTGAGAGTGATAAAGGTGTCTTTTGTCATGTTAATAAGGTGGCTTTGGAACCCACCTAAGGATAGGGGCTGTTTGCTAGGAGAAGCAATCATGTGATTGGAAGGTTGAAACTTTCAGTCCCACTCCAACCCCATCACTGGGATAACAGAGGGGGGCCGGAGGCTGAATCAATCACTAAAAGCCATTGGTTTAATCAATCATGTCTATGTAATGAAGTCTCCATAAAAACCAAAAGGGTGGGGTTTAGAGAACTGCTAGGCTGGTGAACACATGGAGACTGGGGAAGAAGGCATGGTCTAAGAGGGCATGGAAGCTCCACACCCTTTCCCCATGCCTTGCTTTATGCCTGTCTTCCATCTGGCTGTTTCTGAGTTACACTCTTTTATAATAAGCTAGTGATCTAGTAAGTAAAATGCTTCCCTGAGTTCTGTGAGTCATTCTAGCACATCAATCAAATCCAAGGAGAGGGTCATTAGAACCTCCAGTCTATAGCCTGTGAATCAGAAGCATAGGTGACAACCTGGATTTGTGACTGGTGTCTGAAGGGGGGGTGGGAGGTAGTAATCTGGTGAAACTGAGCCATTAACCTGTGAGACGTGACACTATCTCTAGGTAGACACCTAGAATTGTAGGACACCCAGCTGTTGTCAGAGATTTGCTTGGTGGTGTGAGGGAACACAACACACATACATACATGCACACACACACACACACACACACATGCACTGTCATTGGTATCAAAACCTATTTAGTAGTACATAAAATGATGGCATATCTTACAATGGATGGTTTCTCAGATTTGATGAAATATGATGTATTTCTCATTAAAATTTTTTTTAACATTTATTTATTATTGAAAGACAGAGTCAGGGTATGAGCAGGGGAGGGGCAGAGGGAGAGGGAGACACAGAATCTGAAGCAGGCTCCAGGCCCCAAGCTGTCAGCACAGAGCCCGACGCAGGGCTCAAACTCACAAACTGCAAGATCATGACCTGAGCCGAAGTCGGATGCTTAACCGACTGAGCCACCCAGGTGCCCTGATATATTTCTCATTTTAAAGTACTGCAGTGATTTTCTGGGTTAACCCATTTAACTGAGATTGGTTAGTATGTAGGGGCCCCTGAGCCATCGTAAGTATGAAAAAAAAATAGATAATAGAGATTTTCACAAAGTGCAAATTTGAAGGCTGAACCATGGGATGTGATAAATCCATTGAAGTCCTCACACCTTGTGAGAGCCTCTCTCTAAATGAGACTCTTCTCCATAGCACTCATGTCTAAGCCATGCCTCTGGACTCCTGGAAATTGAACACTGTTTTATATTCATTTCTGTGTCCCTCAGAATGCCTAGAACAAAGTTTCACACACGTTAAAACCTCAATGAATGTGTGTTGAGATAATGATGACTTCCACTGAAACTTCCTTTCCCTTTTGAGTCCATTCATCCAGTATCTCCTTGCTCCAAAGCATACATCGAGCCACTGAGATGGTAATCCTTAAATGTTGCTCCTAAGTCTTGGTTCAAATACTTGCCATGGTTTCCCATTAACATTGCATGGCTACTGTTGCCGGTGTCTTTTATCTCACTGCTGAGGAAACCTGTGCTGTTTCCACTAATGGGATAGAACTCATCTTTTCTGCACTCCACCAGGTTAATCATAGCTGAGTTTTACAAGGAAGCAGCAGGGCTTATGTGTGTTATCTCTGATCAGTTGATAAGAGCTCACTGAAAAACACAAGAATCCTGAGACCACATATGCTTATCAGGGAAGAGAGCTATGATTGATTATTAATGTCTGCAGGGGGATACCCAGGTACCACCACACATGTGCCATACCACATGATTCATGCAGCAGCAAGAGTTTCCTTCATAGTGTCCCAAAATGTAAACATTAAAATGATTTCTGTAAAAACTTCTTTTGGTGTTTATAACTTGTTTTTCAAGGCTGTCTATGACTTTTTTTTCTGTATAAAAAAAGTGTGGTGAGTGGGGTTGCACCTGGGTGGCTCAGGCTGTTGAGCGACAGACTCTTGGTTTCCCTCAGGTCATGATCTAATGGTTTGTGGGTCCAAGCCCTGCATCGGGCTCTACACTGTCAGCAGAGCCTACTTGGGATTCTCTCTCCCTCTGCCCTTCCCCCATTCATATTCTCAATCTCTCTCTCTCTTTCTCTCAAAAATAAATAAAACTTGTAAAAATAGGGGTATGTGTGTATACATGTTGTTTTTGTTACATAATCAAATCTATAAATTTTTCTTTATTGTTTCTGGCATATTTTTCATTATAAAGTTCATTATAAAAATGATTCTATTCCAATATGATGGAAACTTACATGCATAATTTTAAGTAATATATTTTAGTTTTTTTTTTTTTTAGAGAGAGAGAGAGAGAGCTAGAGGGAGGGAGAAGGGCAGAGAAAGAGAGAGAGAGAGAATTTCAAGCAGGCTTCATGAAAATAGGTGCTACTTCAGTAACTTTAGAAATGAGTTCAGTCACCAAAAAAATAAATAATCCAGTGAAAAAAATGGGCAAAAGACATGAACAGACACTTTTCCAAAGAAGACATCCAAATGGCTAACAAACACATGAAAAGATGCTAAACACTCATCATCAGGAAAATACAAATACAGTAAGATACCACTTCACTTGTCAGAATGGCTAAAATGAACAACTCAGGCAACAACAGATGTTGGGGAGGATGTGGAGAAAGAGGAACCCTTTTGTACTGTGGGTGGGAATGCAAACTGGTGCAGCCACTCTGGAAAACAGTATGGAGGCTCCTCAACAAGTTAAAAATAGAACTACCCTATGACCCAGCAATTGCACGACTTGGCATTTATCCAAAGGATACAGGTGTGCTGTTTCGAAGGGGCACATACACCTCAATGTTTATAGCAGCACCTATAGACAATATAGACACTATAGATAATGTCCATTGATGGATGTCCATTGATGGATGAATGGATAAAGATGTGATATATATATATACACACAATGGAATATCACTTGGTGATCAAAAAGAATGAAATCTTGCCATTTGCAACAAGGTGGATAGAACTAGAGTGTATTATGCTAAGTGAAATCAGTCAGTCAGGGAAAGACAAATATCATACTATTTCACTCATATGTGGAATTTAAGAAAGAAAAAATATGAACATAGGGTAAGGGAAGCAAAAATAAGATAAAACAGAGAAAGAGGCAAAAATAAGAGTCTCTTAAGTACGGAGAACAAACTAAGGGTTGCTGAAGGGATGTTGGGGGGGATGGGCTAAATGGGTGATGGACATTAAGGAGGGCACTTGTTGGGATGAGCACTGGGTGTTAATGTAAGTGATGAATCACTAAGTTCTATTCCTGAAATCATTATTACACTATACATTAAATAACTTGGATTTAAATAAAAAATTAATTAAAAATTAAAAAAAAGAAATGAGTTAAGTCTGTAAGATTGAAGGTGGAAAGAACCTCATATAAACACCACACTTGGGGTGCCTGTGTGGCTCAGTCGGGTAAACGTCTGACCCTCGGTTTCAGCTCAGGTCATGATCTCAGGGTTTGTGAGATCAAACCCTGAGTTGGGCTCCATGCTGTCAGCATGAAATTTTCCTTTGGGAATTCTCTCTGCTTGGGACTTTCTCTCCCTCTTTCTGTGCCCCTCTCCTGCTCACTTCTCCATGCATACCCACACACGCTTTCTCTCTCTCCCTCTCTCAAAATAAATAAAAGAAAAAAACACCACACTCAATGTGATAAATTTGATTCCCACGGAGGTACAGGTTAACAATTCTGACACTGTTATACACATATCCTGGGGTTAAAAAATCAAATACATGAATGGCAAATGGTAAAAAAAAAAAAAAAATTATTTTTAGTCTTGGAGGTTACAAATAAGCAAAGGCAGGTGTCTGGAATGATCCATGGGGTAATGGATTAGAGCTGGAGACAGTAGGGACTCATATTTAGCTTAATATAGATATAGATGAATACTTACAGACATTTTCAAAGATATGTGTATGTATACAAGTTACTATACACGTATATTTCCTTGCTCTTTCATCTGGGAGGGCCCAGAAACACCACGTCTGTAGCAACTAGCACATTAAGCACACTGTGGATCTTAGATTTTAATCACTCTCCAATAAAAGGAACCAGAGCACTTTGGAGGACAGCTGACTGTAGGATGGGGGAAAGAGATATAGAACATGAGCCTGAAATTTCTTTCTTGTAGTACCAGAAAGTAAAAGTGTTTCCAAAAAACCCACAATGACAAGGATATGTCAAAAGGACACAAGCCAACTGAAAGGACTTCCAACAACCAAAGCTGGAGGAACGTGAGCAAGAAAATAAGCAAAATAGTACTGGATTAAGACCTGACATATAAAATAAATGTCCATGAGTCCATACTGATACCAATAAATGACTGAATAAAGAAATTATCAGGGGAGAAGAGACAAAACTCCCAAGCAGAAGAATTTCAGATAATTTATATAGATACCCCATCCTCCAGGAGTTGGAGCCTAACTCCCTACTCCTTAGGTGTGGGCTGTGCACAGAGACTTCCTTCTAGAAAGGGCAGTATGGAAAGGATCTGGGGGTGGAAAGTGACTTTACAGTGAAGAAACCTGACGAGCTCTACCTCAGTCAGGTTATGAAGATTAAATCCACATTGATGATCACATTATTGGCATATAGCCTTGATATAATGTGATGAGAATGGCACTTGATATCTGGAGTCTTCTACCTAAAAACCCATAACCTCAGTCTAGTTATGAGAAAAGCATCAGACAAATCCCAGTTAAGGAGCCTTCTACAAAATACATGACCAGCACTCCTCCAAACTGTCAAAGTCATCAAAAACAAGCAAAGTCTGAAAAACTGTCACAGCCAAGAGGAGCCTAAGGAGGTCTGATGATTAATGTAATGAGGTGTCCTACACAGGATTCTGGACCCAAATGAGACCAGTAAGGAAAAACTAAAGAAATTTGAATAAAATATGGGCTTCAGTTAACAATAATGTAGCAATATTGGTTCATTAATTGTGAAAAATGTATCATACTAAAGTAAGTTGTTAATAATAGAGGAAACAGGGTGTGAAAATTATAATTTTATGTAAAAATCAGTGGATACAACAATAAGCACTTATTTACTTTTTTGCTTACAGTTCTGTAGGGTAGGTGAGGCAGGCCTGCTTCAGGCTGCAGGTTGGCTGGGCTTGGCTCCAGAATTCAAGCTGAGTTCAGTTTTTCTCTATATGCTTCCATGATGTCCTTGGCCCAGAGTTACCCAGGGCATGTTCCTGTCATGGCAAATAGCAGATTTGCAAGAGGCCAAATCACATAAGCATATTCAAGGTCTGTGCTCGTATCAGATCAGCTACCATTCCATTGATCAGAGCAAACCACATGGCCAAGCCCAACATCAATGGAGTGCAATGTATATTCCACCCATTCTATATGCCAAGGGGTATAATGGGGGGAGGTGCTGAAGCACTGAGAAAAATTATCCAACCCACAACAGTCTACTTATGTGGTATTGTATCATTTAGAATGGTTTGGTTGCAAGCAATAGACCTAATTTTGACTACCTCAAAGAAGGAATTTATTGGAATTACATGCAGTAGTTTACAGAACCAAAAGAAAATCTGAAGAATGAAGGTTCAGAAACATAGAAAGCAGGGCAATGGCAAGAATCTGGGTAAGAGAAACTAATGGTTATTCTCAATGTAGCTCCAGGTAAACACCTACAATTTCTTTTTTTATTTAAAAAAAAAATTTTTTTTAACGTTTATTTTTGAGACAGAGAGAGACAGAGCATGAATGGTGGAAGGGCAGGGAAAGAGGGAGACACAGAACCGGAAGCAGGCTCCAGGCTCTGAGCCATCAGCCCAGAGCCTGACGCGGGGCTCAAACTCACGGACCGCGAGATCGTGACCCAGGTGAAGTCGGACGCTTAACCGACTGAGCCACCCAGGCGCCCCAACACCTACAATTTCTTACTCTTGTATCACTATATTCTAAATTCAACCTCCCAGAAGAAAGGGTACAATTCATCTGGTTTAGTTTGATGTTCGCTCCCAAACTAGGATACTGGTACCTGAATAAGAGAGAAGGAATGTGTTTCTAGAAGTGAATTCTGCCTGATTGTGTTGCTATTACCTTAGTATACTGCAGAACTCAATTAGTTAATATTTTATTTAGAACTTTTGTATATATATACAGACAAGAGAACCCTGTAGTTTTCTTTTAGGTGTGAAAACAGTGTTACTATGCTTCTGTTTTTAACACTATGGATCCTTGTCCCTATTCATTTTTGTTCCAATAGCTTACATTGACTACGAATTATGTTTCTTAAAATTCTAAAAGAACCTGTCCATGAAACCATCATATTTGTGTTTCCTACTTCTTCTTGAAGTCAATTTTAGGCATTTACATTTTCCCTGATAAAACAGGCATTATTATTTTTTTTAATTTTATTTTCATTGGCTAGGGGCACCTGGGTGGCTCAGTCCGTTAAGCGTCCGACCCCTGGTTTCGGCGTAGGTCATGATCTTGTGGTTTCATGGGTTGGAGCCCCCAATCTGGCCCTGCACTGGCAACACCAAGCCTGCTTAGGATTCTGTCTCCTTCTGGCTCTGCCCCTCCCCCACTCGCGCTGTCTCTGTCTCTCTCAAAATAAATAAATACACTTAAAATTTTTTTTATAAATTTTTAATTTCATTTTCATTGGCTGGATCCTCTTGTGATCTTCTAACTGCTCTTTTGGTTGGTTATTCTGCTTTTCTGCTACTTATCGCTTTCTCATCCCCAATTTATGTCTTTGTATTTTCTCTCACTTTTTTCCTCTGATTTCTCTAGATTCAAAGTATGTTTTGATTTGTTTTTAAAGAATTAATTTTTAATAAATAAATTAATTAATTAATTTTTAGACATACCAATTCTATATATTTTTCTTTTTTTAATTACATTATTGTTCATTAATAAACACATAATATGTATGAAGTCTCTATTTATGCTCCTGTTAGGTTTTCATTAGACTTATTTTAATTTCTTGCACTAAACAATATATTTTTTTCTCTCATTTAAAACAGATATATGAAGTTATGATTTTTCCACTCAATACAACTTTGGCTATATTCCACTACTTTTTATACATCTCTTTTTCAGTACCTATATTTTCTAAATATAGTTTTGATTTTCTCTTTGGCCAAGGAATCATCCGATAAAGATATTTCTAATTTCTAATTGGTGAAGTTTCTGCTTATCTATTTACAGCTCCTTTCATTATGTCTAGATTTATTTGTCTGAAAATATGGCTCAGCCTATTTCTATTTTGAAGACTCTATTGAGAGTTTCTGTGTGGCTGGAGGTACTTAAGTACTTCAGAGAGAATCACAGATGATACAACTTGATAGTTCTCAGGAGTAGTCTATGGCTAGTGTAGAAATCCATAAACTGTCTACCCCTGCTATTTAATCAGCAGTTTTAAAAAGTTGCTTCCTAGGAAAACCTACATGAATCCTAAGGTAAACAGGTTAAGTGAAATTCTCCCTGAGTACTAAGATGCTACAAGACATGGCACTGGGTGATGTGAGATCTGGATCCAAACTCCCAGCTCTACCACCAGCCAGCTGCGTGACCTTGGGCAAGCTTCTCATCCTCCCTGAACTCCAGCTTCTCTATCACCCCATAAGGAAGGCCAAAGCACAAGTCTTTACAAGCTCCAGTCTAACTAAGCCTGGAAGTTTCAAAGGACTATGGGAAGCAATATCTCCAACCCCATGGTGCAAAATGAAGTGATACGATGAGATTATCCATAAGATCCCAACCAGTTTTAAAATCCCACAAGGTGAACAAATGAGTCACCCATGGTCCTTGCTTTTAGCTTTGCCTGGATTAAACAACTGTACCTATATTAAAAGGACTACATTGTAGAAAAGAAAGGAGGAGGAATTAGGTCCCAGTTCCAGCTCTAGATATAACGGGATAGTAGATGCCCAAATACTCTGACCCTCACTTATCTCATCTTTAAAATGGATATAATATTACTAATCTTTTACAAAGTTTAAAGAAGTTAATAAATAGAAGGCACTTTATAAACTGTGAAGCCCTGCAAAGCTCTAGTTCCCATTATTAAATACTCATGCACACTGATGCTTCTAATGTCTTATATGTGTTTTAGAGGGTATTAAATGTAATGGAATTGTTAAACTTACTGCCTTTCATTAAACAGGCAGTCAAAGACATGTCTAAACAGTAAAAGCAAGGGAATGGGTATTTTGCCTGAATTACCTGGGTAATCATAGCTAAATCACGTTGATGTGTTAAGAAGAGTAAGAATTAAGAGTATCTTAAGGCTGGGGAAAGACTTAATAACCTCACTACATCTCCTTCTGCCCCATTATTTTATAAAATTGAGACTGAGAGAGGATTCCATTACACTACATACTGAAAAGGAAATGAAACCATAAATTCACACCAGACTAGCATATTAGCACGGGATAAAGGCATGCCTGGTGACTAGGGTCAAATGAGGTTTCATGTCAGGTGCTAATTGTTTCTATTTTAAGGAAGAAGGTGTCTCCTAACTCCGTTGTAGGAAGAGCCATTTTGTCAATCCCAGTCCAAATCAGCCCAGGGACACTAGTGGAAACAAAGAGTCTAGAATCTGATTTCCATAGATGCAGGCTAGAGAAAACGGATTCGAAAGATTACTTCCTCCAGCAAAGAATAATCCAGTGTTTGTTTGAGCAAGTCTGTATGCTTATTGTCCTTTACAGTTCCTGGGAAAAGCATCGCAATCAGCAATGATACCAATTATAAACTGACCAACAATTGAGGAGTTCAGAGTCATGCTTTCTGGAGCTGGGCTCTTAAACCTAAATCATACCAACTGGCACAGAGAAGCCATCTGGAGTGCCACTCAACCATTCACATGGTAAGCCCAGCTGAATTGCTCTCATTCTAGGGGGAAACTTAACACCAAACTTTTTTAAAACTAAAGTCCTCCTTATAAAGTGTTCATTTTTCTCTTGGAGCAGAGGACTGTGCTAAAGAGGCCAAGGCCACACATTCAATCTATATCCAGGCCACTTAACTTTATCCTGGTCTTAAGGCATGATTTATCTGCCTGTGCACCTGGATCCTTGACTCTGAAGAGCATGCGTCTCTAAAACAGGAGTAATAATATGCTCACTGCCTACCTGTAGCAGAGTGAATGGCAACCCCCCAAAGAGACGGCTACAGCCTAACCCCTACAACTTGGGATTGTGACTTTATTTGAGAAACATAATCTTTGCAGATGTAATTAAATTAAGCATCTCCAGATGAGCTCATCCTGGCTTATCTGAATGGGCCCTAAATCAAATGATAAGTGTCCGTATAATAGTCAGAAGAGCAGAAGATAGAGACACACAGAGAAGGCCGTGTAAAGACAGGATAGAGATGGGAGTTATGCAGCCACAAACCAAGGAATTGCTGAGAGGTGTCAGAAGCCAGAGGAGGCAAGAATTCTCCCCCAGAGATTCGAAGGGAGCTGAATCCCACTGACACCTTGATTGTTGACTGTGAGAAAACAAATTATTGTTGTTTTAATATTATTTAAGTTTATTTATTTTCAGAGAGAGAGTGCATGTGCATGTGAGTGGGGGGTGGGCAGAAAGAGAGGGAGGGAGAAAGAGGGAGACAGAGCAAGAGAGAATCCCAAGCAGGCTCCATGCTGTCAGCACGGGGCCCAGCGTGGGGTTCGATCCCAAGGACCGTGAGATCATGGCCTGAGTCAGAGGCTCAATGGACTGAGCCACTCAGGTACCCTCAGTTACTGCTAGTTTAAACCACCAAGTTTGTGGCCATTTGTTAAGGCAGCCACAGGAAAGTAACACACTATCTTAAAAGGATTGTTATTATTTGTGAATAAAGAGTTTAAATCATTTCTGGACTGACCAAGGCCTGGCTGTGAAAATGAAGGTCAGAGCCCTATTTCCTTGGCAACTATTATAGCGTTGAGATAAATGTGGATGGAGTGTTATGTTGGCCTTCTTCGCTACAAAAGCCTGGCGTGGGGAGCTGTGAGTTGACACACAGACCATGCACTTACATGGATAGAGGTGTGTAAAAGGTGGGTGGCAAACTAAGGCCTCCACTGCTCTCTGTCCAAGTGACCCGCAGACCAGGTTCTGATTCTGGATAAGCCTACATGCCCTTGTGGGTGAGGGAACAAAAGAAACTGTGTCCATGGGTAGCTGTTGTGTCTCCCGAAGAGATGAAGATGCTATGGAGCATGCATTTCATGCGTTTTATACAGCTCACAGAAGGTAGCATAGGAGTGAGTCCTACTGCATCTTGTGAACATGACAGCAAATTCCAACCTACACTCACCTCTGTACCAATAAAATAACATACTGATTAACACACACTGATGCACATACACACGTGCAAGGTATTACACGCAGTTTCTCCATTAATCCTCACATGATTATGAAATTAGAATCATTATTTCCATTTTAGAGATGGAATGTAACACTTCCATCTCTAAAATGGGAATGAAATAACCATTCAGGGACAATTCAGAACTGACTTTGTTCTTTTTTGTTATTATTATAAACCTCACATTATACTTCTCTCCATTGGCAAGATCAAACAAGTTTAGGCCATCTTGTCAAAAAGTCACAAACTAATATCCCTCAGGTCACAGCTATTTCCCAGACATGTTCTGTCTCTATTTATAAACTGTAGTAGTTGTCAACTGTCTAAAATCAGAAATTTTCACATTAAAATCTGAATTTCTGGCCTAGTGGGAATAAACATATCTTGTAACACAGGGCTCACCTTCTTAGAATATGTTGGAGCGTAGTAGTAAAGATGCCTTTTAGATAGAACCCTTCATTTTACCAGGCCCCACCACTCCTCCTTGACTCCCCAAACATGGAGGCAAAGGGTCAATTATCATTCATCACCAAGAAATATACACGTGCCTATTTATAATTCTTCTTGGCCACTGCCAATGTATGAGTCTGTAATCCTGATATATTCGTTTTCTATTGCTGCCATAACAGATCACCACAATTTTAGTGACTTAAAACAATACCCAATAATCAACTCATAGTTCTGTAGGTCAGAAATCTAGATACAGCGTGGCTAGGCTGGTTCTGTGCTCCAGGTTTTGTAAGGTTGAAATCAAGGTGTACCAAAGCTGCATTCCTTTTTGGATGTTCTTGGGATAGACTGGGGTCTAAGCTCGCTCACATTGCTGGCAGAATTCAGTTCCGTGTGGTTGTAGGACTGAGATCCTTATTTCCCTGCTGGCTATCAGCCAGAGGTCGTTAACTTCTAGAGGAGCTGGCGTTCCAGGGCTCATGGCTCTCTTCCTGTACTTGAAAAACCAGCAGTGGCGGGTCCAAGTTCCTCTCACACTTCAAATCTCCCTGACCTCCCTTTCTAGACCATCTCTTTTTGCCTTCTTTTTCCACCACATTTTCTTACGTCCTGTTCTGTTTTTATGGATTCATGTGATTACACTGGGTCCATCCAGATAATCCAGATTAATCTCCCTATCTTAAAGGGACACGATTAGTAACTTTAATCTGAAAATCTCTTCACTGTAGTACCTATATTAGTACCAGTTTTAATGAACAAAAAAAGAACAATCTATATTGGACACGTTCCTTTTTATATGCAAATGATTCTTTTTTTTTTTAATTTTTTTTTCAACGTTTATTTATTTTTGGGACAGAGAGAGACAAAGCATGAATGGGGGAGGGGCAGAGAGAGAGGGAGACACAGAATCGGAAACAGGCTCCAGGCTCTGAGCCATCAGCCCAGAGCCTGACGCGGGGCTCGAACTCACGGACCGCGAGATCGTGACCTGGCTGAAGTCGGATGCTTAACCGACTGCGCCATCCAGGCGCCCCTATATGCAAATGATTCTTATTAGAACAGCATGAAGATATCTTAGGCAAACTTTAAAAATGCTCAAAAAATGTACCAATATTAGTAAAATGGAAATATTTATACACCTCATATGGATAATGTAGGGATTAAATGAGATCATGTAAAGTTTTTAGCACTGTAACCAGTAGTAGATATTTGTTATCGTCGTCTCCCAAGATATATTCTTCATTCTCTGAGTAACAGAGACCCTACTGCACCCACGACTCTTGCACTCTCCCATCTGCTTTTAGACGCAGTCTTGCACAGACTGGCAGTCAAGATCCCAAACCACCCATTTCTGAAAAATTAGGGCACGTTACCTAAGCCAGGAATCATAAATGCCTCCATGGAATCTGCACCTTGAGTGGAGTAACCCAAAGATTACATCTGCTACCTTACATAGTTCCAAAACTGATACAAGAAATAGCACATATATAATATAAATTTATCAAAAAAAAAAGTTCAAGATCTCTTTACTGAAAACTACAATATACTGCTGATAGAAATTAAAGAATACCCCAATGGATGGAGATACATACCACATTCATGGAGTGGAAAATATTTATAGGATGTCAATTCTCCCAAAATTCACCTAACTCATGAACATCTTACAAAATTTCTAACAAGATTTTGTATAAATTGACAAGCTAAGTCTAAAACGTACATAGAAGGAACCAGAATACCCAAAACAGTCTTGAAAAATAATTTAAAATCTTAAAAAACTTGCATTCTCAATTTCAATAAAAACTGTTCATCTACAGGAATCAAAACTATATAGTACTAACATAAAGATAACCAAATGGATTAACGAAACAGAATATAGAATTCATAGAGCTCCACTTACACACTCAATTGATTTTCAACAAGATGCCAATGCAATGCAGTAGGAAAGTGTTTTGAACAAATGGTATTCAAATAGCCAGATATCTACACTGAAAAAATGAATCTTGACTTCCATCTCATATCATACACAAAATATAATTAATCATAGACCTAAATATAAAAGTTAAAATTAAAACACTTGTAGGAGAAAACATTTATATGACTTTGATGTAGATAAAGATTTTTTTAGACAGGGCACAAAAAAGTGTGCCATTAAAATATACATAAATTCAACTTCATCAAGATGAAAGACTGTGCCCATCAAGAGAGACCAATAAGAAAATGGAAAATTTGGGGTGCCTGGGTGGCTCAGTCAGTTAAGTGTCCGACTTCGGCTCAGGTCATGATCGAGCCCCACATCGGGCTCTGCTGACAGCTCAGAGCCTGGAGCCTGCTTTGGATTCTGCAGCTCCCTCTCTCTATGCCCCTCCCCAACTCATGCTCTGTCTCTCTCTCTCTCTGTCAAAAATAAATAAACATTAGAAAAAAAATTTTTAAGAAAATGGAAAAGTTAGCCACAGAATGGGAGAAAATATTAGTAATGCATGTATCTGACAAAATACTCATATTCAGAACATTTAAATGTCCATAAACCAAGACTAGAAAGGTAACCCAATGTTTAAAAAAAAAAGTGCAGGAGGAGAACTGAATAGGTATATCACAAAGGAATGTGTGCAAATGGCCAATAAGCACACAAACAAAAAAGTGTTCAACATCATTAGTCATTATAAATGGCCAATTAAATACACTATGAGATACCACTTCACACCCACTTGAATGGCTAAAATAAAACTGACAATATCAATGTTATACAAGCGTTTGGAAAACTATTGAGCAATTTCTTATGTTACCTACCCTAGGACCCATTAATTTCACTCTTAAGATTTATATAAGATTGTCTGTAGCAACTTCATTCATAAAAGCCAAACTCTGGGGCAGGGAGGCTCTAAATGTCCATCAATGGGAGGATGGATAAGCAAATTGTGGCATTCATAAAATGGAATAGTACTCAGCAAAAAAGAGAGAGAGAGAACAAATGTATACAACAATAAAGGTGAATCTCAAAAACATATTGAATCAAGGATGTCAGAATAAATAAAGTCCATTCTGTAAGATTTCATTCACATCAAGTTCAAGAACAGGAAGAGCAAATCTCTCGTGATAAAAATCAGAAAGTAGCTGCCACTGGGTGAAAGGACTGTTTGGAAAGAGGCACAAGCAAATATTCAGCTGTGTTGGGAATGTTTTCTACCCCGATTGGAGCCATAGTTACCTGGGCACATCATTTTTCACAACTCATCAAACTGTATACTTAGGATCTGCAAATTTGACTATATGTAAATTAGATCCCATTACAGAAATATATGTTTATTTTTAAAAGGATGCAGAAGAAGAAATAAATGCCATTTAAAACTTACAATTTCTATCCCTGTGCTACTTTATAGCAACCATTTTCAAACTTAAAGCTTTACTGACTCTTATAAATACCATTTTTAGCTTTATATTACTCCTACACTTCATTAATGCCAATTTGATTTTTTCCTTTTAGTGCTTAACAATTCTCTAGCTAAGCATCTTCCACAACATGCATCATGCACACAGTGCACTAAATGAGAGAAACTGAATATTCCTAACCCCAATTACATGGTGTAAAAATAAAGGCCTTGTTATTGACTATGGGAACTATGTGAACAAATTAAACACGGCTTAATAGTGCAGAGGAAAAAGGAAGCAACGGTTAGAGCTTAATAAGGTGATCCATGGAGTTCATTAGCATGGAGTGGAATTTATCAGAAGAGGTTTTCAGAACCTAATTAATTAAACCCCCATCAAATAGATGCATTCGATTAATATGATCCCATTCTGAGTTTAAACATCAACACTAATTAACCCCATAATTTATATATTTCCCAGCCATGTGAGGAACATTAGTCACATTAATCAAAAAAAAATCATAATATTAATGAAAATAAATTGAGTAGCCAGTGTAAATGAGATGATGTGACCTTTTGGCCCATCCCGTTTTAAATTCACTTTTATAAATGGACAATATAGAGAAATGTTGGGTGACAGAATGTTGCAGAGGAAAAATTTTAAAATTAGGAAATATATGTTCTATACTCAGCTTTGTCACTAACATAGCTCATGACTTCATTAAGCCACCTGGAGATTTTGTTTTGGATAACAAAATACACGACATCTCTGTTTTTCTTGGTCTACCTAAGAAGTAGGCTTTTGAGGAATCTGGTGCCATCCATGAGTCCGGTTCTTTATGGATGCCCTGATTATTCGTGGCTGCTGTCAGAAAATTACTGATTCATGGCCTATCTTGAGATGCAAGGCCTTTTAAAAATGCAAACCATTCCCTTCTAGAAATACAAACTGTTTTCTTTCAGAAATGTTTCCTTTTGGGACGCCTCAGTGGTTCAGTCGACTAAGCATCCAACTAGATTTCAGCTCAGGTCATGATCTCATGGTGGGTGGTGAGACCAACCCGTGTGTCAGGCTCTGCACTGAGTGTGGAGACTGCTTTAAGATTCTATCTCTTTCTCCCTCTCTTTCTGCCCCTCCCATGAGCTCACTTGCTCTCTCTCTCTCTCTCTCTCTCTCAAAAATAAATAAATAAATAAATAAATAAATAAATAAATAAATAAATAAAACAAAATAAAATAAAATAAAATAAAAAATGTTTTCTTTTTCCAGAAGGAGGAAAACTAAATTTATTAAGTAGGTCAGAGCTAGACTGAGGGCAAAACAGCAGGATTGCTTCTTCCTCCAGTAAGAATCCAAAGACATGCTCAAGTCCCAGTTGAACCATGTACTGGTTTAATTTGGGCAAACCCTTTGTCACTGGTAAAGTCAGTTTTCTAATCTGTTAGGAGAAGATAATATTAATGCTGTAGGGTAACTCTCAAACAGTTAAAAATATGATAGGAAAATATAAAACAAACGTGTGTTTAAAATTTTTATTCAACGCATTCGTTAATGAGACAGCCACTATGATTGGTTCAAAGGACAGTACAAGGAAGAGAAATATATTTAGTCACTCAAAGGGATGCCAAAATAAATTTCCTTATAGATGCAAAACTGGTTAATACCCTACAAGGCAATAAATGGTAATATTTGGTGTTATCCCTTTTCACCGCAGGGAAATCAATTGCATCTCTCCTGGACAAGATTTATTTACATCCCAGTGGAGAGGGATTATTTACATTTCTCACAGACAAGAATCATTTGCAATGCTATTCATTTTTTACAAGTTAATTTCTATCCCTACAGAGTTGTAAAATAGCCTAGTTCAAGAGCCAGCAAGACAAACTACTGCCCATGGGTCAAATCCAGCCCACAGCTTGTTTTTGTACAGCTCACAAAATAAGCATAGCTTTTACATTTTTAAAAAGCTGTTTTTAAAAAGCAGGGAAGAAGAAGAATATTCAACAGTTAATGTATATGTTCAACAAAGTCTAAAATAGTTAGCATCTAGTGCTTTCCAGAAGTTTTCTGACCCCTGGCCTTGTCAACAGGCTACACCCTTGTAGACTTAGATAATCCCTGGAGGATTTGCTAGCCAATGTTTGTGTTGTAGTGAAAGAAAACCATCCTCCCTTTTGCCTATTTTCAAGTTTTGGATAATTTCCTCGACACTATCTTCTATGCCAACCTACAAGACTGTTATGAGCTCAGCTTAGCTAATGAAGAAAACTCTAGAATGTCATACGTGTATAAAGGGGTGCTGTACCTTAAGTGAAGGGTTGGTGGTTTTCAGAAGTAAACCTTCAGGGTATGACAAGTTCATAATGGCATCCACCCAAGGTGGCCTCTCCAAAGATATTTGGAAACCCTGAACTAAGATGTGTTTGCCTCCATGAATTCTTCTCCACTGTGTCATCTGCAAAACCACTAAGTTTTATAAGAAAATCTGCACTTTTGTCCTCTAGCATTGACTCCTAAATCATTAAGAATACTGGGCCTTTTACTGAGTTTGTATTTTTTTTAACTACTCAACTGCTTTCATAATGACAGCACTGTCATCTCTCCCCCACAGCCCAGTCACATGCCATCATGACCACCGTGGTATATTAAACTTTTTCCCATGCCAACCAAGGCTTCCTGAAGCTATTAATATGCTTTTTAATAAATGAGGGTGATTAATAAAATCAAGCAACTCTCTCTGCTTGCCCACTCCAAAATAAAACTCCTACTGATAATATATGAAAATCCATTCCAGCTTTATGAAATATACCATTTATCTCCATTAGTTGGTTTACTAGTATCTATTGACCTCCCACTGCGTCTGAAACATTCTGTCATATATTTTAGCACATAGAAAAACAGGAAGATCCCATCCATGCCCCTAAGAAGCTCAAGATCTATTTTGAGAAATGCAAAACATAGATCAACAAGGGCAAACCCATGAAATGCAAAATCCAAAGTATGGTGAAGTCAGCAAGGGTGATATCCTACCATTTGGAATCAAATAGTTCATGTACGTAATGCCACAAAATAGTCAAAGAGACGTTTTCCATTTTGTAAGTATCTTTGCAAACATTAGTTACCACCATGAAAAATCAGGATATTTCAGATCAAACAGAGAATTACTGTTTTTCTTAAAAAGGTCCAATGAGCTGACAAATCCAGACGGACATGGTCATATGGCAACAATCAACTAGATTCTTTTTTTTCTTTTTTTTTTTAATCAACTAGTTTCTTATTTCTCAGAGGATGGAAGAGGGAATCAGCAGCATAGCATCACCTAGGAGTTTGTTAGAAATACAGAATCTCAGACTGGACAGCTACATTCAAAAGAATGAAACTAGACCACTTTCTTACACCATACACAAAAATAAACTCAAAATGGATCAAGGACCTAAATGTGAGACCTGAAAACATAAAAATCCTAGAAGAGAGCACGGGCAGTGATGCCTGTGACATCGGCTGTAGCAACATTTTTTTAGATATCCAAAGGCAAGTGATATGATAGCAAAAATAAAGTATTAGGACTTCATTAAAATTTTAAAAACTTCTGCACAGCAAAAGTAAAAGGAAATATACAGAATGCTAGACATATCTGATAAAGGGCTAGTATCCAAAATATATAAAGAATTTATACAACTCAACACCCAAAAAACAAATAATGAACGTAGAAAATGGGCAGAACAAATGAACAGACATTTCTCCAAAGACATCCAGATGGCCAACAGACACAGGAGAAGATACTCAATATCACTCACCATCAGGGAAATGCAAATCAAAACTATAATGAGATATCACCACACCCTGTCAGAAGGGCTAAAATCAACAACACAAGACACAAATGTTGGCAAAAATGTGGAGAAAAGGAACCCTCATGCTCTGTTGGTGGGAATGCAAATCCATGCATCCACTGTGGAAAATGGTATGGGGGTTCTTCAAAAGTTAAAAATAGAACTAACCTACAATCCAGTAAGTGCATTACTAGGTATCTACCCAAAAAATACAAAAACACTAATTCAAAGATGTGTGTATGTGTGTGTGTATATATATATACATATATATATATACACATATATATATATACACGTATGTATATATATACATATTTAAATAAATGAAATAATCATATATAAATAAATACATATATTATATAATTGAATAAAATATTCCATTATATATAGAATGTAGAATGTATATATAGAATGTACATATATGTATATATATAATGGAATATTTTATTCCATACATTATATATATGTATATATATAATGGAATATTTTATTCACCCATAAAAAGAATGAATTCTTGCCATTCACAACAACATGGATGGAGCTAGAGAGTATAATGCTAAGTGAAATAAGTGAATCAGAGGAAGACAAATATCATATGATTTCACTCATGTGGAATTTAAGAAACAAAACAAATAAGCAAAGGAAAAAAGATAGAGAGAGAGAGAGAGAGAGAGAGAAAGCAAGAAAGACTCTTGACTATAGAGAACAAACTGATGGTTACCAGAAGGGATGTAGGTAAGGGGATGGGTGAAATAGGTGAAAAGGATTAAGAGTACACTTATGTTGATGAGCACTGAGTAATGTGTAGAACTGTTGAATCACTATATTATACACCTGAAACTAAATAGAACACTGTACGTTAACTGGAATCAAAATTAATTCCAGCCTCCCTCCTCTAGTGCAAAATTATAGCCCCAAAGACAAGGTGCCCAGGTACATTGTAGGCATTCAATAATGAGAGCATGGATGTAATAACAAGTAAACCAATAAGTGGAGGAATGTCCTATTAAAGCCAGAACTTCAAGTGACAAATATATATTTGCCACCAGGTACTGTGCTAGGCCACGGGGACACAAGGGAAATAAGACATCATTCTTACTCTCAAGGAGTTCCCAATACATCTGGCGATGCTGAGAGATAAGCCGTAATTGCAACATAAGAGAATGTGGGCTACAACAGAAGTGTAACTGTTATCTATGGCTTTAATAATGCTGCATACCAAACAACCACAAAACCTCAGTGGCATGCTATAGTTATTACTTATTGATCACGAATCCAGGGTGGTCTGCCAAGGGACTGTTGTTCTTGGCTTGGCTTGATTACATACCTGGGAGCCGATGATCTTAGCTGTACTGACTGGCTCACCTCCATGTGGCTCTCATTCTCCAGCAGACTGGCCGGGGCATTTTCATGGTAATGGCAGATATGCACGTTTTTATAACTACAAAATGCTTAAATTTTATTTTTTCTTTAGATAAGGCAAAAACATTTTCCCAAGAAAATAATGCAATTTTGCACAAAGACCAAAGGAACTATATCTGTCTTGTAATTTTGGTTTGTTTTCCAATATATGAACTGCCAACATTGCTTCTTCACCTGGCAGCGCTTCTCGGTGATGCCCTTGGCTTTGAACCCCAGAGCAGGCCGCAGGCATGGCATGAGACAATTTGAAAGAAATTACTCACTGCTGTGCCAGACTATGGGAACTGACCAACTGGAACTGACCTTCAAATCCTACCAGGAATGTGGAGAATACTTGGAGTTTCATTGTGGAATGACTCAGAACCAGCAGAGACACTCAGTGGCTTTCTACTATGTCCACTACCATCTCATTGGCCAAAGGAAATGGCATGATACATTCAGAAACAAAGGACAAGCAAACATAGCCCCTTCTCGATGGGAAGGGCTTCAAAGTCACATGGCAGAGGGTGTGGACAGAGGAAGAGAAAGAACTGGCCCATTTTTGTAACCCACCATAAGAGGTATGAAAAAAAGGGCTGCAAACAAAAGCACAGGAAAATAATTTTGGAAGCTTTTCCATTCCACAATTCCAAGATCGTTTTTTCTAAATACTATCTAAACCAGAAAGCACACTGCCATTCAGAGCCATAGAAAAATAACAAATAGAACTTACTGAGCCCTTTCAGTGTATCAGGCCCTGTGCTAGGCTCTACACATGGGCCAACTCATCTCTTCCTCCCCGACGACTCTAAGACGTGTATGATTACTCCAGTTATACATGAAGAAACTAAGGTTCAGCGAAGTTTGATAACTTGCTCAAGGCTGCACACCCAGGATTCAAACACTCTGGAGCCCTGGTTCTCCTCAGCTACCACACAGAAATTAAAGTTATGCCCATCACTTTGTCCTTCTTTTTCTTGCTGAGAGAAGCTATGTAATGGTTTTCAAATATAGATCATTTCTGGCCAAATGTAGAGTCCCAAGAATTAAAATTTCAATAAGTGAATCACCAGGAGTAAATTATAGTACAGGTCAGCCATGAAATTGCAGTGTGTATATTTAGGGCTGTTGTATACAAACAGACAAAGCCTATTTGTTTTCTTTTTCTGCAATATTGAATTTTTAAATTGCTTCCTTGGTTCAAAATGTTCTGATGCCATTTGTGTTGTGTCAGTTGCAAAACAAATTCAAGTAATCCTGAAGAATGTAATGATCATGTGTCAACCAAAGACGAGGGCTGTGGTTTTGCATGGTATGAATAATGCATTTTTAATGAAAACATTTCACTTCTCAAGTTTGAAAACTGGAGCCTAAGTATTCCCTCCTATCAAATTATTTTGTTCTGGGCAGGCATTTGCCTGACTTTGCTTGTAACTTCAAGACACAGGAAAGGAAGAAATCGAGTCCGTAGACATGAGCATTCGGGGTCACTTGGTGTTGAGTTGCCATCAGAGAAAACTTTCTCACTCTAAGGAATTAGATTCTCACGTGGTGTGACCCATTTGCTGTCTCTCCTGAAATACACAATTTTCCATCTGTTCCAGAAGTTGGCTTCTATCAATGTCTGGTGTGGAGTAAAAAGCTCAAAAAATCAAATGAAGCCTTGCCTCAGCAATCCTGTCAAATTCCCTAGTGGAACTTCTAAAGTGGCCCACTTTTCAAAGTGACATAACAAGCAATGAGCCATTTAGTGATTCAGCTGGAAATACAAAGGCCAGGCTGTTTATCCTTGAGCATTTTCATAAAGAAAAGAAAAGAAAAAACAAACGGCAAGGAGAGAAGAGAAATACAACTTTTTCGTATGATCTACATCAGGAATGGAAAAGGCTTCATTTCAAATGACAGCTCCGGTCAAGCAGTGGTTCTGCCTCGAGTGCTATGTTGAGAAGAATTTTGAGGTCACATAGGGACCTAACGGGATCTGTGTAGCAATCAGTTAGTAATGTCTCTCTCCTTGCGCAAAGAGACATGGCAGCCCGTGTGCCATCTGGGCTTCGTTCCTCCAAAAGTCATAGTTGCTTCAACATTCATTCATCTAGAGTTATCCAGTATGTTTTATTATATACAGACAACAGAGTAACTATTTTAATGCTCAGCATAACTGATGGCATTAAGGAAATGAGTTGATATCAGCATCTTTCCACAATGGGCCACTGCCTAGAAAAGTGATCTAGGGTTTTTCTCTACATAACAACATAAGAAACCTATAATATGCTTAAATTTTTTTAATTCATTTATTTTTAAGAGAGAGAGACAGAGCACGAGTTGGGGAGAGGCAGAGAGAGAAGGACACAGAATCTGAAGCAGACTCCAGGCTCTGAGCTGTCAGCACAGAGAGCAACGCGAGGCTCAAACTCATGAGCCGTGAGATCATGACCTGAGCAGAAGTTGGATGCCTAACCAACAGAGCCACCCAGGTGCCCTTACATTTTTATTCTTCACATTCCAGCTCCATAAAGTAGGCTTCACCTAATAGGATTTCTCTTTAGAAATAAAGAGTTGCTCTTTCCTATTCTTTCCCCATAGTTTAGAAATCGAGGGTTAAAAAATGACTATGTGGCTACGTCTTTTCTGCAGTCCCTGAATCAGATCAGTGGCTTTCTGCTGGACACGTGGTCAGACAATACTGAGAGCTTTGTTCAATAAAAGCAACGTAACCCGGGAGCATGACTCCGAGGACCACAACAGATCGTTAAGTAGAAATTAACTGCTTTTTCTTGTCTGGTACCTCATTAAAGTTCAAAAATAATTGTTGTTCGTACTAGTTAGTGCTTATTGTACATCTCTCCTTATCACCTTGTAGTACCTGGGTGAGAGAAACAGCCTTATTGATTGATGTCAGCAGACATGTGGGAACAAATGATACTTTGTTCATTACATAAAGGTTGGCCCACACAATGGTGCGCCTGCCATGGCGGAACAGGGCAGCCCTTGGCTTAGCCCACGTCTAAGCAGGAAAGGATAGGAAACCCATTTCTCTTTTCTCTCTTCTTTTCATATCTTTCTTTTCTTTCCATTCTTGTTGTGTGTTCTTCCCTTGCATTTTCATTTTCAACTTTCCTCACCCTTTGTTTCTGTTCAACTTTTCTTTCTGCCTTCTTTTTCTTTACTTTTTGCTTTGACTCTTACCTTCCTCTTCTCCTTTTTCTGTCTACACCATTACTTATTTCTAGCCATTGAGACTGTGAGTTCAACATCCATCGAGAGTGCTTTTTCACATGGTGGCACATTTCATGTGGTCATGGTAAAGCTCCTATCAGGTCCTTTGAAGAGAAGGGATTTGTGGCGTGTTGGGGGGGGGGGGGGCATGGGGACTAAAGTTGATGCAGCCAACCGCTGAGCTGGTGCTGCTATTGCTTAAAGACAGTAAAAGAAAATTCTGCTCCTAACAGTCCTAAAGGTTCATGCAAAATAATGTGATAAACTGTGGCACTGGGAAGATTTAGATGGCAAATAATTTTAATCCATATTCTAGTTCTTTTTTATTATTAGATTCATAGGATTTGGGGGGAAACGTGCCATTCCTTGGTTGCGGCCAATTTTGCCCTGATTCTCAGCTTGCCCCGCACCCTGGGCTGCTCACCTCAGATAGGGAGCGGAGGGAAGGCTCAGTGGGCTCCGTGGGCCTGCAGTTTAAATCAGTGGTTGGTCGTGGCTAAGAGCCTCAGAGCTGAAACTTCAGTGGAGCCCTCAAAGTACTTCAGCCCTGCTCTGTGATAGACGCTTCTTTCTTGTTTTCCCACTGAGTCCTCAGTCCCTATATACCCCATCTGACTTTCCTGAGAGAAAGATTTAGTATAAAACCTGGATCTGTGTTTCATTTATTATTTAAAAAGTCGCCTTTCTCAAGGGCTTACAGATATCAAGATTTTTGCATAAACTAATCCTGTTTAACTTTCACAACAACCTTCTGAGGTGAGAACCGTTGTTGTTTCCACTTAACAGATATGGAAACTGAAGCCTGGATATGGAACTTATTTGGCCACGGTCACATAGCCAATCCGTCGTGCAGCCATGACTGAAATTTCGCACAGCAGTTAGCTGCAAAGCCCTCGTTCTTTGTGTCTACACTCCACTGCCTCCTTCAAAAGACTATTGTACAATGACTAACCTCAAGCCCACAGAACCCCACAGACTGGGTACCCAACCTCCAAGGTCCCGCTCAAGTTTCATTTTCTCTATGAAGCCTTTTCTAACGCCCTAGCCTGCCAGGGTCGATCTCCCCACAGACAACTGGTCAGCATGCGTTCACTATTTTGTACTGAAATGTCACTTCCTTTTTCCCATTCTCTCTGTCTCTCCACCTAGACTATGACCTCCTAGAGGGTCAAAACACTTACTTCCACTTCTTATTTTTGTCCAAAAAGGAGAGAGTTTGGCCAGGCGGGCTCTGCATATCAGTGTCATTTGTAAAAAATACAAATGGCCGACACCTGTCCCTGGCTTCCTGAAGTGGCCTCTCCGGGAAGGGCCCAGCGTCTGTATTCTAACCTATATCACTAAGTTCTTCTGAGGCACAGTGAAGCATGTAAACAACTTATCTACAATATCTACAACAGGTTTAAGCAATCTCTTCTCAAAAATGGCTGTAGAGTCCAGTCATAAATATTTCTCATGACTGAACTATGTTTCTCTGCCTCCCACAGCTCCTGATAAAACAATAGGTCTGGGGCGGTTCCTCGTGCCCTCAGGTAACCCAGACCCAAAGTATACTAGGCCCCTCAAGTTTAAAGGCAGAGTCTGACCCAAGGTTTTTCCATGTTTCCAGGGGAGGTAGAAGGCCAGCCCTATGCTTACATCCTAGGGAAAGTTAAACACCAAAATGCTCTGACAGAGGTGTGTGTAAAATGCTCTCTGAAACCTGCAAAGGATATAGGGAAGGCTCCTCCAAGGAGGCTGAATTGGTTGATGGATAAATAGATGTTGTCAAGTGGGACTGGCGATAGGTAGTGATTGATTTGGGAGGAGATGCAAGAAGGCAAAGAGGGGGACCCAAAAACATCTGCTGTTCTTTGAAGCAACCCTTAAATTGCCATTAATAGAGAATTGGTTATAGCCAATAATATAGCTGTACAGTGGAATACTAGACAGATGGAAAAAATGAATGCAGAACTACAGGTACTAATTTGGAAACACTTCCAAGGTACATTGCTTAAAAAAAATTTTATTCAAGGTACAGAATCACATGAATCGGATGATTCCATATGGGCCGAAAAAAGAAAAACCATGGGGGAGACTGTGTACATACACAAACATTTGTGTTAAGGCAAGAATATTCTGGAAATATACATGAAATGCACTGGGAAGAGTGCCAGAAGGATAGATGGCAAAATAAAGGCAATGTTTTAGGATGTGCCCTTTTATACTGATGCAGGTTAATGTGTGTATATTAATTCTCTGTTTAAAAACTCAGGTAAGTGTTTTAAACATATTTTGTTGGTGATCAGATAAAAGGAAAACCAACGTCACTCTACAGAATTGTCTCCTATTCTGGTAAAAAGTGACCCATCACTCAGGTATTCAAATAGCACCTGGTCAATTGCCAGGCCAGATGGTATAGACAGGGGGAGTGATGGATTCAAGCAAGTTAGTTGGATGAGATGACCTTCTGGGTACCAAACCACCTGAAACTTGAAGAGCCTATGTGCAAACATCTGGGGGCAGGGCTTGCATCACCAAATTCCACTGAACAAGCCCATCATTGGCACAATAAACTTATTGAATCCAACATCTTATTAAAATGTCTATATTGTGAGAGTCTACTCATCTATAACAAAGCCACATTAATCGAAGATTTAAATGAAGTTAAATTTGTGTTAACAAATACTCTAAAGATCAGAACCATTACTTTCAACACAGGCAGCCAACACTTACTGCAAATATTTTTCTCGTGTACGTGACTCCTTGGCGTCTGTTGAAAATGGCTTGCCCACTGCCCCTCATTATCTCCCTCCAGCCTGAGGAGCAGTAATCTCCTCATTCCTGCACAACGCCAGGGTGGCATTGCCTTTGTGATGTGATCAGGTAGCTTTCTCAAGAAATTCCCTTTGAGCTCCTCATGGTTAGAAAGAAATTTCCTCTGCTGCCTGAAACCCACTAGTGGGTGTAATTTGTGGCATTTTGCCTCACCACCAGGAGGGTGAATGAAGGCAGGAACATTAATCAAATTTGGAAACAACAAAGAAACAGTGGGCTCCGAGTGGATCAGCATATGATTAGCAGCCCACAGTATCAGAGTTTAGAATGTGAAAACCGGAAAACCTTGGGACTCAGTTGTGTATGTATGAGATTAAAGTGCCAATCTGCATATCACCCTGAGGGCTTTGACAGCAAATATCACCTCTAAATGCATAATGACAATGCCATTAATTTGCTACTTGCTTGTATTTCCTACCTCTCTATCCTGAGCTACAGTTTTTCAGAAAACTGTAAATTTATCAAATGTATATAAATTTGATATCATCCCAAGCATGGCACCAATGGCATGGGAGTTTAATAAGTGCTTCTAGCCAATGAGATGTTTGTTGAGCATCTACTATATACAAAGGGCACCCTAGGGATGCATTGTTGGATGTTTCACCAAAATAAGTAATCGCTCTGTGTGGTATTTTTTTCACCTCTGGGCTTTTCATACATTTCACCCTGCCAGAAACATCCTCAATCTTTCAAGATTCTATTCCTCCTTTAAGACACAGTTAAATCCCTTCCCTTCTGTCCCCAATCCCCCAAAATCTTTCTCCTTTGAGACCCAAGAATGCTTTGAATGTTCTGAGAGTATTCTTTATGAACATGATTATATAACAGTTCCTTGCATATATTTCTAATTCTCCCTCCCAGAGGTAAGGATTTTATTTGCTTGATCAGTATTTTTCTGCATACAGTACCCAGCACAGAGCCCCATAAACATCATGTTCTTAATATTTTCTTAAATAATGGGGAGCCTGGGTGGCGCAGTCGGTTAAGCGTCCGACTTCAGCCAGGTCACGATCTCGCGGTCCGTGAGTTTGAGCCCCGCGTCAGGCTCTGGGCTGATGGCTCAGAGCCTGGAGCCTGTTTCCGATTCTGTGTCTCCCTCTCTCTCTGCCCCTCCCCGTTCATGCTCTGTCTCTCTCTGTCCCAAAAATAAATAAACGTTAAAAAAAAAAATTAAAAAAAAAATATTTTCTTAAATAAAGAATAGGAACTACCATCTGATAATGTACTGGACTGAAAAGTCCCATCCTCTCCCCCAAAAAACATGTCCACCTAGTCCCCATGAATTGCTTATTTGGGAAAAGGGTCCTCGTAGGTGTGATTAAGTTAAGGTTCTTGAGGTGAAAGCACCCTGAATTAAAGGTGGGTCCTAATCCAATGACATGTATTCTTTTTTTTAATGTTTATTTATTTTGAGAGAGAGAGGGAGAGAGCGCACGTGCAAGCATGTATGAGCAGGGGAGGAGTAAAGAGAGAGGGAGAGAGAGAATCCCAAGCAGGCTCCATGCTGTCAGCACAGAGTCCGACTCAGGGCATGAACTCATGAACCATGAGACCATGACCTGAGCCAAAATCAAAAGTCAGTCAGTCTGACTGAGCCACCCAGGTGTCCCATGTACTCTTACAAGAGACAGAAGAGAAGACAGAGACACAGAAAAGGCAAAGGCCCCAGGAAGTCAGAGGGAGAAATCAGAGAGATCCTGCCATAGCCAAAAGCCTGGAGCGCAACAAACCTGGAAAAGGCAAGATTCTCCCCTAGAATTTCTCGAGAGGATATGGCCTTGCCAACACCATGGCTTCAGACTTCTGCCCTACGAAACTGTGTGAGAATAAACTGCTATTGTTTAAGACTTGACATTTTTGGTAATTTGTTACAGCAGTGATAGGAAACAAATACAGATACGGTCTCTGGCTCTAAAGGGATTATTGGGGAGACAGTGACATGCAGAGTTTGTAGAAGGATATTAACACATAAAAAGACAACAGTAAAGTCAGGTGTTATTAGGTGCTAGGTGAGTTGCACAGACTTTAGATACCAGGTGCTTGTTCATTCTGTCAACATTGATTGATCACCTTTGATGCTCCAGGCTCTCAGAATTCAGCAGCAAACAAGGTAGGCAGATTTCTAGCCTCACAGAACTGGGTAGAAACCATCAAACTCAAAAGCCTACAGAGGCCATGCAGGTGATAGAAAGTCATAAGGTAGGGTGAGTATATCTATCATCCACTTTCTCACTTTTGATACAACAGGGATATAGAGAATTATTTCTTTGCTTTAAAAAATATCACCCATGGGGCACCTGGGTGGCTCAGTGGGTTGAGCGTCCGACTTTAGCTCAGGTCGTGAACTCATAATTGGTGGGTTTGAGCCCCACATCGGGCTCTGTGCTGACAGCTCGGAACCTGGAGCCTGCTTCGGATTCTCTGTCTCCCTCTCTCTCTGCCCCTCCCCAGCTTGTGCTCTCTCTGTCTCAAAAATAAATAAATAAACATTTAAAAATAAATAAGTTTAAAATGAAATTAAAATATCAGCCACAAGAACAATGATAAGGAGCAACCAACAGTCAGACCTCATTTGGTGTCAAACAGTAGGGACAAGTAGAGACGGTGGAAAACTGCACACACACGTCCCAGCTGAAAGGAAGGTTTCACTCAAGCCCCAAGTGCCACCACATGGAAATGAGACTTCTCTCCTACAGAAATGAGAGCACAGTCTTGCCCGAGTTTTACTCTTAAGAGAAATGAGAATCCCAGGGTGTTTATTTTCCCCCAGGTTTATTGAGAAATACTTAACATACGTCACTACCTAAGTTCAAGGCACACAACATAATGGTTTGACTTCTACATATTGTGAGAGAGAATTTCAGATTTTTTACTGCAATCTCCTTTACATGAGGCTCAACTGTTTAAAAAATGGCTGTACATGCCAGAAAAGAGACCAATGTACTTGATCCAGCCATAGTGCCTTCAGGGCCCCTGATTCAGATATTAAATTAGTTCAAAAGAGAAAGATCTCCCTATGAACTGTACCAATCAAAGAATGCCTCAGAGCCTGTGAGGCCTGACCTGGGCCTTTAAAAGCAGGGAATATTGTTGGCAAGGAAAGGGAGACTATTCCAGTATGTACAAGTCTCTCATTGAATGGGAAGCTACAATCAAACATTCTCACAACATTTCCAAGCCTGAACCGGACATAAAGATGGAAATGTGTAAGGTGCATGCCAGGCAAAGAAGAGACAAATGTGTCAACTGTAAGAAAGGCTGATAAATGGAGATAAAGCTTGAGTTCAGTAAGGGAAAAACCCCTTATAGTGATCATTTTATGGTAATTCTAAAACTCAGACACATCTTAGAGGGAGAGAGAAGGAAGAGCTAAAGATTCATTTATGCATTTATTTATTTACATGTGTGGGGCATCTGCTAAGTGTCAGGAGTTGAGGATACAGCCCTGACTAAAGCAGGCAAAGCCCCCATCTTCCAACAGCCTCTGTGCCAGTGAGAGAAGAGAGAGAATAACCAAATAAACATGTAAATACATAATATGTCAGTTGTGCAAGCCATGTGAGTATCTGAGGAGGAGTTCCAGAAAGAGGAAAGAGCCAGTGCAAAGGTCCTGAAGTGAGACTGATCACAGCATGTTGGAGGAACAACATGTGAGGCAGGACTAAGAGGTTCTGTGATCGGGGCACCTGGATGGCTCAGTCGGTTGAGGGTCCAACTTCAGCTCAGGTCACAATCTCACAGCTCGTGAGTTCGAGCCCTGCGTCAGGCTCTGTGCTGGAGCCTGGAGCCTCCTTCAGATTCTGTGCCTCCCTCTCTCTCTGCCCCAACCCACTCACATTCTGTCTCTGTCTCTCTCAAAAATAAACATCAAAAGAAACCCTTTTTTTTAAAAAGATGTTCTGTGATCATCCCCTCCCCTGTGTTACTCCCGTGATTATATACATTTAATGAATTTTGCTGCTGCAATTAAGATTTCCTAATTTAGTTAGGAAGATTATCCAGGTGAGCTTAACTGAATCATGAGTGCTTTAAATTTATTTATTTATTTATTTATTTATTTATTTATTTATTTAGAGAGAGACAGTGAGAGAGAGTGGAGAGGGGCAGAGAGAGAGAGAAGGAGAGAGAGAATCCCAAGCAGACTCCACGCTGTCATCCCTGAGCCCCATGCAGGCCTCGAACTCATGAACCATGAGATCATGACCTTAGCCGAAATCAAGAGTCAGACACCCAGATGCCCCCATATGAGGACTTTAAAAACAAGAGAGCTTTCTCTGGTCATCTGCAGAAAGGAAAGTCAGAGAGATTCAAAGCAGGAGAAGGATCCAATACAATCGCTGGCTCGTAGGATCCCGTGCACGCTTGCTGGCTTAGATGTGGGGGGCACCACATGGCAAAGAATGTGGGTGGCCTCCAGAAGCTGAAAGTGGCCCTCAGCAGACAGCCAGCAAGGAACCGGGGACCTCAGTCCTACAATTGCAAGGAACCGAATTCTGCCAAAAACCTGAATGACTTTGGGAGTAAATTTTTCCCAAGAGCCGTGAGATAAGAGCCCATACCAGCAGGCGAGCTGAGTTTGGCCTAAGCAGAAAATGTAACTGAGCCTGCCCATACTTTTGACCTTGAGACCGTGAAGCCATAATAAATAGGGGTATGTTTTGAGCTGCTCCTCTTGCGGCAATTTCCCACACAGCAACAGAAAACTAATAGAAACAGCGAGAAGGCCAACGTGGCAGGAGTGTAGTAGCAAAGAGGGCTGAGAAGATGAAATGGGAAAAATAGCCAGAGGCCAGATAACACAGACCTCTATGTCCCTTGGCCAGGCCCCTGGACCTCCACCAAATGAGATGGGATGGCCCTGGAGGGTTTGAGTAAAGGGCACATGGCCTTGACCTGCTCCTGAGAGCTCGCCCAGCTAGATGAACGGACATCCACGGAAGGCAAATCTGCTGATGGGGTTCCCGATGACCTCTGGAGGCCCTGGTAAATACTCGATTATAAAATCTTCAGAAGAAGCCAGCAAAACAAATGGAGAACTGCCAGAGAGGTTGACAGATGGACCATATCAAATACAGCATTAAAGATAGGCCAGCCGGTGAGGAGAGGAATCTATTCGGAGAGATCACACAAGGCAGCCTGCAATGCAACCATGCCTCTCACTGTCTTCAGCTCTTGCATGCCGTTAGACAAAGGCTCTCAGCAGATATGTTTCTCTAACAAACATATCTGTACTGTACAGATCCAGCCTCGGGGAATATCTGAAGCTTGCCCCTACGCCATCTGGCAGATGATTAACGTGTGATTAAACCTGATGATTAGCCATGGCCAGGAATCTGATCACTAATAGTCAGAGACTCAGGGGGCAACTTTTATTGGCAGTTGAGTGCTTTGCCAGAAACTGCCTCCCAGAGGGGGCTGGGGATTGGAAAGATGACTAAGGAGCCCCATGGTGAGAAAAATTAAACTGTAGACCCATGAGATAATAACAGCAATAGAGACAGAGGCAGAGCCTCCCACACGCACACCAAGTCAGAAATACCTCAGGTATAATTAAACCCTAATCCAGAATTTAGCACCTTTTTGTAATAAGAATCTTTACTTGCAATCCTCAGCATTCTGTTGCCTTGGCGAAAAAAAAAAAAAAAAAAATCTCTAAACATTCGGGAGGTTTCTGTCCCATTTTCAAAGAACAACCCTGGTGAAGATGCCTTTTAAAAATGTTTTGTAGGGAGGCCTGGGTGACTCAGTAGGTTAAGAGTCCAACTCTTGATTTTGGCTCAGGTCACCATCTCACGGTTCATGAGTTCGAGCCCCATATCAGGCTCTGTGCTGACAGCATGGAGCGTGCTTGGGATTCTCTCTCTCTGCCCCTCCCCCCATGCACATGCTTTCTCTCTCTCTATTTCTCTCTCAAAATAAAAGAATCTTAAGTAAATAATGTTTTCTATCTTGAGTGACTATCAATGAATCCTCCCTTCTCCAGTAGAATTGGTTCACATCCTCTCTCTGCCTTCCCCCCACCCCATTTTCACTGGCAAATCTGGGGTTGGACCCTCTGTGGGGCCGCAGCTGTAGGAGAGTGCCCCAATAAGAAAGGACCATGATCTCTATGTCATGTGCTGCCTGGGCAGGATGCCTTTGAGTGTCCACTGTCTAGACTGGCAACATTCTGCTTGCCTTTGGTCCTGGTCCCTGGGAAAGGTGGACTCCCACATCAGGTTAACTTCTTGGATTTGGGATTGGTGACTTATGCTTTCTTGACTGATTTCTGATCAGTTTTATCTCAACCACCACTTTATGAGAACTATTTTCTATTTCCATTCTTACCCATATTCGCTTTCTCCTGGCTTCCTGTTCTCTCTTTTCAAGATCCATGGTCAGAGCCCAATGTTGCTAGGAATAAACTAACTAGTAACTCTGTTAGCCTAGGAATACTTGTGATTCAATCACAAAATGTGTTTGTTATGATTTGGACGATAACACCTACAAGGCACTGTGCAGTATGGTTGGCACATGATAAATGTTGAACAAACATTAGCCATTTTTAGCAGGAAAACTGGTGGTTGAGTGGAAAAGGGTAAGGATGAAACCCAGAAAGAGTGTGTTCATAGGAGAGGAGACTTAGGTGTGAGAATAGAATTTCAGAATCCTGTTTACACGCAGTGGACCCCCATTTCATGAGGATCAATTCAGCCCTATGTTCAGAGAAACACAGACGTAGCCTTTGAGTTTGCTTAAAGCCATACAAGTTTGAGCATGCTGTATTTGAAAATACTAGTGATGGAAAACCACTTTAGTCCTTCTTTACCTTTCTCCATCACAGTGATGATGATCACGGTATCTTCCTTCAGTAATTATGTATCATCAGGGCACTGGGTCACCCAGTCAGTTAAGCATCTGACTCTTGATTTTGGCTCAGGTCATGATCTCACAGTGTGTGGGATCGAGCCCCATGTCTGTCAGTGCAGAACCTGCTTGAGATTCTCTCTTTCCCTCTCTCTCTCTGCCCCACCCCTGCTCACACTCTCTCTCTTTCAAAATAAATAAATAGGGGCACCTGGATGGCTCAGTTGGGTAAGCATCCAACTTCAGCTCAGGTCATGATCCCACCGTTCACAAGTTCAAGCCCTGTATCCGGCTCTGTGCTGACAGCTCAGAGCCTGGATCCTGCTTCGGATTCTTTGTCTTCCTCTCTCTCTGCCCCTCCCCCATTCGTGTTCTCTCTCTCTCTCTCTCTCTCTCTCTCTCTCTGTCAAAAATAAAACATTTAAGGGGCGCCTGGGTGGCACAGTCGGTTAAGCGTCCGACTTCAGCCAGGTCACGATCTCGCGGTCCGTGAGTTCGAGCCCCGCATCAGGCTCTGGGCTGATGGCTCAGAGGCTGGAGCCTGTTTCCGATTCTGTGTCTCCCTCTCTCTCTGCCCCTCCCCCGTTCATGCTCTGTCTCTCTCTGTCCCAAAAATAAAATAAAAACGTTGAAAAAAAAATTTAAAAAAAAAAATAAAACATTAAAAAAATTAAAAACAAAACAATACAAAAAACAAAATAAAGAAAGAAACATTAAAAAAAGAAAACAAAAAGCCCTCTTTGAAAAGGTGACATTTGAACTTGGGTTTGAGGCAAATGAGAATAAACAAAGGAAGGAAGGAAAAGGAGTAAAGCAGAAGGGAGGCCTGTGATAGGGAGAATGACAGTAATCATTGGCTGCTATACACCAGCCCCTTTCCAAGTCATCCCATCTGACCCCACAACTCTGAGAGGAAGGTACAATTTTTCCAGGCAATAACCGAGGCTCAAAGAGCTCAAATAAATCGCCCGAGGCAAGTGACAATGCTGACTAATACCGAGTCGCATCAGCGTCTAGCTGTGGTGCACAGCTTTGTTTTGGAAACCCAAGGTCAGAGCGAGGTGATGGACCAGAACCAGGAAGAACAAAAAAGACAAGCCTTCCGGGCCAGGGGGAAAGGCCAGCAGCCACTAGGACTGATTTCAAAGGGCTCTATAAAAGAGAATTGTAATAATCCTCA
Organism: Lynx canadensis; assembly: GCF_007474595.2. NCBI lineage: Eukaryota > Metazoa > Chordata > Mammalia > Carnivora > Felidae > Lynx > Lynx canadensis. The sequence goes on along the minus strand of NC_044304.2, from coordinate 46,911,788 downwards.
CTGTGCTCTCAGCGATGAGTGCCAGGCGCTGCTAAGCCCTCCGGGAGCAGCTCTCGTGTCCTCTTCCCATCTCCCCTTAAGGCAATTGGCACTGCACCCCTGCTTTGTGGATGAATAAGGGGATGGAACACCCCCTCCCCCGCACAGACCCAAGTGGAACCCCAATTTCAATCTGGGATGCTGGCTGCCCAGGCGAGTGATGAGGGAGACTTAAAACCATGTCAGAGGAGCACTGACCAGAACACGGTTGACCTGGAGGAAAGAGTGCAACAGAGGCAGGCATAGGACAGTGCAAGTATTTGGAGGGTTATTGCTTAGGGAGACTGGGTTAGATCTGTTGACCTCAGAAAACAGAACTCAGATCAGTGGTTGCAGTGCAGGCTGCCAGCACCCCACTCAGATACCCCTTCCCAGGCCAGTCCTCTCAAAGCCAAGTTGCTGGGAATGCTAGTGACACGTTCTCACAGGGGCACCCTTTTCTGAAGAATTAGCACGGGGATGTACCCCAAAGCAACGGAATGTTTGCTCTGACTCAGCTACTGCTTCCCAACCGAATTTTGACACATATAATGACTGTCTGAACATCCAGCGCCCCTCTTCGTACAGCTCGCTTTTAATAATAACTACAGCGCAAAACAGTGATCTGGAAACAAAATGAATTCCACGGTATCCTGATTCTCCCCAGAAAGCAGACACAGGTAATGGAGCACTCAAAAAATACCGTTTGGGAGTTTCTCCCTGCCGGTATTTTATTTAATCCTTGGGGCTTTCCCTCCCTTGGATAATTAACAAGTCGGTGATTTCTAGTCTCTTTGCACACCTAATATTTGCCTCCTTGGTTTCATCAAGGAAAGATGGAGGGAAAAAGCAAGGATGTCTGACTGTAGCAAAAAGCAGTTGAAAAAAACATTAAGCCAAGATCAAATATTTATGCTTCAGCTAGCTAGCTAACTGATTGTAATATCAAAGGATAATAAATCATTTGAAAATGGGGAGAAAAAGCGATCAATGCGAATAGTATAATTTGCCTTTCACCAGGAGCTCTTGATTTTTGTTGGTGTTGTTCATCTAACAGTGATATTTTCTGAATTCTTTTTTTTCTCATTTAAAAATACTTTCCATTTCCCTCCCCCTGACCACTCGGATGTGCAGTGTGATCACAAGAGCTTTTGTGAAGGAGGTATTGGGTTCCATATTCTCTACACTGGGAAAAGGAGCATGTGTAGTTTTCTTTAGCTCTTGTCTTTTTCAGTGACTCGTGCTGTTGTTACATGATTAAGAAATTGATTGAACTTTGAGAGACCAGAGCATTTCAAAGAACGGCCTTGTTCAAATTACAGATTTCAGGAAATGAGGCTTAGGAGAAACATTAACAGCTGCCGACTCACCAGTATTTTTCATCCCCAGCCACCCTCCCTCCCTCCCAAGCCCAAATGGGCACCAGGTAATAAACTAACTGCAGATAACAGAAGAAACAATTTGATGCTCTTGCCCACTAGTGTTTTCTAAAAATCTACCTTTTTAGTATTTGAAACAGTGCCATTCATCTTGCTGTATTTTTTAAATTTGTATTATGTACTTCAATTACAAAACCTTCCTAGGAAAGTCTGCAACAAGGTCATCCTTGGAAGATAAATTGCCCTACGATTCATCACCAGACTGTGAAATGACCTGATCCTTAGCGCTTAAGGAATTTGGTCCTCCTGATGTTTAGAATTTATTTGTAAAAGCTTTATTGAGATAAAATCCACATACCCATACAATTCACCCATTTGAAGTACACAATTCAGTGGTTTTTACTACATTCACAGAGTTGACTTCCTTTTGAGTAACCACAATTCTGTTGTTTTAAAATGGTCTTTATGGAGGAACAGCCATAGAGAAAATCTGAAAGACCGTCTAAACTCAAGAACTTTGAACTCAAAGAATCAACTGCTACTTTTCTTCCACCCTGTGGCTCCTTTCTTTGTACATGTTTAATTTTATTTTTGGACACACTTATTGGGCCCTTTCCACCACCAAGTCCTCCATACCTAGCGTTAGTACAGAGGTACTTTATTTAGCTGAAAGATGCACGTTTGCTCTGGGAAGCATAGTTGGGATTTTGCTGCTAGAAAATAAAACCTCTGCTTCTTTTGGTTTTCCTTACAGACAGTTTTGGGCACAGCTCATTGCAGACTGATCTTTATGACTTCATTACTTGCTCAAGGCAAGTGATTTATTATTAGTAGCACCAATATAAATTCATAGAGGAAAAATCTTTATAAAATATCAATGAACCAAGTTTTACTTTTTACACTTTGTGCTGCCTGGGTGCATGTGATGTGCATGCACACACACACACACACACACAAACACACACATTCAGTTGTTCACAGCATGGCTCATGGGTCTGAATCTGTTGCTTTTTTCCTTTTATAATAGGAGATAATTAAATGTCAACAGTCATCGTCCAGGCGATTCCTGTACACTGTTCCTTCTCACTCCAGGCTTCCTGAAATTCTTGGAGGAGTAAGTCCTGGGAAACTGTACTTTAAGCAAATTTTCAGTGTGCCCGGGTGGCTCAGTTGGTTGGGCAGCCGACTTCAGCTCAGGTCATGATCTCACAGTCCATGAGTTTGAGCCCCACATCGGGCTCTGTTGACAGCTCAGAGCCTGGAGCCTGGTTCCAATTCTGTGTGTCTGTCTCTTTCTGCCCCTCCCCTGCTCACTCTGTCTCTATCTCTTAAAAATAAACATTAAAATTTAAAAAAATAAACAAATTCTCCAGGTGATTCTGATGGCCCAACATTGGGAACCAAGACTACTCTGTCACATACCAAAAACTAGATATTCAATGCAAGCAGTGGATGGCTTTATGGCTGATATTAAGGGAGACTGATGCACCAGAATTAAATCCTCAGCTGCTAGAATCTGAATGTTTGTGTCTTCCCAAAATTCATATGTTGAAATTCTGATTCTCAAGGTGATCGTATTACAAGGTGAGGCCTTTGGATGTTGATTAGGACATGAGAGTGGAGCCCTCATGAATGGGATTAGAGACTTTATAAAAGAGGCCCCACCTTGGAGCCCTTAGGTGCCTCATTTGGTTAAGCAGTTAAGCATTGACTCTTGATTTCAACTCAGGTCACCCTATCATAGTTCATGAGTTCAAGCCTCACACTGGGCTCTGAGCATTGGACAGCTGCAGAGACTGGTTAGGATTCCCTCTCCCTCTCTCTCTGTCCCTCCCAAGCTCACTCTCTCTCTCTCTCTTTCTCAAAATAAATAAATAAACATTAAAAAAAAAAAAAAAAGAGGCTCCACCTCTGCCCTTCTCCATACATCCCTCACCTTTCCTAGAATGTATGGACACAGCGGGAAGGCACCATCTTGGACCAGGAAGTGGGCTCTCACCAAAACCTGACCATGCTCCTACCTCGAGCTTGGAGTAGCAAGTTTCTGTTGTTCCTATGACACCCAGTCTGTGGTATTTGTTACAGCGGCCCCGACACACTAATATACTAACTCTTCTGAAGTCGGACCGCAGCGAAATCGACAGGTATCTGTTCTATGTCTTCTCTATGCCACATTCAGGGACTAAATATAAACAAGACTTGACCCCTGTGTCTCATAGGAATCTGGACATGTAAACCAATAAATTACAATAAAGTATTAAAAGTAAAAAACTAAAAATCTGTATGTTACAAAGCCAATGGGGAAAACTTTTAAAAACCACCTTTGGGTTTCCTGTATCTCCTCTTTCTTTCTTCTGACCTCCCATTCCCCACCCAAACAGAAGTCCCACACACATCATACACACACACACACACACACACACACACACCACGTATACACATGCACACACACACCCCCATATACTCCCCACTCACACATCACACACAAAGGCTGCCAGATTTAGCAGACTAAATATAGGATGCCAATTAAAGTAGACTTTCAGATAAACATATTTGGGACATATTTCCACTAAAAAGAAATTCATTATTTATCTGAAATTCTGATTGAACTGAGGGACCTGTCTTTTACTTGGCAACTCCTCACACCTGTTTCTCTCTCTGTCTCTGTCTCTCTCCCGCTCTTTCTTTGAGACACGCACACACACACGCACACACACACACCCCTCTACTCTACTTTCATGTAGATCTTCTATACTGCTGAAAATCCCCACAAGAGACTTTGGAGTCACTATCTTTTTTACCTCTCTATATTTTTTGCTTGAATTTTCATAACACATCTATTGCATTTGAAATGAAAAATAAAAACATTGTTTAGAAATTGCTAAATGCATATGTAGTCCCATTAAGCCATCAACATTCCTAGGAATGTGCCCCTGCTCACCAAGTTCATGGTCCACTACAGAGAATGTCTTGTTTCTGGGAAACTGTGGGAGCTTCAGAAATGGAAGAGCATAGGTCTAGTAAAGAGGGCAGCTAGGAATGGGCACTGGTGAAAGCAACCAGGAGGGCCCTTGGCATGGAGACTGCTAAATGCATTGGTTGTGTTTTTAAATGGCAAAACCTACTACAAACCAGGACGGCTACATTTGGCTGTGTGGTACATGCACTGTAATCGTGGCCAGCCCAAGGCCAAAGGGGCTGTGCTTTGCTTGCCCTTCCCCCACATCCAAATGCTATCTTTTTCTAATTTATATAAAGGCCCCATGGAGGTTAACAACCGCCTCGGCAAGTTAGCATTAGGAGAAATTGTTACGTGCTAGCCAGGGTGCTAACTGGCTTGAATCACCATTCCCCGCGCGGAGGTCTCCCTGTTACAGAAGGAACAGCACTCCAGGAAATTCGGAGCAGTGGCAGGAAACATGGGCACTTGCCTAGTGCATACAATGGAAGCTGTCACCCCCTCCCTAGCCTGGCTTCCTCACACTGAGCTCCTGAGGGAGGGGGAGGATTGTGTTTGTCAAAAGTGGCCGCACTATGCTCTTCTACAATGTGACTCTCCAACCTGAAATCCTGGTAGGGTTGCATGGGCTTCAACCAATACAGTAGCTCAGAGTTGATGCAGATGGCTTTGGAGGCTAGGTCAACAGGTGAGACAGCTCCATCTCTGAGCCATCCTACTCTGGGCACTAGATGTGCAAGAATGAACCTTCAGGAGACTCCTGCCCCTTTCACTGGCATCACCACAACCTTTGAGTCTTCCCAACTGGGACCCCAACATCCCAGGATATTGACACGCCACTTCCACTGTGCCTTGTGTGATCTCCTGACCCACAGAATCCATGGGTATGAGTCACTCTATGTGCTGCAGTAACTTGTTACATAACTTTAGCACCTAGAACAACAGAACGAAATGCCACCTCACCTACGCACCCGGGGAGGGCCAATAAATTCTGTCAAAGGCTAGAGACAAAGTGGTATAATCAAGGCCACCTGCAATGTCCTGAAATCAATCAGATGGGCTGATTCCCTCCCCGGCCTAAACAGTATTTCAAGCCCATGCGATCACACCAAGACAGAAAGTGCTGGACATAAAGACTCAGCAAAAGTGGCTTTCCTCTCCCATTATTGCCTGCCAGAAGCCATGCTAATCTACATCAAGACTTTCCCACCCTGCTCCTAACCTCTGGGAAAGTTTGGTTCCTTCAATACTGTCAACAGCCCTGGACCTCCTCAGCAAAGTGGCAGGGCAGAAAACTTTGCAGGTACCATTTTAGGGCAACTGTTCCTGAAGGAGAGGGAGAGTTTGATGCCTTTTAGTGCTCTTCCCTGGAAAGAAATTTTAAAAGCTGTAGTTCTAGTCCATCACAAAACTCTCTTGGGCCTTTTTTGGCATAGAAAGTAAAAGCTTCTCTGTAATATGTATAAGAACATACCTGAGAACAGATATAACAAGCAAGCATGATTTTTAAATGAAGGGGAGCTCAGCAGACGGTTTGCGAACATTAAGAATTTTCTTACTTTGTGTGGGCAGATTTGCAGCCCATATCCAGGAAAAGACACAGAAAGCTTAGGAAACCCCACAAAAAGACTGTTAGAAACTAGCTCCAGTTTGTTAATTCCATTGATCACCCATTAAATAAAAAAGTCACTGCATGATGGTGTTAGGAGTCTCAAGGGTAAGGGACTTTCCTGAGGGGCTCCTGGGACATTTGCATATAGTTTAAATAAGCACCTTGGATTATTTAATAAGGTCCAAGAGAAGGCCCCAAATCCTTTCTGTACCTTCATCGTATTCACAATTTAGGATACTCATTGTGTCCAAGGAGTTGAATAGCCAGGATTTGTGAAAAAGTCTTAGATCAGTTGAAGAGGTTGTGCACAACTATTTAGAAACAAAAATAATGGCACTCATCTTTCAGCAGGGAAAACAAAGACCTCACACTTGGAGCCTTTGCTAGTAATAAACTGGGGGGTGGGGGGATAGAACTGGTAGCATGTTTCTGACACTTTGCTTCAGCCAGCTCTGTTTATATTATATACTAATAATAGTCTTTAGTATAGATGTAATTAATCCGGGATCCCTTCTAAAAGGATGTCATGTGAGGTACTTCCAACTCACCCAGAAGTGACATGATGCAGTGGTCCAAGCACTGGCAGAAAGACAGCCCAGGTCTCATCAGTAAGACTTCCGCTATAAAAATATTAATGAATAAGTTCTCTAGGAACAGAAACAGCCCAATGGAAATGCTGAGAAATGTTTTCATCATCATGCCGAGGGTCCCTATAATTCTTTATGATGCTATTACTACCATTGAGTAGGGTTGAGTGGGGTAAGCCATTTCTCCTTAATTACCCCCCAAAACAGCAAAAGTATTCCCCTCTTTCCCAGGAGTAGAAAGCTCTGAACCATTTCCCATTGCTGTTCTGAGAAATGAGTATCTATCCTACTCCAGCTCAGATAAAATGCCTGTTCCTATTCCATGGATAGCAACTAGGTTTCTGACCTATTTTCTCCTCGTGAGGACTGTAGGGAGAGAAGGATTCTAAGGCCATGTCTGGAGTTATGGGTAAGAGTTTCATGATTGATTAATGATGTCTGCAAGGGATCAGGGAGCAAAGACATAGGCTATGGATTTGTCATCCTGGCTCTGACCTAAGGTGAGGGGAAAGCCACTATCCCCAAAAACAACAGGACTGTTCCAAAAATCAGTCATAAGTTAGCAGCAGAAAATGTAAACAAATGCTTGTGTGTGGTGGGGTTTTTTTTGTTTTGATTTTTGTTTTTTGTTTTTTTAATATTGCTCTTTTTACACCACTAGCACTTGACAGGGGAAGAAAAAACTGTGAAAAATGAGTCCATTTTATTACACTCTCAGATCCTGCTCCTGATTCTAGGGGGATTAGCGTTAATAAACCTGAGATGGAAGATTGAGTTGTAGTTGCCGCAATCCCCATTTTATTTCGTTACAGATAATATGTACTCACCAAAAGTAACTTTATTATTCTTCTGACATCTCTTATCTAATTCAGAAATGGGCAATTCCAGCCATGAAATGTGTGTGCTGCATGCCAATATTCCCGGAAGCTGGGCAAAAGCCGGCAGGCTGATTGCACATAAAGAAGGATTTGGACTTGGCATCCCCACGCCTCCAAGCAGCCCCTGCGGCCCTGTGATCAAGCTCACAGGAGCCAGTTAGTAACAGCTGCTTCCTGCTTCTCAGGTGGGTGTGAAGGGGCAGAAATAATTGAACGGCTTGGGACTCCCCTCCGCTTTAAGGGCTGGGGAACACCTCCAGGTCAAGCACGGCCTAGAGTTGCCAACCTCAGCCCCCAAACATTTAGAGACTCCAAACTGACTAGGGAGGAAGTCAGGCTGTGCCTTAGGCAAGGAGCTGCAGTAGACCAGTAGTCCTGAATTCCGCATGCGCGCTGCCCATCAGCTTGTTCCATAACGGTGGAAATGTTCTGTAAGCTGCCTGCCCAATAAGGTAGCCACATGTGTCTGCTGAGCACCTGTACTATGGCTGATGTGCCTGAGAAAGGTGGAATGCTTGATTTTAGGTCATTTTAATTGATATAAATTATTTAAGTAGCCTCTGGTGACTTTGGTCAAGCGATTTAACATATCCAGCCCTCAGTTTTGCTTCCTACAGACTGTCAAATCCACCATTTCTTTCCTTCTGTCTGCTAGCACTCTAATCTGTCTCTCCCCGGGATAGCCACCATGGCCACTCAGTTATCATCCCTGCTAATTGTGGGTGATGAGCACTTATAAAAATCAGACTAAAAAAAATCTATAATAGTTTCCCAGTGCTCTTCAGGTAAAAAAAAAACAAAAACAAAAAACAAAAACACAATCACTGAGGGCGGCTGGGTGGCTCAGTTGCTTAAGCATCTGACTTCGGCTCAGGTCATGATTTCACAGTTTGTGATTTGAGTGCCACTCTGGGTGAGCCCTGCTTCTCTCTCTCTCTCTCTCTGCCCTTCACTCACCTCACTTGTACCCTCTCTCTCTCTCTCTCTCTCTCAAAACACACCCACAATCACTAATGTGGCCAATTTATAATACCCTGTGTGGCCTGCTCCCACCTACTTCCCCAGCATGAACCCTCACTACAATATCCTTGACCCTGGGCTCCAGCCACTCTGGCCTTTCCCTGTCTCTTCAAGGTCCACACTCTTTTCTGCTCCAGGGCCTTTGCACATTCTTCCTTTCTCATTCCTTGCCCTCCCTCATTCCCCTCTCTCCCTCTACATTATTTACTCTTATACATCCTTTAGAACTCAGCTCAAGCATTACACTTCTGGGGAAGCCTCTAGATTGGTTCCCAGTTCTTTGTGGTAAAAGATTACAGTCCACCCTTTCAGAACACCATTACCTGTCAACTTCAAGTTCATTGCTTTCATTATAAGGGAGAACACAGTCTCACCAGAAATATAGTCACATCTTAGAGGGGGAGGGAACAAATGGAATATCTAGGAGATTTGGGGGGACTGGTTTAAGGCAGATTTTTCAATGCAGGGACTGACTGGGCGTTTGCAAGTTTCACAACAGAATCACTTAGGACTGGTGAGCAGAGCAGGGCAAGGGCTTTGAAACAGTCCTGAAGAGTCATTTGATGAGCCTTGTTAAACAACCTACTGCCCTGAGAAAGGGACACTTACCCTAATGACAGCTAGTTGGGAAGACCCAAGTTGGATAAATAGATTTTCCCAAACAACATAGCTATTTGTGATTTTGGCTTCTGGCACCGTGTGTGCTGTTACACACAGTCAACAGTAAAGTTTTCTTAATGAAGATGGTGACCGGAGTAGTGGCAAGGGTCTGTGGCTCAGCTTGTGTGGGAATTTGTTAAGTATGCATCTCAGTGGTTATTTGGTTGATGTCTCTCTCTTCCTCTCAGCTGTCAACCCCATGAGAGCAGGAACTGTATCTGCTTCTTGAATCACCACTGGACCCTAACACTTGATGTTGTATGATTTCTGGCAATAAATATTTGTTTAACAAATGAACAAACAAACATAAGGAAGAAGTGGACCAGTGAGATTCTGTACAGGGTGAGGGAGTTAGGAGAAGAGTCCCAGGAGGAGCAAGAGGGAGTTATTCAGAGGGAAGGATAACAGCACAGAATGGAGACCATGCCACTTGATCAACAAACATGTGTTTCCCTGCAGACGCGCTCTCAAGACTCAAAATTGTTCTGCCTTCTGTCTTCAGTATCTATAGCTGCCTATTCCTTTTTTTTTCTTTTTAACTTTTTTCTCTAAAGTGTATTTATTTATTTTGAGAGACAGAGTAAGTACACGCATGGGAGAGGGGCAGAGAGAAAGGGAGAGAGAGAATCACAAGCAGGTTCCGTGCTGTCAGCCTGGAGCTCAACACAGGGCTCACAAACCATGAAACCATGACCTGTATAGCTGCCTATCTCTATTTCCTGCTGCTTCTGCCAAGGTATCTAGGCCCCCTCGACACCGCCTTTCCACTTCACCATTCCTCTACCAAACCCTTAGATCAATTGCATACCATCCATTGCTGCAGTTAAAGTCATGCAGCCTTTCTCCCAGAAGCTTCTTCAGCAGGAGCTTTGTTTCTTGTTGTGGAACCAAAGGTGTTTCCACTATGAAGGGAACTTGAGCAGTCTCCTTCCCCCACTGCAAGTAAGCAGAGGGTCATCTCACAAACCTGTGAACCTCTTCTCTCTACACAGGTACTTCCTGAGCAGGCCTGATGCAGACAAGAGGGCTGACAGCACTGGTGACCATCGTCAGAGATCTCTGCCGGCAGGAGTTCATCCTGCAAAAGTTCTTGCAGGCAGTGTCACTGTCCCTCCTCAGTGCAGAGTGGACTTAGGACTCCTGTGTAACAAGGACTCCCTCCTTGACCAAACTTTACTCAGGTTCTTCTGAGCCCTCTTGTCAACTAGGTCCTGATTTTGACCTTCATGTCCTTGGCACCCCACCCAGATCCCCCTTCCTGCGAGGATCACTCATCCCTCCATCCCCCAGAGCACCCATTGGGAAGGTTGGCCACTCATGGTACAGTTCCCCTTTTCTAGAAATCCCATCTCCCAGAAAGCTGCAGGCTTTTGCCACCCACAGGTGGCCGACTGCCTGGCAAGGAGACAGCACTGTGCTGCCAGGACCAGATTCCCTGTATCTCCAACCTTGCCCTGTTCTTTCCTCTTAACTATCCTCCTTCCCCCACTCCCTTCCATATGTTTTTATCCCCCACTCAGGGAATCCAAATTCCTGTCTCAAGTTCTGCTTTAGGGAACTGACCTAAAAGAGTGATAAAAGGTACAAGATGCAGGGCTGGTCCCCCAGGGCATATGCCAAGTGCTGGCACACTATTGCAAATGGTAAAGACCAAATATCCAAGCAACAGGAGTTGGTGTGGAGGAAGTAAAAACAATGGTCCTATACGGAGTATTTGCTGTGTTGGAGTTGGCATTACAAACTCAGGTATTTTTTAAAAAGAAAGGAAAAAAAAAAAAAAGGAAGAGAATGTAGCTGATAGTCTCCTTAAGACTCTCAAGGAGGTAGGTCAAGGTATTGATCCCAGGCCATCTTTAGACCATGGCCACCAAAAGCATCATGTTGATAAGCGTTCTGCTCTTCACCCCCAGATCAAGAGAATTATAATCAATTAGCAATAGCCAGTCTCAACACAGGAGTGAAGCAGCAACACGGAATGCCTTGAACAAGCCATCTCTGGATGGCAGAAGTGAGAACAGGCTTTGGAGTCAGGGAGGCCCGTGTTAAAACTCTCAAACAGCTGCTTCTTAGCCCCAGAGCCCTTAGCAACATTCAACTCCTCAGTCTCAATGCATTCCTATGGCTGCTGTAACCAATCACTACCAACTTGGCAGCTTAACACAACACACATACTCTCTTACTGTTGTGGAGGCCACCAGTCCAGAATCAGTTACACAGAGCTAACAACAAGGTGTAGGCAGGACTGGTTCCTCTGGAGGAACCCCCTGGCCCCTTCCTGCATCTTCAAAGCTCATCACTCTTACCTCTGCTCACATCACCTTCTCCTCTTCTGTGCCAACTCACTCTCTGCTTCCCTCTTATACAGACACTTGTGATTACATTCAGGAATGACCTGGTCAATCCAGGATATTCTCCCCCTTCAAGGGTCTAACTTAATCACATCTGCAAAGTCCACTTTGCCATGTAAGGTAACATTCACATGTTCCAGATATTAGGACCTAGATTTGGAGGAGCCATTATTCAGCCTACCATACTCAGTTTACTCAGTTCCTGTGCAGTGCGAATATGCCTGTCTCCTCACGATATTGTTCCAGTGATTATAAAACTCAAATATAAGGCCCGTTACTCTTCCACAAGGATCCAAATTGTCTTTAAATCCCAGCCCCAGCCCTGTGCAATGAAGAATTTGGCCTTCCCCTGAGACAGCTCTGGACTTCATCCTCAGCTTCTGAGAGGTAATCCATGTCGTAGGAGTGTCTTTGTTTAGGGCAGAGACTGGCCATATTGGATCTTGGAGTGGGGCTGTCCATTCTTGATAGTCATGGGGTGAGGGATGGCCATGCCCAGAGAGACCAACCCTGATTTGGAGTGGGGGTTTTGGTCTAGCTCTATCAATTGACCTGGAGACTGAGCTGAACCACAGAAGCAATCAATCAGTCAATCAATCATGCCTGTATAACGAAGGCCCAATAAAAACTGAACACCAAAGCCTGGGTAAGCATTCCCTGGTTGGCAATACTCCATGAATATTGTCACATGTTGATGCCGAGAGGGTAACACATCCTGAGGACAATAGATACTTCCCATCTGAAGCCCTTCTAGACTGTGCCTTATGCCTTTCTTCCTTTGGCTGATTCACCTGTATCCATTTACTGTAATAAATTCTAACCAGGAGTAGGTATACTAGCTGTGAGGTCTGTGAGCACTTCAAGCAAATTAGCAAACCCAAGGATGGTTTGGGAAGGGCATTGCTCCCTTTAACTTCGTAGGGGCCCAGAATTCCTTCCCTTTGGTATCAGAGGTGAGGGAAGCCTTGTGTGGAAACTGTTCCCTTAACCTTTGTAGTTTGCTTAATGCAAAACAAACACCTATTAGTTCTGTGACTTTAGGCATTTCTCTGTGCCTCAGCGCCCCAACTTCAAAATGGCGATACCTGCTAGGGTCACTGTGAGGACTGAATTAGTTGATGTAAGTAAGCACTCAGAAGAGAGCCTGATGCATACAAACACTGGGTCATGTGTCCTTAATGGGGACAATATCACCAAGAGGGCAAAAACGGTTCTTAGAAGCAAGAAAAAAAAAATACAGACTTACTATTTTTATGTATAAGCATAGATTTATATCCAGTGCATAAACAGGTAAATAGTGTATCTTTGGTATTAAAATTTCATAATGGGAAGAGGGGTTGAGAAGGATTAGGATAACTCTACACGTCTCCTTAGGAGGGGGCAACAATGCAAAAAAAAAAAAAAAAAAAAAAAAAAAGCTGAGGAACACTGCCCTAGATGGATACCACCTGCAATGATGGTGGTGACCGAGCCCCAGCATTCCAAACGGCTCAAACACAGAAACGGGTTCTTTCTGTGACTTGGGTAGTTTCCCAGTCTAGGGACTGGTCAGTCCAGATGGTTTTTCCAGAACCTCCACCCCCTTCCCAGGCTGTCAGTACTGGGATCTTGTGAGAGCTATTCTCAGCCATGGAACCGTGGAAACGCTTCTGGCCTCCTTCAGCTGCCAGTGTGCTTAAGCCTGGCCAGCCCTCCCTCACCCCCATCCCTGTTTTGCATATTATTAAAACCAAGTCATTCGGAAGTCTGAGCTGAGAGAACTTTACTTTTTTCCTCTTTGAAGTCTATTTTGAAATTGATGGATGTGTGAAAAACACATGCAATGTAAATGAGCTTCAGAATGACTGATTTTTCAGTCATTTTGAAAACACACACACACAAGAAAGTGTCCTAAGGAGGTGTCATCTATCTGCATACAATTTGGGTTAGAAAGAGAAAATCCTTATCAGTACCTTATTATACAGCTCTCAGCCCAGCACCAGGAAACAGTGTAATCTGAGACAATGAATATCATCAATGCTATGAATCCAATGTAATTGCATTTCATTGAGAAAAGGAAAAAAGTGTCTCTACTGGCACACGTGTGTCTTTGAGTGGGGAGAAAGAGAAAGACAAGGAGCAAGAGCCCTTACCATCTGGGCTGTCGGAATAAGATGAAAAATAGAACAGCCAGTCACCCCGTCATTGGGAATTCAGTCACATGTCTCTGAAACACAAAATGTGAATACCACTAAGCTAAGGTAAAAAGAAATTGGCCTGAGGCTGGTTTTTCTCTACAGTCCAGCCACCCCTTACTCAACACCTCCCAGCCTGAAAGTGGCAGAGTCTGGAGTTGAAGCCACCTTCCCTGAGTTTCATATTATAACCCTTTGCATTTCAACAGACTGAAGGAGGTGAGGCACCTGGGTGGTTCAGTCGGTTTGGTCAGCTGACTCTTGATTTCTGCTCAGGTCATGATCTCATGGTTCATGAGTTTGAGCCCCAAGCTGGGCTCTGTGCTGACAGCTCAGAGCCTGGAGCCTGCTTTGGATTCTGTGTCTCCCTCTCTCTCTGCCCCTCCCCTGCAGTCTCTCTCTCTCAATAGATAAACTTAAAAATAAAATAAAATAAAATAAAATAAAAAAAGACTGAAGAAGGTTCCACATGAAAAACTCAAGGATTGGTTCACCACGCTAAAAAGTCCAGGAGTAAAGGCTTTAGGCATGGCTGGATTTAGTGGTTCAAACAAGGTGATCAGCGCTCTCTCCTGCCCTCAGTTCTACCTCAGATATCCTCTCTGTTTTGGAGGTAGGGAGATGAATGCTGATTGGCTGGGCCTGCATCACGTGACTCCACCAAAAGGGTAAGTTAAGTTCTTGAAACCTTTTGGACTGAGGGGGGTAGAGTGAAGATGGAGACGGTCTCCCCAGAGCAAGGATTAAAGGGCAAAATACAGGCCCTCCATATCATCCCAGAGAAACAGAAGAGCCCCATGTCCCCTCCTCCACCCAGCATGCCAGCCCTTCACCCTGCTTTGCCTTCAAGCTGTTGCCGTGCTCTGACATTATAGCTTAAATTGATTTATTTCTGTGCTGGCACAATCCTATCACCATACCCTAGTACCCAGAAGAGTACTGGCACATAGTGGCTGTGGAGTATTTGTTCAATAAAAAGAGTGAATGAATCAGAAACACCAAACCTGCCTCTCTACTAGAAATAACATGGTTTAAGGTGACAAGGCATAGCAGAGGGGAGGATAAAAGATCAGCACTCTTAGGAGGTGCTTCCTAAATGCTCAGCGCTTGCACACTGGGAACAGTGGAGAACAACCCCACCTCCCACCTCTACCAGCCCAAGAATGGCAGGAAGTGGATAGGTTCTGGAATCTGCTACACCCGATTGGGAGGAAGACCAACCCTCCCTTGTGCAAGGTCACCCACCTTTCAAATGCAGAATCCTTGGGGCACCTGGGTGGCACATTGGTTAAGCATCTGATTCTTGATTTTGGCTCAGATCATGGTCTCATGGTTCGAGGGATCGAACCCCATGTTGGGCTCTGTGCTGACAGTGTGGGGCCTGCTTGGGATCCTCTCGCTTCTCCCTCTCCCTCTCTGTCCCTTCCCAGCTCATGCTGTCTCTGTCTCTCTCTAAATAAATAAATAAACTTAAAAAAAAATTTTTTTTAAGTGCAGAATCCTTGTTTGAAGCAAATTGCCAAATTCCCACCCCCAGACTTTCCCGTTCTGTACATCTTGGATAGGACCCAGGAATTTGCATTTCAAACAAGCTCCCAGGTGCTGCCGCTGCTGCTTTAGGAACCACATTTTGAGAAGGAGCTTTCCCACAAAGATTGCATTTTCTAACTGTATTCCAGGGTTGGCGGGCAGCTAATGGATGGCAGGAGGCCATAGAAGGGTAAGACAGGAAGCGGCCTAAATGAGCTGCATTTGCAAATTTCATGAAATCAGTCCCAAAGGTAAGCCTGGAAATGCAGGATGTGGTGCAGGTTCCCCCAGCAAACTCCCAAGGCAGTTTTCAAACTGTGATCCTCTGACCATAAGCCTCAGACTCCTCCGGAGAGTCTGTTACCAGGCAGACTCTGGCTCAGGGCCATCAGGAATTGTTGAGCCATTACACTGGGGATGTTTTTTTTTAGATCTGTAGAAAGATTTATTATGAAGGATTGGCCTCACCTGAGTATGGAGGCTAACTTCCCCCAATCAGCCGGCTGCAAGCTGGAGGCGAGGGAAAGCTGATGGTACAGTTTCAGTCCCCTCCCCAAAGCCTGAGAACTAGCGGAGCCATGGAGGGAGCTCCCAGGCAGATGCCTGAGAGCCAAGAGTCCTAAAGTCTGAGGGCAGGAGGGCATGGACGTCCCAGCTCAGCAGACAGCAAATTTGCCCTCTCTCTGCCTTTTTGTTCCATCCAGGCCTTCAACAGACTGGATGCCTGCCGGCATGGGTAGGATGATCTTGTTTGCTCAGCCACTCACCACAGGTGGAGGTGGCAGAGAGCCCAGGCCTGGCCACGTTTCCAGGAGGGAGATCACCATAGAGACCCAGCCTGGCCAGCCGTATTAGAATTGAACAGGAGATTCTCATTTAAACGTTAGAACCACTGCTTCAAGGACTACAGAACATAGTTAGGTTAGTAGCGAACATTCTGTGAATCTTCTCTGAACCAGGGCTCACAACCACAGAGGCAGCTGATCTGAGGGCAGCGGGAGGAAGAAAGGGAAGGATATCCCCATGAAACCCTGTGAGATGGGTATAATTTGCTCCATTTTACAGATGAGTAAACTGAGATTCAGGGAGGCTTAATAACTCACCCGGCTAATAAGGAGCAGAGTCCAGATTCAAACCTACAAAGTTGACTTTCTTTGCCACTTTCTGTCTGCCAGATTGGACAACCAAAACCTAAGGCAGGACAGTAACTAGTAGAAGGGAAGGCTCAACAGGACCCAGAAGTGCCTCACATCCAGAGTACAAGCTCAAGGTGAAAAACCATGAAGGAGAGCCTACGGAAGCTGTCATCTGGGAATCTCCCAGTTGTGGGTGCCAAGACACAACCTCCCAAGTTTTTTCTAGAAACTTTATCTACCCAAATTCACAGCAAGCCAAAAACAACCTCACAAGATGAAAATTAAACCATCCACCTGGCCGCCGAGGCAGACATGGGGCACGTCCCAAAGAAAAACTCTACATTTCCCCTTTTCTTACTTACCTACCCCTGGTTCTGAAATATCACCATCTAACTAAGCAGCTTGTGGTATTTACCTGGTCTCGCTCTCAGAAAACAAGAACCCCAAGACATATGGCATTGTGAGTCTTCCCTGAATAATACATACAAAAGAGTTTGTTCTCTGGAGGAAGACCCCATAGAGACATCTGATGCCATCACTGCCATCGTCACTATTACTTGTGTTTCAATTAGCAAGCACACACCAAGAGTTCGATGCAAGATTCCAAAAGACCATGAAATTACATTTTTGCACGCTGAGTTTAAAACATGCCAATGGTGTTTTTTTTTTCTGTACCACTGGTTGCTAAAACTATTTTTCAAAGGCCCCCTTTGAAAAAGTGAAACAAGAGTGGCCTCTTGTGGAAGTCATGGTGTCTACAACAGTTAATAGAGCTTGAATGACACAGGATCTTTGGAAGCCCACCAGAGGGACTTGGCCTGTTTTCAGTGTGGATGGGTTTTGAAACTGCATGCCTAAAACCCGAGGCCATGCTTGCCAGCCTTTCCTCAAGGCCATGAATACTTGTGTCTCTCCTGTCCACTGCCAGCCTTCCTAGTCTGTGCTCCTCAATCACCCAGGTGGGTCAACAGCAGGTATTCTAGAAATACTCTCTGAAATTGGGCGTTCCAGTAGTCTTACTGGTCACGTGGTGTATACTACTGTGTTTTCTTCAAATAGTGCTTTTTTTTTTTTAAGTTTATTTTCAGAGAGAGAGGGAAAGAGAGAGACAGAGAGAGAGGCAGGGAGAGGCAGAAAGACAAAGAAACAGGGAGACAATCCCAAACAGGCTCCATACAGTCAGCACAGAGCCCAAAGCGGGGCTTGAACTCACAAACCGTGATATCATGACCTGAGCCAAAACCAAGAGTCGGACGCCCAACCAACCAAGCCACCTAGGCACCCCCAAATACCACTTCCGAAGAAAGACCTTCCCCCTGGACTGCTGTTCAAAACTCAGCTGCTAACTCAGTGACAAGCCCTGGTCTACATTTGTGTCCATGAAAGGTAAAAAAAAGACTAAGGCTAGGATAGGTGTACCTAAAAGATCTGAGGGGGCACAAAATCCTTGGTAGATTTCTCCACTGGATGAAGCACATGATTTTATTTTTTCCTATTTTGAAGAACATTTTGCCATTTTTCACACTGTATCAGAACAAACTGAATTAGGACTTCTTTTTCACAATTTGAAAAACCAGTTTCATATACAATGTTAAAATTCATTTATCATGAAATTTGACATGTACACCGAAGAGCATCTAAAACATGTGAACCATATAAAGAAGAAAATTGGGGGCTCAGTTGGTTGAGTGCCCAACTTCAGCTTAGGTCATAATCTCACGGTTTGTGAGTTGGAGCCCTGAAACAGGCTCTGTGCTGGCCTCAGATTCTGTGTCTCCCTCTCTTTCTGTCCCTTGCCCACTCACACACTCTCTCTCTCTGTCTCAAAAATAAATTAAAAAAAAAAATTTTAATAACAAAATAATAAAATTAATTATAAAAAAAGAAAAATAAAGTAAGCAGTCATACCACTAAAAATGGACTCAGGATGAGAATGAGCATTGCCAGTACCCCTCTCTGTGCCTCTCCACCATCACATCCACACAGGATGACCCCTAGGCTAACTTCTATGATAATCAATTCCTTGTTTTTCTTTATAATTTTCCACATGTGTTTACACATCTAAGCAATAAATTCAGTTTGGGTTGCTTTTCAAGTGTGTATAAATGGACCATTGTGAAGTGCATCTCTGCTCTATAATATTTCCATTGAACAAGTCACTGCTTTTGATGAACATTTGGATAGTGTCTCCCATTTTTGCCTTTGGCAAACCATGCTGCTATGAATGGTCTCACAAGTGTCACCAGTTTCTCACATACAAGAGATCATCTAGACTAGATGCCAGCAAACGTTTTCTGCAAATGGCCAGTGAATTCGGGGGGTTTTGTGAACAAGATGGCCTCTAGCAACTATTCAACCCTGCCGTTGTATAGGAAAAGCAAATGTTGACCCTATGTAAACAAATGAGCATGAATGTGTTCCAATAAAACTTTATTCAAAAATACAAAACCAAACAAAAACAGGAGGCAGCTCGGATTTGGACCATGGTCCGATAGTCTGCTGACTCCTGCTAAAGATGACTCTTAGGAGTGACATTGCCAGGGCCAGCCCATAGCGTGACTCCATGGCAGCCCCAGTTGGTGCAGTGCACAGCCTGGCCATACAGGGCATGTTCCCATTCAATGGTGCTGGGGAATACCAAGCTCTTCCCCCCCAAGTGGAGGCATGAGTTTGCATTCCCACCAGCAGTGTGGAAATGTCCCCATCTCACATCCTTACCAGGGGCTGGTCTCATTAATTTTGCCAAATGCATGGGTATGCAATAGTTTTGCTATGCAATTCGCTGAAGAGCAGACAAGTCTTGAGTTCATGTATTTCTGATGAAAATACTACTTTCCCTACCCAAATTATGGAAAGAGCCTAAATGTCCATCAACTGATGAATGGATAAAGAAATTGTGGTTTATATACACAATGGAGTACTACGTGGCAATGAGAAAGAATGAAATATGGCCCTTTGTAGCAACGTAGATGGAACTGGAGAGTGTGATGATAAGTGAAATGAGCCATACAGAGAAAGACAGATACCATATGTTTTCACTCTTATGTGGATCCTGAGAAACTTAACAGAAACCCATGGGGGAGGGGAAGGGGAAAAAAAAAAGAGGTTAGAGTGGGAGAGAGCCAAAGCATAAGAGACTCTTACAAACTGAGAACAAACTGAGGGTTGATGGGGGGTGGAAGGGAGGGGAGGGTGGGTGATGGGTAGTGAGGAGGGCACCTTTTGGGATGAGCACTGGGTGTTGTATGGAAACCAATTTGACAATAAATTTCATATATTGAAAAAAAAAGAAAGAAAATACTACTTTCCTGTAAAGTGAAGATCCTGCATTTCTCCTTGGGCACTTAAATGGCAAGAAGCCTGTGTTTTTGAACTCGCTCTTGCCCCTTCCCACAAATCCATACTTATATACTGCTGAGGGGACTGTTGGGTAATTCAAATCATACCCTTAAACTTAGAAAGATCCTCCTACTAATAAAAGACAGTCAACCAAGACTGGTGGTCGAGGCTGATTCAGGACTCAAACCCGCAAATGGGTGAAAGACCACAGACAATATTAAAACCTGAAAAACAAAAACCCTACTAGTGAAGAAAGCAGTGTGAGTGGCTGTCTCTGTGTTTCTGTTTGTACAGAAACCCTAGTTCTTGTAAAACAGACCTGGTTGGAGGAGATGGGAGGTTCAGGGTCCCCAGTACCACCCATACTTAACAAAAGCTACAAGTTTGCAGCAGTGGTGTTGTTTTCATCTGTTTTATAGTTCAGTCACTACATATTTTATTTGAAGACTTTTATAAGCTCTTTAAAAAGACTATAAACCACTGTTCAATGTTAGTCACCTTACAGAGAGCCAACACAAACTACCCCAGGTGGAGCATATATAATGCTGCTAGTGGTTAAGATTTAGGTGCTACAGTCAGATGTTCAAATCCTGGGCTCAGATTCTGACCCTATCACTCACTGGCTGAGAGAACTTGGGCTGATGCTACACTTCTCAGAATGTTTGACTGAAGCTCCCTCATTGACTTAGTCAAGTGTTAAATGAGATAATACATGGGAAAAGCTTGCCATGTTACAAACATGAAATTTAAGAAATGAATGCTAGCGGGGCACCAGGGTGACTCGGTCAGTTAAGCGTCTGACTTCAGCCCAGGTCATGATCTCACGGTGGGTGGGTTCGAGCCCCGCATCAGGCTCTGGGCTGACCGCGTGGAGGCTGCTTTGGATTGTGTGTCTCCGTCACTTTCTGCCCCTCTTCCACTCGTGCTCTGTCTCTGTCTCTCAAAATTAAATAAGTGTTAAAAAAAATGTTTGTCACAAAGACATGAATGCTAGCTGTTGCCATCTTAGTTTTTTAAGAACATAATCAGGAAAATAGTGGAATGGCCCTTCTACAACTCTACATTAACTCTTCTGGCTCAGAACCACTTGTCTTCTACTGAAGACATAGATTTGGCATGGCTAGACAATGAAAGGCCAACAACCCAATTACATTCCTTCTTTGCTGGAAGGAATGGAAGGAAGCTGAGGTTCTAGAACCAGACGGTTGAGGGTATATGTTGGGGAAAGGGCATACAAATGTGAGGCACAAAATCTATACAGATTAGTATAAGTATAGAGAATAATCAAAGAGTACATAACCCAAAAACATTAGGAAAAGAAGTAAATCAGGTCATTTTAATGAAACGATTGTCATTTTTATGAAATGTGTGCTATTATGGTATTTGTCAGCTTTTCAAAATTTGTTGTGATTTTTTTTTATCCCGCATACATATTTACTTCGGCATGTCTAGTTTTGCGTTCGTAATTTTATCTTATTTTTCTCAAAGACATCCCTCCAAAACCTGGATCGCCCCCTACAAAACATGGGAAAGTTAAGAGTGTCTTTTGCACTGGAAGACGCTCCAAGGGATACACGTGTCTTCAGGAAAAACGGTAAGCGAGATTCTCAAACTGTGGTCCCCACACTGGCAGCGATCAGGCTCACCGAGGAACTGGTTGGCACATGCAAATTCTCAGCCCGCCCCACACCTACTGAGTCAGAAACTCTGGGGGGTAGCCCAGCAATCTGTGTTTCTATAAACACTCCAAGGAACTCTAACGTCTAACAACCACCGCCTTTAAGGGACATTTCCAAATCCTCACCATACACAACATCAAAGTACACATTTGTAGTTGCACCGGAAAATGGCTCGGCTACGGCTTGACCTGTGACCTACCAGTTCTCAGTCCCCACGATCCCTGTCGGACTTGATCGGAGGGCACACCTCTCAAAGACCTGGAATCTCACTGCTCTGTGTGCACAGCCCTGGCGTGTAGAAATCTCTGGAGCACCAAAGGAACCATGGGAAATATCTGTCAGGAAACACTCTGCCTCTTCCCTTCCTGGCTTGTTGGCAGGAATACCTTGCTCAGAGCCCCAAGTGCCTCGTTCTGTTCCTGCAGCAAACACAGCAAAACTTCAGGCCGCCTTGCTCTGTGCTAGAATGCAGACACGAGAGGGTTCTCGTGTTAATTAACATGTTCATTAGGACAGAAAAATAAAGTTGGACTTTTCCCATCAGCAAATAAGCCTGTTAGGGCAGAAGAGTGTGAAAACCAGGACCTGCTTAGCCAATTAAGTTACAGGGTGGATATTTCCTCCAAATTGAGGGGGTGAGTCTACAGCTCCGGAGTTTTGACGTAAATATATTTAAAGGAGGCAACAAGACAAAGACACTTTCTTTTAATGTATGATCAGAGATGTGTTGAAGTTAATATTTTTTAATTTCCTCGCACTTTGTGAGTATTTCAGTTCTGTAAGGTGCCTCTAAATTTAAAAATAACAGGTACAATGAGGGACACCTGGGTGGCTCATTTGGCTAAGTGTCCAACTCTTGGCTTCAGGAGCTCAGAACTCTTGGCTTCATGATCTCACCGTTCATGAGTTCAAGCCCCACATCAGGCTCTGTATTGACAGCACAGAGCCTACCTGAGATTCTCTCTCTCCCTCTCTCTCTCCCCCTCCTCCACTCTATCTCTCAAAATAAATAAAATTTAAAAAAAAATTTTTAAATAACAGGTACAGTGAATTTGATAAATCGTGGAAGGCTTTTATGGGGTATATTTTATCTAAGAGAATGACAGTAATAACTGAGTAACAAATCTTTTTTGCAGAGGGGCTTTCTATTGGTTGGAGGGCGGGCAGGCTCATCGCCTCCTTCACACATGCCCACCAGTACAGAGAACATTCTGATCTGTGCAATGCAGAGCAGCCTCAGAGGTCTCGATTACCAGAAGCTGGGAGGGCCAGGGTGCCTCAGGCTGGGGTCCTCGGAATCCAGAAGCAGGTTTACTGCCCTGTCCCAACCTCCTCCCTCCCACCCTGTGGAAGGGGCCACTGGGTTCTCGGACCAAGGATTGAGCAACATCCCTCTGGAAATGGCCCAGGCTATTCCCTGCAGCAAAGACCCCCCTCTCTCCGTCCTGGGGCTACAGCCAAGCTATCCATTCTGCTACTTAAGAGAGCTTGAAGTCATGGGTTCAGAGTGTTTCAACTGTGACCTAGGGTAGGGTTCTTACTGCCTAGTGTCCTCAACTGTAGAAATAGAATAATAGAACTTCTCTCCCAGGATTCGGGTGATGCTTGAATATGGTAGGTTTTAAGCCGCATGTGCACAGACACACATGCACAAACACACACGCGAAGGACTACATTATGTGCCAGAATGTGCCAGGTACTTGCCCACAATGCCCCAGGGAGTGTGGGGCACAGGCATCTCTCTTAACCACCCTGCACCTTGCATTCTGGGGTCCTACGAGGGACAGAACAGCAGCACATTTCCCTGATTACACTTTGAGAGAAGTTGGGGCCCCTGGGTGACTCGGTTGAGCGTCTGATTCTTGATTTCGGCTCAGGTCACTATCCCAGGGTCGTGGGATCCAGCCCCACATCGGCCTCTGCGCTGAGTGTGGAATCTGCTTAAGATTCTCTCTCTCCCTCTGCCTCTCTCTCCCGCTCACACTCTCTAAAATGAAATAAAAAAAAAAAATTTAACTTGGAGAGAAGTCACAAATATAATA
Source organism: Lynx canadensis (assembly GCF_007474595.2). NCBI lineage: Eukaryota > Metazoa > Chordata > Mammalia > Carnivora > Felidae > Lynx > Lynx canadensis. The sequence continues at coordinate 46,888,427 of NC_044304.2, read as the reverse complement.
AGTATGTTAGCAGCTGGCACCTAACAGGCTTTGCTAAAACGTAGCTCATTCTGCTCTCACAAGAACACCAGGAGTTAAGGTGCTAGAATCTGGGGTTTTTTTGTTGTTTTTTTTTTAAATGTTTATTTGTATTTGAGAGAGAGACAGAGAGAGGGAGAAACAGAGAGTGACAGAGCATGAGTGGGGGAGGGGCAGAGAGCGACAGAATCCAAAGCAGGCTCCAGGCTTCAAGCTGTGAGCACAGAGCCCGACACAGGACTCCAACTCATGAACCTTGAGATCACGACCTGAGCCGAAGTTGGACACTCAACCGACTGAGCCACCCAGGCACCCCTGGTTTTACAAACGAGTAAACAGTGTGAGACCCTGACTCAAGCTGCTAATCCAGAAGGACAGGCCAAGGCTCCGGCCCAGGCCTCTTCATGCCAGTCCAAGTTCTTATCCCTCCTTAGGGTTGGGGTAAAAATCCTACAACTTCTCCTGGGTATCAAATCCAACCCGACCATAACCTTAGGAAGTGCACAGGCGGGGCGTCCTGGGTGCCAGGTGCCATCTTAAGCATGCTACACATACGAATCCACTCAATCCACCCTGTACATATGGACTGTTGTTGTCATTCCATATAACGGATGGGCACACTGAGGCCCAGCGAGATTGTGGACCTTGTACAACCGGGCACAAGGCTCATCGGCGGAGTTAGGTCCGCACCTCCCGCAGCGTGGGTCCAGAGTCCACTCTCGGCCCTGATGCTCCCCGGCAGTGTCTAGACAGGATGCTCCCACGTGCCACTGCTGACCAAGGGCACGGGTGCTTCCACCATCAAGGCCATTCAGCTGCACCTTTGGCATAGGGGCCCCACCTGGCCTTGTCAAGAGGGTGACAAGCCCAAGAGACTTCAAAGACACAACCACCACCAACGCGTACAAAGGCGGTGTGCTTTAATATCAGCAAGGTGCTTCCTCTCCTTGTTACAACGCAGAGGTTTTTAAAAGCACCGTCAGAATTGCCCAGCCACAAAGGCGGGACACCAAGGTAGCACAGGGCAGAACCAGCGATCTCCTTCCAGACCCCATCGCGACTCAAGTAGCTGCAGGGATGGAGGCCGTCCTGCTGAAACCCTCCTGGCTCATGCCTCCCGCAGACCGCTGTCCCCACATTGACCGCATGTGCCATTACCCCACCTCAACCTGTAGGAGGCCAGCAGGAATGAATTGCCTTAAGGTAACAGAGACTTGGTTCCAGAACGTAGAAAGACTCAGATAAATGGCAATGAGAACTGAGAACAGGTCAGTGGCTGGGACAAAGGAGGCTAATGCAGAGAGGAGGGCAGAGACAGGACAAAAATCATTACGTGTGGCTCTCACCCACATGGGAAGGACAGGTAAATGGAACGTGTGACAGACAAAAACAGAGTGGTATTAGTCAGGGCTCAGCTGTGAAAAACAAAAAACACACAAAATAAAGTTATCATCTGGCTTTATGGTTTCCTTTTAAAGGGTTTCCCCCCTGGTTTGTCCTGCATGTAATGTGTACGTGTGAGTTTATAAAGGAGAAACAAAAAGACAATTCAAAAAAAAAAGAATCTTTTAATAAAAATTATTCATAAAAATCCTAATAAATTTCTAAGAACAAGATATTTCTTAGTACATTTATAAAAGAACATTTGGTCCTTTTACAAAAAGCTCCCTCTTAATTTAAATACATTTCTTATTTACAGATTAAACATAAAATATCATCTATAGTTGCAAAGCATATTGCACATTACAGAGAGAGAAGCATGTGTATGTTTTAATTGGTTTTCCCAGAGTTTCCAACTCCAGATTTTTTTGTAAAAACAGATTTACCTTTCTTGTGCATAATAAATAAAAATGCAGCTTGTGTTTTGCTATTTAAAACTAAAACAAAATACCTTTTAAAAAATAGTATTTCTCTGCCTCTCAGAAAGAAGGAAAGGGGGTAAGGAATCAGGAAGGTCCACAGGTACATTTTCCCAGAGTCACGTCCAAACTCAAGCAGGAACAGAACCCTGAGCCCTGCAAAACCTGGGGACACACAACCCAGCCAGCCCACCCTCTCTCTTTCACAAGGGTCCCTGCCCTGCAGGGAACAGGCACTACAGAAGGAGCTGGATGTCTGGGAACGGAAAAGGAAAGACCAAGATTTTCTTCAGAAGTCCCTGCTCAGGCACTCTGGTTAGAGCAATCATGCACCCTACCTTTTCACCGTTCAGTTTGAAAGTGTCAAAAGAGAAAGACCCCCGGAGCCCTCCAGAAAGAAGAAAAGGATGTCTGATGCTAATTCCACAAGATCCAAAGCAAAGGATGACTGTCTGCAATCATTCAGTAAACTGAGCTAAGAAAATAGCTAAGAGGCTTTCTTTGGTCGGGGAGGGGACAGAAGGTGAGGGAAACAGGTTCAGGCCCTCAGACTGTATACAGACCCTCCTCTAAAATTCACCTGCACAGACACCACCTTGGTGCATGAACAACAACGACTTCAGTGACGTGTGTGTGCCCCCGCCCCGATCCGGGACGGCCTGAGAACCTGGGATTCAATCGCACAGACCAAGTTCCGGTGGAACTAACGGCAGGACGGATGTGCAAATGGAAGCTGGTTCTTCACAAAAGCCAGCGCAACTGTAAGCCAGACTTCCTTCGTCACCTACTCCTCAGGAAATGAGAGTTCCCTGTCACACTGAGCCTGCCCTGTACCGATTTAGAACTTTGTGGGAGGCGATTCAGACTCCACCCAGCCTAACTACCAGGCAGCTTTCTACAGCAGTTCTGTTAAGACCATCTTCCTCACGTCGACCAGAGCAGACTCTAGACCCTGGCTACACAGGGGAACTTGAGGTTGATGCAGGCCCACGGCTGTTCCAAAGGATGGCATCCATTCAGAATCAGGGCAGTCCTGGGGCAAAGCACTCCCCCCTCCGCCTTTCTCTACCCCATATCCTGCGACACAGAATAAAAGACACAGCAAAAGCCCTGCAAGATGTAACACAGCTGTGGACATTCTGATCTCCAACCAGAACACGAGCAAGTTTTGAAGTTGGCTAAAAGAACCTTCGTTTCGTGGCTGGCACTAGGCGCTCATCTGCATGTAGCCCCACAGAGCACGGACTAGACAGCATCACTCTGGACCGGGCAGTCTGCGAGCTCAACCACCAGGATGAGTCCACAGTATGTCGCTCACCCTCAGGCTCGCCAACTGGTACAAGGCAGTGCCCAAAAGGCAAGAGGGTCTTGACTCCGTGCAAGACACCTCCCGGGCCGCCTCCAGCCCCTGGGGTACATCAGCAGCACTCAGGCACACATCCCCACTCCTGAGCACGAGGGGGCTGCAACACCAGAGCAGGTGACAGGTTAAGGGCCTGGAGGAGAGGGTGATGTCAGAATGCCACACATCAATGTTGTCACAGAAGCTGGAGAGGGAACCCAGCAAGGCCATGAGAGAGGGCAGATGCATGGAGGACCCACTTTCCTCCCTGATGTGCCCCATCCTCCCAAATGGGCCATTTATAGTCCCACGTCAATGTGCCTGGAGAAGAGCTACAGGGACACTTGGGCCTGTGTGCACATGTGTCTGTAAATGCGGCATTTTGATTTGACTGAGTCAAAGAAAACAATTAAAATATATTCTCAAAGAAAATTTTCTATTCAGTAGATAAGACAAGGTCGATAAAGAGAATGCCTCTGAAAAGAAGAAAAAAGTTAAGACAGAAGCATTTGATTGTGTTTACTTTAAAACAATTTGCATAGTAAATATTTAAAAGGTAGAGGTGACACATTTATTACTGAAAATCCTTTTTTTAAAAATCTCCAAGAACTGAATTCTGTCTTTAAAAAAAAAAAAAAAAAAAGTAACACTTAAATTTTCAAAAAGGAATAAAATCTTTCCCTTTGATTGATATGCAATGGCTTAGACCACACTTCTAGTTTTAAAAAGATGAACGGGAAATCGTTGGAAGTGTGCAAGCAGGGACAGGTGCACAACATGACAGGTGAGGGTGGAGGTGTTCAAGAGACTTCCCAGCCTTTCTACTGGGGTTCATTTCAACCTCAGATGTTACACGAAGCCAGGCTGAGGGTTCAAATCCACCTCTGCTTCGTATGAGTATTCAGTGTAAGTTCAAAGACAGATACTTCTGTTCTGGCTAAGAAAACAACAAAGAAGGCGTTTGAGCACAACTTCCTCCTAATGTAGGTTTGCTTAAAAATATCAGGCTGAAAGTCAAGGACCGGCCAAGAATTTTCCAGTCTTCGTAATACTCATCCCATCCCCCTTTCACTGTGGTCCCACCATGTGGCAATACAAAACAAGCCTGTTACAAGCGTGCCAGCAGCTGTGACGACCAGCAGCCCCCACCAAAATCGAATAAGGCACTAATCTAACGCCTGTGTTACACAGAGAAACGGCTCAAGGGGGCCAGAGAGTCATCTGATCATTTCTTCCTCCCTGACTTAGCTAATTGGCACTAGACACAGAAAACAAAAACAAAACACAATTCTAACCCAAACACAGTCAGAACTGAGAATCCTTGGTTAGTATATACAACACAGAGGGAAGCTCAGACATTCTTAGGTATTTCTCTCCCCCTAAAAGGCACCTGGTTATGGAACTACAGGAGCTCCTCAGGTAAGTTCAAAATAAATGTAATACACCGTCCAAAAGATCTAGCCTTGTGACAACTTAAGAGACTGCCTTTTGAAATTCAGGTCAAAGTTATTCATAAGCAATTAACTCATAACACTGTGAAGATTACTGGGGATGCAAATGAATAACTCGGGGGTTTTCCCCCATGTGATCCCAAATCATAGGTGGAGGGAGAGCCCAATTATCTAGTGAGAGAGAGAAAGGATAACAAAATGCAATAAATAGGGATGAACCTCAGGCCCTTTGCACGGAAATTTCGTTCACAGTCCTCTAACAGAGAGGTAGCAATACTGCAGTCACAAGTGCCGGAGACGGGAACACACTCGTTGGATTCCAAAGGGTGAGGCTAGGAAGATCCATCCAAAGATGCCCCATCCACACTGTGCTTAGGAAATCAGCATGTCATAGGAAGCCAACTTCTGTGTACCTTCTTACTTCCAATTATATCCTTAAGAAAAACAGGGCGTTTTATTGAACAGAAGAGAAACACTAGCGTATGCACGATTCTGCTAGACGTGTGTACGGAGCCAGCCAGAAATGCCAACACCGTCGTGGACGGCCAGACTGCCACCCACTTCCACTTCAGAACGTATCTCGGCATGGCCTGGGTTCAGCTGTTTACGTCCGGTTTCCGATGCGGCCACACGGAGGAGAGCACCTCAAATCAGGCCAACCATCTGGTCAATCTGTCTCATGTAGATGCTCTTTAAGGGCAGGGAGTATCTCCTCTCGTCAGGAACACGATTGCACTAGGAAGAAAACAGAAGAGGAAAACTGTCAACTTGGAATTAAAAATCCAGGTATTAATTGCCCAGGAAACGCAGGTGGATGACCTAAACCAGGGTTTGTCAATCTGCACACCGTTGTCATGGGGGCCATCTTGTGCGCCGCAGGATGGTTAGCAGCATCCCTGCTGTCTCCCGCTAGACGCCCCCAAGCCCCTGCTCCCCTAGTGTGACAACCAAGATTGTCTCCAGACTCTGTTCCATTGAACAGAGGAGAAAACCTCCTCTGTGAGGAGAAAACCACACCAGGTGAGGACCACTGATATAATTTAATGTCTTCCCAAGTGAAGAAATGGAGACTCAGGGCAGCTAAAGGACATGTGCCCAAGGGCAGAGTGACCGGGACGAAAAGTTCATCCCCTTGGGGCCTTCATTTAATCCACCCAGAATTTCAGAAAACACCTCGGCTATTCGAAAACACAACTGGCCCTTGAACATTGCAGGGCTTGGGGCACGGCCCCCCAGAGCGGTCAAAAACCCACATGTAACTTCTGCTTCCCTACCAACCAACAGCCCACGGTTGACTGGAAGCCTTACTGGTAACAACAATCAATGAACACGAATTTTGTATGGTGTGTGTATTACATACTCCATTCTTACATTAAAATAAGCTACAGGATAGAAAATGTTACTAGGAAAACCATAAGGAAGAGAAAATACACTTGCAGGACTGCACCGTATTTATCAAAAAACACCTGCATGCAGTTCAGACCTGCGTTGTTCAAGAGTCAGCTGTGGGTGGTTTTTCTGAGTTTATGGTTCTCGGATCCACAGCTAAAACCTACATGCTTGAGAGAGCTTTTTACCCCCTCAAATGAGGTGCGAGTCTGTAAACCAAACACATTTGTCTGCAAACATCCGTTCATTACACACTTGTCCCCAAAGACACACACTCCCACTCACTGCTCTGAACTTGACTCCCCCATGCCCTACTCCCCATCCTCGTGAGATCAAGGCCGGCAGGCCCTTCAGTGGGTCCCAAAGCTCCCCAGCCAGGCATCTGTAGGTGCTATTCCTGCTGCCTGAACACCCCTTCCTGGGAAGCTTCTCCTCACCCTTCTAGGAACTTCTGAAAAGCAGCCTCCATGATGAAGCCTATTTTTATCTTCCCTGGGAGATTAGCTCCTCTGTTTCACCAGCACTTCACGCACGCGGTGCCTTAGTGACAAACACCCGGGGCGGGGAGCCCACTGGGGCCCCTGGGATGCGCCAACAGATGAGTATCCTTCCAGTCCATCTCCTGCCTCCACCTCGCAACCTGAATCTCTCTGTGCCTCCCTTTCTCCACTTGTCGAGTGGGGATACCAAGCACCTAACCTCACGAGGCTGCTGTGAGAAATTCACCCACACGACCACCTGGAAAAGGGGCCTGGGCAACTGTACGCATTACATGCAAAAGGTGACTTATTAATATCTCTGTCCTCCTAACTCTCCTGCTCCCCTTTCCTTCTCAATTAGGCCCGTATTCACCTAATCTACACTCCACGGCCTTACGGAGATTTGGGGGACTCACTTCTGTGCTGGGCTGTCCACACAGTTCACAGACTGATGGTAAAGACCTTCAGCAGGACCATTAAGGAGCCTGGGATGAAGGGGTGTCCCTCACCAAGGCAGTGTGGGGCTGGGTGGTAGGAATCTTGACAATAGAGGCTTTTTCTGGGAAGACAGGTGGCATCCACTGCACCGTGGGGTAACGTGGTTTGGTATTTCGACTGATGCCTCTTTCCGCATCCTCGCTTACAAACCATCCTATTTGCTTCAAACCAACACAACTAACCTAGGACTCCTACCAGAAACTCCAGGACTCATTTCCAAATCTTTCCCAGTACTTACCAGGATGATGGAGGGAGGCATGCTTAGTGAAACCCTGCTTTAAACGAAACTGGGTTCTTCTGCACCTCAAAGAGCATTTCATTAAAAATCAGGATGACTGATGACTGCGTTTTTTCCCTCCCCTGCTGCTCAGTGATTTGGCTGGATCTCTTCCTTTTGTCCTTCCAAATCACTCTCCTTCCCCATCCTGCTCTGGTGCCAGAGGCCAAGCTGGCAGATTATACCCAGAGGTCGAAAGGTCGCAGTGGCCTCTGCCTTCTGGTGCACGCAGCCAACGAGGGGCTCCAGCAGATTAGAAGGAAGCACAATGGTCAGTGTTTACTCTGCTGGCTCCCTTCCTGCAAGGTCACTGAGGCCAGCTCGGAATATGGCTTCTGCCAGGAGACTGCCCCCTCCAGCACGCCTCTCCCTACCCCGGTTCCTGGAGCCACGAGCCCCTGCAGCTAGGACAATGAGACACTGCTCCCATGGTTCCCTGCGCCCTGACGCTATCTACACTATCTACGTTAAGGGTCTTTCGTGAAACTCTTCTCAGACGACCCAGTCTCAGTGTGCCACCAATCTTCTGTCAGGGACTCTAAATGACCAATTTGTATTATTTTCTCCTCTTCCACACAGAAACCACCACTGGAGAAAGCCACTTACATTGGAGCTGGAATTGATGACTTTTAACTCAGGAGATTTAGGCCTGTGCACAGACTTTCCCTCTTGGTCCTGCCCTCCGTCTTCAGAAAAGAATTCCTTCCAGGGTGATTCCCGAAGATGTTTGTCCACAGATACAATGTGTCCCTCAGTTGTAAACATGTATTTGGTTCCAGATTTGTGGACTGGATTCTCCTCATCAAATAGCTGGTGGGAAAGGAAAAAAAAAGAAAAGAAAAGAAAAGAAATGTAACTGTAGCACTTTGGGAACTAACTCCAGAGACAGTGTCCCAGACTACTCAGGGAGCAGAATTTGCTGGGTCCTCAGGCTTTTCAGCAACAAATGGGTGAAAAGGTGGTTCCCAATTCTGGCTGCAAACAGAATCACCAGTTTTGTTTAAACCCAAATGCCTGAATGTCTCCCATCCCATCCCACCCTGCTCAGACCTAAAGACTGAGAAATCTGAGGGCTGAGACCCAAACTTGAATAGTCTGTAAAAGCTCTCAGGATGATCTCCCCTCCAAGGCTCCCCTGAGAGTTCTGACACTGGAATTCTAGAACCACCACCCACCTCACACACACCTAGGCCCTAACTGGAAAATGCTGGAAGGGAGGATGCACACGCCTTCACCCTATCCCAGGGTCTGGCACAGAGCCTGACCCTGTACCACCATCCCATTGCTTCCTGTCCGAACACGGGCCAGACCCTGAGGACAGAGGCACACAGGGCAGTGCCCTCCTTCAACAGGAGGCGTGCAGCAGGAGTGTCCAGAAAGAACACCTAACCGAAGAGGGGACAGGTCGGTGGGTGGAGAAGGCAGGTGTCCACTAAATGCTAAATGAGCCAACGCTCAGAACAGGAATCTTGGTGACGTAAGAAACCTTACAGTCACCTGAAGTATTCTACAGATAAGGAAAGACTCAGCATGGCTGGTCTGTTTCCACAGCTAAGGAAGAATGCGGTAGGCCTAGGTTTTCTGGCCCCAGACCCTGAGCTCTTTCCTCTAGAATGGCCTAGGGGATCTCCCTCCCTCACTCTGGTGCACACCCCATGCACCAATGGCTGCTGGACAGGGATGCGTGCAGGGCTCCCATCAGCCTGCAGCGGCCGGCCTGGCTCCAAGTCCAAGGCGTGCTCTGACAGGGAGACCTAGGCCCCCACGGGGGTCTGACAGCAGGACAGCCATCATGCCATGGGCCATGTGGCCTGCTGGTGGACACGCCCCCTCTGCAGTCTTCTGTGAAGTCACACCAGATTAGACTGGAAGTTCCAAACCCTGGCTTTGTGCAGAATCACAAGCCACTTGTCAAAATTACAGATTCTCAAGCCCACTTCTGAATCTAAAATGTAAAGATTCTGATTCAACAGGGCTGTAATTTTAACAAGGGCCCCAGGGTGATTCTGATCCAGCTGGCCCCAAGGCCTGGGAACCAGTGGCCTTAATAACACAGCCTATCACCACTGCTCGATTACCTTTGAATCTCAGCCCCCTCACTGTTTCCCCAACGGGTACCCTGACACTCTGTGCCCTGAGGAAGCAGCCTTTGGTATGCAGCCACAGTGAGTAGAGTGGCAGACAAGGCAGGACAGTAGGTAGGTACCCACACACACCACCACCATGCGTGTGAGCAGGAGGAGAGCAGGGAAGGGGGAAGAGCACTGAAGAAGGAGTCCGGACCGGGCCTGAAGCCTCTGCTCCGCCATGCAGTCACCCCGAAAATCCAGGCAAGTCACACCTGCCTCTCCACGAAGACAGCAGCTCCCGTGAGGGGAAGAATGAACGCTGACAAGATGACCCCTTCAAGGTTTCTTCCAGGGCCCGTGATTCTGTCGCTCTCCGCACACACGAGAGTATGTGTGTGTGGACAGAGAGCCAGCCGGGCTGGGGGTCTCAGCCAAACTCACACACATCGAGAGACGTAAGAGCTACAGACACTGCTCTCGTCCTCGTGGGAACCTGTCCCAAGCACCACAGCATTGGAAACCAGGGTGGAGGACGGCAATATGCTCTTGTGTGCACAGTACTGTGTCTCCAGGCCAGCACATGTGCAGCCCGGAGCAGTGCCCAGGGAGTATGTGCTTGGACAGAACTCTGAATGAATGCTTGCTCCAAGCAGTGATCCACATTTCCTGGCTTGGGGCACCTGGGGTTAAGCCCCAGACTCTTGATTTCGGGCTCTGCACTGGCAGCACGGGGCTTGTTTGGGATTCTCTCTCTCCTGCTCTCTCTGCCCCTCCCCTGCTCCCTCTCTCTTTCAAAATAAATAAATAAACATTAAAAAAAAAAAAAATTTCTTGGTTATAACCCTGTAACACACATACCAAGTACAAGTATTTACAGGTCTCGCTGAGAAAGAAGCTCTCCATCCGGTCCTCTTTGGATTTATCTATGACGTGATGCAACGTAGCATACCCACACCTACAAAACAATTTTCCAGTTAGTCCTGCCTCTGCTCCTTCCTACTTGCTTATTGATTTGAAAAGCAAAAATAGTAATTTGGAGTAATCAACCAAATTATCAAATGCCATACGAAAAGCAAATTAGGTTAGGTTGAAGAGGTATCCTTTTTTTAGCCCAGAAATTATTTGCAAATTCATTAAAATGTGGCTTGGCTGCTAAATCATCAGGTTAGGTGTAGGGGGAAGAGAGAGTGGGGGTGGTGGATGGGACATGCCAACTGCTTAATGTGACACCAAGAAAATGACAGGCAGCAAATTTAGGACTGAATGAAATTTTTTTGTCCCAGTACCTGTAGAACTGACTTATCATTGGACAGTCTAAAATACTATTTTGTAAGAAAATACTTATACTGCTAGGTGAAAAGGCAGGTCACAAAACTGAAATATAGAGATTTTTTTATATACACACACATAAACACATTATGCATATAAATATATAAAAAAGTATATACACTTAAATGTGGACTGTGGTTATCTGCACGTGGAGAATACAGTGATAATATTCTACCTCCATGTTTTCTGTACTCCCTAAACTTTTTAGCACATGTATTTGTATAACTAGGGAAAATAAATTACTAAAAAGAACATACATAGTCTGCTGGAACCTTACGGGGGAAAAAAAAGGTAATAAAAAGTAATTCCCATTATAATGGACCAGTCCTGCCACACAAACAGTAGGCAATTTCCCTACAGAATTAACAGTACTGACCTGTTTTATAAATTAAAGTGCAAAGTGGAATATTTCCCCAAAACGACTGAAAATAAATCAAAAGGGCCAGAAAAAAGGAAGGAACTTAGAAAACTAACTTGACTTTTGTGTACTTTTCCAGACTCTGCAGGATATCCATTCCTACATGGAGGTAGAAGGGATTCTTGGTTGCCTAGAGAGAACACGAGAGAATGTGATCCAGCAAGGGCCTGGAAAACATGCCATCAACAAACATCACAGCGACTGCAGGTATCTCCCGAGCAGGTGAGTCACTGGCCGGAAGCAGGTGCAGCGCCCAGCTCACTTTATCTGGAAGGGTCGCAAATGTAACAGGACTAAGGTGTTCCATTGCTCACGTCAAAGTGCATCTACAATGTGTTTCACCTTAACCAGGGCTAAGACAATCTGTCTGAGGACAGACCAATACCCTGCTTGGGTGCCCCTGATCCCCGTCGTGATCAGAAATAATGCCTCACGGACAGTACCACATGGGAGAACCAATCTAATTCTATCTTGCCTCGGAACTCTCTAGCAACTTAAGATGCAGGCCCAGGGAAGCAGGATCTTGCCCCCAATCCACTTAGGGCCTTCCCGGGAAAAGCTAACAAGAACAAGAAGGCTTTCACACAGGAGGCCCCCACACTTTGCTCTCCAGCTGCCCTGAGAACCTAGTCCCTGGGGCTCCTTACTCTGCTGTCACATGTTTGCAGATGGTTTCTTTAGGAAAACAATTCTCTGAGAAGATGAGACCTGTACCCCACAGACGGTTTAAAAGTTAGGGATCGCCTTTAAGTCGTGCCCAGTGCCAACCTGCAGCAGCAATGCAAACCGCTAGTAAGGTAGCAGGCTGCGCGTAAGGGGAGGACAGGGAGATGGCTCAGAAGGCAGGGACACGAAGCCGGACATTTCTGTGGATTCTGAGAGAACAGACAACGCAAGGAAGAAGCTGAAAACAGGAAAGACACAAGGACAGAAATCAAGAGGTGTAAACCCAGAGGCAACAGACCTAAGCTTAGGGGGAGGACTCAGGCAGCTTAGGAGGAGGACTCGAGCGGTTCGAGGCATGACTTCCTCACAGCACGTGCAGCCTGACCGCCCACCCAGCTCAGAGAAGCCAGCTCAGAGGCTATCTCTTCCTTGTCTGAGAGGTCATCTAAAACTCACGAGGGCTCTCTTTACACTCAAGGACTATGACCAGGTTCATAGCATTTCTCCCTTTTTTCATCTAGAAGCAGAGGGCAAGGCTTTAGCGTTATTATTATTATTATTTTAATAAATCTAAACCAGAGTCTTAATCCTACTCTCAGAAGTCATGAAACTAAGTATCTTCTTGTGAGGGCTTGCCCACTGTGGGCGTCTGTTACAGGTCTACTGAAGTGCACTGAAGGCCGTCTCTGTAGAAAGCTGCAGGACCTGTGAACACGTGCAGATGCTCCGTGTGCACAGACAGACAAACACCTGCCTCAGCCTGCAGGGCAGACCTCACAGTTAAAGTGACATTCCCTCTGGCACTGAATTGCATGGAAAAATGAATGCTATACTTTTTTTTAAGCGTTAAACAAAAATAGGCATTCAGATGAATCCCAGAGGATTCCCTTTACCAAGAAAAAGAATTCCTTTTGTCTGAATAATTATTACACAGACCAGGGTTCCACCGTGCATGAGTACAGAACTGTAGCCCAAAAAAGAGTTATCTGGCCAAACAGATCCGGTAAACACCGAGTACTAAATCCTCTCTAATGTTTGAGGGCGTGAGAGAAAAGTCCTATGGTACGGGCATGCTCAGCTTTGCAGAAGGTTAGACTCAACGACACGTGTGGCCGCAGATGCCTTCTCTGTCCTGTGGGACCATGAACACGTGGAACACTGACAAGCCCACGGTCAGGCAGTAGCTGTATCAGAGTCACTATGAAGAGCACAATTCTCCACCAATAAGTAAATGTGTGCTAAAACCCAACTGCTACGAGTCCTGCTAGCATTTAAACACAAACTACTGGTCAACAAAGCCTAGTACCTGGTACAGTAGATACGTAGATTCCACTAACTCTGGTCTCAGCGGGTAGAAGAGCACGTCAGGGGCCTGTAGCTGCCAGTTATACCTCTCAGGGAGGGCCCCGTAGCGTTTCCATATGGCGTAGTAAAAGGCATGGAGGCAGATGGCATCTTCCACGTCTCCTATCAGAACCTGAGGAGCAGACACAGGTCACTAGGCTAAGACACTTTTCTCAGCGTGGCAAGGCAGAACACAGAGGCCCTGGGCTCTCCCTCTGCCCACCAGTTCTCATCTGTCCTACAAACACAGGTGGAGACTAAACCAACCCGAAAGTAGCAGCCCAGAGAAAAGGATGCCCTCCCTATGTGACCATCAACACAAACTGATGTGAACTGCACAGGACAGCAGGTTAACTGTACCAATGAACAAAGAATAAACAATTAAGAGACAGATGATCCAAAAATCACATACGGTTACTTTTTTACCATGGTTTGTGCTTGCTTCCTGTGGCTCTGTTCAACATTCTGGGGACTAATCTCACAAACAGAATAATCAAGACATATTGTGCTAATAAGCTCCCAAATCCGGAGGAGCCAGAGAATGCTCTGGTATCATAAAAAGAACAGAATAAAAAGAAAAGAATTAAAGAAAGAAAGAAAAAATGATTGCTTTTTCCTCGCAACACACCTGCAAGCCGGGGAAGAAAGCCTGTAGCGAGTCAATCCAAGT